>NC_090326.1:63004210-64428030 GCF_035084215.1 Heptranchias perlo | reverse complement strand
GTAAAAGGGGGCTCGAGAGCGGGAGAGTGAGAGGGGAGTGGATTGTAAAAGGAGGCCCGAGAGCGGGAGAGTGAGAGGGGAGTGGATTGTAAAAGGGGGCCCGAGAGCGGGAGAGTGAGAGGGGAGTGGATTGTAAAAGGAGGCTCGAGAGCGGGAGAGTGAGAGGGGAGTGGATTGTAAAAGAGGCTCGAGAGCGGGAGAGTGAGAGGGGAGTGGATTGTAAAAGGAGGCGTGAGAGCGGGAGAGTGAGAGGGGAGTGGATTGTAAAAGGAGGCCCGAGAGCGGGAGAGTGAGAGGGGAGTGGATTGTAAAAGGGGGCTCGAGAGCGGGAGAGTGAGAGGGGAGTGGATTGTAAAAGGAGGCCCGAGAGTGGGAGAGTGAGAGGGGAGTGGATTGTAAAAGAGGCTCGAGAGCGGGAGAGTGAGAGGGGAGTGGATTGTAAAAGGAGGCCCGAGAGCGGGAGAGTGAGAGGGGAGTGGATTGTAAAAGGAGGCGTGAGAGCGGGAGAGTGAGAGGGGAGTGGATTGTAAAAGGGGGCCCGAGAGCGGGAGAGTGAGAGGGGAGTGGATTATAAAAGGGGGCCCGAGAGCGGGAGAGTGAGAGGGGAGTGGAGTGTAAAAGGGGGCCCGAGAGCGGGAGAGTGAGAGGGGAGTGGATTGTAAAAGGGGGCCCGAGAGTGGGAGAGTGAGAGGGGAGTGGATTGTAAAAGGGGGCTCGAGAGTGGGAGAGTGAGAGGGGAGTGGATTGTAAAAGGGGGCCCGAGAGTGGGAGAGTGAGAGGGGAGTGGATTGTAAAAGGGGGCCCGAGAGGGGGAGAGTGAGAGGGGAGTGGATTGTAAAAGGAGGCCCGAGAGCGGGAGAGTGAGAGGGGAGTGGATTGTAAAAGGGGGCCCGAGAGGGGGAGAGTGAGAGGGGAGTGGATTGTAAAAGGAGGCCCGAGAGTGGGAGAGTGAGAGGTGAGTGGATTGTAAAAGGGGGCCCGAGAGCGGGAGAGTGAGAGGGGAGTGGATTGTAAAAGGGGGCTCGAAAGCGGGAGAGTGAGAGGGGAGTGGATTGTAAAAGGAGGCCCGAGAGTGGGAGAGTGAGAGGGGAGTGGATTGTAAAAGGGGGCCCGAGAGTGGGAGAGTGAGAGGGGAGTGGATTGTAAAAGGGGGCCCGAGAGCGGGAGAGTGAGAGGGGAGTGGATTGTAAAAGGAGGCCCGAGAGCGGGAGAGTGAGAGGGGAGTGGATTGTAAAAGGAGGCCCGAGAGTGGGAGAGTGAGAGGGGAGTGGATTGTAAAAGGGGGCCCGAGAGCGGGAGAGTGAGAGGGGAGTGGATTGTAAAAGGAGGCCCGAGAGCGGGAGAGTGAGAGGGGAGTGGATTGTAAAAGGGGGCCCGAGAGCGGGAGAGTGAGAGGGGAGTGGATTGTAAAAGGGGGCCCGAGAGCGGGAGAGTGAGAGGGGAGTGGATTGTAAAAGGGGGCCCGAGAGCGGGAGAGTGAGAGGGGAGTGGATTGTAAAAGGGGGCTCGAGAGCGGGAGAGTGAGAGGGGAGTGGATTGTAAAAGGAGGCCCGAGAGTGGGAGAGTGAGAGGGGAGTGGATTGTAAAAGGGGGCCCGAGAGCGGGAGAGTGAGAGGGGAGTGGATTGTAAAAGGGGGCCCGAGAGCGGGAGAGTGAGAGGGAGTGGATTGTAAAAGGGGGCCCGAGAGCGGGAGAGTGAGAGGGGAGTGGATTGTAAAAGGAGGCCCGAGAGTGGGAGAGTGAGAGGGGAGTGGATTGTAAAAGGAGGCCCGAGAGCGGGAGAGTGAGAGGGGAGTGGATTGTAAAAGGGGGCCCGAGAGCGGGAGAGTGAGAGGGGAGTGGATTGTAAAAGGAGGCCCGAGAGTGGGAGAGTGAGAGGGGAGTGGATTGTAAAAGGAGGCTCGAGAGCAGGAGAGTGAGAGGGGAGTGGATTGTAAAAGGAGGCTCGAGAGCGGGAGAGTGAGAGGGGAGTGGATTGTAAAAGGGGGCCCGAGAGCGGGAGAGTGAGAGGCGAGTGGATTGTAAAAGGGGGCTCGAGAGCGGGAGAGTGAGAGGGGAGTGGATTGTAAAAGGAGGCCCGAGAGGGGGAGAGTGAGAGGGGAGTGGATTGTAAAAGGAGGCTCGAGAGCGGGAGAGTGAGAGGGGAGTGGATTGTAAAAGGAGGCTCGAGAGCGGGAGAGTGAGAGGGGAGTGGATTGTAAAAGGGGGCTCAAGAGTGGGAGAGTGAGAGGGGAGTGGATTGTAAAAGAGGCTCGAGAGCGGGAGAGTGAGAGGGGAGTGGATTGTAAAAGGGGGCTCGAGAGCGGGAGAGTGAGAGGGGAGTGGATTGTAAAAGGGGGCCCGAGAGTGGGAGAGTGAGAGGGGAGTGGATTGTAAAAGAGGCTCGAGAGCGGGAGAGTGAGAGGGGAGTGGATTGTAAAAGGGGGCTCGAGAGCGGGAGAGTGAGAGGGGAGTGGATTGTAAAAGGGGGCCCGAGAGTGGGAGAGTGAGAGGGGAGTGGATTGTAAAAGAGGCTCGAGAGCGGGAGAGTGAGAGGGGAGTGGATTGTAAAAGGAGGCGCGAGAGCGGGAGAGTGAGAGGGGAGTGGATTATAAAAGGGGGCCCGAGAGCGGGAGAGTGAGAGGGGAGTGGATTGTAAAAGGAGGCGCGAGAGCGGGAGAGTGAGAGGGGAGTGGATTGTAAAAGGGGGCCCGAGAGCGGGAGAGTGAGAGGGGAGTGGATTATAAAAGGGGGCCCGAGAGCGGGAGAGTGAGAGGGGAGTGGAGTGTAAAAGGGGGCCCGAGAGCGGGAGAGTGAGAGGGGAGTGGATTGTAAAAGGGGGCCCGAGAGTGGGAGAGTGAGAGGGGAGTGGATTGTGAAAGGGGGCCCGAGAGCGGGAGAGTGAGAGGGGAGTGGATTATAAAAGGGGGCCCGAGAGCGGGAGAGTGAGAGGGGAGTGGAGTGTAAAAGGGGGCCCGAGAGCGGGAGAGTGAGAGGGGAGTGGATTGTAAAAGGGGGCCCGAGAGCGGGAGAGTGAGAGGGGAGTGGATTGTAAAAGGGGGCCCGAGAGTGGGAGGGTGAGAGGGGAGTGGATTGTAAAAGGGGGCCCGAGAGTGGGAGAGTGAGAGGGGAGTGGAGTGTAAAAGGGGGCCCGAGAGGGGGAGAGTGAGAGGGGAGTGGATTGTAAAAGGAGGCCCGAGAGCGGGAGAGTGAGAGGGGAGTGGATTGTAAAAGGGGGCCCGAGAGCGGGAGAGTGAGAGGGGAGTGGATTGTAAAAGGGGGCCCGAGAGCGGGAGAGTGAGAGGGGAGTGGATTGTAAAAGGGGGCCCGAGAGTGGGAGAGTGAGAGGGGAGTGGATTGTAAAAGGGGGCCCGAGAGCGGGAGAGTGAGAGGGGAGTGGATTGTAAAAGGAGGCCCGAGAGTGGGAGAGTGAGAGGGGAGTGGATTGTAAAAGGAGGCTCGAGAGTGGGAGAGTGAGAGGGGAGTGGATTGTAAAAGGAGGCGCGAGAGCGGGAGAGTGAGAGGGGAGTGGATTGTAAAAGGAGGCGCGAGAGTAGGCTTAAATGTGAAAGAGTGATGTCACAGGACGGCAGGTCGGTGATTGGCCGGTGAGCAATCCTGTTTCTTTCCTAGAATCATAGAATCATAGAAGTTTACAACATGGAAACAGGCCCTTCGGCCCAACATGTCCATGTCGCCCAGGTTATGCCACTAAGCTAGTCCCAATTGCCTGCACTTGGCCCATATCCCTCTATACCCATCTTACCCATGTAACTGTCCAAATGCTTTTTAAAAGACAAAATTGTACCCGCCTCTACTACTGCCTCTGGCAGCTCGTTCCAGACACTCACCACCCTTTGAGTGAAAAATTGCCCCTCTGGACCCTTTTGTATCTCTCCCCTATCACCTTAAATCTATGCCCCCTCGTTATAGACTCCCCTACCTTTGGGAAAAGATTTTGACTATCGACCTTATCTATGCCCCTCATTATTTTATAGACTTCTATAAGATCACCCCTTAACCTCCTACTCTCCAGGGAAAAAAGTCCCAGTCTGTCTAACCTCTCCCTGTAAGTCAAACCATCAAGTCCCGGTAGCATCCTCGTAAATCTTTTCTGCACTCTTTCTAGTTTAATAATATCCTTTCTATAATAGGGTGACCAGAACTGTACACAGTACTCCAAGTGTGGCCTCACCAATGCCCTGTACAACTTCAACAAGACATCCCAACTCCTGCATTCAATGTTCTGACCAATGAAACCAAGCATGCTGAATGCCTTCTTCACCACCCTATCCACCTGTGACTCCACTTTCAAGGAGCTATGAATCTGTACTCCCAGATCTCTTTGTTCTATAACTCTCCCCAACGCCCTACCATTAACGGAGTAGGTCCTGGCCCGATTCGATCTACCAAAATGCATCACCTCACATTTATCTAAATTAAACTCCATCTGCCATCCTCTCTAAGTTAGGGCAGTGGGTTAAACTAAGAGCTTAAATCAATAACTTAAATTAGATAAACTAATTAGTTAATAAAATTAAGAATAGTGAGTGAATAAAAACTCTAATAAAGTAAATTAATAAAAAAGGCATAGATAGAGATGGAAGGGCAGGTGGTGTGTTGTAACTGCAGCATGTGGGAGTTTGTGGAGACCAGCGAGACTCCCGGCAACCACATCTGCAGTAAGTGTCGACAACGCGAGGAACTTTGGCTCAGAGTTGTTGAGCTGGAGTCTGAGGTGCAGACATTGCGATGCATCAAGGAGGGGGGAGAGTTATCTAGACATTTTGATCCAGGAGGCAGTCACACCCCTTAGATTAGATAGTCGTTTAGATTTGGTCAGTGGTCATGGACAGGAGGGTGTGACTGCAAGTCAGGCAGGTATGGGGACCCAGGATGTAGTGATGGAAGAGCCTCAGCCCTTGATCTTGTCCAAAAGGTATGAGGCACTTGCGACCTGTATGGATGAGAACAAGGAAGGGAGGATGGGCAGACTGACCACGACACCGTGGTATAGGAGCACATTGAAGTGGGGGGAGTAAAAAGGAATGCGATAGTGGTCGGTGATAGTATCGTCAGGGGGATAGATACTGTTCTCTGCAGCCGCGACCGAGAGTCCCGAAGGCTGTATTGTCTGCCAGGGTTAAGGATATTTCCTTGCGGCTGGAAAAGAACTTGGAGCATGAGGGAGAGGATCCAGTTGTCGCGGTCCACGTAGGGACCAAATACATAGGTCGAACTTAGAATGAGGTTCTGCTGAGACAGTTTGAGGAGCTAAGGTCTAAATTAATAAGCAGAACCTCAAACGTAATAATCTCTGGATTACTACCTGAGCCACGTGCAAATTGGCATAGGGACAAACAGATCAGAGAGTTAAATGCATGGCTGAAAGAGTGGTGTGAGAGACAGGGGTTTTGACTCAATGGGCATTGGCACCAGTACTGGGGAAAGAGGGAGCTGTTCCTTTGGGACGAGCTCCACTTAAACCGGGCTGGGACCAGGGTCCTGGTGAATCGAGTAAGTAGGGCTCTAGGTGGGGCTTTAAGCTTAAAAGGGGGGTGGAGTGGTCAGGTGAGGGGAAATTTAGAAATCTAAAGAGAAAAGCCAAGGCAACAGAGCAGTATAGTGATTTTGGTAAAGATAAGCAAGACTGTGGCAGGAAGGGACAGAGAGTTTAACGGTAATAGTGCATCAGCGAATAAAGTCAAAGCAGGGAAAAATGGTAAAAAGTTAAAATTAAAGGCTTGTTATCTGAATGCACGAAGCATTCTTAGCAAGATAGATGAATAAGAGGCACAAATAGAGATAAATGGGTTTGATCTTATAGTCATTACAGAAATATGGGTGTAAGGATAAACCCTGCAATTATAGGCCAGTCAGTTTAACCTCAGTGGTGAGGACACTTTTAGAAACAATAATCCGGGACAGAATCATGGACGAGTGTGGATTGATTAAGGAAAGCCAGATTTGTTAAAGGCAAATCGTACTTAACTAACCTGATAGAGTTTTTTGATGAGGTAACAGAGAGGGTAGATGAGGGCAATGCAGGCGATGTGGTGTATATGGACTTTCAAAAGGCGTTTGATAAAGTGCCACACGGTAAGCTTATCATCAAGATTGTGGCCCATGGAATAAAGGGGGCAGTAGCAACATGGATACAGAATTGGCTAAGGGACAGGAAGCAGAGAGTAGTGGTGAACGGTTGTTTTTTGGACTGGAAGGAGGTATACAGTGGTGTTCCCCAGGGGTCAGTGCTGGGACCACTGCTTTTCTTGATATATATTAATGACTTGGACTTGGGTGTACAGGGCACAATTTCAAAATTTGCAGATGACACAAAACTTGGAAGGGTAGCAAACAGTGAGTAGGATAGTGATAGACTTCAAGAGGATATAAACAGGCTGGTGGCATGGGCAGACACGTGGCAGTTGAAATTTAATGCAGAAAAATGCAAAGTGATACATGTCGGTAGGAAGAACAAGGAGAGGGAATATAAACTAGAGGGCACAACTCTAAAAGGAGTACAGGAACAGAGAGATCTGGGGATATATTTGCACAAATCATTGAAGGTGACAGGGCAGGTTGAGAAAGCCGTTAAAAAGCATACGGGATCCTGGCCTTTATAAATAGAGGCATAGAGTACAAAAGTATGGAAGTCATGATGGGACCTTTATAAAACACTGGATTCGGCCACAACTAGAGTATTATGTCCAGTTCTGGGCACTGCACTTCAGGAAGGATGTGAAGGCAAAGAATTTACTAGAATGATTCCAGGGATGAAGAACATGGATAGACTGGAGAAGCTGGGGTTGTTCTCTTTGGAACAGAGACGGATGCGAGGAGATTTGATAGAGGTATTCAAAATCATGAAGGGTGTAGACAGAATAGATAGAGAGAAACTGTTCCCATTGGCGAAAGGGTCAAGAACCAGAGGACATAGATTTAAGATGATTGGCAGAAGAACCAAATGTGACATGAGGAAAAACTTTTTTACACAGCGAGTGGTTAGGATCTGGAATGCACTGCCAGGGGAGGCAGTGGTGGAGGAATATTCAATCATGGCCTTCATAAGGGAACTGGATAAGTAGTTGAAAGGAAAATATCTGCAGGGCTACGGGGAAAGGGTGGGGGAGTGGGACTAGCTTGATTGTTCTTGCATAGAGCTGGTGCAGACTCGATGGGCTGAATGGCCTCCTTCTGTGCTGTAAGCTTTCTATGATTCTAAGGTGACCAAAGTTGGGAATTAAATATTCCAGGGTACTTGATGTTTTGAAAAGACAGGCAGAATGGAAAAAGAGGGGTTGTAGCGCTGATAATAAAGGATGACATAAGGACAGTGGTGAGAAAGGATCTTGGCTCGGAGGATAAGGAAGTAGAATCGATATGTGTGGAAATAAGAAATAACAAGGGACAGAAAACACTGGTGGGAGTAGTTTATAGGTCCCCTAACAGTAGCTATACCGTTGGACATAGTATTAATCAAGAAATAATAGGAGCTTGTATCAAAGGTAATGCAATAATCGTGGGGGACTTTAATCTTCATATAGACTGGATAAATCAAATTGGCAAAGGCACTCTGGAGGACGAGTTCATAGGATGTATTCGAGATAGTTTTCTAGAACAATATGTCATGGAACCAGCCAGGGAACAGGCTATTTTTCATCGTTTTGTGTAATGAGGCAGAGTTATTTAGTAATCTCATGGTAAAGGATCCTCTGGGGAAGAGTGATCATAATATGATAGAATGTTACATTGCGTTTGAGAGTGATGTACTTAAGTCAGAAACCAGAGTCTTAAACTTAAATAAAGCCAATTATATAGGTATGAGGGGCGAGTTGGCTGAGGTAGATTGGGGAAATAGATTAAAAGGTATGAGGGTAGATATGTAATGGCAAACATTTAAATAAATATTTCAATATTCTCAACAAATGTACATTCCATTGAGAAATAAAAACTCCACAGAAAAAGTGATTCATCCGTGGCTAACTAAAGAAGTTAAGGATAGTATTAGATTAAAAGAAGAGGCCTATAATGTTGCGAAGAAGAGTAGTAAGCCTGAGGATTGGGAGAGTTTTAAAAACCAGCAAAGGATGACCAAAAAATTGATAAAAAGAAAGAAAGTAGAATATGAAAGTAAACTAGCGAGAAATATAATAACAGATTATAAGAACTTCGACAAGTATGTAAAAAGGAAGAGAGTAGCAAAAGTAAATGTTGGTCCCTTAGAGGCTGAGAAAGGAGATATTATAATGGGGAATAAGGAAATGGCAGAGATGTTAAACAAATATTTTGTATCTGTCTTCACAGTAGAAGATACTAAAAATGTAACAGAAATAGTGGGGAGCCAAAGGGCTAAGGAGAGTGAGGAACTTAAAGTAATTAGTATCAGTAGAAAAAAAGTACTGGAGAAACTAATGGGACTAAAAGCTAGCAAATCCCCTGGACCTGATGGCCTACATCCTAGAGTTCTAAAAGAGGTGGCTGCAGAGATAGTGGATGCATTGGTTGTGATCTTCCAAAATTCCCCAGATTCTAGAACGGTCCCAGCAGATTGGAAGCTGGCAAATGTAACCCCGCCATTCAAGAAAGGAGGGAAGAGAGAAAACGGGGAATTACAGGCCAGTTAGCCTGACATCACTCATCTGGAAAATGCTGGAATCCATTATCAAGGAATTGGTAACGGGGCACTTAGAACATCATAATACCATTAGGCAGAGTCAGCATGGTTTTGTGAAAGGGAAATCGTGTTTGACAAACCTATCAGAGTTTTTTGAGGATGTAACTAGCAGGGTGGATAAAGGGGAACCAGTGGATGTAGCATATTTGGATTTTCAAAAGGCATTCGATAAGGTGCCACATAAAAGGTTGTTACGCAAGATAAGGGCTCATAGGGTTGGGGTAATACATTAGCATGGATAGAGGATTGGTTGACTGACAGAAAACAGAGAGTAAGGAGAAACGGTCATTTTCAGGTTAGCAGGCTGTAACTAGTGGGGTACCGCAAGGATCAGTGCTGGGGCCTCAGCTATTTACAATCTATATTAATGAGTTGGATGAAGGGATCGAGTGTAATGTAAGTATGTTGATGATACAAAGCTAGGTGGGAAAGTAAGCTGTGAGGAGGACACGAAGAGTCTGCAAAGGGATATAGACAGGTTAAGTGAGTGGGCAAGAAGGTGGCGGATGGAGTATAAGGTGGGGAAATGTGACGTTATTCACTTTGGTAGGAAGAATAGAAAAACAGAATATTTTTAAATGGTGAGAAACCATTAAATGTTGGTGTTCGAAGAGATTTGGGTAATCTGGTACAAGAAACACAAAAAGTTAGTATGCAGGTACAGCAAGCAAATGGGAAGGCAAATGACATGTTGGCCTTTATTGCAATGGGGTTGGAGTACAAGAATAAGGAAGTCTTACTACGATTGTACAGGGCTTTGGCGAGACCTCACCTGGAGTACTGTGTACGGTTTTGGTCTCCTTATCTAAGGAAGGATATATGTGCCTTAGAGGCGGTGCAATGAAGGTTCATTAGATTGATTCCTGGGATGAGAGTGTTGTCCTGTGAGGAGAGATTGAGTAGAATGGGCCTATACTCTCTGGAGTTTAGAAGAATGAGAGGCGATCTAACTGAAACATACAAGATTCTGAGGGGACTTGACAGGGTAGATGCTGAGAGGTTGTTTCCCCTGGCTGGAGAGTCTAGAACTAGGCAGCATAGTCTCAGGATTAGAGTTCGGCTATTTAAGACTGAGAAGAGGAGGAATTTCTTCACTCAGACCATTGTGAATCTTTGGAATTCTCTACCCCAGAGGGCTGTGGATGCTGAGTCGTTGAATATGTTTAAGGCTGAGATAGATAGATTATTGGACTCTAGTGGAATCAAGGGATATGGGGATTGGGCAGGAAAGTGGAGTTGAGGTCGAAGATCAGCCATGATCTGATTGAATGGCGGAGCAGGCTCGAGGGCTCGTATAGCCTACTTCTGCTCCTATTTCTTATGTTCCTATGTACTGACTTCCAGATGGGTTCCACTGAGTGGGACCAGGGAAGGCAAGTGAAGAATGAGGTGAGTAATTTTTAAAAAAATATCTAAATGTCCCCCTTAAATAGGGAGCTAAGGGAGACATGGCTGGAGTCCACAGTGGGCACATGCAGGATTTTCCTACTGCAAGGGTCAGGCGGGCACCGAAGATGTGTCCGCAGAGGCACTTGCATCCACCTGTCCCATGCAAATTATATGCCTTCTCACTGACCTGACAAACTCCAGCAGGGACAGCACTGGAGGGCACAAGACTGGCTTAAGTGCTGGGATTGGGTCCTGTTTTCAGGGTGATAACAGTTAAGTCATTAAAACTTTAAATTAAAATAAAAACCTTTTTAAGCAAAAGAATAATTATCACATTGTTTTTTATGGATCTCAGCAAGTTTGTCAAACTGTCACCATTTCGAAGACAGTATGCTGCTCAGCATCAGATGTTCACATCTGTCACAGTGCCTAACCCTCGGGGAGCAGAAGGCTGGCAGGACCAGCCTAATTGAGGGTGCACGTCATATTAAATTTGCATTCAAAAGAAGAAAGGAAAAATAGATAGCCAAGAACAACCTTCAGCAAGGACAGGGATAAAAATAGTGTATTTTCAAAATATATTTCATAGTTAGAATTTGTGTGTAGATTAATTATCTCCATTATTATTTGTATCAAGCTATCCTGCAGTATTAAAAAAATGGGTAAATCCTACAGCCTTTCAAAACAGAGATCTTATAATAGCATAAATAATTTGGTTGCTGTTTTTTAATAGATTAATTCATATTTATTCATTATTAAATTCATCAGCTTCTGTGGCCTATTTATAGCAGCAATTAAAGCTCATTAGTATCACGGTATATGAAATCTGGATGCCAAGTTCTGCAACTTGCCTACTTGCTTCAACTTTGGCAATGTTCCTTTTTGGCAGCTGGTTCATTACCCATAGGATATCACAGAATAACACTAATAATATTGCATGAGTTCTAAGAGTTCCATGTTATTGTGGAGTGTTAATTGCAATGAGTTGGACAATACACTTGTCACTAAAGTGAAAACAGTAAAACTTCATAAATTCCTCCAAGAACTCACTAAACATATAGATCTAGAAAGTTTGACATAAGCATAATAGGGTCGAAACTCCTCAATTCTGTTGGCAGAAAATAGTCTGGGACTTGAATACACTGAGTTCCAGCCTGTACAGGGAGTTTCTGCGGGGACTTGCAAAGGGAGGAGCATCCACCCACCTCATACAAGGCCAGTGATGCGGAGCGGGCAGGGACTTCCTACACTGGGAGTCTCCATGATCTCAGCCTTGCAGAAGCTTGCCGGATCTTCAGAGGTCAGTACACCAAAAAGAAAAAGACATACTGACTTCTCTTCCAGGAATGCCATTTTCAAGCTCGACATGATGCTGAGCACTTCTTCCACTGCCCTCGCCTCCACGCCCACTTTTTTGGCCGGGAGTCTTCCTCCTGTACGGCAGACCCTTTCTCCTGTCTTCAGAATTCCCGTTCTACCCGGACCCCTCCCTCTGGCCTCTTACCTTCGCTTGATCTTTCCATTGAGAACAGCTGGCGTTGACACCAGCCGTGTCAGTTTCTCTACTCCCCTCACTCACTCAAATCTGTCTCCTTCTGAACTTGCAGTACTTTGTTCTCTCAGGCCCAACCCTGACACTGTTGTCATTTGACGAAAGCACTTCTACCTTGCTCAGGCTGAACTCCAACTCTCTGACAGCTCCTCCTACCTCCCCCGGAGCATGACCCCATTGCTGAACATCAAACCATCATCTTGCAGAGTGTCACTGACCTCATCTTCTCTGGAGATCTGCTCTCCCCCCACACCATGGCCTCCAAACTCATAGTCCCCCAACCCCGTACAGCTTCCATCTACCTCCTTCCCAAGACCAACAAACAGAACTGTCCAGGTGGACCTATCGTATCAGTCTGCTCCCGCTCCAAACAACTTATTTACCCTTATCTCAAACCTATTTTTTATCTCCTCGTCCACTCCCTACACACCAACATCCGTGACTCTTCTGATGCCTTCCGCCACTTTAACCAATTCCAGTTTCCTGGCCCTAACCGTCTCCTTTTCACTATTGACAGTCAGTTCTATAACTCTAACTCCATCCCCCACCTCTTTTTGCCTTGCACCATTAACATTTCAGTCATATAATAATTTCCTGTCTTCCATTTAATCACAGACCTCTCCTTTTTTTTTTGCTTTTCTCCAGTCCTTTTTCCCTGGCTCTTTTCCTCCTAATAAGCTGTTCATCTGTAACATCTTCCAGTTCTGATGAAGGTTCATTGACATGAAACATTAACTCCACATTTCTCTCTGTATAGATGCTGCCTGAGTGTTTCCAGCAGTTTTATTTCAGATTTCTGGCATCTGCAGTGCTTTTTGTTTATAGTCCTTTCATATATTCATACATTTTATGGTGAGTTGTGCCGTGCACTACGCAGTCCGTAAGGAGCTCCTGGTAACTGCTGTCCACCTAGTGAGGGTTTAAACTTGTGCTTGTCAGTTGTTGAACAACTAACCAGTGACTATCTGCCTGGGAGGGGTCAGTAAGCATTGTCTCTTTGGGGTTGAAGTGATTGAAAGATGAAATGTCAGGTGATGGAAGTTTGAAATCTTTCTGTGGCTGACTCGGTAATCTGATACCTGAAACAAGGAGGTCCGCAGTACCCCAATCAGGTTGCCGCACTAGTGAAACCCGGAAGTTTAGTCCTGTCACTGGGGACTGGGACACTTTCTACTCAGTTTCCAGATAACCAATGCCTTAAAAGATAGGAGGTGCTAACTGGGCAGTGGGAAACTTACCAGTGCTCTGTACGGATAAGCTGTATGATTTTAGCTGGTTCAATTCCAGCAGTACCTAAAGTCATAGAATCATAGAAAGGTTACAGCAAGGAAAGAGGCCATTTGGCCCATCGAGTCCGTTCTGGCTCTATGCAAGAGCAATCCAGCTAGTCCCACTCCCCCGCCCTATCCCCGTAGCCCTGAAAATTTTTTCCTTTCAAGTATTTATCCAGTTCCCTTTTGAAAGCCATGATTGAATCTGTCTCCACCACCTCCTCAGGCAGTGCATTCCAGGTCCTAACCACTCACTGCGTAAAAATGATTTTCCTCATGTCACCGTTGCTTCTTGTGTCAATCACCTTAAAACTATGGCCTCTGGTTCTTGACCCTTCCGCCAATGAGAACAGTTTCTCTCTATCTATTCTGTCTAGACCCTTCATGATTTTGAACACCTCTATCAAATCTCCTCTCAACCTTCTCTGTTCCAAGAAGAACAACCCCAGCTCAAGAACATAAGAACATAAGAAACAGGAGCAGGGGTAGGGGTAGGCCACATAGCCCCTCAAGCCTGCTCCGCCATTCAATCAGATCATGGCTGATCTTCGACCTCAACTCCACCTTCCTGCCCAATCCCCATATCAGCTTGATTCCCCTAGAGTCCAGAAATCTGTCTATCTACGCCTTGAATTCAATGAATCCGTATCCACAGCCCTCTGGGGTAGAGAACTCCAAAGATTCACACCCTCTGAGTGAAGAAATTCCTCCTCATCTCAGTCTTAAATGGCCGACCCCTTATTCTGCGACTATGCCCCCTAGTTCTAGACTCTCCAGCCTCTCAGCTTCTATCCTGTCAAGCCCCCTCATAATCTTATATGTTTCAATTAGATCAACTCTCATTCTTCTAAACTCCAGAAAGGATAGGCCCATTCTACACAACCATGCCTCATAGGACAACCCTCTCATCCCAAGAATTAATCTAGTGAACCTTTGCTGCACCGTTCTTAGATAAGGAGACCAAAACTGTACACAGTACTCCAGGTGAGGTCTCACCAAAGCCCTGCACAATTGTAGTAAGACTTCCTTACTTTTATACTCCAAACCCCTTGCAATAAAGGCCAAAATTCCATTTGCTTTCCTAATTGCCTGTTGTACCTGCATGCTAACTTATTGTGTTTCTTGTACGAGGACACTCAAGTCTCTCTGAACACCAACATTTAATAGTTTCTCAACATTTAAAAACATTGTTTTTCTATTCTTCCTACCAAAGTGAATAACCTCACATTTCCCCACATTATATTCCATCTGCCACCTTCTTGCCTACTCACTTAACCTGTCTATATCCCTTTGCAGACTCTTTGTGTCCTCCTCACAGCTTACTTTCCCACCTAGCTTTGTATCGTCAGCAAACATGGATGCATTACACTCGGTCCCTTCATCTAAGTCATTAATATAGATTTTAAATAGTTGAGGCCCAAGCATTGATCCTTGAGGCACCCCACTAGTTACAGCTTGCCAACATGAAAATGACCCGTTTATCCTACTCTCTGTTTTCTATCTGTTAACCAATCCTCTATCCATGCTAATATGTTACCCCCAACCCCATGAGCCCTTATCTAGTGTAACAATCTTTTATGTGGCACCTTATCGAATGCCTTTTGAAAATTCAAATGTATGACATCCACTGGTTCCCCTTTATCTAACCTGCTAGTTACATCCTCAAAAAAACTCTTTCAAACATGATTTCCCTTTCATAAAACCATGTTGACTCTGCCTGATCATATTATGATTTTCTAAGTGCCCTGTTACCACTTCCTTAAAAATGGATTGTAGCATTTTCCTGACGACTGTGTCAGACCAACTGGCCTGTGGTTCCCTGTTTTCTCTCTCCCTCCTTTCATGAATAGCAGGGTCACATTTGCTAACTTCTAATCCGCTGGGACTGTTCTAGGATTTAGCAAATTTTGGAAGATCATAACCAATGCATCCACTATCCTTGCAGCCACCTCTTTTAGAACCCCCGGATGTAAGCCATTAGGTCCAGGGGTGGATCAGCTTCTAGTCCCATTAGTTTATCAAGTACTTTTTCTCTACTGATATTAATTACTTTAAGTTCCTCACTCTCATTAGACCATTGGTTCCCCACTATTTCTGTTACATTTTTAGTGTCTTCTACTGTGAAGACAGATACAAAATATTTGTTTAACATCTCTGCCATTTCCTTATTCCCCATTATAATTTCTCCTGTCTCAGCCTCTAAGGGACCAACATTTACTTTTGCTACTCTCTTCCTTTTTACATACCTGTAGAAGCTCTTACAATCCGTTTTTATATTTCTTGCTAATTAACTTTCATATTCTATTTTCTCTCTTTTTATCAATTCTTTGGTCGTCCTTTGCTGGTTTTTAAAACTCTCCCAATCTTCAGGCTCACTACTCTTCTTCGCAACATTATAGGCCTCTTCTTTTAATCTAATACTATCCTTAACTTCTTTAGTTAGCCACGGGTGGATCACTTTACCCGTGGAGTTTTTATTTCTCAATGGAATGTATATTTGTTGAGAATATTGAAATATTTCTTTAAATGTATGCCATTACTTTTCAACCATCATACCCTTTAATTTGTTTTCCCAATCTACCTTAGCCAACTCGCCCCTCATACCTATTTAATTGGCTTTATTTAAGATTAAGACTCTAGTTTCTGACTTAATTACGTCATTCTCAAACTCAATGTGAAATTCTATCATATTATGATCACTCTTCCCCAGAGGATCTCTTACTGTGAGATTACTAATTAACCCTGTCTCATTACACAACACAAGATCTAAAATAGCCTGTTCCCTGGTTGATTCCATGACGTATTGCTCTAGGAAACCATCTCAAATGCATTCCATGAACTCGTCCTCTGAACTGCCTTTGCCAATTTGATTTGCCCAGTCGATATGAAGATTAAAGTCCCCTACAATGACTGCATTACTTTTGTTACATGCTCCTGTTATTTCATGATCAATACTCTATCCAACGGTATTGCTACTATTAGGGGGTCTATAAACTACTCCCACCAGTGTTTTCTGTCCCTTGTTATTTCTTATTTCCACCCATATTGATTCTACTTCCTTATCCTCCAAGCCAAGATCCTTTCTCACCACTGTCCTTATGTCATCCTTTATTATTAGGGCTACACCCCCTCGCTTTCCGTTTTGCCTGTCTTTTCGAAACGTCATGTACCCTGGAATATTTAGTTCCCAAACTTGGTCACTTTGCAAGCATGTCTCTGGAATGGCTATTAGATCAAACCCATTTATCTCTATTTGTGCAACTAATTTGTCTATCTTGTTACAACTGCTCTGTGCATTCAGATCTCCAGTCTATCCAGGTAACTAAAGTCCCTCATCCCTGGAATCATTCTAGTAAATCTTTTCTGCAGCCTCTCTAAGGCCCACATCTTTCCTAAAGTGCGGTGCCCAGAACAGGACACAATACTCCAGTTGTGATCGAACCAGTGTTTTATAAAGGTTCATCATGACTTCCTTGCTTTTGTACTCTATGCCTCTATTTATAAAGCCCAGGATCCCATGTTTTTTTAACCGCTTTCTCAACCTGCCCTGCCACTTTCAACAATTTGTGCACATATAACCCCCAGATCTCTCTGTTCCTGTACCCCTTTCAGAATTGTGCCCTCTAGTTTATATTGCTTCTCCTCGTTCTTCCAACTGAAATGTATCACTTTGCATTTTCTGCGTTAAATTTCATCTGCCACATGTCCGCCCATTTCACCAGCCTGTCTACATCCCCTTCACTATCACGATCCTCCTCTCTGTTCACTACACTTCCAAGTTTTGTGTCATCTGCAAATTTTGAAATTGTGCCCTGTACACCCAAGTCCAAGTCATTAAAATATATCAAGAAAAGCAATGGTCCTAGTACCGACCCCTGGGGAACACCACTGTATACCTCCCTCCAGTCTGAAAAACAACCATTTGCCACTACTCTCTGCTTCCTGTTACTCCTGTTACTTAGCCAATTTTGTATCCATGCTGCTACTGCCCCTTTTATTCCATGGGCTTCAATCTTGATGACAAGCCTATTATACGGCACTTTATCAAACGCCTTTTGAAAGTCCATATATACCACATCAACTGCATTGCCCTCATCTACCCTCTCTGTTACCTCATCAAAAAACTCTACCAAGTTAGTTAAACATGATTTGCCTTTAACAAATCCGTGCTGGCTTTTCCTAATAAATCCACACTTGTCCAAGTGATAGCTAATTCTGTCCCAGATTATCGTTTCTAAAAGTTTCCCCACCACCGAGGTTAAACTGACTGGTCTGTAATTGCCTTTTTTGAACAAGGGTGTAACATTTGCAATTCTCCAGTCCTCTGGCAACACACCCGTATCTAAGCACGTTTGGAAGATTATGGCCAGTACCTCCGCGATTTCCACCCGTACTTCTCTCAGCAACCTAGGATGCATCCCCTCTGGACTAGGTGACTTATCTACTTTAAGTACAGCTAGCCTTTCTAGTATCTCCTCTTTATCAATTTTTAGACCATCCAGTATCTCAACTACATTTTCCTTTACTGAGGCTCTGGCTGCATCTTTTTCCTTTGTAAAGGCAGATGCAAAGTACTCATTTTGTACTTCGGCCATGTCCTCTGCCTCCATGAGTCGATCTCCTTTTTGGTCGCTGATTGACCCCACCCTTCCTCTTACTACCCATACTGTTTACGTGCCTATAGAAGACTTTTGGATTCCCTTTTATGTTTGTCGCCAGTCTATTCTCATACTCTCTCTTTGCCCCTCTTATATCCTTTTTCACTTTCCCTCTGAACTTTCTATGTTCAACCTCTGCAAACACAGGGGGTCCCCGAGTCTTGTATATAAGTTCTCTAGATTTAATTAAGTTGGGTATTTCTCTATGGAAGAGACTGTGCACTCTCCATATTGGAAGAACACAAATTCCACACTGCAGACTTTTCAGTTGCTTGGTTTGTTAAATCTTAAACATGGTGTTGGGCTTCCGCGTGTCAGTCACCTGGCTGACAGAGGATGTTAAAATTAATATTTTTAAGGCGAAGGAGTAGAAAACATAATAACATAGAATGAAAACTGCTAGAAAGCAAAATAAAATACAAAACAAACTGCAACTATCAAACATACTTGATTAAAATATTTGAAAATTAAACTGATTCTCGTGGTACAAATGTAAATTCAAAGTTGCATGAACATAATTTTTTCAAGGACAGGGTAAAGATAATGCATTGTGCAGCTACATCTAGAATCAGAGGATCCAATGAATAAATAATAAAGCTTATTCCTATTCTTCTGAGTCATTCATTTCCCCTGACATTTTTTCTTATCAAACCAACTTTTCCATTTAAATGGAATGCAACTGCTCTCAGCATCCCCTGTAATCTGTGTGTGTTCCAAAGAAAAATTCATATTTTTTTCTGCATTTGCACATTACTTGCCCATTAAACTCACTTAGAAAGTTAGGGCTTATACTTAACAGTGTAAGTACCCTTTTAACAACATGATCATTGTTAAAGCAATGCCAATCAACCTCTCCAGCCCAGAAAGGGAACAATTTAAATTGTTCATTCTCATTCCTGCATGTAATAAATTCTCCTTAGAGATTTAAAACATTTCAAATTTTAATTTTTTTCTTACTTTTCCTTTGTCACTTTTTTTCCTCTCTTTCTTTCCCTCTTTATTTCTCGTTCTGTACCTGATTTGCCGCTAATTCACCCATTCTAATTCCTATTCCTTCCCTGTCATTCCTCTGTTTCTTTCTCAATCCTTAAATATCATTGGTTCAGGAGATAGACTATTGGTCCCGTTGTTCACTAAGGTCCCAGATGTCCCATTGCCCTGGCAGCACCTTTATCAGCTCGCACTTCCAGCAATTGTTTCTGGCAATTATATTTCATATTTCCATCATCTGCAGTGCTTTTTGTTTTTAGTCCTTTCATACATTTGGCTGGGAGGAACCACAAAGAATACCGATTCGCCAGGGAGACTTGGTTTATGCCAGAACAAGCTCTCCCTGTTTCAGTGCCAGGCTGGAAATATGTTATGGCTGCTGCAAACAAGACTGGCATTGTGACAAGGGGAAAATTTTGTTCCTTGTATGCTCAAGACCTAAAACCTCCATTGGGAACAACAGCATTTTTAATTAAATATTTATATGGGTTCCATAATTTAATATAGCACAACTTTATGATAAACCATTAATTAGATACAACAGACTCTTGCAATAATGCAATATTTGACAGGCATCCAAATAATGGATAATAACTAGAAAGTGTCCTAATTGAGTTGTATTCTACCTCACTATTTTTCCCTAACCATGTATTTAAATTGTAAACAATTTTACAACACCAAGTTATAGTCCAACAATTTTATTTGAAATTCACAAGCTTTTGGTGGCTTCCTCCTTCCTCAGGTGAATGTTGTGGAAGGAGGAAGCCTGAGGAAGGAGGAAGCCTCCGAAAGCTTGTGAATTTCAAATAAAATTGTTGGACTATAACTTGGTGTTGTAAAATTGTTTACAATTGTCAACCCCAGTCCATCACCGGCATCTCCACATCATGTATTTAAATGGCAGCTTTTTCAAGTTTTAAGGGGGCTGTAATTGGTAGCCTATTGTTTTTTTCTTCAAATGTTGCTACAGATTCCCACAAACTGCAGATGAGAGATGGGCTGCCTGAATCCCAAAGGGCGGAATATTTAGCTGTGACTTTGAAAGTCACATCTTTGAAATTCATATAATCTGAAGCCATGTGTAAAGTCAAACTTTCGGTTTTCTAGATTGATTCAGCCCTTGCCCACCATCTTAATTGGAATCTTGGAATCACATTTTAAATCAATGTGAAGAATGCAATTATTTCAAGTTGAACAATTTTTACTGCAATTGACCCTAAGGTTATCACTTTATCAGACTATCAAATACTGTGTCAGCTCCATATATAGTGAAACTCCTATAAAATGAAGTTTTGTTTTGGATTACAAACTTTATTATAAAGATGGCATATTCTATAATGACAAAGTGCAATTGCCTAAAATGTAGCAATTTGCACACAGCAGAATAAATTAAGCAGTTTTGCATCACACATATGAAAACTTGTTGAACATTAAATATACTGCCATATGTCAATTATATGGTGTCAAATATTACAATTATTCAGATTTATAAGTCTCTGAATTACCAAATTACTCAAGTGTGAGGCAACCCACATGTAAGATGGCCTACCAAATTCCACCAAAAAAAACATGACCCTTTTATAAGACAAGAGTCAACACAGCTTCTATTCACCAAAATGTCACCTTCATGTTGGCTGGTGTGCACACATACAATTGCTCTCTTTTTTTTCTTTACAACTAGTGCAACCTATCAGATGGTCCTCCACTCTTCCAGTGCAGCAATCTGCCATCTGCTGCTAAATTTAAACCTTCTCTCGCTGTATCTATCTGCTGCCTTCAATTTTAAAACAGCAGCAGAAGCCTGGATCGAAGGAGCAGCGTGGAATAACAACTGACAGCAACAGCTGATCAGAATAGACTGCCAATGTGCTGTTGCTGGGTCCACCGTCTTTGAAGAAATTGTTCCACTGGGAGGGAAATCAGCCAGGAGGGAAACCGTGTGCAGGATATGATCCTTGTACAAGACAACCTTGGTTACTACCCTTCCCCCCCAAATAAGGATATAAATAGAAATATGGAAATATATATACTTTTAAATTACAAACATAAAAAATAGTGATGCAATTGGAAACTTGCTTACCCTGGAACACCTCCAGCTTCCATGTGATTTGCAAGAGTAACATCATGTGACCAGACATCATATTGCCATTTCTGTAATCCAATGACTCCACAAAGAACATTCCCTGAATGCACTCCTACACGCATGTTTATGTCAACTCCTGTGGCATCCCTTACCTTCCTTAAAAATAAAAGATAAAGATGAATATGAGCAACTTTTGTTCTAGAAAATGAGAACAAATTGAAAAATAAATCCCAGCTACGGAATTCTAGTGCTAAACTGCTTTTCAGAGCTGTTGGTCGGATGTGCGGAGAATTTTCACTTTTACTGCTGGCTGGAAAATGATTTTGCCAGCTGCATTGGAACGCTCCAATTGGCGTCTGTAGCTTGCCGGTATTATGTAGATGAGGCCCGAGGCTCGATTGCAAGCAAGCCTCACTCCTTCGTCTTCAGGAGCATGTCCCAGATGCACTTTGCGCCAGTTTCCCGGCCACTATATTCCTCAACCAAATATAATCAATATTATAGAACCACTTTAAATTTACTTATTCATTCTACCAATGCTTCCTGGAATGAGTCCATTCTATCTCAACAGAATGAGTTTCCTACTTTCACATACAAATTGCAAATGAATATCAAGTTTTTCGAAAACTAATAAGCTGATGGAAACATCACACTTCAACAGTTTATAATGATTTTATCAAGTATTTATTCATGTATTAATTACATTTTAACACCACCAGTCACTTCCTAATTTTAATATCCAGTGTCTGTTGACTTCAAAATGCCGGTGATAGTTGAGATGGGTGGGGAGGGGGGCAGCATCCCATAAGGGCTGGCTCAAAAAGAGGGTAAAAGTCAAGTATTTTATTACGAACAGAAAATTGGGTTCACATTGACATAATAAAGAAAAGACGTGGATGTATATTTACTGTTGAGCTCGCTGCTGCGTTGATTCCAGATCTGTCCATATTACTGGGGGACAGAGACCAGGCTCTTTGGCAATATAATGGAAGCTCATCACCCTCCCCCAGAAATGAATGGCTGGGAATTTCCTTGGAGCTGCTCCTGCTCCGCTGCTGTAACTTTGCTGGAAGTGCGGCAGAAAACCCATTTAAACATGTAAACAGGGTTCGTGGTGAAGATGTGGTAGAGAAGTAGGAACAGTTCCAAGAAAATTCCCAGACAATAGTTTTGTATACTTCCTAATGACCATAATAGAAATGGCAGAAGTGTCGGAACAGAGGTTAAAGAAAGAAAGAACTTCCATTTATATAGCGCCTTTCACAACCTCAGGATGTCCCAAAGCGCTTCACAGCAAATGGAGTGTAGTCACTGCCGTAATGAAGAAATCGCAGCAGCAAATTTGCAAGCAGCAAGGTCCCACAAACAGTAATGAGATAATGACCAGATAACCTATTTTAGTGACATCACTAAATTATTGGCCAGGACACTGGGGAGAACTCTCCTGCTCTTCTTCGAATAACGCCATGGGATCTTTTACGTCTACCTGAGAGGGCAGATGGGACCTCAGCTGAACGTCTCATTTGAACGACAGCACTTCTGACAGCGCAGCCCCCCCTCAGTACTGCCCTGGAGTGTCAGTCTAGATTATGTGCTCAAGTCTCTGGAGAGGGACTTAAACCCACAATCTTCTGACTCAGAGGTGAGAATACCACTGTGCCTTGGCTGACTATATGTCCTATAACACTCTCCCTGATTTGTCTAAGCAATGGAATTGCTGTCCCATTATGATCCTGGTAGAAGTACGTGCTCACTGCATCTCTCCTTAGCTCACGTCCATCAGTGACACAGTGGTATCATGAGTCATGACCACAAAACATATCATTGGTTTCCACCTAAGCCATATCCGGAGTCACCTTGTCCCTTCAAATAACACTGCCACCATTGACTGCCACATGATAAAGGAATCATGGGAATTGCCAGAGAAGAGCATTGACATTAATGATTCTATTCCTATGTTGCAGACCATCTGTGTATTCATGTGTTGGTAGCCCTTTCTAATCGTGAATAGAGTTGTGCTGGCGCATATAGCTACATCGGTACAGTTAATGATTCCCAGTACTTGTGGGAATCTCCCTACACAGTAGAAGTAGAGCTTCTGCTGTCCATAGTGAAATAGATAAAATTACTCACCCTGGCAAACAAATGACCTGCTTGGTGCAATTGTGAACTGAAAGTTCGGAGATGTGACAGAGATCTCCTGGGCTTGCCTGTAAGGAGCTTGCTACATGAAGGTTCAATGCAGCTGTACCTTGATAACCACTGACAGAGCCATCTCTGTTTTGCAACTGGTTTCCAAATCTGGCTGCAGGGGTGGACATAACTCAATTATGGAATCCTTCAGGAATTTTAGTCTGTGCAACCTATCTTTAGACAGGTATGATAGCCTGGGGCTGGAAACAAGTGATGGCATAAAGATGTGTTTGAATAGAGTGTCTAAAATGAAATTGGATCATTTTGCCATGCCTCCTCTGATCTCCCTCTTCCTTCAGAACCTGCAAATAGAGATGTATGCCTATGGGGATACCCATAGCTGCATGCAAATGAACTGACCAAGAGCTGCAGCTGTTCAAACACACAGCTTTAAGTAGCTGTCAGGAGTGCACTAAGATGTTTCCCCAACTTCCTTGTCTAACAAGATCAAAATGGTGCATTAAGTTGCTAAGACATACACAAATAACAGCACTGTACCTTTAACAATCAGAATTCAACTGAAGGGAACAGCTCCTCCCCCTTGCAGCACTTGTTCTACACAGGCACTCAGGCTAACGGGCAATGCTCAGGCCTCGGGATGGCATTGTGGGGAAGACCTATCATTTAAATAAAAGTTGGTCCCTTAATAAGCTTTGCACACAGTCGGTACACAGAGTCCAAGAATGTAAAATGCCTCTTCACTACATAGACATGTGCAGAGCTTATGGGGCAGGGACTAGACCTCAGGCCTCCAAATCTGAATATGGGGCTCCAGCAACCAAAACACTGTGCAGCTTTCCACTGCATTATCAATCTCTACAATTTCTTTTCAATGCAAAGCTGCTTTCAGTTATAAATTATTAATGATCTTGCAAAAAGCACCATTTTTTAATAAATAAATTGTCTGCAGGCTGACATCAAGAGCAACTTATTACATGAAGAAATGGTGGCAGAACATCCATTGTCAATATAATGTGGGACTGCTAGTACAGTAGCAAAAAGATCTGAGAGACAGCCTGTTACAGGGGGGAAAAGGCTGCATCCATTATTCTCACAAATAGCTTGCTCTCAGACTAAAGAACTAGCAATGCAAATTATTATGGACCTTTCATTCAGCCTTTTCAATTCACACTTAATAGCCAAACTATTTGTTCCCACTAGAAATGATTAGAGATGATGTAGTACAATTAGTGTTCAGTTCTTTAAAAATTAGGCCTACTGAAACCATATGATATCACAGTTTAACAGCCTCTATAATATTACACAGTCAGTATGATACTTTTGTTTGTACCTGTTTCATAGAAAGTTTCAGATTCAAATCTCAAATTTCATCATTTTTACTAAAGGTTACAATGTGATATATTTTCTCCTTGCAAGCACTGTTTTATAACTCAGCAATTTTTTGAGATAGGCCCAAAACTGTTTCAGTCCCATGAAACTGAACAATTCAGGAATTGGGGCAGACTACAGCTTCAAGTGATATGTCCTGTTTGTCTCTTTTCATGTATTTTAGTGTATGAACACAATAGGTATTCTAAAATAATGCACTTTTATTCCTGATATTGAAATTATTATTAAAAGTATTTTCATCCTTAGCTAATGAGTGCTAAAAAACAAAGCATAAATATTTTTATTCAATAAAATGAGCGTGGTGAAGTATAATTAGAGAAATGTAAAAAAAAAATGAATAATTAATGATATCTCCTAATAAGACAAAAACTTATAAATTAGTTTCTTTCTTGAAGGTTTAGTTAAAAAATTCTATTGTACCATTGCATTATCAGCCCCTAGATATTTTGGGGCACTAAATACTATATAACAAGCACCGTGTTGGAATCCTGGCAAGCTTGATTTTCCACTTGAGCTTCATTTTTACATTCAAATAGTGCTTATGTGCCACTCCTGCCTCTAAGTCAAAAGGTTGTGGGTTCAAACCCCACTTGAGAAACTTGAGCACATATTCTAGGCTGATACTTCAGTACATTAGTGAGGGGTGCTGTCTTTTGGATGAGATGGGGAGGGGTCTCTGAAATGGGGGGAGGGCTCCTCAGTTTCCCCTCTTCGCCACCTGGTTCTTGGAACTTGTCACACAACAGTTGCTGGGGTGAAACCACGAGCAAAGATACTCAACTACAGGGGACCAAGCCTTTATAAAGTAAATGCAATAACATTTATAGAAGCTATGTGATCAAATAGCACCTGATCTGGTCACACAATCAGATGGCACATGATTAGGGATCACATGGTCAAATGTCATGTGGTCGAATGTCACGTGATGAAACCTCCAAGAATGCCTCCAACTGGAGTTGGCAATCCTAATTGGGGCCTTAGTAGTCCGAGTAGAGCCCGATAAAATTAAGATCTGTGAATGTATTTCATTGGCCTTTTAGCCATCATTGAAAAACTAATCTGAAGCTGCACTTTAATGAGAACAGACAGAGCGACTTTTCTGAAGATATGCCAAAAGCCATAGAATAGCTAATATTGTTAAAGCTTTGTGCAAGCATTTAAAGTTCTTCTTTAAAACAATATGCACATGGGATTTATTTGCTACCATATGAAACCTCCAGTAGCTGTTCTGATTGATGAAGAGATATGTGAATTAGCATTATTAGTTCTACCAACATTGATCACTGATGTTGAAGTGAAATCAAAATTTACATTTGACAACACATCATCAACTAAACAGTGCAACAAAAATACCCACAACTAACAGCTAGATTTGTGGGTTTCAATTTTAGTGGTAGACTAGTCAAGCATTTACTGCTAAAAGCTGATGTTAAGCTAATGCTGCATTCAGACAGAATGCTAACATGTAATTTATTATTAGATGATTATTAGATTCAGTGATCTGCTGTCAAATAAAGAAGCAGGAATTGAATGATATTTTTTAAGCTTCTAAAGTCATAAGTAGCAAAACTCAAAAAAATCCATACGTGATCAATGATATTTCAATCAAGCTGTCATATATCAATTAGTGTTGCACTGATACTTATTATTGCACTAATACTGGCAACAAGGATAAAAGAAAACTTTTAATATCAAAAAAGTGGTAATTTATCTCTTTGCTATCTGTAGAATCTTGCTGTGTGCAAAATTAACAGCAGTGTTTCCTACATTACAACAGTGACTACACTTCAAAAGTGCTTCATTGGCTGTGAGCCACTTTGGGACATCCCGAGGTCATGAAAAGTGCTATATAAGTGCAAGTTCTTTCTTATAACGTAAATAGGGATACATTGTTTTGGTTGCTCAGCAAGACAGAGGGCACAAGGTTAAGATAATCACAAAAAGAATTAAAGGGGAGGTTTAGAAAAATCTTTCCATAGAGAGTGGTTAGTATTTGGAATTCTCTGCCACAAACTGCTGTTGAAGCAGAGTCCATAAATTGTTCCAAGAGGGAATTAGATACTTACTTGAAAAATAATAATATTAACAGTAAGGGGTGTGAGCAGAAGAATGGGATTAGACTAGGTGACTCGTGTAGATAAAAACACCAGGGCAGACTTGAGGGGCCAAATAGCCTAATTTCTTTGCAAAATCATTCTATTGCTAGAAGTTTCAGTCTTTATATACCAAAAAAGATATTGCTATCATCTCATGAAGAAAACACCTAAAAACACTGTCCATTCAAGAAAGTCACACTCTATACATTCAGACAATCTTCCCTCACTCTACTGTATGAACTGCCATTCTGGATCACATTCTTAGATCTTTGGCTTGAAGAGGCCGTGTTGAAACCTCAAGTAACAGTAATTGCACTGAAACATCGATAGTAAATGATAGAAGAGCTCCAATCCATTCTAGGTCAGCAAGAGAAATGTGAAGGTTTATTTTTTTATTGCTATCATCTTCTGTTCTCAATTGCAATATTACCTCTATGAAAAACTAAAAAATCCATTGAGATGATATGTGGTTTAAAAACAGGATACATGAAGAAGGACCGTAGACGTAATTTATATCGCACCCAAAACATTGATTATAACTCATTTTGATTTTTTTTCCCCATTCATGCATGATCAGGTCAGCTCACTTGTGGGATATAAATCTTATTTTACAGCTCATCAACACTCTGTAGAATTGTTAAGTTTGCTGATTAAAAAACCAACGAATGATAAACATTTATTCAATACTTGGGATTGTCCAATGTCGTTTATACTCAGTGTTTATCATAGTTTACAGTCTTGTTCGTAAACTTATGAGGGCATTTTCATGAATGTGATGAAGACTGATTTACCAAAACATCAGTACTAAAATGTCATAGCACTCTTCAATGATCTCCATTTGCACAAGAAGACATTATTAGACTATTAACAGTGATTGGTAAAACAGCCTGAATATAGTACAAGATCAACCAGGTAATTTTGGCTGGAAGAATCTTTTAGCAGTGAATGGGAGACAGAGCTTTTCAACTTAAAGTTTATAATCACTTAAATAAAAAATCCGTGAACTTTTTTTTGCTGCTAATCCCATTGTCACACAATTTTACTCCTACTCTGGTCTCTCCAATTATCACATCAGCTACAGCAGATAGGATCATCTGACAAGCCTCTATCAAATTCACTGTTAACTGGTCAGTATTCGTGAATGACTCTCCAATTCGTGTTCCCTACAGGAACTCTCTAGTCTTCATTCAATATCTCCAACAACCCCCTCCCTACACACAGACACACACTACTGGGAAACAAAGATGAGATTGTCAGCTCAGCGACATGGGAAAATCAAACTTGCGATCCATCACTTTGTGATGTTGCAGATTTGTATTCCAATGGATTGTGTCATTCTGCAACTGCCAAATTTGTAGCAATTTTTAATAACTTATAAAATGTTGTTTGTCAGCATTTACCTCTGTCTTGTGTATATTTCTTGGTTCATTCATTAAAAGAACTTTTATAAATCACTTCCTGTATACAGGAGGGAGTTTCAAGGAAGACACTCTCAAAACGGAAGTATATACCTCCTAACAATGTTAGGCACATATACAAACTTACAACAAGCAGCACAGATTAGTATTCAGGAATCCAAATAGACTTCTCGTAGTAAGATTATTGCTCGAAAATCAATCTTAGATTAATTCTATTCCTCAAGATGAAAAAGCTTTAGATGTGACTTACTTTATGGCTTCACACATGTCCAAACCCATTTTCACGCAGTTTTTGGCATGATTTGGCAGGGATATTGGTAAACCGGAGACACAGTAGTAGCAGTCCCCTAAAATCTTGATCCTCATACAATCATTTTCCTGAATAAAGCCAAAGGTAAAAGTCACTTGTTAATTCCAAAAACACATGATAGTGCATGTAACCTTTAGTTAATCAGAAATAAAAACAGAAAATGCCGGAGAAGCTCAGCAAGTCAGGCAGCATCTGTGGAGAAAGAAACAGAGTTAACATTTCAGGTCGAAGACCTTTCGTCAGAACTGGAAGATGTTAAAAGAGTTAAAGTTTTTGAGCAAGTACAGAGCCAGGGAAAGGGGAAGGGAGGGGAGGGGAGGAAAGAACAAAAGGGAAGGTCTCTGATAGGTAGAGGGCACGAGTGATTAAATGACAAAAGGGATGATGGTGCAATGCAAGGAAGCCCATCCATTTTGTCATTTAATCACTCGTGCCCTCCACCCTATCACAGACCTTCCCTTTTGTTCTTTCCTCTCCTCCCCTCCCTCCGCCCCCCCCTTTCCCTGGCTCTGTACTTGCTCAAAAACTTAATGGGGGAAAAATTCAATAGGGGCTGTTTTTGGACGCGGGTAGCGCGATGCGCTAGTACCCCACGTCCAATGGCTCCGGCGCAGGCAGGACACAAGTTTGGACCCACCGGAGCACTTACCTGCAATCAGCGTTCCTTTCCAGGTCATGCATGCGGAATCAATGCAATTTGCACTTTCCACCACCAGAGGAAGCGCAATCTCTTAAAGGGAGGATGTTTTTTTAGAAATCTCTTAAAGGTAGCTGGTACCTGTTATTTGCTGAAAATAACAGTCTACTGTCTGCACAGAGTCTGAACGGAGATCAGACATCGCACACGTAAAACACAGATGCAGGACCCATCCCTATGTTTACTGATGAGTTATGTTAAAACATTGAATAAAGGTTGCACACTAATAAATTCCACATCCTCCAATCTGCACTCCAGACCTCACCAATCTTCCGATCTGAGTTGGTACCAGGACTGCGAGAGTGCGTGCACCAAGGTTCTCTGCTGATGCACTAGAGAAGGAGGGACATCCTATATCCGCAGTGGGGCCGGGGGGGGGAGGAGAGGCCCTCCAGACATGTACTCAAAAGGCAGTGGGAGGCAGCGGGGGACGAAGTCAATGCCAGGCGCACAGCATCATGAACATGGATGCAGTGCAGAAAGAAGTTCAATGCTTTGACATGAGTAGTCAAGGTGAGTGAGGTCAACTGTCAAGTGGCATCTACTAGCAACTGCACCACACACTACACCCCCCATCCCCCACATACCAACAAACTCTTTCTATCAGTACTCAACTCTTCCAATCAGATGCTTCCTCTCACCCTTACACATTACCACTGCTTCAAGCCGCCCACCCACAACTCACAGGCCACACACACTGGCAGCTATTCAACCATGACAGGCACATCACCCAGACACACGTCCCACTTTCTTGCAGGAGAAGGTGGCGCATATCAAGAGACAGAAAGTGGCAGTGGCATTTAGCCAGTCGAGCCTGTTCCGCCATTCAATAAGATCCTGGTGGACCTGTGACCTAACTCCATATACCTGCCATAGCCCCATATCCCTTAATACCCTTGGTTCACAGAAATCTATCAATCTCAGATTTAACATTCACAAGTGAGCTAGCACCAACTACCATCTGCAGAAGAGTGTTCCAAACATCTCCCACCCTTTGTGTGTAGAAGCATTTCCTAACTTCACTCCTGCAAGTCCTGGCTCTAAATGTTTGGCTATGTCCCCGCGTCCTAGTATTGAAGTCTAGGAGACCTCCAAAAACAGTTACAAATGTCTCAGCAGCCAGAAGCAATAATTCTGCCACTAACCTGTAAATCCTGCATGGCCCTTTTAAATAGCACTGGTGGGGGGGGGGGGGGGGGTCCTCCAAGCACTCTAAAACACGTTCAGATGGTCGGGGTTAAGAATGTGCATTGAGTGGAGCGTTAAGTCCCAAAACGGTGTCTATCACTTTAAATCAGTGTTGCACAATGATTGAAGCCATTTTCTCCCTATTTTACACGATTCCAGCGTTCGTTAACTGCGCCTGCGCTAACTCCTATACCAAGATGGCGCCTGACGCATGTCACGCAGGAAATGTGTGTGTGCATCCAAGATGCCATCTTGGATGTTGGAGAAGCCGTGTAGTGCCAAAACAACGGGCGCTACACAGCCCAATTTAGCACCCTAACTTTCTTAACATCTTCCAGTTCTGCAAAAGGTCTTCGACCTGAAATGTTAACTCTGTTTCTTTCTCCACAGATGCTGCCTGACTTGCTGAGCTTCTCCTGGCATTTTCTGTTTTTATTTCAGATTTCCAGCATCTGTAGTATTTTGCTTTTACTTTAATTAATTCGATTCACAGTAGAGCCTTGCTTATCAATATACTTACTGCTTACCTTTGCAATTTGATCGAACTTGCCAAATAACTCATTGAGCGTGTGCACAAGCTCCCCAGGTGAACACTCACTGGCCAGACGTGTGAAACCCACAATGTCAGCATACAATATACTGCAGAAACATAAATATTTGAAGTATTTGAATTCCATTGTAAATCATAATAAAGCAACAGCATGTTCTACCCATTGATGAGAATAACCTAGAGAAATTTAAGAGTGCATTCATTCCACAGCTGGCAGACCTAAGTTAGACTGCTGAATGTGTCCTCCATTGAATTCTGTAACAAAGCAGCTCGGTGCATGTATGCTTAGATGCATGCTCAGAATTCCACTTTCTGAGTGTTGTAACTACAGCAGATGTTACACCTGCTTATTAACCTCAACTCACACCATTTCCCATGGTCCCAAAAACTCTTTTCATGTGAGACTTTTAATTTACGTGTACCTGAGGAAGCATCTGATTGGAACCTGAGCAGGGAGAGAGAGGAAAGCGTAACAGGAAGGGACAGAAGGTATGGAGTAATAGGTAAAGTGTTAAAAAAGGAAAAAGCAGGAACTAAGCGTCACAAAACAGATTTGAAAGTTCTTTATCTGAATGCACGTAGCATTCGTAATAAAATGGACGAGTTAACGGCACAAATAACTACGTATGGGTATGATCTTGTGGCCATTACAGAAACATGGCTGCAGGGTGACAACGACTGGGAATTAAATATGCCAGGGTATTTAACAATCAGGAAGGACAGGCAGGAAGGAAGGGGAGGTGGGGTGGCTATGTTAATAAAGGAAGGAATCACTGTAATACAGAGAAATGATATTGGGACAAAGCATCAAGATAATGAAACAGTTTGGGTGGAGATAAGGAATAATAAGGGAAAAAAAACATTAGTGGGCGTAGTATATAGGCCTCCTAATAGTTGCAACTCTGCTGGAAGAAGTATTAATCAGGAGATAGTCGGGGCATGTAATAAGGGAACAGCCATAATTATGGGGGATTTTAATTATCATATTAACTGGACAAATCAAATTGGGCAGAGCAGCCTTGAGGACGAGTTCATTGAGTGCATCAGGGATGGATTTCTTGAGCAGTATGTAACTGATCCTACAAGGGGGCAGGCAACCTTGGACCTGGTCCTGTGTAATGAGTCAGGATTAATTAATAATGTCCTAGTTAAGGATCCCCTTGGAACGAGCGACCACAACATGGTTGAATTCCATATCCAATTAGAGGGTGAGAAGGTTGATTCTCAAACAAGCGTACTGAGCTTGAATAAAGGAGACTATGATGGTATGAGAGCGGAATTGATTAAAGTGGACTGGGAAAATAGATTAAAGGGTAAGACGGTACATGAGCAGTGGTGTTCATTTAGGGAGTTATTTTACAACTTTCAAAATAAATATATTCCACTGAGGAAAAAAGGGTGTAAAAGAAATGACAGCCACCCGTGGCTAAGTAAAGAAATCAAGGATAGTATCCGACTAAAAACAAGGACATATAAGGTAGCCAAACTTAGTGGGAGGATAGAAGATTGGGAATTCTTCAAAAGACAGCAAAAAGTAACTAAAGGATTGATTAAGAAAGGGAAGTTAGATTATGAAAAGAAATTAGCAAAAAATATAAAAACAGATAGCAAGAGTTTCTATAGTTATATAAAAAGAAAAAGGGTGGCTAAGGCAAACATAGGTCCCTTAGAGGATGAGACCGGGAAATTAATGGTGGGAAACATGGAGATGGCAAAAATGCTGAACAAATATTTTGTTTCAGTCTTTACAGTAGAGGACAGTAAGAATATCCCAACACTGGACAAACAGGGGACTCTCGGGGGGGAGGAGCTAAATACGATTAAAATCACTCAAGAGATGGTACTCAGTAAAATAATGGGACTCAAGGCGGATAAATCCCCTGGACCTGATGGCTTCCATCCTAGGGTCTTGAGGGAAGTGGCAGTAGGGATTGTGGATGCTTTGGTGATAGTTTTCCAAAATTCCCTGGACTCAGGAGAGGTCCCGGCAGATTGGAAAACTGCTAATGTAACACCGTTATTTAAAAAGGGTAGTAGGCAGAAGGCTGGAAATTATAGGCCAGTTAGCTTAACATCTGTGGTGGGTAAAATTTTGGAGTCTATTATTAAGGAGACAGTAACGGAACATTTAGATAAGCATAATTTAATAGGACAAAGTCAGCATGGCTTTATGAAGGGGAAGTCATGTCTGACAAATTTGCTTGAGTTCTTCGAGGATATAACGTATAGGGTGGATAAAGGGGAACCAGTGGACGTAGTGTATTTAGACTTCCAGAAGGCATTCGACAAGGTGCCACATAAAAGATTATTACTTAAGATAAAAAATCACGGGATTGGGGGTAATATTCTGGCATGGGTGGAGGATTGGTTATCAAACAGGAAGCAGAGAGTTGGGATAAATGGTTCATTTTCGGACTGGCAACCAGTAACCAGTGGTGTTCCACAGGGGTCGGTGCTGGGTCCCCAACTCTTTACAATCTATATTAACGATTTGGAGGAGGGGACCGAGTGCAACATATCAAAATTTGCAGATGATACAAAGATGGGAGGGAAAGTAGAGAGTGAGGAGGACATAAAAAACCTGCAAGGGGATATAGACAGGCTGGGTGAGTGGGCGGAGATTTGGCAGATGCAATATAATATTGGAAAATGTGAGGTTATGCACTTTGGCAGGAAAAATCAGAGAGCAAGTTATTTTCTTAATGGCGAGAGACTGGAAAGTACTGCAGTACAAAGGGATCTGGGGGTCCTAGTGCAAGAAAATCAAAAAGTTGGTATGCAGGTGCAGCAGGTGATCAAGAAAGCCAATGGAATGTTGGCTTTTATTGCTAGGGGGATAGAATATAAAAACAAGGAGGTATTGCTGCAGTTATATAAGGTATTGGTGAGACCGCACCTGGAATACTGCATACAGTTTTGGTCTCCATACTTAAGAAAAGACATACTTGCTCTCGAGGCAGTACAAAGAAGGTTCACGCGGTTAATCCCGGGGATGAGGGGGTGGACATATGAGGAGAGGTTGAGTAGATTGGGACTCTACTCATTGGAGTTCAGAAGAATGAGAGGCGATCTTATTGAAACATATAAGATTGTGAAGGGTCTTGATCGGGTGGATGCAGTAAGGATGTTCCCAAAGATGGGTGAAACTAGAACTAGGGGGCATAATCTTAGAATAAGGGGCTGCTCTTTCAAAACTGAGATGAGGAGAAACTTCTTCACTCAGAGGGTGGTAGGTCTGTGGAATTTGCTGCCCCAGGAAGCTGTGGAAGCTACATCATTAGATAAATTTAAAACAGAAATAGACAGTTTCCTAGAAGTAAAGGGAATTAGGGGTTATGGGGAGCGGGCAGGAAATTGGACATGAAGTTGAGTTCGGATCGGTCAATGCCCTGTGGGTGGCGGAGAGGGCCCAGGGGCTATGTGGCCGGGTCCTGCTCCGACTTCTTGTGTTCTTTAGATTTGTGGTTGGGATCAGATCAGCCATGATCTTATTGAATGGCGGAGCAGGCTCGAGGGGCCGATTGGCCTACTCCTGCTCCAATTTCTTATGTTCTTATGTTCTTATGTTCCTCCAATATTGTACTTGCTGCTCATGATGCAGCCTTCTCTACATTGGGGAGACCAAATACTGTTTGGATGATTACTTTTCCAAATACCATTCTGCTTCCAAGTGTGATCCTGACCTCCTTGTAGCTTGTCATTTTAACTCCCCCTCTCATTCTCCCTTTGCCCTCTGGCTTTGGCCACCTACCCTGTTCCAACCAAACTCAACAGAACTTCAGGAACAGTATATCACCTTTCTTCTGGATAGACTGCAGGCCTCTGGTCTGACCATTGCTATAGTAGGGAGTGCTGGGATACTGGGTGGGTCTACTGGTATCTGGCAGGCAAGTGGGTAAGGTGAGTTGTCATTTTAGTTGCAGATCCTCTTTCAGAACTTAGTTCTGCCCTGGGGAGGGGACAGGGAGTTTCTGCCCACTGTGTTGACCTGTCTTTTCTCTTTTTGGAAGTGGCAGATCCTCTTTGTGTTCCCAGCATTTCTGTTTTCATTTCAGATCTCCTGCATCTACAGTTTGTTCCCCCTTTTTTCAATTTCCTACAATGTTCCTGCCTGTTTCTTTGTGTTAACCTATTCTATGCCTTTACCCCATTTTAGACATTTGCACGTTCTTTTGTTCTTTTAATGTTTTTTCAGTGCCTCACTTTTCAGTTTCCTGCTTTTCTTTAAAGCAGTTTGCAAATCATTCAACCCATTAACTTCTTCTCTGTGATTGGACTACCTGTAGTATCTTTTGCACTTTCTTTTTCCAATCCTGCTAAAATGTTTACTTATCTTTCCATTTTCAGTTCTGACAAAGGGTTACACCCAAAATACTGACCCATCCTTTCATTTTACAGATGCTGATGAATTAATGTGTATCTTTTTCATAATTTTCCAGAATTTGCAGTATTTTTCTTTTTACATTTAGGTACTTTAGTTCGCTCAAGGCCAAGTTATACTGGCACTTTTACGCCAATGCATAACTAAAATTCCTCCCACTGGTTTCAAAGTGCCAGTATAACTGCTCACTGAAGGTCAAATTATACACATCTGCTACAAGCAGATAACGAGGCAATATAGAATAGAATCATAGAATGGTTATGGCACAGAAGGAGGCCATTCGGCCCATCAAGCATGTGCTGGCTATTTGTAAGAGCAATCCAGTTAGTCCCATTCTTCCGCTCTTTCCCCGTAATCCTGCAAATTTTTTCCCTTCCCCATTTATCCAATTCCTTTTTGAAAGCCATGATTGAATCTGCTTCCACCACCCTTTCAGGCAGCGCATTCCAGATCATAACTACTCGCTGCGCAAAAAGGTTTTTCCTCATGTCACCTTTGATTCCTTTGCCAATCACCATAAATCTGTGTCCACTGGTTCTCGACCCTTCCGCCAATGGGAACAGTTTCTCTTTATTTACTTTATCTAAGCCCTTCATGATTTTGAACACTTCTATCAAATCTCCTCTTAACTTTCTCTGCTGTAAGGTGAACAACACCAGTTTCTTCAATCTATTCACGTAACTGAAGTCCCTCATCCTTGGAACCATTCTTGTAAATCTTTTCTGCACCCTCTCTAAGGCGTTCACATCCTGACTAAAGTGCGGTGCCCAGAATTGGACACAATACTCCAGCTTGGCTGAACCAGTGTTTTATAAAGGTTCATCATGGTGCCTTCATTAAAGAAAACATCTGTGCCACCCTTATTTGAAGGTGATTAAGGAGTGGATGCATGGCTTTAGGGAGACTGATGCTACAATGGAGCTATGGCTCAAGGCACCCATGTGCCAACCATGCTGCTCAGTGGCCAAAATGATAAAGCTATGGCAGAGTACAAGTGTGAAGTTGCCAATAAGGAATTAGCAGTGGTACCAGTAATGCAGCAAGGGAGAATGGTGCACCAGGCACTAATTCCAAGGAGTGCCACGGCTATACCATTTCTTAAAATAGAAAATCACATCTGAAAGTAATCCTGTGTAAACCACCTCGTTCTGCACTTTCATGCTCAGTTCTTCAAATACCATCTTCTGTCTTCTGCTGGGGTCCGACTATAACAACAACTTGCATTTATATAGCACCTTTAGCATAGTAAAACGTCCCAAGGCGCTTCACAGGAGTGTTATCAAACAAAATTTGAAACAAAAGGAGATATTAGGACAGGTTATCAAAAGCTTGGTCAAAGAGGTAAGTTTTAAGGAGCATTTTAAAGAAGAGGGAGACAGAAACTTCATCTGTGGCCTTAGAAAGCACCACATCTCCTCACCAGCCTGCTGGCTAACAGTGTGGTAGGAGTGATGTTGCGCCAGCCCAGGAGAGGGATGATGGCAAAAGGGGACATGGAAGTGGGGACTCAATCAAAGTGCTCCCATGTCTCCCCCCCCCCCCCTTGCCCCCCTCCCCCACCTCAAGCAGTACCTCAATGCTGCCTCCTCTCCCGATGTCCAAGTCTCCCCCTGCACAGATGCAGGTGGAGCAGTCTTTGGCAGGGCCCTCACGGACTCCAAAACCCAGAGGTCGTAGGCCGAAAGCATCTAAGGAGTCAGTGCATGAATTTGAGCAACCTGCCACTACCTCTGCTGAAGCCACAGGGGATGCACCACGTAGAAGCAGTAGGAAGAGGAAGTGTAAGGTTTTGTAATCACGAAGGGTATGCACACGGTATCTGAGAGAATGTGATGCACACAGCATCAGAAGTGTGAGAGTTTGGCTGGATAGACCAGTAGGTCTTTACCTGTCTGTCATTTTCGTATGTTTGTAATTCCATAAAGAAAATCAAGAATGCATAGTGTTAACAGCATAAGTTTTAAGCACCAAGATTAAGACTGTGCAACTGTCAATAGAAAAAGTTACAGAACACGTCGGCTTAGCTAAGTTAAGAAGATTGAAGAAAGACGATAACAAGAGTTTACTACAAAGGCATCCCAGAGGTGACCCCAGAATACAACCAAAGAGAATAACATTGTACAATGCAATATCCAGCCTGCTATTCAAGGAGACATCCCTAGACCTACCAGTAATACACTGAATATAGCCTATGAACTTAAACTCATTAAAACCATACTTTAATTTTTTTACTAAGAAACAGCTTACATTTAGGTTACTGTTGTAATGATTTAAATTCTGTTGATTAATATTAAGAAACAATTTGCCTTTAACTGTAATCATCAATACTTAACTGTATAATGGCAATTATAGTTAAATAGAGTTGCATTAGTAATACATCTCTGTATCTGCCTTGGTTTATGATGTCTCTGGCAATAAGAATTAACTAATTGTTTTACTGTGGCTCTGCTATTGCATGATTTGGTTTGGCAACAATCAATATCTTTCAAAATAGGTTACGGAGCAGTCTTAAGTGAGCCAATTTAGGCATTGGATATGAAACTCTAGACATAAAACTGTAGATCTCATTCTAATCCTTGGATGTGGGCAGATTGATGGAGGAACGATTTGTCTAACAGCTTTTCATTAAATAAAGACTGCATACTGATATTTGTCAGTGCAATACTTCCGATATATTAGGGTATTGTGAGGAACGTAAAATCAGCAAAATCTACATATCTATTATATCTTAATTTCAGTACATGGAATGCACATTTCATTGAAAACTCATTATAACTACCTAGTACTCCTGTATATAGCGCTATAATACAATGCTGTTCGACGTTAAAGGTATGATGACTCTGTTGCACATTAGCTGCTAATTTATAGTTAGGGTATAACAATTTGTCCATGGGCTTCCCATAAATCACTCAAATTGCCTCCAAATTTTTTTTAAACCACCTTTTTTTTAATCAGTAACTGAGACACACCAAGATGCATTTCACCCCCGCATTGTCTTTCCCACTTCATTTATATTTTTCAAATAAAAGAGAAACAAGTTGAATTTTGAACGCTCAAATTACCAAATGTGTTTTGTTGATTGTTAGTAATTAGGATGTTTACATTTTCTGATGTCTGTGAGAGAAACATAGAAAGATTGAGGGGGAGAGAGAAAGAGAGTGACAGACAAACATGGTATGAAGATACACATCCAAGAATCAATCACAAAACATCAATGTTTACAGAGATTCCTTACAAAGTCACAAAGCCACCAATGTTGTTCAGCCCATACCCTGCCCACTCCCTTCACTGTTGAAAGACACTAAGAATTCACCAAACTTCACATTCCACTGTCAGGTTTTCCTTCCACAGTTCTGTCAGTCCTCCATAGTGATATCAGATCAAAGAATCCCCATGCCACTAAACTCCAGCAACCCCACTGCATTTCTGCCAAGCTCCAAGGCCATTCCCCAGTCCTACCAAAGACCAGGACCATCCATCAGTGATATTAAAGCCCAGGCTGCCCCCATAGTTACCACAGACCAGCAATGCCCCGAGTTCAATTGAACCCCATTCTCCCTTCCCAGTGCAGCTAAATACTAGCACCAGGTATTTCCTTGGGGGTTTTCCTGATTGGCTGCCATAACTTTGGTAGAAGATTAACGAAAATCCTGTTTATGCATCTTTCCAGAGTTTCCACAGATTTTCCGCTGAATCAGGAAAACCCCGCAGTAATTCCTGGCGTAGATATCTAGCTCTCATTGATGCATCTTGCTTTATACCCTCAGCTTTAAAAAATGGCAAGGGATAGTAATTAAGTATATAGAAAAAGGAATATATTTATAGAAAAATAAACTATTTCCGCTGGTTGGGGAATCTAGGACTAGGGGACATAACCTAAAACGTAGAGCCAGGACTTTCAGGAGTGAAGTTAGGAAACACTTCTACACGCAAAAGGTGGTAGAAGTTTGGAACTCTCTTCTGCAAACGGCAGTTGATGCGAGCTCAATTGTTAATTTTAAGTCTGAGATTGATAGATTTTTGTTAACCAAAGGTATTAAGGGATATGGGGCTAAGGCTTAGGTCACAGTTCAGCCATGACCTCACTGAATGATGGAACAGGCTCGAGGGGCTAAATGGCCTACTCCTGTTCCAAGTTCTTATATAAATAAAATAAACGTCACTCATTTTCACTTTTGAGAATAGCAGAGATGGCTATGGAATTTGATTCCCAAAGTATTGAATCACAATCCCAGAGTGCCATGTAATAAAACAGAATTTGATATTTAGTTCCTGTAAATCAATGGTCCAAATGTTATGCTCTACATGGTGTAACACTCCTATCATTACAAAACAACATGTCCTCCCACTTACAATAAGCAACATACATGGGTGACTCTTTGTCTTTGATGAAAAAATATTGTCAAAGCTATCCTCAGCTTATTGACGTAGATTCTGCAGAACACCAGCAGTATGAGCTGTAGCCCTGACAACAGCCTTTAATGGATTGTCTGAATTCTGACAAATGCCAGTTCCAGAATATACATACTGCAGCATTGAGCAACTTCAAGTTTGCTCAATTTGTGACAACTGAAATTTCACAGGTTGATAGGAATAAATAAGAAAATAAAACACTACATTAACACATTGGACATCTTGATTCTGGTATAATGATGCCCATTTATTGTAGAAAAATATGTATATCACTATATCCAAAAACACTATTATTTGAGATTGTTACATAAATATGACATGCTAACTTTGTCAAAAATACTGATAACCTATCATTTTGAATTCATATAATTAAAATCAGACAAATTTAAATCTCATCTATCTAAAATAGTTCAGATGCAGAAAGCAATCGGTGTTGGTGGGAAACAATAAAAATAAAACAGGGATGTCCATTTACCCCTTCCTTCTCCTTTCAGAAAATTGGTTTAGAAAGTGTATGAGGAAAAGGCAGTCCATAAAGGTTAAAGAAATAGTAACTGAATTCTGCTTTTGTCAAATGCTTTGAAAAATTTATATGGGTAGGCTTTATGAATTTGCGCTCCTGGTGTGGAGCTTTGTGTGGCATGACCACTTTTTGGGATATTAATATTATTGGATAAAAAAAATCCTGTGAAGCCCACTGAGTTCCACACCCAAGTGCCCAATATGTGCTCCCGACAAGCAAAGCTCTACGTCGGGAGCACAAATTCATAGAAGGTACTGTATGGTCCAATTACAGTCACTTCATATCCTCTCAAAGGTACTTACCCCTGTCACCGATGTGATTTACTTATCCACTGCACAGAATCCTATTTCATTTAAGTGATCTTTAATTTCCTTCTTGGCCAGGATTAGAAGAACTTGTTTCTTCTTTTTAGAAATGTCATGAACTTTTGAGAACTGCCCTGGGACTCTTAGTCAGGAGTTGCTAAACTGAATTAGTCAGACACTATAATATTACATGCATTGCAAAGTAGGTTGAAACAGAACCAAAAAAATGGGTTAATCCTCAAGGCACCATTGTCATGTGATAAAGTGTATGTCAAGATAGCAGTAGAGATTTGAGCAAAATAAGACCAAACAGGGATGCTCGTTTAGACACTGAGTTGGAGGATATGCTACTTTATAACAATAGGGGTGTTATGCCCTGTGTCTTTCACGACACTTTATCATGTTAGTAAACAGAAGAGGACACTGTCTCATTGATCATGCTTTCTACCACTTATTTGAGCAATTTAATTACAAACTAATATAAAAACCATTAGAAGGAAGTTTATGCTGCAGCAGAAAATCTGGTGGAGTACAGATTTATTGCTCGCAGCCAAAGTGAAGCATCGGCCTTTAAAATTGCAATCTGCACATCTGTCTGAATGAAAATGTCATCATGCTTTTAATATGTGACAGTTACCATAACAAGGACATTTCTTTATTGTGGCTGGATACAACTGATGTACCTGTTTCCCGAAAAAGCAACATTTCTTTCCATAACTGTTTATGATATTGACTTTGAGTGAAATTTTCAGAACACACTGTTCTTGCTCATTCCACCAACTTGGCATACCCCTAACTGATTTCTACACACAAATAGTTGTAGTGCTAGTCTTAGTAGTTGTTCCTTACTTATACAGTGTCATAAGGTCTCATTTTTCTGCTATCAGTGCTATCATCCCTATGCAGCCCCTTCCGGCATATGCAGACTCAAATCCAGTGGTAACAATGTAGCATTTTAAACTAGGTCATCCTATCAGAACTGCTGTATTTACATCATGAATATTTCTACATATACATTTCCATTGTTCATCACCAGTGAATATAGATGAATTTTTGTATGCCACTGACCACAGCACCATTGCGTATCTACACTTAACAATTTATAGTAACATTTTTTCGTTCTTACCAATTTTCTCCTCTTCCCTTTTATCCCAAAGAAACCGATTCCTTTTGGTGGTATAGTTGCATTGGCACTGGTCACCCTCCAATAGCTCACCCAAATGGGCTCTATTCATTTGTGAGCCTCAACATTGACCACTGGCAGGATATTCAACTATGAGGGAGCCTGATTTGTGTCCTCAATTGATGTCTACACAATCACTTCCAGCAGGGGCTGCTGGACAGAGATCAGAGGCATGATTTTAACTCAGAAAACCGGGTGGGTTGGGGGCGGGGGGAGCAGTAAAAATTTAAAAAATCTAAAACCCGGCCCCAACCTGCCCATTTCCAGTTTTAACGGAGGCAGGACGAGGGGCGAGCGACCAACCCGCTCTTAGGAGGCGGGTCGGTCACTTAAAGCTTTCAAGGAGGTTGTGGGTCTTTTTTTTAAAAACAGCTTTTTTGTTTTTAACCCCTTGGGGCCGGGATTCCTGGGCCTTCTACTTCATGCCACAAGAGAGGAGGCAAGAAGGCCCGAAACAGCAGATAAGTGCCAGCTTGTGGGCCCGGAGGATCAGGAGTGCTTCCTCTAGGCCCAACAAGCCTACCTGCAGCGACCCCCCTCCCTCCCCCGACGATCGCCGACACCCCCCTCACGATCTCCGACCACCCCCTCACGATCTCCAACCACCCCCTCACGATCTCCGACTCCCCTCTTACAATCTCCAACTCCCCCCTCACGATCTCTGACCCCCCTCCCAAGATCTCCGACCCCCCACTCACGATCTCGTGCCTCGCCCTCATGATCTCCAACCCCCCCTCACGATCTCCGACCCCCGCAATGACCCCCGACCCCACCGATGACTGAATCCCCCGATGACCGACCCTCCAATAACCCCCGACCCCCCCCGATTACTGACCCCGCCCACCAGTGACACCACCCCCACCAATCTAACATGTACCTGTTCACGTCCTTTCCTTCCTCTCCTCCTGTCTGACTAACCAGGCCGGCCTGACGTACAGAAAACCGTCAAAAAAAAATAAAAGACATCCTTACATCAAAATCGTAAGGATGTCTGGGAAGCCTGTATTTCTGGGTTTCCTTCAGGAATTCCAACCCCCGCCCCCTTCCCGGCTCCCCGATAAAATCATGCCCCGGGAGTGGAAACAGTGGCCAATTTTCCCCTACCTAATACAGGGCACTGTTGCCAAATGCCTTTACCCTTTCTCAGATATTCTTAGCTTGAATTCTTTTCTCAAAACTATTGGGTAGATTTTCTAGACTTGATATCCAATAATTATCCAACTCAAATGTCATCATTCTCAAAAATCTACTTCTTTAAAATTAATTTATTTAATATGTGTAATACAAAATAAGGGTATACTTTCCAGATTTGGAACAATTTGACTTCCTTACTTGAACTAATTTTCATTCAGTCTGTTTGGTTCCTTAACAAATCCTTATCTCACTGTTTGCTAACAACACTAAGATATGCACCCTTGCCTTTTTCAAAAAATCACAATAATTGTCTATTCACTGGCAGAAGACTAACTAACGGTAATTTCTTTTCAATCATCTATTTTATAATGAGAGTAAATGAAAACTTTAGAAATTGATAATTCTTAACTTTTTTTGATATCTGGATTTATAGTGAAAAATTAAATTTGTATAAATAAATGCCTTAAATATGGGAAGTATGATACGTCATTCATTAAGGTCCAGAAGATCCAGGAGTCCTGCTGCGCTACTGTAACAACGACGGAGCAGGAATTAGATGTCCTGGCTAGTTGTGCACCTGACCTCATCCAAATTTCCAGGGTTGGGCGATTTTGCATAAAGTAGGCAGTCGCCCACATGGTGGGGAAGGAGGAAATTTGGAACGGTACTGTGCCACTGTGTTGGAGTGACAGCAGCATCAGATGAAGTTTTCCCAAATTCAGAAGAAATAGGCCCGTTTCCAGAAAGGCCATTTTCTTATTGCAACTGATCACTCTGTGGATACCTTGAGTAAGGAAACAGCCTTTTAAAGTCTCTTTGGCTCCACTTCTGTCGGTGTGAGGTCCTGACACGTAATGCACGCTTGCTTCATGCAGGTGTACAAGACATTGGGGACAACTAAGGCGGAACTGGAGAGAATTCTGGTAGATGATGTCATTCCGACAGTCCTGCCTATTTCACTGATGTCAGGACTGAAGAAATTCGATGCAAGAATGACCAGTCCCCACTCTCAGTGGAAATGGTAGCACTCGTCAGATGGGGTGGAGAACCTGCAAACTAGGCCCTACCCCAATTTTTAACCTTGCACTCCCACACCCACATCAAATGCAACATGTTTACGCTGCAGGTATTATAGATTTTCAGGCCTTAAATGTGTAAAATGGGGCATTAAGTGCATCCACAGCATGAAATATCACCTGTCCCATTTTTCTGATTAGCTCACATAACCACTATCAGTTAAGTTAACTATGCTGCTTCACTCAAGCACAAATCTACCTATTAGGAACAAGGAACTTGCTAATTAAAATGATCAATTCAGTTGTTATTTTTTTCTGTGAAGGTACCAATCTTACAGCAACAATTACCACACAATGAACCAATCACATTGCTCGATTTTTCCCTCACTGGCTCCAGCCACCATCTTGACCTCAGACTTAGCTGAATATATAGTTGTATATAATTAAATAATTCTGGAAAAAAGCACTAAACTTACCCATAAAGTCAGTGACTGTATGTTAGAAATGATTCCAAGAACATTCTACCACAGATTTTTCCCTCTGGAGTCTGGAGCATAAATTCTGCTGTATTCCTCACCCTTCCTTTTATGCATGTTATACTGCACCAATGGCACAGTGCTATCATTCTGATCAACTACAACACCTGGAATGCAACTTAAGTCTGCTGCCTTTTACTGAGTCTAAAGCCGTACTGGACAGGGAGAGTAGGGCTTACAAACAGGAAATTGTGGCATATTTCCTGAATTGTCAATTTTGCTGTTGATCACATATATGAAAAAAAATCTAGTGATTTGAAGGCACATCTTTATTTTCTGATCAGACAAACAAAAGAATTTCCACTCAGATACATGTTTCCAATTAGACCCTGGGAACTCAAAGTACCATGATTCCACTCCCCCCCCATTCTTTTGTCCTTATAAATATCACACCTATTAAATTATTATTTAATAAAGGGTTGTGATAGGATTCATGGATGCGATTCCATATAGTGAGGTTCTGATCTTGGCCATGTCTTTGTGACAGGAGGGAAGGAAAGATCATTTGAGCACCACACAGCAGATGCCGGCAATACAATGATATTGGAAGAGGCCTGATTGCTTCCTACTCTTTTGGCTTAATGATATGGAATATGCAGCCCTAAAAGGAAAAAAAGAAATCTGTATTAATACCTTGTTATGCCTTTTATTTTGGAAATCTATTGATAAAAATAAGTAGATTTCAGGGGGAGGTGGTACCTAGAGTAGATATACATAGCTTTGGGCGCAATTTGCTACGAACGAGCACAACAAATTAACAGTTACTTTTGGTGGTTTCTATTGATTCCCCTAGAGGCTTATCCGTTGAATGTATTTAAAATGAAACGTGCCTGCTTCCACAGAACATTCAAACATTGGATAGGGTTCAGAGCAGAGCCACAAGGATAATTCTAGGACTTCGATGTCCAAGATATGAAGAGAGACCCACAGAGCCAAAGCTTCTTCAATTAAAGAAAATTGAGGGGGCATAATCCAGGTTTTTAAAATGTTGAGATGCATAGATGATATACTCCTCTCTGCATTCTTAAACCTGGATCAAGCAGAGAGTATTTGATTTCGAGCATGAGTACAGAACTGGAAAATATGGCACTAAAATTCCACAGGTGTTCTCCTGATCTCCTGGTGTAACTCTGGTGGAAGACCAGCAGCACTTCCAGAAAAAATAGCAGAAATCTGGCATAACCTAGGTTACGTCGGGTCTCTGACGTTCCTCTGGGGATTCCACCGGAGTTACAGTGAGAGACCGGAAGAGGCCTTGCAGAATTTCATAGATTTTAAAATAAACCAGCCTTAAATGAGACTGGAGCTTAGATGACACCCCCCACCCCCGCCCGCAACCAGAGTAGTGGTGATATGTGGGACTAACTCTTAGCAAAATTGTTTGAAGTTATGTTGATTAACTCTTTCACAAAGAAGATGGGAAACATGATTGGATGTTTGGGGTCTCTATCTTTGGGAGAATCTGAAGTGATTGTTCTTATTAATAGCCCTAAGACATTTCATAGATAGGAGTATGGAAAACAGGACAATATATGGCAGTGTTTGGGAAAGTCTGGTACACTGAAATTTCTCAACGTAACAGTAATATCACAATATTGTGTAGACACAGCCTCTTTGTATAATGCTTTTGTTAAAATTTATAGTTATTACAAATGTTTGCATGTATTTGTGAAATGGCACAATCTATAGTATGTGCTACACTGATATGTAAATTGAAACTAGATTGATTTCTGGGATGAGAGGGTTGTCCTATGAGTAAAGATTGAGTAGAATGGGCCTATATTCTATGGAGTTTAGAAGTGATCTCATTGAAACGTATGAAATTCTTAGATGGCTTGACAGGGTAAATGCTGAAAGGCTGTTTTCCTTGGCTTGAGAGTCTAGAATCAGAGGTCTTAGACTCAAGATAAGGGGTCGGCCATTTAGGACTGAGATGAGGAAAAATGTCTTCACTCAGAGGGTTGTGAATCTTTGAAATTCTCTACCACAGAAGGCTGTGGAAGATTATCTGTGGAGATTAAAGAACAAACTTTGTTTACTTGTTGTATTGTAAATTGACTGAAGGACTATGTGACAACAACCTTTACAGACATTTTGAATATTGAAGAAGACTGGGTTGAACATATGACAAAGTGACTGGTTATGGAGAAAGGATATTTACATAGGTTTTAAAGATCTTGCATTATATATTACTATAATGCATGTTATACAATATGTAATGGAAATACTTGCGACTATAAGATGCGAAGTATTATGGGTGATTTCATTTTAAAAAACTAAGACTTACCAGAAAACAAGTCAAATTCCAACTGTCACAGGTGAATTTTGATTGAATATCTTATTTATCTGAGGAGCTGTCATTGTAGGTGCTTCACCAGAGATTGGCAGGTATTTTTCCCCTCAAAACTGATTGAAAATCTACTTGCACTTGTTTTCAGCCCACAATCTGTCAATGGTGTTCCACACATGCACTGTGATAGGTTATTAGTTTCCATGCCAGGAAACATCTGCCACATCAGACAGTCTGCAGTGCACAGATGCATCAGGAAAGTGACAATGCCTATGTTTGTAAGAGGCAACATCTTCATCACCTTTCCTGTGAAAAGGAAACAACAGCCGGACAGGATGCTTGGCTTTCACCAGCTGACAGAGTCCCCTCAAGGGTACGGAGCTGTAAATGGTACCAAGTGGAAATCAGGGCCCTTCATATCAACCCATTAGCTTCATGAAGAGAAAAAATTTGCACTCAGTTAATGTTCAGGTGGTATCTACACCACAGAAACATTATTATGCATGTCAGTAGCCATTATGCAGCAAACTGCCATAATTTCTTCATTGTGTGGCAGTGCACGGTCCCGCATTATTTGAAGAATAAACATTGACTGGCTGGCTCTTAGGACAACAGAGTTATCCTATTGTAGTTATGACTGTTGAACCCACTGAAAAACCCATCAACAGCAGAAGAGCACCGCGGCCTGGATGTCTCAGCATTCGTTTGTTAGGAACATAGGAACAGGAGTCGGCCATTCAGCCCCTCGTGCCTGCTCCGCCATTTGATAAAATCATGGCTGATCTGTCATCTAACTCCATATACCTGCCTTTGGCCCATAGCCCTTAATACCTTTGGTTGCCAAAAAGCTATCTATCTCAGATTTAAATTTAGCAATTGAGCTAGTATCAATTGCCATTTGCGGAAGAGAGTTCCAAACTTCTACCACCCTTTGTGTGTAGAAATGTTTTCTAATCTCACTCCTGAAAGGTCTGGCTCTAATTTTTAGACTGTGCCCCCTACTCCTAGAATCCCCAACCAGCGGAAATAGTTTCTCTCGATCCACCCTATCTGTTCCCCTTAATATCTTATAAACTTTGATCAGATCACCTCTTAACCTTCTAAACTCTAGAGAATACAAACCCAATTTGTGTAATCTCTCCTCGTAACTTAACCCTTGAAGTCTGGGTATCATTCTAGTAAACCTACGCTGCACTCCCTCCAAGGCCAAAATGTCCTTCCGAAGGTGCGGTGCCCAGAACTGCTCACAGTACTCCAGGTGCGGTCTAACCGGGGTTTTGTATAGCTGCAGCATAACTTCTGCCCCCTTGTACTCTAGTCCTCTAGATATGAAGGCCAGCATTCCATTAGTCTTATTGATTATTTTCTGCACCTGTTCATGACACTTCAATGATCTATGTACCTGAACCCCTAAGTCCCTTTGGACATCCACTGTTTTTAACTTTTTACCATTTAGAAAGTACCCTGTTCTATCCTTTTTTGATCCAAAGTGGATGACCTCACATTTGTCTACATTGAATTCCATTTGCCACAGTTTTGCCCATTCACCTAATCTATCAAAATCGCATTGTAATTTTATGTTTTCATCTACACTGCTTACAATGCCACCAATTTTTTTGTCATCGGCAAACTCATGTGTCACTCCCACCTTCAAGAAAAGTTTGTCATGCCGCTTAGGCACGTTGAAAGATTATGTGACAAAGAGCAATGCTTGTGCATAATGCTTGAAATGGTACCTTCCTGAGAGAATGGAAGTTTCCAATTTAGGTTTGTACCATATTTGATGGACCCCGCAAAAAATGTGTAAAAGTGAGGAGTGTACTAACCGTCTCCTAGCTCCTGATAGCAGCACACTTCTTTCTCATCTGCACCCAGGTATGAGGGAGCTAGGGGACTGCACTGACTTGGCCAGCAATCTTCCTCTGTTCACTTGGAACCTGTGCTTTTACTGGAGGGTGGCCTTCAACTCCAAGAAGGGCCATCTTTCTTTGTGCACCTCCTGCAGCAGGACCTCTAATTCTGTAACATCAAAAAGAGCAGTACTGCCTACCTGTCTCTGCTGTGCTATTGTGAACAATTAGTCCACATTTTTGCTACCATCACAATTTCCCCTTTTGTGCTGAACTACAGCCCTTTAAGAGCTGCTGCCTCCGCCGATTTTGCACTGTCAAACCAAGTATCCTATGGGCCAAACTCACAGGTCAAACTTTTCCTGTAATTTTAGCCTATTGAAAATAAAGAGCAGGCCTTATGTCACAAATTTTCACACAGTCTGCTCCTTGCACTTCCAGTGCAGGTTTGCCTGCCATGGGCACAAGTAGCACAATTTTCCCAGAATTGCAAAATTCGGGCTCTCACGTCAGCACCTGGAATAGAGTGACCGCCAGGAGTATGTTGAAGTTGATGAGATCTTGTCCAAATTCACTGGTGTTGAAAATAGTTGTATTTCCGTTTTACCTGAAAGTCTTTTGGGTGTATATGTCCAAAACTATTTAGTTTAGTAGGTATCTAAATTTATTTATTTCTTTGGCAATCTGGGGTTACCATCTGAGGCAGTCATATCCTTGGTCGTTTACCCATATTTTCCTTACTGACCTTGGGGACTATTCTTGTATTTATAATTCAAATTTGGAGTTATAAGAGAGTCTGGTATGAAATTTCAATTTTTTTATCCCTGACAATCTCTTCTTTCTGTTGTTTGGGGTTCTTAGGTGGAATAAGTTAACCAACTGAAACCATATCCCCAGTTGATAGAGTTTTAAAAAACTCACATAAAATACCAATAATTGTTACTAAAAAATGAGTTCTTGTAAGTTAAAACTCTATATAACACAATGTCCTGACTGTTCACTTGATTTCAAAGCATGTATTATAACATACAGAGGTTTCTTTTCAGTGACAGCTGAAATGAACTGAAGCTCTTCAGTATCTGTAAAATTATCCCAACTCATCCTCAGCACATTAATACTTCCATTATCTGACCTTTCAAGAATCCACAGAATGATACACCTCCAAAGGAAAACTGCACTGTACCCAAGATGTGTGAACAAACATTCAAACACTTCTAATCCACTGTAGTCACACAGTATCAGAGTCACTGCAAGACCTGGTCATGTTTTGCAAAGCTTATTTTCTTCTCTTTTGTAATTTAAAATGAGTTCAATCAAAAAAAGCGTCACATCGAGAATACCTTTTTGTTGGTGTCAGTAGTCATCATCTTTGCATCGAGGTCCTGGTATAAAGTGTCAAATGTTACTGTTGAAAACATAGCTCAAAACTGAATGCAGAGCCCACAAAACAATGCAACAGCGTGCATCATAAATTATAACAGATACATCGGAGTAGGTCCAAGGTGGTAAATTAATCTCTGTTGGAAGGGGGAAGGGTTTCAGAAAATGAGTTATTAACCACTAATGCTTTGTTGCTAAAACTTATTGTTCATTGAACACTTTGAATGGATCACAATCATGTAATTCTTTGATGTTTATTATTTAATATGGGATGTCTTGTTTCCAGTTCTTCATTAGTAAAGCCAAACGTGAGTTAATACCGAAACTTTTGCAAGGTTTCTTTTAAAGCAGTGGCTAGAATACTGCACAATTTTTTCATAGGCAGAGCAAATTGCAAACATGAGCCTTACAGACATCCATCATTTCCTTAATATAATAAAAATAACAAGACCGTATGTTAATTAGTAGCTCAATTATGGGATGTATTGCCACTTAATATACTTTGCTTGCAGCTCTTCTCCCTCTAGCTCCTAAATTGCTCTTTAAATTACTCTCAATGTATAATACTTACAAGGGGTAATTTTGCAAGGCTCCACTGCAGGGGCAGATAATTACTATTGTGAGTACAGGTCTAGTAAGGCTCTATGCTGGCAGTGAAGTCTTGTGAAATTAACCCTATAATTAAAGTGTAGGGGACAATGTTTAGTTCAAAGTACACTGTCAATTTTACATAGGAAAATTAATTTTGTTTGCCATTTTTACAAAAGCACCAGCCTTGACTTTACCCCCTGCAACAAATGAGAACAGGGCTTGCAGGGGGTTAAAATGCTTACACCAATCTACTCACTTGATCCCTGCTGGCCTTGCGCTGCATGCCATTTTAACAGGTGTGTTCTGGTGATCCAACGACATTCTTGCACCATGCAGGTGACGACCTCATTGAAATTCAAATGCCGGGGTCTGCTGACGTTTTTCAGACTCCAACTAAATTTTAACTCTCGCAGCCACAATCAGTGCCTGGTGCCAACCTTGCCCAGTACTGGCCTCCGGGCCCCACATGAGGAAACCCATGATCTCGAGCTTCCCTCTCCCGACTGCGATCCCTACCACCTCCCCACCCCCCACCACTTACCTGTCTGCTGGGGAACGTTCCCATGGGTCCCTGGCAGCAGCCTTCGGCCATGTTCGCCCACTGGCCTCATGTAATTGACACCGAGTTCGGGCAGGAGCTTGGTCTGGTATATTTAAATGGGGCCCACGAGTTAAAATGGCCTGGGCCTCACATTGGTGAGACAGGAGAGCCTGACACTCGTCATGCCAGACTTATGCTCCCCCCCCGCCAAGTTAAAATCAGGGCTATAAATTTTAATACCAGAATGGTAAACAAATTATTCAGTCCAAGATTCCACTCACTTTTGATCAACAATTTTATTGAAGGGAGAGATTTTAAGAACTAGCACTTGAGGTGCAGAGCTTTATGTGACAGGAGTTCACTCATTCACTCCCTTCACCACCGGCGCACAGAGGCTGCAGTGTGTACCATCCACAGGATGCACTGCAGCAACTCACCAAGGCTTCTTCGACAGCACCTCCCAAACCTGTGACCTCTACCACCTAGAAGGACAAGAGCAGCAGGCACATGGGAACAACACCACCTGCACGTTCCCCTCCAAGTCACTCACCATCCCGACTTGGAAATATGTCGCCGTTCCTTCATCGTCGCTGGGTCAAAATCCTGGAACTCCCTTCCTAACAGCACTGTGGGAGAACCTTCACCACATGGACTGCAGCGGTTCAAGAAGGCGGCTCACCACCGCCTTCTCAAGGGCAATTAGGGATGGGCAATAAATGCCGGCCTCGCCAGCGACGCCCACATCCCATGAACGAATTTTTTAAAAAGTACATATCAGAATTTGGGCATGGAGGTAATTACATCCCATAAGATCTTCATGAATGGAATTCCTGATATATCCTTCTGTACTGGCCATTACTTTCATTTTGGAAGGGTTGATTAGCTCCCACCTTGTGAAGGAGGCTGAACAGAAAACTGAAATCTTCGGGGCCCAGGCCAAAATCTAGGCCCAGACCTCTAGAAGGGCCCTAGATCTGCCACAGAATGGACTGGTGCACTTGCTTTACCCTGGCGTACTGTCCACATGGTGGATTCCAAGATGAATCACTGATGAGGGGAAGTATAAAATGCCTATTAATTTTGTATTATTAAGCAAAGACAAGTTGCACTGATTGAATTAAGTGGGTGGGATCATTACAGTTGAAATAAAGCATCTTAACGATTTATACTTGGCCTTATCTTAACGGTTATTATCTTGGTCCATCTGAGAGTAGATTGGAGCGGCATATGGGGGCACATGCAAAAGACACAAATATGTGTTGAGATCATAAAGGGGGATCATTATTGCACCCCTGCCTTATGTTGTTGTATAATTACATATTGAGCGGCACGAGTCTACTCCAGCATGTAAGGGGCATGGGATCCACTTACGGGAGCAACTGATGCCACTGAACTTGAGAAGGTATCTACGGCAGACCTGGATTAGTAACAATTGGTGGCAGCTACCTGGGATACTGGGTACACTGAGTACAGTGAGATTTAAAAAGATGAAGTTGAATTAGCAAAGTTGATCGCCTAAGAGAAAGTGAAGGAAAGAGAGCGCTCCAGACAGGAAGAAGAGCAATATAAATGGGAAGAACAATCAGAATAAGAGCAATGCAAACAGGAAGAAAAGTGAGAATGAGGATGCAGATTGTGGGAATAGAGGGAATGATGTAAATTCAAGCCCAACTAATGGAAGAAAGAGCAGCACCATACACTTGAACTGACAACAACAACAACAACAACAACTCGCATTTATATAGCACTTTTAACGTAGTAAAACATCCCGAGGCGCTTCACAGCAGCGTTATCAAACAAAATTTGACAACAAGCCATATAAGGAGATATTAGGACAGGTGACCAAAAGCTTGGTCAAAGAGGTAGGTTTTAAGGAGCATCTTAAAGGAGGAGAGAGAGGTAGAGAGGCTGAGAGGTTTAGGGAGAGAATTCCAGAGCTTAGGACCTAGGCATCTGAAGGCAAGGCCATCAATAGCAGAGCGATTAAAATCGGGGATGCGTAAGAGGCAAGAATTGGAGAAGCACAGAGATCTCGGAGGGTTGTAGGGCAGGAGGAGGTTACTGAGATAGGGAGGGGCAAGGCCATGGAGGAATTTGAAAAGAAGGATGAGAATGTTAAAACCGAGGCGTTGCCGAATCAGGAGCCAATGTAGGTCAGCAAGCACTGGGATGATGGGTGAACAGGACTGGATATAGGCAGCAGAGTTTCGGATGAGCTCAAGTCTATGGAGGGTGGAAGAGCATTCGAATAGTCATGTTTAGTGGTAACAAAGGCATGAATGAGGGTTTCAGCAGCAGATGAGTTGAGGCGGGGCGGAGACGGGAGATATGATGGAGGTGGAAGTATGTGGTTTTGGTGATGGTGCGGATATGGGATCAGAGGCTCATCTCAGTGCCAAATAGGACACCAAGGTTGCGAAAGGTCTGGTCCAGCCTCAGATAGTGGTCAGGGAGAGGGATAGAGTCGATGGCTAAGGAACGGAGTTCGTGGCGGGGACTGAAGACAAAGGCTTCTGTCTTCCCAATATTTAGTTGAAGGAAATTTCTGCTCATCCAGTACTGGATGTCGGAAACATACATCAGCAGCAAGTCTGGTAAACGGGGTGGAGGGCCCACAATTTTATTAAGTCAAATCTTCTTCCAAATTTTAAAGAGAGAGCTGATACTGATAGTTTTATCGAGGCATTTGACTTGTTAATCACAAGTGGAAGAAGAAGAAATGGGCCACAAAGTAACTAAGCAGAAAAATGCTCTCTTTGTTTCCTCATTTTAATCCTGATGATAGTATGAACTGTGATATTGTAAAGTGTGCTATTTTCAAGGCTTATGATTTAATGTTTGAAGCATACAGACAGAAAACATAACAAATGTGAAAATTAATCATGAGCAAATGGAGTGACTGTAATTTTACAAAGTGTGTCTTGTGGCAACTTACTAGTGTAACTGTGTCAAGATATGTTTTTCTTACATCTTTTTCATACTTTTGAGAAGAAAGGAAAAGTACCTCACATTTGTGTGCCTCTTCACATACAAATTATGAAAGTTATTTGTATTTTCCAGCTGGCAGTGACCAGACTTAGGTCCTTGTAATCGCTGAATGATTTCAGCCTTCATCTCCATGGCAATATGTGCAGGAAGCAACGACAGTAAAAGACGTTCCTTTGGAAAGAGAGGGAAAAAAATACAAATTAAAATGTTATAACGCTATACTTTCTCATCTCTTGCATATATTGAAGTCATTTGCATCGAAACAGAGTGAATACCCGTGACACAAATGAAAACCAATGTATCATAAGAACATAAGAAATAGGAGCAGGAGTAGGCCAATCGGCCCCTCGAGCCTGCTCCGCCATTCAATAAGATTATGGCTGATCTGATCCTAACCTCAAATCTAAATTCATGTCCAATTTCCTGCCCGCTCCCCGTAACCCCTAATTCCCTTTACTTCTAGGAAACTGTCGATTTCTGTTTTGAATTTATTTAATGATGTAGCTTCCACAGCTTCCTGGGGCAGCAAATTCCACAGACCTACTACCCTCTGAGTGAAGAAGTTTCTCCTCATCTCAGTTTTGAAAGAGCAGTCCCTTATTCTAAGATTATGCCCCCTAGTTCTAGTTTCACCCATCCTTAGGAACATCCTTACCGCATCCACCCGATCAAGCCCCTTCACAATCTTATATGTCTCAATAAGATCGCCTCTCATTCTTCTGAACTCCAATGAGTAGAGTCCCAATCTACTCAACCTCTCCTCATATGTCCACCCCCTCATCCCCGGGATTAGCCGAGTGAACCTTCTTTTTACTGCCTCGAGAGCAAGTATGTCTTTTCTTAAGTATGGACACCAAAACTGTATCTTCAATGACATTTTCATTGATTTACTCTGTTGCTTTAAACAACTTTTGTACATATTACATTTAATTCATCTAAATTTCTGCGGGTGATATGGCAATCTAAATTTGCTCCTTTTTGTTGTATAGATGACATGATAGAAGATCCCAGTTTTGAACTGAGGAGAACAAACTAATTTCTCTAATGGGTAATGAATACTTTGTTTGAAAAGCACATTTGATTTCTGCTTTCACATTACTTTTGATCTCTCTCTCCACTTTGAACATTTTTGCTACAATTTTAACATTAAAAAAAGTATCATGGGAAAGACCAATAGCTGTCTTTCATCTTAACAATGAAATTGCACCAAAAATATTGGGCCAGAATTTACTGTAGCCGGCAAACGAACGGCACCCGCCATTCGTTAGACTTGCCCTTGCCCATAAAATTTCCATGAGCTTTAGTGCTGCAAGTTGCTGGAAGTGCGAGATGCTAATGTCGTGGTGCCCTCCACAGGGCATCTGGGACCTGTGTGAACAGGGCAAGCAACTGTGTATCTCCTTAACCAATCAGATGGAAGAATCGTTAATGAATAGCCCAGAGTCTGAACTGGGAAGTGTAAGTTAGAATAGTGAATTCAATGTCAAATCAGGTACAGAAAGCAAAATAAAGAGAGGGAAAGAAAGATTGGATTAAGAGAGAGAGATAAGAGACAGAAAGAAAAAGTTAAAAATAATTTTAATTTAAATTTTAAAAAAAATCTCCAACAACAATTAAAAGCTGAGGGAATGAGACACCGCACTTGTCAAAGTTAATTTTCAGTGCCAGAGAGGTTGGTTGGCAGTAATTAAGACTTATCACACCGTTAAAAAGGGTACTTAGACTGAAAAGGACAAGCCCTAACTTTCTGTGGCGAGTTTGGTTCATATCTACCGTGCAAATACAGGAACTTGATGCCGTTCAATGTATTTCAATGGTGGGTCCGACAGTGAGATGCCATTTTCGTGAAGCTGATGGTGGAACGGTGCATCTTGGACAGCAACTTCTGGATTTTTGTGTTTAACTTCGCATCTGCCCTCACTCGAAGTTGCTGTCCAATTTGCGCATAAATAACGGTGAACGCTGTTAGCCTCACCATTACTTTGACAGTAAATTCTGGCCCAATATGTTTTTAGAAATATGATAGTACATTTTAAGGCTTAACATCAAAACAAGCTAATCTTTTTCATGTGGTTATTAGTGATGCAATGCACGCAGAGCTGTTTGATCTGACACAAAATCAATATCCTGCTGTGCTGGTCCATAACAGCTTTAGTTATAATCTTGAATTACTTTTCCTGCAAATCATTTCTAATTTTAATGCATAGTGAACATAGGATATATGGAACAGAGTAGAACAATTCCACGTTTATTGCAACCACTGACAGAATGACCTAAAAATTCGATGGCACTGCGTTGGTTTCTCAGGCGCTTAATCCTCCAATATGGCAGGCAGGAAGCACGTCCTTATTACGAGCAGGAAGTACACTGCCCCCATTTTGGTATAGAGGCCCCTGTGCAAAATTGGGTTGCCCTAACACAGCAGGCGTTGGGCCAGCTATGTCATGAAGACCAGGTCCACATGCGGCCTAACCATCAGTCCTTAATGGGAGCGCTCGAGGCCGTCACCAAAAAGATAACTTATAAAAAATACTTACCCGAATGTTGAGCTGGGAGGAGTAGGAGTACATTAAAACCACAGGTCGCCGCCGGCCACCGCTTGTCACCATCCCCCCAGCCCCCATCTCCATCTTGACCCCCCTCCCTATCGCTACCTCAATCCCCATCCTGATGTCCTGATCCACCTCTCCCGGCCGATCGACTCTCTTCCGGTTGCCCTCCATTTCCCAGTCGCATCCCCTTCCCCTTTAATGACCTACATGAGGGACACAGTGGCCCGCAAGTCAAAGCCTCTTCGCCGGTGAGCTGCCTGGGGTCCCCAGCAGGTGCCGCACCTCACCGGTCCCATTTAAATGAGGCCTGAGGCCCAAATGAGGTACGCCTCAAGCCTGCCCATTCAGGTGCAGGGATCGTTCCTTACCCCCAGTTGATTAAGTTCAAACCAGTTTAAATATCATAATTCACACATATCAATACTTGGAATCAGCTCATCCTGCATTAACCTGATATTAATCTACTATTTGATAGGAGAGAAACCAACCAGATATTCAATGCAAAAGATAAATTTTTATTTCCCCTGACTGAAAGATTTTCAATGCATCCTTTCTTTTAACACAGATCATGATTTATTTTACAAGATTGAATGAGACACTAGTACCACGAGTATTTTCCTTTCTTGAAAAAAAAATTGCCTGCCAGATTATGTTCTTATGTTTATTCTCAGAAGACTTGGTGACTATATACAGTCAACCATGAAGCAGGGCTTCTCTAATCTGACTTGCTTTCCTGCAGATCGGCGGCCATGACGAGCTAGTGCCAAGTACTAACAGTATGGCAGAAATGCACACAGATGAGGGTGCTGTCTCTCAGGGGAGGAGCATATGCTTGCCCTCCCGCCGGCTCTTTCCGATGCTTTCATGTGTGTCAGAAAAGATGGAGGGTCAGGCTGTCCATGCAGCAACACAAGAGGCACAGTCTACAGCAGGCCCATTCAAGGACTTAGCTGCTGTAAGACAAGGGCCACTTCAATGCCCAGACGCTCCCACTGAAATGCAGCAGCCAGCCACTTCACATACTCCTACCACTCAGGTAGCGTATAGGAGAAGCACAACATTAGGTTTAAGAGGTCACACATCATACACTGGCATCAAAGGGAAGCCAAGTATAATTACACATATGTATCTGGCATACAATTGGCTTAGACATCCACCACCAGATTTGGCTGGACCACATCAAGCTCTACCAGACCTCACTCTCCTCTGCCAAAATTGTGCACTCCTCAAGGATCATTCCAAGAGCAAAGATACCCTCTGGCTTCTTTTCTTCATCCATCTCCTTAAACCTGCCCCTTCCACCTTCACCTTTAACAATAAGTGCGAAGAGCTCGTGGATGTCTTTGTCACCAAGATAGAGACCATCCGTTCAGCTGCCTCTGCTGGTTCAATCTCCTTCCAATTGCCTATTCAACTTATTCTTCTAAATATCTTACTATCCCACACAAGTAAATAGATTTAAACTAATGGGTGTGAAATTGGTGGTGGACGGTTGCGCAAAACGGGCGATAATGAATCGGCAGCTGGTTTTCCATTCTGCCCCATTTTCTTTTCCATTGACGTGAGGTGTAAAACCAGATGCCGATTCACTATCACCCATTTGCACAACCGCCCACCACCAATTTTACCTCCAGTACCGTTAAAGTTAACAGCTTCATTGAGATCATTTCTAAATATTGTAAACAGAAGAGGTACCAAGACTAATCCTTTGGTTTTGCTGCCATTGATAACTTTCCTTAGTTTCCTATTAATTAGCTTTTTATCATTGATTTGTCATTTTCTTTTTTATACCATGAGCTTTCACTTTAGCCACAAATTTCCAGTGAGGCCTATTATCAAATACCATCTAAAATCAAAATATGCAAGTGCTGACTCCTGATTGAGAACTCCCAGCGAGCAGCAGCTCTCACTGGGGGCATTGGTTGGGAAATTGCAGGCCTGCAATATCTGAATTTCTATCCGTTAATTTAAATGGATGGGAAATCAAGCTCTACAGGCCCATGATTTCCTGAACCGTGCTGCCTGCAAGCACTGCTCCTCATAATGAGCACCCAATCAGAAAATCAGCTCTGTAATAGCCACAAAATCTGTTGTAGCTTTAAAAGGTTTCAATGCGTCTGTAAGGCATGACTTTATCGAAGGCTTTTTATAACCATGTTGACTGCAAACTGTTGTAATTCACCTGTGCTGAATGCATTCAAAACCTTTCTTGTAAAGCAGACACCAATGATTTTCCTACCAGTGATTTAAAGCTAACAAGCCTGCAATTACCAGTATCACCTTTCTGTTTCATAAAACTATGAGTTCTTCTACAGTCTTCTGGCACCGCCCCTATAATTAAAGAGCTGTTAAAAATTTCAGACACAACTTTCCCTACTTCTTGCTTAATACCTCTAAGAAATCTGGAAAACATCAACCTCTGCAGTTTTTCTCCCCAAATCCACATTATCGATCATTCCTATTCTGATCTTTTGTTTTCTTGAGTCGCTTCCACCTTTTGTTTCTCACTGCAACAGTCAGTTCTATTTAAAGAACTGTTACTCAACCAGAGCACAATGCTGTAACTGAAAAATCAGAATGGCCACTTCTTGGTAACAAGTCCAGATTCATTTTTGTTTTCCAATCAGTTGCTACAATTAACGTGACTAATTATTTTTATTGTATTTTTCAATGCCACCGTTTTCCGTGTGAGAGGTGCCTGTAAATCAGATTACTTTTAACATAAAATTACTGCCTCCTAAACTCAAAACCAAACTAAATAAAAAACGGGTTAAAATGCAGTTTCTGGAGGGGGGGCAGTTGACCTCTGTGGTCAAACCCCCGAGGATGAACGTCCATGCCAGAAGCACAAAGTCATAAAATATATCCTGTAAAACTCTAATTTTTAGTGGTTTTTTTTCCATAATAAGGATATGTATGATGTAATTCCTCTTAATTTTTCTTACTAGAACTGAGAACACTTTCATTCTTCAGGTTCGTACTCTTAGGGTGATTTTAAACTGCAGTTGCAGATGAAGCCAGGCAGAATCTCATTTATGTTGCTTGGTTGGATCTGTAAGTGTTGTCCAGAAGACAGCTGCGCGCATGTGAGGTAGGCAGTCCAAAATCCGTTCATGCAGAAGGGCGAGCTGCCTGCAGAGGTGAGACAGGCACTGGCAGCTTGCCCAGATTATTTAGATGAGGCCTGAGACCCAATTTCGGTCCAGTCTTGGGCTTCCTGGTTTGGCTGTGCGTTGCGGCCGCATCGCTGCCCACGTGCACAAAACTGGGCGGCAACAAATTTGTACCCCACACTGTCTGGAGTCTTAGCTGGCCTTAGCGCCTCAGTCTATGCAGCCACAGGATTACAAGCCCTGCTGACAAAACCGCATCCATTAACTCCTGGATCAATCAATTATGTGGCTGCAATGACCGCAATCTCGCTCAGAAGTCATTTTAGGTACATATATTAGTCTCAAAATTCCTCCCCCTCCCCCCCAGCCTGGGCTTAAGTCAGGAAGTCAGGCAGAGCTGAACCCACCTAGATGGCTTTAGGTCATTGTGATTGGGCCATCGTTCCACAGGTGCAGGCCTACTCAATGATTTACACCTGAAAGGGCAACAGTAGGCCGTCTAGTTGATGTCGAAAAGCAAAAGCCAGAAATCCTTCAGCCTGAGTATCCACCGAGGATTTATTAAAAGAAAAGATGCTGCCTACCTTTTTAGCCTCCCTGGCCTTGCTTCCTGGGATCCGTCAATTTCAGAGGGGTCAGATACAAGGTTTACTGACAAAGGTGGGAAAATTGGATAGGGCCTGTTTTTGGGCGGTAGCAGCACGATCCGCTATTATACTGTGCGCAATGGTCCCTGCGCAGGCAGGACGAGATTTTCGTCAGGCCTGAGGACTAATCTGCAATCTGTATTGGAAATCAGCGTTGAACGAGCATTCCATGCAATTTGCACTTTCCACCAGCAGGGGGAGCTCCAATCTCTTAAAGGCAGGCTGTCTGTTAAAAATCTCTTAAAGGTAGCTGATACCTGTTATTTGCTGAATATAACAACCTGCTGTCTGCACGGAGCCTGAACGGAGATCAGACATTGCACATGTAAAGCACAGATGCAGGTCCCATCCCTATGTTTACATACTACTGAGTTATGTTAAAACACTGAATAAAGGTTGTGCACCACAAAATTCCACATCCACCAATCTACCGATCTGAGAGTCCGTACAGCAAGGTTCTTTGCTGATGCACCAGAGGCCTTGGTGCAAGAGGTGGACAGAAGGAGGGACATCCTATATCCGCGGTGTGGGGGGGGGAGGGGAGCAAGAGGCCCGCCAGACATACACCCAAAAGGCAGTGGGAGACAGTAGCGGATGAAGTCAATGCCAGGCACACAGCATCATGAACATGGATGCAGTACAGGAAGAAGTTCAATGCTTTGACATGAGTGGTCAAGGTGAGTGAGGTCAACTGTCAAGTGGCATCTCCTACCAACTGCACCATGAGCCGCATCCACTCCTCCACGCTCTAAACCCCCCCAACACCCACCTACCAACAAACTCTTTCCATCAGAACTCAACTCTTCAAATCAGATGCTTCCTCCCACCCTCACACATTGCTACTGTTGCAAGCCGCCGAACCACAACTCACAGGCCACACACACTGGCAGCTATTCATAAATGACAGGCGCATTGCCCAGACCCACATCCCACTTTCTTGCAGGAGAAGGTAGCGCATATCAGCAGGCAGCAAGTGGCAGCGGTATTCAGCCCCTCGAGCATGTTCCGCCATTCAATGAGATCATGGTGGACCTGTGACCTAATTCCATATTTCAGCCTTAGCCCCATATCCCTTAATATCCTTGGTTCACAGAAATCTATCAATCTCAGATTTAGAATTCACAATTGAGCTAGCATCAACTGCCGTTTGCAGAAGAGCTTCCCAAACTTCTCCCAACCTTTTCATGTAGAAGCATTTCCTAACTTCACTCCTGCACGTCCTGGCTCTAAATATTAGGCTATGTCCCTGTGTCCTCATATTCAAGTGTAGGAGATCTCCAAAAACAGTTGTAAATGTGTGGGCAGCCAGAAGTAATAATCCAGCCACTAACCTGTAAATCCTGCATAGTACCTTTAAGTAGCGCTGGTAGGGGGTCCTCCAGGCACTCTAAGACACGTTCAGATGGTCGGGGTTAAGACTGTGTGTTGAGTTGAACGTTAAGTCCCAAAATCGTGTGTATCACTTTAAATCAGCATTTTACACTGACTGAAGCCATTTTCTCCCTACTTTACATGATTCCAGCGCTCGTTATCTGCACCTGCACTAACTCCTATACCAAGATGGCGTCTGGCGTACGTCACGCTGGAAACGTGCATGCACATTCAAGACGCCATCTTGGATGTCGGAGAGGCCATGTAGCGCCGAAGTAACGTGCGTTACACGGCCCAATTTAGTGCCCAATATCTTCTCGGTGTGCCTGCGTTTGGTCACCTATCAGCAAGCAGGGAGGAAAATGAAGTGGAAGGCCTTATTAAGGCCCTCTTGCCTCATTTTCATTACTACTTCTTGATTACTCCTACTCCAGATGCAAGCATTCCCAACCCTTAGGATTCCAAGGAGATCCCTAGGCAACATAGAGAGGAAGGAGAATCGGCATCATAGTCTCCGCCTCTTTTTGCTCTCCTTTCTGCCTAGGAACTGAGCATTCCCCAGGTCCATGAGACAGGAAAATCTATCCTATTATGTCAAACAATTTGGTCCATTTTACTTCACCAAACTGACCTGAGTGTTCTAGAAATGGCAAAATTCATTGATGTCCACAGGGTTTTCAGTTTTTATTCCCTGTAATATTACTTCACAGGAAGCTAAATAAAACAGAGTGTTCTAGTATATTAGTCAATTTGAAGTACAGAAATGAGTTTGCTAACAGAACAGACATTAAGCTTTAATGACCCTGTAAAGCTGATTAATCGTGGGTGATTAAATCATGTTACAACAGCTTTTCTAAAATCAATTTCAGTGTACAAATTCATCTTCATTGTATACAGCTCATGATTACTCTTCCATTTCTCTTTGACGTACTCTTTGTAGAATTCCACCACTCTCACCTCCCTCCTTCTCCCCGCACCAACACCATTTAGAAAAAACAAAAAGAATTTTTATTAGGCGAGCAAATGCTTGTAAGGCCCAGCTGAAATGTCATAATATATTTTATCCTGAAGCAATGCAGCCAAGGCTTGCTTCTCACTGTTCAGTCAATGATGTTGCTAACCAAGTAAGACTGCATTCACTCTACTGTGAAATGAATAATTGCCCATGATAAACAAAGCAAAGCTGTCAAATCGGTTATAGCTGCTGGCATATTTTAAGTCAAGCTAAAACATTTAGGGGTAGAAATGCGTTTGCATTTCGCAGGGTTTTTGAGCAGCAAATCGGTGTTCCACTTACCAATTTTGCAGTGGGACGTTCCGCGTGGAGGTGTGCACAAAAAGTGGCCACCACCATATTGCTTAAGGCGCACATTAGGCATCCCTGGCGGCTGCTTGTAATGAACACTGGCATCAAATATGCAAATAGGAGTCCTGCGCTTGAATTAGTACCCCTTTTGGAAATTGATGCCTGGGAGCCTTTCATTCCCTCATTCTTATACCTGCCCAGAAAAACATGGCGCCAACATTCGGGAAGCTGGCTGCTGCAGTGATACTTAAAGGGATCCCCACCTCCATTAAGGTAAGTCTCTGGAAAGTCATTTTTGACCACTGAGGATTTTTGGAGAGATTTTTTGGCTGTTTTGGCTGACTTTTGGGTAATTCAAAGATTTTCTGGAGTGAGAAAACATTGAAGGAAACTGTGAGAAACTGAATCGATCAGAAAGGGATAGGATTGTTGAGCTTAATAAGTTACTATTCCCAAAAATCAGATGTATGTTCTTATATCTTAGGAATGAGCAACTCTCCACATGTGGATGTGGAGTAACACTGCCCAATTTGAAGTTTTAATTCTGGCTATGGAGGTGATGTAAAGCCTTAGTGATGTAAAATCTCAGTGATGTAAAACCTTGCCCCACCAGATCGCAAATGGATCGATCTGAAGGAACAAGCCTGCTATGTTATTTTACTTAAGGCAATATTATTTCCTGTGATCAAAGATAGTTCAATAGTTGTAATGCCTTAAAGGTCTGGGCAATAACAAGTTTTTTTTTTAACATTCTTGCCTGCTTGCATTGACATGGGATTTTATTTTCCCACAAATAAGATGGATGTAGGAATTCTGGAGATGAGAGCTCTCTCAAAATGATGCCGTGTATTTAGCTGCATAGATTCAAGATAAATTAGGATTTAATAACAGTTGCTGAAAACCTCTAGGTACAGTTATACAGCCATTTTTATACTACTGCAAAATAATTTCCGGTCCTAACCTGACTCTAGAATGGAGCAGTGTGTTACCGCACCCCTCCCACCTCACTCGGAGAGGCTGTCTCACATCGCTTGGGATTGACACTGCATGAAGTATAACTCCCGGCAATGTTAAACCCAGTTTATAAGGTGTACAAGGCATCCATGGGCCTCTTTGACACTTTATAAACTTACAGAGTTAAATTAAAATTTATCAGCTGGGTGTGCAAGTTTACACAAACATTAGGGGGATTATAACTCCACAGAACGGGCGGGAAGTTAGAATTTCAAAAATTGGAACCCCTACACCAACGGCCCCCCAAGCAAACGTGCTTCCCTCCCTGCGATCTGCCGACCTCCCGACCCACGATCACTTCCCCCCTCCACGATCTCCCCCTGATCTCTCCCCCCGGCTTCCATGATTACCCGCGCGGCCCATGATCTACACCCTGACCTCCACGATCTACAGCCCTGACCACCACGATCTACAGCCCTGACCACCATGATCTACAGCCCTGACCTCCATGATCTCCCCCTATGACCTCCACAACCATCCCCCGACCTCCAACTCAACCTCCATGACCTTCCCCCGACCTCCACGACCTTCCCCGGCCTACACGACCTGCCCCCCATCCTCCGTGATCTCCCCCGCGACTTCCACGACCATCCCCCGACCTCCAACTCAACCTCCATGACCTTCCCCCGACCTCCACGACCTACTCCCGACCTCTGACCTACCCACCGACCTCCATGATCTGCCCCCCGACTCACAATCTCTCCCTCCCTCCTGTCTGATCCCCGGCTGCAGCCTACCAATGCAGGCTTTCCCGCTCGACAGCCAGCCAACCTCTCAAATTGGCTGGCTGCCAGCCAGGAAACAGAGAAAAAAAAATTAAATTCGTCAGGGCCTCCGCATTACCCATTACAACATCCCCCCAACAACCCCCGTAAATACTGGGGCCACTGATTTCAATTTGGAACTAGGCAGTATAAACAAGGCACTGTCAGGCTGGAATCAAATCTGTCTTTAATACTGGCCTTTAAAAAGAGTGAAGGAGAGAAAATATTTTTAAGAGAGAAAATCACCTTGAATAAAGCAAAAAGAGGGAAGAAGCTGTGTTATTGCTCCGCTAATGCATTAAAAAATTGTTTGCTGCATCCGCAGAGATGTTTTTTGGAGGATGCATTTGAAAGTAAATAATTTTTTTCTAAATACCTGAATTTTGATTCAAAGGTCCTGAAATTCCTGGGGTTGGCGAGGTCAGAAAGCTTGATTTCCGCTTTGAGGCCAGGGGCCGGAAATTGGGATGGAACCTGCATACTCTGGGATTCTGTTGTGTTTAAACTGGCCCATTAAATTCCAGTAGTGGGGGCCATGGGTAGATCATCCTCTACCCCTCCACTTCAAAAGGGCATAGCAGGAATTCCTCCTTTTACGCCCTTAAAAGGTCTCAGCATAAATTCATACCGGTTGAGAGCTTCTGAAAGGCTCCAAACCTTGACTAGTTTAAGGTGATTGATCCTAGAGGAGGTCGATTGCCTTGTCTAGAAGCTAAGGGGCTCCTTTTGGAGCTGAAGACAGAGGTAGAGGTAGTCCCCATGCCTCTCCATTCTGGCATGCTGCCAAGATTGTGCCTGGTTTCAGCAGCTGTCCAATTTCTACCCCAGTGTTTTTATTTTTACATCTTATTCCTAATGCATATTCGCCATGATGAAAATAAAATTACCAAGAATTGGATGTAAATATTATATAAAGGGCATAATATTCATATAGTATTTTGTTGTCTTCAGGTCAGCTGATGCATTTTTCATCAAATGCAGTTGCATTTTTATTTTAGGCTCCGTGCATAATTAAGAGAAAGCCTTAAAATTAGACTACAGTTTGGCAGCATATTAGAATACTCAGCCTCGAGGTGGAATGCATAAATTCTTTCAGCATTTAGCCCTATTTTATCAATGGTGAGCACAGAATCACGGTTCAAATTATCCTTTGACATAGAGATGAAAACCTGAGGGCCCGAAGTCCTGGTGTAAATTCCAGAATATGCTCACCCGTGACCTCCTGCGTTGACCCTATATCTCAGGTAGCTGTTCCAGGAGGCCACAAAATGTCGCAAGTGGTGCCAGGAACCACCTGCAACCCCCCCACCCCCCCATCCCTGCAAAGAGCACACAAGAGTCCCCTCAGTAAAGGTCCCAGGTGGGCTCCATATCAGTTGTTGGATGGGCTGGTATGCATGCTCTCACTTGGCCCCCTGGCTTGTTGATAGCCTTTCAGGTCAAGGCTGTGGAAATTCTCAGCCTGGGAGTTCCCACTCGCCTGGTCACACCCACCCCTATGCAGCTGGTCTTGTTTGGGAAGGGTGTATACTCCTCAAGCTCCTAGAGATGCTCAATGCCCCGTGTATCTGGGTCCTGACCTAACTCGTGCCCCTTTTGCCGTACTCCTTTCGGAGTTATGGCGGGAGTGTGCTGGAAGAGCCCCTTATTTTCGGCCCCAAGATCTTTCCTGGAAACAACAACTTCTCTTAATTAATCTACGGTTAAAACAATAATGAAAATTTAAAAAAAATACTGAGTACCCTGATCTTAACTGGAGCAGATGCTGAAATCACTTCTAGATGCCACATTTACATAACATAGTAGTCTTATCTTTTAGTGTTGTACTTCATTAAGACCTCTTACCTCTCACATTTTATCATTTCTCCCTAATGTAGAATCTAAATAAAGAATTCTTAGTTTAGGCTACAACACCTCGCCACCTTATCCCCCCCACCCCCGTGTCTTTTTATAGTTGTCAAAAAGATAACATTAATTCAAACAAAATTCCACATTTGAATTTTTCTTTTTGCTTTTTTTGTAAATCACAACTGAAAATCTAAAGGACTCTTTTGAACATCAATGGAAGTCAAAACGAAACAACCTTCACATGTTTGTTATTCTTACCAAAGTATAAAAGTATATTAAAAGAACATTCCTCCACTCTGTCCTTTTTAAGAGTTTGTAGCTGAGCCAGAGCTTATTACATTTTATGGTCTTGAGTTTACTGAAATTTGTGGAAGGCCTATTTTTTAAATCAAGCTGTGCTTTTACCCCATATTCGCAAAAACTGTTTTTGGTGATAATTGTGCATGTTTGTATGTCGGGGTGGAGTGGTGGGGTGGGTACTATTTTGTATTTTATGCAAACTAAAAAATAGACCCTTCTTCCATATGTTTTCAGAAAATGTTCAACCCTTAAATGATCTTTAAAAAGCAATTTAACATTCCAACTTGGGGAAAACACTCTACTTCCCAGTAGTAGCACAAGGGCCCTGTGGGGTTTACTTGTAAGCATTTCTCCCCAGCCCCTACCACCCCTGATATGATTAACATATTTTCACACAACATGGATTAATACACATTTAAAAGATAAGTATTTCAATTCTCAAACCACAGAATGTTGTACAGAATGGCTGCGGGGTGGGGGAGAAAGGGGTGTTCAGTGCTATTAAAAATGCCAGTACCATACTGGCACCCTATAATCTCCTTGCCTTCAGGCTCAGGGGTCAGAAGTTTCAACATCACTTGAAGCAGATCGAGGATTATTGATAATTTCCTACACAATGTTTTATGCTCTATTGATTTGTTATTAACATTACTATCAGAATCCAATTTCAAACCTATAGCGATGTGTCTTCCTGCTGTTGAATACCCTTTCTGACTGTTGATCTGTTGCCTATTTGAATAGTTGGACCCAATCTTATTTTTTTTAATGTGTAACTGGACAGTGCAAATATAGTTGGTGAGTGGATTATAATAGTCAAAGCAAGTTAAATTGGACAAGGCCAATAATCGGGTGCGGGTAGTGTGATCCGCGACTAACCCATGCCCAATGCTTCGTGCGCAAGCAGGACTAGACATTCGTCTGGCCTTGGCACTTTGGATACAAAACTGGCTTAGTGGCAGAAGGCAGAGGGTGATGGTCGAAGGTTGTTTTTGTGACTGGAAGCCTGTGGCCAGTGGGGTACCACAGGGATCGGTGCTGGGTCCCTTGCTGTTTGTGGTCTACATTAATGACTTGGATATGAATGTAAAAGGTATGATCAGTAAGTTCGCTGATGATACAAAAATTGGTAGGGTGGTAAATAGCGAGGAGGATAGCCTCAGTCTGCAGGACGATATAGATGGGTTGGTCAGATGGGCGGAACAGTGGCAAATGGAATTTAACCCGGAAAAGTGCGAGGTGATGCACTTTGGAGGGACTAACAAGGCAAGGGAATACACAATGAATGGGAGGACCCTAGGCAAGACAGAGGGTCAGAGGGATCTTGGTGTGCAAGTTCACAGATCCCTGAAGGCGGCGGAACAGGTAGATAAGGTGGTAAAGAAGGCATATGGGATACTTGCCTTTATTAGCCGAGGCATAGAATATAAGAGCAAGGAGGTTATGATGGAGCTGTATAAAACACTGGTTAGGCCACAGCTGGAGTACTGTGTGCAGTTCTGGTCGCCACACTACAGGAAGGATGTGATCGCTTTGGAGAGGGTGCAGAGGAGATTCACCAGGATGTTACCAGGGCTGGAGCGCTTCAGCTATGAAGAGAGACTGGGAAGATTGGGTTTGTTTTCCTTGGAGCAGAGGAGGCTGAGGGGGGACATGATTGAGGTGTACAAAATTATGAGGGGCACAGATAGGATGGATACTAAGGAGCTTTTTCCCTTCGTTGAGGGTTCTATAACAAGGGGACATAGATTCAAGGTAAAAGGCGGGAGGTTTAGAGGGGATTTGAGAAAGAACTTTTTCACCCAGAGGGTGGTTGGAGTCTGGAACTCACTGCCTGAAAGGGTTGTGGAGGCAGGAACCCTCACAACATTCAAGAAGCATTTGGATGAGCACTTGAAATGCCATAGCATACAAGGCTACGGACCAAATGCTGGAATATGGGATTAGAATAGACAGGGCTGATGGCCGGCGTGGACACGATGGGCCGAAGGGCCTCTATCCGTGCTGTATAACTCTATGACTCTATGACTTACTTGACAGCAGCGTTAAAAACCAGGCCTGACACGAGGATTCAAGGAAATGCGCACTTTCTGCCAGCAGGGGGCGCCCGAATCTCTTAAACGGAGGATGTCTTTTAAAATCTCTTAAAGGTAGCCGGTACCTATTATTTGCTGAAAGTAACAGTCTGCTGTCTGCACGGAGTCTGAATGGAGATCAGACATCGCACAAACACAGATGCAGGTCCCGTCCCTATGTTTGCAAACTGATGAGTTATGTTAAAACATTGAATGAAGGTTGCGTACTACTAAATCCCACATCTCCAATCTGCATGTGAGACCTCACCAATCTGCTGATATGAGTTGTACCAGGTCTGCGAGAGAGCGGGCACCACGGTTCGCTGCTGATGCACTGGAGGCCTTGGTGCAAGAGGTGGGCAAAAGGAGGGGCATCCTATATCTGCAGGTGGGGCAAGAGGCCCTCCAGACATATGCTCAAAAGGCAGTGGGAGGCAGCGGAGGACGAAGCCAATGCCAGGCGCATAGCACCATGAACATGGATGCAGTGCAGGAAGAAGTTCAATGATTTGACACAAGCGGTCAAGGTGAGTGAGGACAACTGCCAAGTGGCATCTCCTATCAACTGCACCACAAGCCGCATCCACTGCTCCATGCACTACACCTCCCATCATCCACATACCAACAAACTCTTTCCATCAGTACTCAACTCGGCCAATCAGATGCTTCCTCTCACCCTTACACATTACCACTGTTTCAAGCCGCCCATCCACAACTCACAGGCTACACACACTGGCAGCTATTCAACCATGACAGGCACATCACCCAGACACAAGTCCCGTTTTCTTGCAGGAGAAGGTGGCGCATAACAGGAGGCAGCAAATGGCAGTGGCATTTAGCCCCTCAAGCTTTTTCCGCCATTCAATGAGATCATGGTGGATCTGTGACCGAACTCTATATACCTGCCTTAGCCCCATATCCCTTAATACCCTTGGTTCACAGAAATCTATCAATCTCAGATTTAAAATTCACAATTGAGCTAGCATCAGCTGCCTTTTGCAGAAGAGCATTCCAAACTTCTCCCACCCTTTGCGTGTAGAAGCGTTTCCTAACTTCACTCCTGTACGTTCTGGCTCTAAATGTTAGGCTATGTCCCCTCGTCCTACTATTCAAGTATAGGAGACCTCCAAAAACAGTTACAAATGCATCAGCAGCCTGAAGCAATAATCCAGCCACTAACCTGTAAATCCTGCATGGTCCCTTTAAATAGCACTGGAGGGGGGTCCTCCAGGCACTCTATGACATGTTCAGATGGTCGCAGTTAAGACTGTACGTTGAGTGGAGCGTTAAGTCCCAAAATGGTGTCTATCACTTTAAATCAGCGTTGCACACTGATTGTATCCATTTTCTCCTTACTTTACATGGAACCAGCATTCGGTATTTGCGCAGGCGCTACTACTTTTACCAAGACGACGTCCGGCGCACGTCATGCTAGAGAGGCTGTGTAACGCCGAAACAATGGGCGTTAGACGGCCCAATCTCTCTACAATGGATAAGCTGGGGGCTATTCTCCAGATATGTTACTTTCCTTTTATTTAAGGATAAGCTCTCTCAATTTTTTCCCTGATTTTTTTTGTTGTAAATTTTGTGCTCAGCATGGTGAGGGAATGGAGCGTTTTCCTATTTCATGCTTTTAGTGTTAGCATCAACACATCCAGAAAAGAGACAGCAAAATTAGATGTACAGTTAGGCTCCCTCTACTCCACCCAAACAATATGCCTCAACCTTAGCAGAATATTGTACAATGTGTCATTTTCTATCTCTACAACACCCATCCTACGACCCTTTTAACAATTTAATGCAAGGTGGGGCAGTTTTGTGCTTTAGCCTCGTGCCAGCTGGGAACTGCCTAAAACAATTTCAAACAGGTTCGTGACAGCAGCAGACAGAAACTTTGAATAATTTGTCTTGTTAAGCCCTCACTAAAGGTGAATGCACAAATTTACTCATGCTTGCCTTTCATCTCGCATTGTATTAATCACAGAGGAAGAATGAGGGTAATTTTGCAAGTGCGTGTTGAGATGGTGGTGGGTGGGGGGGGGTGGAAGTCACCTTCTGTCAATTCTTATCAGAAAATTGCTTTTCCAATGTGCACTGAAGGTGGGCGAGATTTCCTGCCACTGGCACAAGCTTGGAAAATTACTCCACATATGTGCAAAAGATATGGCTTAGCAAGGAAAAAATAGATGAATTCTGCTATTTCCTGGAAGTAAATCTGTAATCAATGAGCAACATGAGCACTGTACAACAAGTAGTAATAAAAGTGAAAACAGCATTCAATTCTTTCTGCATTCAGTCTCTTTCCTAGCAAAGACAGGAGACTTGGCAAAGATCAGTCAGTTTGCAGTTAACCATTACGTTACCCAGGTCAAATGTGCTCTGTTTCAATTGGTGAATACATTAAGATCAGCACTTTTTTTGAAAGATACAACGTGCCTTGACAGCTCCAATGTGGCCACTCAAGCAATATCCCAACAGGTTCAACAGAGAAGGTTACCATTTCATGAATGTTCAAATGGTGTGTGACCACAGCCAAGTCATTACGCATATGAATGCATGATTTCTAGGGAGGGCCACGGCACTCATGTCTTAAGGAAATCATGGAAGATATTGGCGGGTCTTTCTTTAAATATGCAGATCGGGCTCCAATTGTGTCATTGGGGCCGGACTGCAATTTTAACCCAATGCCTGAGCGAGAAAGCCATTGTGCCTTCTCTGCCAGGCCAACTTGGCGACAAGGGGAGCTGGGGCCAGAAGATTCCCAGAAAATTAAGTTAATTTAATATTTTTTTTGTTTCCTTGTGGGCCAGGAGGAGCTGGATTGCTTCTCCAGGCCCCATAAGAAAATTTTGTGCTTCCCTGCCCCTCCCCACCATTTACCGTTCCTTCAGGACCCTGACGGTGGCCTCCTATCTCCCAAATTCCTGCTGACCAGTTAGCACTTCCCGCTGGGTTTGGGCAGGAGACTGACAGGACCTATGCAGATGAGACCCGGGAGGTGAAATCTCCTGGGCCTCACCGCAGAGGGCCGGATGGTATCCTGTCCACCTCAGCCCCCACCCGCCGACTCCCACCGGGTGTTAAAATCGGCCCTATGATGTCATCTGAATCCCTGAATAAGATATTTAATACGATCAGTCCACACCCCCACTAATTATTCTCCACACAATGGCATGAATTGTGCATGGCCCAAAGTACAAAATAATATACAAAAGTAACTCAGTCTCAATTATTTTATCTATATCCATTACCACTGATCATAAAAGGGTGGAATACAGATTTGATTCTCTTCCTGATATGGAACTAGGTAAATGCGGAGGCAAGATTCATCATTGAAATGGGAGAATGACAATCAGACGAATCAGAAAAAGAATCTTTACAGGGTTCCTCTTGAAAACTTCCTGGCAGCAGGCCAAAAACCATATTAGTGGTACTTTGGGGACAAGCAAACTAACCCACCATTTTACCTGCAGGACATAAACAGTGAAAAAGGGAAAGGGGAAATAGGGGGCATATAACCTAATAAAAATGTAATAGTAACACAAATGGAAGAAAATCCAGGTCTTGTTGGAACAATTTTTACCTAATAAGTGTATTGCATCCATTGGGAACGTGACATGTCTCAGTTACACATATTGTAATGAAGAGAGCCCAATTCTCTGTTCTGTGCTACTTCCTATAGTAGAACGAAACCAGCCTGATGTAAATGCTGTGAAACTGCAACGTATTTGCAATCACAATAAAGAACACTTTGAAAATATTGACCCCGATTTTTTTCTTCTGATGTACTGACATAAATACTATGGGTAAATTTTGATCTTTAGCCCTCTCCATGCACGAAGCTTTGCTCTGAGAGTAATAAAAAGACACAATTTAACACATACATTTCCTCCCATCACAGGTGCAATTGGAGTGGAAATAGCAACAATGGGAAAGTCGCCCCCAATCCCTGCAGCACACTTGCTCTGTTCCTATTGCATTACTCTGCACCTGCTATTGTCCTCACTATTACTTCCTTCACCTCCTCACAACTCAACCATCTTTCACACACCAGCATCACATGCACGTCCTCAAAATTTCTCGCTACTGTAACAGACACACTTCCTTCTTTCTTGCAGGCCAAGCTCACACACAATAACAGGGAGCAGGCGGCCACAAGAGGAGGGCCACGCTTCATCAATCTGCTGCCCCCACTTGAAGAGTGGGTGATGGACATTGTGGGCAGGGTCGTGTCAGGACTGTGGCCTGTGGCAAGGCTGGAGGAGAAGTCCTGCAGGATTTTAAACCATCTTTCATTTCTCACTAAAATGGCATCCTTACACATGATGCATGACAGATTGCTGCTGCTTTCAGAAGTCAACCATCTGTCTCTGCTTACTCATGCCACCAAATGCTAACTCGTGTCCTTTTTGTTATGGGGAAGAGCAGGATCGGGGGTTTCAGAAACAATGGCAAAGCATTTTCCTTACTACTACAGGTAGGATGAATAACGATCATGGTTATAGAAATAAATCTCTGCGTGTAATATGAAGAAGTAGTTCTTTAGGTAACCTCTTCAGAGGCTAAGAAATAAAACTTTAATTCATTTTTTTCTTTTTTGCATCTTTTCTTCTTTACCAAAAATCTCTGCAACTGTACTTAAACACCAATTTTACAACTGTGTACTTCCAGCAGGGAACTCTGCCTGCAATGCATATTGGGAAATTGTGGGCAGACTTGCCAGGTAGATAGAGTCTTATTTAATGTCTCATCTAAGAAACAAGGGGGGAAAAAATTGAATAGGGGCCGTTTTTGGGCGCGGGTAGCGTGATGTGCTGTTACCCTGCGCCCAATGACCACTGTGCAGGCAGGGTGCAAGTTTCTGCCGCCCCCAGGACTCATCTGCAATCAGCATTCCTTTCCGGGCTTTGCACGTGGAATCAATGCAATTCACACTTGCCAACACTAGGGGGAGCTCAATCTCTTAAGGGGAGGATGTTTCTTAGAAATGTCTCAGAGGTAGCTGGTACCTATTATTTGCTGAAAATAGCATTCTATTGTCTGCACGGAGTCTGAATGGAGATCAGACATCGCACACGTAAAACACAGATGCAAGTCCCGTCCCTATGTTTATACACTGATGAGTTATGTTAAAACATTGAATAAAGGTTGCGCACTGCTAAATCCCACATCTTCCAACCTGCACTCCAAAACTCACCAATCTGCCGATCTGAGTTGGTACCAGGATTGCGAGAGTGCATGCACCAAGGTTCTCTACTGATAGACCTTGGTTCAAGAGGTGGACAGAAGGAGGGACATCCTATATCCGCCGGGGGTGGGGGGGGAGCGGCAAGAGGCCCTCCAGACATAAATCCAAAAGGCCAGGCGCACAGCATCATGAACATGGATGCAGTGCAGAAAGAAGTTCAATGCTTTGACATGAGTGGTCAAGGTGAGTGAGGTCAACTGTCAAGTGGCGTCTCCTACCAACTGCACCATGCACTATGCCCCCCATCACCCACATACCAACAAACTCTTTCCATCAGCACTCAACTCTTCCAGCCAGCTGCTTCCTCTCACCCTTACACATTACCACTGTTTCAAGCCGCCCACCCACAACTCACAGGCCACAGACACTAGCTATTCAACCATGACAGGCACATCACCCAAACACATGTCCCGCTTTCTTGTAGGAAAAGGTGGCGCATATCAGGAGGCAGCAAGTGGCAGTGGCATTTAGCCCCTCGGGCCACCATTCAATGAGATCATGGTGGGCCTGTGACCTATCTCCATATACCTGCCTTAGCCCTATATCTGTTAATACCCTTGGTTCACAGAAATCTATCAATCTCAGATTTAACATTCACAAGTAAGCTAGCATCAATTGCTGTCTGCAGAAGAGTGTTCCAAACGTCTCCCACCCTTTGCATGCAGAAGCATTTCCTAACTTCACTCCTGCACGTCCTGGCTCTAAATGTTAGGCTATATCCTCGCGGTCCTAGTATTCGAGTCTAGGAGACCTCCAAAAACAGTTACAAATGTGTCAGCAGCCAGAAGCAATAATCCAACCACTAACCTGTAAATCCTACATGGTGCCTTAAATAGTGTTGGTGGGGGTCCTCCAGGCGTTCAGATGGTCGGGGTTAAGACTGTGCTTTGAGTTGAGCGTTAAGTCCCAAAATGGTGTCTATCGCTTTAAATCAGCTTTGCACACTAATTGAAGCCATTTTCTCCCTCCTTTACATGATTCCAGTGTTCATTATCTGCGTCTGCGCTGACTCCTTTTCCAAGATGGCATTCGGCACACGTCACGCTGGAAACGTGCGTGCGCATCCAAGACGCCATCTTGGATGCCGGAGAGGCCGTGTAGCGCCGAAAGAACAGGTGCTACACCGCCCAATTTAGCACCCAAGACCTCTAACAATGCAGCAATTCCTCAGTCCTGCAATGAAATATCAACCTAGGTTATGTGCTCAGTGTCTAGTGGTCTTTGAGCACACAAGCTTCTAACTCAGAGTCAAGATTACTATCAAATGAGCTAGGCTGACACACAGACAGATAAACATTATCAAGGGGCTTTAGTGCTACAATAAACTAATCAAAATCAGTTTGAATGGATTGTATGTTATCTTCACCACAAAGCCAAATTTCGAGATAGAAAGGTGGTGTTATGATGCAAAATACACATATGCAACATAAATATTTACCTGTTGTCGCTTTTCAAATTCTAGCTTGATACGTGACTTAATGCAGTTGCATGTGTCTTGATATGTCTGCTGCAGGGCCAGTTCCATCAGGTGCTTGTGATAGGCTCCTGCCAGATTTCCACAGATGAAAATGATGACATTGGCCAAGATCTGGATAAAATTAAATCAGTAAATTTAATATAGCAATGAAGTTGACTTTTAATATCTAAAGAGTACATTTTTAGGGATTCCGCTCGACATGATTGCAGCTTTGGAGAATTGAATACAGAGGTCAGTGTATCTGATTTGCGACATTTCTGACTTTCCAGTCGTTGAGGGAGATTTTGAGGCCTCTTGCCGGTGGAAATGCAGCACCCCAAAAATGGCAGGGTATGACTTAAGATCTAATTCCCATCAACGGTGTTACCGACACTACCTGCTCAAGGTCCTACCACTGGGCGGCCGGAGTGCACACCTGAGTTAGGCGGTAGGCCCTTTTAGTATACAAATTGGGGTCCCACGAGATACATAACAATGATTGCCTTTTAAGACTCAACTGGGTGCTCTGCACTGTTTCAGCTGGCCGTCCATCCAAAACGTAGCCGAGAAGGTAAGTTATTATTTATTTTTGTGGGGCCGGGAGGAGTAGGAGCAAGGCTTGAAAGCAAAATACTGAGGATGCTGGAAATCTGAAATAAAAACAGAAAATGCTGGAAATACTCAGCAGGTCAGGCAGCATCTGTGGAGAAAGAAACAGAGTTAACATTTCAGGTTGATGGCCTTTCGTCAGAACTGGAAGAAATTGAAGATTAAATAGTTTCTAAGCAAGTACAGAAAGCGGGGGGCGGGGTGAGGAGGGGAGGAAAGAACAAAAGGGTGGAGGGCAGGAGTGATTAAATGACAAAAGGGATGATGGTGCAAGGCAAGGAAGGTGGTAATGGGACAAGTAAAGGAACAAAAGATGGGTCTCCCTTAAAAGACTACAATACAATTTTGGCTATTGTAGTTCCACAGAAGGAAGGTATAAACTAAAACTTCTCTCCCACAGACACAGAATTTGTCCACAGTAGTTGCAAATCTCCAGCTTCAAGGCCCATGTGAAATATGCAGAAGAAGCTCCAGACACCAGACAAAAGTAAAGGCCTTCCCACAAAATCATTTTACAGGCATTTTGATCACTAAAAAACTGATTTCATGGGTAAATTCAGAATTGTGTAATTTTTTATGTTTGTTTTATTAATGTTCATTCTAGCTGTATATTGTCTCTACCTAAAAAGTAAAATGACACAAAAAAGAGTGTGAAGAAATTATTTGAACAATTTGATTGGTGGGCTTTGCAGTACTTGCTAGTTTGTGAATAGCAGCTTCGAAAGATTTGATTGCTGGATTCTCTACTGGTTACTGGTTAATTTAGGGATCTAATTCTTCAGTTGGTTACTGGTCCTTCATTGCTACCGTTGATTCATTCATATTTAGTCAATTGGATATCTGATTGATAACTTAAGCATTTATTTGAACCAATCAGGGCTTTTTATCAACCATATTTTTTTTGCCCGTAAAGAAAAAAACTTGCATTTATATAGAGCCTTTCACAACCTCAGGACATCCCAAAGAGCTTTACAGCAAATGAAGTACTTTTTAAGTGTAGTTACTGCTGTAATGTAGGAAACACGGCAGCTAGTTTGCACACAGCAAGGTCCCACACAGTAATGTGATAATGACGAGGTAATCTATTGATGTTGGTTGAGGGATAAATTTTGGCGAGGACACCGAGGAGAACTCCCCTGCTCTTCTTCGAAATAGTAACATGTGATCTTTTACGTCCACCTAAAAGGGCAGAGGGGGCCTTGGATTAACGACTCATCTGAAAAATGGAACCTCCGATAGTGCAGCTCTCCCTCAACACAGAACTGCAGAGTCAGCTTAGATTTTGTGCTCAAGTCTCTGGAGTGGGGCTTGAACTCACAAGCCTTCTGACCCAGAAGCTAGAGCATTACCACTGAGCCAGGGCTGGCGCCTATGAACACATGACACTTTACCATTGTTATGATCTGAAGTGTAACACTTTTGAGGTGTGACACTTCTGAGACCATCATTTTTTGTACATTTCCTTGGAAAGGTGTGACGTAATGGATGTGTAATAGATGCAAGACTTAACTGTATAGATGCAAAAAAGGCTTGAATGTGCCTTAGGCATAGTAAATTAGAAAAGAGAAAGAAGTTAATAGGAACTATATTACAAAGCTTATAATATAGTCAGGGTATGGGCCAATAAAGAGAGAAACAGTCTGTTATTGAACTGGGTGCATTTGTGTGGAGAGAAGGGTTTGATGAGTTATTTGTGGCAGCCTTAAATTCCTACAGCTCGACTCAATTATTTAATTAAACAACCACTGGATATGTGGCCTCATAAAAAAATTGAGACGTAAAAGTTTTTGTTTGCTTGTCAGTTCTCTTGAAGTAATTGACTTCTTGCTAAGGTACTTCCCAAGGTGCTGATGGGTCTCCTTGGGACCTGCCTGAGCTACTCAATATTTAAACTCACTGAACTTTTGGGGGACCAGTAATATTAAAAACTGTCTTGAAAGGTTCTTCAATATTTGTTTTGAATCTAAATAATAAGTTCTGATATTTGACACTGAAAATTATTTTCTAAGGTTATGTCAGAAAGGCTCCTAACTATATATTTTATACAGTGATGATTCAGCAACACTTTTTGGAGAGAAATTACATTTCAGGACAGATACACTGGGCGATTATTTCTGAGTACATTATATGTAGAGTGCCACTTGAGATTCCTTGTGACATTCAGTAAAATGCCACTATTTTTTCCAAACTTTCAATGTGAAAATTAGGCTTTAGAATTAGGGTGCTCAACTGTAAAATGGAGTTTTAACTTGATTGGCATGTCCTGAGTTAGATAATGCTTAGGCACACATACGAACATACGAATCAAGAGCAGGAGTAACAGGTCCATGCTGGTGCTTATGCTCCACATGAACCTCCTCCCACCCTCCTTCATCTAACCCCATCAACATATCCTTCTATTCCTTTCTCCCTCATGTGTTTATCTAGCTTCCCCTTAAATGCATCTGTGCTAGTCGCCTCAACCACTCGTTGTGGTAGCGAGTTCCATATTCCAACCACTCTCTGGGTAAAGAAGTTTCTCCTTAATTCCCAAGTGGATTTATTAGTGACTATCTTATACTTAGGGCCCCTAGTTCTTGTCTCCCCTGCATGTGGACACATCTTCTCTACGTCTACCCTATCAAATCCTTTCATATTCCTAAAGATCAGGTCACCCATCAGTTTTCTCTTTTCTAGAGAAAAAAGCCCCAGCCTGTTTAATCCTTCCTGATAGGTATAATCTCTCAGTTCTGGTATCATCCTAGTAAATCTTTTTAGCACCTTATCCAGTGCCTCCATAATCCTTTTTATAATATGAAGACCAGAACTGTTCACAGTATTCCCAAGTGTCGTCTAACCAAGGTTCTATACAAGTTTAACATAAATTCTTGGCTTTTCTATTCCATCCCTCTAGGAAAGAACCCCAGTGCTTTGTTTGCTTTTTTTATGATCTTATTAACCTGTGTCGCTACTTTTAGTGATTTGTGTATCTGTATCCCCAGATGCCTCTGCTCCTCAACCCCATTTAGACTCTTATTTCCCAAGAAGTATTTGGCCTCCTTATTCTTCCTACCAAAATGTACCACCTCACACTTATCTATATTGAATTCATTTTCCACATGTCCGTTCTGCAAGCTTATTAGTGACTTCCTGTATTTTGTCACAGTCCTCCTCAGTATTAACTATAACCCCCAATTTGTTGTCGTCCGCAAATTTTGAAATTGTATTTCCGATTCCCGAGTCCAAATCGTTTATGTAAATAGTGAACAAGAGTGGTCCCAGCAACGATCCTTGTGGAACACCACTTTCCACCTTTTGCCAGTCTGAGTAACTACCTTTAACCCTACTCTCAGTTTTCTGTTTTGCAGCCAGCTTGCTATCCATTCTGTTACTTGTCCCCTGACAACACATGTACTATGTTGTACCTTATCGAAGACCTTTACAAAATCCAAATATATTGCATCAAATAGGAACATAGGAACAGGAGTAGGCCATTCAGCCCCTCGTGCCTGCTCAGCCATTTGATAAGATCATGACTGATCTGTGATCTAACTCCATATACCTGCCTTTGGCCCATATCCCTTAATACCTTTGGTTGCCAAAAAGCCATCTATCTTAGATTTAAATTTAGCAATTGAGCTAGTATCAATTGCCGTTTGCTCAAGAGAGTTCCAAACTTCTACCACCCTTTGTGTGTAGAAATGTTTTCTAATCTCACTCCTGAAAGGTCTGGCTCTAATATTTAGACTGTGCCCCCTACTCCTAGAATCCCCAAACAGCAGAAATAGTTTCTCTCTATCCACCCTATCTGTTCCCCTTAATATCTTATAAACTTCGATCAGATCATCCCTTAACCTTCGAAACTCTAGAGGATACAACCCCAATTTGTGTAATCTCTCCTCGTAACTTAACCCTTGAATTCCAGGTATCATTCTAGTAAACCTACGCTGCACTCCCTCCAAGGCCAATATGTCCTTCCGAAGTTGCGGTGCCCAGAACTGCTCACAGTACTCCAGGTGCGGTCTAACCGGGGTTTTGTATAGCTGCAGCATAACTTCTGCTCCCTTGTATTCTAGTCCTCTAGATATAAAGGCCAGCATTCCATTAGCCTTATTGATTATTTTCTGCACCTGTTCATGATACTTCAATGATCTATGTACTTGAACCCCTAATTCCCTTTGGACATCCACTGTTTTTAGCTTTTTACCATTTAGAAAGTACCCTGTTCTATCCTTTTATGATCCAAAGTGGATGACCTCACATTTGTCTACATTGAATTCCATTTGCCACAGTTTTGCCCATTCACCTAATCTATCAATATCCCTTTGTAATTTTATGTTTTCATCTACACTGCTTACAATGCCACCAATCTTTGTGTCATCGGCAAACTTAGATATGAGACTTTCTATACCTTCATCTAAGTCGTTAATAAATATTGTGAATAACTGAGGCCCCAAGACAGATCCCTGCGGGACTCCACTAGTCACATCCTGCCAATGTGAGTACCTACCCATTATCCCTATTCTCTGTCACCGTTCGCTCAGCCAACTTCCTAACCAAGTCTGTACTTTTCCCTCGATTCCATGGGCTTCTATCTTAGCTAACAGTCTCTTATGTGGGACCTTATCAAATGCCTTCTGGAAGTCCATATAAATAACATCCATTGACATTCCCCTGTCCACTACTTTAGTCACCTCTTCAAAAAATTCAATCAGGTTTGTCAGGCCTACCTTTTACAAATCCATGCTGGCTCTCTCTAATTAACTGAAAATTCTCGAGGTGTTCAGTCACCCTATCCTTAATTATAGACTCCAGCATTTTCCCCACAACAGATGTTAGGCTAACTGGTCTATAATTCCCTGGTTTCCCTCTCTCTTCTTTCTTAAAAAGCGGAGTGACATGTGCAATTTTCCAATCTAGAGGGACAGTTACTGAATCTAGAGAACTTTGAAAGATTATAGTTAGGGCATCTGCAATGTGCTCACCTACTTCCTTTAAAACCCTGGGATGGAAACCATCTGGTCCTGGGGATTTGTCACTCTTTAGTGCTATTATTTTCTTCATTACTGTTGCTTTACTTATGTTAATTTTATCGAGTCCCTGTCCCCGATTCAATATTAGTTTTCTTGGGATTTCCGGCATGCTTTTTCTACTGTAAATACTGATGCAAAGTAATTGTTCAACATGTCCGCCATTTCCCCATTGTCAATGACAATATCCCCACTTTCAGTTTTTAAGGGGCCAACACTGCTCCTGACCACCCTCTTCTTCCTAATATAAGTATAAAAGTTCTTCGTATTGGTTTTGATATCCCTTGCAAGTTTCTTTTCATACTCTCTTTTTGTAGCTCTTACTATCTGTTTTGTGATCCTTTGTTGCTCTTTGTATCTTTCCCATTCGCAAGGATCTGTGCCATTTTTTGCCTTTTTGTATGCCCTTTCCTTATGTCCCTTACCTCTTTAGTTGTCCATGGCTGGTTTTTTTGGCAAGTAGAGTTCTTGCCCCTCAAGAGTATAAACCGATTCTGTATCACGTTAAATGTTTCTTTAAACATTTCCCACTGATCATCAGTCGTTTTACCCATTAACATTAATTAATGCATTACCCTTGTCTACCCTTTCTGTTACTTCTTCAAAGAATTCAATATGGTTGATCAAACATGACCATCCCTTTTGAAATTTGTGCTGACTATGCTTTATTATATTTTTGGTTTCTAGATATTTTTCTATTACATCTTTGAGTAAGGATTGCATTATCTTTCCTACCACCGACATTAAGCTGATTGGTCTCTAGTTCCGTGGACTTGTTCTATCTCCCTTTTTAAATATAGGAATTACATTAGATGTCCGCCAGTCCTCTGGCACTATTCCCTTTTCTAATCAATTTTTATATATATGTAATAGCGCCTCTGCTATCTCTTCCCTAACTTCTTTTAATATGCACGGATGCAATCCATCCAGAGCAAGAGTTTTATCGTCTTTTAAGTTTGATTAGTTTATCAATTATTTCCTCCCTTTCTATCTTAAATATCTTTATATCTTTTTTCATCTCTTCTTCTAATGTCATACCCACCATGTTAGTCTCCCTAGTAAATACTAAGGCAAAGTAATTATTTAATATTTCTGCCATTTCGCTGTCATTACCTATGAGTTTATTGTGTGTATCCCTCAGTGGCCCTATCCCTATCCTGATTCTTCTTTTGTTATTTATGTGACTGCAGAATACTTTATTGTTTCTTTTTATATTCCTTGTTGTTCTTGGAATTGGGCAAGTTATCTGGTGGCTATAATAGAACAATGAAAGTGTGATGAAACAGCAATGAAATAGTGGCTGCTTTTAGAAAGAGCACAGCTTTGGAACTAATTTCTGTCTGAGTTTCATTTACACAATTTACCTTGTGTGTCATCGCACAGAATGATCTAGTGCTGGCCTATAAATCAGCTGTAAAATGGACTCACTTTACATCTCCCCCAGCACCTTTTTAATTGGTTTGATAACATTTGCTCCAAAAGGTTCATTTTGCAAGGCAAAGTTCTTGGTGTGGAGGCTTGTTGAATGAAAGCATGGATTGGAGAATTAGCCACAGTGTACCTGATTTGTGCTGCCCCTGATATTCCCTGTGATTAATTTTATTCACCAGAAATTAGTAAGCACCGTGAAAAGGAAGAGTTTAATCTAATTGAAACGTATAAAATTCTGACAGGGCTAGACAGACTGGATGCAGGGAGGATGTTTCCCCTGGTTGGGGAGGTCTAGAACGAGGGGTCACAATCTCAGGATACAGGGTATGACATTTAGGACTGAGATGAGGAGAAATTTCTTCACTCAGAGGGTGGTGAACCTGTGGAATTCTCTACCACAGAAGGCTGTGGAGTCACTGAATATAATTAAGAAGGAGATAGATAGATTTCTAGACACAAAAGGAATCATGGAGTATGGGGAGAGAGCGGGAATATGGTATTGAGATAGAGGATCAGCCATGATCATATTGAATGGCGGAGCAGGCTCGAAGGGCTGAATGGCCTACTCCTGCTCCAATTTTCTATGTTTCTATGATCTGGGATTCTCTGATCAGTGCACCTCTTGACTGAGGCTCCATGCTGTGAGCACAAACTTGCAAAATTTACTCTGGCATGTAATGTTACATCTTGAAACAGTTAAAAATTCAAGACAATTTGATTTTAGGATATGGCTTTGGAGGCTCTAAAATTCAGAATTCTCCAAATTTTAATTGAAACCTAAAATATGAAGGTTAGAACCGCAGTATGTAGCCTGGTCCTACCATTGGCACTTTTTTCTCAGGTAGAATGGGAGCCCTTCACCCACTCCTGAGGCATATAACAGGCAGATGCCAAGCAGCTACTACCCCGTTTACACCCAAGTGGAGGGAATCAAATCTACTCTTCTTCCCACTGTGACACTCCTGGTACATGCTCTGCTTTTTACTGTGACGATGTATCATAGTAGGTACAGCATAGGAGGAGGCCATTCAGCCCATCATGCCTGTGCCGGCTCTTTGAAAGAGGTATCCATTTAGTCCCATTCCTCTGCTCTTTCCCCATAGCCTTGTAAATTCTTTCCCTTCAAGTATTTACCTAATTCCCTTTTGAAAGTTACTATTGAATCTGCTTCCACCACCCTTTCAGTGCATTCCAGATCGTTACAACTCGCTGCATAAAAAAATGTTTCCTCATGTCGTCTCTGGCTCTTTTGCTGATCACCTTAAATCTGTGTCCTCTGCTTACTGACCCTTCTGCCACTGGAAATAGTTTCTCCTTATTTACTCTATCAAAACCCTTCATGATTTTGAACACCACTATCAAATCTCCCCTTAAGCTTCTCTGTTCTAAGGAGAACAACCCCAGCTTCTCCAATCTCTGCACATAACTGAAGTCCTTCATCCCTGGCACCATTCTAGTAAATCTCTTCCGCAATCTCTCTAAGGTCTTGACATTCTTCCTAAAGTGTGGTTCCCAGAATTGAACACAATACTCCAGCTGAGGCCTAACCAGTGGTTTATAAAGGTTTAGAATAACTTCCTTGCTTTTGTACTCTGCCTTCATTAATATAGCCCAGGATCCCGCATGCTTTTTTAACAGCCTTCTCAACTTCTCCTGCCACATTCAAAGATTTGTGTACATACACCCCCAGGTCTCTCTCTTCCTGCACTCCCATTGAAATTGTACTATTTAGTTTATATTGCCTCTCCTCATTCTTCCAACTAAAATGCATCACTTCACACTTCTCTGTGTTAAATTTCATCTGCCATGTGTCTGCCCATATCACCAATCTGTCTATGTCCTCCTGACGTCTATTGCTATTCTCCGCATTATTTACTACATTTCTGAGTTTCATGTCATCTGCAAACTTTGAAATTATACCCTCTATACCCAAGTCCAGGTTATTAATATATATCAAAAAGAGCTGTATACCTTAATTAAACCTATAACGGTAGATTTTTATGATCCTACAGGATACATTTTTCAAACAAGGTTCTGCATCACTTGTTTAATATACCAAGCAGATAGGCAGCTAGTGAGAGAAATTCCTTTACAAATGGTAGTACTGGTATAAACTGTTAAGTTGCAGTTGTTACTTTGCTATCACAGCACCTCAGGGAGGAAGTTAAAGGGGTAATTTTACATAATTACATTCCATTGCAGATGTAAAATTATAAAGAGTGCACATCAGATTTCCCAATATGCTCTCCTGATAAGTAAGGCATCGCGATTTTGTAAAGTTACCACTTAAATGATTAAGTTACCCCTTAAATCATATCTAAGGGTATTTTAGGGCCAATTTTCACTCCTCTTGAAGAACATAAGAAATAGGAGCAGGAGTAGGCCAAATGGTCCCTCGAACCTGCTCCGCCATTCAATAAGATCATGGCTGACCTTCGACCTCAACTTTACTTTCCTGCCCAATCCGCATATCCCTTGATTCCCCTGGAGTCCAAAAATGTATCTATCTCAGCCATGAATATGCTCAATGCCTCAGCATCCACAGCTCTCTGGGGTAGAGTATTCCAAAGATGCGCACCCCCTGGGTGAAGAAATTCCTCCTCATCTCAGTCTTAAATAGCCAACCCCTTATCTTGCAACTATGCCCCTGGTTCTAGACTCTCCAGCCACGGAAACAACCACTCAGCATCTACCCTGTCACGCCCCCTCAGAATTTTATATGTTTCAATGAGATCACCTAGAATCGTAGAATCTTAGAAAGGTTACAGCACGGAAGGAGGCCATTCGGCCCACCGAGTCCACGCCGGCTTCACGCAAGAGCAATCCAGCCAGTCCCATTCCCCCGCTCTTTCCCCGTAGCCCTGAAAATGTTTTCCTTTCAAGTACTTATCTAGTTCCCTTTTGAAGGCCATGACTGAATCTGCCTCCACCGCCCCTCAGGCGCTGCATTCCAGGTCCTAACCACTCATTGTGTAAAAAAGTTTTTCCTCATGTCACCTTTGGTTCTTTTGCCAATCACCTTAAATCATCTGGTCCCTGACCCTTCCGCCAATAGGAGCAGTTTCTCTCTATCTACTCTATCCAGGCCCTTCCTGATTTTGAATACCTCTATCAAATCTCCTCGCATCTGTCTCTGTTTCAAGGAGAAAAACCCCAGCTTCTCCAATCTATCCACATAACTAAAGTCCCTCATCTCTGGAATCATTCTAGTAAATCTCTTCTGAACCCTCTCTAAGGCCTTCACATCTTTCCTGAAGCGCGTTGTGTCCAGAACTGGACACAATACTCCAGTTGTGGCCGAACCAGTGTTTCATGAAGGTTCATCATGATTTCCATACTTTTGTACTCTATGCCTCTATTTATAAAGCCCAGGATCCCATATGCTTTTTTAACTGCTTTTTCAACCTGCCCTGCCACCTTCAATGATTTGTGCACATATACCGCCAGATCTCTCTGTTCCTGTACCCCTTTTAGAATTGTGCCCTCTGGTTTATATTCCCTCTCCTCGTTTTTCCTACCAAAATATATCTCTTCGCATTTTTCTGCATTAAATTTCATCTGCCACGTGTCTGCCCATGCCACCAGCCTGTCTATATCCTCTTGAAGTCTATCACTATCCTCCTCACCATTTACTACCCTTCCAAGTTTTGTGTCAATGGCAAATTTGGAAATAGTGCCCTGTGCACCCAAGTCCAAGTCATTAATATATATCAAGAAAAGCAGATGTCCCAGCACTGACCCTTGGGGAACACCACTGTACACCTCCCTCCAGTCCAAAAACAACTGTTCACCACTACTCTGTTTCCTGTCACTTAGCCAATTCTGTATCCAAGTTGCTACTGCCCCCTTTATTCCATGGGCCGCAATCTTGATGATAAACCCACCAAGTGGTATTTATCAAATGCCTTTTGAAAGTCCATATACACCACATCAACTGCATTGCCCTCATCTACCCTCTCTGTTACCTCATCAAAAAACTCTATCAGGTTAGTTAAACACGATTTGCCTTTAACAAATCCGTGCTGGCTTTCCCTAATCAATCCACACTCGTCCAAGTGACTGTTAATTCTGTCCCAGATTATCGTTTCTAAAAGTTTCCCCACCACCGAGGTTAAACTGACCGGCCTGTAGTTGTTGGGTTTATCCTTACTCCCTTTTTTGAACAAGGGTATAACATTTGTAATTCTCCAGTCGTCTGGCACCGCCCCTGTATCTATGGACGTTTGGAATATTATGACCAGTACTTCCACATCCAGACCGGGTGACCTATCTACATTAAGTACAACTAGCCTTTCAGGTACCTCTTCTTTATCAATTTTTAGCCCATCTTGACCTCAACCTGACCTCTCTTTCTTCTAAACTCCAGAAAGTATAGGCCCATTCTACTCAACTCCTCCTCATAGGACAACCCTCTCATCCCAGGAATTAATCTAGTGATCCTTCATTGCACCACCTCTAAGGCAAGTATATCCTTCCTCAGATAAGGAGACCAAAACTGTACACAGTACTCCAGGTGTGGTCTCACCAAAACCCTGTACAATGTAGTAAGACTTCCTTACTCTTGTACTCCAACCCACTTGCAATAAAGGCCAACATGCCATTTGCTTTCCTAATTGCTTGCTGTACCTGCATGCTAACTTTTTGTGTTTCTTGCAAAAGGACACCCAAGTCTCACTGAACACCAACATTTAATAGTTTCTTACTGTTTAAAAAATATTCTATTTTTCTATTCTTCCTACCAAAGTGAATAACCTCATATTTCCCCACATTATACTGCACCTGCCACCTTCTTGCCTACTGACTTAATCTGTCCATATCCCTTTGCAGACTCTTTGTGTCCTCTTCACAGCTTACTTTCCCACCTAGCTTTGTATCGTCAGCAAACATGGATACATTACATTCGGTCCCTTCATCTAAGTCATTAATATAGATTGTAAATAGCTGAGGCCCAAGCATTGATCCTTGCGGCATCCCACTAGTTACAGCCTGCCAACCTGAAAATGACACGTTTATACCTACTCTCTGTTTTCTGTCCATTAACCAATCCTTTATCCATGCTAATATGTTACCCGCAACCCCATGAGCCCTTATCTTGGGTAACAACCTATTACGTGGCACCTTATCGAATACCTTTTGAAAATCCAAATATACTACATTCACTGGTTCCCCTTTATCTCCCCTGCTAGTTACATCCCCAAAAAAACTGCAATAAATTTGTCAAACACGACAAAACCATGTTGACTCTGCCTAATCATATTATGATTTTCTAAGTGTCCTGTTACCACTTCCTTAATAATGGATTCCAGCATTTTCCCGATGACTGATGTCAGGCTAACTGGCCTGTCGTTCCCTGTTTTCTCTTTTCCTCCTTCCTTGAATAGCGGGGTTACATTTGCTATCTTTCAATCTGCTGGGACCGTTCTAGAATCTAGGGAACTTTGGAAGATCACAACTAATGCATCCACTATCTCTGCAGCCATCTCTTTTAGCACCCTTGGATGTAGGCTATTAGTTCCTGGGGATTTGTTGGCTTTTAGTCTCATTAGTTTCTCAAGTACTTTTTCCCTACTGGTAATAATTACGTTAAGTTCCTCACTCTCATTAGCCCCTTGGTTCCTCACTATTTCTGGTATGCTTTTTGTGTATACAACTGTGAAGACAGATACAAAATATTTGTTTAATACATCTGCCAATTCCTGATTACCCATTATAATTTCCCTGTCTCAACCTCTAAGGGATCAACGTTTACTTTTTACACACCTGTAGAAGCTCTTACAATACGTTTATATATTTTTTTGCGAGTTTATTTTCATATTCTATTTTCTCTCTTTTTATCAATTTTTAGGTCATCCTTTGCTGATTTCTAAAATTCTCCCAATCCTCAGGCTTACTAATCTTATTTGCAACATTATAGGCCTCTTCTTTTAATTTAATATTATCCTTAACTTCTTTAGTTAGCCATGGATGGTTCACTTTTCCTATGGAGTTTTTACTTTTCAATGGAATGTATTTGTTGAAAATATTGAAATATTTCTTTGAATGTTTGCCATTGCTTATCAACCATCATACCCTTTAATCTAATTTCCCAATCTACCTTAGCCAACTTACCCTTCATATCTATGTAATTAGCTTTATGAAGTTTAAGCCTCTAGTTAATGACTTAAGTACGTCACTCTTAAACTCAATGTGAAATTCTATCATATTATAATCACTCTTCCCCAGAGAATCCTTTACTGTGAGATTACTAATTAACCCTGTATCATTACACAATACAAGATCAAAAATACACTTTTCCCTGGTTGGTTCCATGATGTATTGTTCTAGGAAACTGTCTCGAATGCATTCCATGAACTCGTCCTCCAGACTATCTTTGCCAATTTGATTTGACCAGTCCATATGAAGATTAAAGACCCCACAATTACTGCATTACCTTTATTACAAGCATCTATTATTTCATGATTAATACTCTGTCCAATGGTATAGCTGCTATTAGGGGGCCTCTGAACTACTCCCCAACAGAGTTTTCTGCCCCTTGATATTTCTTACTTCCACCCATATTGATTCTACTTCCTTATCCTCCGAGCCAAGTTCCTTTCTCCCCACTGTCCTTATGTCATCCTTTATTATCAGAGCTACATCTCCTCCTTTTCCATTCTGCCTGTCTTCTCTAAACGTCATGGACCCTGGAATATTTAGCTCCCAACCTTGGTCACTTTACAAGCATGTCTCTGTAATGGCTATTAGATCAAACCCATTTATCTTTATTTGTGCAACTAGTTCGTCTATCTTGTTACGAATGCTCCGTGCATTCAGATAAATAGCCTTTAGTTTTGACTTTTTGCCGTTTTTTCCTGTTTTGACCTTACTTGCTGATGCACTATTATTGGTAAACTCTCTGTCCCTTCCTGCCACACTCTACTTAACTTTACCCAAATCACTACACTGCTCTGTTACCTTGCCTTTCTCATTAGATTTCTACATTTCCCCATACCTGACGCCCCCCACCATCCTTTTAGTTAAAAGCCCCATCTACAGCCCTAGTTATTCGATTCATCAGGAAGCTGGTCCTAGCCTGGTTTAAGTGGAGCCCGTCCTAACGGAACAGCTCCCTCTTTCCCCAGTACTGGTGCCAGTGCCCCATGAATCAAAATTGCTGTCTCTCACACCACTCTTTGAGCCACGCGTTTAACTCTCTTATCTGTCTGTCCTTATGCCAATTTGCACGTGGCTCAGGTAGTAATCCAGAGATTATTACCTTTGAGGTTCTGCTTATTAATTTAGATCCTAGCTCCTCAAACTGTCTCAACAAAACCACATTCTTAGTTCTACCTATGTCGTTGGTTCCTACATAGATCTCGACAACTGGATCCTCCCCCTCATGCTCCAAGTTCTTTTCCAGCCGTGAGGAGATGTCCTTAAGGTGGTGACTCTTGCTGGGGTGCAGATCCATGGGTTCCCCTGGTGCTCTTGCACATCACTCAAGTGATAATTTTTAATTTTTGAACTGAATGTCCACAACATAATTTCCGGCAAGAGCCACTAGATACTGATTAGAAGTAGGAACCCCGGCTGTTTTTATTTCCCCTTCATAACACGGACCCAAGTTACTGCCCCAGCAGTGATCATCTAACCAAGTACAAATCTGGATGAACCTAAGACGTCTGGTCTGAATGGCTTAGGTCTTTAACTGGGACTGTCTCCTATTATCTTCTCTCTATTCTCCGTTTGTTACCAGGACATATCTGCCTTAATCTTTGCCATTCATGTGTAACCTGAGTTTCCCCATGTCCATTTGCGTGAGCATTTTGACTGCCGCTCTGGACCCAAGCCCATCTCCCTTTTTTCCCCCTCTTCTCGTTACCCCTCTTGGGCCCTTCTCTCCTCACATTTCTGTTACCCAATCATGACTCCTTTCATTCTCTCCTCTCGGAGACTTTGTCCCCTAAATCCCTACCCCAACCCATCACTAATCCTCAACCTTCCGACTCACCTGCCCCCGTCCCAGGCTTGACTCCCACTTGGATAAGCTCAGCCTCCCTCTGTGCCTCTCTCGGCATCCTCCAAAAATCTCATTGAGGCACTTGTCACTGCCTCCTTAAGAGCAGCAACTCCAACTGCCCCATCCTACTCTCTCATCGACGTTCCCATCCAGTGCGCCTGCTGGGGGCTAATCATACCAACCTCCTTCCCGCTCCATTCATCCCTCCCACCGTTGACCCTGTGAACTCTGTCAGCGGATCAATCAACACTGCCCCTCTCCACAGCTCCCTCCAGAATATCCATTCACTTGTATACAAGGCTCTTGCCATCCATGGCCTTACTGTGGCCTTCATGAAAACTTGGCTCATGGGTGATGACACCTTCCTTCTTACTGAAGCCTCCCTGCCTTCCATCACCTGTTCCACCCAAAACGCCACGGTGGTGGTGTGGTCCTTATCACCAAATCTCACCTTGGTCTGTCCCCCTCCTCCACTGGCACCTTCTCCTCACTTTGTTCTTCCCTTCTCGCCTCTCTCTTAAAATCCTTGTTCTCTACCATCCACCCAAGCCCCACATCAAGTTTATTACCGAGATATCTTCCCTGTTTTCCTCCCATCCTCTGACCGAACGACTTCTCATCCTTGGTGATTTTAACCTCTATCTCAACTCACCTTGCCCTCTCTCCTCTGAGTTCACTGCCCTCTCTTAACCTCTCGCTCCATATTAACTCTCCTGCCCATATTCATGGCCACTCCCTCGACCTTGCCAACTCAGGTGGCCGCTCTACTCCATCGTCTCAACCACAGATAAGGCCATCTCTGATCACTTCCTTGTATTCCTCACCATTCACATCCCCTTCCCCCTTCCAATCCCACCTCCTTCTGCATCCACCCCTGGAAAAATATCTCCCCCAAGTCACTTACAACGGCACCTTCAAATTCCCAACCAATCCGTTGGCCCTCTATTGACCACAATATTTCTGCAGCTACCAATCTGCTCAATCATACCCTCACCTCCACTTTTGATGCCCTTGTACCCATTAAAACCTTTACTCTCACTACCTCCACTCCTTTAAGTCCAAGAGATGCAGACTTAAATGTTTATGGCAGACAGCTGATTTAGCCATTCATTGCCATATCTGGCTGGACTGAATCAAGCACTATTGGGTCCTGGTCTCCTCTGCCAAAACTGCTCACTACTCCAGGATCATCCAGGAATACAAAGATAATTCCTGGCTTCTTTTCTTCACTACCAGCCATCTCCTTAAACCCCTCTCCCCTGCCTCCTCTCCCTCACCTTCTACATGTGTGAGGAGTTCATGGACTTCATTGTCACTAAGATTATGACCATCTGTTCAGCTGCTTCTGCCTCAAGTTCCCTCCTGCCCTAGCCCTGAACTTGCACCTTTCTCAAGTTTCTCCCCTATCTCCCTTCATGCCCTCTGAGCTCATCTTGAGTTTGAGACCACCTCCTGCTCTCTCAACCCTATTCTCACTAAACTGCTGAGCACCCAACTTCTCTTCCTGACCCCCATGTTAGCTGATATTGTAAATGATTCCTCTCCTCGGGTACTGTCTTCCTTCCTTTCAAATCTGCCATCATGACCCTCCTCAAAAAACCCACCCTTGACCCCTCTATCCTTACCAACTCTTCTTAAACCTCCCGTTCCTCTCCAAAGTCCTTGAATATGTTGTTGCCTCCCAAATCTGTGTTCATCTCTATGTTTGAACATCTCCAATCAGGTTTTTGCTCCTGCCACAGCACTGAAGCAGCCCTAATCAAAGTCACAAGTGACATCCTATGTGACTGTGACCATGGTAAATTAGTCCTCCTCATCCATCTCGAGCTGTCTGCAGCCTGTGACACAGTTGACCACACCATCCTCCTCCAACACCTCTCCTCCATTGTCCAGCTGAGTGGGACTGCCCTCGCCTGGTTCCATTCTTATCTATCCAGAAAAGTGGAGAGTGGAAAATTCATGGGGAGAGGAAAGTGGGAACAAAGGTTACCTGGTTTTATCGGATGGTTGGTTCAATAGCCAGAGAATCTCCTGCGATGGCAGTAACAGCACACCATGTGGGACTTTCCCTCGTATGTCAAAAAGTGGGAGAGATGAAAAAACGGGATGAAATCCGGAATAAACGGGATCTGCCCAATTTTCTGGTTGGGTCTGCCTAATTTATATCCCTACGGTGAGTTGAGTCAATCAGATAATCCAGGCTAAAATGTAAAATTTTGTATTGAGAGGGGTTTGGGTTTCCTTGTACACGAATCACAGAAAGTTAACATACAGGTACAGTAAGCAATTAGGAAGGACAATGGTATATTAGCATTTATTGCAAGGGGGTTGGAGTATAAGAGTAAGGAGGTCTTGCTGCAATTATATAGGGCTCTGGTGAGACCACACCTGCAGTACTATGTGCAGTTTTGGTCTCCTTCCCTAAGGAAGGATATACTTGCCTTAGAGGGGGTGCAACAAAGGTTCACTAGATTGATTCCTGGGATGAGAGGGTTGTCCAAAGAGGAGAGATTGAGTAGAATGGGTCTATATTCTTAGGAGTTTAGAAGAATGAGAGGTGATCTCATTGAAACGTATAAAATTCTTAGATGGCTTGACAGGGTAGATGCTGAGAGGCTGTTTCCCCGGCTGGAGAGTCTAGAACTAGGGGTCATAGTCTCAAGTTAAGGGTTTGGCCATTTAGGACTGAGATGAGGAAATATTTCTTCACTCAGAGGGTTGGGAATCTTTGGAATTCTCTACCCCAGTCATTGAGTATATTCAAGACTGAGATCAATGGATATTTGGACACTGAGGGAATCAAGGGATATGGGGATAGGGTGGGAAAGTGGAGTTGAAGTAGAAGATCAGCCATGATCTTACTGAATGGCGGAGCAGGCCCGAGGGGCCATATGGCCTATTCCTGCACCTATTCCTTACATGGAAATATTTGCCACTAAATTGTGTTAAACCCACAACTGAATCCAATAACAAAAATACAGAAGGAATTGTTAATATGCTACTAGTTTAAATTAGCACAATTTTACTTTAAGTACAATAAGAACAGAACAACACAAACCAGCATCAAACTGTGTAATATTAGCATATGAATATTGCAATTCCTATATCCACTATTTTGTCCAAGGGATACCCTGTTTAAAACTTTTAATATTGCACATCAACTCATTAGTTTTCAAAAGAAAACACATTAAAGTAATGCTGATTTTACATAGAACAGCACTACAATATTAAGATATTCATAATATCTTTATTATAGTCTACTATTGGGAAACAAGCACAGCAGTTTGTTGTGTACTGCTGTAGCTGACAGTTCCATTGATTCCCTGCAAATGCATTGTGTAGAATGGATTGAATAGAAATTGAAAGAATGCTCTGAATTCTTTTCACTCTTTTTGAATCTCAGTGACAACAGCAAGGATTATGTAACCGGTTCTGAGGTCATTGTTCGTACAGTTTAGTCAAATCAGTTTCTCAGGGCCATTCACGAAAAGCAGCTGCATTAGTTCCCAGTCCTTCAGTCTGCCTCACATCCTTCCTGGGCTGTCTTTCACTTTCTTTTGCACTGCACTGACCCAGATTTTTTTTATTCTCTCCTCCGTCCGCTCCATCTTTCCTGAAGGCACTGACTGTGGCCAGGTATTATTTCAAGGGCACCTGTGGCCCCTTAGTGCCTTGCCCATGAGGCAATCATTCATATATGAGTCTAAACAGTGACTGTCAGCAGGCAATTCCACCATTAGGGGCATAACATTCAAGACTGATCCCGTCATCATTACAAGTCCATAAATAAGCACTCCTATCAAGGGTCATGACCATCATATTAGTAACATTGCTTTAACAATGCCCTAGGATTGTTGCAGCTTGACTAGGTGACATACAGCATTGGTAATCTACATGCTTTGCTTAAGTACAAACCAATTATGGACTGAGTTCAGGGACGTAGGCCTGGGGAGGGGCACTCCCAGCAGTTACATTGAGAATGCACCCACACTGGAACTTACCCCTGAAGTTTTCAGGATCAGGGACTGGGTCTACAAGAGTGGGCCTTTGGTGATGGGGAGGTGCATTTCGGGACCTCCAACTGAAGACCCTGAAAATGCTGGCAGTAGTTTGGAGTAGCCCCCTTACAAAGGAAGCAGAGATAAACCCCCGCCCCACGACTTTTTGGTGTCATCTTCAGGGTCCAAGCCTCGACCATGGCCTGAACCCCACAGTTAGGCCCCACTACTGGTGAGACCAGGTGTACCTGCGCTGATTATACACTGGGTCCAGACACAAGGCCACAGCGTGGAAACTCCTGACAGGGAGTTCCCACCCCCACTAATGTCAATGGCCTTCTAGGGGTGGGTGGAGTCTCTTTCCCAACAAAGTCATTCTGGAAATGCGCACTTAAGGTCAGGCCCAGCGTAACCACATGATTTCAGAACCATGGGTGAGGATTTTGACCCGGAGCAGGGAAGGGGGCGGGGGGGATTTTGATGTAAGGACGTCTTTTAATTTTTTTTGTCGGTTTCCCGTCCGACAGGCTGGTGTCAGTCGGACAGGAGCAGAGCAAGGAAGAGGACGTCTTCAGGAAGTGTTCAGGTAAGTCTTACATTGTATGAATGGGGGGGCAGGGGTGGGCACAGGGGCATGAGTGGGCATAGGGAGCACCGGTGGGCATAGGGTCGGGGGGGGGGGGGATCAGTCATCTGGGGTGGGGGGGGGGAGGTCAGACATCAGAAGTCAGTCACTGGGGAGTCAGTCATGGGGGGGAGGGAGGGGTTAGTCAACAGAGGTCAGTCACCAGGAGGTCAGTCATGGAGTGAGGGGGGATCGGGAGTCATGTGCGGGAGGATGGGGGGCCATGGGTGGGGGCGATCAGGTGTCACCGGGGGGTCAGTCACCGAAAGGGGGGGGGGTCGGGATCGGGGGTCATCGCGGGGGATCCGCGATCGTAAAGGGTGGCCTGCAATTGTTGGGTGGGTCCCCGATCGTTGAGGGGGGTCTGCAATCATTGGGGGGGGGGGGTGCCACGATCACTGGGGGGAGGGGGGGATCACTGCAGGTAAGCTTGTTGGGTCTGGGGGTAGCATTCCTGCCCCTCTGGGCCCACAAGCTGTGCTATAAAGGCACTTACCTGCAGTTTCGGGCCTTTCGCCTCCTCTCACGCAGTGTGAAGGAGAAGGCTCGGTAATCCCGACCCCCAGGAGTTGAAATCGCGAAACCTTTTAAAATGGAGGCCCACAGCCTCCTTGAAAGGTTTTAGTAACCAACCCGCTTCCTGAGAGCGGGTTGGTTGCCCACCCCTTGTCCCGCCCTGGTGAAAACCGGAAAAGGGCGGGTCGAAGGCAGGTCTGCAATTGTTGCAATCTTCAATGTCCGTCCGCCCCCACCAACCCATTTTTCCCAGTTAAAATCCTGTCCATGGTCTCTAACTGAGACTGAAATTTTCCTGACAGAGGTTGAGGAGATGTATAAGCATATACTGCAGTTTCTGTGTAATTCTTTATTAGCATGCCTCTACAAAGCACAGATATTACAATAGTGATGAAGATGCAGCATAGCTGCTGAGAATAGATCAGAACAAAAGGGAGAAAAAACAAGAAAAAACGTTGATCTGGAGCCTGCAGAAAAATCACATCCAGCAGGGTGAGGAAAACAATATAATCTGGTAAGCACCGATGCCTTTTCTGAACTGCCTTCCTTCCCTGCCTTTGAGGTTCATCGCTTTCAGCATGAAAGATGGATGAAGAAATTTGAAATCTTACTCAGAGCCATGGATATGAAACACGGGAGGAGAAAATGTGTAATTTATGTCAATGAAGAAAAGAGGTATCTCCAAATCATTTCTACACCATAAGATATCTGGTTCAGCAACACACAGGGGAAAGTATAGATCAGTATCATCCATGCTGACTGCTACATGTGAGTTCACAAATATTGAAAAAGAGATTAGAATAGAAATACTACAAGGATGTTTATCGGAAAAATTGAAGAGGCAAGTTTCAAGAGATCCTGAAATTACTTTAACCAAAGCCATTAGATACTCCTCAAGCAAATTAGATGTGAGAAATACAGGCATAACAGTTTAAGTTATGCAGCTGAAGTTCCAATGTCCATAAAGGAGATGCCAACAAAACAAGGATGGGTGCACAGATTCGTTATCAATGCTAAGCTTAAAACCATATGCTATAGTTGTGATGCTGAATACCCACACAACACTGTTTATCCTGCAGTGTGCCAGAGTTGCCGGAAAAGTTGATCATATTGCAATAGTGTTGCAATTGATCCAAAGGCATTTAACAACAGAAAAACATAAGACCATCAAAAAGGAACTGTCAAGCACCATGTAAACCAGGTCCAAAGTGATGAGTCAGATAATGACACATACATCTTTATGGAGTTCTGTAATGAGTCTCAGGGGTTAAAGCATCTAACAAATCCTAAATGGATAATATTGGGACAAAGACATCCACTAGAAGTTCTTATCAGTAGGTGTGATAGCAAAAAGCACTTATAAGCAGTTTCCCACTAAATTACCACTCAAACTGTCCATATTTTATACCCATACGCACACCGACACATCCCCTCAACCTCCAGCAGGAAAATATCAGTTATCAGTGCAATCTAGAGACAAACACATAATATTTAGTGTACTGGCGCACGGCAATGACACTCTGCTTAGATAGAACACTGCAAATGCGCTAATCTTATCCAGGTGATCTTTAATATCACTAACAAATGTACAACAACTTGCGTTTATGTAGCGCCTTTAATGTAAAAAAATGCCCCAAGGTGCTTCATGGAAGCATAATCAGACAAAAATTGACACCAAGCCAAAGAAGGAGATATTAGAAGCGGTGACTTCAAGCTTGATCAAAAAGGTGGGTTTTAAGGAGGGTCTTAAAGGAAGAAAGGGAAGTTTCCAAGGCATTAATAATGGAAGAACTATCAAGATAAGTACATCCATGCAGTCCCATAGGTGTGTTCTTTTCTACATGTTCAAGCTGGTTGAAGAACCATTGGTGCAACTGGAAGATCTCAACATCATTGTTCTGGCACCAAAGCTGAAGCAACAGAGCAAGACTTGGCAATGTGTTGGTATGCTGTTAAACCAAACAATCAAACATGATAGACATATTGGCCCCAAAATTCCTCGTCCTGTGATCTGCTGCTGGAAGTACGGGAGGACAGATTTTCCACCCGCCCTATGGTTCCAACATTGACTCTCTCAGGCATCCCATGGTCAGCTCATTTCAATAAGGGTCAGCTCATTTTACTAAGGGTCAGCTCATTTTAATATTGCTGGGCGAGGGGGTGGGGTAGGGGAGGCATTGCTAGGGTGCATCTTCAGCATTTAAACCTGGACTGAGTTTAAAGGCAAGACAAAGAGAAAATGGCACCAGGCAAAGTAACGAAAAGAACAGCTGCAAATTTCAGAGAGAGTGATGTTAAACATCTAATAAATAAAATATGGCAGAGCAGGAATGGCATTGTGGCAAGACAGCAGCAAATACAGCAGCAAGAACCATATGGAATGAAGTGTCACAGAGAGTGAGTGGCAACTCCCTAGAGGTTCTACCTATCCCCGATGTTGTGAAGGATGGGCCTGGCCACGCTGCCACGGAACATTCCGTCCAGTTGGACCGTTCCGCCCCACCTGTCCCTCGTCGAAAAGTTTATGCAAAAAAACACTTTCGACCACGAGGCGATCAGTAAGTGGTCCGCACGTAACGTCCTCGCGACCCTGCGGGAAAAGGAGACGATGGATCCTGTCAGTTGGTTCCCCGAGCAGACTGTCAATGTCATTTGGCAGAACGCCTCATCGCCAGAACTTTCAAACAAGCACCAAGACATAGCTTGGCTGGTGGTGAGAAGGGCCCTTCCTGTCAGATCATTCATGCACTCTCGGACTTTCAGCGCCACTGCACATTGTCCCCAAGGAGGCTGCGGTGCAGACGAAACCGTCACCCATCTCCTTCTAGAATGCGCCTTTGCAAAGAAGGTCTGGAGAGAGATGCAGTGGTATCTGTCCAGGTTCGTCCCGAGCTGTTCTGTAACACAGGCCTCTGTGCTCTACGGGCTGTTCCCGGGGACACACACTGAGACAGACATCAACTGCTGCTGGAAGACCATTAACTCGGTGAAAGACGCCCTTTGGTCTGCCCGAAACCTGCTGGTCTTCCAGTGCACGGAGCTATCCTCGACCGAGTGTTGCAGATTGGCACATTCCAAGGTCCAGGACTACGTGCTCAGGGACGCAATGAAGCAAGGTGCGGCCGCTGCAAAGGCTCTGTGAGGAAAGGCAACCATTTAGAGCCTTCCCGCCATTGTATACCGAGGGGCTACAATCAGGGAAAAACCCCACCGGGCAGAATGTAAAATTCAAATTGCTGTAATGTACCTGTAATGAATCTGTAATGTACCTGTAATGAATCTGTAATCAATAATCTGTATTGAGTATAATGCAATGAGACACCCCAGAGTGTCATGAACTGTAATTATGTACAATGTGTTCATTGAACTGTACTTGATTTAACCTGCAAATTGTATAATCTGTATTGTGATATGACAACTGTATTGTATGTTTTGCTACAAATTTTATGAATAAAGTATTTTTCATGAAAAAAAAAGTGAGTGTCAACTCCCTAACCCCCAGGAACCCTTACCAATGCAGGAAGAGGTTTAATGATCTCATAAGGTCCAAAAAGGTAAATGTTATGGCTGCAAGCTGCCATTAATGTACATTTGGGACATTTCAGACAGTAGACCAATATTTACCCTAAAAGTACTAATCATCTTGGTGGGAATTACATAAAGAAGTTAGAAGAATTATCAATAGTTGTCAAATGAAACAGTCTCTGACTGACAATAACAAGATTTTTTTTCATGCAACAACTTGCATTTATATAGTGCCTTTAACGTAGTAAAATGTCCCAAGGTGCTTCACAGGAGCGTAATCAAAGAAAATTTGACATCACGCTACACAAGGAGGTATTAGGACAGGTGACCAAAAGCTTGGTCAAAGTGGTAGGTTTTAAGAAGCGTCTTAAAGGAGGAGAGAGAGGTAGAGAGGCGGAGAGGTTTAGGGAAGGAATTCCAGGGCTTAGGGCCTAGGCAGCTGAAGGCACGGCCGCCAATTGTGGAGCGATTAAAATCGGGGTTGCACAAGAGGCCAGAATTGGAGGAGCGCAGAAATCTCGGAGGGTTGTAGGGTTGGAGGAGGTTACAGAGATAGGGAGGGGTGAACCCATGGAGGGATTTGAAAACAAGGATGAGAATTTTAAAATCAAGGCGTTCCCAGACCGGGAGCCAATGTGGGTCAGTGAGTACAGGGGTTACGGGAGAACGGAACTAGGTGTGAGTTAGGATACAGGCAGCAGAGTTTTGGATGAGCTCAAGTTTATGGAGGGTGGAGGATTTATGGTTATGCAGGAAAAGATTGTGCTCAATTCCCAATAATAACAGCTACAAGAGAAGGAACAGCAGACATCTGCATCTTAACGTCACAGGAGGAGGCAGGTATAATCCTGGGAACTCACTAAGCTAATGCTGTAGGGGATGAAGACAGGGGAGGGCCTGTACAGTTTGTGCTGACCAGATACTAATGGTCAGTTATAGTTTCTCTTTTTTGAGTGTCATACTCTGAAGAGATGCTTTCATCAGCCTAACAATGGTAACTAACATAGGTAATATTAACTAATTAACCAATTAAGTACTTTTTTTTAAGCATAGTGTAGTGATTGTTGTAATGTAAGGAAACATGGCAGCTAATTTCCACAGAGCAAGGTACCACAAACAGTAATGAGATAAATGACCAGATAATCATGCTGTAGTGGTGTGAATTGGGATAAATATTCGCCAGAATACCAAGAGAATTCCGCTGCTCTTCTTCAAATAATGTCATGGGAATATTTACATCTACCTGAGAGGGCATTTAGGGCCTTGGTTTAACATTGCTATTGAAGTTCCAGCCTAACATATGTCCAAGTCACTGGCATGAGGCTTGAACACACAATTTTCTGAGTTAGAGGTAAGAGCCAAAGTTGACTGCCAAAAAAGCACTTGCGAAAAAGCTTACCTGACTACTGGCAGAGAAGGATTTTGATCTATTGACCTGTGTGCCACTCTACTCAAGCACCCACTGTCTATATAGATAAGTATGAGGTATTACATTTTGGTAGGAAGAATAAGGGGGCCGCATACTTCTTGGATAATAAGAGGCTAAATGGGTAGAGGAGCAGAGGGATCTGGGGGTACAGATCCACAAATCACTAAAAGTAGCGATGCAGGTTAATAAGGCCATAAAAAAAGCAAATTTCAGAGAATTGAAAAGCAAAGAAGTTATGTTAATCTTGTATGGAACCTTGGTTAGCCCACACTTGGAGTATTGTGAACACTTCTGGGGCATCATTCTAACATGGCGGCAGGAAGTCACTGGGTGGGTGAATAGTCGCCTGGGAAACCCGGAAAGATTTTCTGCACGTTGCTCTCGAGCGATCGGGACGTAATTGAAGGCCATTAATTTTACTTCCGGGGTTCACGTCTCCAAGCTGCACAGGGGGCGTACTGCACGCCCGAATACTGGAGTATTTAAAGAGCCATTGCAACCATGGATTTTGAAGACGAAAGGCGGAAACTTCAGAGATGCAGCACCACAGGTGTAAGCCAGCAGCCTGTTCTAGTGACTCCTTTCTTGAGTTGCTTCTGGCTGGTGTCAAGAGCAGGAGGAAGCGACCTCTTTCTGCCACCAAGAAGGCGTGGCTGGAGGTGACAGAGGAGATTAGCAACAGGAGCACAGTAGCAAGGTCATGGGAACAATGCAGGAAGCACTTTAATGATCTAACCAGGTCAGGAAAAGTGAGTACAGTTACTGATTTACCTATATCCTGTGGTGTACAATACCCACCCCTCCCCCCCCTCACTCTGTCTTGCCAAGCCTACACCATCACATCATTCCTCACACCCACTTAAGTCTCATCAACAACTTACCTTCACTTTCTGTGCACTTCCTCACCTCCCCATTTGTGAACCCACCACTCTCACTCACCCCAATCCTGATGCAATGTGATGAATCTGTCTGATACTCGCCCTTTGATGCATCTCTTTCATTGGCAGCCTCACCCAAAGCATTGCATCCATCGGGTGACCATGTCACCCTCACTCACTCACACGTCTGTTCTTTCTCCTCTTGTAGGAGAAGAGAGCGCAAAATGCACAGGAGAGGAGTAGGTCTGGAAGGGGCCCACCACAAATAGTACCCCTGACAGATGCAGAGGAGGCAGCGTTGGATCCTCAGCCGCACAGTTGAATGCCTGGCCCTTAGAGATGGCGAGACTGGCAACCTGCAAACAGCAAGTGGCAGAACTTTAACATCCTTCACACACATCATGAATTGATGTTATCAATGATTGACCTGTTGCACACCTCAGTATGCTCATTGCAAACTATAACTTCTGTGATGACTTTTAATATTGCTTTATGTTCTCTTCCAGGGTCTTCAAGGATCGATGAGAAGGCAGAAGCCAAGGGAGAAGGCAATTCCTCAGAGGAGCTCCATTCCTCTGAGGGTGCACCGTCACATCACATCCAACCATGCAACAGTGCAGATACTCACACTTCAGTGGGTCCTGTTAGGCAGACAACACTCACAAGTGAGCATGGGCAGACACTGGTGGCAGGGCCAGCTGTAGAGAGTCCACGTCGGGGGTGGCGCACTCGTCTCCAAGCTCTGCTCAGCTGGACCAAGATGATGAACCTCGGGGGGCATCGTTGAGATTGAGAATGATAGAGGTACATGGAAAAGGTGTCATGTACACTCTCCACACTAACGGATAAGATGGAGGAGTCCAACTCCATCGCTAGTGGATTGGTGGTGCAGGTAAGTGCGGGAATGTCTTCAATGGAGAGAGTGGCAGCCTCCATTGAGCTTCAAGCATGGCTCTCATATGAATCCATGCAGGCCATGACAACGGCAGGATGGACTCTGGATGCCAACATGTCAGCCGTCTTAAATAGGCAGACAGAAATGTCTGCGGACTTAGAAAGTGCCACATCTCCTCACCAGCCTGCTGTCCAGCAGGGTGGTGGGAGTGATGTTGCGCTAGCCTGGGAGAGGGGTGATGGCAAAAGGGGACATAGAAGTGGGGACTCCACTCAAAACGCTTCCACATCTCACCTTGCCACCAACCCCCCCCACCCCCAACTGGTATCCGCAATGCTTTCTCCTCTCCCGATGTCCGAGTCTGCCCCTGCACAGGTGCAGGTGGAGCAGTCTTTGGCGGGGCCCTCACGTGCTCCAAAACCCAGAGGTCATAGGCCGAAAGCATCTCATCAGTCAGGGCACAAATCTGAGCAACCTGCCACTACCTCTGCTGAAACCACAGGGGATGCACCACGTAGAAACACTGGGAAGAGGAAGTGTAAGGTTTTGTAATCATCAAGGGTACACACAAGGGTGTCTGATGGAACATTGTGTTTTTCATTTATATTTCTTTTTTGTTAAATGCACATTAAAGGTTATAATTGTCACCACCACGCCCATGTCTTGCCCATTCTTGATTCCCTTTTGTGAAACTGCCCTTTCATGTGCTTCATCACGAATGCTAAAACTTGATGCCACCCATTGGGTGCATTTACAATGGGTGTATGTGTGGTTGAAGGACTGTTTTATGTAAATGGAGGGAGGAGGACTGGTGTGGGTGGGTGTTGTTTCAGGCGGTCTGAATGGTTCACTGTCTTCAATTTGCAGATCTCATTATGAGAACCTGTTAGATATGAGTGACTCCCTGGCATCGCGAGCAGCCATGTGTGCCGCTGCTCTGCCGATGGGTTGCCCATCTTTGTCCTCCTCCTCCTCATCAACTTCTTCAATGAGGATGCTTCATGAGCTCATTGGAGCTCCTCCACCAATAACCCTCACTGCTGAGTGATGTTAAGCAGGTCACAACGCACCACTATTATTCTGCACACCCCCGCTGGTGAGTACTTAAGGGCTCACCCAGATCGATCCAGGCACCTGAAGCGCATCTTCATCATTCCGATGGCTTGTTCAGTGACAGACCTGGTGGTGCTAAGACAGTCGCTGTACCGTTGCTGTGCCTCGCTAGTGGGGTTTCTCAGAGGTGTCTTGAGTCACGTCTGCAAGTGGTATCCCTTGTCTCCAAGGAGCCAGCCCTTAAGTCTGTCTTGTGTGTGGAAGAAGGCCTGGATGTTGGACTCACGCAAAATGAAGGAATCATGGCAGCTGCCAGGGAATTTGGCACACACCTCCTCCAGTGGTCGCAACCCAGCTGTGCATTGATGGAATGATATCCCTTTTGATTGGTGAACAGTCCTGGCTCATGTGGAGGTCCTCGGATTGCTACGTTTGTGCAATCAATTGCGCCCTGCACGCATGGGAAGCCAGCCAGTTAGTTGAAACCCATTGCCCTCTCATTCTGGCTGATATCGTCGCAGTGGAAGTTGACGTAGTCGGATGCCCTGGCAAACAAGCCATCTGTCACCTGTTGTAAACACTTATGTGCAAACGACTGAGAGACCCTGGAGTTGTCACCGGTGGCGCCCTGGAGGGATCCGGTGATGAAGAAATTGAAGGCAGTGGTGACTTTAAGCGCGACAGGGAATGCCTGGCCACTAGGCCCAGCCAGGTGCAGTTCTACATGAAGGAGCATGCAGACGTCTGCGACCACCTGGCGACTCAATCTGAGCCTGCGTAGGCACGGCTCCTCAGGGAGGTCCAGGAAGCTCAGCCTCTGCCTGTACACCCTCTCACATGAATAGTGCTTCCTGTAACCCCGGACCCTCCGTTGGTCCCCTCCCTGATCTTCTCCAGGTCCTTGTGCCACACCTCTGTGTTGAGCACCTGCACTCCCAGAACTGCAAGCCTTTCCTGCCGTGGATGATGATTTGCCTCCTCCTCAGGTGTACTGTTGAATAGATCCATTGCATCCCCCATCCTGACGTTGTCAGTTTGAGGGGGTCCAAAATGTAGGTGAATATATCTGAACTCAAGAATTCTGAGTGTGAACAAAGAAATCTCAGTCTAAACACAAAGAACTCCCAGCCAAAGGTTTGTCTGAGAGAACTGATTGCCCTGCTGCAAAAACACACCTTTTCTTCACGTGTTCTTCACTAGTTTAAAGGTCCAAATGAGGGTCGGCTGCAACTCGCCTTCATTTCCATGGCGTGTTTCAGAGGCCACGGGAGACATGTTCAGGGAAAGTTAAAGTCAATTGTGTAACTCAAAACACGAAAAGTTAATCCCCTTAAGCCCTTTAAGTACGTTAATTTGACTTTTAAATATCGGCACTTCCGGGTGTCAGAAGCGCGCGCGCATCCAAACGCATCAGGGTCAAATCTGGAAGTGGGTGCGTTGGAGCCAGGATGCGGTCCCGATCCGGTTTCTCAGAATTTTCACCGCCCACTCGCCTGCTCTTGAGGGTTAAAATTACCCCTCTGGTCTCCATATTATAAATAGGATATAGAGGCACTGGAGAAGGTGCAAAAAAGATTTACTAGGATGATACCAGAACTGAGAGGATAAACCTATCAGGAAAGATTGAGCAGGCTGGGGCTCTTTTCTCTAGAAAAGAAAGATTGAGGGGTGATCTGATAGAGGTCTTTAAAATTATGAAAAGGGTTTGATAGGGAAGATGTAGAGAAGATGTTCCAACTCGCGGGGGAGACCAGAACTAGGGGCCATAAATGTAAGATAGTCACTAATAAATCCAATGGGGAATTCAGGAGAAACTTCTTTAGCCAGAGAGTGGTTAGAATGTGGAACTCGTTAACACAAGGGGTAGTTGAGGCGACTAGCAAAGATGCATTTAAGGGGAAGCTAGATAAACACATGAGGGAGAAAGGAATCGAAGGGCATGCTGATTGGGTTAGATGAAGTAGATTGGGAGGAGGCTTGTGTGGAGCATAAACACTGGCATGGACCTGTTGGGCCGAATGGCCTGTTTCTGTGCTGTACAGTCTATGTAATTCTATGTAATAAAATGTATATTTATCCTCTCGTACTATTGTTCATGATTTGCATTACAAAAAGCTACACAGCTTGCTCAAAGAAAGAAATATTGCATTTCAAGTGCTGCAAATATTTGGTTGTTTTCAGTTCCATTAATTATGGAAAATGAACAAAGGATACAAAAAGTAATTGCAAGGCACCAATCTAATTGAGGGTTTCGATTACAAGAGAAACCATTTGAGTGAAGCTCAGGCAGCTTATAACTGTTATCTCAATCCTGACATTAAATTACTCCCTGACAATCACTCCAGACTATTGTGCCTTTCGTTTATAGCATATACTCTAGTTTCTGTATGGTAGTTTAATTTAGTTTTGGGTCCAAACTGTCAGTGAGGATACAGACTGCCAGCATCCTCCGTGTTGATGCATAATTAATAATTATGACAGCATTATTGCAACTTTGTCCAGAAATAATTTTCAGTTAATTAATGAAAAGTTGTGCAGCTAATATAAATTCTGCAGTAGTAATATAGTAGTTATAATATTAATTCATACTTGAATTTCAATAATTCATGTTATTCATTACAGTATATTAGAAAATTAAATGTTTTTAAATGTGTTTTTAACTGTAGTGCAAGAACAGTGGCTTATTCCATGGCTTTGCAATGCTATTAGGTTATTCTGTTTCTGTGATTTTTTTTCCAGAATTAGTGACAGAGAACAATGTAGAATTATGCCACATATTCTACATAAAACCAAATTTCTCAAATAAAACAATAAAATTATTTCTAGATAACTTTACTCTCCATGCTGCGTCTCTGACTTCTAACTACTTGTATGTCCCACTAAAAATAGCTAAAAGCTAAGTAAAAATTTTTATACTCTACATATTATGTGAACAAAATACACATAGGGAAATCAGATGGGCTGGCAGCAGCCAAGAATATTTTTGTGGGCCCAGGAGGAGCACTCCCTGGCCCGATCAAAAAAAAATTAAAAGCTTCCTGGGATGTATTGTGAGCGGCCTCCAGTGGTGCATTAAGGATTGTTGGCTCGACTGCTCAGCACCTGGTACAACTGGGTGGCGTGTGCGCTGTGCATGCTCCACCCATCTGTACCTTGAAATTGCATTAGGGTCCTATGTACATCATAGGACCCCTATTTACATCATTTAATGAGGTTCCCGCCTGATTCAGGCAGGTGCCTGGGTCACCCTTGTAAAGGCCGTGGGCAAAATACCAGCAGGCAGGTTCGGATCAGGAACGGGGCAGTAAGTGCAGCACTCTGATTTTATGGCTGCCGTTCCTGTCCGGTGGACCAAGTTAAAATTAACTCATATATTTTCCCTCCCTTTTCCTGATGGTATTAATACGCCTGTCCACATCATTTTTTCAGTTTTGAAGAAGGGTCTGCACCTGAAACATTAACATGTGTGTTCCCTGCGGGGATACTGCCTGATCTGCCATGTGGGTGTGCAGTTTTTTGCCTTTTCTATTCATTGGTAATTGCTCGTTTAAAATTAGCCATTTAAAGCACAGTCACAGCTATTTGCTGGTATATTTTGTGTAAATCAGAAATCTCCAACAGTTATCTTCTATATAACATTACTTCAAATTATTTTTATTTTCTTTCTTTTCACTTTCCCCAACTTTCTTATTTCCTCTTTTTGAAGGCATTGACTCCTTGGGGGAATTTTAACTCCCTCCCTCTGGCAGAAACCGGGCTGAATGGCAGTTAAAATCCAAGCTTACTGCTCTTATACTGCCCCGGGGCAATTTTCATGTTGCTGTTTTCTACCTGACACAAGCGAGAGCTTTATGAATAAATGTAAATCAGGGTCCTAGGATGTCATTAGGAGCCCGATGCAATTTTAACGGTTAAAACTTGCCGGACACCTGGCAGAGGTAAGCTTAAAATTTACTTTTGTGGGGCCAGGAGGAGCAGGAATTCTCCTTTGAGTCCCACAAAAAAAAAGTTAGGCCCGCTGCTGCCCTGGGCTCCTATCTTTACGTCCTGTGAAGCTTTCCCGAATGCCCCGCCAGCAACTTACCCGAGTGCCAACCAATTGGACTCTGGGCTGCCTGATATTCGCGGGCCACAAGCCAGTGCAACTGCCTCTGTGGTGCCCATTTTGGGCAGGCAGCCGTCCGGCCAAATTCAATGAGGCCCAGTCACTAAAATTGACTGGGCCTCCCACTACACCTCACGGGCAGGCGGCCTGCTTTGATTCAACAATCATTAGTTGACCTAAGTGTTCATTGTTCATGTATAAGCTTTGACAGTGAATGCTGGCGGGCTATCTGACCATAAGGGAGCATCACAGCTGAGCCTTATGACCCCCACCCAATGTATAGACTGCAGGAAGGGGTACTGGATGATCAAGAGCAAGAATCATGGCTCAGTTAGCTTTCTTTAATTTGGGGTTGGAAGCCAGTTGTAGTAACCCTGCCAGAGATTAGCTGACTCAGCACAGAACAGGGATCAAGCTTGGAACCTTCCTGTTCTGTATAGCTCAGCTACTCACTGGATAAACTTGCTGAGTCATAGGGAAGCTTGCATTGTTTTATCTATTTTTCTCTCTTGCATCAAGCCTGGCGCAGCTTATTTTTTGTATTAATATTATTTTGGCTTTATACAGTAAGTGTTTTGATGGAAAGCATTTTATTTATTAAATGTGACATGACATTTATTACAATGTAAGTTAACATCACAAGCATCTACATTTTCCTTTCAAATTACTATCACAAATTTGCTGCATTCGGGCACTTTACAGTAGCGGCATCCTTACACCTACGGTTGGGAATTTAAATACGTAAGAGTGCAGCTTCTTTGCCAAGGGTGGAATTATCAATATAATAATTTTTTAAATTTTATTTTATGTTATGCTTAATATTCATGCTGCTCCATTATTCATTCCTGAAAAAAATAATATTCAAGACTGTAAACGTTAAGGGATCGAAAGCAAGTGAGGAATCCATTTTGTATTAAGCCCTAAGGCTAAAACCTTGTAAACTTCACAGATGTCACAAATAGACTGATCTTGAGATTAAACAACAGTGAGTACATTTAGATCTGAACCTTCTCACAATTCATGCATGCTTAGAGACTAACATATCTGTAGTATAGCCGCAATAAGTACATTCCATGCTTTGCTTAACCTAAACACTAGCAGCCCGTTGGCCTTGGGACCACAGATGACAGATGTTTAGAGAGCCTGGAACTTCTTGATAAAGACAAGTACGAGCTGGTGCAAAGTGTATAAAGGTCATGGAATGTAATGTAATTAGAAAGATATAAAAAAGGTGAGATTGTAATGTGAGGTCAGAAGATGAAGCAGAAGGAAGAGATTTAGAAAGTTGAGCTCAACAACTGTAATGTGTCATCTTCTACAGCAAAGCATCGCCCTGTGTTCCGGGGCGTTGTCTGTGAGTATGTTCTTTTATCATAGTCATAGTAAGTACAGCATAGGAGGCGGCCATTTGGCCCATTGTGCCTGTGAGAGCTCTTTGAAAGAGCTATCCAATTCGTCCCATTCCCCTTCTCTTTCCCCATAGCCCTGTAAATTTTTTCCCTTCAAGTATTTATCCAATTCCTTTTTGAAAGTTATTATTGAATCTGCTACCACCACCCTTTCAGGAAGTGCATTCCAGATCATTACAACTCGCTGAGTAAAAAAATGTTTCCTCATGTCGCCTCTGGCTCTTTTGCCAATCACCTTAAATCTTTGTCCTCTGGTTACTGACCCCTCTATACTGGAAACAGTTTCTCATTTACTCTATCAAAACCGTTCATGATTTAACCCTTAATAAACTTGTAAGTGTTTGACTTCTGCATCTAGAACTTCAATTTCTGCTACATAGACAAGGACAGCAGCCTTTGTTTATCCTTACAATAAATATAGATAAAGAAGGCCATTTGGCCCCTCTTAGCTCATTCATGAAGACATAACCATGTCCCCATCACATCTTGGAGTCTCATACATAACTCCAAGGTTTTTCTCTCCACTACCCTACCTGAAAGTCTATTCTATGTGGTAATCACTATTTACATGAAGAACTTACGAATATTAGCCCTAAGTTTGCCTTTTGTCAGTTCAGTCTGTGCCATCTTGTCCTATTTTGACAGTATACCTTGAAGTAATGCTCCAGATTTACTATATCTATATAATTTAATACCTAATATACTTCGATAAGGTCATCTCTCAGTCACCTACTTTCAAGGCTGAAGTGCCAAATTTCTCCATCTTTTGTGATAATTTTATCCTCTGCCTCCAGGGCTTGAATATCACCACAGTATCTCAGTTACCAAAGCTGCATTATTTATGTTTGAAAAGTGACAATTGGCAGCTCCATGGGAAGTATGAATAGACAATACAAAATTCTCTGATGGCTCATTGAGCTTATTTATCACTTGGAATAATCCACCTTCTATTGTAAAACAGGAATAAATCTTAAGGCCCGATTTTAACTCGCGATGTGAGTTCAGTGTGGCGACAATGGGGCGAGTGTGAAGCTCACCTGGTCACGTTGGAATGAGGCCTGGGCCATTTTAACTCCCTGGCCTCATTTCCATCTCCTAGGTTTCTCCCACCAATCCTGGTGAGGAAGCAGCGGAATTTCAGGTGGCAGGAGGCAGCCAAGTAAGGGCGTGGGTAGGTCCGGATGTGACTGCAGTCGGGGGAGAAGGGGAAGCCCCGGGCAGGGGAGGCCCAAGGTACCTTCTCGGTCCTAGTCTGGGCCTGCTCATGCCTGCCGCTAGCTATCTATCTCTGGTCTCGGGGAGGGCAATTGCCCGTTAAAATCTTGTTCGGGGTCCTACTTTTGCATATTTATGAGGTCCTCACCTGCCTGCGGCGGGCCTCATACTGCCTGAAAAATACCAGTTAAACTGGCAGCGGGCATTAGTGGGGCCCTAACCTGGAAGAGAGGAAGCTGCCTCCATTTTAATCCCCCCCGCAAGCCCTGTTCTCATTATGCGCGTGGGGTTAAAATTGGCACTTTAAAGTTGCTCCACAATCCTTTGCAGTAAATAGTCCATACAGAAAAATCTTAGGCCCCTGTAACTACCATTAAGGAGCCATAGGTGTCACTGTTCAAGGTAGATTTGTGGTAGGCTCACTTCATTGGAGGCGACGGAAAAGGGACGGCTTGAGAGCAAGAATGGAGAGAAATGCCGTAGGGAGCAAAGCTTCATCACTTATTATTCAACCAACAGAATTGAAAAAGGGAATGAACAAATTAGTAAATGAAAACATGAATGATGAATTTGATTAAAATATTTGTATTATTCATTTTTACCATTTTAAAGAAATGTCACTATCGGAATGGGTTTTGTGTAGAAATTTCTGTTTATCATTCATTGTCCTTTGCAGCTAACGTTTGCTACTTTGATCATTTCTCTAATGAATGGTACAAACAAAATACATACTGAAGATCCATGGAATATGAATTACATCCACATATGACTGTGACCAGAATTAATGCACAACTTTATTGCTCATAAATTGGGGGTCATCATCTTACATGTACGGGCATATGGTATTCAGTGGCCTAGAAATTGGATTGAGGCACAAACAGGCGTCCAAGCCTCCAATATGGCAGGCAGGAAGCGCACGCTCATTACGAGTCAGAAGTGTGACGTCCGCCATCGAGGCATAGGCAAAAAAAGACATCCGGGGCACATGCCTGTAACAGGCGTTAGACTCTTTGCACAATCAAATAAGGGGCCTAACCCTGTTGGAAGCTCCCTCTGCAATACTGGGTTGCCTGAACTCAGTGTGTGCTAGACTGGCTGCATTCAAGAAAACCAGGTCTACATGCGGATAACAGGTGGTCCATAACGGGACCGCTGCAGGCCATAACAAGGTCAGTGTTTAAAATATACTTACCTTAACGTAGTGCTGGGAGGAGCAGGAGTGCTCCTCTCAACCCCACATTCAAACCAAGCAGGCCACTGCCAGAGATTAAGTCAATATATATTATGACTTGTTCAATAATAATTACCTCCCAGCTTTGACCTCTGTTACTATTTGAATCTAATCACAAGGTCATAGAATAAATACTTCACACCTAATTTTCATCAGGTATAGAATAACTACAAATATATTTCATATGCTGGAGGGGTTGATCAAAAGCACAGTTCTTATCAACATCCCTTGTGCATTATAATTTCCATAGTGCAGAAATAGGTTTTAGATGATTCAGAAAACTGACAGCACAAATGAGGAAAATCATTTGCAATTCATATATCTGACCGGTATCCTGCTTAGAATAGCAGCAATTGTATTCTTGTGATCAACCCACTTTCAATCCAACTAGTTATTATTTTTAACTGTTAAGTTAAAAGGGAAAATAAAAGGAGTCAGAGTTACCGTAAAGATGGTGCGGAGCCGGTAGGCACAAAAGGGACTGATTTCCCAGTAGGAAGATCCTGGAGAGTAAAAGCTCTTGCGAGGATTGTGGGTGGGAAATCTTGGGCCTGCAGCCCCTGATTTTCTTTCCATTAGTTTAAGTGTTTGGAAAGTTAGGGGCTGTGGCAGTTGCCCTTCACTGGGAGTGCCCAATTGAGCAATGTGCCCCAAAATGACAATGCCATAATGGTGATGTTTATCTTGGTCCTGGCGAGGAGTTGGGAGACAGAAAACCCCAGGTCGTAGACCCATTACTTCCAACTCCTCACCAGGAAAGCCCAAACATGGAATCAGCCTGATTTGGGAAATAAAATTATACATTTAATAATGAATACAACTTCAGAGCGTGTACAGACATTAAACAGAATTAAAATTCAACAAACCATCTTTCTTTCTACAATTACTATTCATGAATTCTCTTTCTATCACTTTGATAAATGTAGCACAGACGAGGTTACAGCTCAAATAGCTACTTAAAATACAAAATGGTCTAAGTTATAAACTGGACAAATTACATGAATACATTTCCTTGGCGATCAAAGAATCATAGAATCGTTACAGCAAAGAAGGAGGCCATTCAGCCCATTGAGCCTGTGCCGGCTCTTTGTAAGAGCAATCCAGTTAGTCCCATTCCCCCATTCTTCACCCCTTGCCCTGCAAATTTTTTCTCTTCAAATATTTATCCAATTCCTTTTTGAAAGCCATGATTGAATCTGCATCCACCACCCTTCCAGGCAGCGCATTCCAAATCATAACTACTCGCTGCGTAAAAATGTTTTTCCTCACGTTGTCTTTAGTTCTTTTGCCAATCACCTTAAATCTGTGTCCTCTGGTTCTCGACCCTTCCGCCAATGGGAACAGTTTCTCTTTATTTACTTTATCTAAACCCGTCATCGTTTTGAACACTTCTATCAAATCTCCTTGGACAAGTGTGGATTAATTAAGGAAAACCAGCATGGATTTGTTAAAGGCAAATCGTGTTTAATTGATTTGATTGAGTTTTTTGATGAGGTAACAGAGAGGGTCGATGAGGGCAATGTAGTTGACGTGGTGTATATGGACTTCCAAAAGGCGTTTGATAAAGTCCCACATAAAGGCTTATCATCAAAATTGAAGCCCATGGAATAAAAGGGGCAGTGGCGGCATGGATATGAAATTGGCTAAGTGCAGGAAACAGAGAGTAGTGGTGAACAGTTGTTTTTCAGACTGGAGGGAGGTGTACAGTGGTGTTCACCAGAGGTCAGTACTAGGATCACTGCTTTTCTTGATATACATTAATGACTTGGATTTAGGTGTGCAGGGCACAATTTCAAAATTTGCAGATAATACAAAACTTGGAAGTATAGTGAACAGTGGTGAGGATAGTGATAGACTTCAAGAGGATATAGACAGGCTAGTGGAATGGGCGGATACGTGGCAGATGAAGTTTAACGCAGAGAAGTGTGAATTGATACATTTTCGTAGGAAGAACGAGGAGAGGCAATATAAATTAAAGGGTACAATTCTAAAAGGAATGAAGGAACAGAGAGATCTAGGGTTATACATGCATAAATCGTTGAAGGCGGCAGAGCAGGTTGAGAAAGCAGTTAAAAAAGTATACTTGATCCTGGGCTTTATAAATAGAGGCATAGATTACAAAAGCAAGGAAGTTACTTTGAACCTTTATAAAACAATGGTTTGGCCACAACTAGAGTATTGTGTCCAATTCTGGGCACTGCACTTTAGGAAGAATGTGAAGGCCTTAGAGAGGGTGCAGAAGAGATTTACTAGAATGGTTCCAGGGGTGAAGGACTTCAGTTACGTGGATAGTCTGGAGAAGCTGGAGTTGTTCTCCTTAGAGCAGAGAAGGTTGAGAGGAGATTTGATAGAGGTGTTCAAAATCATGAAGGGTCTAGGCAGAGTAGATAGAGAGAAACTGTTCCCATTGGTGGAAGGGTCAAAAACCAGAGGACATAGATTTAAGGTGATTGGCAAAAGAAACAAAGGCAACATGGGGAAAAACTTTTTTACACAGCGAGTGGTTATGATCTGGAATGTACTGCCTGAGGGGGTGATGGAGGCAGATTCATTTGTGGCTTTCAAAAGGGAATTGGATAAGTACTTGAATGGAAAAAATTTGCAGGGCTACAGGGAAAAGGAGGGGGAATTGGACTAGCTGGATTGCTCTTGCAGAGAGCCGGCATGGACTTGATGGGCCGAATGGCCTCCTTCTGTGCTGTAACCATTTTATGAAACTTTTGAATCACTTATTTATGTCTGTAGTCAAACTGTTCAGTTTAAATGTAAAACACTGGGATCGATTTTAACCCCCCTCGCCCAGCAAGAATGGTGCCTCGGAGGAGTTAAGATTAGGTCGAGTCCGCTTACCAGCCTGAGGCCACACCGATCCCGCCCAGCGACATCTTATCTTCACTGACATTGAAGTCGGCCGAGGTTCCCGCTGCAGGTAAGCGAGGGCCTAATTTAAATGTAAATGACACCTCCTGATGACATCATCAGTGCCGCACCATGATCTTTATGAAGACTCGGGGAGGCCCTCCCAGTGTCAAACCCACCAGTGAAACCTGGTGCAATGCAGCAGAGTGGCCTGAAGAGGCCAATAAAAGTAAGATTTTTCATTCTTCAGAGGAGCAGGAATAAATCCTCGGGCTGCTCTTGCCCTGCACCCCCTCCCCCCACAGCACTTACCTTATGCCGGGGCCCATTCCCTTAGGTCCCCGACAGTGGCCATCTCCCACCTCAATTCCCGCTCCCGCCCGCTGGCTTTGATATCAATCCCACCAGCTTCGAGCGGGACACCAAGCTCAATTATTCAAATGTGGCCCTTAAGTTAAAATCAGCTGGGCCCCGCTTCCTTCCTAACTGCCAGGTGTGCTATCCGCTTCGGGCCTCCCACGTATCGTGCCCGACCTCCCCCCCACACCCCTTTAAAATCGGGGCCACTGTTTCTGTATCTCACCTAAGTGGTTATTTTTCATATGTGAGCCATGATAATGAGTCTCACCATACCATTTAACCGGGTTTGCGGGAGAGTGGGCGGGGGGGAGAAGGGGGACAATAGAGTTGAGCCTGATCTTGTTATTGTTCAACAACGTGCATATGCCCATCAATCTTGCGGTTCACTGGATAGGATTCAGGAACGGGAACCCTGGTCAATTTCTGGATCCATTCCTCAACCCAGAAACAGCGAAGCATCCTCATCATTACCCTAGCAAACTCTGCAAAGACTGGGAATCAAATCTGGTACCTCCTTGGTCTCAGTATCGTGCTACAGAGTATATTTCCTATCTGAGAAAATAACACTTTGAAGTGAGGCATTTTAAGTATTTGGAACATTGTCCATCTATATACAGAGTGCTAGAAGTGACATTGCACATTTGATTGCAAAATTAAAATGCACTAAAAGGATTAAACAATCGCATTGGAAATTATATTAAAAAAAGGAACAATTGAAGGTCATGCTTACTCCAATACGCACGCCATTTCTCAGGACTAGAAATTACCATATTCATCGTTCCTAAATGCAAACATATCTTCACTCCGTAACTTTTGTTCAAAGGAATGCATTTTACTGCTTCCATGCACAGTCATTCCGGCTGTGCCACTGGTAGGTGCTTAACAAAGGCCAGGCCTAGCTCAACAAAGAGAGAAGATACAAAACACAGGACCAGTTGTCACAGTGGCTTGTGATAATTCTGGTAACCACCTAAAGAACAGCGTTGGTAGGCCTGGGAGATTTTCAGTCTGTCCTCTCAGCTAGTAAAGGTACAGGCCACGGACCAACAAAAAGGAAGAAAAGGACACAAAAATATTTAAATAAATTCAATATAAAGGAAACAAAAATGTGCCTTATAAATACAGCGAAGTAAAACAAATTTGAATTAAGCCTTCTAAGAAAAAAATGACAAAATAATATCAGATCACACAATATCACATTCTGTATAGAAAACCATTCTATATGTGTACTTATCTTTGTTGATGGTTGAATTACATATCTCTGCATACTTAGATTTTAAAGTAAAGGGAATGCCGCACCTCCTCAATATTGACTGAAGAATAGGAAAGCAGCACTTTTTCTTTTAATAATTGATTTTGCTTCCTTCCTATTAAACTGCTTCCATGCAATATTGATTATCTATCTAAAAAAGTCACTGAGAGATAATAGGAAGTTCTCCAAGACATCCATTGTGTATAATGCCATGTGAGCTGTTCAGCAAGTGGCACCTAATTCTGGTAGCAAATCTGACCGGAATAGTACTAATAAAGCCTCCATCTAGAGCTGATGTTCAAGTAGAATGACAATCACCTCTGGAATCGTGTCACCACAGAGTCGAGGTCACATCCATGACCTGCACAATGAACCACCTCTTTTTTTTAAAGGCCTAAATCATTTATATTTTCAGGTATAGGGATTGGCTGTCATATACATGCAATTAATTTATTAACATGTGGGGGGTTATATTTGATATTACCCGAAAACGGGCGCTGGGATTGCAGTGTGTGATTAACCCGCGCCCGGTCGTTGCGATACATAACATTCGTGCTGCCTGATGATTTAAATGATTGCTGCCTGCAGCCAACGCTAGCTGCGCTGTTGATTGGCTGCATGCATCAGCAGGGGACCCTGATATTGGGAGTGGCTAGCACTACTTAAAGGTAGCCTGCACCTCTTAAAGGGGAGGTGCACTGTGGCTGCAGAATGTCCTTTGGGAAGTAACTCTGTGCTGGAAGACAGTGAAGAATGGGAGAGAGCGTGCACCAAGGTTCTCGGATAGTGCACTAGAGGCCTTGCTGGAAGAGGTGGACAGATGGAGGAGCGTCCTATATCCGTAAGGGGCAGGAGGCTCTCCAGACATATGCTCAAGAGGCAGTGGGAGGCTGTGGTGGACAAGGTAAATGCCAGGAGCATCGCACCACGCATGTGGATACAGTGCAGCAAGAAGTTCAATGATTTGACATGAGTGGTCAAGGTAACTGAGTTCAACTGTCAAGTGGCATATCCTACCAACTGCACCAGTAGCCTCATCCACTGCTCCACGCACTACACCCCTGTCCCCCACCTATCAACAAACATGTTCAATCAGTACTCAACCCTTCAAATCAGATGCTGCATCTCACCCTCAGACATTACCACTCGTGCAAGCCGCATACACACAACTCACAGGTCATACACAGGCAGCTATTTAACTATGACAGCCACATCACCCAAACATCTTGCAGGACACTCACTGACACACTTCCCTCTTTCTTGCAGGAGAAGGTGGCGCATAACAGCAAGCAGCAGGAAAGACCTGGGGGTGGATAGGCATGCCTATACGTCCTCACCCCCATGGAGGAGATGGTGTTGTCCATCATTGAGCAGGCCATCGCTGTAGCCGTGGCCACTGGCGGTGCTGGAGGTATCGATGATGAGGGTTTCTGCATACCTAATCCTCCTTCTCGCTTCCCACTTCTCTCTCAGCCCACAATCTTTTCTGACTCACGTGCTGCAGATGGTGTAAGCATGTACTTCTTACTTTCTTCTCTCCCCTCACCAGAACTCAACCTGTGTCCCTTTGTCATTTCAGATACCCAAGAACTGGAACCGGCACAGTCAGAGGAGGCAGAGGAAGATGACAGTGATGATGAAGAGACATTCGATCTTACACTCACAGCCACCAGCTCAGAGATTGACACTACGCGTACTTTAGAGGCTAGGATAGAGGAGGGATCTGCACATGGTGAGACACCGGGCACAAGTGTGCAGGAGCCAGGGCGAGGGGAATGGATACTGCAGGTGGCAACTCGCTGGAGGACAAGGTCGTTAACTAGTTCTGCTGCAGAGCAGTCGGATGATGCATTCAATGGGCCAGACTGCAGAAGAAGGCTGATGGGCGAACACATACAAATGCTTGGTGTACTGGAAAGTCTGTCAGAAAGCCTGGGCACAATGTCAAGGGGCATGGAGGAGTCCAGCTCCAACTTGGCACAGGGCTTTGCGCAGAGCTTGCAGCTTATCCTTTCCCACATGAAACGGGTGGTCACCTCCATCTGCAGACCTATGGAACCTACCATGATGCAGCGTCTGATGACCGATGTCACAGCTTCTATTGCAGCGCAAACATCTGCCATCCAAGGTCTGACTGCTGCATTTAGAGCTCAGACTGCTGCATTACAGGCTCAGACTGCTGCTATCGTGGCTCTGGGTACCACTGTGGAACGGAGCTTCCAGGGCATCACAGCAGTCCAGCAATCTGTTCTCCAGCAGATCACCAAGATTGCTGAGGTGCCGTCCTGTGAAAGTGGCAGTGGCGCCTTGGAAATGAACCTGCTGTCCTCTCTCAGGATGGCAGCATTCTTGCTCCCACCCCTGCCTCTCCACCAGTGCCCTTTCTGTTGTCCGTCAGCAAGCCAGGCCAGACTGCTGCAGCCCAGGCCGAGATGGTGCAGTCTGAATCCCTCCTGGCCCAGAGCTGCTCGAGGTCGTCCTCCAAGGCCATCGGCACTCTCTTCAATTGCAGGTCAGCAGCCTCCCACCTCCCATGCTCCAGCCACTGGGGAAACACCTCATAGGAGCTTTGGGATAGGCACATGAACGACAGGCACTAAGGGAATGCACAGGGGTGAATAGTATCAGTTTGTCTGAATCATTTAATGTGTAAATCTATAAATGTGGTTATAAATTTGTATTTGGTGTTGGTTTTCATTTCTGTGGTGAGTTGAGGGAGGAAGCAATGTGTAATCATAACAAAGTGTCTGCAAAGGGATATTGACAGGTTAAGTGAATGGGCAAAAATTTGGCAGATGGAATATAATGTGGGAAAATGTGAAGTCATCCACTTTGGGAGGAAAAATAAAAAAGCAAAATATTATTTGAATGGAGAAATACTACAAAATGCTATGGTACAGAGGGATCTGGGTGTCCTCGTACATGAATCTCAAAAAGTCAACATATAGATGCAGCAGGTAATCCGGAAGGCAAACGGAATATTGGCCTTTATTTCTAGGGGGATGGAGTATATAAGCAGGGAAGTCATGCTACAACTGTACAGGGTGCTGGTGAGACACCTGGAGTACTGCCTACAGTTCTGGTGCCCTTATTTAAGGAAGGACATACTTGCATTGGAGGCAGTTCAGAGAAGGTTCACTTGGTTGATTCCGGGTATGGAAGGGTTGTCTTATGAGGAAAGATTGAACAGGTTGGGTCTATACTCATTGGAGTTTAGAAGAATGAGAGGAGATCTTATTGAAACATATAAGGTTCTGAGGGGACTCGATAGGGTAGATGCTGAGAGGATGTTACCCCTCATGGGGGAATCTGAAACTAGGGGGCATAGTCTTAGAATAAGGGGTTGCCCGTTTATGACAGAAATGAGGAGGAATTTCTTCTCCCAGAGGGTTGTGAATCTTAGGAATTCTTTACCCCAAAAAGCTGTGGAGGTTGAATCATTGAATACATTCAAGGCTGAGTTAGACAAATTTTTGATAAGCAAGGGAGTCAAAGGATATGGGGAAAAGGCGGGAAAGTGGAGTTGAGGTAAAAATCAGATCAGCCATGATCTCACTGAATGGCAGAGCAGGCTCGAGGGGCTGAATGGCCGACTCCTGCTCCTATCTCTTATGGTCTTATAAGGAGGACGATTTGATGGTCATGTGGGAGAGGAAAGGTAAAGACTGTGGGACTGTTGGTGAATGGGGAGGTGTCGTTGAGGTTACTGGTATTGCTCATTAATCATCTGATCACGCAGATCCCCGGCAGACGAGGCCTGTCTACCTTGTTGCTTCCCTGCCCCTTCCGCCACTTCCTCCTCCTCCTCCTTCTCCACTTCCTCCTCCGTCTCCTCCTCCTCCTCTTGCTCAAGTTCTCACCGGATAGGCGGTGGCAAGTACTGTTCCCTCATAATGGCAAGATTGTGCAGCATGCAGCATACAACGACAAATCTTGATACCTGCTCAGCTGAGTACTGCAGGGTTCCTCTGCAGTACTCAGCTGGTCCAGGCAGCAGAACTGTTGCTTGAGGACGCCTATGGTGTGCTTTATGATGTTCCGTGTGGCAGCATGGCTCTCGTTTTACGTGTGCGTGCGTTCCGGATCGGAATCATGAACCACTTCATGAGGGGATAACCCTTGTCGCCCAGTAACCAGCCTTTGACTTGCCATGTTGGTTGAAATATAGATGGCACGTTGGGCTGCGGCAGAACGAAGGAATCATGACTGCTGCCTGGATAGCAGGCACTGACCTGCATCGTACGCTGCGTGTGGTTGCACACCAGCTGCTCATTGATGGAGTGGAATCCCTTTTTGTTCATGACTATGACCGAGTTCTGATGTGGAGCACGTATGGCAATATGCATGCAGTCAATGGCACCCTGCACCATGGGGAAGCCTGCAATGCAAGCAAACTCTCATGCTGCTTGTCTCTGACAAGAGAGAACATGATGAATCGGTTTTGGAATGTGTACAGAGCCTCAGTGACCTCCCTTATACAGCAGTGCACTGCAAACTGCGAGATGTTGCTTATATCTCCAGCAGCAGCCTGAAAACAGCCAGAGCTATAAAAATTAAGTGCTACGGTTACCTTGACAGCCACAGGCAATGCTGTCCTTGCCCTGCTCTGAGGCTGCAGTTCTGGCTGCAGCAATTGACAAATTTCAGTCATGGCCTCTTTCGTGAACTGCAGCCAATGAGTGCACTGGTCATCGCTGAAGCAGGGGTAAGAGAATTGGTCCCTGAAGGCCCTCGTTGGATATGGCCTCCTGCTGAGTGCTCTGCGCCTCCTCCTCCTTCCTCTTCTCGCAGCTTGTCCTGCTCTGTGAGGCCTCTCCGCATGCTCCCAGTCATGTTCAATTCCCAGAGGAAGCCCTAGCAGCCCACTCATGTCTGGAAGCAACCTTGTTCAGCACAATATTTTAAAATGCCACTAACAGTACTGCAAGACCAGCCAGACCACTCTCTATATAATATTGCAACTTTCTCCAAGTATAGGAAACTTCCACAAACACCCACAATTGTACCAGCAGTCAGAATAACTAATCCAGCAGCTAACCTGCAATTCCTGCATGATCTCTTTAAATAGCACTGGTGGGGTGTCCTTCATGCCGTTTAAGTCCTGTTCATTTGTGCGAGGCTAAGACAGGGCATTGGCTGGAGCGTGGAGTTCCAAAATGTCGATGGCTGCTTCAAATCAGCATTGCACACTGATTTCCATCGTAATCTCCCTACTCTACATGCTGCCAGTATTCAATAGATGCGCATGCACAACCACCTTTACCAAGATGGCGTTCTGCACACTTCATGTCGGAAGTATGTGCGTGCAATCTCAGTCCCCATTTTCGGGGCTTAGGAGTCCGCGTAATGCCAACAAAACGGGCGCTAAACGGTCCAATTTTGCCCAATTTACTTATCAGATGAACATTACATGTTTTTGTAAAGGCCCCTGCAATTTGATTAGTTTTTTATTACAGCATACCATGAAACAAGACACTTTTACATCCAGCTACATCACAGCATAACTGCTATCCAACGTACGCTACTTGTCATGTAAGAGTTTTCGTCAAATTATAGAGCAAAATTCATCTAAAAAATGCGGCTATGAAACCTAGGATCATGGGACAGTATATAGCATAATGGTAGAAGACTGGGAAAAGTGAGAATCTACAATGAAGCTCAGCTCCACTTGTCATTGTTGACTTCCATGTTCTGCAAAGCCTTCTCTAGCCGATAATAGTCCGGTTTGGCAAGATACAGTGATAATCAATTTTTTTCTCATGGACTCTGCAGTGTTCAAGGGCATGTAGTCCTGTGGATTTGTTGAGGATGGCTTACTCACACCAAAGTCTACCCTCCCCCATACTGAAGAAATGTGTTACTTCTCTACTACAGGGTTACTGAGGAACCTTATGTTCCTGAGAGGCACAATCTCAATCTCTTGCTTTCTCTCTATATCCTTATCCAGGCTTCAACAACAGTTCAGGCCTGGTGGGCTGTGGTTGAAGCCCAAAAGCAAATGGATGAGGGTAGGTGTGCAACATTGGCATCTGAGCAACATTCTAAGTATCACTGCTCTATAAGGTTATGACTCGATTAGTACTATAAGAGATACTAGCACTCCATGTTCAGATCAAGAACAGGGAATGCCAATGATGAAATTTCACACACCACAGGGCTAATTTTCACATATAAGTGTAGCTGTTGTCTTGTTTGGCAACATACAGGGAAAACCCATTTCCTGCTCATGGACTCAAAATAACAACAACAACTTGCATTTATATAGCGCCTTTAACATAGTAAAATGTCACAAGGTGCTTCACAGGAGCATTATCAAACAAAATATGACACTGAGTCATATAATATTAGGATAGGTGACCAAAAGCTTGGTCAAAGAGGTAGTCTTAAAGGAGGAGATGTAGAGAGGCGGAGAGGTTTAGGGAGGGAATTCCAGCTGAAGGCACGGCCACCAATGGTGGAGTGGTGAAAATTGGGCAAGAGGCCAGAATTGGAGGAGCACAGAGATAGGGAGGGACGAGGCCATGGAGGGATTAGAAATAAGGATGAAAATTTTAAAATTGAGACTTTGCCGGACCGAGAGCCAATGTAGGTCACTGAGCACAGGGGTGATGGGTGATCAGGACTTGGTGCGAGTTAAGATACGGGCAGCAGAGTTGTGGATGAGCTCATGTTTATGGAGAGCGCAAGGTGGGAAGCTGGCCAGGAGAGCCTTGGAATAGTTGAGTCCAGAGGTAACAAAGGCATGGATGAGGGTTTCAGCAGCAGGTGAACTGAGGCAGGGATGGAGACGGATGATGTTACGGAGGTGGAAGTAAGAGGTCTTGGTGATAGAGAGGATATGTGGTTGAAAGCTCAGCTCAGGGTCAAATAGGATGCCAAGGTTGTGAACGGTCTGGTTCAGAACCATCCAAGGGGATGCATGTAAGGAGTCTTACAACACCAGGTTATAGTCCAACAGCTTTATTTGAAATCACAAGCTTTCGGAGGCTTCCTCCTTCGTCAGGTGAGTGTGGGATTCCATAAAGGTACAGTATATATAGTCATAGAACAATGCCTGGTGATTACAGATAATCTTTCCAACTGCCCGTTATCAAGGCAATCAAAGGAGTTGAATACTGTTCAGACAGAGAAACATTACATACAAGACTACTGAATACACAAACGGTCAGAACACAAAGACAGAGAGAGAGAGACAACCGAAAGACAGAGAAAGAGAGAGAGACAACCGAAAGGCAGAGAAAGAGAGAGAATGACCAGTTGTATTAAAAACAAATAACTTTTTTCGCTGGTGGGGTTACATGTAGCGTGACATGAACCCAGGATCCCGGTTGAGGCCGTCCTCATGGGTGCGGAACTTGGCTATCAATTTCTGCTCGACGATTTTGCATTGTCGTGTCACACGACATGTAACCCCACCAGCGGAAAAAAGTTATCTGTTTTTAATACAACTGGTCATTCTCTCTCTTTCTCTGCCTTTCGGTTGTCTCTCTCTCTCTCTCTGTCTTTGTGTTCTGACCGTTTGTGTATTCAGTAGTCTTGTATGTAATGTTTCTCTGTCTGAACACTATTCAACTCCTTTGATTGCCTTGATAACGGGCAGTTGGAAAGATTATCTGTAATCATCAGGCATTGTTCTCTGACTATATATGCTGTACCTTTATGGAATCCCACACTCACCTGACGAAGGAAGAAGCCTCCGAAAGCTTGTGATTTCAAATAAAGCCGTTGGACTATAACCTGGTGTTGTAAGACTCCTTACATTTGTCCACCCTAGTCCATCACTGGCATCTCCACATCAAGGGGATGCAGACAGTGCATTTGATTAGGATGGCTTAGTCACAGCGGAGATAACCATTTCCCACACCCAATCTAAATGGTTAGGAAATGGTGCAAATCTTGCCAGATTAGTGATGTGCTAATAGCACTCAATTTTTCATAATTACAAATTCAGATTTGGAAGGATGCATGGAGGTACTTATGTGATGGGACTAGCAAATTGTGTGTTGGTGAAAATTAAGAGGATTTGGACAATTAAAGGGAAATGGCAGAAGAGAAGGACAAAAATTATTTTTACCTTAGGAAAGATTAAAAAGGCACTTCAATTAGTTGGCAGTTTTTGTCATGGCTGAAAGGGGAGAGAGCTAAGAAGTGACAGGCAAAATGAAGTGAAAAGAGACTCAATATGCAGACACAAGTCTGCAGGCAGTTGCTGAAGCAGCCCAGCACCCAACCCTCTATTTGATGGTTGCTAAAGTACAAGTGGTTGCTGCATGGGGTGGTTGCATGGAGGTAGCCCTATTTGCTACTCAAAGACACCATCCCTATAGGTCAGAACTGTTTGCTGGAAGGACATGGAGGCTGGCAGGAGGTTTCAGTTGACCGTTACTGTCACTGATTGTGCCAGCCCTATGCTGCGTGTTAGCTGAAGGTGTCCTTGCAGCAGGTGGCATAGCTCTGCATCTGCCTCTCTGCTGACCTGGAGCCCATTAAGACACGGTTGTTTCCAGGCAGGCTCTTGAATCATTCTGGCATGCCTTTTATCCTGCAGTATCACTGAAAGCATCATATATGGTGGTTGGGTACTTCGAAAGTACTATCCAGCATTATGATTATTGAGTCCTTCACATATCTGTGTCATTGGATGTACTGTAACCATTTATCTTGGGTACAGGAGCATGCACATTTAACTGCGGGTTGGAAAGTTGGCCGATATTAACGGCCAGGCCTCATTTACATCCCATTGGCCAGCTGTCTGCCTGAAACGGGTGTAAAGAGACAGCTGGCCTGGAGGCTGCCCGCCGGCTATCAGGTAAGTCACAGGGGGTGGGGGGGGGGGGGGGTTGGTAAGGTTTCGTGGATGGGAAAGGGGGAAGCCCGGGGCAGAAAAAAAAAAAAAAATTCTTGTGGGGACCCAGAGGAGCACTCCTGCTACATCAAGACTCACAAAGATAAGTTTAAAACTTACCTTTCAGGGCCTCCACTTCTTCCCTGCTCAGGACGCCCTTAAAATGCCACTGGGTTCCTATGTATGTCAATTAGGATATATTAAAGAGGCTCCCACCTGAGTCAATTGGGCACCGCAGCTCCCAGCAAAAACAGCAAAGTCAAACCTGTTCCGGGTGGGAATGGAGCTGCAAATAGCACCACTCGACTTTAACTCCCATTCCGCCCAGTTTCTCACTTATTCTGTCCTCTGACCTCTCTGTCTCCCTTTCACTCTCTTCCCCCATATCTCTCCTGATCATCCTTTCTCTCTGCCCCAATCAGTCTCTCTGTCCCTTAATCCATCTGCACGATGTTTCCTCCTCTGGTATCGCCCTCTCTTTCTCATCTCACACTTTCTTTGCCCCAATCTCTCTCTCCCTGATCTGTCTCTTCCCCTCTTTCTTCACCCTTCTAATTCATTCCTTTATCTCTCCTCTGATCCATTAGCCATATCTCACTCAATCTTGTCCATATCTCCAATATTGCTCTCTCTCTCTTTCAGTGATATTCTTTCTTTGCCCTGATCGCTTGCTCTCTATCCGCAGTCTCATGCCCATTTGTCTCCCCGATCTTTTATGCCTGTCTGTCCCCTCTCTCGACCTTTGTCTCTCTCTCTCTCTACTCCATGTTTCCCCATCTCTCTCACCAATTTCTTCTTAGCTCCCTTTGCCCCAATGTCTCCCTTGTTTCTTTCTCCCCCCCCATTTCTCCTTTCTTTCTGCCCCATCTCTCCCCGTCTCTCTCTGCCTCTTCTTTCCAGTCTCTCTCTGCTCCATTTCACCCTGTTCCTTCTCCCCCATCTCTCTCTCCCCAATTTATCCTGTCTCACTCTTTCTGCTCAATGTCTCCCCGGCTTTTTTGCCCAGATCTCTCACCCCACACAATCTCTTCTTTCTCCTGGGAGTGGCAAGCCAGAATGGCCAAAAAATAAATAAAATAAGGAAGATGCAGGGACAAGGTACACCAGAATGGCTAAGAAGGCAGCAGGAAATATTCTAAATGGCCTGTAGGACCAGGCAGAAGGGAGGAGGGGCAGCAATGAAAAAAATTAAATGACTCATAGCTAAAGAAACAGGAAGTGTGGGGCTGTAAAGGAGCAGAGCTGAAACAAGGCTGAGCAACAGGCGGGGCAAGGTCAGCAACAACAACAACAAAGGCTGTGAGAGATGGGAAGCCCAGAGTGCCACAGGTTGTGGAAATAGAAATGGGGCCTCTGGGAGCTGAGGGAAAGGATATAAAATTAAAAATAAGTGCCTCATAAAGTAACAAAATTGCTCCTGCTCCTCCTCCTCCTCAACGTGGGTGGCAGATCTGGATGGGGCCTCTTCAGGCTGCACCCCTCTCTGTTGTGCCATGTTGTGCAGGGCACAACACACTACTATAATGCATCCCACTCTGTTTGGTGCGTATTGAAGCGCTCCCCAAGAAAGATCAAGGCACCTAAATCGCATCTTGAGCAGCCCTAAAGCATGCTCAATTGTAGACCTGGTGGTGATGTAGCTGTTGTTATATCGACGCTGTTGCTCGGTGATGGGGTGCTTCAGAGATGCCATGAGCCATATGTGCAGGGGGTATCCCTTGTCCCCTTAAGGGTGTTCGGTGCATGGAAGAGAGGCGGGATGTTGGATTCCCGGAGGATGAAGGAATTGTGGGAGCTGCCAGGGAATCTGGCACGCACGTGAAGGAATCTTTTGCGGTGGTCACAAACGAGTTGAGTGTTGATGGAGTGATACCCCTTCCTGTTGATGAACAGTCCTGGCTCGTATGGACGTGCTCGGATTGCTATATGGGTGCAATCGATTGCACTCAGCACCGGAGGGAAGCCAGCCACGGAGTGGAATCCCACTGCCCTCTTTGTCTGGCTGAGGTCATCCATGGGGAAGTTGACGTACTGCGAGGCCCTGCAAAACAAGCTTTCGGTGACCTGCCTTATGCACTTGTGTGCAGACGACTGAGAGACCCCGGCGATATCCCCGGTGGCACCCTGGAATGATCTGGAGGTGAAGAAGTTGAGGGCAGTGGTGACTTTGACAGCGACAGGTAAGGAGATGCTGCTCGGCCCAGCTGGGAGCAGCTCGGCGTGAAGGAGGTTGCAGATGTCTGCGACTACCTGGCGACTGACTCTGAGCCTCCGTGTTCACTGCTCCTCAGAGAGGTCCAGGAAGTTGAGCCTCGGTCTGTAGACCCTGTGGCGAGGGTAGTGCCTCCTGCGACGTCGCTCTCTCTGTTGTTGCCCACTGTGCTCTTGTGCAGGTGCCTGTGGCGCAGCACTGTGTTGTGAAGCTCCAAGTGGTGGAGGTGGACGCCGTGCCTGGCGAGACTGGTGATGTTGCTTGTCCTCGGATGTAGTGGTGAATGCAGCCATGGTGCCCCCATCCTGACGGTGTGAGTTTGAGGGGGTCCGAAAAGTAGTTAAATAAGTTTGAACAAAAGAATTTTGATTGGAAAGTAAGAATTTTCAGTGAAAACACAAAGATCTTGCCGCCAAAACTTTATCTGAAAGAACTGAGTGCCCTGCTGCAATAAGTGACCTTTTCTCCCCATCTGTCAAATAAGCATTTGAATGTCCCACTGGCTGCTGGCTGAAACACGTCTGTTGCAACATGGAGTGTTTCCCACAGCATGGGAAACACGCTGAGGATGCTTCAAAATCGCACCCCGCCTCAAAGTGAAGAAAATTAAGTAGTTCAACAACTTAAAACTATCGAAACAACTGTGTAAAGTATCATCCCGCCGGCTTTAATTGCCAGTGGGACTTCCACATTCGGGAGGCACACGTGTCTGTGGGTTGGAGTCGGGCTCCGAACTCGAACGGGATTGCCCCAAAAGTCTCAACAGCCCTAAGTTTTCAGTTCTGTTTAGTATTGAAATCAATGGAATGAAAATTAGTTGGTTCTGTAAAGGGCAGGTGATACACTCCGCCAGATCACCGCCCAGTTGGTGAAGGTGAAAATCTACCCCATTGACGTTGCTATCTCTGGAAAATGATTCCCAATGGCAAAATATGTGTGTGGTTTTTATCTAATTTTAATGTCATTTGAGGGTATCATTTCCCTAAATTCTGATAGTTGCACTCGCCTGCAGCCGCCTGCCCCTTTTAGCTGCTCTTGCTGATCCCTTTCATTTACTTTTATCCTAAGTACCTGCTGATTTAAAATCCCTGCATCTAGCTAAGTGCACATCATGATAACTTCGGGTAGTAGAAATCTGGAACACTCTCCTCCAAAAGGCTGTAGATACTGGGACAACTGGAGCTTTCAAGACTGAGATCGATAGATTTTTTTTAGCTAAGTGTATCAAGGGATATGGAGCAAAGATGGGTAAATTGTGTTGCAGTACAGATCTGCCATGATCGAATTGAATGGCAGAGTAGGTTTGAGGGGCTGAATGGCCTACTCCTGTTCCTAATATTCCTGTGACTATGGAAGTAGTGTTGTTTCTCAAGTGTTATTGTTGAAAATCAAATGGAGTAAGGGTATGTGTCAGAGACAGTCACCCACAGACAACCTTAGCTATTTTTAAAAAAAACTTGGTGAATAAAATTGTTACATTGCCACATAAAATGTAGTCAGAAGCAATTCATTTTTTAACAATTGCTTAAACATAAAAAAATTTTTTAAACTGTTGGTGCCACTCCTGACATGTATAACCAATTTTCTCTATACAGCATTTATATATATAATGCTAACTAATTGGGGAGGAAGAGAAATTAATGTCTGTTTTTTGGGTATAATAGTTCTTGTTGAAGTAGCATTGCGCACGTTGGATCGCCATTTGGTGTCAGGAAGTGGTGGGACACAGGTTTGACTCCTTGCATCCTGCTATTTTATACAAATGCTTGCCAGAGACCATGAACATCATAGGGAGGAACTGAAAACCAGAGACACTTGTCTTTGGAAACAAAAAGCAAAATACCACTGATGCTAGAATCCAAAAAACTAAAGCAGAGAAGGTTGGATATACTCCGCAGGTCAGGCAGCATCCGTGGAGAAACAGAAGTCAGTCACTCAATGTTACAGGTCTAAGATCCTGTTCAGCCCTGACTGACTTCTGTTTTTCCACAGATGCTGCCTGACATGCTGTGTATTTCCATCCATTTCTGTTTTTGTTTATGGTTGTCTTTGGTCTGTCCTCAAGCATCAACCAAGAAATGACTCAGAGCACTGCTGGTGGAGAGCTGGAGGCAGGTCACTAGGTTGGTTGCATTTAATGTGTGGTCCAAGGAGACAGTGCAGGTAAGTTACAACCTTGATGACTAAGAATTAATAGCTTCTGCAAATATTTAGAAAAATATTAAAAAACATTATTTTTTCTCTACTTCTTTATACCTAACCTCGGTGGTGGGCAAATTATTGGAATCAATTCTGAAGGACAGCATAAACTGTCACTTAGAAAGGCATGGACTAATCAAGGACAGTCAGCACGGATTTGTTAAGGGGAGGTCATGTCTGATTAACTTGATTGAATTTTTCGAGGAGGTGACAAGGAGGATCGATGAGGGTAGCGCAATTGATGTAGTCTGCATGGATTTTAGCAAAGCTTTTGACAAGGTCCCACGTGGCTGATTGATCAAAAAAGTAAAGGCCCATGGGATCCAAGGGAATGTGGCAAATTGGATCCAAAATTGGCTCAGTGGCAGGAAGCAAAGGGTAATGGTCGACAGGTGTTTTTGCGACTGGAAGGCTGTTTCCAGAGAGATGCCGCAGGGCTCGGTACTAGGTCCTTTGCTTTTTGTGGATACATTAACTATTTGGACTTAAACGTAGGGGGCATGATTAAGAAATTTGCGGATGACACAAAAATAGGTTGTGTGGTTGATAGTGAGGTGGAAAGCTGTAGACTGCAAGAAGATATCAATGGAATGGTCAGATGGGCAGAAAAGTGGCAAATGGAGTTCAATCCGGAGAAGTGTGAGGTAATGCATTTGGGGAGAGCAAACCAGTCAAGGGAATACACAATACATGGGAGGATACTGAGAGGTGTAGAGGAAGTGAGGGACCTTGGAGTGTATGTCCACAGATCCCTGAAGGTAGCAGGACAGGTAGATAAGGTGGTTAAGAAGGCATATGGGATGCTTTCCTTTATTAGCCAAGGCATAGAATATAAAAGCAGGGATGTTATGCTGGAATTGTATAAAACATTAGTTAGGCCACAGCTTGAGTACTGCGCACAGTTCTGGTCACCACATTACAGGAAGGATGTAATTGCACTAGAGAGGATACAGAGGAGATTTACGAGTATGTTGCCAGGACTGGAGAATTTTAGCTATGATTACAGATTTGATAGGCTGGGGTTGTTTTCCTTGAAACAGAGGAGACTGAGGGGTGATTTGTTTGAGGTGTACAAAATTATGAGGGCCCTAGAAAGAGTGGATGGGAAGGACCTATTTCCCTTAGCGGAGGGGTCAATAACCAGGGGGCATAGATTTAAAGTGATTGGTAGAAGGATTAGAGTGGAAATGAGGAAAATATTTTTCACCCAGAGGGTGGTGGGATCTGGAACTCACTGCCTGAGAGGGTGGTAGAAGCAGAAACCCTCAACTCATTTAAAAAATACCTGGATGTGCACCTGAAGAGCCGTGTCCTGCAGGGCTACAGACCAAATGCAGGAAGGTGGGATTAGGCTGGGTGGCTCGTTTCTCAGCTGGCGCGGACACGATGGGCCAAATGGCCTCCTTCTGTGCCGTAAATTTTCTATGATTCTATACCCACCCATGACCTATTTTGAAAGTGCACAAAGAACCTCAAGGACGATTTCTGTTTCACATCGATGGTGGTGGGGGTTAGAACCCAGAAATCGGGAGGGAGTGAAAGATCGGGGCTTGGGGGAGGATTGGTGGGCAGAGCCCGGCAATCGGGAGGGCGAGATCGGGGGTTGGGGTCAGGCAATCGCGACAGCGAGGAGAGGCCGTGATCACCATAAGATTTGCTTGGGGGCCCAGGAGAAGCACTCCTGCTCTAAAAAGCACTTACCTCCTGGAGCTGGCTGCTTCCGTCTCCGTTCTGCTGCCGGGTTTCAAGAGCCTTGGGAAACCCAGCCAGCAACCGTTAAATTTAAATCAGGCTCCCAATTGCACTGTGGGAGCCTGATTTAAATATTATAATGTCTCCAAGACAAGGCACTGGCATGCCACACAACCCGGCACCGTAAAAATGGTCGCAGACGCATGTGCGGCGGGTTGGGGTCACGTTTCACGATTTTTAATTTTTATATTAGAGCTCTTCACAATGCAAGCAGCAACTACCGAAATTGTGTGAGGAACACTATTGTTAACTGAACATGCTCAACATATATATTCCACTTCCATTTTCTATTTCCACCTCATAAATTTATTAAAATGTCTTTTCATAGCATCATAGTAGGTACAGCACAGGAGGAGGCCATTCGGCCCATCGTGCCTGTGCTGGCTCTTTGAAAGAGCAATCCATTTAGTCCCATTCCCCTGCTCTTTCCCCATAGCCCTGTAAATTTTTTCCCTTCAAGTATTTATCCAATTCCCCTTCGAAAGTTACTATTGAATCTGCTTCCACCACCCTATCAGGCAGTGCATTCCAGATCATTACAACTTGCTGCATAAAAAAAGTTTCCTCATGTCGCCTTTGGCTCTTTTGCTGATTACCTTAAATCTGCGTCCTCTGTTACCGACTCCTCTGCCACTGGAAACAGTTTCTCCTTATTTACTCTATCAAAATCATTCATGATTTTGAACACCTCTATCAAATCTCCCCTTAACCTTTTCTGCTCTAAGGTGAACAATCCCAGCTTCTCCAACCTTTCCACATAACTGAAGTCCCTCATCCTTAGTACCATTTTAGTAAATCTCTTCTGCACCATCTCCAAGGCCTTGACATCCTTCCTAAAGTGTGGTGCCCAGAATTGTTCACAATACTCCAGCTGAGGACTAACCAGTGTTTTATAAAGGTTTAGCATAACTTCCTCGCTTTTGTATTCTATGCCCCTATTAATAAAGCCCAGGATCCCATATGTTTTTTTAACAGCCTTCTCAACTTGTCCTACCACCTTCAAAGATTTGTGTATGTGCACCCCAGGTCTCTCTGTTCCTGCACTTCCTTTAAAATTGCACCATTTAGTTTATATTGCCTCTTCTCATTCTTCCTACCAAAATGTATCACTTCAGACTTCACTGCATTAAATTTCATCTGCCATGTGAGATTCTAGCAACGTGGAATCAGAGACCCATTTATGCTACTAAATCTGGTTTCGACAGACCAGCAAGAGTCTTCAGAGACCAGCAGATTCATGGATGCTGAGCTCCCAGAATCCAAAATAAAGGAAGACCAATATTGAAGTGGTTCATAGTTGGAGTTCAGGTATGTGAATAAGGGGATTACAAATGGTGACAATATGACAAAGTAAATTAAAGTCAAGTTGTGAAAAAGCCAGAAGATATATTTTCGGCTTTTTTAAAACACCGCATTCTATTTGTCGGAGGTAGCAAGAAAGTATTCAAAATAATTTTTTGATGTTCACATGTTTTATAACCTATTAACAGTCATCTATACCTCAACTACTTACTGTTATGTAAATCAAATAGAACTTTTTTTGCTTGATAATGTGTAACTGTTCTACCTCAGAGAGGGGGGAAAACAGTCTAAGTTTTAAATCGGTTATTTTAAAATTTTGCACCAGAGTGAGAGTTTACATGATTTCTCTCTAAGGCTGTCTTTGCCCGCCATGTGAAATGCATTAGGTAGTGGGTATTTTACATGATTTCTGTAAAAGGGAAAGTACCATGACTATCAGTAGTGAATGCTGTTAGGGTAGATCAAGAAGTGTTGTTCTGAGACACTGGTGTATTTCACGTTGATATTTTGTAATTTCTTTCACCTATTGGGGATTGTTAAAGTACAGTAGCAGTGACTAACATCAGATTGAATAAATAAAATAGACTTCAAAGACCAATTGCAAACAGCATAAATGTGCTTTTGTCGTTACAAAAGAGTTGCACGGTATAATATATAGTTTAATGCAAAATGAACTTGAAAAATGCTGGCTTTATACTTATAACCAGACAATATGGCTTAAAAAATTGAGAGACTTACACAATTGATGGTTAGTAAATAATGAGGTGCACAACTGAAGTGTTTCGATAAAAATTTAAAAGGCAATGTGTTATCAGTGAGAATGGGGCATGGCTGTATAAGTGCACATTAAAAATATGCAATTATGCAGCCTACTTGAGTTTTTTGAGGATGTAACTGGTAGAATAGATAAAGGAGAACCAGTGGATGTGTTTTTTTGGATTTCCAGAAGGCCTTTGATAAAGTCCCACATAAGAGGTTAGTGTACAAAATTAAAGCACATGGGATTGGCGGTAATATACTGGCATGGATTGAAAATTGGTTAACAGACAGGAAACATAGAGCAGGTATAAATGGGTCTTTTTCGGGGTGGCAGGCAGTGACTAGTGAGGGACTGCAGGGATCAGTGCTTGGGCCCCAGCGATTCACAATATATATCAATAATTTGGATGAGGGAACCAAATGTAATATTTCCAAGTTTGCTGACGACACAAACTAGGTGGGATCGTGAGTTGTGAGGAGGATGCAAGGAGGCTTCAAGGTGATTTGGACAAGTTGAGTGAGTGGGCAAATACATGGCAGATGCAGTATAATGTGGATAAATGTGAAGTTATCCACTTCGGAAGGAAAAACAGAAAGGCAGAGTTTTATTTAAATTGTGATAGATTGGGAAATGTTGATGTACAAAGGTACCTGGGTGTCCTTGTACACCAGTCACTGAAAGCAAACATGCAGGTGCAGCAAGCAATTAGGAAGGCAAATGGTATGTTGGCCTTCATTGCAAGAGGATTTGAGTACAGAAGCAAGGATGACTTACTGCAGTTATACAGGGCCTTGGTGAGACCACACCTGGAGTATTGTGTGCAGTTTTGGTCTCCTTACCTAAGAAAGGATATACTTGCTATAGAGGGAGTGCAGCGAAGGTTCACCATACTGATTCCTGGGATGGCAGGACTGTCGTACGAGGAGAGATTGGTTCGACTAGGCCTGTATTCGCTAGAGTTTAGAAGAATGAAAGGGGATCTCATTGAAACATATAAAATTCTGACAGGGCTAAACAGACTGGATGCAGGGAGGATGTATCCCATAAAATAAGAACATAAGAACTAGGAGCAGGAGTAGGCCAATCGGCCCCTCGAGCCTGCTCCGCCATTCAGTAAGATCATGGCTGATCTGATCCTAACCTCAAATCCCCTGGCTGGGGAGTTCAGAACGAGGGGTCACAGTCTCAGAATACGGGGTAGGACATTTAGGACTGAGATGAGGAGAAATTTCTTCACTCAGAGGGTGGTGAACCTGTGGAATTCTCTACCACAGAAGGCTGTGGAGGCCAAGTCACTGAATATATTTAAGAAGGAGCTAGATAGATTTCTAGATACAAAAGGCATCAAGGGGTATGGGGAGGGAGCGGGAATGTAGTATTGAGATAGAGGATCAGCCATGATCATATTGAATGGCGGAGCAGGCTCGAAGGGCCGAATGGCCTACTCCTGCTCCTATTTTCTATGTTTCTATGTTTCTAATAACATTATTATTCATATCAGAAATTACTTCCATAAAAATGATTGGGGGATATTTTAAGAATCGAGTTAAATGGAATATACATTTTGAGCACAGTTCAGTTAACAATAGCGTTCTTCACACTTTTTCAGGAGAGGCTGCTTGCATTGTGGAGAGCTTAAATATGACTAAATTGATATTCACAAAGCTTTTGAAAACTCTGGAGATCTGCAACCTAATGAAACAGCATAATAAGGAGCCTGATAATAAAGTGCACAAGCTGCCTCCACAGTTACCTCAAGCCTGTGGTACTTTCGATTTTCTCAGATCTGACAAAGCTAATCAGACTTAAAGAAAGCTTTTGAAAATTCCAGCAAGCATCTGCCCTCATGGTTTAGTCAGTAAATGCACTGCACTATGGGATGTAACCATGCAGAGACCAGAGTGTTCTCGGAATTCAATTCCTGATCTGTACTGAGCGAGTTGAACTCAGGTAGAACGACACTTGGGTGCAAGAAGTTTGCTTTTGCTCTATAGACTAGGGGCTGCAACAATCAGCCAGGCATCTAGCTTCCAATTGATATGCAGTGACCCTACTTGAAATTGTGTGTTGAGCAAGGCGAGCACTAGGCTCAGCTCTGATGCTCCCCTAATTGAATACTCTGCTGACACTCAATATATAAATTCACACATGAAGAATAGCCAATGGATAGGTACCTGAGGGTGGCTGAGATCCCAGCATAAATCAGCTCTATATGAGAGGAGTGCATTAAATTGTGGAGCAGAATTTACACAAAATTACAATTTCTTACTATTTCCACAAGAACTGCAATAGTTAAAATCAGCATGCTCATAAATCAAGAGGGCAACTGACAAACCAGTATGCATGTGTTTAAATAACTAAAACAGCTTTAGTCATCTTAACAGAAAGCTGGTTTTTTTTCTGAATGAAAGGCCAGAATGCATACACAGCTGATACAGGAATGCATTTTAAATTACTGGCCCCAAAAATCTCCTGGGACAACATCCTGGCATAAGTGTCAGAATGTGCGTGCTGGGAACTTATGACCCTGACCCTGTCGGACATACGCAGGATTAGGGCGAGGCTCCATCATTTAAATATCAATGGTGGGTGCCTACATCACTCAGGGCACATCACAGGTGCCTGCCAGTCGGTGGAGGCCAGTCATCCTGCTAGAGGCGGCTCTACACTAGGCTGGGAGGGGGGGTTGCACATCCCGAGATGTGACTCATTGGCCTCATTTATAAGGGAGCAGGGAGAAACTCTTCAGGCTTGGGTCATGGCCTGGACCCTAAGGTGGGCCTGGTTTCCACAGGATGGTATGCCTTCTCTCTTAAGAACATAAGAAACAGGAGTAGGAGTAGGTCATACAGCCCCTTGAGCCTGCTCTGTCATTCAATAAGGTCATGGTTGATCTTCTACCTCAATTCCACTTTCACACCCTATCCCCATATCCCTTGATTCCCTCAGTGTCCAAATATCTGTCGATCTCAGTCTTAAATGTACTCAATGACTGAGCAGCCACAGCCCGCTGGGATACAGAATTCCAAAGATTCACAACCCTCTGAGTGAAGAAATTTTTCTGGCCTGACAGTGGATCCCCAGGCTGCGGCCAAGGAAATTTCTGGCTTGGGATGCCTCTTCCCTTGCCACGTCTCCTCTGACGTAGGTGACCTTCATAGGGGTGGGTGGAAGCACCAATCCAAACAATTTCCTGCTGAAACCGATAGGGAAGGCCAGGACCCAGATACAATTTCTGGTCCTCCTGCCACCACTCCGACTGGATTTACAGCAGGAGTACGCCAGAAGGGCCATGGACTTTCAGCCACACCTTTTACTGGATTATTCTTCGTTATATTGGTGATACTCTCAATGTTATTAGCTACAGATATCTGAACACCATTGTTAATTACTAGACCTTGGATGACAATACATCACCTAAACCTGTTCAGTGTAAGGCTCTTGAATTGATCAGCCTTCATGAAATAATTAAATCTTTGCTTGAAGCATGTCAGAGGAATTTACTTTCACATACATTGTAATTTCTTAAGTGTCATTATAACTTTGTCCTCATTATGTTAAGGTGAATGTGCAAGGGAAATCTCATTAAAAAAATCTTAAGTGTAAATGTGATGTTTAACCCTTTAATTCAGAAGCATTCATCTGTATGTAAGATAATTGTGGCCGATCAACTCACATAATATTCATTTTCAAAGAGACAGTGCTCAAAAATAATGCAAGGTGACACAGTAGTCCTGATAGTCGAGGGTTTCACAACTGGAAATAAAACCTTGTAGCAATAAAATTACCTCCCCCACCCCATCACCCCACTCCGAGAGCAATGCTTTTACACTTTTTCGGAGATGAAAGGTGTAAAAGGCATGTCCTGTGGAGGTCAGCATATTTTTTCCATCAAATTCTATTTACAGTCAGAACTCAACAGTGAGGACAGAAGTGCTGGATTCCATATCTAGCACCCCTTCATTTTTGAGTGCTACATGCTGGATTCTAGATTAAAAAATTAAGGGGTGAAATTTTGCATTCATGATGACTTTTTAGATAAAATTATCAGTAGGAGGGATTTTATCCCTTACAATATGTACATCAAGCACTTATTTTTTTTACATTATAAATAAAACTCTCAAATATGTTTTTTGTGACAATGTCCCAGCGTTGCAAACACTCATGATTTTCAGCAAGTTTTACAATGCTTGCAATTCAAGTGGGAAATTTAAACAAGTATAAAATGCCATTTAAGCGTCAGCTTGGCTCAGTGGTACCACACTTACCTCTGAGTCAGAAATTTGTGGGTTCAAGTCCCACTCCAGAACTCAAGCATATAATCTAGTCTGATACTTCTAGTGCAGTACTATGGGAATACTGTATTGTCAGAGTTAATGTGTTGAATGAGACATTAAACCATGCCTGTTCAGGTGGATATAAAAGATCTGATGACAACATTCCAAGGAAAGCAGGGTGTCCTGGCCAACATTTATCCTTCGACCAACATCACCAAAACAGTTTTTGCTGTTTGCAGGGCCTTGCTGTGCACAAATTGGCTGCCGTGTTTACCAACGTGATTACACTTCAAAAGTGATTCATTGGCTGTGAAGTGCTTTAGAATGCCTTTGAATGTAAAAGGCACTATATAAATGCAAGTTCTTTCTTACATGAACTGCATATGTGCAAAACTTCTCAAATTGTGAGAGTTCACCACGCTGCTTTCCTACAGCATTTAATTTTTAAAGTTATTTTCTAGCCTTCCTTGTTTCAGGCAATTTGGCTGAAAAGGCAGGCAAGTGACCCTCTCCCAGGCCTTTACCAATGACACTCTGAAGAGGAGGTGCAGAGGGCCTGCATGGAGTGACTCTCTATATTTTTTCCATTCCCACTGGTAACTGTGCCACACCATTTGGCACATCTCCAGGGTGCAGCAGGTCCTCCACTTAATCTCTTAATAAAAGAATTTCTGCCAGTTAATGAGCATCATAAATGAAGAACCTGAATTGTGTGATCTGAAGTGTAAGAGCCTGTTGTATTCCATTGGTTATCAGAAGGTAGAAGGAGTCTGTTAGTTGGTTCAATTTAAAAAAATACTGGAACTGTAGACAAACTCAAAATGACAATGCACTCCTTGTTATCACTATACAGAAAGACTTTCACCTACTTTTGCAGAATAGGAGGTTCATTCAAATACATGAAACAGAATTGTAATGATTAGAAAAAGTGAATTAATGATTTTGAACCAAGGATAATCTATAGCATAAAACTATTGTATTGCCAGGCTACTTAAAGGACTTGGACACCTTAATTGCCAATGCTGACAATATAATCATCCTAAAATCTTGTCACACTACTAGTGTTGCCAAATAAAAATATTTATTAAACCATTTTTGCAGTGGTTTTTAACTGGCAACTAAGATACTTACAAAAGAATTATTTATCCTTGAATTTTCTTCTCTCTCATAACTGCACAGCTGAGCTCAGAAGCTTTGAGAAGCCAAAGGTTAAAACCTGTGTAATTCATCCTGTGGTGGAACATATTGAGGCCCCACTGAGCTGCACCACTAATTGTGTTATTTATGTACTTGCTAATGCAATTTTAATTACTATGGCATCGGAAGATATCAAAGTTTCAGCTTTCTTGTCTGTAGGTTGTTCGTTTCTTTTGGCAGAAGAACTTGGGGGTTGGTGGGGGAGAAGTGAGTCAAACATCAAGTCTACTACTGTGAAATGAAGTGAGTGTTACTACACTGCTACTTGCTAAAAAAAAATGATTCTGAATAGCATAAAAATAAAATTTACTTACAATACCCATCTAGATTAGGCTATGGGTTCCAACAGTTGTTTATCCTTTTTTTGTAGGGAGATCATAGGAACAGCATTAACCATTCAGCCCACTGAGCCAGCTCCACCATATCTTTAAACTCTCTGCACCCTGCATAACCATTTGCCCCTGGTGCTTGGCCATAACTCCAGCATTATGTAAGGATAGAAATACTTTTAAAATAGTACATTTAAATTAAGCTACTGCAAAATATCTGTTTTATTTTTAAAATGGGGGCACAAATTGTGTTTTCACTGACACTGACAACAATAAAATTTAGCCCAACAAGCTTGCGAACATAAGTCTAGAAATTACAGTCTGTGCAGCATTAAAGGGTTAATTGAGCATTACTTCAGCTTTTTCAACATAATTAAGCTTGCTCAGGAACCTGCAATGTTACTGGTTTACTTATCTGTGAAGTAGTGAGCAATATAACAAACGCACAATGGTGCTGCAGTGGAGCAGAAGGATCAATAATTGTGGCAGGACCTTTAACAGCATTAAAAAATCAATTCAACCGTTGAAATAGCTAATTATTCTGTGAATTTCCCACATAATGGAGTATAGAAAGCAAAGAAAATATGTCACTGTGGTGGCCATGAGTTGGAAACACTACTCGAGGAAGTATGAGCAATGTACAAGAGAATATATAATATGAAATAGAAACAGAAAATGCTGGAAATACTCAGCAAGTCAGGCAGCATCTGTGGAGAAAGAAACAGAGTTAACCTTTCAGGTCGATGACCCTTCATCAGAACCGGAAAAAGTAATAAGAATGGCTTCCCCCCCACCCCCCCGCCTCCAGAAGGACTTGGTGCAGCAGAGATGGGAATGAATTTCTGTGGGCAAAGCTGTCTCCCAAACCTGTTCGGTCTGACAGGATGTGAGAAAAAAAGTAGCAGATTTGAAGAGGGCTGCCGAGGTCAACTCAATACTGTTAATATCACACTGAAGAACAACTGCCCTGCTACTTTTTTACATTCTTGCCTGCTTGCCCATGCAATTCAGTATAACGATGTTAAATTGTGCAATGCTGGCATATGAGAAACAAGGCAAAGAATGCTTAGCATGAATGGGGATACTTATATGGGAAAGGTACAACGAGGAAGCGAATATGCCAATCTGTGTGCACACCAATAATTCTAAAAGGGGATTCGCACAAGGAATTCTTGAAAGAAAACCTAGTAGAGTGATAACTATTGAACTGAAGCATGCAATGCAATTGTAAGTGAAACTGTGTAGCTGCTTGACACTGGGGGGAGAAATTTGACTTGTGCCCAAAACCGGCTCCAAAGTCGGCAGAGAAGCAGCTCCATGCTCGGGTCTGTTCTGAGACAAATTCGGCTTTGGGCAGCTTGCCAGTCGAGAAGGGCAGGTAATGGACCAGCTGCTCGCAAGTCAGGTCTACCGGGGGTGATTCCGGAAAGGGTTTTGAATGGGCTGGCAATGAGCCGTAGTTTTTTTTGTGCTGAAGTGCTCTTCCTGTGCCCACAAAAATAAAAACTGAAAATTTCCTGGGCTGCTTTTTGAGCTGACTCCAACGGTCCGTAAGGATCACTGGTTAGACTGCTCAACGTCTGGTATAACTAGGCGGAGCATGTGTGGCGCAAACTCCGCACATTTGTACCTGAATTTCGCATTTGGGGACCAACTGCCGATTTGCACATTTAAGGTGCCTAATGTCTGTTTCAGGTGCCCAGGCCAGGAAGTTAATTAATGCTGTGGGGGAGCTAATTTGGCAGTGGATGGGCACCAGGATGAAAGATTAGAGAGGAGAAACAAGGTGCACAGAGGATTGGGAGGGACAAATAGAACCAGAGTAAGGAATAGTTCAGAAATTGGAGGGATCAGACAGGGGGCAAATGTGAGGCAGCCTAAGATGAGTTTATAGTGAATGTGTGTAAATGCACGTAGCGTGATAAATAAGGTTGGTGAGCTGCAGGCTCAAGTTAACACATGGGACTATGACATAGTGACAATAACAGAGACCTGGCTCAAAGAAGGGGAGGATTGGGTATTTAATATTCCTGGCTACAAGGTATTCAGGAAAGATAGAGAAGGAAAGAAAGGGGGGGTGGCACCCCATCCACCACACTAAACATTCACTCCCTTCACCACCGGCGCACAGTGGCTGCTGTGTGTACCATCCACAGGATGCACTGCAGCAACTCGCCAAGGCTTCTTCGACAGCACCTCCCAAACCCGTGACCTCTACCACCTAGAAGGACAAGAGCAGCAGGCACATGGGAACAACACCACCTGCACGTTCCCCTCCAAGTCACACACCATCCCGACTTGGAAATATATCGCCGTTCCTTCATTGTCGCTGGGTCAAAATCCTGGAACTCCCTTCCTAACAGCACTGTGGGAGAACCGTCACCACACGGACTGCAGCGGTTCAAGAAGGTGGCTCACCACCACCTTCTCGAGGGCAATTAGAGATGGGCAATAAATGCTGGCCTCGCCAGCGACGCCCACATCCCGAGAACGAATGAAAAAAAAAATTGATCAAAGAAACCATTTTAGCACTGGAAAGGGATGATGTAGTTGAGGGGTTAAAGACAGAATCTATTTGGTTAGAATTAAGGAACAATAGAGGAGCTATGACGGTGTTGGGTGTACACTATAGGCCACCGAATAGTGGGAAGGATATAGAGGAGCAAATTTGCAGGAAAATTACAGAAAGTCGCAAAAACTATTGAGTAGTGATAATGGGGAACTTCAATTATCTCAATACAGACTGGGAGAGTAACAGGTTAAAGGGCAAAGAGGGGGAGGAATTCCTGAAACGTACGCAGGAGAACTTTCTTAAACAGTGTGTTTCCAGCCTAACAAGGAAGGATGCAGTGCTGGATGTGGTTCTGGAGAATGAAATGGGGCAAGTGGAGCATGTTTCAGTGGGGGAGCATTTGGGGAACAATGATCATAATATCATTAGGTTTAGAATAGTTATACAAAAGGACAAGGAACAATCAAATGTTAAAATATTTAACTGGAGGAGGGCTAATTTCAATGAGTTAAAAAGGTATCTTGCCCAGGTTTTTGATTGGAATCAAAAATTGGTGGGCAAAACAGTAATTCAACAAAGGGAAGCCTTAAAGGAGGAGATGATTCGAGTACAGAGTAGACACATTCCCATGAGGGGGAAAGGAAGGGCATTCAAAGCTAGAGCTCCCTGAATGACAAGTGTCAGAGCATTGGGAGATATTCAAGGGGGAGATTCAAAGGGTTCAGAGGAAACATGTTCCCACAACAAAAAAGGGTGGGACAGCAAAATCTATTGCCCCCTGGATGACAAGGAGCATACAAGACAAGATAAGGCAAAAAAGGGAAGCTTATGTCAGACACAGAGAGCTCAATACTGCAGAAAGCTGAAACGAGTATAGAAAGTCCAGGGGTGAAATTAAAACGGAAATTAGGAAAGCAAAGAGAGGGCATGAAAAAATATTGGCAAGTAAAATTAAGGAAAACCCAAAAATGTTTTATAAATACATAAAGAGCAAGAGGATAATTAAGGAAAGAGTTGGGCCTATTAGAGACCAAAAAGGTAATCTATGTGTGGAGGCGGAAGATGTGGGTATGGTTCTTAATGAATACTTTGCGTCTGTCTTCACAAAAGAGGGGGACGATGCAGAGATTGTAGTTGAGGAGGAGGAGTGTGAAATATTGGATGGGATAAACATAGTGAGAGAGGAAGTACTAAGGGGTTTAGCATCTTTGAAAGTGGATAAATCGCCAGGTCTGGATGAAATGTATCCCAGGCCGTTAAGAGAAGCAAGGGAGGAAATAGCGGAGGCTCTGACCATCATTTTCCTGGTTACAGGTGTGGTGCCGGAGAATTGGAGGACTGCTAATGTTGTATTGTTGTTTAAAAAGGGAGAAAGAGATAGATGGAGTAATTATAGGCCAGCCAGTCTAACCTCGGTGGTGGGCAAATTGTTGGAATCAATTCTGAGGGACAATATAAATCATAATTTAGAAAGGCACGGGTTAATCAAGGACCATCAGCATGGATTTATTAAGGGAAGGTCCTGTCTGACTAACTTGATTGAATTTTTTGAGGAGGTAACAAGGAGGGTCGATGAGGGTAACACATTTGATGTAGTGTACATGGATTTTAGCAAGGCATTTGACAAGGTCGCACATGGCAGACTGGTCAGAAAAGTAAAAACCCATGCATGGGATCCAAAGGAAAGTGGCTAGTTGGATCCAAAATTGGCTCAGTGGCAGGAAGCAAAGCGTAATGGTTGACGTGCATTTTTGCGATTGGAAGGCTGTTTCCAGTGGAGTTCCACAATGCTCAGTACTAGATCCCTTGCTTTTTGAGGTATATATTAATGATTTGGACTTAAATGTGGGGAGCTTGATCAAAAAGTTTGCAGATGATATAAAAGCTGTAGACTGCAGGAAGATATCAATGGACTGGTCAGATGGGCAGAAAGGTGGCAAATGGAATTCAATCCGAAGAAGTGTGAGGTAATGCATTTGGGGAGGGCAAACAAGGCAAGGGAGTACACAATAAATGGGAGGATATTGAGAGGTAAAGAGGAACAAAGAGACCTTGGAGTACATGAACACAGATCCCTGAAGGTAGCAGGACAGGTAGATAAGGTGGTTAAAAAGGCATACGGGATACTTTCCTTTATTAGCCGAGGCATTGAATATAAGTGCTGGGAGGTTATGCTAGAATTGTATAAAACATTGGTTAGGCCACAGCTTGAGTACAGCGTACAGTTCTGGTCACCACATTACAAAAAAGATTTAACTGCACTAGAGAGGGTACAGAGGAGATTTACAAGGATGTTGCCAGGGCTGGAGAATTTTAACTATGAGAAAAGATTGGATAGGCTAGGTTTGTTTTCTTTGGAACAAAGAAGGCTGAGGGGAGATTTAATTGAGGTCTGTAAAATTATTATGGGACTAGATAGAGTGGATAGTGAGGACCTATTTCCCTTAGCAAAGAGGTCAGTGACCAGGGGGCATAGATTTAAAGTAATTGGTAGAAGGATTAGAGGGGAGCTGAGGAGAAATCTTTTCACCCAGAGGGTGGAGGGGTCTGGAACTCACTGCCTGAAAAGGTGGTAGAGGCAGAAACCCTCAACTCATTTAAAAAGTATATGGATGTGTACTTGAAGTGTGGTAACCTACAGGGCTATGGACCAATTGCTGGAAAGTGGGATTAAGCTGGATAGCTCTTTTTCAGCCAACACTGACACGATGGGCCGAATGGCCTCCTTCTGTGTCATAACTTTCTATGATTCTATGACTAAAGATATAGAGATTACAATGAAACAGAAAAAGGATGGTTTTGAACAATTGTAAGGTTCATAATACAGTAGAGAACCAGGTGGAATAAAGAAAGTACAGAGGAGATCTAAAAAAGGGAATAAGAGGGGCAAAGAGAGAGTATCAGAATAAAAACATTTATTCGTTCATGGGATATGGGCATTGCTGGCAAGGCCAGCATTTATTGCCCATCCCTAATTGCCCTTGAGAAGGTGGTGGTGAGCCGCCTTCTTGAACTGCTGCAGTCCGTGTGGTGAAGGTTCTCTCACAGTGCTGTTAGGTAGGGAGTTCCAGGATTTTGACTCAGCGACGATGAAGGAACGGCGATATATTTCCAAGTCGGGCTGGTGTGTGACTTGGAGGGGAACGTGCAGGTAGTGTTGTTCCCATGTGCCTGCTGCTCTTGTTCTTCTAGGTGTAATGTCAAGAAGTCATTTAATCTGAATGTATTATTTAATCTAAAGTAAATATCTATATTACTTCTAATAAAGTAGCTTTACTATAGAAAGTGAATCCATTTATGATTTTTTGGGAACTTTGCGCTCATCAAGTTGGGGGATGTTAGTGCTGGGGAATGGAACATTTCACACTTTGGGTTCCCAAACATCCCCAGTTCACCTAAATTAAGATAGATGCAGAATAAAGCTCTTTCGACATTATTCCAACAATCTGCCTCAGACACAGGACAAAGCAGCCCGCTTGATTGGCACCCCATCCACCACCCTAAACATTCACTCCCTTCACCACCGGCACACCGTGGCTGCAGTGTGTACCGTCCACAGGATGCACTGCAGCAACTCGCCAAGGCTTCTTCGACAGCACCTCCCAAACCCGCGACCTCTACCACTTAGAAGGACTATTGTAAACAATTTTACAACACCAAGTTATAGTCCAGCAATTTTATTTTAAATTCACAAGCTTTCGGAGATTTTCTCCTTCCTCAGGCAAATGTTTTCGGAGATTTTCTCCTTCCTCAGGCAAACATTTGCCTGAGGAAGGAGAAAATCTCCGAAAGCTTGTGAATTTAAAATAAAATTGCTGGACTATAACTTGGTGTTGTAAAATTGTTTACAATTGTCAACCCCAGTCCATCACCGGCATCTCCACATCATGACTTAGAAGGACAAGAGCACAGGCACATGGGAACAACACCACCCGCACATTCCCCTCCAAGTCACACACCATCCTGACTGGGAAATATATCGCCGTTCCTTCAGCGTCGCTGCATCAAAATCCTGGAACTCCCTTCCTGACAGCACTGTGGGAGAACCTTCACCACGCGGACTGCAGCGGTTCAAGGAGGCGGCTCACCACCACCTTCTCAAGGGCAATTAGGGATGGGCAATAAATGCCGGCCTCGCTAGCGATGCCCACATCCCATGAACGAATAATAAAAAAACACAACCACAGAAGAGAACATTCGCTGTACCAATGTGACATTTTTTTCCCATTTTCCAGACAAGCCGCTCTAAGGCCTCTCTGTGTGAAACTGTCAATTTAGTGTGAATTAATGCCAAATCAAAGATAGTTTTGTGCTGTGGGCCCATGCTACTGATAACTAGATTAAGATTGCTATGAAGGAATATTAACACTGACCTGAAAAAATAGATTTCTGAAAAATATTAACTCATTTAACTGCATGGCATTTCCTGGGATATATCAGTGAATGTTGTAAACAAAATAGATCCAGGCCCAAAACAAAAAAGATTTAATTGAAAGTACTAAATAGTATAAATCTGCGAGTGAACAATGTATTCTGGAAATTAAATAGAGATTAATCCACTTTAAAATCTATTTTATGGATCAGTTAGCAAAGGCATCATGAGGAATGGATGCCTACACTTAATTTTTAGGTTACTTGTGTTCTAATGTTTGCAGATAATGTTCTTTCTTTGTATTTCTGTGGGCTTTGAGTTGTTATATTTTGTAAACAGTTTTATATAAAATTCATCAAACCAGCACTTGATGGATAAACATTGAAACATCCAATGCACATTACAAATCCAAATACAGCTTCCTAAGAAACACATTGATTAACTTTAACAAAAATAAAAGATAATAAAAAATGTGGCTGGTTGGTATTTTAGCACTTCCCTAATCATTCTACACAGAATACAAATCTATCATCTAAAAAAAATCCTGTCATTTGTTTGTCTCTTACCTTGATCTACAAGGACTAAGGAAATGATAATGAATTGAGGACGCTGCATATTATTAGGCATGGAGACTCGGGGATTACAATGTGCCCAAGTCATCTAGCACTCCATAATGCAGCTAATACTACTTTACTGACAAATTCTCAATGCCACTCTTCAACTTGTGCAGTCACCCTTACACATAAAAACTCACTTTGTATAAATTAAAACACAGCAAATAGGATTTTTCCACAACTGCTCCCCACTCCATTAAAATGTCCTTGCTGCGCAGTTCTCTTAATGTGGACAGGTATTAAAAACAACTTGGTCTGTGTGTGTAGGCCTGATTCAGCTTGTGATGAATGTGTGCATCAGTGGCCGATATCATGCAATATAATTTCCTCCATAATGTTTCTGTCCCTGGTGAACTCATCCCAGTACGGAATTTCTCCTCCCCCAAAATAAACTTGCTGCTTCAATAAAGTAAGGGGTCTGCCCCAAGTAATATCATCCTAAATCTAACCCTAAACCCAAATCTAAATCTAATCCAACCCTAAACCTAAATCCATTCCTAAAAGTAAATCTAAGACTAAATCTACTACTAACCCTAACCCTAAATCTAACCCTAACACAGGGAGACTTTTTGTTGGGCTCCATGGTATTTGTTTGGCACAATTGAGATTGCTGATTCTGAAACTGAGTGAAAAAACCAGGTCAAAGTGCACAACCATGAGCAACCTGTATGTCATGATGCATCAATCAGCACGTTGTTGTGCTCATGTACGTTTTTCAGGTGACTTTTCTGCTCAGTTTCACAAACAACGCTTCACCATTAATGGAAAGAATGAAAAGCTTGGGTGAAGAGATATAAATAGATTTTTCTCATCATACCGTCCAGAGAACATTCAATTTCTGGGCACTGTTAAGAGGAAAAATGGGTAGAGACCTGTTACATCAGGTTTCCAACTCCAGCTATGCAGACCTGGGATTTCCTTGGCCTCCCAAAGTTATTCTACTGGGCCTGCATCTCGAGAGTTGATGCAAGCTAGTGTTATAATGGAAATGAGGTAAGAGAAAGCCTTCTTACTCACTTTGCTGATTGTCAGACCATCAAGCACTGTAGCAGAAGTGCACCTGAAGAAACTTGGCACTACAGCTTTCGCTGGGATCTGGGGGCCAGGTCGAAGATCAAAGTGAAGCCCAGGGTCAGGTACTGTCCTCCTGTCCTGATGTTAAGACCTCAGGGCCTTCTGGCTGTTGCTCAGCAATAGCCTGCAACTGCACTCCTGTTTCTGACCTCAGTCCTTAATGCAAGGCCCTGACATGGGGCAGGCCTGAGTCGGGATTATGGCCAGACCATGAAATAGAGTCATAGAGTCATAGAGTTATACAGCACGGATAGAGGCCCTTCGGCCCATCGTGTCCGCGCCGGCCATCAGCCCTGTCTACTCTAATCCTATATTCCAGCATTTGGTCCATAGCCTTGTATGCTATGGCATTTCAAGTGCTCATCCAAATGCTTCTTGAATGTTGTGAGGGTTCCTGCCTCCACAACCCTTTCAGGCAGTGAGTTCCAGACTCCAACCACCCTCTGGGTGAAAAAGTTCTTTCTCAAATCCCCTCTAAACCTCCCGCCTTTTACCTTGAATCTATGTCCCCTTGTTATAGAACCCTCAACGAAGGGAAAAAGCTCCTTAGTATCCATCCTATCTGTGCCCCTCATAATTTTGTACACCTCAATCATGTCCCCCCTCAGCCTCCTCTGCTCCAAGGAAAACAAACCCAATCTTCCCAGTCTCTCTTCATAGCTGAAGCGCTCCAGCCCTGGTAACATCCTGGTGAATCTCCTCTGCACCCTCTCCGTGACAGAAATCCCAGCAGGTTCCCAAAAAAGGAAAATCTTAATGATGTTTTTTTTTTAAAAAAGGGGTTGGGAAGGGAGAGTGGTAGTAAGATCAGGTGGTTTTGGGAGAAAGCTCTAAAGAGCAGGGACACAATGACTGAAGAATTGACCTTGGATGGAGGAGAGCAGAGTTAGTAATCGTCAGGAGTCGGAACAGTGGAGACTGTTGACTCGGACATAAGGCTGGAGAAAATCACAGAGGTAAGGTAGAGTGGAGGAAACAAGGTGAGGAACTTTGAAATCAGTAGACAGGGGGATGGGCACCCAATGAAGCTTGGCAAAAAGTAGGGTGATGGGTGTGTGAGAGAAGCTGCAGAGCTTTGGATAAACTGTCATTTTTGAAAGGTGTACGAGAAAAGGCTAGCAAGGAGAACATTTGAAATCTCAGTCCTTGAGATGGTGAAAAAATGGATTAGGGTTTCCCCAGTGAAGTGGGGGGGATAGAGCTGTAGCAGCCAATGTATTAAATAAACGCCATCTTGATGATTAGCTGGATATGGGGTAGGAAGGACAGATTAGAGTCAAGAAATACACTGAGGTCGCACACCACCTTTCAAATTGAGCTGAAGTTGAAGAAATTAATTAAGCTGGAGTTGGAGGAAAACATAAATTGAAGAGGATGGATTTGGTTTTGAGCTGAAGAAAACTTTGACTTACCAGGACTTAATGTTTGCTTTAGAATCAGCCATAATCTAATTAAATGGTGGGGCAGGCTCAAGGGGCTGAAAAGCCTACTCCTGTTCCTAAAGTTCCTAATCAATAGTGATGACAGAAAGACAGAGCTGTGTCTCATTGACATATACGTGAAAGCTAACCTTGTGGTTTGTGGGTGATGTCATCGAAGGGTTCATGTAGATCATAAATGAGGTGAATAGTATAGATGCATTTAAGTGGAAGCTAGATAAGTACATGACACAGAAAGGAATAGAAGGATATGTTAATAGGGTTAGATGAAGTAGGGTGGGAGGAGGCTCATGTGGGGCATAAAAACACCGGCATTGACCAGTTGGGCCAAATGGCCTGTTCCTGTGCTGTAAATTCTATGTAATTCTATTCTATGTAATAAATAAGAGGGGACCAAGGATGGAGCCTTGCTGCAGGTCACCATGCACACTCAGGAAGAGAAGCAGTTTCAAAAGAAGTAGGAATATATTTTTCAATCACCAAGGCCACTGGCACAGGAGTAGAACAAGTGATCAGGGACCAGAAAATTGGGTGCAGGCCCACTTGGCAGCATCTGAACACTGTTGAAAAAAGTGCAATATACCAGCTTGTCTTTTACAGGCCTAATTTGATAGAAAGCTTCAATGAAATCACCCTAACAGAAGCTCCATGTGTGAAGGAGTTCTTGAAGGGGCAAAGGCTATTCATAGAATCATAGAAAGATTACAACGCAGAAGGAGACCATTAGGCCCAATGAGTCTGTGCCAGCTCTATGCAAGAGCAATCCAGCTAGTCCCACTCCTCTGCCCTATCCCCGTAGCCCTGCAAATTTTTTCCTTTCAAGTACTTATCCAATTCCATTTGAAAACCATATTTGAATCTGCCTCCACCACCCCCTCGAAGCAGTGCATTCCAGAACCTAACCACTCATTGTGTAAGAAAGTTTTTCCTCATGGTTCTTTTGGTTCTTTTGCCAATCACCTTAAATCTATGTCCTCTGGTACTTGACCCTTCCGCCAATGGGAACAGTTTATCTCTATCTACTCTGTCTAGACCCTTCATGATTTTGAATACCTCTATCAAATCTCCTCGCAACCTTCTCTGTTCCAAGGAAAACAACCCCAGCTTCTCCAGTCTATCCATGTAACTAAAGTCCCTCATCCCTGGAATCATCATAGTAAATCTCTTCTGCACCATCTCTAAGGTCTTCACATCTTTCCTAAAATGCGGTGCCCAGAACAGGACACAATGGGCCCGATATTAGGAGGGCGGCGGGTTCGCAGCGGGGGGTCGACTGGGCGCGTGGGTTTCGCGCTGGAAAGCTGCACGGCGGGCGGACTGCGCATGCGCAGCATAGGCTGTCAGCTGGAGGAGCTCTATTTAAAGGGGCAGTCCTCCACTGACTGATGCTGCAGAGAATAGGAAAAATTACAGCATGGAGCAGCCCAGGGGGCAGGCTGCTCCCAGGTTTAATGATGCCTCACTCCAGGTATTATTGGATGGGGTGAGGAGGAGGGGGAGGACAGAGATCTTCCCCCACCGGCGGGCGGGAGGAAGTGGCCTACCTCTGCCACCAAGAAGGCCTGGCTCGAGGTGGCAGAGGAGATCACCTGCACCACCAACATATCGCGCACCTGCATACAGTGCAGGAGGCGCTGCAATGACCTGAGTAGGTCAGCCGAAGTGAGTACACTTACTCATTCCCCTACACTCCGTCTGCCACATCACTGGCCCCACCCCACACCTCCTTCTGCACTGCCAACACTACTCTATCACATCGCTCCTTACACACACTCAAAGCTCATCCTCATCTTACCTGCACTCACTCACCTCGCCTGTACTCATCCCACCACTACCACTCAACCCAATCCTCATACAATCTCATGGCTCTATCTCATACTCACCCTCTCCTGCATCTCTTTCACTGTCAGCCTCACTCAACCTGCCACTACCTGTGCTGCAGCCACAGGGCATGCATCACATATGTGCAGTAGGAAGTGTAAGGCCAACATATCGTGAGCATGAAGGGGATTCACAAGGGTGTTTGAGGGTTTGTCATGGTTTTTACTTATATTTAATTTCTGATCAACTCACATAACATATTATATTGTCACCACAACTGCCACGTCTTTGTGAATTTTGTCTGGTTTGTGCAATAATGCCCTTTCCTGAGGATCACAATGAAGACCCACAACTGATGCCACCCATTGTGTCACTGAAGAGTGGGTGTAGGTGTATTTACAGGGCTTTTTTGTGCAGATGACTGAGAGACGTCGGCGATGTCCCCGGTGGCACCCTGGAAGGATGCGGAGGAGAAGTTGTTGAGGGCAGTGGTGACTTTGACAGCGACAGGTAAGAAGATGTTGCTCGGGCCAGCCGGGAGCAGCTCGGCATGAAGGAGGCTGCAGATGTCCACGACTACATGTCGTGTGACTCTGAGCCTCCGTGTGCACTGCTGCTCAGAGAGGTCCAGGAAGCTGAGCCTCGGTCTGTGGACCCTGTGGCGAGGGTAGTGCCTTCTGTGAAGCATCTCTCTCTGCGGTTGCCCTCCCTCCTGCTGTGCAGGTGGATGTGTCACAGCACTGTGTTGTGGGGCTCCACGTGTCAGAGGTGGACGGCGTGGCCGGCGAGGCTGGTGATGCTGTTCGTCCTCTGAGGAGGTCATGATTGCAGCTACGGCAGTCCCCATCCAGAAGATGTACATCTGAGGGGGTCTGCAAGGTAGGTAAATGTGTTTGGACACTGGGGTAAGTGTGCAAGTTGGTGAATTTTATTGTTAGGAGGAGGGTGGTGGAGGCCAAACTTTGTCCAAAGGGACAGAGTGGCCTCCTGCAATGAGTGAGGATCTCCCCCCCCCCACCTGTCAAATGGACCTTTGCAGCTGCCACAGGCTGATGGCTGCAACACGTCCATTTCAACTGGGAGTGTTTCCCCCAGTATGGGAAACAGTCTCAGTTGTTGGAAAATCCCAACCCTCCTAAAATATCATGCTAATCCGGTCTGTAAATGACCTGAAGTACCTTAATAATTACCTTAAGTGGCACCCCGCCAGCTTTAATTGCCGGCGGGAGTCCCACATGTGGGGGCTGCACAAGCAGGTCAGCGCGTCACTGGGGAACCCGGAAGTGGGCGGGTTGGAGCCGGGCTCCGGACCTGCCTCGGGAATCCCCAATTTTCGCAACCCCCCCGCCACGAACGCACCCGATCGGGGGTGCGAAAATCGAGCCCAATACTTCAGTTGTGGCCGAACCAGTGTTTTATAAAGGTTCATCATGAATTCCTTGCTTTTGTATTCTATGCCTCTATTTATAAAGCCAAGGATTGCGTATGCTTTTTTAACCGCTTTCACAACCTGCCCTGCCACCTTCAACGATTTGTGTACATATATCCCCGGATCTCTCCATTCCTGTACCCCTTTTAGAATTGTGCCCTTTAGTTTATGTTGCTCTCCTCATTCTTCCTACCAAAATGTATCACTTCACATTTTTATGCATTAAATTTCATCAGCCACGTGTCCACCCAAACCACCGGCCTGTCCGTATCCTCTTGAAGTCTATCACTATCCTCCTCACTGTTCATTAGACTTCCAAGTTTTGTGTCACCTGCAAATTTTAAAATTGTGCCCTGTACGTCCAAGTCCAAGTCATTAACATATATTAAGAAAAGCAGTGGTCTTAGTACCGACCCCTGGAGAACACCACAGTGCACCTCCTTCCAGTCCGAAAAACAACTGTTCACCAGTACTCTCTATTTCCTGTTACTTAGCCAATTCTGTATCCATACTGCAACTGCTCCTCTTATTCCATGGGCTTCAATCTTGATGACAAGCTTATTATGCAGCATTTTATCAAACGTCTTTTGAAAGTCCATATATGCCACATCAACTGCATTGCCCTCATCAATCCTTTTTGTTACCTCGTCAAAAAACTCAATGAAGTTAGTTAAACACTATTTGCCTTTAACAAATCCATGCTGGCTTTCCCTAATCAATCCACACTTGTCCAAGTGACTGCAAATTCTGTCCCGGATTATCATTTCTAAAAGCTTCCCCACCACCGAGGTTCAACTGACTGGCCTATAGTTGCTGGGGTTATCCTTACACCCTGTTTTGAACAAGGGTGTAACATTTGCAATTCTCCAGTCCTCTGGCACCATCCCCGTATCTAAGGATGTTTGGAAGATTATGTTCCAGTACCTCCGCAATTTCGACCCGTACTTCTCTCAGCAACCTCGGATGCATCCCATCTGGACCAGGTGACTTATCTACTTTAAGTACAGCTAGCCTTTCTAGTACCTCCTCTTTATCAATTTTTAGCCGATCCAGTATCTCATCTACATCTTCCTTTACTGAGACTCTGGCAGCATCTTCTTCCTTGGTAAAGACAGATGCAAAGTACTCATTTAGTACCTCGGCTTTGCCCTCTGCCTCCATGCGTAGGTCTCCTTTTTGGTCCCTGATCGGACCCACCCCTCCTCTTACTACCTGTTTACTGTTTAGATACCTATAGAAGACTTATGGATTCCCTTTTATGTTGGCCGCCAGTCTATTCTCATACTCTCTCTTTGCTCCTCTTATTTCCTTTTTCACTTCCCCTCTGAACTTTCTATATTTGGCCTGGTTCTCACTTGTGTTATCAACCTGACATCTGTCATACGCCCCTTTTTTCTGCTTCACCTTACTCTCTATCTCTTTTGTCATCCAGGGAGCTCTGGCTTTAGTTGCCCTACCTTTCTCCCTCGTGGGAATGTACCTAGACTGTACCTGAATCATCTCCTCCTTAAAGACCGCTCATTGTTCAATTACAGTTTTGCCTGCCAATCTTTGATTCCAATTTACCCGGGCCAGATCTGTTCTCATCCCACTGAAATTGGCCCTCCTCCAATTGAGTATTTTTACTTTAGAGTGGTCCATGTCCTTTTCCATAGCTATTTTAAAACTTATGATACTATGATCACTGTTCCCTAAATGTATTTAAGCATATTTTTTTATTTTTCAAATTTACAGTATGTTTTCAGTACTGATTTTTGAATTTTTAAAAAAAATAATTTGTTTAAAAACTATTCTTGGACAATTGTCTTTGCCCTAACAGTTGGTAATATTTGTGTGAACCTAAATAAGCAAATATTTATTAGGCTATAAAAAAGAAAAACTGAATCCTTAGTTTTATATCAAGGAACACAGAATACAAAAACAAGGAGGTAATGTCGAACTTGTGCATGACCTTAGGCCACAGTTGGAGTAATGTGTACAATTTTGGGAACTCTATTATAGGGAGGATACAAAGGCAATGGAAACTTTGGAGCATGGATTCAGGATGACCTGATAAAGGTCTTCAAGATTATGAAGGATTATGTTAATTCCATTGGTTGGCAACATGCAGACGAGAGGCCAAAGAATTAAGATAATCAGGAAAAGAATTAATGGGCAGATTAGTAAAATCTCTTCATACAGAATGGCTAGAATGCGAAATTCTCTTTTACAAACCACTGTTGAAGCAGAGTCCATAAATTCTTTTAAAAGGTAATTAGTTGATTCAAAAAGAGGAATATTAAATGGAAAGGTAACAAATAGCAGAGTGCGATTGGATTAGTCAGCTCATGAAGAGAAAAACACCAGCGCAGACTTGAATGGTCAAATGATCTGGTTCAATGCTGTAACATTCCATGATTCCCAAATTGAATCTATTCCCTTTATCACCACGTTCTACTTTTTGTTGCTGAGCAAATTTTTCAATCCAGATAGATAAATTACCAGCAACGCATCAATTCTCTTTAAAGGGTTCGCATGAAGAACTTTATCTGATGCCTTATGGAAATCCAAGTAAATATTTTCCACTAATGAGATCTAGGAGACTGGCCTCTCGCCAAATGACATCAATATCACACTATGTCTAGCTAACAAGAGATAAACTGTACTGTTTTCATGTTTAAATTTATTATTTAATTAAATATCTACAGTATTATACTGAAGCATTGTTTTGAACAGCAGCATAGAGAAGTAATGGCTGCTTAGAACACCAATGTATATATATGTGTGCACATATGTATGGGGGAGATCTTATACTAAATTTTTGTTTTGTGATTATTTTTTCAAACTAATACTCTTGTGCAGCATGGCAACATAACCATGCCAAAATGTGACCTTAGGAGCAGCTGTCAAAAAAAAGAATTAGCAATAGTAAAAAATACAGAAAATTGATATTTGAGCAGCAGTAGCACCCACTAACTACAAATATAAATTCTCCCTCACCCTAAAAACATCTGAAAAAAGCATTTTCGTAGAACATCAACAGGAAAAGATTAAATTGAGTCCAGAAGCAATATATGATCTTATCCTTTTCAGTTATTCCCTCCCCGTACCAAACAGATGGACTAAAATATGACAGGTTATGAGGTAGGACATAATTTGTCATATTATGATCGTTTCAGAATTTGACTATCCCAACTGTCTCTTCCTTCCAAGAATTACAGCTAAATTTACTTCATAATCACTGTGAGCTTTTGAAAAAGAATTCCCAAGATCAGTTGAATCACAACATGACCAGCAATGGCTCTATAACTCCTGACAAATATAGAACGTTGGTGTGACTGGTATCTGTAACACTCATCAACATAGGTAGATTTGAAGAGTAACTTGAAGAATCATAACAGAAGTTCCAGAACACTGATATCCAGAACCAACACCTCCCTCTCACAGTCAGATGGACCTTGGATTCCAGCAGAAATGGAAACTCAGAACAGCAATCCATATCTAGAACTTCACCATCAACAGGAACATGTATAATCATAAATCAAAGTTGTTCTGCAGTGTAGTACAAAGATAGGCACTTTAGTCCTTTATTCTCTGAAGTGGTTTAGGACTTGAACTAGTCGTATGTATCCTGCAGTTGCTTTTCTGCCATCATCAAATGAAAAATTGTAAACAATTTTACAACACCAAGTTATAGTCCAACAAATTTATTTTAAATTCCACAAGCTTTCGGAGGCTTCCTCCTTCCTCATGCTCAAGTATAAAGATATTGGGCTCGATTTTAGGGTCGGGTTTCCTGCGGGTTTCCAGCGGGGGGGCCCGGAAATTCCCGATATGAGGTCACGTGACCGGATCGCGCCGCGATCCCGACCACTTCCGGGTTCCCCGCTGACATGCGGGGCTGCGTGCGTGGCCCCCGCTGGTGGGAATCCCGCAGGCAATTAAAGCCAGCGGGGTTCCACTTGAGAGTACTTACCTTGCTTGTTGAGGTCAGTTAATGAGCTGAATCAGCTGTCAAAAGAGGAAGTGTGGGATTTCACCTGCATCGCAGCGTGTTTCCCACAATGGGGGAAACAGTCTCTCTCCAACCAGGCGTGTTGCAGCCAGCAGCCTGTGGCAGGTGCCAAGGTGCACCCCATGGGGGAGAGCCCTCACCCACGCAGGAGGCCACCGCGTCACATAGGGCAACCCCTGCCCCCCACCACCCCCCGCCAAGCCAGAGGACAGACCGACACAAAACCGCAGCCCCAGTCCGAGGAACCACCCACCTACCCTGCACAACCCCTCAGACCAACACCTGCCAGATGGGTGGTGCGTGGACACCCTCGGAGGACGCACAGCATGACCAGCCCCAGCAGCCTCGCAGTCCACGCCGTCCGCCGCACAGACGTGGAGCCCCCCAACACGGGGTTGTTGCACGCCCACCTGCACAGCAGGAGGGAGGGCTACCGCAGAGAGAGACGCATCGCAGAGGGCACTACCCTCGCCACAGGGTCCACAGACCGAGGCGCAGCTCCCCGGACCTCTCCGAGCAGCAGTGCACACGGAGGCGCAGATTCGCTCGACATGTAGTCGTGGAGATCTGCAGGCTCTTTCATGCCGAGCTGCTCCTGGCTGGCCCCAGCACCAACTGCTTACGTGTCGCTGTCAAAGTCACCACTGCCCTCCACAACTTCTCCTCCGCATCCTTCCAGGGTGCAGCCGGCTACACCTCGGATGTCTCTCAGTCGTCTGCGCGGAAGAGCCCTGCAAATACACCTGCACCTACTCTGCAGTAACACGATGGGTGGCATCAGTGGTGGGTCCTCATAGTGATACCCAGGAGCAGGCATTATTGGACACAACAGACAGGATTCGCGGAGACATGGCAGTGGTGGTGCCAATATAATGTGTGCTGTTTGTTGCTCTGAAATTCAATATAGGTAACACCCATGGCAAACCCTCCGACACCCTTGTGCACCCCCTTCATGCTGACGAAACATTTGCCTTACGCTGCCTACTGCACATATGTGATGCATGCCCTGTGGCTGCAGCACAGGTGGTGGCAGGTTGAGTGAGGCTGGCCGTGAGGGAGATGCACGGGAGGGTGAGTATGGGATAGAGCCATGAGATTGTATGAGGATTGGGTCGCGTGTTAGTGGCAGGATGAGTACTGGCGAGGTGAGTAGGTGGAGGTAAGATGAGGATGGGGTTTGAGTGGGTATGAGGGGTGATGTGACAGAGTAGTGTTGGCGGTGCCGAAGGAGATGTGGGGTTGGGGCAGTGTTGTGGCAGATGGAGTGTAGGGGAAAGACTTCGTGTTCTCACTGTGGCTGACCTACTGAGGTCATTGCAGCGCCTCCTGCATTGTATGCAGGTGGGCGATATGTTGGTTGCACAGGTGACCCCCTCTGCCACCTCGAGCCAGGCCTTCTTGGTGGCAGAGGCTGGCCGCTTCCTCCCGCCTGCCGGGTGGAAGATCTCTGTCTTCGCCCTCCTCCTCACCCCATCTGATGATACCTGGGGTGAGGCATCATTAAACTGGGAGCAGCCTTCCCCCTGGGCTGCTCCATGCTGAAATTTGTTCCATTGGTTGCAGCATCTGTCAGTGGAGGACTGCCCCTTTAACTAGAGAGCCTCCAGCTGACAGATCGTACTGTGCATGCGCAGCCCGCCCGACGCGCAGACCAGCAGCGTGGACCCCGGAGGAGCAGGTAATTGATTCCTATTAGTGTGTTGCCTGCTACGATCGCGCGGGCAACCCACTAATTTCACCAAGCGTGTTGACCACGCTCCCGAAACCCAACCTGCTGGAAACCCGCAGGCCTGGTAAAATCGAGCCCATTGGGTGGAACTTTTGACTTCGGCGGGGGCGTATAACGAGTGGTAGCGTATTGGCTGCCCGTCATACACCATGCCCACGTCAATGGAAAGAAAAAACAGTCAGAGTGTATAATGGGCAGCCAACCCGCTACTGCCAGTTTTAAGCCCCTGCAGAAGCTGAAAGTTCATTTTTTGAATTCATATTTTTGCCTTTGACAGTCCAAAGGAACTGAAGGGCTTTACAAGGGGCGCCCTGATATATTGCAAGAAGAGGAAAGTCAGACAACACTGTGCAAAATGTTTGTAAAATGATAAGCATATATGATTTTATTTTCTAATTCACCATCATTTGGATAAAGTACTCAGGCATCTAAGTTTTTTTGCACTCTGGTCAGATCAATTTTTGAAAGACACAACTAGCATTTTAAGTCTAGTCCTGGTACTCTCCTTATAAAGGCAGTTGAAACAGTCATACCATTGATTTATGCCAAAATATTTCTCACACTGATGTAATCTTATTGTAATTAAGATCACACATAAATAATTCAATGCAATTTTAAGGCACTTGCTTACATCATGCAAAACCTCTGCCAAAATAATTAAACAAAGGCAAACAGAATGTGTCACACATTCACTGGCTTTCAGTACATGAAAATGCACATTTGTAGATAAGAACAGCTCTCTTCTGTAAGCTGGGGATTTACAGCAAGCCATAATAAACAAATGTATTACATGGTGAAAGTAGGTTGTGCCATTTTCTAGACCAGAAATGTGAGGGAATTCTGTCTTTACTGGGAATTAAATGGGAGTTTTCAGCTGCTGAGGGTGCATAAGGTTTCAATTCAATGTATGAAATCATGTGCAGGTAAAGATATTGGATTTATTTCTGAATTATTATGGAAGCTGTATGAAGAGTGATTGTTACATCTGTGATTATAAATAATTTCTTGTACAAACTGAATTTCCATTATGTTTTCTGACAAACATGGATTTTTCTAAATGCTGAAAATATGTACAAAATGATTTGAAATACTAAGACAAATAAACAACTCAAAATAAAGCGGTATTGTTTAGAAATAGGGGCCAATCTTTGACATCTGCCGGAAATAGATGAGAAATCAGTGGAATGACCGCACTATCGACCTGATGCTGAAGTCGGGAAGCATAAACCATTTTTTATTTGGGCCTTATTTGAGTGCCACTGGCAAGCTGCAGCTCGCTGATTGTGCGAAAGTGGGAAGTTGGCTGGCTACCATGCTGAGCTGACTGACAGGTCAGGTCTTGGGGAGGGAAGGTGATCCGGCAGGAGATGGGGGGACGGGTGGGGGCGGTGCCTCACATGGGCCAGAGATTTTTCATGGGCCCAGGAGAAGGCCCCCACAAAAATAAAGATTAAACATTTCCTGGGCTATTATTTGAGCGGCCTCCAGCAGTCCCTTTAAGGGCCACTAGTTAGGATGTTCAATACCTGATACAAATGGGCGGAGCATGTGGAGTACGTGCTTCACCCATTTGCATTGGAAAATTGCAATCGGAGTCCTATAACTGGTATAGGACCCCAATTTGCAGATTTAGATGGCCTCCCATCTATTTCAGGTGGGCAGGTGGGTTGCTTGAACATTTACAGGCCAGCCTGAAATATTGCATTAGCTGGGCCTTTACCATCAATGGGGTGGCTGACATTTCTCTCTACCATAATTTTCAACTGCTGGTCCTGTTTTTCAGGTGAGAAACAAGTAGCCAGCAGTGGAAAATTGTAGAGATGCAGAAAATTAGAGTTAGTCCTTAAAAATATTACTGTACATATCTCACACTAATTGCTATTTGATTACATCTCACTTTCTTTTTCAAGTCGTTGATAAATTTGGTTAGAAGGGAAGGAGCATAGTTTGTTTGAAATTCTTTTGGGATTTCTTCAGTATGCAACCTACCAACAAAAAAATCATTGGAGGTGAAGTACAATATTTATTATATATCGCAGCCATTTTTGTTTGCTCTTCGTATGTAGGTGACACTGTTAATGCAGTATTCATTGCCTGAGGGCATTAAGAGTCAACCACAGTGTGGTTCTGGAGTTACATATAGGCCAGACTAGGTAGGTTCCTTTCCCTGAAGGATATTAGTGAACCAGCTGGGTTTTTAGCAACAGTCCAGCAGCTTTCATGGTCATTTTCTGGTGCTAACTCACAAATTACTAACTTTATTGAATTCTATTTCACAACTTACCACGGTGGGTTACTAATTCCAGAACCATAACTATTAGGTTACCGTATCGATATTTGCGCAAGCTAAAATAAAGGAAGAAGAAAGAATTTGCATTCATATAGCACCTTTCACGACCTCAGGATTTCCCAAACTGCTTTACAGCTAATGAAGTACTTTTTGAAGTGTAGTCACTGTTGTGATGTAGGAAACGCAGCAGGTAATTTGTGTCACAGACAGCATACAGTGTAGACGATGCCAGGGATTGGAAACTATTGTTATGAGGGGAGACTGAGATAATGAAACTATTTCCACTGGAGCAGAAAAAACAAAGATTTAATAGAGGTTTTTAAGTTATAAAGGGCTTTGATACAGTGCATACGAAATGCGTATTTCCTCTGATTGGAGAGTCAGAAGAGAGTTCATTAATTTAAAATTGTCACTAAGAGAATGAGGAGATAAGTTAGGAGAAAGTTCCTTATACAGAAAATTGATAGGGTATGGAATACTTTGCCCCTGGTTGAGGTAAAGACCATTGCATAAGGAAAGAGTAGATGAACATTAGAAGCAAAGGAACATACAAAACTATGGGGAGAAAGCAGGACAGTGGGATTAGTTTTGTATTACTTCAGCAAAGAGCCCACAGACATGATGGACTAAAATGGCCTCAATCTGTGCTGTAAACTTCTACGGTTAAGAGTTGGCATATTATTATTTTTGACACAATAGAGACAAATATAATGGGCCAAATATAATGGAGCGGGGCATCTCACGGCCTGTCCCGTTAGTTTTTTAAAAATTTGCCATGGGCATTTGAGACCTCGGTGAACAACGCGACAAACAGTGTACCTCCTTAACCAACAAGATTTAAGGATTGAGAAATAAAGTGAATTCAATGTCATGTCAGGTACGGAAGGAGAAATAGAGGGAAAGAAAGGTTGAATTAAGAGAGAGGGGAAAAAAAAGACACAAAGGAAAACTAAGAAAAATAAATTAAATTTGACATTTTTAAAATCTCCTAAAACAATTCACAACCTGAAGGAATGCGGCTCCACACTTATAATTGTTCACTTTCTGGGCAAGAGAGGTTGATTGGTAGTCATTAACAATTATCATGTTGTTAAGGGGTACGCTATTAGTTATGAGATTTAACTTTCTGTGGCAAGTTTAACGGACAGTTAATGTGCAAGTGCAGCAACTTCATGAAAATCATGGGGGGGGGTAAAGCGTGAGATGCCTTTTATGCGAAGTTAACTGCGGAGTGGCACAAATTGGCCAGCAACTTGTGGCGATTTGCAATTCACAGTGGTTCTCTTTCTCGCTATAAGTTGCTGGCCGACTTGCCATGCGTCATTCAGATGCCGTTATTTTTTCAGCAAAACCCGGCTCGTGGTAGCTGATATTTTTAGGACTTGCATATTGTTAACTGAACACTGGATGGCCTCCTGATGGGAGTAAGAACATAGTTTGTGTAGGGGAGGTCAGCCTAGATTATGTGCTTAAAACCTGGAATGGGTCTCGTATTGACACTCCTGATTTTAGTCGTATAACACTGACATCTGAGCAGCAGTATGACGAGGGTACTAGTGGATTTTCCATGTCATTGTGTGAGTTGGAATTTTTAAAACAACTAACCAGCTCAGGATGCACAGAGGTTTCTGCATCTGCCAACAGTCTAAAGTTTAATTCCTTGCAACCTGCTTTAAACTAGTAAATGGCAGGGGTGGGGGGTGGGGGGTGCTCAGGTGGAAAAGGTAGTATAAATAATAATTCTAAAACAAATGAAAAGGAAGAGAGTAGAGTAATAGTCAGAAATTATGCTTTAGGCACCACAGGTAAAAGGAAAACTAAAAGATGTAAAGTAATTAAATTAGGAGAGAGAAATAAGAAATGTGTGAGAAAAACAACATTAGAGCAGAAGGACAGGTTAAGATGTGTGGCCCAAATAAGGGTTCTTTATACAAACACACAGAGTATAAGGAACAAATTGAATGAATTGCAGATGCAAATTCAACTTAGAGGGTACGACATGGTAGCCATTACTGAGACATGGTTGCAAGACGGTCAGGACTGGGAACTGAATATACCAAGTTACAAGGTCTATAGGAAGGATAGGGAAACAGAGAGGTGGAGGAGTAGCCTTAGTGATTAAGGATGAAATTACTTCAATGATAAGAGATGATATAAAGAGAGGTAAGCAGGCAGTGGAGACTTTTTGCGTAGAATTAAGAAAAAGAAAAGGATTTAAGACGGTAGTGGGAGTTGCGTATAAGCCCCTGGTAGCAGCTATAAAGTGGCAGAATGTATAAATGCAGAGATTAGACAAGCATGTAGCAAAGGCAGAGTGGTTTTAATGGAGGATTTTAACTCTCATATTGAATGGAATAAGCATATGAGCTCATGTCAGAAAGGTAGTGAATTTCTAGAGTGCGTTCAGGACAGCTTACTGCAACAATATGTCCAAGAACCAAGAACGGGGCAGGCCATATTAGATTTAATAATGAGTAATGAGCCAGATTTAGTTAACAGCCTAACGATGCATGAACATTTATCTAATAGTGATCATAACATGATCGAGTTCAACGCTATGTTTGAAACCCATATCTACTAAGGTTCTAAATTTAGGTAAAGGGATGAGACAGAGACTGTCCACAGTAAACTGGGCAAATCTGTTAAGAACATAAGAAATAGGAGCAGGAGTAGGCCATACGGCCCCTCAAGCCTGCTCCGCCATTCAATCAGATCATGGCTGATCTTTGGCCTCAACTCCACTTTCCCGACCGATCCCCATATCCCTTGATTCCCCTAGAGTCCAAAAATCTATCCATCTCAGCCTTGAATATATTCAATGACTCAGCAGCCACAGCCTTCTGGGGTAGAGAATTCCAAAGATTCACAACCCTCTGCGTGAAGAAATTCCTCCTCATCGCAGTCTTGAATGGCCGAACCCTTATCCTGCGACTATGCCCCCTAGTCCTGGACTCTGTAGCCAGGGGAAATAATCTCTCAGCATCTACCCAGTCAAGCCTCTTTTTTTATTCGATCATGGGATGTGGGCATCGCTGGCAAGGCCAGCATTTATTGCCCATCCCTAATTGGCCTTGAGAAGGTGGTGGTGAGCCGCCTTCTTGATCCGCTGCAGTCCGTGTGGTGAAGGTTCTCCCACAGTGCTGTTAGGAAGGGAGTTCCAGGATTTTGACCCAGCGACAATCAAGGAACGGCGATATATTTCCAAGTCGGGATGGTGTGTGACTTGGAGGGGAACGTGCAGGAGGTGTTGTTCCCATGTGCCTGTTAATCTTGTCCTTCTAGGTGGTAGAGGTCGCGGGTTTGGGAGGTGCTGTTGAAGAAGCCTTGGCGAGTTGCTGCAGTGCATCCTGTGGATGGTACACACTGCAGCCACAGTGCGCCGGTGGTGAAGGGAGTGAATGTTTAGGATGGTGGATGGGGTGCCAATCAAGCGAGCTGCTTTGTCCTGGATGGTGTGGAGCTTCTTGAGTGTTGTTGGAGCTGCACTCATCCGGGCAAGTGGAGAGTATTCCATCACACTCCTGACTTGTGCCTTGTAGATGGTGGAAAGGCTTTGGGGAGTCAGGAGGTGAGTCACTCGCCGCAGAATACCCAGCCTCTGACCTGCTCTTGTAGCCACAGTATTTATGTGACTGGTCCAGTTAAGTTTCTGGTCAATGGTGACCCCCAGGATGTTGATGGTGGGGGATTCGGCGATGGTAATGCCGTTGAATGTCAAGGGGAGGTGGTTAGACTCTCTCTTGTTGGAGATGATCATTGCCTGACACTTGTCCGGCGCAAATGTTACTTGCCATTTATCAGCCCAAGCCTGGATGTTGTCCAGGTCTTGCTGCATGCAGGCTCGGACTGCTTCATTATCTGAGGGGTTGCAAATGGAACTGAACATTGTGCAATCATCAGCGAACATCCCCATTTCTGACCTTATGATGGAGGGAATGTCATTGATGAAGCAGCTGAAGATGGTTGGGCCTAGGACACTGCCCTGAGGAACTCCTGCAGCAATGTCCTGGGGCTGAGATGATTGGCCTCCAACAACCACCACCATCTTCCTTTGTGCTAGGTATGACTCCAGCCACTGGAGAGTTTTCCCCCTGATTCCCATTGACTTCAATTTCACTAGGGCTCCTTGGTGCCACACTCGGTCAAAAGCTGCCTTGATGTCAAGGGCAGTCACTCTCGCCTCACCTCTGGAATTCAGCTCTTTTGTCCATGTTTGGACCAAGGCTGTAATGAGGTCTGGAGCCGAGTGGTCCTGGCAGAACCCAAACTGAGCATCGGTGAGCAGGTTACTGGTGAGTAAGTGCCACTTGATAGCACTGTCGACGACACCTTCCATCACTATGCTGATGATCGAGAGTAGACTGATGAGGCGGTAATTGGCCGGATTGGATTTATCCCGCTTTTTTGGACAGAGCATACCTGGGCAATTTTCCACGTTGTTGGGTAGATGCCAGTGTTGTAGCTGTACTGGAACAGCTTGGCTAGAGGCGCAGCTAGTTCTGGAGCACAAGTCTTCAGCACTACAGCTGGGATGTTGTCGGGGCCCACAGCCTTTGCTGTATCCAGTGCGTTCAGCTGTTTCTTGATATCACGTGAAGTGAATCGAATTGGCTGAAGACTGGCTTCTGTGATGGTGGGGATATCCTAATAATCTTGTATGTTTCAATGAGATCACCTCTTTTTCTTCTAAACTCCAGAGAGAAAAGGCCCATTCTACTCAACCTCTCCTCATAGGACAACCCTCTCATCCCAGGAATTAATCTAGTGAACCTTCAATGTACTGCGTTCAAAGCAAATATATCCTTCCTTAGAGAAGGAGACCAAGACTGTACGCAGTACTCCAGGTGTGGTCTCAATGGGTCTTAATGGGTAAAAGGACAGAAGATCAGTGGGAGGTGTTCAAAAAAGAATTTAACATGATACAGAACCAATTTATACCCCATAGGGGCAAGAGCTCTATTTGCCAAAAAAAACAGCCGTGGATGACAAAAGAGGTAAGAGACAATATAAAACTAAAGGAAAAAGCATACAAAATGTAAAATATAGCACAGATCCTGGCGCCTTGGAGAGATACAAAGGACAGCAAAGGTGACAAAACAGATAGTAAGAGCTACTAAAAGGAAATACGAAAAGAAACTTGCAAGGGATATCAATATCAACACAAAAAATTTTTACAAATATATTAGGAAAAAGGTGGTCAAGAGCAATGTGGGCCCCTTAAAAACTGATAATGGTGATATTGTAAATGAAAATAAGGAAATGGCAGACATGTTAAATAATTTCTTTGTATCAGTATTTACAGTAAAGGAAGAGGATGGCATGCTGGACAACCCAAGGAAACTAATTTTGAATCAGGGGCGTGGACTCATCATAATTAACATATTCAAATTAACAGTAATGAAGAAAATAACGGCACTAAAGAGTGACAAATCCCCAGGACCAGATGGTTTCCATCCCAGGGTTTTAAAGGAAGTAGGTGAGAACATTGCAGATGCCCTAACTATAATCTTCTGAAGTTCTCTCGATTCAGAGTCTATAACTAAGGATAGAGTGACTGAACACCTTGAAAAATTTCAGCTGATCAGAGAGAGCCAACATGGATTTGTAAGGGGTAGGTCATGCCTGATGAACCTAACAGAATTTTTTGTAGAGGTGACTAAAGTAGTGGACAGTGGAATGTCTATGGATGTTGTTTATATGGACTTTCAGAAGGCATTTGATAAAGTCCCTCATAAGAGACTGTTGGCTAGAGTTGAAGCTCATGAAATTGAGGGCAAATTATTGACCTGGTTAGGAAACTGGCTAAGCAGCAAGTGACAGAGTAAAGATAATGGACAGGTACTCAAATTGGCAGGATGTAACTAGTGGTGTCCCACAGGGATCTGTGCTGGGGCTTCAACTATTCACTGTATTTATTAACGACTTAGATGATGGGATAGAGAGCCACATATCCAAGTTTGCCGATGATACAAACATAGGCAGCACTGTAAGCAGTGTAGATGGAAGCATCAAATTACAGAGAGATATTAATAGATTAAGTGAATGGGAAAAACTGTGGCAAATGGATTTCAGTGTAGGCAAGTGTGAGGTCATCCGCTTTGGACCTGAAAAGGATAGATCAGAGTACATTCTAAATATTGAAAAGCTCAAAACAGTGGAGGTCCAAAGAGACTTGGGGTCCATGTACATAGATCATTAAATGTCTTGGACAGGTACAGAAAATAATCAAAAAGGTTAATGGAATGCTGGCCTTTATATCTAGAGGACTAGAATACAAGGGGGTAGAAGTTATGCTACAGCCATACAAAGTCCTGGTTAGATCACACCTGGACTACTGTATTCAGTTCTGGGCACCGCATCGTAGGAAGGATATATTGAGCTTGGAGGGAGTGCAGCATAGATCTTCTAGAATGATACCTGGACTCCAAGGGTTAAATTATGAGGAGAGATTACACAAACTAGGGTTGTATTTCCTTGAATTTAGAAGATTAAGGGGTGATTTGATCGAAGTTTTCAAGATATTAAGGGGAACTGATAGGGTAGATAGAGAGAAACTATTTCCGCTGGTTGGGGAGTCTAGGACTAGGGGACATAGCCTAAAAATTAGAGCCAGGACTTTCAGGAGTGAAGTGAGGAAACACTTCTACACACAGAAGGGTGGTAGAAATTTGGAACTCTCTTCCGCAAATGGCAGTTGATGCTAGCTGAATTGTTAATTTTAAATCTGAGATTGATAGAATTTTGTGAACCAAAGGTATTAAGGGATATGGGGCTCTGGAGTTAGGTCGCAGATCAGCCATGATCTCACTGAATGATGGAACAGGTTTGAGGGGCTAAATGGCCTACTTCTGTTCCTATGTTCTCATGTTTTTTTTTGTCAGTGGCTCATGTGGTTGGCAAAATTCTTAGTTGATTGAGTAAACTATAAACATATAACTCTATTAATTAAAAATTGAGTAGAACTTGAAAATATGCTACTGGTCTAACTACTTCAAACAGTTAGATTTCACTATACTATCTAGAAATGCGGCTTGCCATTATAAACAATATAGTACATTATTGGTTTGTTGGAATTATCTAACGATTCTAAATCATAATGGGCCAGAAATTGCTGTGAGCGGCGAACACACATCGCCCGCCGCTCGTAAGTAACTAACTCACCCACAAATTTTTTGCTGGCTTCTGGACGCCAACTTGCTTTAATTGAGAGCTGCAAGAAGGGCAGCAGTCATTCCCGGGCTTCTCTGAGCTGTGAGAGCGGGCAAAGGATCTCTCTCTCCCCTCAACCCCATTCAGCTTGAAGCATCGACAAGCTGCAGAGTCAGAATCACGAAGTGAAAACCTCCTTCACAGGCACGCAGACTAATAACCAGGAAGTGTCAGGTAGATTAGTAAATTCTCTATAAAATTAGTTAGAGAAAGAGAAATAAAGAGATGGTAAGATTAAAACACAGAGGTAAAGGAGGCAGTAAAAAAATAATGATTTTAAATTAATTTTTTTTCAAGTGTCCCCAACAACAATTAATATCAGGAGGAATGAGACACCATATTTTTAAAAGTTAATTCTCAGTGCTAGAGAGGTAGTTTGGCAGTCATTAATACTTACCATGGTGTTAAAAGTTAGATTAGACCTAAAAAAAACCAGCAAACCTTTTTTATGGCGAGATTAGTTCGTTTCCAGCTGGGCAGTGCAGCAAGTTCGTACTGATCCACTCATTCAGCTGGTGAGATATCTTTAATGTGAAGCTTTCAAATGAGCAGGGCAAATGGTAGAGCAATTTCTGGATTTCCACATTTGACTGTCCATGCGCACTCGTTGGAACTTGTTCTTCCATTTGCCCTGAAATAATGGTGAGCCCCATTAGCCTTGCTGTAATTTCATGAGCAATTTCTAGGTCTTTGGGCTCAATTTTAGCCCCCAAGATTGGGTGGATTAGGGGCAGGGGAGCAGACCACATCAATGTTTTTGGGGGTGGGCAGACATTCCAGCTGGAAACTGCCCATTTTTGCATTAGACTCAGGCAAATCTGTGTGCGTGCGCACAACAGTCACCAGGAAGTCCCGCCCCACTTAAATCCGGCAGGCCGATACCTAAAGGGGCAATGTACCTCATTGAAGTACTTAAGTTACTTTATATTTTGTGTACTGGACACTTAAAATGATTTTAACCTTAACTGGGCAGCTTTCCCATTGCTTCCGATTCACACCTGCTGAAACCAGACGGAACGGGCCGGATCAATGAAAAATACACTAAATGAATTAAATAAAATGATATTTTCCATTGTAAAAGGAGTTAACAAACATACCTTAAAACCAATGCTGCCTGGAGCCCCCACCTCTCCGATCTCTGATGTCGCCTGGACACCCCTCCGATCTCCGATATCTCCCCCTCCCTCTGATCACAAATGTCTCCCCCCACTCGATCTCCGATATCTCCCCCACCCCGATCTCCGATGTCCCTCCTACCCCCAATCTCTCTCCCACCCCGATCTCTGATGTCTCGCCCCCACTCCGATCTCCCCCTCACAAACCCTGATCTCTCTCCCAATGGCTGATGAGGTCTCTCTCTCTCTTCCCCCCATCCGCCTCGGATGTGAAGCTCTTCTCTGCCGATGGGCACCCTTCCTGTCAATCAGGCTGGCAGCCGGGTGAGAAACCTGGAAAAGGCATTAATCGGCCTCGTTCACCTACTTCCCTTCCGGGTTTTGCACCTTAAAACCCCCGCACCACTGCACTCCTCCCACCAGCATGACAAAATCATGCCCATTGTTGCTGTGAACCAACTGCATTGTACCTCGATATTTGTCAAAAAATGCATAAAACAGAACATATGCAGCAATGCAAGAAATGAACAGTTCCATTTCACAGCCAGCACTCTGGGTGCTATAAAATGCCAGCTGTCTTTTGTCTATTGATACAACATTTTTGGCATTGATGTAGTGTGATTATTTGCTAAAAGTGTAATATAACGCTGCTGGTTTTGCAGTTTTGACATTAATATCTGGAAGAGGTGATTGCAACAAAAATGTTCCCAAGCGCATGGGAACACCACCATCTGCACGTTCCCCTCCAGGTCACACACCATTCTGACTTGGAAATATATCGCCATTCCTTCATCGTCGCTGGGTCAAAATCCTGGAACTCCCTACCTAACAGCACTGTGGGAGAACCTTCACCACACAGACTGCAGCGGTTCAAGAAGGCAGCTCACCACCACCTTCTCATGGGCATTTAGTGATGGGCAATAAATGCTGGCCTTGCCAGTGACACCCACATCCCATGAATGAATATAAAAAATTGTTATAATATACCATGGAATTGGCTTCTTTCTTGCTGTCGCTGCATATATAAAGTTAAAACCAAGTTTATTCATAGAAAATATGAGTTTCTGAGAGAGGGGCCAAGTCACTCATTTCAAATACAGGCATTTTGTTAGTTTTATTTGTATATATGTTTGATTGGTAGCTCTTTTTGAATTTGAGACACATATTTGAATTACTTGAGGGGCAGGTACTGCAGTTTCACCCCAGGATCTGCATAACCTGCCCACAGTGAAAAGCAGTCCCTGCCCAAGGAATGGAGACTAAAGAGGTGGGGCAGTTAAATGTCAAGAGGGTTAAATTGGATAAGACAACAAACCGGGTGCAGGTATCGTGATCTGCGATTAACCCGCTCCCGGTGCTTCCGTCGCAGGCAGGGCAGCACTTACCTGAGCGCACCCTTCGACACCAGCTTTGCCATAAGGGTTGAATGACATTTGCACTTTCCACCAGCAGGGGGAGCATGAATCTCTTAAAGGCAGGCTGTCTCTCTGACAGCCAGCCAAAATCTCTTAAAGGTAGCCGGTACCTGTAATTTGCTAAAAATAACAGTCTGCTGTCTGCACGCAGTCTGAATGGAGATCAGACACCACAATTCACAGGCCATACACACACTGGCAGCTATTCAACCATGACAAGCACATTACCCAGACACACGTTCCACTTTCTTGCAGGAGAAGGTGGCACATAACAGGAGGCAGCAAGTGGCAGTGGCATTTAGACCCTCAAGCCTGTTCCGCCATTCAATGAGATCATGGTTGATCTGTGACCCAACTCCATATACCCACCGTAGCCCCATATCCTTTAATACCCTTGGTTCACAGAAATCTATCAATCTCAGATTTAGAATTCACAATTGAGCTAGCATCAACTGCCGTTTGCAGAAGAGCTTCCCAAACTTCTCCCACCCTTTGAATGTAGAAGCATTTCCTAACTTCTCTCCTGCACATCCTGGCTCTAAATGTTAGGCTATGATCCCTTGTCCTTGTACTTAAGCATAGGAGACCTTCAAAAATATTTACAAATGCATCAGCAGCCAGAAGCAATAATCCAGCAACTAACCTGTAAATCCTCCATGGTCCCTTTAAATAGCGTTGGTAGGGAGTCCTCCAGGCATGCTAAGACATGTTTAGATGGTCGCGGCTAAGACAGTGCGTTGAGTGGAACGTTAAGTGCCAAATGGTGTCTATCCCTTTAAATCAGTGTTGCACATTGATCAAACGCATTTTCTCCCTACTTTACATGATGCTGGCGTTTGTTATTTGCACATGCGTTAAACCCTTTACCAAGATGGCGTCAGGTACACATCATGCGTGTGTATCCAAGACGCCATCTTGGATCTCCGGGAGGCCGCGTAGTGCCGAAACAACGGGCGCTAGACGGCCAGTTTAGCACCACAAATGTTTGAAGGAAGTTTTTTGATTTTATTCAATAAAAAAAATGAACCCCGAACTGTTCTTAGTTAAGATAGGTTCTTGTAGGTTAATTTAATTCTTCATGAATTGCATGTTCCAGTATGATACTGTTCCACACCCCTATGTGTTTATATTGGTAGAATATGTTAAAAAGCAAAAGTAACTATTAATAGATAAAGGGACAAAAATAAGTGAGTTGCTGGGTCTGTCACTTTCGCCCTTTTCCCTATGATGGTGGGACATAGCAATTGTCTATAGCCAGGCTCTTTAAAGGTGGCATTCTTATCAATGTTCAGTTTTAGGCAAGGTGAAATAAGGAGATGGGCAAAAAAGTATGTGCCATTTATGCTGTTTCTCTGGGGATTCTGTTAGTCTCCCACCGAAGTTACAGTGAGAGATCAGAAGAACCCCCTATTGAATTTCAGGGCCTGTCTCTGTTCACTTAGAGGGCAGCCAGGCCTAGGCACTGGGATGTTTACAATGGAAGCCTAAGCTGCTGCTTTTGCTTCCAATAAGCTTTCCTTTGACCTGGTGTGAAAACCTGGGGGTGAGCAAATGCACACATGCTGTCTTACATTGAGATTCAAGAGGGCAGTTTGCTTTTGTTTATGTTTTTGCCTCTAAACACCAGGCACCTCAGGCTTGTGTAATATGAATATAGGCAAGATTTCCACTATAAGAGGAAACGTGTAACAGTCACTTTGCACCAACATATTTGTAATAATTGTCAAGTACTAGAAATAAAGAAACAACTTGCATTTACATAGCAACTTTTATGTCTTCAGGACATTCTAAAGTCCTTCATAGCCAATGAAATACATTTGAAGTGCAGTCATTGATCTTGTGTGGGCAAATGCAGCAGCCAATTTGTGCACAGTGAAGTCCCACAATAGCAATGAGATAAATGATCAGATAATCTGTTTTAGCTAGCTGTGGGATAAATGTTGGCCAGGACACCAAAAGAAATTCACTGCTCTTCTTCAATTAATGCTATGGGATCTATTACATCCACCTGAAACGGCAGATGGGGCATCAATTGAATACCTCATCTGGAAGATAGCATTTCCAACAATTCATCACTCCCTTTGTAGTGCATTGATGGAGGAAATTTTCATAGAATCACAGAAAGGTTACAGCACGGAAGGAGGCCATTCAGCCCATCAAGTCCACACCGGTTCTATGCAAGAGCAATCCAGCTAGTCCCACTCCCCCGCCCTTTCCTCGTAGCCCTGAATTTTTTTTCCTTTCAAGTACTTATCCAGTTCCCTTTTGAAGGCCATGGTTGAATCTGCCTCCACCAACCCCTCGGGCAATGCATTCCAGATCCTAACCACATGCTGTGTAAAAAAGTTTTTCCTCATGTCACCTTTGGTTCTTTTGCCAATCACCTTAAATCTGTGTCCTCTGGTTCTTGACACTTCCGCCAATGGGAACAGTTTCTCTCGATCTACTCTGTCTAGACCCTTCATGATTTTGAATACCTCTAACAAATCACCTCGTAACAGTCTCTGTTCCAAGGAGAACAACCCCAGCTTCTCCAGTCTATCCACGTAACTAAAGTCCCTCATCCCTCATCCCTGGAATCATTCTAGTAAATCTCTTCTGTACCCTTTCTAAGGCCTTCGCATCTTTCCTGAAGTGCAGTGCCTAGAACTGCACACAATACTCCAGTTGTGGCCGAAACAGCGATTTATAAAGTTTCATCATGACTTCCATACTTTTGTACCCAATGCCTCTTTAATAAAGCCCAGGATCCCGTATGCTTTTTTAACCACTTTCTCAACCTGCCCAGCCACCTTCAACGATTTGTGCATATATACCCCAGATCTCTCTGTTCCTGTACCCCTTCTTTTTTTTTTTATTCGTTCACGGGATGTGGGCGTCGCTGGCAAGGCCGGCATTTATTGCCCATCCCTAATTGCCCGCGAGAAGGTGGTGGTGAGCCGCCTTCTTGAACTGCTGCAGTCCGTGTGGTGACGGTTCTCCCACAGTGCTGTTAGGAAGGGAGTTCCAGGATTTTGACCCAGCGACAATGAAGGAACGGCGATATATTTCCAAGTCGGGATGGTGTGTGACTTGGAGGGGAACGTGCAGGTGGTGTTGTTCCCATGCGCCTGCTGCCCTTGTCCTTCTCGGTGGTAGAGGTCGCGGGTTTGGGAGGTGCTGTCGAAGAAGCCTTGGCGAGTTGCTGCAGTGCATCCTGTGGATGGTGCACACTGCAGCCACAGTGCGCCGGTGGTGAAGGGAGTGAATGTTTAGGGTGGTGGATGGGGTGCCAATCAAGCGGGCTGCTTTATCTTGGATGGTGTCGAGCTTCTTGAGTGTTGTTGGAGCTGCACTCATCCAGGCAAGTGGAGAGTATTCCATCACACTCCTGACTTGTGCCTTGTAGATGGTGGAAAGGCTTTGGGGAGTCAGGAGGTGAGTCACTCGCCGCAGAATACCCAGCCTCTGACCTGCTCTCGTAGCCACAGTATTTATATGGCTGGTCCAGTTAAGTTTCTAGTCAATGGTGACCCCCAGGATGTTGATGGTGGGGGATTCGGCGATGGTAATGCCGTTGAATGTCAAGGGGAGGTGGTTAGACTCTCTCTTGTTGGAGATGGTCATTGCCTGGCACTTATCTGGCGCGAATGTTACTTGCCACTTATCAGCCCAAGCCTGGATGTTGTCCAGGTCTTGCTGCATGCAGGCTCGGACTGCTTCATTATCTGAGGGGTTGCGAATGGAACTGAACACTGTGCAGTCATCAGCGAACATCCCCATTTCTGACCTTATGATGGAGGGAAGGTCATTGATGAAGCAGCTGAAGATGGTTGGGCCTAGGACACTGCCCTGAGGAACTCCTGCAGCAATGCCCTGGGGCTGAGATGATTGGCCTCCAACAACCACTACCATCTTCCTTTGTGCTAGGTATGACTCCAGCCACTGGAGAGTTTTCCCCCTGATTCCCATTGACTTCAATTTTACTAGGGCTCCTTGGTGCCACACTCGGTCAAATGCTGCCTTGATGTCAAGGGCAGTCACTCTCACCTCACCTCTGGAATTCAGCTCTTTTGTCCATGTTTGGACCAAGGCTGTAATGAGGTCTGGAGCCGAGTGGTCCTGGCGGAACCCAAACTGAGCATCGGTGAGCAGGTTATTGGTGAGTAAGTGCCGCTTGATAGCACTGTCGACGACACCTTCCACACTTTGCTGATGATTGAGAGTAGACTGATGGGGCGGTAATTGGCCGGATTGGATTTGTCCTGCTTTTTGTGGACAGGACATACCTGGGCAATTTTCCACATTGTCGGGTGGATGCCAGTGTTGTAGCTGTACTGGAACAGCTTGGCTAGAGGCGCAGCTAGTTCTGGAGCACAAGTCTTCAGCACTACAGCTGGGATGTTGTCAGGGCCCATAGCCTTTGCTGTATCCAGTGCACTCAGCCGTTTCTTGATATCACGTGGAGTGAATCGAATTGGCCGAAGACTGGCTTCCGTGATGGTGGGGATATCGGGAGGAGGCTGAGATGGATTATCCACTCGGCACTTCTGGCTGAAGATGGTTGCAAACGCTTCAGCCTTGTCTTTTGCACTCACGTGCTGGACTCCGCCATCATTGAGAATGGGGATGTTTGCAGAGCCTCCTCCTCCCGTTAGTTGTTTAATTGTCCACCACCATTCACGACTGGATGTGGCAGGACTGCAGAGCTTTGATCTGATCCGTTGGTTGTGGAATCGCTTAGCTCTGTCTATAGCATGTTGCTTCTGCTGTTTAGCATGCATGTAGTCCTGAGTTGTAGCTTCACCAGGTTGGCACCTCATTTTTAGGTACGCCTGGTGCTGCTCCTGGCATGCTCTTCTACACTCCTCATTGAACCAGGGTTGATCCCCTGGCTTGTTGGTAATGGTAGAGTGAGGAATATGCCGGGCCATGAGGTTACAGATTGTGCTGGAATACAATTCTGCTGCTGCTGATGGCTCACAGCGCCTCATGGATGCCCAGTTTTGAGCTGCTAGATCTGTTCTGAATCTATCCCATTTAGCACGGTGGTAGTGCCACACAACACGTTGGATGGTGTCCTCAGTGCGAAGACGGGATTTCATCTCCACGAGGACTGTGCGGTGGTCACTCCTACCAATACTGTCATGGACAGATGCATTTGCGACAGGTAGATTGGTGAGGACGAGGTCAAGTAAGTTTTCCCTCGTGTTGGTTCGCTCACCACCTGCCGCAGGCCCAGTCTAGCAGCTATGTCCTTCAGGACTCGGCCAGCTCGGTCAGTAGTGGTGCTACCGAGCCACTCTTGGTGATGGACATTGAAGTCCCCCACCCAGAGTACATTTTGTGCCCTTGCTACCCTTGTGCCCTCTAGTTTATATAGCCTCTCCTTGTTCTTCCAACTGAAATGTATCACTTTGCATTTTTCTGCGTTAAATTTCATCTGCCACGTGTCGCCCATGCCACCAACCTGTCTATATCCTCTTGAAGTCTATCACTATCCTTCTCATAGTTACTATCCTTCCAAGTTTTGTATCATCTGCAAATTTGGAAATTGTGCCCTGTACACCCAAGTCCAATTCATTAATATATTTCAAGAAAAGCAGTGGTCCCAGCACTGACCCCTGAGGAACACCACTGTATACCTCCCTCCAGTCCAAAAAACAACCGTTCACCACTACTCTCTGTTTCCTGTCCCTTAGCCAATTCTGTATCCATGTTGCTACTGCCCCCTTTATTCCATGGGCCGCAATCATGATGATAAGCCTACCGTGCGGCATTTTATCAAACGTCTTTTGAAAGTCTATATACACCACATCAACTGCATTGCCCTCATCTACCCTTTCTGTTACCTCATCAAAAAACCCCTATCAGGTTAGTTAAACACAATTTGCCTTTAACAAATCCATGCTGGCTTTCCCTAATCAATCCACCCTCATCCAAGGGACTGTTAATTCTGTCCCGGATTATCGTTTCTAAAAGTTTCCCCATCACTGAGGTTAAACTGAGTGGCCTGTAGTTGCTGGGTTTATCCTTACACCCTTTTTTGAACAAGGGTGTAACATTTGCAATTTTCCAGTCCTCTGGCACCACTCCCCTCGCCCGGTTTCAACCTCCTGGGGTAGTAAAAACTAAGTGGATCAATTACCCACTCTACAGAAATTTTAACACCACTGTTTTTAATAGATTTTACCATATTTTTTCTACCTGTGGATAATCTGGCACTTAACAGTCTTTTAAAAAAAATTATATAGCAGTTGTCAACTGGTACTTTTGCTATTTCTGGAATGTCATCATAATAAAGTATTGTGAATTATGCAGATTTTGTATTTGAAAAACAAAAATTAATTACAGTAATTTACATTTTTTTAAAAGCAAACAGGCTCAGGTAGAAGCATATGTAACACAGATGGATTTCTAAGAAATTTAGCCCTGGGAGTTGCTAACAGCAGAGAAACTGTATTAAGGTGATATGAAGCCTAAGATTTACTATCCCTTAAATGGATTAATGTTTCCATTAACAAACAGAGGAATGAGCGTGTTAATTGTTCACATGTTAAGAAAAAAAGAAAGAAGGAACTGGCAACCAAGGCCAATGCTGAAAACAACTTTTATTATCTTTTGCAAATCTTAGGAGACTGTGGGAGAAATTTTCCTCCTTTGCCACTTTATTACCCGAGATCAGGTGGTATAGTGGTGGATGAGGAGAGAAAATGGGAAAGATCCCAACTCCTGAAAATTGTGCCTCAAATTTCCCTCCCCTCACAGCAAAGATACTATTGGTGAGGCTTATCCTACAACCTTCCTCAGACTGGAGGGTTTGAGAGGCCCCCAAGAGCAACCTGAAGATGTCCACTGAAACCAGGTAAGCTGCTTTTCTTTCTTCCCCAGCAGGACTTACGCGGCAGACAACAGCAGCCAGAAAGCTCTGGCCCCTCAGATCTATGGCTGCAAACTTATTTCCACCCGGGGTCTCAGCACAGGACCTTACCAGAGGATATGCTTCCAAAAGGGATGTATTTAGACTATGGTTAAATGGGTTACTGTCTGCTTTATAATCAGAAATAGATCAGGAAGTTTGGGTGCATATAGGACTTCACAGGCACTGTGCAACCTTGGGGACACTGCATCTGTCTGGTGCCCAGTCCGGAGGGGGAGGGGAGAGGAGAATAGGCCCTCTATAGTCTTATGTGAAAACTGACAAATAAAGTTTGTTATCCTTACTTATTTAATAAGAAAACTGCAAAATTATGATTTGCAAAAACTAGATATTCTTAAAATCTGTAACACCAAATGTAAAAAGCACAAATATTCATACATAATTTAAAAATTAAAAAACATTTGCTTCCTTATTATGAAAAGCATGATTACTACTGAAACTGGAAGTTATATCAACAATCAAACAGACATTGGTTACATAAGGGTTTCACTGTAGCATGTCCTCCCTTGGTTGTGAGGTTCGGGCAATTTAATTGGTTTTAAAGCAATAGTGTGTGCACAATTTATTTATATATGATTTTGATAATAATTGAACATTTGTTTAGAACTTTTTACATAACTATGGGGGTAAGAATTGCTGTTTGTAGTGAATTCGTAAGCACTTTATTTTTAAATTAATTTACAATACATTATACATAGTGACCGATTTCTTCCTATCTATTTTCCCCAAAACGTGCCAACAGATGATCCAGGGCCATAAGAGGCCCAGCAAGGTAAGTTTTTAAAACAGTTTTACTGGTTTCCTTGTGGGCCAGGAGGAGCCAAGCTTTCTCCCTCCCGAGTGCAATCTCCTCCTGACCCGTTCCCTCGGGTCCCCAGCAGCGGCCTCCTGCCGCCCAAAATTCCGCTCCCGCCTGCCGGCCTTCTTGTCATTCCTGCCAGGTTCAGGCGGGAATCAGTTCTTCAAGATAGTAATGAGGCCTGGGGGGGAGAGGGAGGGTTAAATGGCTAGGGCCTCCTGCTGGTGTGGTGTGCAAGCTTGTCACTCGCCCTGCTCCCCCCATCGCCGCACTTACAGCCCGAGTTAAAATCAGGGCTTAAAAGTTTACAATATTCGGAAATGGAAACTTCTTTTTACCTTTTTAACTGAGGGCCAAATAACTGCATCAATTACTCCCACAGTAGATTGGCACCCATCAGATTTTAGGTCTTAAATAAATCAAAGCTATAAGAACATAAGAACATAAGAAATAGTAGCAGGAGTAGGCCAATCGGCCCCTCGAGCCTGCTCCGCCATTCAATAAGATCATGGCTATCTCACAAATCCACTTGTTAAAAAAAATGTACTCTTAAACAAGTCCCTGAACATAGACATATCAGTATGTGGGTTGGTGAATATCGCACTTGGGGACATCATACTATAAAAGTTTTAAAAGGATTTAGTCAATAACTACATGTAAAGTGGATAACATCATTAATATAATTTTCTTTCTTTGAAATCTTAGTAGTTACATAGCTATTCTAGATACATACAGACTAATAATGGATGTGAATTGTATTGTGTGTATATGGTTCTAAGATTCTTTTGAGCTAATGTGCTATGAAGCAAACATAAAAGGCTGAATGTAATGAACTTGAACTCTCGACGAGGAGCTGTGCTCACTTGGAGTGCAGATCAGGAGTTTGGATGTGGAAGTAAGTGGCCGCTGCAGGATTTTTCTATCCATTAAAATTAGTGGATGAAAAATTCTCTAGGGTTTGCTGACTCCCATGCTTGAATTTCCAATATACAATCCTTGGTGGGAGCGTGAATTCTCATCAGTTACTCCGTAGTCTGAGATTCAATAAAGTCCTCCATACACAAGTGTAATTCATCCCATCCCTCTCCAATTTTCCCCTAAATGCTAACTAATATTGGGGAATGGCTCTACTGGTGCTGGCAGCTCTGCGGCACCTCACCTAAGTGGTCATGTATGAGCCATGCCAATAAGTGTTGATGGGATATTTGTCCATGGAAGGGCATCGCGGCTGAGTGCAAATCTATCTACATTTAGTGCTCATATATGCACTTTTCTCAGCAATGATCATTAGATAGTGATCATGCTTTTCTTTTTCCCTGTCTTCGGGACACTGCAGTTAATTGTAGGCCATCTTCCCGTATCAGCTGAGATCAGGTAACAGTACAGATGAATGTGTAATGACCACCCTTTTGTTACATAGGAAAACAGTACTTTTCCCTTTAATTCCATTTATGCAATAAAAGTTGACATTAAGTTGAGGTAGTTCACAATAATGAGGTTGATAGAAATGATGAACAAGATGAATGTGATATCATACATACAATAAAACAATTAACCTCTGATGCAGGAAGTTCAAAATTATAACAATGACCATCTCCAACAAGAGAGTCTAACCACCTCCCCTTGACATTCAACTGCATTATCATCACCAAATCCCATACCATCAACATCCTGGGGGTCACCATTGACCAGAAACTTAACTGGACCAGCCATATAAATACTATGGCTACAAGAGCAGGTCAGAGGCTGGGTATTCTGCAGCGAGTGACTCACCTCCTGACTCCACAAAGCCTTTCCACCATCTACAAGGCACAAGTCAGGAGTGTGATGGAATACTCTCCACTTGCCCGGATGAGTGCAGCTCCAACAACACTCAAGAAGCTCCACACCATCCAGGACAAAGCAGCTCGCTTGATTGGCACCCCATCCACCACCCTAAACATTCACTCCCTCCACCACAAGTGCACTGTGGCTGCAGTGTGTACCATCCACAGGATGCACTGCAGCAACTCGCCAAGGCTTCTTCAACAGCACCTCCCAAACCCGCGACCTCTACCACCTAGAAGGACAAGGGCAGCAGGCACATGGGAACACCACCACCTGCACATTCCCCTCCAAGTCACAAACCATCCCGACTTGGAAATATATCGCCGTTCCTTCATCATAGCAGGGTTAAATCCTTGAACTCCCTTCCTAACAGCACTGTGGGAGAACCTTCACCACACGGACTGCAGCAGTTCAAGAAGGCGGCTCACCACCACCTTCTTAAGGGCAATTAGGGATGGGCAATAAATGCCGGCCTTGCCAGCGATGCCCACATGCCATGAATGAATAAAAAAAATGTTGATGCATATGTTGCAAGGTCAGTTGAAGCTGGCTTTCAAACTATAGGCTTGAAGAGAGGAATCAGCCTACCTTTGAACAAGTACAGGTGGTCACCTTGGTATCCTAGTCTTCTCTCCCATCTCTATAATGACCTTGTACCTCTGCTCCATATCTCTGCTTAAATGCGAGACAGCCAATTATTTTGAATCTGATTGTCAGTTATGAAGAACACAAATAAACCACAGGAACCAGTGAAAGGGAATTTAAATGGTTTGATCTGTTGATTGAATTACGTTACAGAAGGCGGTTGCACTATTAGAAACTACATAGCAAATGTAAGGCAGACCAGCTCATTTCCATACTCAGAAAAAGTTGCAAGAAAAAAATGACTTTCTAAAAGTTATTTATAAAAGAATTGCTCATATTATCTATTTGAGGAGTTCAATGGGTATCACTTAAGGCTTTGAATTGAAACAGTAGTAGTTACATAATAGGTTACATTCCGAAAAATGAAAATACAGAATAGATCTCTGGCCATAGATCCTTTTTCAGGTAGGACTGGTGGACAAAGAGTTAAGAAAGGTGATTAAAGAGGAGGGAGAGAAAATTAGGATACCAAGGTGACAACGTGTGAAATAAAATGAAAATTAAGGCTTTAAGGGAAATAATTCAGATGAGGTGGTATAAGCAACAATAGGCATACAGCTGACAAAGGAGATTGTAATGAAATGTAGAGGAAAGGGACCAAAGCAAAGCATGGTGACATGGGGATAGAGATGGAGAAGCAGAAGACTGAACAAAAGAACATGGGGCTCGAATTTAGCAGGCCTGCGGGTTCCCAGCGGGTGGTCCTCCGGGAGCGTCGAAAACGCGGACGGCTAATTGTGTGCGTCCCCCACGCGATCGCGGGATATTTGGACCCATTAAGCCCTGCTTCCGGGTTCTGCGCTCCCCAGCTGCGTGCCGGCCGGCTGCGCATGCGCAGTACCGTCGACGCGATGTAGGAGCTCCAGTTAAAGGGGCAGTCTCCCAAAGCCCCTCCTGCTGCAAGCAAGAGGTCTGGGAGAATGGCTCAACAAAGGGGAAAGGCTGCGCCCCGTTTTTCAGATCTGGCACTGCAGCTGATGCTGGAGGGCGTGAGGAGGAGGAGGGAAACACTCTTCCCAGAAGATGGGCGCAAGTTCCCTGCCGCCGCAACCAGGAAGGCATGGGCAGAGGTGGCGGCGGAGGTGAGCAGCAGGGGCAACACCCCAAGGACTTGGGAGCAGTGCCGCAAGCGCTTCAATGACCTGACTAGGTCTGGCAAGGTGAGTACACCAACGCACCCTCCCACATCCCGTCCCCACCATCACGCCAAGCAGATCACAACCCCCTCCTGCACACCCACCACTGCGCTCCATCAGCAATCCTCACAGCCACTCATTCACCATCCTCGCCGTGCACGCAAGTACCCACCGTCCCTGACCCCACCCGAACACTACCACACACCCCAATCCCCATGCAATGGGATGGGCACGTGGCCCACGCTTCCTCCCATCCGTTCCGCGCCACGCTCAACCCAACCACACCGATGCTCGATGCGTCTCACGATGCAAGACGCACCCACTCACACATCTGTGTTTTGCCTTCACAGGAGAAGAGAAGCAAGAACAATAGGGAAAGGGCACGCACCGGAGGTGGGCCGCCGCAAGTGGTGGAGCTCACCGACGCAGAGGTGGAGGCGCTCGACCTCGCCCGCACGCGACATTGCCTGTCGGTGGCCGATGGCGAGTGTGTCGCTGCCGAAACGGCCGGTAAGGGAAAGCTGACACTCAACACCCATGATCGCGAGTGACCGTATCATCACCTGCCATCAGGCGCACTGTCAAGTTGGTCCACATGCCTCAAGGTGCCCTCTGTTCTCTTGCAGGTCCGTCTTTGGGTCAAGCGAGCGTGGAGGGCGATTCCTCAGAGGACATGGCGGTCTCTGAGGGTGCATCGTCACATCAGAGCCAACCATCCACCAGCGCAGAGACACGCACCTCGGTGGGTCCCCCTCGCCAACTAGTTGGGGTAGCACTTGGTGAGTCACTGCGCACGAGTGAGCATGAGCAGACCCTGGTGGCAGGGGCAGCCGCGGAGGGTCCGCGACGGAGGGAGCACTCATCTCCAGGCTCTGCTCAGCCGGACCCAGATGCTGAACCCAGGGGGCCACCAGTGAAAAGGAGTGTCGTCGAGGGCCACCAGCTAATTGCTGAGGTACTGGCAGAGGTGCCGCGCGCATTGTCCACAATAGCGCAGGCGATGGAGGAGTCCACCTCCTGCATGTGGGCATTGGTGGCGCAGGCACAGGAGGGTACCGGCGACACAGTGTCGTGGGTAGGTGCGGGACTGTCTGCGGTGGAGGACAGGCTGGCCTCCCTCGAGCGTCACGCACAGCTCCACTTCGAGTCCTTGCAGGCCCTGACAACGTCTGTACGGATTCAGGGTGAGCAACATTACGACGCCACCAACAGGCTGAGGGATACACTAGGGGTGGCCTTGCAAGGCCTCACACATGCCATCCAAACTGCCGTCCAGCAGGGTGGAAGGGGTGATGTGGGCCGAGGCCAAGAGAGGGATGATGGTGACCGGGGACATGGAAGCGGGGACGCCTCTCAAGGCGTCCCCACGTCCCACCCGTCGCCCACCTCTCAACCAGTACCCGCAATGGTGCCTCCTCTCCAGGTGGCCGAGTCTGCCCCTGCCCCGGTGCAGGAGGAGCAGTCTGTGGAGGTGCCCTCACGGGCACCGAAACCCAGGGGCCGTCCGCCAAAAGCATCTACCCGGTCAAGGCAAGAAGACGAGCAACCTGCCACTACCTCTGCTGGAGCCACAGGGGTAGCACCACGTAGGGGTTCCCGGAGAAGAATTGCAAAGGCCTTATAATCACAAAGGGAATACACCAGGGTGTTTATTATTTTGTACTTTGTTTCTTATATAATGTCACATTCCAGATATTAAATAGTCTATTCTCACCACTCCTGCCACCTCTCGTCCATTCTTCCGCGGCTTGTGCAATAGTTGCGTTCCGTGGAGGCCATCATGACGGCGAACACCTGCTGCCACCCATTGGGCACACTGCTGTGGGTGCAGGATTACTGGCAGCACTCTTCAGTGGAGGGGGCTGGTATGGCCGCTCGCATGTGCAGGTGAGGAGATGAGAGCGCCTCGCAGTGTCTGACTCTAGGAGAACCGTTGACGTATGAGTGCGTCCCTGGCCCGGCGACCATCCCGGTGAGTCGCGGCTCGGCGCATGGGTCGTCCAACATCCTCTGGCGCGTCCTCCTCCTCCGCCTCCTCCTCCTCCGCCTCCTCCTCCTCCTCCACCTCCTCGCCCTCGCCTTCCTCAATGTGGGTGGCGGGTGTGGATGGGGCCTCCTCCAGCGGCACCCCTCTCTGTTGGGCCATGTTGTGCAGGGCACAGCAGACAACTATGATTCGTCCCACTCTGAATGGTGTGTATTGGAGCGCTCCCCCAGAACGATCAAGGCACCTGAAGCGCATCTTGAGAAGCCCTATGGTCTGCTCAATTGTAGACCTGGTAGCAGTGTGGCTGTCATTGTACCGACGCTCCGGCTCGGTGATGGGGTTCCTCAGAGGTGTCATGAGCCACGTGTGGAGGGGATACCCCTTGTCGCCGAGGAGCCAGCCGTTGCCGGCGTTGGGTGCCTGCAGGATGGGCGGGACGGCGGACTCCATGAGGACGAAGGCATCGTGGCAGCTGCCGGGGTATCTGGCGCACACGTGTAGGAATCTCTGGCGGTGGTCACAGATGAGCTGGGCGTTCATGGAGTGATACCCCTTCCTGTTGATGAACAGCCCTGGCTCATGCGGAGGTGCCCGTATTGCGATGTGGGTGCAGTCGATTACACCCTGCACCCGTGGGAAGCCGGCCATGGCATGGAATCCAACCGCCCTCTCCATCTGGCTGCGCTCGTCCATGGCGAAGTTGATGTAGTGGGAGGCCCTGCGGAACAACCCATCGGTGACCTGCCTTATGCACTTGTGTGCAGAGGACTGACAGACCCCGGTGATGTCCCCGGTGGCACCCTGGAAGGAACCGGATGCGAAGAAGTTGAGGGCAGTGGTGACTTTGACGGCGACAGGTAAGAAGATGCTGCTTGGTCCATCAGGGAGCAACTCGTCGTTAAGGAGGCTGCAGATGTCGGCGACTACCTGGCGATTGACTCTGAGCCTCCGTATGCACTGCTCCTCGGAGAGGTCCATGAAGCTGAGCCTCGCTCTGTACACCCTGTGCGGAGGGTAGTGCCTCCTGCGACGCATCTCTCTCTGCGGTTGCCCTCCCTCCTGCTGTGCAGGTGGGTGTGCCGCAGCACCGTGTTGGGGGGCCCCACCTCTCCGAGGCGGACGGCGTGGACTGCGAGGCTGCTGGGGCTGGTCATCCTGTTCGTCCTCCGACGATGTCAACGCACCACCCATCTGGCAGGTGTTGGTGTGAGGGGTTGTGCAGGGTAGGTGGGTGGGTCCTCGGACAGGGGCTGCGGTTTCGTGTCGGTCTGTCCTCTGGCTTGGCGGGGGTTGGTGGAGGGCAGGGGTTGCCCTATGTGACGCGGTGGCCTCCTGCGTGGGTGAGGGCTCTCCCCCGTGGAGCGCACCTTGGCACCTGCCACAGGCTGCTGGCTGCAACACGCCTGGTTTGAAGGGTACTGTTTCCCCCAGTGTGGGAAACTGACTGCGTTGAACCTAAAATCCCACACTTCCTCTTTTGACAGCTGCTTCAGCTCATTAACTGACCACAACGAGCAAGTTAAGTGCTCTCAAGTGGAACCCCGCTGGCTTTAATTGCCTGCGGGATTCCCACCAGCGGGGCTTTCGCGCGCAGCCCTGCACGTCAGCGCGGTACCCGGAAGTGGCCGGGATTTCGTCCAAATCCGGTCACGTGATCGGAGATCGGGATTTTCGGGGCCCCCCCGCTGGAAACCCGCAGGTAACCCGACCCTAAAATCGAGCCCATGATCTTTAATGAAAGTGAGCAGTCAGGCAGTAGGTGAGCTTAATTTCCACTGATCTGCACTGAAGAGTACCTTGAAACTACTGAACAGAGAGATCATGAAAGTTGCAGCTGGATGAATTATAATGGGTGACAATGTCCTTGGAAGGTCATTTGTCTTCACAGCGCAATGGCATTCTTTGAGTGTATCCAAGGTTCCCTCTATTTTTTTTCGGCCATGTGCGGAATGAATTTGGGTTTGTGCACCGATGTGTGCATCACCGTAAAAAAAAAATCACAACTTTAAATTGAACACCTTCTTAGAAAACATTATTCAGGGTAAATAACCAACAGAACAAATAAACAAAATAATGGATAATTGTAACAGTTTAGTGTTATTTCGGCTGATAAATTTATATAATTTATGAAATGGGTTTCTTAAGTTGCACTAGGATTGAGCAGACCAGTCTCATTATATTTTATTAAAAATGATCTGATGGGAACGATTCCAATCAGCTTTTTGTTAAATCAGTTTAATGACTGATTCAAACAGAAAAAAATCGTGTGCAATCAGAATATTTAAATTGAGTCAGAAATACAAAACAGCTGTCAAATCAGTCAGTGTGAATTTGGGGATAGGGACCAGTTTAATTAAAGCTCTCCTCCCCTCCCCTCCCCTCTCCCCCTCCCTCTCCTCACCCTCCCTCTCCCCCCCCACCTCTCCCCCATTGAATCCTCAGCAGGGTTTAACAAATCATTGCATTCCAATTGTACATCTTGCAGGTCTCATTAGTTTTGGCTGCTTCTGTGTCTGGTCCCTCATCCTTGATTGGGCAGAGATGCCTGGTCTCTGACTGGGTGGATAGGCCCGGTCTGTGATTGGCCACTGACTAACGCATCAGTTTCGATTTTACTTCCTGGTCTGGTTTCCACGCAGCCAATCAGCTGCTTGCTGACTGCATTTCCTAGCAACGCGGTCAACTGGGGCCGGAGCCACGGGATAGTCATCGAATCTTACAGCACAGGAGGCCACCATTCGGCCCATCGTGCCTGTGCCGTCACTTTGAACAAGCTATCCAATTAGTCCCATTCCCCTGCTCTTTCCCCACAGTCCTGCAATTTTTTTTCACTTCAAGTATTTATCCAATTCCCTTTTGAAAGCTATTATTGAATCTGCTTCCACCACTCTTTCAGGCAGTGCATTCCAGATCACAACAACATACTACGTAAAGTGTTTTTTCCTCATGTCGCCTCTGTTTCTTTTGCCAATCACCTTAATTCTGTGTCCTTTGGTTACCGACCGTTCTGTCACTGGAAACAGTTTCTCCTTTTAAAAAGAGGGTTGTAGGGCCGGAGGAGGTTACAGCCATAGACAGGAGGGATTTGACGAGAGGATGAGAATTTTAAAGGCAGAAGCCACTAAAATAGACAGCCGTTTCCCCCGGTACAGAATGTGACTCAAGACTATTAGAAAGGATGTTACTTTAATTACTAAAGGTGCAGAAAAGGTGAGACATTGTCTGTCCCTCTAAATATTACAGATCGATGCATAATGAGGGGGAAATCAATCTCTGAACCTTTAACTAACAGCATATCGAAAGAGGGAAATGAATGACCTTTAAACACCTGGTCCACTTGGCACTAAAGTGTCTGAAACTTATAATAGGAACTCCAGTAAAACAAAATACTGACAAATGTTAATCTGTTTTCTTGACAAAAGAAATCTCGATTTAGCTTTTAAAAGATGAATTGTTTAACAGGGGTTCACACGAATTCACCTGACCCACCGACTCAGGTTCCACTCCTCAAGCACCGCGATTGGTGCAGAACATGCTGCTCCTTGGCCCTCTGGCCTGAGCTCTATTCCTGTTGGTTCCCAGGGCAATCAATCACCACTTGCCAATATTACGCTGCCAGATGAAGTTGAAGGGCTCAGGAAGAAAAAAAATGAGACTTTGAATCTGCCGCCTCCCAGGGCCGGAGCCGCGGGATCGGATACTCCCCAGCACCAGAGGCAGAGCAGCCCACCTGGGGCTGGAGCACTGGGGACCGGAGAGGCAGAACTGGAGAAGGGCCTGGTGCCCGGCCACTGGTCAATGTGGGAGAGGGGCCGAGAGCACTGGTTTTGTGCCCACAACAGACTACTGCGCAGCCGTGCACGCATGCAGGTTAGAGGGAACAATGAGTGTATCCCTAAGGTACTTCATTGTAGATGTCTAGCTGTTTTACAAGAGATAAAGTAATAACAAACATAATTCCTCTTTTCTGAGCTCATGGAAATAACCATGGGCAGACTCCCTGGGGCAGAAGTTGAATTTCTGGAGCAGGGCAGAGGTGATGGAAGTACCAAAAGAATGAAGGTAGAAATTTTTGTATGTAAAGGGTTGTTAAGCCATGGAATGCCCTACCAGAAACAATGGTTGAAGCAGAATCCATAACAGTTTTTATAAAAGGAAAACGGATAAATATTTGAAAAAGAAAAAATTAAGAGAGTATGGAGAAAGAGCAGGGTAATGGATCTAAGTGGAGTGAATGGCCTTCTACTATGCTGTAAAATTCTATGACAACATAAATATTACATAGACATTTCACATAAAGTGATCACTGACCACAGTATGAACATAACACCATAACCAACTGAATGGTAATTTCACCAGTTGGAGGTGCACAACTTCCACAGCAACTGCTTGCCACTCTGCAACCCAGTCATTATAGTCACCCGAAGCATTCCAAAGGGACCGATCCCTCTGCGACACCCTAGTCCACTCTTCCATCACCTTCAACACCCACTCGCCTCGCCACGGCACCTTCCCATGCGAGCGCAGGAGATGCAACACTTGCCCCTTCACCTCCTCCCTTCCCACCGTCCAAGGACCCAAACACTCCTTCCAGGTGAAACAGCGGTTTACTTGCACTTCTTTCAATTTGGTATACTGTATCATGCACACAATGTGGTCTCCTCTACCATCTTCAGCTGCTTCAACAATGACCTTCCCTCCATCATAAGGTCAGAAATGGGGATGTTCGCTGACGATTGCACAGTGTTCAGTTCCATTCGCAACCCCTCAGATAATGAAGCAGTCCGTGCCCACATGCAGCAAGACTTGGACAACATCCAGGCTTGGGCTGATAAGTGGCAAGTAACATTCGTGCCACACAAGTGCCAGGCAATGACCATCCCAAACAAGAGAGAGTCTATCCATCTCCCCTTGACATTCAACGGCATTACCATCGCCAAATCCCCCACCATCAATATCCTGGGGGTCACCATTGACCAGAAACTTAACTGGACCAGCCACATAAATACTGTGGCTACAAGAGCAGGTCAGAGGCTGGGTATTTTGCGGCGAGTGACTCATCTCCTGACTCCCCAAAGCCTTTCCACCATCTACAAAGCACAAGTCAGGAGTGTGATGGAATACTCTCCACTTGCCTGGGTGAGTGCAGCTCCAACAACACTCAAGAAGCTCAACACCATCCAGGACAAAGCAGCCTGCTTGATTGGCACCCCATCCACCACCCTAAACATTCACTCCCTTCACCACCGGCGCACCATGGCTGCAGCGTGTACCATCCACTGGATGCGCTGCAGCAACTCGCCAAGGCTTCTTCGACAGCACCTCCCAAACCTGCGACTTCTACCACCTAGAAGGACATGGGCAGTAGGCACATGGGAACAACACCACCTGCACATTCCCCTTCAAGTCACACACCATCCCAACTTGGAAATATATCGCCGTTCCTTCATCGTCGCTGGGTCAAAATCTTGAAACTCCCTACCTAACAGCACTGTGGGAGAACCTTCACCACGTGGATTGCAGCGGTTCAAGAAGGCGGCTCACCACCACCTTCTCAAGGGCAATTAGGGATGGGCAATAAATGCTGGCCTCGCCAGCGACGCCCACATCCCACGAACGAATAAAAAAAAACATTGGGGAGACCAAACGCAGACTGGGTGATCGCTTTGCTGAACACCTCCGCTCTGTCCGCAAGGGTGACCCTGACCTGCCGGTCGCTTGCCATTTTAATTCCCCTTCCCACTCCTACTCTGACCTCTCTGTCCTCGGCCTCTTACACTGTTCCAATAAAACTCAACGTAAGCTCGAGGAACAGCATGTCATCCTTCATTTAGGCACTTTACAACCTTCCGAAGTCAACACTGATTTCAATAACTGCAGATCATAACCACTGCTCCCATTTTTTCAGTCAGCTGGGGCTGGTAATGGTTCTGCTGCTGCCATTTACAGGTATTCCTGATCAATCTTCTGTTTTTTAACCTGTCCCATTACCACTTTCCTTGCCTTGCACCATTATCCCTTTTGTCATTTAATCATTCGTGCCCTCTACCCTATCACAGAACTTCCCATTTGTTCTTTCCTCCCCTCCCTCCCTCCCTCCTTCCCTGGCTCTGTACCTGCTAAAAACTTTAACTCTTTTAACATCTTCCAGTTCTGACGAAAGGTCTTCGACCTGAAACGTTAACTCTGTTTCTTTCTCCACAGATGCCGCCTGACTAGCTGAGCTTCTCCAGCATTTTCTGTTTTTATAATCGTCACCTAACCCTGGACATATAAATGCAAGTTCTCATACGTTCCAGCATGTGTCACCTCAAACCTCACAACTTCTAGATCAGCTATAAGTTGGACATTCAAAAGCAGAGAAGCTATGTTAAACTTGTATTGAACCTTGGTTAGGCCACGTTTGAGTACTCTGCTCAGTTCTGATCTCCATATTACAAAAGGGATACAGAGGCACTGGAGAAGGTGCAAAAATGATTTACAAGGATGATACAGAACTGAGAGGTTATAACTATATGGAAAGACTGAACAACCTGGGGCTCTTCTTTTGAAAAGAGAAGGCTGAGAGGTGATCTGATAGAGGTATTTAAAATTATGAAAGGGTTCAATAGAGTAGATGTAAAGATGTTTTCACTTGTGGGGGAGTCCAAATCTAGGGGTCATAAATATAAGATAGTCAGCAACAAATCCAATAAAAAATTCAGGACAAACGTCTTTACTCAGAGACTGGTTTGAATGTGGAACTCGCTACCACATGGAATAGTTGAGGCAAATAGCGTGGATGCATTTAAGGGGAAGCTAGATAAGTACATGAGGGAGAAATGAATAGACAGATATGTTGATAGGGTGAGATGAAGTAAGGTGGGAGGAGGCTCATGCGGAGCATAAACACCGACGTAGAATTGTTGGGCCGAATGACCTGTTTCTGTGGTGTAAATTCTATGTAATACATCAGCCTTCAGCATGGTGGAAGGACCTTTCAGAACAACTTGCAACATTCCAGCCACCTTTTTATAAATATCTGAGTCTAGTGTTGCATCGCAAGCATGGTCATCACCATCTCGTTAATCCAGTAGTCTGCTGCACTTTCTTCTCATATCTTAATCAGAAGAAAATAAAATGATGCTATTGAAGGCAGTGCAAGTTTACAAAACACACATGTTAAAATGTGGATAATGTGCAGGCCTGCCACTGCAGTTTTACTGGAAGGGGTATGAAAAAAATCTGATGTTTAATCATCATTTGCAAGTCAATAAGAATGGAAGTTGAACTGGCATCAGTAGTGCTATATTATAAAGCTGGGATAGCATAAAGAAAACTCCATTGAAGCACAAGAATTTCAGTATAGCGGGTTGTAACAGCAAGTTATTGGGATAACTTTTAAAGTTTATTCAGCAGTTGTGACTCTTGCATGTCACAAACAGAGACAAGGCATTCATCAAATATATGTTAACCAGCTAAATCAATTTCAATTGACCATCTGGCACTTCCAGGGATTGGTAACAGTGTTCCCATTTTATCAAATTTACAGCTCAAATTAACCAAGTTATTCATATGTAAACTGCTTAGAGACTGTCATTATTAATTTATCTGCATCACCAGAAAAGCTTTTACGCCAGAGGCTTAGATGTCTACTGAGGATTACAGAAAAAACAATATCATTTGACTCTTTTTCACACATTGGGATCATATCTATTACACCAGAAGCATCTCAGATAAAATTAAAGAGCACTTACGGTGTTGAAAAGATGCTTAAAAATGGCAAGAATGGAATTTTCACATTACATCTGCAACAAACTGCCAAATCTCTTTACCGTTTATTAGCATTATTTTGACAGTGTCCCTTGTGAGTTACTAGGAAAGATAATTAAGGCTAGGTCAGTAAGCCCGGTTAAATTATAGTTGGCTTATGCTCCATTATATGTTTAAATATATCTCAAGCAATACATCATGTGCAATCTAATAAGTGAAGTGTGGTTAAAATATACTATAATCATCGTTCATCATTCATACTTTGACATCAATCTTGATCTTGGAAGCAAAACATTTTATACAGAAATGGGAACGATCATGTATTGACTGCACACACTTGGGTGCTTTTCATTAGACCTTATCAGTTATCAAAACACACACAAATCTGAATTGTAAATCTCAGCTTTGTGTTATAACAGATAAATTCAAGCTGACACAATACTGGTGGCATATTCCAAAAAAGTCTGACAAGAAAAACTGCAGTTTCTGTGTAACACATGCAATGTGTAGAATGGGTTTCTAAGCACATATATAGTTCACAACTGAAAAAACGATTCACAGAAACAACACAATCAGTATTTCGCATACTGCTACCAAGTTCCATTTCTGTTTGTTATTTTTTTTAAATAAAGCTTATGAAGCATCCAGATTTCACTTCTAGTACCTCTGAACTCTTGCAACTATCTTACTGAACACTCACCTGCCAGACCAAATGTTCCTTTATGACAGATGTTGCTGATAGGCAGACGCTGAGCACTATAGTATGGGAGGATGATGTCAGCACACTGGCAACTACGGCATCTCGCATACGAAAGGGCAGCATGGTGTAGACCACAAAGATAATGAATAAGAAGAAGGATACCTGGAAATAAAAGAATAAGTCATTCCTGTCTCAGAGCTTAAAGGTATCACTCACTAAATTATCTAAAACAGTTATTTGGGTTGAAAATGTGATTGGAGATGTCCAAAGTGCTGCAGTGCTTCAGTCACTGCAGCTCATTATATTAGACGTAAAGGCCTGAGGACTCCTCTATGCTTGGCAAGCGATATACATGTCTTTGCAATCAGGAAGCATTTTGAGTTCTAGGAACAAAACAGACAAAGAAATATGCATAATAGCCATATTTCAACTGGTATGAAATAACAAAGCAAGTTCTTAATTGTTTTTCTAGGGCTACAGAATATTCAATAATATTCACTTTTCTCACCTGACAGCAAATAAAATATGTAATAGCCAGTTATATAATACAATAAATAATCTTGCATTATTTAATTAATGGTGAATTCTGTAGTCTTTCTCTTTTGAGAAGATATTTACCATACCATGCTTGACCATGTTCTATTATTATTAGAATTGTGAATGCTTTACTACAAGTGGTCATTAAGGCAGAGACTGTAACACCATTAACAAGAAAATTGAATGAGTATTTGAAAAGGAAGAATATAAAACAATATGGGAAAAGGGAAGGAAATTGAGATTTGAGTGTATAGCTCCAGTTGAAGAGCTAACAGTGATACAAGTGTGCTGATCTTTGTGTGTTGTGGTTTCAATGCTGTCCAGACAAGATTGTTAAAGATTGGTATTACACTAACTATGTCCTACACTTTCCTTGCAAAATCTTAAATTGGTATTGTGAGCTTCTTTGCTTGACTGGCTTAGGAACACAACATTCCAACTGTGATTTTCAAAAATGTGTTAAAAATTGGGCATACCGCAGCCTGCTGACCTTGACGGGGGGGGGGGGGGGGGGGGGGGGAAGCTTAAACTTTTGTTACATTGATTTGGCCACCAAGCTGGAGAAATATAGTTAGGGATTTTTTTTTGCTTAATTTATTTCATTCAACCATCTAACACTGGCATATACCCTTTATTATGGTACATAAGGAGAATTTGAGGTCTATGGGTCTAAAAATAATGAAAGAAAATTACATTTTGTTACTGGTTTGGAAATTTGGTTGCAATCTGCCAGATACATGCAGAAAAAAAATCTGCAAATGGAGAAAAAAATATCTTAAACATTAATTTATGTTCTCATATTCTTGGTTCCTTTTCTTCTCTTGTCGATTTGTTTTGATTTTAAATTCTTATATTACCCTTTCCCCATTACCTTCAAATGTGTGTGAACAAAAACAAGCATGCAATGTGTTTTTTTTATTCACTTTATGCAACGAATTACCAAGGTAATTTTGAGCAGCGCTTATTGTAAAATTTGGACTATAAGCCACGTTTTAATTTTTTTTAAATAGAAGGTATTAAATTGCGACAGCAGGGACTCAGATTGGGTTCCTTCAGGCATCAATTGGGAGAGACAGGAGAAAGCCTGAGATCCAGGAGAGCAGGTGCACAGAGAAAATTCTTTGGGGAAAGGATGAGGGACAACATCTGCAGTGACAATGAACGGTCCCAGACCGGGCCACGAGCCAGGACACCACCGGTGAGCAGCAGCAGCGCGAAAAAGAGCCACAGACTGGAAAGAAAGAAAGTCGTGAAAGTGGCCAACACTCAAAGCATGCAAGGGAGGGAGAACACACAGATTGAGTGCAACAATAATTTTGGAACATAAGAACATAAGGAATGGGAGCAGGAGTAGGCCATATGGCCCCACGAGCCTGCCACGCCATTCAATCAGATCGTGGCTGATATTCAACCTCAACTCCACTTTCCCGTCCGATCTGCATATCCCTTGATTCCCCTAGAGACCAAAAATCTATCCATCTCAGCCTTGAATATATTCAATGGGGTCAATTTTAGGATGGCTGAGTGGGTGCGCTCGTGGCGGGGGGGTTCCTGAAATTGGGGAATCCCGGAGCAGGTCCGGAGCCTGGCTCCAACCCACCTACTTCCGGGTTACCCAATGACGCGAATTGGTGCATGCGCAGCCCCCGCATGCAGGACTCCCACCGGCAATTAAAGCCGGCCGGATGACAGTTTAGATAGTTAGGGAGGTATTTGAGGTCGTTGACAGACCTCATTGGGAAGAGATTTTAGCAGGGATGTGATTTTGGACTCTCCTCAGCGTGTTTCCCATACTGTGGGAAACACTCCCTGTTGTTGCAGACGTGTTTCAGTCAGCAGCCATTGGGAGATGCAGAGGATTCCTTGACTGTTGGGGGGAATACCTCATTCATTTCAGCAGGGCACTCTGTCACCTCAGACAAAGTTTTGCCTGCCACACCGTTGTCTCCACACTCAAAATTATTACATCATACCCTAAACTCTGCTGTCCAAACATATTTACCGACTTTGCGGACCCCCTCACACTCACACCATCAGGATGGGGGGAGGGGGGGGTTCCATAGCTGCAGGACAAATCCAATCCGGCCAATTACCGCCCCATCAGTCTACTCTCAATCATCAGCAAAGTGATGGAAGGTGTCATCAACAGTGCTATCAAGCGGCACTTACTCACCAATAACCTACTCCCTGATGCTCAGTTTGGGTTCCGCCAGGACCACTCGGCTCCAGACCTCATTACAGCCTTGGTGCAAACATGGACAAAAGAGCTGAATTCTAGAGGTGAGGTGAGAGTGACTGCCCTTGACATCACGGCAGCATTTGACCGAGTGTGGCACCAAGGAGCCCTAGTAAAATTGAAGTCAATGGGAATCAGGGGGAAAACTCTCCAGTGGCTGGAGTCATACCTAGCACAAAGGAAGATGGTAGTGGTTGTTGGAGGCCAATCATCTCAGCCCCAGGACATTGCTGCAGGAGTTCCTCAGGGTAGTGTCCTATGCCCAACCATCTTCAGCTGCTTCATCAATGACCTTCCCTCCATCATAAGATCAGAAATTGGGAAGTTCGTTGATGATTGCACAATGTTCAGTTCCATTCGCAACCCCTCAAATAATGAAGCAGTCCGAGCCCGCATGCAGCAAGACCTGGACAACATTCAGGCTCCTGACTCCCCAAAGCCTTTCCACCATCTACAAAACACAAGTTAGGAGTGTGATTGAATACGCTCCACTTATAATTTTTGGTCATCCTTTGCTGGTTTCTAAAAACTCTTCCAATCCTCAGGCTTACTACGCTTCTTCGCAACATTATAGGCCTCTTCTTTTAATCTAATGCTACCGTAACTTTTTTAGTGAGCCACGGATGAATCACTTTTCCCGTGAAATTTTTATTTCTCAGTGGAATGTATATTCATTGAGAATATTGAAATATTTCTTTAAATGTTTGCTATAATCTACCGTCACACCTTTTAATCTAATTTCCCAATCTACCTTAGCCAACTTGTCTCTCATACCTATGTAATTGACTTTATTTAAGTTTAAGACTCTAGTTTTGGACTTAAGCATGTCACTCTCAAACTCAAAGTGAAATTCTATCATATTATAATCACTCTTCCCCAGATGATCCTTTACTGCGAGATTACTAATCAACCCTGTCTCATTACACAATAGAAGACCTAAAATAGCTTGTTCCCTGGTTAGTTCCATGACGTATTGTTCTAGGAAACTGTCTCAAATGCATTCCATGAACTCGACCTTCAGACTGCCTTTGCCAATTTGATTTGTCCAGTCTATATGAAATTTAAAGTCCCCCACGATTATTGCATTACCTTTGTTGCAAGCTCCTATTACTTCTTGATTAATACTCTGTCCAATGGTATAGCTACTGTTAGATGGCTCATAAACTACTCCCACCAGTGTTTTCTGCCCCTTGTTATTTCTTATTTCCATCCATACTGATTCTACATCCTGATCCTCTGAGCCAAGATCCTTTCTCACCATTGTCCTTATGTCATCCTTTTTTATCAGGGCCACCCCTCCTCCTTTTCCATTCTGCCTGTCTTTTCGAAACGTCAAGTGCCCTGGAATATTTAGTTCTCAACCTTGGTCACCTTGAAACCACGTCTCAGTAATGGCTATTAGATCAAACTCATTTATCTCTATTTGTACCACTAATTCGTCTATCTTGCTACGAATGCTTCGTGCATTCAGATAAACAGCCTTTAATTTTAACTTTTTACCATTTTTCCCTTCTTTGATCTTATTCGCTGATGCACTATCACCATTAAACTCTCTGTCCCTTCCTGCCACACTCTGCTTATCTTCACCCAAATCACTACACTGCTCTGATACCTTGGGCTCGATTTTGGCGTCGGGTTTCTGGCGGGTTTCCAGCGGGGGGGCCCGGAAAATCCCGATATCCGGTCACGTGACCGGATCGCAACGAAATCACGGCCACTTCCGGGTACCGCACTGACGTGCGGGGCTGCGCGCGCAAGCCCCGCTGGTGGGAATCCCGCAGGCAATTAAAGCCAGCGGGGTTCCACTTGAGTGTACTTAACTTGCTTGTTGAGGTCAGTTAATGAGCTCAAAAGAGGAAGTGTGGGATTTTAGGTTCAAGGCAGTGAGCTTCACACACTGGGGGAAACAGTCTCTCTCCAACCAGGCGTGTTGCAGCCAGCAGCCTGTGGCAGGTGCCAAGGTGCACTCCACGGGGGACAGCCCTCACCCACGCAGGAGGCCACCGCGTCACATAGGGCAACCCCTGCCCCCCACCACCCCCCGCCAAGCCAGAGGACAGACCGACACGAAACCGCAGCCCCAGTCCGAGGAACCACCCACCTACCCTGCACAACCCCTCAGACCAACACCTGCCAGATGGGTGGTTTGTGGACACCCTCGGAGGACGAAGAGCATGACCAGCCCCAGCAGCCTCGCAGTCCACGCCGTCCGCCGCAGAGACATGGATCCCCCCAACACGGTGTTGTTGCACGCCCACCTGCACAGCAGGAGGGAGGGCTACCGCAGAGAGAGACGCATCGCAGAGGGCACTACCCTCGCCACAGGGTCCACAGACTGAGGCGCAGCTCCCCGGACCTCTCCGAGCAGCAGTGCACACGGAGGCGCAGATTCGCTCGACATGTAGTCGTGGAGATCTGCAGCCTCTTTCATGCCGAGCTGCTCCTGGCTGGCCCCAGCACCAACTGCTGACCTGTCGCTGTCAAAGTCACCACTGCCCTCCACACCTTCTCCTCCGCATCCTTCCAGGGTGCAGCCGGCTACACCGCCGATGTCTCTCAGTTGTCTGCACGGACGAGCCCTGCAAATACACCTGCACCTACTCTGCAGTAACACGATGGGTGGCATCAGTGGTGGGTCCTCATAGTGATACCCAGGAGCGGGCATTATTGGACACAACGGACAGGATTCGCGGAGACATGGCAGTGGTGGTGTCAATATAATGTGTGCTGTTTGTTGCTCTGAAATTCAATATAGGTAACACCCATGACAAACCCTCAGACACCCTTGTGCACCCCCTTCATGCTCACGACACGTTTGCCTTACGCTGCCTACTGCACATATGTGATGCATGCCCTGTGGCTGCATCACATATGTGGTGGCAGGTTGAGTGAGGCTGGCCATGAGGGAGATGCACGAGAGGGTGAGTATGGGATGGAGCAATGAGATTGTATGAGGATTGGGTTGCGTGTTAGTGGCAGGATGAGTACTGGCGAGGTGAGTAGGTGGAGGTAAGATGAGGATGGGGTTTGAGTGGGTATGGAGGGTGATGTGACAGAGTAGTGTTGACGTTGCCGAAGGAGATGTGGGGTGGGGGCAGTGTTGTGGCAGACGGAGTGTAGGGGAAAGACTTTGTGTTCTCACTGCGGGTGACCTACTGCGGTCATTGCAGCGCCTCCTGCACTGTATGCAGGTGGGCGATATGTTGGTGGCGCAGGTGACCCCCTCTGCCACCTCGAGCCAGGCCTTCTTGGTGGCAGAGGCTGGCCGCTTCCACCCGCCCGCCGGGGGGAAGATCTGTGTCCTCCCCCTCCTCCTCACCCCATCTGATGATACCTGGGGTGAGGCATCATTAAACTGGGAGCAGCCTTCCCCCTGGGCTGCTCCATGCTGCAATTTGTTCCATTGGTTGCAGCATCTGTCAGTGGAGGACTGCCCCTTTAACTAGAGAGCCTCCAGCTGACAGATCGTACTGCGCATGCGCAGCCCGACCGAAGCGCAGGCCAGCGCCGTGGACCCCGGAGGAGCAGGTAATTGATTCCTATTAGTGGGTTGCCTGCTACGATCGTGCGGGCAACCCACTAATTTCGCCGAGCGTGTTGACCACGCTCCCGGAGGACCACCCGCTGGGAACCCGCAGGCCTGCTAAATTTGAGCCCCTTGTCTTTTTTCATTAGATTTCGAAATTTCCCCTCACCTGACCCCTCCCCTGTTTTTAGTTTAAAGCCCTATCTACAGCCCAAGTTATTCGATTCGCCAGGACACAGGTCCCAGCCCATCCCAATAGTACAGCTTCCTGTTTCCCCAGTACTAATTAATAATGTCCGAGTTAAGGATCCCCTTGGAATGAGTGACCATAACATGGTTACATTCCATATCCAATTAGAGGGTGAGAAGGTTGGTTCTCAAACAAGCGTACTGAGCTTGAATAAAGGAGACTATGATGGTATGAGAGCGGAATTGATTAAAGTGGACTGGGAAAATAGATTAAAGGGTAAGACGGTACATGAGCAGTGGTGTTCATTTAAGGAGTTATTTTACAACTTTCAAAAAATATATATTCCACTGAGGAAAAAAGGGTGTAAAAGAAATGACAGCCATCCGTGGTTAAGTAAAGAAATTAAGGATAGTATCCGACTAAAAACAAGGACATATAAGGTAGCCAAATTTAGTGGGAGGATAGAAGATTGGGAAGTCTTCAAAAGACAGCAAAAAGTAACGAAAGGATTGATTAAGAAAGGGAAGATAGATTATGAAAATAAATTAGCAAAAAATATAAAAACAGATAGCAAGAGTTTCTACAGTTATATAAAAAGAAAAAGGGTGGCTAAGGCAAATGTAGGTCCTTTAGAGGATGAGACCGGGAAATTAATGGTGGGAAACATGGAGATGGCAAAAATGCTGAACAAATATTTTGTTTCAGTCTTTACGGTAGAGGACACTAAGAATATCCCAACAGTGGACAAACAGGGGGCTCTAGGGGGGGAGGAGCTAAATACGATTAAAATCACTAAGGAATTGGTACTCAGTAAATTAATGGGACTCAAGGCGGATAAATCCCCTGGACCTGATGGCTTACATCCGAGGGTCTTGAGGGAAGTGGCAGTAGGGATTGTGGATGCTTTGGTAATAATTTTCCAAAATTCTCTGGACTCGGCAAAGGTCCCGGCAGATTGGAAAACTGTCAATGTAACACCCTTATTTAAAAAGGGTAGTAGGCAGAAGGCTGGAAATTATCGACCAGTTAGCTTAACATCTGTGGTGGGTAAAATTTTGGAGTCTATTATTAAGGAGACAGTAGCGGAACATTTGGATAAACATAATTTAATAGGACAAAGTCAGCATGGCTTTACAAAAGGGAAGTCATGTCTGACAAATTTGCTTGAGTTCTTTGAGGATATAACGTACAGGGTGGATAAAGGGGAACCAGTGGACGTAGTGTATTTGGACTTCCAGAAGGCATTCGACAAGGTGCCACATAAAAGATTATTGCTCAAGATAAAGAATCACTGGATTGGGGGTAATATTCTGGCATGGGTGGAGGATTGGTTATCTAACAGGAAGGAGAGAGTTGGGATAAATGGTACATTCTCGGACTGGCAACCAGTAGCCAGTGGTGTTCCGCAGGGGTCGGTGCTGGTTCCCCAACTCTTTACAATCTATATTAACGATTTGGAGGAGGGGACCGAGTGTAACATATCAAAGTTTGCAGATGATACAAAGATGGGAGGGAAAGTAGAGAGTGAGGAGGACATAAAAAACCTACAAGGGGATATAGACAGGCTGGGTGAGTGGGCGGAGATTTGGCAGATTCAATACAATATTGGAAAATGTGAGGTTATGCACTTTGGCAGGAAAAATCAGAGAGCGAGTTATTATCTTAATGGCGAGCAACTGGAAAGTACTGCAGTACAAAGTGATCTGGGGGTCCTGGTGCAAGAAAATCAAAAAGTTAGTTTGCAGGTGCAGCAGGTGATCAAGAAGGCCAACGGAATGTTGGCTTTTATTGCTCGGGGGATAGAATATAAAAACAGGGAGGTATTGCTGCAGTTATATAAGGTATTGGTGAGACCGCACCTGGAATACTGCATACAGTTTTGGTCTCCATACTTAAGAAAAGACATACTTGCTCTCGAGGCAGTACAAAGAAGGTTCACTCGGTTAATCCCGGGGATGAGGGGGTGGACATATGAGGAGAGGTTGAGTAGATTGGGACTCTACTCATTTGAGTTCAGAAGAATGAGAGGCGATCTTATTGAAACATATAAGATTGTGGAGGGGCTTGATCGGGTGGATGCGGTAAGGATGTTCCCAAGGATGGGTGAAACTAGAACTAGGGGGCGTAATCTTAGAATAAGGGGCTGCTCTTTCAAAACTGAGATGAGGAGAAACTTCTTCACTCAGAGGGTAGTAGGTCTGTGGAATTTGCTGCCCCAGGAAGCTGTGGAAGCTACATCATTAAATAAATTTAAAACAGAAATAGACAGTTTCCTAGAAGTAAAGGGAATTAGGGGTTACGGGGAGCGGGCAGGAAATTGGACATGAATTTAGATTTGAGGTTAGGATCAGATCAGCCATGATCTTATTGAATGGCGGAGCAGGCTCGAGGGACCAATTGGCCTACTCCTGCTCGTATTTCTTATGTTCTTATGTTCTTATGTACTGATGCCAATGCCCATTGAGTCAAAACCCCTGTCTCCCACAGCACTCTTTGAGCCATGCGTTTAACTCTCTGATCTGTCTGTCCTTATGCCAATTTGCACATGGCTCAGGTAGTAATCCAGAGATTATTAACTTTGAGGTTCTGCTTATTAATTTAGATCCTAGCTCCTCAAACTGTCTCAGCAAAACCTCATTCTTAGTTCTACCTATGTCGTTGGTCCCTACATGGACCACGACAACGGGATTCTCCCCCTCATGCTCCAAGTTCTTTTCCAGCCGGCAACTCTCGGTTGAGGCTGCAGAGAACAGTGTCTATCCCCCTGACTATACTATCTCCTATCACTACCACATTCCTTTTTACCTCCCCCCCCCCCACCCACTTGAATGGCCTCCTCTACCACTGTGCCATGGTCAGTTTGCCCACCCTCCCGGCAGCCGTTCTTCGCATCCATTTATCCATGCTGCGATGTTTTATATGCTTCTTCCACTTGTTTGCGCTAATCATGAGGGAAAAAAGATTTCAGGTAGGCAATGCTGTTGCGCTATTGAGTGTTCAGTCGAGGATGTCATGTGACAACCCACTGTATTGAATGTGTCACATAGTGTGACATTGATGGTATCATCTACTGATGCAGTACCTTTAGAAATTGGAGACCACTCACCATTTTTAATATATAAAATATTCTGAATATATTTTAAAAATAAAAGTGCATTTTCTAACCTGTATTTCTTGCACCCTGATAATTTTTTAGTTTAAAAATATCCTTATTATTTCATCAACAATCTACTAATTATCCTTCATTTGACCTAATTTTATGGGATAGTAGTTTGTTGATTTGAAACACTGGAAATTCATCAACTTTTAACATTCATATTGTCATGGAGGAATATTAAGATTTTCAATTGTTTGCAGTTTATATGTTGTGCTCTTGCAAATTATTCATGTTGCTCTGAGCAGAGGTCGTGGTCCACCAAGTTTTATTGCAGTGACAAAGAGTTTCTCCCTAAGAATTTCTCTTTTTTCGGGCATATTTGACCGGTTATTCAGGTTAATGTTCCTCCCTCACAAATTCCCAAAGTTAGATACTTTGAGATCTTTAAATGCTGATTTCTTCTGCTGCCTCAGTTAGGTGTTCAGGTCAAAGTATTGTTGCATATGTTTTGTCTGTAACGTTTAAGAAGTAACGAATGTTACTTTTTGGTGGGGAGGTAATAGAAGTTCAGAACAACTGCAAGTTAAAAATATTAACTTGATTATAAAGTAATTATGTAAAATTGTTATTAAGAGCTACTTTTAAAATACTGCTCAGGAAACTACTCATATCGCAGATAGAAAAGGTCACATTTCACTTCATGCTTCAATATAGTTTACAGTCAAGAAAAGGCTCATTTGTACCAGCAGACTGATACATACGTGGGCCGGCAACTTTCATACAACTTAATATGATCACAATATTTTTCTCTTCTCAGGAGCAGCACACAAAGGAAACAATATACGAGTACAATAACTGTGAGGGTTGATGATAATTATTTGTCATTTATTACAATTGGCATATAAAGGCTGATAGGAACTTAGGAACATCGGAACAGGAGTAGGCCATTTAGCCCCTCGAACCTGTTCCATCATTCAATGAGATCAAGGCTGATCTGTGACCTGACTCCATATACCCACCTTAGCCCCATATCCCTTAATACCTTTGGTTAACAAAAATCTATCAATCTCAGATTTAAAATTAACAATTAGCATCAACAGCCATTTGCGGAAGAGTTTTCCAAACTTCTATCACCCTTTGCATGTAGAAGTGTTCCCTAACTTCACTCCTGAAAGTCCTGGCTCTAATTTTTAGGCTATGTCCCCTAGTCCTAGACTCCCCAACCAGCGGAAATAGTTTCTATCTATCTATCCTATCAGTTCACATGAATATCTTGAAAACTTTGATCAAATCACCCCTTAATCTTCTAAATTCCAGGGAATACAACCCTAGTTTGTGTAAGCTCTTCTGGTAATTTAACCCTTGGAGTCCAGGTATCGTTCTAGTAAATCTACGCTGCACTCCCTCCAAGGCCAATATATCCTTCCTACGATGCGGTGCCCAGAACTGAACACAGTAGTCCAGGTGTGGTCTAACCAGGACTTTGTATAGTTGTTGCATAACTTATATTCCCGTGTATTCTAGTCCTCTAGATATAAAGGCCAGCATTCCATTAGCCTTTTTGTTTATTTTCTGTACCTGTCCATGACATTTTAATGATCTATGTACATGGACCCTTAAGTCTCTTTGGGCCTCCACTGTTTTGAGCTTTTCAACATTTAGAATTAACTCTGATCTATCCTTTTTAGGTCCAAAGTGGATGACCTCACACTTGCCTGCATTGAAATCGATTTGCCACAGTTTTGCCCATTCACTTAATCTATTAATACCTCTCTGTAATTTGATGCTTCCAACTACACTGCTTACAATGCTGCCTATCTTTGTGTCATCGGCAAACTTGGATATGTAGCTCTCTATCCGTTCACCTAAGTCGTTAATAAATACAGTGAAATGTTGAGGCCCCAACACAGATCCTTGTGGGACACCGCTAGTCACATCCTGCCAATTTGTGTACATGCCCATTATCCCTACTCTCTGTCTCCTGCCGCTCAGTCAATAATTTGCCCTCAATTCCATGCACTTCGATTTTAGCTAACAGTTTCTTATGAGGGACTTTATCAAATGCCTTCTGGAAGTCCATATAAACAACATCCATAGACATTCCCCTGTCCACTACGTTAGTCACATCTTCAAAAAATTCAATCAGGTTCGTCGGGCAAGACCTACCCTTTACAAATCCATGCTGGCTCTCTCTGATCAGCGGAAAATTTTCAAGGTGCTCAGTCACTCTATCCTTAATTATAGACTCCGGTAATTTCCCGACAACAGATGTTAGGCCAACCAGTCTATAATTCCCTGGTTTCCCTCTCTCACCTTTCTTAAATAGCTAAGTGACATGTGCAATTTTCCAATCTAAAGGAACGATTCCTGAATCGAGAGAACTTTGGAAGATTATAGTTAGGTTATCTGCAAAGATCTCACCTACTTCCTTTAAAACCCTGGGATGGAAACCATCTGGTCCTGGGGATTTGTCACTCTTTAGTGCCATTATTTTCTTCATGACTGTTAATTTGCTTACGTTAATTATGGTGTATTTTCTTCATGACTGTTAATTTGCTTACGTTAATTATGGTGAGTCCCCATTCCTGATTTAAAATTAGTTTCCTTGAGGTGTCCGACATGCTATGCTCCTCCTCTACTGTAAATACTGACACAAAGTAATTATTTAACATGTCTGTCATTTCCTTATTTTCATTTACAATATCACCATTATCAGTTTTTAGGGGACCCACATTGCTCTTGACCACCCTCTTTTTCCTAATATAATTGCAAACGTTTTTGTGTTGATTTTGATATCCCTTGCAAGTTTCTTTTCATATTCCCTTTTTGTAGCTCTTACTATCGGTTTTGTCACCTTTTGCTGTTTTTTGTATCTCTCCCAGTCGCCAGGATAGTGAATCAAACTGTGACTGAGTTCAGCTTAAATTAGCAGATCTGCCATGGCATTGCTCATGATGAATTGGAGGATATATATGTCTATATACATTATGCCATACATGATATAACAATCCTGGCTGTAAGGAAAGGGTTAATTAAACTGTCTTGAAGTCTCTTTATATTGTAGTAATATTAACTTTTAGCTTTTGCCTGTTAAGTGAGTCTCTGTTAGAAAAATGAAAGCAATCATAAGACAGGCTTGCTTCATTTTTATTAATACAGAATGTAGTGAAGGGCAACGGTCAGTTTGGACAGTAAACCGAATTATAAAACATTCCAGTGATTAGTTGATAACAAGTTCTGCACTATAAAACATGGGAGAAACAGCTGAGAGAAGCACAATAAAGCACGGGAGAAGCGGCTGAGAGGAGCACTATAAGGCACAGGAGAAACGGCTGAGAGGAGCACTATAAAGAGCAGGAGAAGCGGCTGTGTGGAGCACCATGAAGCGCGGGAGAAGTGGCTGAAAGGAGCACTATAAAGGGCGGGAAAAGCGGCTGAGAGGAGCACTATAAGGCACAGGAGAAACGGCTGAGAGGAGCACTATAAAGAGCAGGAGAAGCGGCTGTGCGGAGCACCATGAAGCGCGGGAGAAGTGGCTGAAAGGAGCACTATAAAGAGCGGGAGAAGCAGCTGTGTGGAGTACTATAAAGCGTGGGAGAAACGGCTGAGCAAAGCACTATAAAGGGCGGGAAAAGCGGCTGAGAGGAGCACTATAAAGTGGGGGAGAACCGGCTAGCTGTAAAACAACATGTTTTACTCTGTAAAACAAATGCAGGGAAAAATCTGAAAAAAATATTCTGAATCTGAAAAAGTGATGTAAGAGCAGAGGGAGGAGCTGTGGAGCCTGAGGAATTGCAGATAAATGATTAATTTATTATATAATTAAGTCGTGTTTAATTTATTATATAATTAAGCTAAGTGTTTAATTAATTAATCAGATCTAATGGGATAAAATTAAAATTAACTAAATAGAAGATAATAACATTAAAAGATTCTGAATTTTATTAACTTAAAAATTGGCATTTATAAATATTAAATAGGGGTTAAGGAACTAATAAAATAAAGTTAGTAAACAAGAAACAAGGCAAATTAGCTATAAATTAATCTGAAAACAAGCTAAATCCATCTACTAAATATTATTTAGATTTCTAGTAGTTGTATTATATCAAGAACTAATTTAATACTAATAAATAAATATTAGAAATGGCAGTGCAGGCTATGTGTCGGGACTGTAATATGTAGGAGATTGTGGACAGCGATACTGTCCTGGATTGCCACATCTGCAGCAAATGTTTCTGGCTTGAGACACTCAGGCTCAGAGTCTTTGAGCTGGAGTGCGAGTTAGAGACACTCCGACACATAAGGGAAGGGGGAGAATTTTTCTAGTTTACACCAGAGTACAGTCACACCTCAGAGGAAAGCACAGGTACAGGAAGGGGAGAGTGTGACTGTTAGTCAGCAGGATAAGGGGAACCAAGGGCAGGTAGAGAAGGAGGTCCCGCAGACACTGGTGCTGTCCAACAGGTACTATGTATTTGCTACCTGTGAGGATAAGGATGCGGGCTGCGGGGTGGACAGCCAGAATGCTAACTATGCACTGTGGAGCAGGAGGCAGTCCAAAGGGGGGGGCGGGGGAGGGGGAGAGCAGAACAGAAAGGTTGCAATCACAGGGGATTCGATAACTAGGGGGAATAGGTAGCATCCTCTGCAGTCACAACCGGGAGTCCAGAAGGGTATATTGCCTACCTGGTGCAAAAGTAAAGGATATCTTGGAGCAACTGGAGAGGGACGTGGAAAGGGAGGGGAAAGATCCAGTTGTCATGGTGGGATAAAAGGGAGGGAACATCAGGTTAGGAACTAAATTAAAAAACAGGACCTCGCGGGTGGTAATCTCGGGATTACTACCCAAGCCAAGTGCTAATTGGCATAGGGATAGGCAGATCAGGAAGATGAATGGGTGGCTGAAAGACTGGTGTGGGATGGAGGGGTTCCATTGGAACACTGGTACCAGTACTGGGACAGGAAGGAGCTGTACCGCTGGGACAGGCTCCACCTGAACTGGAATGGGACCAGTGTCCTAGCGGAAAGGATAAATATGGCTGTCGATAGGACTTTAAACTAGTAAGATGGGGGTGGGGGGGGGGGAAGGGGTAAGGATCTGGAGAAAATAACATGAGTCTGATGATGGAAGAAATAGGAGATGAGAGTAAAGGTCAGGCCAAGTTAAGGAACAAGGGTAACATAAACGATCAGGGAACAAATACAATTATAGAACATGAGTACAAAATGACTGTTAAAATAAAGTGAGGAGAACAATTATTAAAAACAAATTAAATTGCCTGTGCAGCCATGTGCACAGCATCTGAAACAAAACAGGAGAACTGGAGGCAATAATTTGTAGTGAAGAGCCAGATGTGTTAGGGATAACTGAAACATGGCTACATAAAGAACAGGACTGGCAGTTAAATATTGCAGGATATAACGTATTTAGAAAGGATAGGGAATGAAGGGGGGATGGAGTAGCTATACTAATTAGAGACAACATAATGGCAATAGAAAAAAGGGATGTAAGTAATATTAAGATAGAAACAGAATTCATATGGATTGAGACAAAGGAAAAGAAAAAAGGGATCCATCACATTAATAGGTATATTCTACAGACCACCTAATAGTGGAAGGGAAGTGGAGGAAGAAATATGTCGGCAAATCTATGAAATGAGTGAAAAAACATCAAATAATAATCATGGGAGATTTCAACTACCTCCAGATAAACTGGCAAGAAGAGGTAGGGAATGGGTAAAAGGGAATAGAGTTTTCATAGTGTGTACACAACTCATTTCTTACCCAGTACATGTGAAGCCCAACAAGAGAGGAATCACTGCTGGATCTAGTAATGGGAAATGAACCAGAGCAGTTACAAGAAGTAAGTGTAGGGGAACATCTAGGCAATAGCGATCATAACAATATGATTTAAAATAATGATTGAGAAAGATATAAGTAAGACAAAGACCAAAGTAATAGACTGGAAAAAACACTAATTTTGAGAGAATGAGAATGGAACTAGGGATGGTAAACTGGAAAAAGAATTGACAAAGAGATAGAACAGCAATGGGAAATATTTAAAATGGTGATCGATAGAATTCAGGAGAAATATATTCCTCTAAAAAAAAACAAGAACAAACTAGCCAATAATGAAACACGATGGATGAATGGAGAAATAATGGTAAAATTAAAACTAAAAAAAATATACTCTAAGTATATAGACAATAAAAGAGAGGATGACAAAAGGGAATATGAAGAGGTTAGGAAGGATGTCAAAAACACAATTAGGAAAGCAAAGTGGAACTACAATATTAATTTATCAAGGCATATATAAAGAAATAGCAAAGTATTCTACAGACACATGAATAAGCCAAGAAAAATCGGGATAGGGATAGAACCACTAAGGGATGCGCAAGATAAACTCACAGATAATGACAGTGAAATACAAAGGCAGAATGCCACAAAATGCAAGAGGACATTAATAAATGTGCAGAATGGGTGTGTAATTGGCAAATTAATTTCAATATAGTTAAGTGTGAGGTAGTGCATTTTGGTGGGAACAATAAGGAGACCACATACTGCTTGGATCATAAGTCTAAATGGAATACATGGGATCTAGGGATACATGCGAGAAAATATAGGTTTAGAAGGTATTCAGGGGAACCAGGCTCAAAAGGGTTAAATAGTCAAGGCTTTAGCTGAAGCTACTGTACCATAACATAGACTGCTTTTAAATTAACTTACTGCAGCCGCAGGCACTAACAGCCATGAGAATCTTGTTATTGCAAACTAAGGGAGGAACATAACGGTACCCCCACTCCTTCAGACATACTGAAATGCTGAAGCTAGCTAGTACTCCCATTACCTTCAAGGCCTATAAAGTGATTAATCAACTGCAGGGACAGGAAAACATTGTGCTAAGAATCTTGTTATTGATAATAAGGAGAGATAAGGGAGCCACAAGGCACTCTCATCTGGACAAGTCCATATGATTGGGTAAATTAAGGGGAGTATTTTGGAAAATATCTGATTGGATGTATTTTCCTGCAGTTCTGCTTTTTGCAGTATAACTGGCGGGATCTGAAACTTGTTAGTGTAGAGGACAGAAAAGAAAGTAAATGAGAACAAGGATATGTGAATAAAGGAACAGGGAACAAGGTCATGGCTTCTACACAAAGGACAACGGGATAATATAATTCTCAATTGTGTTTTGTAAACTGCTGCTTAAATACTGTAATGTATTGATTCTTGCTTGTCCTAAATAAAGTCATATGGCTATTACCCATTATGGTGTCAGTCTCGAACAATTCTGTGGAACATGCAAATTGCCACGTCCCAGTTGTGAAAAAGAGTATAATAAGTGGGTGTACCTTACCCAGCCTAAACAATGAATGCCAGCAGGTTATCCACTTTTGGAGGAATCACAACAGGGATCACTGGGTAGTGATTTGGAATAAGAACCCTGGATAATTTTTTCCTTGGTACCTGAGTCAGGAGGATTGTTACCTGGGTCGGGGGGATCAGTAGCCGGGTCAGGAGGATCGGTAGCTTGACAAACTTGTTTACTACACTATAATAAACAAAAAATATGAACGTCCCCTGATTCAAAGGCAACCATCTTGTTAAGTTTCTGACAGCAACAACTTGTAATTACATATAACTTTTAACATATAGGGAAAAAAAAGGAATAGACACTGAGTCATGGTGGGAGAGTTAGGAGAGGTGACCGAAAGCTTGGTCGAGAAGACTGGTTTCAAGAAGGTTTTTAAAGGTGTAGGCAGAAGTATAGAGGTGGAGTAGTTTAGGAAGAGAGTTCCAGAGAGTTGAGCCAAGGAGGCTGAACGCTTTGCCAGCAATGGTAGGTTGAAGAGAGGAAGGTTCATATAAAGGTCAGAGTCAGAAGACCAAAGTGCATGGGAAGTGGCATAAGACTGGAGAAGGTTGCAGAGTTAGGTGGGAAAAGGCCATGTAGGCATTTGATGAGTACAATGACTTAAATTTTAATGCACTGGGAATAAGAAGTCACTGTGAATCAATGAGGACTGGGGTGATTGGCAAGTAAGACTTACTGTGGAACAGGATATGGGTGGTTGATTTTGGCCGAGTCTAGACATGACAAAAGCACAAGTAAAGATTTTGGTAATGGTGAGGGTGAGATAGTGGTGGAGGCAGGCAATGTTGCAAAGGTGGAAGTGAGCAATCTTGGTAATGGATAGAATGTAAGGTTTGAAGCTTAGCTCTGGATCAAACAGATTGCAAAGCTCGCAAGTCTGATTCAGTCTGAGCAATTGGCTGGGACGGGAATGGAGTTAGTGGATTTCTGGTAGTGGCTGCAAACTATGGCTTCAGTTTTCCTAGTTGGAGGAAATTTTGATTCATCTACAACTTCATATCAGACAAGTAGTCAAACAAGATGGTTGTGGGTTGAGGGAAGTGATGGAAAGGTAGAGTTAATGTCAGTATACATATGGAAGCTGACTCTGTGTGTATGTTACTGATGGGCAGCATGTAGACAAGAAACAGCAGGGGCCAAGAACTGATCTTTGGAGAATGCTGAGATGACTGCACAGGGGCAGGAAGAAAAATCAATACCAGTGATGCACTGACTGTATTGGAACAGGTAAGAATGGAAATCTCACAGAGTAGGACACAGAGGAGAAACAATGAAGAAGGATGGCATGGTTGACCATATCTAACGCCAGGAAGAAGCTGAGCTGGACAAAGTGGGGGAATAATGCACTGGGCTCAGTCACAGAAAATGTAGCTTGTGAATGTGGCTGGGGAGTTTTTGATGTTAAGAGCAGGATGGAAGCCAGACTGAAGGGACTCAAACTGGGAGTTTTAGGAGAAACTCCTAAATCATTACTTCTTCCAGTTCTGATGAAAGGTCTTTGAACTGAAACATTAATTCTGTTTCTCTCTCCACAGATGCTGCCTGACCTGCTGAGTATTTCCAGCATTTTCTGTTTTTATTTCAAGTTTTAGGAGAAATAGCCACAGAGATGTACAGCAACATGTTTAAGGATATCAGAGCAGAAAGGGATGCTAAAGATGGGACAAATTGATCAAAAGTGGATTTTTTAAGGAGAGGGATGGTGACAGCAGATTTGAAAGGGAGAACAAATGTGTCTGACCAAAAGGAGCCATTAACAATGTTCTACTGCAGAGGGTGCTGGATGTGTGGAATGGACCAGCGAGGGAGGCGGTGGGGCCTGATTGTGTCAGCGAGTTCCAGAGAGTTGGCTGGGTGCCTGATAGCGGTACCTTGGGATATAACAGATATGATCTGGAATGCGCTGCCTGAAAGGGTGGTGAAAGCAGATTCAATCGTGGCTTTCAAAAAGGAATTGGATAAATATCTGAAGAGAAAAAATTTTCAGGGCTACGGGGAAAGAGCGGGGGAATGGGACTAACTGGATTGCTCTTACAAAGAGCCGGCACAGACTCGATGGGCCGAATGGCCTCCTTCTTTGGTGTAACGATTCTATGAACAATGTCAACAAGAGTGGTGGCTACAAAAGGTAATTAAATGGTCACGGATTGGGTGGGAAGAAGATAGAGAGAACAGGAGGTGGGTTTCATGGACAAGACCAGCTTGGAGAGCACACAGGTAAAGATGGGCAGAGATGCCAACCACTCGTTTTTAGAGCGAGTGTCAGGATTTCTGGCCCCTATTCACACTGTGCCCAAAATGTCTGCCTTTTCCTGGAGATTTTAAACCACCCCATAATAAATTGTGTTGTATCTCTTCTGCACAGGTGCAGAAACATCACACATGTGCAGAAGGGATAAGGCATAATGTATTATGGAGCAAGATCATCACTCCCAGGAAAACATTGGTGGATATGTTCAGCTAACTTGCTCAACCATTTCAGATTTTTTTGATGTCAATTAACAAAGGTTTCTTGTTGCAGTGTTTAAAACTTGATTCCTCAGGATTCTTCCAGGCTACTACTGGGGATATCTCCCACACCTCTCAGGCTGCAGTCCACAAGTGCATCAGGGACGCCCAATTTCTCACAATCACCACCCATCTCCCCACCCCCGGGCAGGCTGCCAATTAGCAGTGTGAATGTTTTAATATGCACACAAACACAATCAGTTGCTTCAAATCATTAATCATCTAAGTGTCAGCCTTTTTTAAAATCTTTTTTAAAGAAGATTTACTCGCACAGCAACTTCTATTAGGTGCTATCCCAGTGGCTTCAGCATAGCTGGTGGGTAGGCTGTTGTGGATGATTTTGAGACCTTTGAGATGCTTGTGGTCTCTGGAAGCTCAAACCCGTGGGAGCAAGGGAGCTCCTTGGCTGCTGCCTGGACAGTCTGGCCCAGCCGGCTTTCTGGCACTATGGTGGGTATTGGTTGAGCAGGTGGTGAGGCAAAAGACGTGCTGACATCCTGAGAGAGGGCAACACTTGCCTGTCCCATAGCACACCCATGGGGCTACAGTTCATCATTCTCACTGATCTGAGGTAGAGCAGATTGCAGGAGATGAGCACCTCGAGAAGCCCCGTTCATATGGTCCTCCAGCCTATCCATCTGATGCACTAATCTCTCCAAGGTGGAACAGACATTAGAGCCCAAACTCTGGATGGTAGCCATCTGAGCTTCCAGCAAAGCTGCAAAGGCAGGTGACTCAGAGTCCTGCTGTGAGACCTGGCTGCAATATCCCTGGAGATGGTCACAGGCTCCAAGGTAGAATGCAGAGTGAAAATGCTATGCAAGAGAACTCCATGCATGCTGGAATGGACTCAAAATGTTTGGCTTCGCCTCCAATACCTCATATAATCGCTGGTATGCCGCGAGCTGGGCCCTAGAAGTCCACCTCTCTGTCCTGCTCAGCAGAGCTGGGAGAGAACATCGCCCTCTGTCGAGCCGTCTCCTGTGTTGTCCCTGAAACCCCCCACCTGCTCCTGCTCACTTGTACGGTGTGTTTCACCAGGCACAGGTCCCTCAATTTCACTATCTATTCCACCCAGGGTGCCAATCTCTGCGCTGGTGCTTGGGAGGGATGAGGCATGTGATGCTGCTTCCTCAGGAGAGATGTCCTCTTCCAAGATGCCTTCTTGAGGAGATTCTTGCTGCTGAAAGGATCTAAAGGAAAGAGGGAAGGGACAAGAGATGGGATGGCAATGAGAGGCTGGACAGTAGCACATGAAAGGCTTGACCATACTGGATAAGGTTCTGAAATTGACTGAAGGTGAAACTGCTTGTAGTACATCAAAGTGTACAAGTTGTAAGCTGTCATCCAGCTCAAAGAAGCCGCCAGCCTTGCCATGTCCAATGCTGCTAGCTCTTGCTGTTTCACTGATTTCCAGTGCTTCTTGCTCCACCTGGGTGAGGGCATGATGTTGGGGGCTTCTCCCACCATCTTATTTCTTTCCCTCCTGTTGTGGGCTATCTTATCCTGCAGAAGGAGAAAGAGAAAGTTATGAGTGGCTACTGAGAAGGCAAGTACATATGTGTGGGGCATCTGCATGTTGTGGAGAGGGAGACAAAACAAGATGCTAGGAGAATGGGGAGTTGTTGAATGGGGAGTAAGTTGCTTGAGTGTGAATTGAAGAAGGAGTCATAAGATCAGTTGTAGGTTTAGTAATTGACACGAGGTGAGAAAGATCATGCTGTGAAGCAGTGAAGGCAACAAGCAGCAGGTGAGTGTGTGTTAGGCGTGAGAATGAGGTACCATGGTGTGCCACTGTGATTGGCGGCGAGTGATGTGATACAGGGTGGCAATTGCTCTGAATGCTGGGGAAGGGAGGTGACCCCAGGTGCAATGCAAGAGATGGGGAAAGGAAGAGCTGTACTCACCTTTACTGATCCTGTGAGGTCATTAAACTTCTTCCTATATTGTATCCAGATCCTTGGGGTGATGCTAGTGCAACTCACTTGATCTGCCACTTTTCTCTAGGCTTTCTGAGTGAGAATGTTGAGAATCTTCTTCCCACTTTGTGCGAAAAGCACTTCCCTCCTGGCCCAGGCCTTGGCCAACAACAACTCCAGGGAGGAGTCTGAGAACCTGGGGGCAACTTTTCCTCTCAATGCAGCACTCTCCAATAGAATAAAACTCTGAACTCAATACAGCGAACACAATCTCCCTTTAAGAGGTGCCTCAGGAATCCTGCTGGAAAATGTGCGGAAAATGGCGGGTGGGGGGCAAGCTGCCGACGTGATCGGCCAGTCATCCCACCAATCATATGATAATGAGACTCAGCTATTAAAATCGTCCAGGCTTCTAGCCAATGACGTTGCTTGAGTGCGCTGCCCACCTCAACACTCATCCACATGGATCCCACTCTCCATTAAAATCGCCCCCAATGTGTCTGGTTCTGCTGCTTTTGCTGGTGCTAATAGCTCCTGTGCCTTTATAGGCTTATGACTGCAATGTATCTTGTCCTGGAGGATAATTTCCCATCTGTAAATCAGTGTAATCAGTATTGATGTATGTGGGCAGAAAAACCGAGACAGATGGAGCATCAATTCATATTATTCTTGGACAAGAGAAGATAGAAGCATTTCTGTGTCTATCAACAATGGTGACTGCCAAGTACACTTAATGAAATAGCTGATAAGGTGATTCTTCTTTGCAGTACATAGATGGCCTGACTGTAAATATGAAAGAAGATGGCAGAACGAAGGAAAGGTGCCATTAACTACACCAACCTCTTCACCTATCCTCCTCCCTTTGCTTCACTGTCACTCATCTCACCCTTAACTCTCCACCCACTCCCCTCTCATCCCCCTCAAGGTCCGTACCTTCCCCATACCCTCCCATTCTATCTGTTTCCCTCGAAGAGGCTTTGTTTGTTTTAAAAATTTAACTTACTTGTGTTTTTAAAAAAACAAAATCAAATTAGAATGAGGTAAGACATTGTCTGTGCTTTTCTCTCTCACTTGCTCAAAAGTGTAAGCAATTTGCATTAGGACTGAACAGGAAATGGCATTGTTGGGGGGAGGGCAGTGGCGGTCAGGCTCCACTGGTGGTAGAGGGGCAGGCCCAGACACATGTGGCAAATGGCAGGGGAGGTTGTTGCAACCTGTTAGGAAATAAATTATTGTTTTTGAAAAAAATTATAAGGTTTTAAAATATATTAAAAATTTTAAAGAAAAAACAACTGAAGGTTGCAGTATCTTGAAACTGATTGCCACAGCACCATTTAAAGTGGAGATGAACCTGGGAGGGGTCAAAGGTATGCAACAGCACTAATTAGCTTGGAGATAAGAGGACAGAATTTTATGCTGAAGTTACACTGGTTTTCCGATGTTTCTTGGGTGGGCAGATGCAGAAAAACAATCAGTGACCTGTGCTGTTGTTCCCTTCCCGCTTCTGTAGTGCAACAGAGAGCAAGACACAAGCATGACAATGACAGAAAAAAGCGTGACTGAAAAAGTGATACAGTAATAGGTGTTACACTGCAGGAAATCCATGCATATGGAAGAACTTTAATATATTACTAGCAGATCCCCTGTGGCCATACTTAGTGAGTTGGAGATTATACTGTTTTCTAAATATAGAGTCGTTATGCCATGCACAATTTATCAGGGCCACTGATTTAATGTGACTGAATAAGTCAATTTCCATTTTTATTACGTTATTTTATCAGTGCTTTGGAGATCAAATTCCAGGACTCAAGATGGCACCTATATCTGTGGGCAATCCAGGCTTTGGTAACACTGGGGGAATGGTACTGGGATTTAGTAGAACTAGGAATTTTGGAGTTTGCCAGCGTTGCAGTGAATGTGCTGGGGTTTGGCAGCACGGGTTGTCCTTTGGCTTGATATCATTGTGGAAGAGGAGCCTGGTCAGGCAGAACTGGAGAGTGGAATGTAACATTTGGTTTACTGATGGATTCCTGGTGCTTGTCAGCAGTGAGGGGAGGCAGAGAGCACAGACCTGTTAACAAGCAGGGAAGGGGTGGTCCACGGTCTGGCGGCACTGGTTTGTTAGCTTCTAAGAGCTAAAAACAATGAATTCACTATTTTGTGTTTGAGTCGTGCGTGCTTGTTTGTCTTGCTTCCTGTCTCATAGTTGTCATCAATTAGAATGTTTACATTTCTATCAACAAAATGCAGTTCACGCTAATCGCAAGTTATTTGCTTGAAAAGCTTTATAAATACAACTCAATTCTCATTTCTTTAAAGAAAAAGCATTCAGAACTGCTGCCTGGATTTTCTAGTTCTGCGAAACTGAGGCTCAACTCCAGCTGGGCTGGACATCTGCCTGCTGCACAGATGCTCCTCTGACACTGACCAACCTTCCAGCTTTGGGTTCATTTGAAAATTGGAGCTCCATCCCCTCCGGCTTCTGCCAGGGAATTCCGTTGATTTGAGGGAGGCCCTACCATCCTGACCTTAGAACGGTGCATGCCCTGTAACAACATCCAGTGTCCAGACATGCAAATAGAGGGAAATATATCAAAGGATACATTTCCCAGTGTTAGCCTTAGCTCAGTGGTAGTACTGTCACCCCTTAGTGTGAAGGGTGAGGGTTCAAGTCCCACTGCTGAGACTAGAGCACATAATCTTGGCTGACACTTCAGTACCGTACTGAGGGAGTGTTGCTCTGTCAGGAGGCTACTGCTAGCCTCCAAGCTGCTGGTCAAACGGCAAAAAAAATTCTAAATCTTTACAACTTTTCAAGGAGCTTGTGCAGAACAATGTTCTGACAGCAATTGCACAGGCCTTGGCTGACATTTTTCTTTTGCTCCCTCAACCTTTGAATGCTGGGTACTTGGACCTATCAAATGGTCCTTGCCTTCAGAATGCTAATGATGCAAATTCTGTGAAATACGTCAAGGGATTTCTCTCATTTGCATGAAGTTTACATGCATCCGCTCACAAATGCGGCAACACATTCAGTGATGATGAGACCATCCTCTGGGGAATAGGGGGGAAGCACACAGAGACAGGGACACAGCATGACGTACCCCTGAGCAAGTTTCCAGCCTCATCGGTCCCAGGTCAAAAATCATGATACAGGAAGTAAGGGTAATGTGTACATGAAATACCTACCATATACAAGACTTTCAATATATTAGGTAGATACACATGTTTGCAAAGTAGAAAGCTTCTTTCAAAGAAACTGTCTGCACTCAAACATTCAATCTGGACTGTCTCCTATAGAGAAGTAAATTTAAAATATAATATAATAAAGAAGTCAGCACGGATTTCAAAAGGGAAGGTCATGTTTGACCAACCTTATTGAATTCTTTGAAGAGGTAACAGAAAAGGTAGACAAGGGTAATGTAGTAGATGTAATATATTTGGATTTTCAAAAGGCCTTCGATAAGATATCGCATAGCAGACTCATGACTAAGGTCAGAGCATGTGGAGTCAGGGGACAAGTAGCAGAATGGATAGCAAGCTGGCTACAAAACAGAAAAGAGAGTAGGGGTTAAAGGTAGTTACTCAGACTGGCAAAAGGTAGAAAGTGGTGTTCCACGAGGATCAGTACTTGGACCATTGTTGTTCACTATTGACAGAAATCATTTGGACTCAGGAATCGGAAGTACAATTTCGAAATTTGTAGACGACACCAAATTGGGGGGTATGGTCAATACCGAGGAAGAATGACAAAATACAGGAAGAAATTAATAAACTTGCAGAATTGGCATGTAATTGGCAAATTAACTTCAATATAGATAAGTGTGAGGTATTACATTTTGATAGGAAGAATAAGGGGGCCACATACTGCTTGGATTATAAGGGTTTAAATAGGGTAGAGGAGCACAGGGATCTGGGGGTACAGATACACAAATCATTAAAAGTAGCGATGCAAGTTAATAAGGCCATAAAAAAAGCAGACCAAGCACTGGGGTTCATTTCTAAAGAGATAGAATTGAAAAGCAGAGAAGTTATGAAAAAGCTATATGGAACCTTCATTAAACCACACTTGGATTACTGTGAACAGTTCTGGTCTCCATATTATAAAAAGGAAATAGAAGAACTAGAGAAGGTGCAAAAAAGATTTACTGGGATGATACCAGAACTGAGAGGATATACTTATCAGGAAAGATTGAGCAGACTGGGGCTCTTTTCTCTAGAAAAGAGAAGACTGATGGGTGACCTGATGGAGGTGTTTAAGATTATGAAAGGGTTTGATAGGGTAGACATAGAAGATGTTTCTACTTGCGGGGGAGACCAGAACTAATAACTATAAATATAAGATAGTCACTAATAAATCCAATAGGAAATTCAGGAGAAACATCTTCACCCAGAGAGTGGTTAGAATGTGGAACTCACTACCACAAGGTGTAGATGAGGAGACTAGCATAGATGCATTTAAGGGGAAACTAGGTAAACACATGAGGGAGAAAGGAATAGAACGATATGCTGATAGCGCTAGATGAAGTAAGGAGGGAGGAGGCTCGTGTGGAGCATGAACACTGGTATGGACCTGTTGGGCCGATTGGCCTGTTCCTATGCTGTATTCTATGTAAAATGCATCAAGTTAGTCTAGTATAATGTCCAGTTTTCTTTATTTGTTCCTGGGATGCGGGCGTCGCTGGCGAGGCCAGCATTTATTGCCCATCCCTAATTGCCCTTGAGAAGGTGGTGGTGAGCCGCCTTCTTGAACCGCTGCAGTCCGTGTGGTGAAGGTTCTCCCACAGTGCTGTTAGGAAGGAAGTTCCAGGATTTTGACTCAGCGACAATGAAGGAACGGCGATATATTTCCAAGTCGGGATGGTGTGTGACTTGGAGGGGAACGTGCAGGTGGTGTTGTTCCCATGTGCCTGCTGCCCTTGTCCTTCTAGGTGGTAGAGGTCGCGGGTTTGGGAGGTGCTGTCAAAGAAGCCTTGGCGAGTTGCTGCAGTGCATCCTGTGGATGGTACACACTGCAGCCACTGTGCGCCAGTGGTGAAGGGAGTGAATGTTTAGGGTGGTGGATGGGGTGCCAATCAAGCGGGCTGCTTTATCTTGGATGGTGTCGAGCTTCTTGAGTGTTGTTGAAGCTGCACTCATCCAGGTAAGTGGAGAGTATTCCATCACACTCCTGACTTGTGCCTTGTAGATGGTGGAAAGGCTTTGGGGAGTTAGGAGTGAGTCATACGCCGCAGAATACCCAGCCTTTGACCTGCTCTTGTAGCCACAGTATTTATATGGCTGGTTCCAGTTAAGCTTCTGGTCAATGGTGACCCCAAGGATGTTGATGGTGGGGGATTCGGCGATGGTAATGCCATTGAATGTCAAGGGGAGGTGGTTAGACTCTCTCTTGTTGGAGATGGTCATTGCCTGGCACTTGTCTGGTGCGAATGTTACTTGCCACTTATCAGCCCAAGCCTGGATCTTGAAGCTGCACTCATCCAGGTAAGTGGAGAGTATTCCATCACACGCGGGCTTGGACTGCATCATTATTTGAGGGGTTGCGACTGGAACTGAACACTGTGCAATCATCAGCGAACATCCCCATTTCTGACCTTATGATGGAGGGAAGGTCATTGATGAAGCAGTTGAAAATGGTTGGGCCTAGGACACTGCCCTGAGGAACTGCTGCAGCAATGTCCTGGGGCTGAGATGATTGGCCTCCAACAACCACTACCATCTTCCTTTGTGCTAGGTATGACTCCAGCCACTGGAGAGTTTTCCCCCGATTCCCATTGACTTCAATTTTACTAGGGCTCCTTGGTGCCACACTCGGTCAAATGCTGCCTTGATGTCAAGGGCAGTCACTCTCACCTCACTTCTGGAATTCAGCTCTTTTGTCCATGTTTGGACCAAGGCTGTAATGAGGTCTGGAGCCGAGTGGTCCTGGCGGAACCCAAACTGGGCATCGGTGAGCAGGTGATTGGTGAGTAAATGCCGCTTGATAGCACTGTAAACAACACCTTCCATCACTTTGCTGATGATTGAGAGTAGACTGATGGGGCGGTAATTGGCCGGATTGGATTTGTCCTGCTTTTTATGAACAGGACATACCTGGGCAATTTTCCTCATTGTCGGGTAGATGCCAGTGTTGTAGCTGTACTGGAACAGCTTGGCTAGAGGCGCAGCTAGTTCTGGAGCACAAGTCGTCAGTACTACAGCCGGGATGTTGTCGGGACCATAGCCTTTGCTGTATCCAGTGCACTCAGCCGTTTCTTGATATCACATGGAGTGAATCAAATTGGCTGAAGACTGGCTGCTGTGATGGTGGGGATATCGGGAGGAGGCCGAGATGGATCATTCACTCGGCACTTCTGGCTGAAGATGGTTGCAAACACTTCAGCCTTGTCTTTTGCACTCACGTGCTGGATTCCGCCATCATTGAGGATGGGGATGTTTGCAGAGCCTCCTCCTCCCGTTAGTTGTTTAATTGTCCACCACCATTCACAACTGGATGTGGCAGGACTGCAGAGCTTTGATCTGATCCGTTGGTTGTGGAATCGCTTAGCTCTGTCTATAGCATGTTGCGTCCGCTGTTTAGCATGCATGTAGTCCTGAGTTGTAGCTTTACCAGATTGGCACCTCATTTTTAGGTACACCTGGTGCTGCTCCTCAATGAACCAGGGTTGATCCCCTGGCTTGTTGGTAATGGTAGTGAGGAATATGCCGTGCCATGAGGTTACAGATTGTGCTGGAATACAATTCTGCTGCTGCTGCTGATGGCCCACAGCGCCTCATGGATGCCCAGTTTTGAGCTGCTAGATCTGTTCTGAATCTATCCCATTTAGCACGGTGGTAGTGCTACACAACACGTTGGATGGTATCCTCAGTGCGAAGACGGGACTTTGTCTCCACGAGGACTGTGCGGTGGTCATTCCTACCAATACTGTCATGGACATTGTATATACAGACTTAAAAGAATTCTTAAATTATGCTCATTGTAAACAATTATAAGAGGATTATAAGAGGATGCAAAAGGTGCCAAATTACTTTAAAATATTTTTTCTTCTCCAGTTTTCTCCTCTTATCCTTCCTTTCCCTTCCCTTCCGTCATGCTGGAGTCCTCAAGTCCCTCACCTAAAAGGCCATACTTCATGTATGAGCCTCAATAGTGAGCAATGACAGGCTATTCAATGACCTGATCCTGTCTTCACCTGACATGCACTCATGACATGGATTGCTGAATGGCAATCAGGATCAGCCAATGGCCAATCTTCCCTTCCTTAACCCAGGGAGACTGAAACCAATTATAGAAATTCCATCAAGATCAGCTAAATCAGCACAGACCTAATCTGTATGACTCAGTGTCACACCATGTCATATATGTACCCACTAAGCCATCTAATCGAGGGAAGGGATAGGATAATTTGAAGAACATTACATTACCTCTCTTGTCATCACCAGTTTTTTCTTTTGACATTTTCCTGATGTATAGATGAGTTAGATGGGAATTACTGACAACTGAAGAAGACAAATCTGAGTTCTCATACTCTGTCCTTTAATGATTTTACCATCAAAGACATTGCTTTCTTTCACGTGCTGTGCTCAGTCATTCACTGCTTCCATTATTAATCCTCCTGCAGTTTAATAAGTGTGACTGAAAATACAAGCAGTAAGAAAACAAGGGAGTTGACTTAAAACAGTAGTGGAGGTGAATGTGCTAAGCTTTTATCCGAATAACCTCTGCTTCTCTGAACTCTAACGCAACAAATTTAATGTTGAGGGCGGGGGATGGAAAATATGCTGAGACTCACAATAATATGAGGTCCTCATGTGTATTGCTTCTTCCTACCAATCAATTACTGTGTAAATTAATTCCCTATCACCCATCAGCTAATGTGAAAATTGTCTTGTTATCAGAGCACTTCATTGCCTAACAGAAATCTTTTCCCTAATTGTTTTAATAATATTCAAATTTACTTTAAATATATGAGACCTTATAAAATATACAAGACAAAAATCTGTCTCTAATCAAATGCAGATTATTTCTCATTAAACATGCAAAAGTAACAATACAAACTTCTTAAAGCCCTTCTGCGAATGTCATGTAGCACCACTCTTAGCTGTTAACTTCTCACAGAAAACTGTAAAGGATTAAAAATACTGCACCTCAGGAACCTGTTAAATTTTTTTTAAAACTCAGCATCTGACAACACTTTTTTTAAATCATTGTCATCTGTGATGAGAAAGATATTTTCGTCAACACAAGGCTGCAATGGAGACACATTCCCAACAGATACTGACTGCTGCGAAACTTCCTCACCTGACGTATTTCCAGACACAAGACATTTCCCAAAATCATAAAACTAATTGTAGTCTAATCTCAGGAGGAAGAATTCAGATGGTTTTCATAAACCATTCTGTTTATTAGATTACTAGCTGGATAATGGTTGGGAGAGAGTGCTTCTTCAAAACATTATTCTATATACCAATCACTTGGGAGTAATCATTTTGTCTGTGTGAACAGACTATATTTTACAATGAAATGATACCTAGTCTATAAGCCAAATACCTTTCACATGCTAACAAGTAACAACTGGAATGCCACATTTTGCCTTTCTGTGAAAAATGAATATTTTTGGCAATTTCTAGATTTTATTAAAGATTTTACCATGAAAATAGTTTATATTATTGCATTTTTATTAGAGTCAATTCACAAATGCTTTGCTGTTTTCAGTAAGCTGTCTACCCATCCAGATGAGAGCTGGTAGTGGAGAGAAATGGAGCACTTTCCCATTTCTGATACTAAATATTGACACCAATCATTCCCAGGTCAGATACAGTAACCTGCAACACAGAGCTCCCATACTATCCTTAATCCTATGCTCTCAAGGCCACCCCATTGCAGAAATATGATATGCTCCAGCTAAGCTGTGGCCTCCGTGAATGAATTGCCAATTTAAAACTGGTTTTGTCTCATGGTCCCATATCCACTAATAATTGTGTTGAGACTACCCAAACCTATTTCATAAATGACCATTACAACCAGTAGTAAAGGAGGTTTCCATCCTTGAAATTTTATTGCTATGTCTTTCTGAGATCATCAGATTAGGTAGTGTCAGAGAATTGGGACAGTTTCAAAAAAGTTTGGCAAGTGTTTGTTCCTCTGATTTTGTGCCAGTTCTGTTAACACAATGCTTTGTATGAGTTTATGACTTGTTTAAGACTTTGTGTTGTGTGAACGACTGTATTGAACAGTAACATTACACATAATCTACCAAGGTCCATACAAAATATTATCAACTAATAGAGTTGGAGCAAATGGAGTTCAACACCGAGAAGTGTGAGGTCATGCACGTAGGGAGGGCAAACAGTAAAAGGGAATACGCAGTAAACGGGAATATATTGAGAGGGGTAGAGGAAGTGGGAGACTTGGAGTGCATGTGCACAGGTCCCTGAAGGTGGCAGTACAGGTAGATTAGGTTGTGAGGAAGGCATAAGGAATGCTCACCGTTATTAGCCAAGGTATTAAATACAAAAGCAGGGATGTAATGATGGAACTGTATAAAACGCTGGCAAAGCCACAGCTGGAGTATTGTGCACGGTTCTGGTCACATTACAGGAAGGACGTAATTGTTCTGGAAAGAGTGCAGAGAAGATTTACAAGAATGTTGCCGGGGCTTGAAAATTGCAGCTACGAGGAGAGATTGGATAGGCTGGGGTTGTTTTCCTTGAAACAGAGGAGGCTGAGGGGAGACTTGATTGAGGTGTACAAAATTATGAGGGGCTCAGATAGAGTAGACAGGAAATACCTGTTTCCCCTAGCGGAGAGTTCAAGAACTAGAGGACATAGATTTAAGCTGATTGGCGGAAGGATTAGAGGGGACATGAGGAAAAACTTTTTTACCCAGAGAGTGGTGGGTGTATGGAATTCACTGCCCGAAAAGTAGCTGGACCTGCACCTAAAGTGCTATAAGGTGCAGGGCTACGGACCGGGTGTTGGAAGGTGGGATTAGACTAGGCACCTGGTTGTTCTTCGAGCCGGCGCGGACACGATGGGCCAAATGGCCCCCTTCTATGCTGTATCTTTTCTGTATGCTGTATTACTACTATATACATGCAATAGATCTTGGTACAGAAATTCTTGAAATGAGTAAGTTACCTAATACTGTAGATTCTACTGAAATGTGGTAAAAAGATTAAACTTCTCTTATTGAAAAATGGGAGACTGTCTGTTTTTCCCCTAATTAACAACTAGGCAAATGTGTGGCTTTGAAATCTGTGATTTCGGAGAAAGAAAATTCCCTGTTTTTGTTAAACAATTTGCTTCACCCCCAGAGAGTTCAAATGTTTTGTTTTCTTCATATTTCATTTAATTTTAAATTCAAGCTGTTCCATTCCATTTTCAAAAACAAATCTTAAACTGTTCAATGACTATATTGATCTGCAATGTCTTTAAACAGTTCCTTATTTATCATTGTCTTTACATTTTTTTCCTGAAACAATACGTTGTCCTTACAACAAGAAAATGCTACAGAGAATTCATCCAGCACATCTCACAACATCAACAAGAAAAATGATTGAATTAAAAATTATTAATATAACTGGGGATAAACTCATTACAGAAATTAGTTGTGCACTGTTTTTCCAGAATTTAATACAGATGAAAGAAGGGTTTCAAGCTTACATATTGTGAAATTAAACTATAGCAGTTGAAGTATTTGAGGAGCTTCAACTAAATAATCTTAAATTGTTTTGGCTTAAATACAAATGCTGCTCAGCATTTTTAATTTGATTTGTGAAGACTTATAAATCCATGGAGTACTTTGATTAAAGACCACTTTCCAAAATGTGCAATGTGCTGTACCACAGAATGGTAGAACATCGTTTGGTGCCATGATTTCTTACACAATGAGCTTCTGATCTTCGCCATGCCTCTGTGGGAAGGCTCTCAGCAGAGGCCAAGCTCATTTCTCATGGTGAGGTGAAAAAATTAGATAACTGGTCACCATGATCCACTCTGAAACACCTTTTAGCAACCAACTACGGAACGGCATTGGCAGAAGCATTGAACAACTTGTCATCCTAGGCAGACAAGGCATGTATTGTGCTGGGGAAAAATAGGAAAGAATAATAAATGAATTACTGGAAGATGGATGATAATGAAAATCATTCATTTGCTGTTTAAGCTAGTGCACAAGTGCAAAAAGTAATCAAAAAGGCCAGTGGAATTTTGGCTTTTATCTCAAGGGGGCTGGAATACAGAGGAGAGGAAGTTATACTTCAGTTGTACAGAGCCGTGGTCAGACCCCATACGGAGTACCACAATAAGCATTGGGCACCGCGCCTCAAGAAGGATAGCCTTGGACAGGGAATACAGCACTGATTCACCAGAATGATACCCGGGGCTTAGAGTGTTAAATTATGAGGACAGGTTGCATAAACTTGGCTTGTATTCCCTTGAGTTTAGAAGGTTGAAGGGTGATCAAATTGGGGTGTTTAACATGATAAAAGTATTTGATAGAGAAGCTATTTCCTCTGGTGGGGGAATCCAGAACAAGGGAGCACAATCATAAAATTAGAGCTAGGCCATTCAGGAGTGAAATCGGGAAGCACTTCTTCATACTTGGGGTTGTGGAAATCTAGAATTCCCTCCCCAACAAGACTGTGGATGCTGGGTCAATTGAAATTGTCAAGATTGAAATCGACAGATTTTTATTAAAGGTATCAAGGAATATGGATCAATAGCAGGTAAGTGGAGTTGAGGTGCAGATCAGTCTGATTGAATGGCGGAATTAGCTCAATGGACTGAATGACTGAATACTCTGTTCCTATGTACTGCTTCTCTTTTATGAAGTATTTCCCTCCTTTTGTTTGAAGCTTTTTTCCTCCTTTTTACAGTCTCTTTCTTCCTTCTAACAGCACGACGTAAGTGTCTTTGTGAGTGTGAGTGAGCTGAATTAATAAGAGTAGGGGATAGAAATAATTAGGCTAGTGGTGTTTTGGTGATTGTGTTGTTTCAAGTGGGTGCGTTCAGCCTCCTCACAATGTCAGCTGCAGTAGCTTCAAGTCGGTTTCTACCTGCAAGGAAGTCGTCAGCAATTATTATTTATCAAAAATATATATTTTTTAAAAGTGCTTTTGTAAACGAGATATTGTAATGATTATAGATATTGCCAATTCCCTCAGGTAATGCTGTGACGGAACCTTTTCTTCTAACTTAAATATCAGATTTTGTTAGTGAGAATGTTATTGTATTTCAATGAAAAGGTTATTACAGGAACAAATGTAGCACTGAACTGTGAGTCACACTGTTCAGACTGCCATAATAAATTGTCAAAGTTTTCATTAGATCAAGATTAATACAGGTTTGAATCGCATAAAAAAATATTTTTCTAAATAGACAAACCATTCTGAAATACTGATGGCACTAGAGGGCTTGCTCTTTATTTATATACTTACACAAGCAAAATTCTGATGCTTTGGAGCAAAATCATATTTTATTTTTTAAGCCCTTGTTTTCTCACAGCTCGCTGATGCAACATCATCCTTGCAGAAAATACAAGCAAAACAATCTAGTTCAGCAGTTCTTCCAGAAAACTCAGCGGCCCCAAATCTCCTCGGACTTTCTGCCACTGCGCCGCCTTAACTTCACGCAGTGGAGCAAAAACCCCATTTCATGCCCACATAAGTAGTGATACTAATACTGGTGTCTGAAAACAAATATTCTCCATCTCTCTCCTCCATTTGTTTCTATCTCACTTTTGTCCACTTCCATTCTACTCTGTCTCTCTCCTCCTTTTGTCTAGCTCCTTCCCTTCTGTCAACTTCCCCTTCCCTGGTATCCCATATCTCTACTCCTTCCCTTGTTTCTCTCTCTAGCCTTCCTCATTTCTCTCTCGCCTCCTTCATTTGTTTTCTTTTCCCTTCTGTTTTTCTCTTTCCTCTTTTGTTTCTCACCTTTCCCTAATGTTTCAATTGGGTACAGTTCTGTCTTCACCTCCAGAGTGATAGAATCCACCTGATTTTTATTCCATTGAAATCAGGTGAAGACAAAAATTTACCCCATGTCTCTGCTTCTGTTTCTCTCCCGTTCTGTTTCTCTCCCTCTCTCTTCTGATTTGCTGTCTCACTTCCTTTGTCTAGTTCACTCTCTCACTCTCCTTTTCTGGTCCGTGCTCTCCCTTCTTCTTGTTGCATGCTCTTCCCCTCTTCTAGTTCTCTCCCTCTCTCTTTCTCTCCATGTTCCCTCTTCTGCTTTATTGTCTTTCTCTTCTCTTTCTCTTTTTCCACGTCACTCTGCTGTCATCTGTGTTTGCAGATACTTCAGGGTAGAAAAAATGTGAGTCATTAAAGAGAGGCAATGGGAGTAGATCTAGGTGGCTATTGAAGAAAGTCAGACAGCAGGTCTGAAGCAGATGAGAGTGTTCGCTGGAGCATGGAGAACGGGAGGTATCTAGCTTAGCTGCTACAGCAGTACAGGGAACATGGCCTCAGCTGAGCTTTGCAGGATGTGAAATGCTGCAGGGACTAAAGAAAAAAAAATTGAACATGCACAGCTAGAAGGCAAAGTTGTGACAGGATTAGAATCATAGAATCATAGAAGTTTACAACATGGAAACAGGCCCTTCGGCCCAACATGTCCATGTTGCCCAGTTTATACCACTAAGCTAGTCCCAGTTGCCTGCACTTGGCCCATATCCCTCTATACCCATCTTACCCATGTAACTGTCCAAATGCTTTTTAAAAGACAAAATTGTACCCGCCTCTACTACTGCCTCTGGCAGCTCGTTCCAGACACTCACCACCCTTTGAGTGAAAAAATTGCCCCTCTGGACCCTTTTGTATCTCTCCCCTCTCACCTTAAATCTATGCCCCCTCGTTATAGACTCCCCTACCTTTGGGAAAAAATTTTGACTATCTACCTTATCTATGCCCCTCATTATTTTATTGACTTCTATAAGATCACCCCTAAACCTCCTACTCTCCAGGGAAAAAAGTCTCAGTCTATCCAACCTCTCCCTATAAGTCAAACCATCAAGTCCCGGTAGCATCCTAGTAAATCTTTTCTGCACTCTTTCTAGTTTGATAATATCCTTTCTATAATAGGGTGACCAGAACTGTACACAGTATTCCAAGTGTGGCCTTACTAATGTCTTGTACAACTTCAACAAGACATCCCAACTCCTGTATTCAATGTTCTGACCAATGAAACCAAGCATGCTGAATGCCTTCTTCACCACCCTATCCACCTGTGACTCCACTTTCAAGGAGCTATGAACCTGTACTCCTAGATCTCTTTGTTCTATAACTCTCCCCAACGCCCTACCATTAACGGAGTAGGTCCTGGCCCGATTCGATCTACCAAAATGCATCACCTCACATTTATCTAAATTAAACTCCATCTGCCATTCATCGGCCCACTGGCCCAATTTATCAAGATCCCGTTGCAATCCTAGATGACCTTCTTCACTGTCCACAATGCCACCAATCTTGGTGTCATCTGCAAACTTACTAACCATGCCTCCTAAATTCTCATCCAAATCATTAATATAAATAACAAATAACAGCGGACCCAGCACCGATCCCTGAGGCACACCGCTGGACACAGGCCTCCAGTTTGAAAAACAACCCTTTACAACCACCCTCTGTCTTCTGTCATCAATCCAATTTTGTATTCAATTGGCTACCTCACCTTGAATCCCATGAGATTTAACCTTATGTAACAACCTACCATGCGGTACCTTGTCAAAGGCTTTGCTAAAGTCCATGTAGACCTCGTCTACTGCACAGCCCTCATCTATCTTCTTGGTTACCCCTTCAAAAAACTCAATCAAATTCGTGAGACATGATTTTCCTCTCACAAAACCATGCTGACTGTTCCTAATCAGTCCCTGCCTCTCCAAATGCCTGTAGATCCTGTCTCTCAGAATACCCTCTAACAACTTACCCACTACAGATGTCAGGCTCACCGGTCTGTAGTTCCCAGGCTTTTCCCTGCCGCCCTTCTTCAACAAAGGCACAATATTTGCTACCCTCCAATCTTCAGGCACCTCACCTGTAGCTGTCGATGATTCAAATATCTCTGCTAGGGGACCCGCAATTTCCTCCCTAACCTCCCATAACGTCCTGGGATACATTTCATCAGGTCCCGGAGATTTATCTACCTTAATGCGCGTTAAGACTTCCAGCACCTCCCTCTCTGTAATATGTACACTCCTCAAGACATCACTATTTGTTTCCCCAAGTTCCCTAACATCCATGCCTTTCTCAACCGTAAATACCAATGTGAAATATTCATTTAGGATCTCACCCATCTCTTGTGGTTCCGCACATAGATGACCTTGTTGATCCTTAAGAGGCCCTACTCTCTCCCTAGTTACTCTTTTGCCCTTTCTCAACCTTGTGGAAGCATGTTATTAAAGATTTTTTGTGGATTTTCAATCTTTTTAGCAATAGGCAGCTTACCCCATTTTTAATCATCTTTGCATTATTCCCAAATGGGCTACCTCCATATCGTGTTCTTCAGCTAAGAGAATATACGAGTAAGATGTTGGCTGGCCATAGTTGTGGCCAGGTTGCATTTATAAAGAAATGAAATGGCTGTGAACTTAACATGAACTACAAGTTCTCTTGAAGAACCTGAGCTATATGTTGAGCCTATGCATCAGTACTCTACTTAAAAGTCAATGGGTTTGATTTTCACTTCAGGTGTTGTGGGCAGATTGACAGCCATTTTGATGGCTGGGCCCTATTTGAATCTCATTGGTGAGCTTCCCACACATTTTCCAGCAGGCCTATTTTTCACAAGGTTGTGTAAGAATAGGTGTACCAGGTAGAATAGCCATTGTAAGATTTTCTTATATATACATATATATATTAAAAAAATATTGTAATAGAGTGAGAGAGGGACGATATGTAAGGCATAGGATGTTGAGAGCTCTGTATCCAAGATAGGGATACCATTTTAAGAAGTTATATAAAAGGCAGTATAGCTTTAAGAAATTGTTGAGCTTAATTGCCTTTAACGACTCCCAGTCTATAAGAATAAAAGGCTGGGAAATGGTTCCGTTGGAGGAGCGGGAGCTTGAAGAGGGAGGAACGTGAAATGCTAGAAAGTAGTATATCACTGCACGTGAAGACCCCATGTGGATGAATAAACCTCACTTGTTTTAGGATCCAGTCCGTGTGTCTAATTGATCACTGGGTCCTGGGCCTGCATCAGCTTGTTACAAATATATGCACATATTAAAGACTAATTCTGCAGTAGCATAAGGTCAAGCCTGGAGTATAGCAGACATTACCTCTTAACAGTGTGTAGGAAAAGATAAGAAATATAGCCAGATAGTTAGGAGAATGTAAGGGAGTAACTGGTATGAATAGTCAGTTATGGATGTACTGGAAGGAGATAAGGAAGGCCATAACTGATAGCCATAGTTTCACATTAGTGAGTATGAGAAACAGGTGGTGTTGCACAGACTATTTAGAGGGGATTATTTAATAAATGTTGCTTTATGTGGTGACATAGTAGATTAGCATACTCACATATTTAACCAGATGTAGATAGGATGTGTTGTAATATTAGCATCACATTAGGGGATGTGATTTAACCTATGACCCACTGGAGCTCCTTTGGGACTTCGTTGTAGACTTGCCGAGGCCAGTGTGAGCAGTCAAGACCATGTGCTTACGGTAATCCTGATAAGTCCTTTGCACATGAGTGACTATTGATACCATTCTCATGGGCAATGCATATAAGGGGCTATTATATAATTGATTTGATAAATAAAGAGTATTAACCAGAAAGATACTCATAGGCTGTGCCATTATTCACAAGTTAATTACCTTTATTAAATGATTTTTGCTATACACTAGTTTTCTACTAGCTCCAATAAAGTTGAAGTTCATGGAATTGAGGGCAAATTATTGACCTGGTTAGGAAATTGGCTGAGTGACAGGTGATAGAGTAGGGATAGTGGGCAGGTATTTAAATTGGCAGGATGTGACTAGTGGTGATCCCACAGGGATCTGTGTTGGGGCCTCAACTATTCACTGTATTTATTAACGACTTAGATGATAGGAGTGAGAGCCACATATCCAAGCATTGTCAGCAGTGTAGATAGAAGCATCAAATTACAGAGATATTAATAGAGTAAGTGGGCAAAACTGTGGCAAATAGATTTCAATGTAGGCAAGCATGAGGGCATCCACTTTGGACCTAAAAAGGATGAAAAGCTCGAAACAGTGGCAGTCCAAAGAGACTTAGCGGTCCATGTACATAGATCATTAAAATATCATGGACAGGTGTAGAAAAAAATCAAAAAGGCCAATGGGATGCTGGGCTTCATATCTAGAGGACTAGAATACAAGGGGGTAGAAGTTATGCTACAGCTATACAAAGCCCTGGTCAGATCACACTTAGAATATTACGTTCAATTCTGGGCACCGCACCTTAGGATGGATATATTGGCCTTGGAGGGGGTGCAGCGTAGATCTACTAGAATAATACGAGCACTCCAAGGGTTAAATTACGAGACGCGATTACACAAACTAGGGTTGTATTCCCTGAAATTTAGAAGATTAAGGAGTGATTTGATATATACTTGATACTGAAGTGACAGATATCCTGGCAGCATTATTAGATACTTAACAAGTTGTACATGATGTTATTGATTGTATCCACTAATGTCAAGAAGAGTAATAATAATCTTCCTTGTATTTGCAAAGGACAATTATGGTACACAGATCAACTTTTTCAAATAGCTTCATGACTTCAGTGGAAGGATCCTCCCTGCAGTATCTATACTCTTATGTTCATACAGGTCTGGATGGTTCTGGACAGGCCATTATACAGCATTAAACCCACACTAATATGTATAATCTAATAAAATGTCCACCACAGAGTGTAAATAAAAGAAAACAAAAAAAGCTGCACCATATTTTAATCACATGCTGATATGAGGTGACTGGTCTCTTTAATCAGTCTCCATTCAACTTAAAACATCAAATTTAAAGTGCTAACTAGGAGCATGCAATTTTGCACAGCACCATACTGGAGCAACAGGCATACAGACAGATAAAGGTTGTTAGACATACTGGGGGTCAAATTGGTCTTTGCCACTAATGCAAAACACGTTCATAGCGAATCGGCAGCCCGTGTTACACCACGTCCAATTTTCATTTCCACTGAAGTCAACGGGTGGGTGATCCGATACCGCCGGTTTGGCCCGCCCCTCAGTTCGGCCCGCCCCCATCCCTGCCCCTCGGTTCGCCCCGCGGTTCGCAACGCCCCCGCTGAAGTTGAAAGTTACCGCCAGTGTATTTTTTGTTTATTTTGTTATAAATTGTTATTTATACATATTGATCTGAGTGAGTCATGACTGAAAGCAGTTTGAAAAAAATTGTTTGGAGTTAATTTGGTTTATTTTATGACAGTTGCTGGTTCCTATAACTCAGGAATCAGCTTTGCAGATAAAATTAAGTGATTTAATTAAATGGGTTTATAGGATTGCTAGATTGTGATTAATAGCTTTTCTTACCTTTCTACAGGTTCATGGTTGTTAGTTTTTCCTACCTGTCTATATTTGTGTGAATCATCCTGGTTAATTTAAGAGCTGGTGGTTATTTGAGCCAAACTGGTTGATGTGACACTTTGAAGTATGATGAACAATTTCTCATGTACTCAAAGCTTTAATTATATAGGTAGGTTGTAATGTGTGAAAATGACCATGAAATGTCTAAACAACCAATAGAAAGTTAACTGGAGAAGATAACATCAGTCTGAAGAAAAAAGAAATAGGAAATGAGAGTAAAGGTCAGACCAAGGTAAGGAACAAGGGTAACATAAACGGTCAGGGAACAAATACAATTATAGAACATGAGTACAAAATGATTGTTTAAAAACAAAGGAAGGGGAACAATTACTAAAAACAAATAAAACTGCCTGTACAGCCATGTGCACAGCATCTGAAACAGAACGGCAGAACTGGAGGCAATAATTCATAGCGAGGAGCCAAATGTGTTAGGGATAACTGAAACATGGCTACATAAGGAACAGGACTGGCAGTTAAGTATTGCAGGATATAATGTATTTAGAAACGATAGGGAATGAAGAAGGGGGGGTGGGGTAGCTATACTAATTAGAGACAACATAATGGCAATAGAAAAAAGGGACATAAGTAACATTAAGATAGAAACAGAATCCATATGGATTGAGACAAAGGATAAGGGGTTGATCATGCTAATAGGTACATTCTCCAGACCACCTAATAGTGGAAGGGAAGTGGAGGATGAAATATGTAGGCAAATCTATGCAATGAGTAAAAAAAATCAAATAATAATCATGGGAGATTTCGACTACCCCCAAATAAACTGGGAAGAAAAGGTCGGGAACGGGGAAAGGGAAATGGAGTTTTTACAGTGTGTACAGGACTCCTTTCTTCCCAGTATGTGAGAAGCCCAACAAGAGAGGAATCACTGCTGGATCTATTTTTTTTATTTGTTCATGGGATGTGGGCGTCGCTGGCAAGGTCAGCATTTATTGCCCATCACTAATTGCCCTTGAGAAAGTGGTGGTGAGCCACCTTCTTGAACCGCTGCAGTCCGTGTGGTGAAGGTTCTCCCACAGTAGTGTAAGGTATGGAGTTCCAGGATTTTGACCCAGCGACGATGAAGGAATGGTGATATATTTCCAAGTCAGGATAGTGTGTGACTTGGAGGGGAAAGTGCAGGTGGTGTTGTTCCCACGTGCCTGCTGCCCTTGTCCTTCTAGGTGGTAGAGGTCGCGGGTTTGGGAATGGGAAATGAACCACAACAGATAAGAGAAGCAAGTGTAGGGGAACATCAAGGCAATAATGCTCGTAACATAATGAGGTTTAAAATAATGATTGAGAAAGATATAAGTAAGACAAAGACCAAAGTAATAGATTAGAAAAAAAGCTAATTTTGTGTAGATGAGAATGGAAGTAGGGCAGGTAAACTGAAAAAAATAGAACAGCAGTGGGAAATATTTAAAACGGTGATCAATATTGTTCAGGAGAAGTATATTCCTCTAAAAAGCGAGAACAAACTAGCCAATAATGAAACACCATGGATGAATAAAGAGATAAGGCTAAAATTGAAACTAATGAAAAAGACATACACTAAGTACATAGGCAATAAAGGAAAAGATGACAAAAGGTTAATAGGAAGAGTTAGGAAAGAAGTCAAAAAACAATGAGGAAAGCAAAGAGGCACTACGAGATTAAACTTAGTAAGGAACATAAAAAGAAATAGTAAAGTATTCTACAGACACATAAATAACAAGAAAAATCAGAATAGGGATAGGGCCACTAAGGGATGCACATGATAAACTCACAGGTAACAACAGCGAAATGACAGAAATATTGAATAGTTACTTTGCCTCTGCACTTACCAGGGAGACTAACCAGATGGTCAGGACATTAGAAGAAAGGATCGAAAAAGATATTAAACATTTAAGACAGAAAGGGGGGAGATAATTGATAAACCATTCAAACTTAGGGATAAACTAATCACCCTGGTCCGAATGGATTGCATTCGTGATTAAAAGAAGTTAGGGAGGAGATAGCAGAGGCGCTATTACATATATATAAAAATTCACAAGAATTGGAAATAGTGACGGAGGATTGGCAGACAGCTAAGGTTATTCCTATGTTTAAAAAGGGAGATAGAACAAGTCCAGGGAACTATAGACCAATTAGCTTAAAGTGGTAGGAAAGATAATGAAATCTTTAATCAAAGATGTAATAGAAACACATCTAGAGAACAAAAATAGAATAACGAATAGTCAGCATGGATTTCAAAAGGGAAAGTCATGCTTGACCAACCTTATTGAATTCTTTGAAGAAGTAACGAAGAGTAGACAAGGGTAATGCAGTAAATGTAATATATTTGGATTTTCAAAAGGCCTTCGATAAGGTACCACATTATAGACTCCATGAATAAGGTCAGAGCATGTGGACTCCAGGTAGCAAAATGAATAGCAAGTCGGCTACAAAACAGAAAACAGAGTAGGGGTTAAGGGTAGCTACTCAGATTGGCAAAAGGTGGGAAGTGGTGTCCCACAGGGATCAGTGCTGGGAACACTGTTGTTCACAATTCACATTAACGATTTGGATTCGGGAATCGAAAGTATAATTTTAAAATTTGCGGATGACACCAAATTACAGGGTATAGTTAATACAAAGGGAGAATGCGTTAAAATGCAAAAGAACATTAATAAACTTGCAGAATGGGTGGGTAATTGGCAAATGAATTTCAATATAGATAAGTGAGGTGGTGCATTTTGGTTGGAAGAATAAGGAGGCCACACACTGCTTGGATAATAAGAGTCTAAACAGAATAGAGGAGCAAGGAGTTCTAGGGGTACAGATAAACAAATCACTAAAAGTAGCGATGTAGGTTAATAAGGCAATAAAAAAGGCAAATCAAGCAATAGGGTTCATTGGTTAGACCACACTTGAAGTATTGTGCACAGTTCTGGTTTCCATATTATAAAAAGGATGTAGGGGCATTGGCAAGGGTGCAAAAAATATTCACAAGGATGATACCAGAACTGAGAGGATATACTTATCAGGAAAGGCTGAACAGGCGAGGGCTCTTTTCTCTAGAAAAGAGAAGGCTGAGGAGTAACCTGAGAGTTCTTTAAGATGATGATACGGTTAGACATGGAGAAAATGTTTCCACTTGTGGGGGAGTGCAAAACTAGAGGTCATAAATATTAAATAATCATTAATAAATACAATAGGGAATTCAGGAGAGACTTCTTTCCCCAGAGAGTGGTGAGAATGTGGAACGCGCTACCACAGGAGTAGTTGAGATGAACAGCATAGATGCATTTAAGGGGAAGCTAGATAAGCACATGAGGGAGAAAGGATTAGAAAAGTATCCTGATAGGGTTAGATGAAGTAGGTAGGGAGGAGGCTCATGTGGAGCATAAACGCTGGCACAGACCAGTTGGACTGAATGGCCTGTTTCTCTACCGTAGTTTCGATGTAACTCGATGTAAATGAAAGAACAACTTAACTAAAGCAGACGAAAAATGTGTTTTTGACTCAGCTCATTATCATTGATCATCGGCACCTGAACAATCCAATAAGACAGTTCCAGTTATTTTTGTGGCCTCTACAGTGTCTGTACGCGAATGTCTTTAACATCAATTCAATTTCCTAAAGTGTTTGACGGTAGGTGCCTCTACTACTGATCAATATTCCATGTAATGCAGAATAGAGGCTACTAATAAAGGTGAGGCAGGGAAAACAAAAGTTGCACAAAGGATAGATGGTCAGGTCAGAGAGAGATGTCTCTTGTGAAAGAGCTGTGGTCAAGCCAGAAGATGAGAACACTGCAACAGGAAATTTAGTGGAGTCAGACCAGAATATAGATAACACCCTTTGTGGATTATTGGATACATTAGAGATAAGAAGCCTCCTCCAAGAGGGAGGGAAAATCAGATGAGGGCCCAGAAGTTCGGGTGCAAGGTACATAGTACAGAAATAGGAAGATAAGGCAGGTTTATATGTGTCTAAAGACACGGTGTGAGAGGAAGGGCTTCAGATTCTTGGGACATTCTAGGGCAGGAGGTACCTGTTCAAAATGAGCTGGGACTAATGCCCTCATGGGGAGGATCACTAGTACTGTGGGGGAGAGTTTAAACTAAATTGACAGGGGGATGCACACAAGGATGTAGCATTAGAAAGGAGAAACAAGGTGCACAAAGGATTGGGAGAGACAGATAGCACTAGAGTAAGAAATAGTACAGTATTTGGTGGGGTGGATAGAGAATGATAGAATGGTTACAGCAAGGAAGGAGGCCATTCGAGTCCATGCTGGCTCTATGCAAGAGCAATCCAGCTAGTCCCACTCCCCTGTCCTTTCCCCGTAGCCCTACAATTTTTTTCCCTTCAAGTGCTCGTCCAATTCCCTTTTGAAAGCCATGATTGAATCTGCCTCCACCATCCCCTCGAAGCAGTGCATTCCAGATGCTAACCGCTCATGTGTTTAAAAATACATTTTTCCTCATGTCGCCTTTGGTTCTTTTGCCAATCACCTTAAATCTATGTCCTCTGGTTGTTGACCCTTCCACCAATGGGAACAGCTTCTCTCTATCTACTCTGCCTAGACTTTTCATGTAAGGAGTCGTACAACACCAGGTTATAGTCCAACAGCTTTATTTGAAATCACAAGCTTTCGGAGCTTTCCTCCTTCGTCACTCACCTGACGAAGGGGGAAAGCTCCGAAAGGTTGTGATTTCAAATAAAGCTGTTGGACTATAACCTGCTGTTGTACGACTCCTTACATTTGTCCACCCCAGTCCATCACCGGCATCTCCACATCATAGACTTTTCATGATTTTGAATACCTCCATCAAATCTCCTCAACCTTCTCTGCTCGAAGGAGAAGAACCCCAGCTTCTCCTGTCTATCATCGTAACAAAAGTCCCTCATCCCTGGAACCATTCTAGTTGACATCTTCTGCACCCTCTCTAAAACCTTCACATCCTTCCTAAAGTGCGGTGTCCAGAACCGGACACAATACTCCAATTGTGGCCGAACCAGTGTTTTATTAAGGTTCATCATGACTTCCTTGCTTTTGTATTCTATGCCTCTATTTATAAAGCCCAACTTCCCGTATGCTTTTTTAAGTGCCTTCTCAACCTGCCCTGCCACTTCAAAGATTTATGCACATATACCCCCAGATCTCTCTGCTCCTGCACCCCTTTTAGAATTGTGCCCTTTAATTTGTACTGACTCTTCATTCTGTGTACCAAGTGTATCACATTGCACTTTTCTGCATTAAATTTCATCTGCCACGTGTCTGCCCATTCCACCTGCCTGTCTATGTCCTCCTTGAAGTCTATCACTATCCATCTCACTGTTCACTATTCTTCCAAGTTTTGTGTCATCTGCAAATTTTGAAATTGTGCCCTGTACATCCATGTCCAAGTCATTAATGTATATCAAAAAAGGCAGTGGTCCTAGTACCGACCCCTGTATAGCTTTCTCCAGTCCGAAAAACAAACGTTCACCACTACTCTGTTTCCTGTCACTTAGCCACTTTCATATCCATGCTGCCACTTTTATTACATGGACTTCAACTTTGATGGCAAGCCTATTATGTGGCACTTTATCAAATGCCTTTTGGATGTCCATATTCACAACATCAACCACATTGCCCTGATCAACCCTCTCTGTAACCTCATCATAAAATTCAATCAAGTTAGTTAAACATGATTTGCCTTTAACAAATCTGTCCTGGCTTTCCTTTAATTAATCCATACTTGTCCAAGTGACTGTTAATTCTGTACTGGATTATCGTTTCTAAAAGTTTTCCCACACTGTGGCTAAACTGACTAGCCTGCAGTTGCTAGATTTATGCTTACACCCTTTGAACAATGTTGTAACGTTTGCAATTCTCCAGTCCTCTGGCCACCACCCCTGTATCCAAGGATGATTGGAAGATTATGGCCAGTACCTCCGCAATTTCCATCCTTACTTTCCTCAGCAACCTGGGATGCATCCCATCTGGACCAGGTGATTTATCTACTTTAAGTACAGCTAGCCTTTCTAGTACTGTCTCTTTTTCAATTTTTACTCCATCCAGTATCTCAACTACCTCTTCTGTTACAGTGACTTTGGCAGCATCTTCTTCCTTGGTGAAGACAGATGCAAAGTACTCATTTAGTATCTCGGCCATGTTCTCTGCCTCCATGCGTAGATCTCCTTTTTTTATACGAATATGAGAAGGTCTAAGATAGGTTTAGAGTGCATATGTGTAAACGCACGAAGCGTGGTAAATAACATCAGTGAGCTGCAGCTGTAAATAGCCACATAGGAATATGATGTAGTGGCGAGAATGGAGGCCTGGTTCAAAAAAGGGCAGGATTGGGTACTAAATATTCCTGGATACACGGTGTTCAGGAAAGATAGGGAAGGACAAAATGGAGGGGGGGGGGTGTGACAGTATTGATTAAGGAGAATATAGCAGTATTGGAGAGAGAGGATGTCCTTGAGGGGTCAAAGTCAGAATCTATTTATTTAGAGTTAAGAAACAATAGAGGTGCCATTACACTTCTGGATGTACTCTATAGGCCACCAAGTAGTGCGGAAGGATATAGAGGAACAGATTTGCAGGGAAATTACATAGATGCAAGAACTATAGAGTAGTGATAATGGGGGACTTCAACTATCCTAATGTAGACTGGGATAGTAATAGTGTAAAGAGCAAAGAGGAGGAGGAATTTCTGAAGTGTGTTCAGGAGAATTTTCTTGATCAGTTTGTTTAGCCCAACGAGCATTGCTGGATCTGGTTCTGGGAAATGAAGTGGGTCAATTGGAGCAAGTGTCAGTGGGGGAAGATTTAGGAAACAGTGATCATAGTATCATAAGGTTTAGAATAGTCATGGAAAAGGACAAGGAGCAAAAATACTTAATTGGAGGAGGGCCAATTTCAGTAGGTTGAGAACGGATCTCGCCCGGGTAAATTGGAATCAAAGATTGGCTGGCCAAACTGTAATCAAACAATGGGGGGCCTTTAAAGAGGATATGGTTAGGGTACCATCTAGGCACCATTAGGGGGCAAGGTAGGGCAACCAAAGCCAGAGCTCCCTGGATGAGGATAGAGAGTATGATGAAGCAGAAAAAGGGGGTGTATGACAGATGTCAGTTTGATAATACAAGTGAGAATGAGGCTGAAGATAGAAAGTACAGAGCAGAAGTGAAAAAGGAAATAAGAGGGGCAAAGGGAGAGTATGAGAATAGAATGGCAGCCAACATAAGAGAATCCAAAAGTCTTCTATTGGCATATAAATAGTAAACAGCTAGAAAGAGGAGGGGTGGGACCAATTAGGGACTAAAAAGGAGATCTAATCATGGAGGCAGAGGGCATGGCTGAGATGCTAAATGAGTACTTTGCATCTGTCCTTACCAAGGAAGATGATGCTGCCAAAGTCACAGAAAAAGAGGAAGTAGTTGAGATACTGGGTTGGCTAAAAATTGATAAACAGGAGGTACTTGAAAAGCTAGCTGTACTTAAAGTAGATAAGTCACCCAGTCTGGATGGGATGCATCCTAGGTTGCTGAGGAAGTAAGGATGGAAGTTGCAGAGATGCTGGCTGTAATCTACCAATCCTCCTTAGATATGGGGGTGGTGCCAGAGGACTGGAGAATTGCAAATTTTTCACTCTTGTTCAAAAATTGTGTAAGGATAAACCCGGCAACTACCTCGGTGGTGGGGAAGCTTTTAGAAACGATAATCCAGGACAAAATGAATAGTCACTTGGACAAGTGTGGATTAATAAAGGAAAGCCAGCACAGATTTGTTAAAGGCAAATTGTGTTTAACTAACTTGATTGAATTTTATGATGAGGTAACAGAGAGGGTTGATCAGGGCAATGTGGTTGATGTGTATATGGACTTTCTAAAGTCATTTGATAAAGTGCCACATAACAGGCTTGTCAGCAAAATTGAAACCCATGGAATAAAAGGGGCAGTGGCAGCATGGATACGAAATTGGCTAAGTGACAGGAAACAGAGCAGTGGTGAACGTTTGTGTTTTGGACTGGAGGAAGGTATACAGTGGTGTTCCCCAGGGATCAGTACTAGGATCACTGCTTTTCTTGATATCTATTAATGACTTGGACTTGGGTGTACATCACACGATTTCAAAATATGCAGATGACACAAAACTTGGAAGTGTAGTGAACAGTGAGGATGATAGTGATAGACTTCAAGAGGACATAGACAGGCTGGTGGAATGGGCGGACACATGGCTGATGAAATTTAAACGCAGAGAAGTGCAAAATGATACATTTTGGTCAGAAGAATGAGAAGAGGCAATATAAACTAAATGGTACAATTTTAAAGGGGGTGCAGGAACAGAGACCTGGGGGTATATGTGCACAAATCATTAAAGGTGGCAGGGCAGGTTGAGAAGGTGTTAATAAAGCATACGGGATCCTGTGCTTTATAAATAGAGGAACAGAGTACAAAAGCAAGAAAGTTATTTTGAACCTTTTATAAAACACTGGTTCGGCCACAACTGGAGTATTGTGTCCAATTCTGGGCACCACACTTTAGGAAGGATGTGAAGGCCTTAGAGGGTGCAGAAAAGATTTACTAGAATGGTTCCAGGGATGAGGGACTTCAGTTACTTGGATAGAATGGAGAAGCTGGGGTTGATCTCCTTAGAGCAGAGATTTGATTAAAGTGTTCAAAATCGTGAAGGGTTTAAATAAAGTAAACAAAGAGAAACTGTGCCTATTGGCGGGAAGGTCGAGAACCAGAGGACAGAGATCTAAGGCGATTGGCAAAAGAACCAAAGGCGACATGAGGAAAAACCTTTTTACTCAGCGAGTAGTTATGATCTGGAATGTGCTGCCTGAAAGGGTGATGGAAGCAGATTCAATCATGGCTTTCAAAAGGAATTGGATAAATGCATGAAGGGAAAGAATTTGCAGGGCCACGGGGAAAGAACGGTGGAATAGGACTAACTGGATTGCTCTTACAAAGAGTTGGCATGGGCTCGATGGACCGAATGGCCGCCTTCTGTGCTGTAACCATTCTATGATTCTATGATTTCCTGCACCTGAATGGTGATCCCTGAGACTCCCCAGAAATTGGGCATCGGGCCTCATTAAAATGGAGCAGGTGCGGCATCAGTGCCTGTCAGCAAAGAGCAGTGCAAGATCGGGCCACTGCTAGTGTCACAATGGCCCTTGGGTAAGTGGGTCCAGTCCAGGATCAGGGGTCAGGTTGGGGGCCGAGGCCAGAGAAATCGGGGGTCGGATCCAGGAGCGGCGGCAATGGGTTCTTTTTATGTGGGGTCCTGAGCAGCATTCCTGCTCCTCTTGGCTCCACATTCAGGTAAGTGTCTACAGTGGGCTATTATTTTGTACCACCTTGTGGCAGTGCCTCTTGATCTCATTAAAGGATAATATTCCCTCAGAAAAACAAGAGAAACTATCCTAAAATACAGCAGAAGGATGCCTTCAACTTAGATACACCACTTATTTTGTGGAATCTATTTTAAAATGACTGCACATGATAAACTATCAGACAGTTCAGAACAAAAGCTAAACAAAGAAAGAAACAGCTTTCACCTAATATAGTGCCTTTCATATCCCCTGCATATCCCAAAATGCTTCACAGCTCATGAATTACTTTTCAGATGTAGGCAAAGCAGCAGCCAATTTGCATAGAGCAAGGTCCCACAAACAGAAAATGAGATAAATGACCAGATAATCTGTTGACCAGGACACCAGATGAACTGATTGCCCTTCTTCAAATAATTCCACGGGATCTTTTATACCCACCTGGAAGAAGCATATGAGGCTTCAGTTTAACATCGCATCCAAAACATGGCACAATGCAATACTCCCTCAATACTGCACTAGATTAAACCCACATGTCCCTTTGTAATGAACACCACACATACACATTTAACCAATTGAAGATAATAATCACTCTAGGCTACATAAGTAGTATAACACCCATCAATGATATGGACTAAAATCTCCAATTGCTGATCTTTACAGTTGACCTGCAGTGATTGTACATCATATATCAAACAGACTGGAGAGCTCTGTTTCCTACCATTTAGTAAATCACTAATAGACAGAAAATGTTCCATTATTAAGGCTGTTTTCATGTCGAAGTCGGGTCTACAACTTCTAAAATGGAAATATTTTAACAGATTTCAATTGAAACCCAAGTGTTGACTAGTAATGCACTGAATTATAATTTTTTTAAGTGCATTTTTTTCATTGGCCATTACAGCATTATGCAAACTGTGAAGTGGAATTTTCTCTTAACAGCTATGTTAAAATTAAAACTAACACTGATTGTCTCTGTGGTTGGAGTGATCTAGATCAATCCACAAATTATAAAAAGTAAGGCTATGGTATGATGGCATAGTGTTTTGGAACACCAATGCATTGCATCATGGAGTGGTGAGGAATAGAGGTTCAAAGCCCCATTATGTTGCATTCTGATCTCATCCATATCACTGTATGGAGATGCTAAGCAGACAACTCGTTGAAGGGAGGAAGAAAAATCATCACAAGGCTTTTCTTATATGCTGTCTTGGGGCTGGTTTAAGAGCAGCATTGGCAGGTGACTAGAAGTAGGTCACCCCCTCAGCTGCAAAAGTTGTATGACCAGGGTAAAAATAGATAGGAACAGCCACCAACCATGAACAAAAGATTGATACGAAAGATAATAATGACAAACCAGAAATCTCTCAAACCCAACTATTAAAATTTCACATCACTTCATTTTTTTCAAAGCTGTTACCTGTCTAATCAGGAACCAGCAGCTGCCATACAATAAGCCAACTGAACCACTCATACAGTTTTGTCTTTCAGTTATCACTTACTCAGGTCAGTATATACAGTTAACAATAATATTTCTAAAAAAAACTGGAGCAAAATATTGCATTTGAACATGATTTGGGAACTGACACTCATCTTATTTCTTTGCAGAATTCTTACCTGGTCCCATGGAGAAATGATCCCACCAAAACACATGAAGAGGTAACCCATAGCAACCAGACACGCCCAAACTACAAGGGAAAACACGTGCAGTAGCTTTCTGAACACTGACTCCATGCAGACCAGAACAAATATTGCGAAGAATATAGCCAAGGCTGTTGGAACAGTTATTAGGAAGGCCACATGGTCTTCAATATCCTGGGGGAAAAAGAAATGAAAAGCTGGCTAAGCATATCACCACGGTATCTCTAGGATGATTTATTCATATAACAATCTTAATTATATGTCAAAATCATCTGATAAAGCAATATTTTTCATCAGTTTCAGAAGCTTGCAGTCTCTGATCATCATTCACCATTTCAAATAGTAGATTAAATGAACTCAATCTAATTAAGTCTATACCTTCAATCGATTCTGTTTATTTATGGTAAAGCATTACAAATCAGTCTGTAACAACAAAAAATAATCTTTTGTTCTGATGAACGTTCATTGATCTGAAATGTTAACCCTATCTTTCTCTCTTCAGATACTGCCTAACCTGTTGAGTGTTCCCAGCATTTTCTGTATTTATTTTTGTCACATTTATTGCTGTGTTGCGAAACAGACATTATTGACTTGCTCCAAGCACAATTAAAATTTACATTTATAATCCTGCGATTCAGAATATCTAATTAAATGGCTATAATTAGTACTGTGTCCAGTGGGGGTTAGTTATTTCTGAAAGAACTCTAAGTACTGAACTTCCTCTGCATTATGTTGCCAATAAATGTTTTCCATTACACAATATATGTGCAATAACAATATTGGCTCACTGGGGTTTCAGGCACCCCCTCTGTTTCCTGTCAAGGTTACACAATTATTACCTTCAAAACAAGATGTGCCTCACTGACTACAACCTTTGTAATATGTGCAGTTTTCTACCCCTATCAAAAAGTGCCAACCTGTGTTCCCCTTGATTGACAAGGACAACACAAGAGGGCAATAAAAATACATTTTACTTCAGGCTGAATGCACATTTGCAAGCCTGTTGTTTCCAACAGGAAAAGAAGACATTAGAAAAATCTTCCCCTGTGACTTAAACACCTGCACATCTGCCTTTTTGTGTGCTGTGGATGTCACCATTTACTGTTTTCCTTGTATGCCTTTGTTTAGTGCTCATGCCATAATGACATGTATCCTTTTTTCTTTGTTTTGTGTCTACGTACAGGTGTTTGGAATTCCCTGCCACCAGTGGTTGTTCCTATTTTCACCAATTCAACAATAGAGATCTTGGTTTTAAAAAAAATGTAAGTAGTCATACATAGAATCTTCATAACCTAGCTAGTTCACCTGTTTATACACAGAGGAGGGAGTTTACATAACAAGTCACCAAGACGCACCACTCTACCAGTAAGGAGGGCCATTGCACTATATACTTGATGTTATTCGTTATTCAAGAATGGAGGGAGAGAAAACAAGGAACTACAGGCCAGTTAGCCTAACATCAGTCGTCGGGAAAATGCTGGAATCCATTATTAAGGAAGTGGTAACAGGGCATTTTGAAAATCATAATATGATTAAAGAGAGTCAACATGGTTTTATGAAAGGGAAATCGTGTTTGACAAATTTATTAAGAGTTTTCTGGGGATGTAACTAGCAGGGTAGATAAAGGGGAACCAGTGGATGTAGTATTTGGATTTTCAAAAGGCATTCAAAAAGGTGCCACAAAAGGTTGTTACACAAGGGAAGGGCTCATGGGGTTGGGGGTAATATATTGGCATGGATAGAGGATTGGTTAAAGGACAGGAAACAGAGAGTTGGAATAAACGGGTCATTCTCAGGTTGGCAGGCTGTAACTAGTGGGGGTGCCGCAAGGATCGGTGTTTGGACCTCAACTATTTACAATCTATCTTAATGACTTAGATGACGGGATTGAGTGTCATGTATCCAAGTTTGCTGACTATACAAAGCTAGGTGGGAAAGTAAACTGTGAGGAGGGCACAGAGTCTGCAAAGGGATATAGCCAGTTTAAGTGAAGGTGGCAGATGGAGTATAATGTGAGGTTATTCACTTTGGTAGGAAGAATAGAAAACTGAATATTTATTAAATGGTGAAAAATTATGAAATGTTGGTGTTCAGAGAGACTTGGTATCCTCGTACAAGAAACACAGTTAGTATGCAGGTACAGCAGGCAATTAGGAAGGCAAATGGAATGTTGGCTTTTATTGTAAGGGGGTTGGAGTACAAGAGTAAAGAAGTCATACTACTTTTGTCCAGGGCATTGGTGAGACCTCACCTGGAGCACTGCGTACAGTTTTGGATTCCTTATCTAAGGAGGGATATATTTGCCTTAGACAGTTCACTAGATTAATTCCTGGGATGCGAGGGTTGTCCGACAAAGAGAGGTTTTTATTTATTTGCTCGTGGGATGTGGGCGTCGCTGGCAAGGCCAGCATTTATTGCCCATCCCTAATTGCTCTTGAGAAGGTGTTGGCGAGCCGCCTTCTTGAACTGCTGCAGTCTGTGTGGTGAAGGTTCTCCCACAGTGCTGTTGGGTAGGGAGTTCCAGAATTTTGACCCAGCAACGATGAAGGAACGGCGATATATTTCCAAGTCGGAATGGTGTGTGACTTGGAGGGGAATGTGCAGGTGGTGGTGTTCCTATGTGCCTGTTGTCCTTGTCCTTCTATGTGGTGCAGGTCGTGGGTTTGGGAGGTGCTGTCGAAGAAGCCTTAGCGAGTTGCTGCAATGCATCCTATAGATGGTACACACTGCAGCCACAGTGCGCCGGTGGTGAAGGGAGTGAATGTTTAGGGTGGTGGATGGGGTGCCAATCAAGCGGGTTGCTTTATCCTGGATGGTGTCGAGCTTCTTGAGTGCTGTTGGAGCTGCACTCATCCAGGCAAGTGGAGAGTATTCCATCACACTCCTGACTTGTGCCTTGTAGATGGTGGAAAGGCTTTGGGGAGTCAGGAGGTGAGTCACTTGGTGCAGAATACCCAGCCTCTGACCTGCTCTTGTAGCCGCAGTATTCATATGGCTGGTCCAGTTAAGTTTCTGGTCAATGGTGACCCCCAGGCTGTTGATAGTGGGGGATTTGGCGATGGTAATGCCATTGAATGTCAAGAGGAGGTGGTTAGACTCTCTTGTTAGAGATGGTCATTGCCTGGCACTTGTCTGGCGCAAATGTTACTTGCCATTTATCAGCCCAAGCCTGGATGTTGTCCAGGTCTTGCTGCTTGCGGGCATGGACTGCTTCATTATCTGAGGGGTTGTGAATAGAACTGAACACTGTGCAATCATCAGCGAACATCCCCATTTCTGACCTCATGATGGAGGGAAGGTCATTGATGAAGCAGCTGAAGATGGTTGAGCCTAGGACACTGCCCTGAGGAACTCCTGCAGCAATGTCCTGGGGCTGAGATGATTGGTCTCCAAGAACCACTACCATCTTCCTTTGCATTAGTCATGATTCCAGCCACTGGAGAGTTTTCCCCCTGATTCTCATTGACTTCAATTTTACAAGGCTCCTTGGTGCCATACTCGGTCAATGCAAATACGTTGAGTAGAATGGGTCTATACTCTCTGGAGTTTAGAAGATTGAGAGGTGATCTCATTGAAACATATAAGATTATGAAGGGGCTTGACAGGGTAGATGCTGAGAGATTGTTTCCCCTGGCTAGGGAGTCTAGAATTAAGGAGCATAATCACAGGATGAGGAGGAATTTCTTCACGCAGAGGGTTGTGAATCTTTGGAATTCTCTACCCCAGAGGGCTCTGGATGCTGAGTCATTGAATATATTCAAGGCTGAGATGGATAGATTTTTGGACTCTCGGGGAATCAAGGGATATGGGGAGCGGGTGGGAAAGTGGAGTTGAGGTTGAAGATCTGCCATGATCTGATTGAATGGCGGAGCAGGCTCAAGGGGCCGTATGGCCTACTCCTGCTCTTATTTCTTTTGTTCTTATGTTTTAGAATAGGAAAATGGATGCCAAACACTAAACGAGAAATAGGAGCAAGCCTTTGGCTTAGTGGTAGCATTCCCCCTTGAGTCAGAAGGTGTAGGTTTCAAACCCTGCTCCAGACAGTCTCGGCGAGTGATGACTGGAACTTTGGCTCTGAATTCTGGGTTGACATCCAGTGGATAACTCGTGTCCTGTGGGTGTGGGTGGCCCCCCCCCCCATCATCAACTGGGGTGTGTAAGCCCAGAAAACCCTCTAATTTTATCGGACTAACCACCCTAACGGCTGGTATAAAGATGTTTACAGCCGTGGAAGGAGCCTTCACGTTGCAGCCTGTCAGATTTTTAATCAGCCTCCAAATCCTTCCATTACGTCACACTATTGTCCAAAGAAAGCGTGTGAAGATATAACAAGATCAACAAAGAGAAATTAAAAACTATGAACTATTAAAAGGCAAATAGTACAGTGAAAATGAGACTGAAAAATGGAAACAACAAAAGGTCAAATTGCAAAAATGAGAATAGATACAAAGGGTAAGAAACAAAAAAATGAAAACAGATATAAAAAGTCATGAAGGGAGAATGAAACCTTATAAACTCAAAGAATTAAAGAAAAATACAAAGGAGTAAAATGGGTAGTCAAATTTCCTTTGTGCTGTGTAACAAAATCATAAACTCATTTTATAACAGTGCATAGGGGAAACCTTTCCGGCGACCTCTATCACCTAGAAGGTCAAGGGCAGCAGGCACATGGGAACAACACCAGCTTCGTGTTCCCCTCCAAGTCACACACCATCCTGACTTGGAAATATATCGCCGTTCCTTCATCGTCGCTGGGTCAAAATCCTGGAACTCCCTACCTAACTGCACTGTGAGAGAACCTTCACCACACGGACTGCAGCAGTTCAAGAAGGCGGCTCATCACCACCTTCTCAAGGGCAATTAGGGATGGACAATAAATGCTGGCCTTGCCAGCGATGCCCACGTCCCATAAACAATTTTTTTTTTTTAAATTTTAAAACATAGAACAGCAATCTTTAACTTGAGCTCAAGAAAATGGATCATGAAAATTCCCTGAGGAGTCTCATTTCAAACTGTAGGATCTGACCTTTGCCTGGTCTTTTAGTTCAATGCTCTTAATGCACTTAAAATGCTGACGCAAATGAAGCACTTTAAATAATGTTGCAAATCAGCAGTTGCGTTACATCACATACATGAGTCTGTATGCAGAGAGGTGCTCTAATTTTTGGAGTAAGCCAGAGAACCCAGTCAGTACAGCCAGTATAACCTGACGGCATACATTATCATCCACTCACTCACGCATTGTTTACCAACCCAAAGAGTCAAACACACTCTTGTGCATAATGATGTAACTTTACAATATGCATTGAATTTCAGGAAATTGTGAGCTCTAGGTTTTAGAATGGGGCCAGTATAATACTGCTGTACCACTGCCTTGAAGGGGGTTCAGTGTCACTGACTGGGTGGAAACCACTTTGGATTTTGCAGCTCAGCATTGAGATTTTTGTACCACATTTATGCTACTATGAACACAAATGGGATGTTAAAATCTTAGTATAACGACGGCGTTTGAGAGATTAGGTAGTGTGCACCATTCATAAGTCTTAACTATCATCTTAATTCTCAGTCTTGGTCTGAGTCCAGTCTCATTACCAGAAGGTTGTGCAATTCTGTTTCTTTTGTTATGACTCCAGTGTTGGTTCCTTAGAGCCCTGAAGGTTTCTTACGTTTGCTCAGACTCAATAACCTTTTCTCTGGTTCAAATTGCAAAACCACTTCTTGGCCCTTGGTGCTTTGGAATTTGTTTCATGTGCATTGAGAAGGGGATCTCTTGAGTACAGAGCACATGACACACAAGATCAAAGACTGCACTTCTAAAAGCAGTTCATTGGTTGTGAAGAGCTTTGAGATGTCCTAAAGATGTGAAGGGAGCTATATAAATGCAAGGTCTGTCTTTTACTTTTATCAGAAAAACAAGATGCATGTTCAAGTTTGCATATGCATGGTTGTTTAAAAGACACAATAGCGCCTTTAATTTTCTGGCCATGGACCGTCCACAATGCACCACTATAACATATTGTTTACTGCAGAAAGCATTTGTAAATCTGGAGATTTTAACTGTCAATTTACAAGTTTCATGAATGTTCCTTTTAGGTGAAAAATTATGCTTTTAAAGACTCCTCTTGCATCAGGAACACTCTCTTTCCTTGCCTTTCCTAGCATGTGTTTTTAAAAATGTTACGCAATGATGTAGCACAACTATACTCTTGCATATGTTGCTTAAACTGCAGTCTAGCTCTATATTTTGCAAGGACACATTTTCAGCAGGATAGTATCAGTGCCACTCGTCACAGCAAACTTTCATGCATTAGAATGTTCCTGCCCTCTCCACTGGAGGCTAATGCAAATCCACAGTGTAGCCAGCAGTGAAAAATATTAGGTCGAAGCAAATCAGGGCACAATTGTTTCTAGCATCATTACATATAAACAAAATTCTGCCTAATAGTCGGAGTAAGAGTCAATAAGGAATGAGACACCTTAATTTTTTTTCAGAGATTATTGTAAGAGTTGACGTTTAAGAACAAACAAGCGGGGGAGTGGGACTATTTGGATTGATTTTGCATAGAGCCGGCCTGGACTGGATGGGCCGAATGGCCTAATTCCGTGCTGTAACCTTTCTAAGATTCTATGATGAGGAGGAAATTCAGTTCACAGACGTTTTAGTTGCAATCATTTTCTAAAACAGACTGTTTGTTCTGAATGTCCTCGTGAAAGTGTTAATATGTTGAGCACATTAATGTTTTCTTTACTAACAAAATCTTGAAGAGCATTTTCAAACATTCAGATTTTTAAAATTCTCACATTATAGTGATTCAATGTTTAATAAAACTGAAACTTAAACAGCTTTAGAGTGTCAATGTGAGCAAGGACTATATAACCGGATCTAAGGACATGAACGTAGCAGTTCTTTTACATAGTTCTCACAAGCACTTACACTCTAAAGTTGCATAATGATGCTTTCAAACAGTTTTATAAATGCCATTGTGAGATAGCATTTTGTTTTTCCTTTCTACATAATACAAAAGTTGTAAGAACTTGGAACACTTTGGAATGCGCAGGGATGTTGCAAGCAGCAGAGGTGCACTCACACTGCTCTACATACTTTCTGACTGGCTTCAAATCAGGTAATGATTATTAGGTGTCACCACAATCTGACAGTAAATTTTACTCCAAGCTGCTTATAATTTTCACTGCTGAACAATTGTATGCAATGATCCTCATTAACAATTACAAAGAAATAATAACACTGACAAAAATGTGTACAAATGATGTAAAATATACAGTTTAAACACAAAAAAAGACACATTTAATATATGATCACAATCAAGTTGATTTCTTTTTTAAAACTCAAAATAATGGAATTTGAATTATTTTGCAAATAATTTCAGATATTGTTCAGACAGAAAGGATCTTACCAGCCCTGAAGCAAAGAAGACAGCCAGTAGTGACAAACAGGCTCCCATCACAATCAGCAGCAAAAAAACAATCAGAGGATGTTGCTGGCTCATGCAGTAATACGACTCATACAGCCAGTCGGTTGACTTTTGTTTGGTAGGGACATCATCAGTTCTATTAAGCAAATAGCGTCTCCTCCTCATTGCGTCTTGCCACATAGATATCAGCAATTATGCTTTTCAATTCTCAATTAACTGGTACACAGTCAGCAAGGTGCAGCTGAGGGAGCACACTTAAACTGTATCGCTGAAACAACATGTTGAGCTGTGATGAACTAGAAGCAGACTGCAGCTAGACCGGTGTGCAGAGAGACTGTGCACTCATCTCAACTGAAGTGCATCATCCTAAAGAACTATTTCTCCTCTCATAATTGATGTCAAATATCAACAGCAAGTGGCTTTCAGTCGATGGAAGGCTTTACTCTCATTACAAAAAACATTTAGTTCCTATTTTCTTTTGTGGCAAATCCCTCATTTATCTGCAAAAATATAGCCTAGAAAGAAAAAAAGACATCTACAATTAGTTAACTCATTATTGCATCACAAGTAGCAACATGCAGGAGAAACTGTAAATTGGATCATGAACCTAATGGACCTTAGAGATTTTTTTCCAAGCCAGTAGAATAATTAAAATATAATCCTATAAAAAGAATTACAGTTCTCAGTTTTCCCTCCAGTATTTTCAGAATTTATCCACAAAATCTGAAGCAACCCGAATAGACATAACACATAGCACACAAAAACTTAGTCGCGCAGACTGCACGTGTGCAATAAAAGAACCATATGACATCTGCACAGGAGAAGTATTACTTGTAACATGGGATCGTGTGTCATTTCCACAGCTGCTGTAAGAAGCTAAGTAAATAGCAACTCATCCATCACCAACACAGCTTGTTCTGCTTTCAAATATTCAATCCTCTTCTATTGGGGGAATACAACTTACAATTTTACAGCATACATATACTGGAGATCTAAAAGATGAATACAGCAGCCATACCGTACCGGATGAGTGATCTGTCAAATTTCACTCAGGCATTTATTACAGTGCAGTTCAAATGCTTTCTTTTAAATTGTTCAAATAGATTGTTTTAATTTACTGATTTGATTATGTTGATTCTCATTTGTTTTTCATGGAAATCTACAAAGTAGTTAGGTTTAAAAGCAGTTATGTTGTCTGAACTTTTTAGAATTCTACCTGCCTTGAATATAAAACCTATAGTTACATGTGCTGTGTGTGATGGAAAGATGAAGAAATTTAGATGATTCAACAATTTCAAAGGTCAAGAAGTACTGACCTGGAAAATTTCTTATTGTTGCATTAATTTTGCTTTAGTTATTGTATTATTGATTACTTTATATTTTTCTCTCTTGCATTTCTCCTCATGCCCCTCTTTTTCTGATGGCACTGACTGGTGTACAATGTTATAGGTGTCAGCTGACCCCTCAGTTTCTCACCTAGGTAGTCAATCTTCAACCTAAACAGTGAACAATGGTAGGCATTTACCATGGGGACAACACTGACAAATGAGATGTGTTTTTCTCCTCTCACATCATCCACACATGTGCACTTTCAGTTGGAGTCAGTGGATAGTAATTAAGAGTAGGGAAGCACACACATTTCCTGCTCCAGGCTATTTTCATGGTTCGAGTGCACTCCTAGCACAGGCCCATCCAATGGCTGGGATTTGTACCTGAAAATTCAGGAGGAAACAGGAGTACAGCTACAGACCTCTCAGCTCTGCACCTGCCTTCTGGTCACCACTATTGGGCCTTTTGGTAGGCGTGTTAAAATCGTCTTTTGGAGGAGTGGGGGGGTGTGGGGCGCGGGGGACTTTAACAAAGATCAGTCGCTTGCTTACGAAACCTTTGTCTGGCCCCTGGTACTTTCACAAATCCTCCATTGGATCCCACGGCAGGCTTTGGCACCAGATTTCTTTAGATGCCCCTCCACTGGGGCACCCACAGTCATGGGATAAGCAAACTAAGACAGAACACTGGAAACGCTCAGTAAGATCTTATCGCTCGGCTGGTGTCTAGTTCAGGTGTAGGCCTAATAGAACTGGGAACTTCCCAGGAAATCCTGGTGGGACACAAAGAGGACGGAGCCCTGACATATTGTGTCTCTGCTCTTTTTTCCTGGGAAACACTGATGCCCCAGGTATGGTCAAGAGGAGAATCTACTCTTCCCATCCTCTAGGCTTCTTGACATCAGACAGTATATTTCAGCCATGTGGGCTTCTCTAGTGCTGTTCTATAGCTGGCTGCATGGAAATGCCAAAAAGGTTCCTCCTCCCAGAGCTGTTCAGAAATAATTTGGCTGCAGTGCACCAGAATCACGCTGCACTGGGACGAAAATCTCAGCACCTTAACTTACTGAATATTCCAGGCACACCAGGAGTGTACTATTGGACACAGGCAGAAGGTAAGAGGAAGTATGGGCATTTCTGGGGCCTTGGAGGCTGCAGCAACCTTAAAGGGGCAAGTACAATGGAAGCGCTATGACAAAATCTGAAGGATTTGAATTTCAGTATTTATGGAAGCAGGATTTTTATTTTCTGAGCTTCTTATAAACAGTGACAAGTTTTTAAATCCATTCATGTCAGACAGAAGCTGTAACTTGCATGTATCTGGTCTTCACATTTATTTAAATGTGCCATCCCCTGTGAGTGTATTTGTGTTGTACCATGACTGGGATTGCAGCAGCAACCCAAGCAGGAATCTGGGTGGCCCTGTAGTCTGCCTTGGAAGGAGTTGGTAAAAGGGCAGCACTGTGGTGCCAAGCAGTAAGTGAAGGAACCAGGAAAACAAGTGTGGGTATGAAAATTGATGGAATGGGAATAGGAGTAGAGTTCTGGCTTTACTGTGAGGCTCTTCTTTCCAGTCAAGATGGAATGGAGCAGTTGCATGGTTGGGAGAGGAAGAGTTTTTGTTCCGTGGTTGATAAAGACAATTCCCCTTTGACAATGCATCTCATCCTTCATTGTTTACTTAGGTATATTTGGAAATATTTTTCATCAAATTCCACTTAGACTTTGCATGAACTTTTGAAATTTGATTATGTTTTGACCAGTGAAAATTAGGTGAAATTGGTTGTAGAGGTGTAAAATTTTAGTTGGGTGGAGTAAATGTAAAGCTCCAAATTAATTGCTAGTTGGATTTATCATTCTTAAGCAGGTTGTTCATGGGGACCAATGGGCAACTTTGAGTGATTATGAGGCAGTAAGTTTTTCAAGGAGCTTATCTGCAAACCACAAGAGTGAAACTGTTACCTGAATCTCAAAATTAGATCACAGTCTTAAAAATTACATTAAAAACTTAAATAAAGCATGTAATTCTTGTCCACAAACTTTACTTCCTGTTGTCACAATTTCAAATTTTAACAGTTCTTTCACATTTTTATAACAGATAAACTGGCCCCGATTTTAACTCTGGGCGAGTTTTGGGCGGGTGGATAGCAAGGCAAATTGGTAAGTCACCCACTGCTCCAGAAATGAGGGCCAGGCTATTTTAACTCCCAGTCCTCATTTAAATCCTGCTGGCCAACTTCCTACCCGGAACGGCAATAAGTGGTGGAAAATCGCACGGCCTAGAATTCACCCGCCGACACAAGGTGGGTGGTGCGATTGGCTTCCGGGGCCATCTCGGGGAGGCCTTGTGTTCGGGGAGGGTGCATGCCTGCTCCTCCAGTCCCCACAAGGAAAGTTTTAAAAAAAAGCTACCTGGTTCAACCTCTTCTGGCTCCGGCTTCTCTCCCCACCTTGGTGGGAAAGCTACAGCAGCTTCCCCACTCAGGCAGTTAAAAATGCAGTCGAATCCCCATGTCTATTCCTTGAGTATTTTTTTCATTAAATTGAAACTTTTCCTTCCATTTAAATGTTGCAACCCCCCAATGCGTAGCTCTAGAAGTTGGAAAGGTGTGATGCTAAAAGCAGAGTGCTTCCAAAAATCATGGGAAAATGAGTTGATGTTACTGTGCAGATTCTTTAGCTTCTATAAGGTGGGAGCAGAAGGTCATGTGTGTCTTGTGGCCAGATTGATGTAATGATGCTAATTTTTATGGGTGTGCTTAGTACAATGTTTCTCCAGAACCAAATAAAGCTTAGTTAAGTTTCTACCGTGTGTGAAGAATGAAGAAGAATTAATCAGCTCTAATTATTGAAAGGTTTATGAAGGGACAAAAAATTATGTCAAATTGATATTGTTGGGTTTTTTAGGGCTTACATAACATAGAACGCATCCCATTTCATTGATCCGGCTTGAGCTGTACTGCTTACATTTCCATAATAAATATATAATACTAGTCAATCTCCCACGGTGCTGCACACAGGGAGTCAAATTTCTCAATGGGGGGAAATTTCACATCGAGAGGAGGGGGGTTTCTGGGCGTCAGACCACTTCACTGGTGAGGATGGACTCTCATTACATCGTGGGTTGTTGCCATGGTTACTCTTTGCTGCACAAGGGACTTGGGTTCAGGCTCACTCCAAGACTATTGCAGCGGGCAGTTTTAAGTGGTCACCACAAGGATGAAGCTGGAAGACAACAGTTTTTTTTCCAGATGGGAGTGTTTACCCCACCCCCACCTTTCCAGAAAATCGACTAGAAGTTAGGGTCATATTGAGGGAAGAGGGGGTGAGGAGACAGAAAAAGGGGACAGGGAGGGCAGGAAAGGAACGGAGAGAGAGGAATTTGGGAGGGGGTGGGAAGTGGAATGGAATAGATGGAGGGGAACAGGGGAACAAAGGCAAAGAAAGGATGGAATAATATCTCAGTGGGGGAGGAAGTGCAAAACTCGCTCAGCAGGGGATTGGGTGATTGATAGGGCATTAAAATATCTTAGCTGGGGAGTATGGGAGGATACAAGGCCCCTCTCAGTTGGTGGGGGGGGGAAATGAGTTGGAACCTCTGAAAATTACTGGAATGACCCCTTTGCAATGCAAACTATCCAAATGCCAGGTTAAGAAAGTCTCTTGGCAGGGAGGCAAAAGTGCTTGACATAATCTCTTAGTGTGGGGAGGGGGGAAATATACCTGACACCTGGCAAGTCTTCCTATTTTGGGCAGTTCATGCAGCTGAAACCCTCTGATGCCTCCTCTCTCAGGACTCTTCTCTCTTTGGTTGCTTGAGGGTTTTGAAAAATTCTCTTATTCCCACCCTTCCCCCCCCCCCAATAAGTTCAACCAATATTTCACGATTCAATATTTTGCCAAGCAACAAAAGTCTTTGAGTGGGTGGAGGGACTCAAGGATTCATGAGTTCTGCTGTGTCAGCATCGCAACCTATTTCAGGTGTCAGATGTGACAAATGTAGTTGTGTCTACTGCCAAAAGTAAATAATCTAAGGCTGGCTCCTACAACAATGGTAGCGGGCGATTGAGGTGTGTTACTCTGTACAGTGGTGGCAAGCAAATAATTGAAATTTAGGGGAGGGCATCAAATTATTTGTTGACATCACAGGTGTCCTACTTAACTGGCTGCTAATCTATTCAGAATCTATTCACTTCTCATACCTTAAAACTTGCTTTAAATCCTGCGTCTATGGATTTTCATTATGGATTGAGGAAAACATATTGCAGGAAGAACGCCCAGTGGAGATTAAATGCTGGCTCATGTCAATACTGTAAAATAGGAACTTCTGTTCTTTCTGCTAATGTTATGTGACAGTTTAACATTGAAACTGCCTATCACAGTACCAGCTACTAGTGTAACTGGTACTGCAGATCAATGTTGACAATGTTAAAATAGGTTTTTCATTGATAGAAGCCTGACACTGTATTTTGAGACAGAATGTTGCTACTGACACAGTATTTTTAATGATAGATATCACTTTTCACCTTCACATAAACAATATCTGTTAAGCATCCTCAAAGATCCAAATCTGTATTTTAACAGTATTATTCTCTCTAAATTCATTAATTTAATATATTATTGTAGTTAATATTTAATCTATGCAATCTACTCCTGGAGCTAGATATTATGTTCCCAAAGTAAAATATGCAAAACTATTCCATAAATATTGATTTATTTTTTCCTTAAATACCAGGCAAGAACATTGCAAACGACAGTGACTAACATAAAACATTCCAAACGTGTACAAAGTAGTGTTAAAAATAAGAAAGCTTGTATTCCTGACTTCAGATAAAGCACTCTATTACTAACATCCCACTGACAGAATGGGAACACAGGCTGTAACAAGCATTCAGTTATCCCACTTGAAACAAAGCAAAACAATCTATAGTGTATCTGTATAAAATGAAGTAAGGATTTAAAATTAAGTTAGGTATAAGTTGCAGAACTTAGGGGGCACTAGAGAGGTGCTAGAGTGTAATGTTGTTGGAGGATAAAAGGATTGTAATCAGAATCAAAAGTATGATATACTTTCCATCCTTTCATTGGAGTGAGACAATCATAGAGGAAGATATTAAAAGAAAAACAGAGCTGACTTGCACAAAAAATGGACATAAATCCTGAGATTGGAATAAAACATTAGATTTCTTCATAGGCAACAATTATGTTTTATGATTTTTAGTGGAATGATTGGGGCTAAAGGGTAAAATTTTGGAAAAGAAAGCATGATGCCGAAATGAGAGCTGTCACCATGTCCAGAGATCTCCCATTGTAGGAGTTGCAGAGATAATTTATCGGAGGAAAGTATGTGCAAAATCAGTGAGGAGAGCAGACATCGAGTACACGTACAGAGGCCTTAAAAGGAGGCAGTGAGATGCATTAACCTTGCACACGCAAAGAAGACAAAAAAGTATCAGAAGCCTCAGATAAAAGCTGGAGGTCTGGGAATGGAGGAGTTTGCAAGGTGAAGGTCCTCGAGGGATGAGAAGCTCTGTCGAAAATTGGAGAAACTTTTTTAATATTATTTAATTCATGACAATTCACTAGACTTCAGTATTGATGCATTAATTGTTCAATATTATTAAATCATTTTATTTTCAAATCCTTGGTACCATTACATTTACATGGTGTGGATTCAGTATTGACAAACAAAAGTGCAAATAAAAGATCGAATCAACAGGAGCCAGTTTTGTTGCTAAAAGTTTTATGACATCTTTTTGAACTAACAGCAAAACCCAGGTTTGGGGCCAAATCCTTCTGTGATTTGGCCACTGTTTCAAAACACTGAGATATTTTGATACCACATCTTGTTTAGTTTCCACCATTGATTCTGGTTTCTGTTTGATCCTTGATTTTTCATCTGTTAGGTAAAGAACAGTGGAGAGAGTTCGACAGTACTTTCTTTCCTCACTGAAATGATGGATAGCAAAGAAGCACGTTCTCTGCACCTCCACCTTTCAATTGTGTGCCTCTGCTTTTCACACTACTAATTAAAATCAATGTAACAGAACATATCCATTGCTAACAAGCAAATTAACTGTTGTATTTTCCTCATTTTTACTGATGATTTAAAACAAAAACGTAATATTGGTTTAACTTAGAAAATCCTCTTTACTACTGAAATGCATTTCTTTTTCTTCTGAATAAAAATTACCATGCAGAACAGAGGTAAGGTTTGTGAATATTCCAAGCTTTTTATATCATTGGTGACGCAGTGGTTAATACAACTTCATGGCAACAGTACTTAAATGGCATCAATAAAGTAGATGACGATCCTTTGTAAAATGTTACTGTTAATTTGTGACGAGGAATAATGCAAATACAATTGAATGATTGACGTTCTCAGTTAGAATATCATCTATGAAAACAATCACTAATGCTCAAAATATCTTATTAGCTATGTACACGAGTTATGAACAAGAAGAGACTATATGCTAAATTCTGTGGTCCCACTGCAGCTGTGGTGGGATCATTTGTAGGCATATCGACTTTGCATTGAAATTGCAGAGTGCACATCTCAGCATTGCTCAATTAAATATTAAATCTTCTATTCCCTGTGTAGATGAGAGCTGTGTGGGGAACATAATTCCTGTGGTCATGGGATATTCAGCACCACAGCAGAATTAAGGACCCTTATAGGAGAACTAACCAATATGTAACAAGTGGGGGTTGGGGGGGGCTGCTCCATTTATAGGGAGGTATTTGCAGCTAATGCTGTAGGAGTGGTAAGGGATGGGCACCCTCCTCAAAAAAAAATGCAGCATGGCATGCATGGGAAGGGGTCGCAGAGTGTGTCCACACAGTGTCCTGGAGGATGGCAACTAAGATCCAGATGACATTTTCTACCTTCAGGAAGTTTGCTGAAGTAAATGAATCCAGCATTTAGCCGCATCAATTTAAAAGGCATGACTATCCAGAGCTTGCAACAAGCTCTTTCACGTCCACCAGCAGCACCTTAGCTTTCTATGCATATGTTTCTCATACGGGAAACGTAGTCTTACGCACAACATCACAAAGCATCCCATGTTGACATGTGATATACTATGTATCTTTCAAAGAAACCTTGTATTGCTGTAGCTCACTTAACAGAAAATTTAGGTCTATTAATGTTTGCACCAAAAGAACTTTCATGCTGCATACTCTTGGGCCTAGAAATTCAGGCTCGATCCTGGAGCTACGCACACTGCACGTGCCTAATGAGGCCGGTGGCAGGACCACGCTAAATTGGCCTGCCGGCCTCATTTGTTTATTGCCGGCGAGCACCAGTCACGGCCCCAGAGGCAGCTTGTCAGTCACAGAGGGGGAGCAAATTCGGCCAGCTCAAACACCTACCAAGGGTTCTGAACAGAATCCAGGGGCGGGGGGCCGCAATTGGTAGTGGGGACAAGCACGGCTGCTCCTCCTGGCTCCACAATAAAGTTAAGACTTACCTTTCGGGTGGCTTCCAGTGGTCCCTTTAAGGACCATTAGTTTGGTTGCTAAGTGCCTGAAGAAACTGACCATAGCATGCATGGCATATGGTGCGGTCAGTCACAATCAAATGTTGCAAAGGGAGCCTCAAACAGGTGTTAGTATTTGCATGTGCAAATGGCCAAGCACCTGTTTCAGGTGCGTACCCTAGAAGCCTACAGAGGAGCCATAACCAATGACGGTGTACTTCAAGCATGAAATGACCGTGTGCATGCTCCCCACAACACTGGATCTTTAGGCGCTTGTTTTACACCTGTAAAATTGGTGCAGTGAGATCCAATTTCTAGGCTCCGATCTCAGACATGTTTTGGGAGGCAAGATGGTTAATTGCTAATTCTTCAACTTTGCAGCATTTCAGAAAATTGTTTCCACTGCAGGAAAAAGAAGCCAATTAATAGATGAGAGAGGCAAGCAACTGGTGGTGACCAACTCAACCTGAAGCTTCTCAATAAGTTTGAAGAAATTCTGAAAATAGTGGAGCCAGAATGTGTGGAAGCAAGCAGCAATCATGCAGGAGGGTGTTGTGCAGTTGCAGGCTAGTACTCACACTGGTGCTTATTCTACCTGCTCTTAACCTTTCACACTTTCGAGCAATTTGCCATTCGCTAAGTTCGCCTACACCCCAGTTTCAAATCACACCATGTATTCTCAAGTCACATTTTGTTTCTATGGGTGTACACAAGGTGCAGGTAGTAGTTGCCGAAGAAGAAGTCTACCACCTCACAGCATCACTCACTCCAGCTACAGCAGTCACAGGAGCATTTAGTCCAGGGGAATTACACTTAAATTTTCAGAGGCTGTATCAAGTGAAGCATAGAGCATGAGTGAGGAAGTTCAAGTACAGGTGGCAGCAAAGGAGCAGGAAAGTGCTGGTTGGAGAGCTAGTTCAGATCCACCCTCAAATGTTGAGATCTGGGACTGGTGTCATCCAGGGCCTGAATACAAATAAGAACATAAGAAATAGGAGCAGGAGTAGGCCAATCGGCCCCTCGAGCCTGCTCCGCCATTCAATAAGATCATGGCTGATCTGATCCTAACCTCAAATTTAAATTCATGTCCAATTTCCTGCCCACTCCCCGTAACCCCTAATTCCCTTTACTTCTAGGAAACTGTCTATTTCTGTTTTAAATTTATTTAATGATGTAGCTTCCACAGCTTCCTGAGGCAGCAAATTCCACAGACAAATGTTGCCTTATGAGCACCTACAATTCTTGGACTCATTTGAGAGCATGAGAAGCGCTCTGAAAGGCAAGAGGGCTGCTGTGCAGGAGTCCACTAGCAGCATTTGTGCAGTGGTGAGTTATTGCTTCTCAAAACTGCAGTCACTGTGGAGCATGTTGCACTTCCACAGCCATTTGCAGTGCAGTCTCTATAAATGGAAGTCCTAAGCACAGCTGTGACTTCTCTCAGGAATGTTTTAACTGATGCTACAGAGCTATTGGACTGCAGTGTTTATGGGGGAGAAAAGGTTAGCATTTCAGGCACAAAATAGCACATGCCAGAAGAGTTGGGCTTGACAAATGCCCAAAATTGATCCTCAAGCCTCGTTACCATGAAACTGGCAAGCTGCAGGCACCAATCGGGCATCTTGATGCAGCGCGTCTATCGGGCCCAGGGCAAGCTGCCCACTCCTGCTCCTCCTGGCTCCACATTAAGGTAAGCGAAAAAAAATTACTTACTTTGTCTTCGGCAGCCTCCAGCAGTCCCTTTAACGAATGCTGGTTAGGTTAAGCTGCTGTAGAGCTTGAAAAACTAGTCAGAGCTTCTGCAGTGCAAGGTCTACTAAGTTCTTGGTCATTTTCAGAGTGGGGTCCATAAACAGGCTCCTCATTAGCGACTGTCAGTAATGCCTGAATATTGCCTGAACCAATAAGGGTTTGGACATATTTCAGGCATTCTTGGGGTGCAGGACATTTCCTCGTGAAATTGGACATTTTTGCCCCGTCTTGCGCCTGAGAAATGGGTGAAACAAGGTTAAATTTCGCCCCCTATGAGTCTATCCTGTCTGGATTCACAATGTTGGGGAATTGACTGGACAATATCCTGACATGGGGCTTCAATAACCTCAGTGCAGCCCTGAAGTCTTTCCCCAAATAAATCACAGGACATGCTGAGGGAAGATCCAGCAGCAGGGACATGGCAGCAACAACCATGCCATCCAGATGCTCCACTAAAATGACCCAAGCTGAGCCAGACAAAGGGCAGCCCAAGCAGCCACCAGAGCATCAGAAGTAGCATCAGCAGTTGCAGGACCATCTTATGATCCAGCAGAAGGAGGTAAAGAGCCACCTCCAGCCCACGAGCAACTCAGTTATATCCATCTGCCAGCCAACTGACTTACTTATCCCACTGGAATAACAACTAAAAGGAGCACTACATTAGGCAGTAGGAGACACTCACCATATACAGTCACAAAGGCGAAGCACCAGGTGAAAAAAACACTAATTTGTACAATAATCATCATTCCTACCACAATATATTATTTGATCTGCATTTCCACTTTATTCTGGGAGCTATTTTTTACTGGGGTAGCTCTACAGTGGGGGATCAATTGATGGGCAATGAAGTGAATGGAAAAGAAAACTGGGTGGAGTGTAAAACAGACTGCCGATTCGCTATCGCCCATTTTGCACTACTTACAAAGCGAATTTAAGCCCCCATATTTTTTGTTTTGAAATAAAAACAAACGTTGTGAATATTCACACCTTTATGCAACCACATTGTACTTCATGGGTTGTTCATGACAAGATACCCATAGAGGGGGTGCAGAAAAGATTTACTAGAATGGTTCCAGGGATGAGGGACTTCAGTTACGTGGATAGACTGGAAAAGGTGGGGCTGGTCTCCTTAGAGCAGAGAAGTTTAAGAGGGGATTTGATAGGAGACTATTAGAAAAGATTAAGGGGTATAGAATTAGAGCAAGGGTAGCAAATTGGTTTTAAAATTGGTTAGAAAGGAGAAAACAGAGAGTGGGGGTTAAGAGCAGTTTCTCAGTGGTTGGAAATGGGTTGTGGTGTCCCGTAGGATTCTATTCTGGTACCACTTACGTTTGCTGTTTACATCAATGATTTAGATATAGGGCTAGAGGAAGTGGTGTCCAAATTTGCAGAGGATATGAAAATAGGAGGCATTGAAATAATTCTGAGGACCAAAGAAAGCATGAAGGGAATATTGATAAGATGGTGTAATGACAAATAAGTGATGCATGGAACTCAATGTCAGTAAGTGTGAGGTGGTACATTTTGGTAAATAAAGTAATAATTATGCTTTGAATCATTGAATGGTCAAAGCACAGAAGGAGGTCATTTGTTCCATCGAGCCCGTGCCGGCTCTTTGTAAGAGCAATCCAGTAAGTCCCATTCCCTGTAGCCCTGCAATTTTTTTCCCCTTCAAGTATTTATGCAATTCCTTTTTGAAAGCCACGATTGAATCTGCTTCCACCACCCTTTCAGGTAGCGCATTCCAGATTATAACTACTCACTGCATAAAAAGAGTTTCTCCTCATGTCGTTTTTGGTTCTTTTGCCAATCACCTTAAATCTGTGTCCTCTGGTTCGCGACCCTTCCGTCAATGGGAACAGTTTCTCTTCATTTACTTTATCTAAACCCTTCATGATTTTGAACACTTCTATCAAATCTCCTCTTAACCTTCTCTGCTCTAAGGAGAATAATCCCAACTTCTCCAGTCTATCCAAGTAACAGAAGTCCCTCATCCCTGAAACCATTCTAGTAAATCTTTTCTGCACCCTCTCTAAGTTCTTCACATCCTTCCTAAAGTGCGGTGCCCAGAATTGGACACAATTCTCCAGTTGTGGCCGAACCAGTGTTTTATAAAGGTTCAGCATAACTTCCTTGCTTTTGTACTCTATGCCTCTATTTATAAAGCCCAGGATCCCATATGCATTTTTAAACACTTTCTCAACTTGTCCTGCCACCTTCAAAGATTTGTGTACATATACCCCAGGTCTCTCTGTTCCAGCATCACCTCTAAAATTGTATCATTTAGTTTATATTGCCTCTCCTCATTCTTCCTGCCAAAATGTATCACCTCGCACTTCACTGCGTTAAATTTAATCTGTCATGTGGCTGCTCATTCCACCAGCCTGTCTACGTCCTCTTGAAGTCTATTACTATCCTCCTCACTGTTTACTACACTTCCGAGTTTTGTGTCATCTTCATATTTTGAAATTGTGCCCTTAACACCCAAGTCCAAGTCATTAATATATATCAAAAAAAGCAGTGGTCCTAATACTGACCCCTGGGGAACACCACTGTATACCTTCCTCCAGTCCGAATGGAGGAAGGCGGAATGATATTGATGAACAGAGGTACAGAGTGAATGGTTATGATATTGCACTGGTAATCCAGAGGCCAGGACTAATAATCCAGCGAATGTGAGTTCAAATCCTAACATGACAATGGAGTTAATGATTTCACGAAGCTGTCGGATTGTCGTAAAAACTTGTTCACTAAAGTCCATGTGGGAAGGAAGCCTGCCATCCTTAGCTGGTCTGGCCTATTTATGACCCCAGTCTCACACTAGTGTGGTTAACTCTTAACTGCCCTAGCAAGCCACTGAATTGTATCAAACAGCTACAAATAATAACAAGCATTGCAGTGGGTCAAGAAGTCAGTCCACCACCCACCTTCTCAGGGCAACTCGGAGTGTGCATCAAATGCCAGCCTTGCCAATAATGCCTACATCCCAAGAATGAATTAAAACATGAGAGATGTGGCAGTTCAGATTCACACGATATTAAAAACAGCATCACAAGTGAATGAGGTCATGAAAATGCTGATGGAACATTGGGGTTTATGGCAAGAGATATAGAACATAAAATTCAAGGAGTAATGGTGAATCTATATAAAACCTTGGTGTGATCACAATTGGAGTGCTGCGTGCAGTTTTTGGCATGACACTATTGGAAGGACATTGAGGCAATTGAGAGGATACAGCGTAGATTCACTAGGATGCTGCCTGGTATGAGAAAGTACAAATATGAAGAAACTCTTGAAAATTTGGGGCTGCTTTTATTAGAACAGGAGGAGATCAAGGGGTGATCTGAGACAGGTGATTAAAATCATGAAGGGATGGGAGAGAAGATTGAAACAGACTTCTTCCAATGGTTGAGAAGTATAGAACTAGGGAATATAGATGTGAGATTAAATGTAATGGAAAGTCATGTTTGTCCAACCTTATTGAATTCTCTGAAGAAGTGACAGAAAGAGTAGGCAAGGGTAATGTAGCTTAGATGTAATATATTTGGATTTTCAAAAGGCCTTCGCTAAGATATCGCATTGTAGACTCATGACTAAGGTCAGAGCATGTGGAGTCAGGGGACAGGTAGCAGAATGGATAGCAAGCTGGCTGCAAAACAGAAAACAGAGAATAGGGGTTAAGGGTAGCTACTCAGACTGGCAAAAGGTAGGAAATGGTGTTCTACAAGGATTGGTGCTGGGGCCATTGTTGTTCACAATTTAGATCAACAATTTGGACTCGGGAATCAGAAGTACAATTTCAAAATTTGCGGATGACACGAAATTGGGGGGTGTAATTAATACAGAATCATAGAACGGTTACAGCATGGAAGGAGACCATTCGGCCCATCGAGTCCGCGCTGGCTCTATGCACGAGCAATCCAGCTAGTCCCACTCCAGCGCCCTTTCCTCGTAGCCCTGCAAATTTTTTCCTTTCAAGTATTTATCTAGTTCCCTTTTGAAGGCAATGATTGAATCTGCCTCCACCACCCCCGTCAGGCAGTGCATTCAGATCCTAACCGCTCACTGTATAAAAAAGTTTTTCCTCATGTCACCTTTGGCTTTTTGCCAATCACCTTAAATCTATGTCCTCTGGTCTTTGACCCTTCCACCAATGGGAACAGTTTCTCTCTATCTACTCTGTCTAGGCCCTTCATGATTTTCAATACCTCTATCAAATTTCCTCTGTTCCAAGGAGAACAACCCCAGCTTCTCTAGTCTAACCACGTAATAAAAGTCCCCCATTATTCTAGTAAATCTCTTCTGCACCCTTTCTAAGGCCTTCACATCTTTCCTAAAGTGTGGTGCCCAGAACTGGACACAATACTCCAGTTGTGGCCAAACCAGTGTTTTATGAAGATTCATCAACACTTCAATACTTTTGTACTCTATGCCTGTATTTATAAAGCCCGTATGCTTTTTTAACCACTTTCTCAACCTGCCCTGCCACCTTCAATGATTTGTGCACATATACCCCCAGATCTCTCCATTCCTGTACTCCTTTTAGAGTTGTGTCCTCTAATTTATATTGTCTCTCCTCGTTCTTCCTACCGAAATATATCACTTTGCATTTTTCTGCAATAAATTTCATCTGCCACGTGTCCGCCCATGCCACCAGCCTGTCCATATCCTCTTGAGGTCTATCACTATCCTCCTCACTGTTTACAACAATTCCAAGTATTGTGTCATCTGCAAATTTGGAAATTATGCCGTGTACACCCAAGTCCAAGTCATTAATATATATCAAGAAAAGCAGTGGTCCCAGCACTGACCTGGGAAACACCACTCTACACCTCCCTCCCATCCGAAAAACAACGGTTCACCACTACTCTCTGTTTCCTGTCCCTCAGCCAATTCTGTATCCATGTTGCTACTGCCCCCTTTATTCCATGGGCCGCAATCTTGATGATAAGCCTACCGTGTGGCACTTTATCAAACATCTATTGAAAGTCTATATACACCACGTCAACTGCACTGCCTTCATCTATCCTCTCTGTTACTTCATCAAAAAGCTCTTATCAGGTTAGTTAAACACGATTTGCCTTTAACAAATCCATGCTGGCTTTCCCGAATCAATCCACTCAACCAAGCAACTGCTAATTCTGTCCCGGATTATCAATTCTAAAAGTTTCCTCACCACTGAGGTTAAACTGACTGGCCGACAATTGCTGGGTTTATCCTTACACCGTTTTTTGAACAAGGGTGTAACATTTGCAATTCTCCAGTCATCTGGCACCACCCCAGTATCTACGGATGTTGGGAAGATTATGGCCAGAACCTCCGCAATTTCCACCCTTACTTCCCTCAGCAACCGAGGATGCATCCCATCTGGACAGGGTAACTTATCTACTTTAAGTACAGCTAGCCTTTCAAGTACCTCTTCTTAATCAATTTTTAGCCCATCCAGTATCTCAACTATAACTTCCTTTACTGAGACTGCGGCAGCATCTTCTTCCTTGGTAAAGACAGATGCAAACTACTCCTTTAGTAACATAGGAAAAGGAGTCGGCCATTCAGCCCCTCGTGCCTGCTCCGCCATTTGATAAGATCATGGCTGATCTGTGATCTAACTCCATATACCTGCCTTTGGCCCATATCCCTTAATACCTTTGGTTGCCAAAAAGCTATCTATCTCAGATTTAAATTTAGCAATTGAGCTAGTATCGATTGCCATTTGCGGAAGAGAGTTCCAAACTTCTACCACCCTTTGTTTTTTTTTTATTCGTTCACGGGATGTGGGCGTCGCTGGCAAGGCCGGCATTTATTGCCCATCCCTAATTGCCCTCGAGAAGGTGGTGGTGAGCCGCCTTCTTGAACTGCTGCAGTCCGTGTGGTGACGGTTCTCCCACAGTGCTGTTAGGAAGGGAGTTCCAGGATTTTGACCCAGCGACAATGAAGGAACGGCGATATATTTCCAAGTCGGGATGGTGTGTGACTTGGAGGGGAACGTGCAGGTGGTGTTGTTCCCATGCGCCTGCTGCCCTTGTCCTTCTAGGTGGTAGAGTCGCAGGTTTGGGAGGTGCTGTTGAAGAAGCCTTGGCGAGTTGCTGCAGTGCATCCTGTGGATGGTGCACACTGCAGCCACAGTGCGCCGGTGGTGAAGGGAGTGAATGTTTAGGGTGGTGGATGGGGTGCCAATCAAGCGGGCTGCTTTATCTTGGATGGTGTCGAGCTTCTTGAGTATTGTTGGAGCTGCACTCATCCAGGCAAGTGGAGAGTCACACTCCTGACTTGTGCCTTGCAGATGGTGGAAAGGCTTTGGGGAGTCAGGAGGTGAGTCACTCGCCGCAGAATACCCAGCCTCTGACCTGCTCTTGTAGCCACAGTATTTATATGGCTGGTCCAGTTAAGTTTCTGGTCAATGGTGACCCCCAGGATGTTGATGGTGGGGGATTCGGCGATGGTAATGCCGTTGAATGTCAAGGGGAGGTGGTTAGACTCTCTCTTGTTGGAGATGGTCATTGCCTGGCACTTATCTGGCGCGAATGTTACTTGCCACTTATCAGCCCAAGCCTGGATGTTGTCCAGGTCTTGCTGCATGCAGGCTCGGACTGCTTCATTATCTGAGGGGTTGCGAATGGAACTGAACACTGTGCAGTCATCAGCGAACATCCCCATTTCTGACCTTATGATGGAGGGAAGGTCATTGATGAAGCAGCTGAAGATGGTTGGGCCTAGGACACTGCCCTGAGGAACTCCTGCAGCAATGCCCTGGGGCTGAGATGATTGGCCTCCAACAACCACTACCATCTTCCTTTGTGCTAGGTATGACTCCAGCCACTGGAGAGTTTTCCCCCTGATTCCCATTGACTTCAATTTTACTAGGGCTCCTTGGTGCCACACTCGGTCAAATGCTGCCTTGATGTCAAGGGCAGTCACTCTCACCTCACCTCTGGAATTCAGCTCTTTTGTCCATGTTTGGACCAACGCTGTAATGAGGTCTGGAGCCGAGTGGTCCTGGCGGAACCCAAACTGAGCATCGGTGAGCAGGTTATTGGTGAGTAAGTGCCGCTTGATAGCACTGTCGACGACACCTTCCATCACTTTGCTGATGATTGAGAGTAGACTGATGGGGCGGTAATTGGCCGGATTGGATTTGTCCTGCTTTTTGTGGACAGGACATACCTGGGCAATTTTCCACATTGTCGGGTGGATGCCAGTGTTGTAGCTGTACTGGAACAGCTTGGCTGGAGGCGCAGCTAGTTCTGGAGCACAAGTCTTCAGCACTACAGCTGGGATGTTGTCAGGGCCCATAGCCTTTGCTGTATCCAGTGCACTCAGCCGTTTCTTGATATCACGTGGAGTGAATCGAATTGGCCGAAGACTGGCTTCCGTGATGGTGGGGATATCGGGAGGAGGCTGAGATGGATTATCCACTCGTTGCAAACACTTCAGCCTTGTCTTTTGCACTCACGTGCTGGACTCCGCCATCATTGAGAATGGGGATGTTTGCAGAGCCTCCTCCTCCCGTTAGTTGTTTAATTGTCCACCACCATTCACGACTGGATGTGGCAGGACTGCAGGGCTTTTATCTGATCCGTTGGTTGTGGAATCGCTTAGCTCTGTCTATAGCATGTTGCTTCCGCTGTTTAGCATGCATGTAGTCCTGAGTTGTAGCTTCACCAGGTTGGCACCTCATTTTTAGGTACGCCTGGTGCTGCTCCTGGCATGGTCTTCTACACTCCTCATTGAACCAGGGTTGATCCCCTGGCTTGTTGGTAATGGTAGAGTGAGGAATATGCCGGGCCATGAGGTTGCAGATTGTGCTGGAATACAATTCTGCTGCTGCTGATGGCCCACAGCGCCTCATGCATGCCCAGTTTTGAGCTGCTAGATCCGTTCTGAATCTATCCCATTTAGCACGGTGGTAGTGCCACACAACACGTTGGATGGTGTCCTCAGTGCGAAGACGGGATTTCATCTCCACGAGGACTGTGCGGTGGTCACTCCTACCAATACTGTCATGGACAGATGCATTTGCGACAGGTAGATTGGTGAGGACGAGGTCAAGTAAGTTTTTCCCTCGTGTTGGTTCGCTCACCACCTGCCGCAGGCCCAGTCTAGCAGCTATGTCCTTCAGGACTCGGCCAGCTCGGTCAGTGGTGGTGCTACCGAGCCACTCTTGGTGATGGACATTGAAGTCCCCCACCCAGAGTACATTTTGTGCCCTTGCTACCCTCAGTGCTTCCTCCAAGTGGTGTTCAACATGGAGGAGGACTGATTCATCAGCTGAGGGAGGACGGTAGGTGGTAATCAGCAGGAGGTTTCCTTGCCCATGTTTGACCTGATGCCATGAGATTTCATGGGGTCCAGAGTCAATGTTGAGGACTCCCAGGGCCACTCCCTCCTGACTGTATATCACTGTACCTTTGTGTGTAGAAATGTTTGTGTGTAGAAATGTTTTCTAATCTCGCTCCTGAAAGGTCTGGCTCTAATTTATAGACTGTGCCTCCTACTCCTCAAATCCCCAACCAGCGGAAATAGAGTCTCTCTATCCACCCAATCTGTTCCCCTTAATATCTTATAAACTTTGATCAGATCACCCCTTAACCTTCGAAACTCTGGAGAATACAACCCCAATTTGTGTAATCTCTCCTCATAACTTAACCCTTGAAGTCCGGGTACCATTCAAGTAAACCTACGCTGCACTCCCTCCAAGGCCAATATGTCCTTCCGATGGTGCAGTGCCCAGAACTGCTCACGGTACTCCAGGTGCAGTCTAACCAGGGTTTTGTATAGCTGCAGCATAACTTCTGCCCCCTTGTACTCTAGTTCTCTAGATATAAAGGCCAGCATTCCATTTGCCTTATTGATTATTTTCTGCACCTGTTCATGACACTTCAATGATCTATGTACCTGAACCCCTAAGTCCCTTTGGACATGCACTGTTTTTAATTTTTTACCATTTAAAAGTACCCTGATCTATCCTTTTTTGATCCAAAGTGGATGACCTCACATTTGTCTACATTGAATTCCGTTTGCCACAATTTTGCCCATTCACCTAATCTATCAAAATCGCTTTGTAATTTTATGTTTTCATCGACACTGCTTACAATGCCATCAATCTTTGTGTCATTGGCAAACTTAAATATGAGACTTTCTATGCCTTCATCTAAGTCGTTAATAAATATAATGAATAATTTAGGCACTGAGACAGATCCCTGCGGGACTCCACTAGTCACATCCTGCCAATGTGAGTACCTATCCATTATCCCTACTCTCGCCTTTCGCTCAGCCAACTTCCTAACCAAGTCCGTACTTTTCCCTCGATTCTATGGGCTTTTATCTTAGCTAACACTCTCTTATGTGGGACCTTATCAAATGCCTTTTGGAAGTCCATATAAATAGCATCCACTGACATTCCCCTGTCCACTACTTTAGTCACCTCTTCAAAAAATTCAATCAGGTTTGTCAGGCATGACCTACCTTTCACAAATCCATGCTGGCTCTCTCTGATTAACTGAAAATTCTCGAGGTGTTCAATCACCCTATCCTTAATTATAGACTCCAGCAACAGATGTTAGGCTAACTGGTCTATAATTCCCCGGTTTCCCTCTCTCTCCTTTCTTAAAAAGCGGAGTGACATGTGCAATTTTCCAATCTAGAGGGACAGTTCCTGAATCTAGAGAACTTTGAAAGATTATAGTTAGGGCATCTGCAATGTGCTCACCTACTTCCATTAAAACCCTGGGATGGAAACCATCCGGTCCTGGGGATTTGTCACTCTTTAGTGCTATTATTTTCTTCATTACTGTTGCTTTACTTATGTTAATTTTATCGAGTCCCTGTCCCCGAATCAATATTAGTTTTCTTGGGATTTCTGGCATGCTATCTTCTTTTTCTACTGTAAATACTGACGCAAAGTAATTGTTCAACATGTCCGCCATTTCCCCATTGTCAATGACAATATCCCCATTTTCAGTTTTTATGGGGCCAATACTGCTCCTGACCACCCTCTTTTTCCGAATATAACTATAAAAGTTCTTCATATTGGTTTTGATATCCCTTGCAAGTTTCTTTTCATACTCTCTTTTTGTAGCTCTTACTATCTGTTTTGTGACCCTTTGTTGATCTTTGTATCTTTCCTATTCACCAGTATCTGTGTCATTTTTTGCCTTTTTGTATGCCCTTTCCTTAAGTCTTATACTGTCCCTTACCTCTTTAGCTGTCCATGGCTGTTTTTTTTGGCAAGTAGAGTTCTTGCCCCTCAGGGGTATAAACCGATTCTGTACCTCAGCCATCCCCTCTGCCTCCATGAGTAGATCTCCTTTATGATCCCTAATCAGCCCCACCCCTCCTCTTACTACCCGTTTACTGTTTACACTGAACACAGTGAACTGCTGAGAGTTTGGTAAGTGTGGGAGTTCGGTGAAGTGGGGGAAGGAGGTGCTGCTTTGCCTTGCTTTACCTAACATTTTCCCCAGAGTGGCAGTGGACCTGAGCGTAGAAGACTGAGATTGGGGAATAAAAGCAGCAGTAGACCTGCAACAAGAGAAAACTACTGTGCGACGTCACAGGTGAGGCCGGAGAGTCCGAAAGGTGAGCACAGTACAAAAGGAGAGACCGAGAGCCGGAGGAGAGTCTGAGAGTCTAAGGCAAGTCATGGCAGCACAGCTTGCACCCGTGATATGCTCCTCCTGCACTATGTGGGAAGTCATGGATACTACCAGTGTACCTGGCGACCATGTGTGCAGGAAGTGTGTCCAGCTGCAACTACTGGCTAACCGCGTTTCGGAACTGGAGCTGCGGGTGGATTCACTGTGGAGCATCCGCGATGCTGAGACTATCGTGGATAGCACGTTCAGTGAGGTGGTCATACCGCAGGTAAAGATTACGCAGGCAGAAAGAAAATGGGTGACCGCCAGGCAGAGTAAAAAGGACTCAGCAGGTAGAGCAGGAGTCCCCTGGGGCCATCTCCCTCTCAAACAGATATTCTGCTTTGGATACTATTGGGGGAAATGGCTTATCAGGGGAAAGCACCAAGAGCCAAGTTCGGGGCACCACGGGTGGCTCTGCTGCACAGGAGGGGAGGAAGAAGAGTGGCAGGGCTATAGTGACAGGGGATTCAATTGTAAGGGGAAAAGATAGGCGTTTCTGCGGCCGCAAACGTGACTCCAGAATGGTATGTTGCCTCCCTGGTGCTAGGGTCAAGGATGTCACGGAGCGGATGCAGGGCATTCTGGAGGGGGAGGGTGAACAGCCAGTAGTTGTCGTCCATATTGGTACCAACGACATAGGTAAAAAAATGGGATGAGGTCCTGCAAGGTGAATTTGAGGAGTTAGGAGATAAATTAAAAAGCAGGACCTCAAAGGTAGTGATCTCAGGATTACTACCAGTGCCACGTGCTAGTGAGTGTAGGAAGAGGAGAATAGACAGGATGAATGCGTGGCTGCAGGAATGGTGTAGGAGGGAGGGATTCAGATTCCTGGGACATTGGGACTGGTTCTGGGGAAGGTGGGACCTGTACAAGCGAGACGGGTTATACCCGAGCAGGACCGGGACCAATGTCCTCGCGGGGGTGTTTGCTAGTGCTGTTGGGGAAGGTTTAAACTAGAGTGGCAGGGGGGTGGGAACCTGAGCGGGGAGTCAGAAGGGAATAAAGTTGAGAGCAGTAAGAGAGGGGAAGACCCAGGGGAAATCTACAATACAAATAGTACAAACAGTTGTTCAAGAATAAGTGAAAGGGAAAAGCATAGAGCAGTGGAAAGAAAGTGTACTTTAGGCACGACAGATAAAATAAAAACTAGAAGGCATAAGGCGATTAACCCAGCATCAAAGCTGAAGGTCAGGTTAGGGTGTGTGGCCCAACTAAGAGTTCTATATACAAATGCACGGAGTATAAGGAATAAATTAAATGAACTACAGGTTCAAATTCAAATTGGAGGGTATGACATGATAGCTATTACTGAGACTTGGCTGCAGGATGGTCAGGATTGGGAACTAAACATACCAGGTTATAAGGTCCACAGGAGAGATAGGGAAAATGGAAGAGGGGGAGGAGTAGCCTTAATGGTTAGAGATCAAATCACTTCAATGATAAAGGGGGATATAACGAGAGGTAAGCAGCCAACAGAGACCTTATGGGTTGAATTGAGAAATAGGAAAGGATCTAAGATCTAAGACTATAGTGGGAGTTGTGTTTTAGAGCCCTGGCAGCAGCTCTGAAGTGCTAGATTGTATAAATGCAGAGATTAGACAAGCGTGTAAGAAAGGCATAGTGGTCTTCATGGGGGACTTTAACCTTCACATAGATTGGGAAAAGCAGACTCGCAACTGTCAGAAAGGTAGGGAATTTCTTGAGTGTGTCCGGGATAGTTTTCTACAGCAGTATGTCCGAGAGGCAACAAGGGGGCAAGCCATACTAAATTTAGTAATGAGTAATGAACCAGATTTAGTTAACGGCTTAACTGTGCGTGAACATCTATCCAATAGTGATCATAACATGATTGAGTTCAATGTAGTGTTTGAAAGGGAAAAAAGTGAATCAGCTGCTAAGATTCTAGACTTGGGCAAGGCCGACTTCAATGGGATGAGACAGAGACTGTCCACAGTAAACTGGGCAAATCTGTTAATGGGTAAAACGACTGATGATCAGTGGGAAATGTTTAAAGAAACATTTAACGTGATACAGAATCGGTTTATACCCCTGAGGGGCAAGAACTCTACTTGCCAAAAAAAACAGCCATGGACAACTAAAGAGGTAAGGGACAGTATAAGACATAAGGAAAGGGCATACAAAAAGGCAAAAAATGGCGAATGGGAAAGATACAAAGATCAACAAAGGGTCACAAAACAGATAGTAAGGGCTACAAAAAGAGAATATGAAAAGAAACTCGCAAGGATATCAAAACCAATACAAAGAACTTTTATCGTTACATTAGGAAAAAGAGGGTGGTCAGGAGCAGTGTTGGCCCCTTAAAAACTGAAAGTGGGGATATTGTCATTGACAATGAGGAAATGGCGGACATGTTGAACAATTACTTTGCGTCAGTATTTACAGTAGAAAAAGAGGATAGCATGCCAGAAATCCCAAGAAAACTAATATTGAATCGGGGACAGGGACTCGATAAAATTAACATAAGTAAAGCAACAGTAATGAAGAAAATAATAGCACTAATGAGTGACAAATCCCCAGGACCAGATGGTTTCCATCTCAGGGTTTTAAAGGAAGTAGGTGAGCACATTGCAGATGCCCTAACTATAATCTTTCAAAGTTCTCTAGATTCAGGAACTGTCCCTCTAGATTGGAAAATTGCACATATCACTCCGCTTTTTAAGAAAGGAGAGAGAGGGAAACCGGGGAATTATAGACCAGTTAGCCTAACATCTGTTGTGGGGAGAATGCTGGAGTCTATAATTAAGGATAGGGTGACTGAACACCTCGAGAATTTTCAGCTAATCAGAGAGAGCCAACATGGATTTGTGAAAGGTAGGTCGTGCCTGACAAACCTGATTGAATTTTTTGAAGAGGTGACTAAAGTAGTGGACAGGGGAATGTCAATGGATGTTATTTATATGGACTTCCAAAAGGCATTTGATAAGGTCCCACATCAGAGACTGTTAGCTAAGATAGAAGCCCATAGAATCGAGGGAAAAGTACGGACTTGGTTCGGAAGTTGGCTGAGCGAAAGGCGACAGAGAGTAGGGGTAGTAGGAAGGTCCTCACATTGGCAGGATGTGACTAGTGGAGTCCCTCAGGGCTCTGTCTTGGGGCCTCAATTAGTCACAATATTTATTAACGACTTAGATGAAGGCATAGAAAGTCTCATATCTAAGTTTGCCGATGACACAAAGATTGGTGGCATTGTAAGCAGTGTCGATGAAAACATAAAATTACAAAGCGATTTTGATAGATTAGGTGAATGGGCAAAATTGTGGCAAACGGAATTCAATGTAGACAAATGGATCAAAAAAGGATAGATCAGGGTACTTTTAAATGGTAAAAAGTTAAAAACAGGGACTTAGGGGTTCAGGTACATAGATCATTGAAGTGTCATGAACAGGTGCAGAAAATAATCAAGAAGACAAATGGAATGTTGGCCTTTATATCTAGAGGACTAGAGTACAAGGGGGCAGAAGTTATGCTGCAGCTATACAAAACCCTGTTTAGACCGCACTTGGAGTACTGTGAGCAGTTCTGGGCACCCCACCTTCGGAAGAACATATTGGCCTTGGAGGGAGTGCAGCGTAGGTTTACTAGAATGATACCCGGACTTCAAGGGTTAAGTTATGATGAGAGATTACACAAATTGGGGTTGTATTCTCTGGAGTTTCAAAGGTTAAGGGGTGATCTGATCGAAGTTTATAAGATATTAAGGGGAACAGATAGGGTGGATAGAGAGAAACTATTTCCGCTGGTTGGGCATTTTAGGAGTCGGGGGCACAGTCTAAAAATTAGAGCCAGACCTTTCAGGAGCGAGATTAGAAAATATTTCTATACACAATGGGTTGTAGACGTTTGGAACTCTCTTCCGCAAACGGCAATTGATACTAGTTCAATTGCTAAATTTAAATCTGAGATAGATAACTTTTTGGCAACCAAAGGTATTAAGGGATATGGGCCAAAGGCAGGTATATGGAGTTAGATCACAGATCAGCCATGATCTTATCAAATGGCGGAGCAGGCACGAGGGGCTGAATGGCCTACTCCTGTTCCTATGTTCCTATGTACATGCCTGTTGAAGACTTTTGGATTCCCTTTTTGGTTGGTTGTCAGTCTATTCTCATACTCTTTATTTGCCCATCTTATTTCCTTTTTCATTTCCCCACTGAACTTTCCATATTCTGACTGGTTCTCGCTTGTGTTATCAATCTGACATCTGTCATACGCTCCTTTTTTTCCATTTCATCTTACTCACGATCTCTTTTGTCATCCAGGGAGCTCTGGCTTTAGTTGCCCTATCTTTCTGCCTCGTGGGAATGTGCCTGGACTGTACCCAAACCATCTCCTCCTTAAAGGCTGCCCACTGTTCAATTACAATTTTGTCTGCCAATCTTTGATTCCAATTTACCCATACAAAGGAAGAATGCATCAAAAATCAAGAAGACATTAACAAAATTACAGAATGGGCATGTAATTTGCAAATGAATTTCAATGTAGATAAGTGTGAGGTGGTACATTTTGGTAGGAAGAATAAGGAGGCCACATACTGCTAGCATAACAAGAGTCTAAATGGGGTAGAGGAGCTAAGGGATCTCGGGATACACATACACAAATCACTAAAAGTAGCGACACAGATTAATCAGGCCATAAAAAAGGCAAACAAAGCACTGGGGTTCATTTCTGGAGGGATACAATTGAAAAGCAGAGAAGTTATGTTAAAAATTTATTGAGTTATGTCTAACTTGGTTAGACCACATTTGAGTACTGTGCACAGTTCTGGATTCCATATTATTAAAAGGAAATAGAGGCATTGGAGAAGATGCAAAAAAGATTCAAAAGGATGAATACCAGAACTGAAACGATAAACTTATCAGGAAAGGCTAAACAGGCTGGGGCTCTTTTCTCTAGAAAAGAGAAGGCTGAAGAGTGACCTCAGATAAGCCCACGAGGGAGAAAGGAATAGATTATGCTGATAGGTTTAGATGAAGTAGGGAGGGAGGAGGCTTTTGTGGAGCATCGGCCGGCATAGACCAGTTGGGCCAAATGGCCTGTTTTTCGATGTAAGAGATTTAGGACAGAGAATGCAGTCTTTCAGGCAGTGCATTGCAGATCATAACAACTCGCTGTAAAAACATTTCTTCTCATATCTCCCCTCTGTTTTTTTTTTGCCCCCTTAGAAATTGAGATAAAGTAATATGGGAACAGTGTGGGTATATGGGATTAGGACTACTGCTCGTGGGGAAAATTAACACCAACACCGATTGACTGGGCCAAACAGGCTGTTTCTATGTCGTAATTTTTATGTAATCACTGGTCAGCAGCTTTGATACCTTTTACTAATTCTCAACACAGTACAGCAGTTTCCAGACATTTATCTGAAGTAACTTAACAAATATTATTCCTAAAAGAATACATAAGGAGTGATTCCGCAATCCATACTCCCAGCATTCACAGGAAGCACTTCACCGGAAATTGCAGACCCACAGCCTGTGATTTGCCATCCATTCAAATTAATGTCAGTCTATTAAATCATTTCTGCCTAGTATGAGGAATTAATTTGTCTTCCCTTGTGCTTGTTCATGTTATCAAATTATGTTAGTAATAGTCAGTCAAGGTTAAATATGTGTTGTTACTTTCCTCTTGTTAGTAAAGCATTTACTTTATTGGTATCTGTATTCTACAATTTCCATAATCTTCTGGTTACATAGGTCTTCACTAATTACAGTTGAATTATATTACACTCTATTTAAATGGTGAGCAATTTTGTGACCTAATTCATATGTAATCATCTGCAGCAGTCCATTAATACAAGGCTGGTCATCTTGTGGTTAAATGTCTTGCAAGGGTCTTTATTATGTTTATAACTTGGGCGGAGCGACAACTTGATTAATGATGACATTAAGTGATCAGACAACAATTGTTTCTGTTGCCAAAAACTTATTCAAAAAGTCACTTGAAAAGGTTAATGATAATGCTGAAACAAATATTGAATTTTCAGCTGCTCAAACTTTCCCTCGTGACCAATACAGCATGACAGCTGGTCGGCTGCATTATTACATTTGGCCCAGGAGGTTGCATGATCAAACCCTTACCTAGTGCAATATAAGTAGTGCGCAATCCTGGGTTAAATTTTCACCAGTGCAATAGTACAATCACATCTTACGTTGCCACAGTACATTTTTTAAAGTTAATTTATTGATGCAAATCATGTTTTTGCTGGACTGAACTTTTCAGAAATTGTATTTCAGCATGCAATTTTGACCCAGGAGTATTTTAATCAAGTAGTATGTCAGGGTAAACATGTACTCTAAACTCATCTCTCTCAATCTGTTAGACTATACTGAAGTTAACTGTAATTACCTGTCAAGACTTTTCTGTGTTATTGGATTTGCACCCTAATCTGTGGTATCAAAAAAAGGCATCTTTAATTTGGTCATAAAATCAAGCCTTGCACTGCCCCATCTCATTCATGTACCTCTACCTTAAATTTCTCTGCTAACCATGCAAAATTTGTAAAGGACATTTAAATGTGTTAGAATCATAGAAAGGTTACAGCACGGAAGGAGGCCATTCAGCCCATCGAGTCCATGCCGGCTCTATGCGAGAGCAATCCAGCTAGTCACACTCCCCCGCCCTATCCCCATAGCCCTGCAAATTTTTCCTATGAAGTACTTATCCAGTTCCCTTTTGAAAGCCATGATTGAATCTGCCTCCACCACCCCCTCGGGCAGTGCATTCCAGATCCTAACCACTCGCTGTGTAAAAATATTTTTCCCCATGTCACCTGTGGTTCTTTTGCCAATCACCTTAAATCTATGGCCTCTGGTTCTTGACCCTTCCACCAATGGAAACAGTTTCTCTCTATCTACACTGTCTAGACCCTTCACGATTTTAAATACCTCTATCAAATCTCCTCGCAACCTTCTCTGATCCAAGGTGAACAACCCCAGTTTCTCCAGTCTATCCATGTAACTAAAGTCCCTCATCCCTGGAATCATTCTAGTAAATCTCTTGTACATCTTTACTAAGGCCTTCACATCTTTCCTGAAGTGCGGTGCCCAGAATTGGTCACAATACTCCAGTTGTGGCCGAATCCAGTGTTTTATAAAGGTTCATCATGACTTCCATACTTTTGTACCGTATGCCTCTATTTATAAAGCCCAAGATCCTGTATGCTTTTTTAACCACTTTCTCAACCTGCCCTGCCACCTTCAACGATCTGTGCACAAACACCCCCAGATCTCTCTGTTCCTGTATCCCTTTTAGAATTGTGTCCTCTAGTTTATATTGCATCTCCTTGTTCTTCCTACTGAAATGTATCACTTTGCATTTTTCTGCGTTAAATTTCAACTGCCACGTGTCCGCCCATGCCACCAGCCTGTCTATATCCTCTTGAAGTCTATCACTATCCTCCTCACTGTTCACTGCACATCCAAGTTTTGTGTCATCTGCAAATTTGGAAATTGTGCCCTGTACTCCCAAGTCCAAGACATTAATATATATCAAGGAAAGCAGTGGTCCTAGTACCGACCCCTATTCTGGCCATCATTAGCATACAATTTCTCACACCAACTACAGAAAATATAGACCAATAATAATGGGATTGTATTAATTTGCACAGGAAATTAATTAACTCAGGGAGTTCGACAACATCCAGGACAAAGCAGCCTGCTTGATTGGCACCCCATCCACTGCCCTAAACATTCACTCCCTTCACCACCGGCGCACAGTGGCTGTAGTGTGTACCATCTACAGGATCCACTGCAGCAACTCGCCAAGGCTTCTTCAACAGCACCTCCTGCGACCTCTACCACCTAGAAGGACAAGGACAGCAGGCACATGGGAACAACACCACTTGCACATTCCCCTCCAAGTCACACACCATCCCGACTTGGAAATATATCGCTGTTCCTTCATCATCGCTGGGTCAAAATCCTGGAACTCCCTTCCTAACAGCACTATGGGAGAACCTTCACCACATGGACTGCAGCGGTTCAAGAAGGCGGCTCACCACCGCCTTCTCAAGGGCAATTTGGGATGGGCAATAAACGTTGGCCTTGTCAGCGACGCTCACATCCCATGAACGTATAAAAAAAAAGGAACACAGAGCGTAAATGAAAAGAAGCAAAGGTAAGTGGAATTGGAGGAGCTCTGGAATTCCCTCCCTAAACCTCTCCACCTCTCTACCTCTCTCTCCTCCTTTAAGATGCTCCTTAAAACCTATCTCTTTGACCTGTCCTAATATCTCTTTATATGGCTTGGTGTCAAATTTTGTTTGGTAACGCTCCTGTGAAGCGCCTTGGGACATATTACTACATGAAAGGCGCTAAATAAATGCAAGTTGTTGTTGGGCTGTAATTTGATTGCTGGAGGTTCAGTTCAAGGACTCAAGCAATGCTGAGGCCAGGGATTAGGTCCTCACTGGGTGTACCTACAAATGCAATTTGTTAGCCTAGCATTAGTGGTTTATAGAGTCATTTGAGAGTGCATCAAAGAGCCTGTAAGTTTTGGGGTGTCAATGGAGGAGTCCACAACGTAAAGTGCTTCATGACCGCCTGGCAGAGCTGCAGACCACCAAGTGAGTGTATCTGTACTGTTGTATGCCACTGCAGATGTAAGTGATGTAAAATGCAGTGAGGTGTTAGTCTTGGGGCCTACTCCTCATGGGAATTTAGAGGAGCAGAAGAACAACATATGCCACAATGCTGCCAGTAAGACACCAATGAAAACATTGTGTGCATGGCGAGATGTTTGTGTGTTATACTGCTGCGGGCCACTGTACGTCTGTATTTCAGACCCTAAAATCCATGATGGCATGCATCCCGACTTAACTGCCAAGATGCACATGCGAGGTACTTCTCCCATTGATCCTTGACATCAAGGCAGCATTTGACCGAGTGTGGCACCAAGAAGCTCCAGTAAAATTGAAGTCAATGGGAATTAGGGGGAAAAATCTCCAGTGGCTGGAGTCATACCTAGCACAAAGGAAGATGATGGTGGTTGTTGGAGGCCAATCATCTCAGCCCCAGGACATTGCTGCAGGAGTTCCTCAGGGCAGTGTCCTAGGCCCAACCATCTTCAGCTGCTTCATCAATGACCTTCCCTCCATCATAAGATCAGAAATGGGGATGGTCGCTGATGATTGCACAGTGTTCTGTTCTATTCACAACCCCTCAGATAATGAAGCAGTCCATGCCCACATGCAGCAAGACCTGGACAACATCCAGGCTTGGGCTCATAAGTGGTAAGTAACATTCGCGCCACACAAGTGCCAGGCAATGATCCTCTCCAACAAGAGAGAGTCTAACCATCTCCCCTTGACATTCAACAGCATTACCATCGCCAAATCCCCCACCATCAACAACCTGGGGGTCACCATTGACCAGAAACTTAACTGGAGCAGCCACATAAAGACTGTGGCTACAAGAGCAGATCAGAGGCTGGGTATTCTGCAGCGAGTGACTCACCTCCTGACTCCCCAAAGCATTTCCACCTGCAAGACACAAGTCAGGAGTGTGATGGAATACTCTCCACTTGCCTGGATGAGTGCAGCTCCAACAACACTCAAGAAGCTCAACATTTCCAGGATAACCATGATATGGAGATGCCAGTGATGGACTGGGGTTGACAATTGTAAACAATTTTACAACACCAAGTTATAGTCCAACAAATTTATTTTAAATTCCACAAGCTTTCGGAGGCTTCCTCCTTCGTCAGGTGAACGGTGTGGAAATGAAATTTTCGAATCCTTCGCATTTTAAAATCACAGAACAATGCCTGGTGATTACTGCCCGTTGCCAAGGCAATCACAGTGAGCAGACAGAAAGGTGTCACCTAAAAAGGCCACCGAATATACAAACCCCCAAAAAAAAAGGAGAGAGAGAGAGAGAGAAGGAAGACAGTCAATGACCCGTTATATTAAAAACAGATAACATTTGTTCGCTGGTGGGGTTACGTGTAGTGTGACATGAACCCAAGATCCCGGTTGAGGCCGTCCTCATGGGTGCGGAACTTGGCTATCAATTTCTGATCAACGATTTTGCGTTGTCGTATGTCTCGAAGGCCGCCTTGGAGTACGCTTACCCGAAGGTCGGTGGCTGAATGTCCATGACTGCTGAAGTGTTCCCCGACAGGGAGAGAACCCTCCTGTTTGGCGATTGTTGCGCGGTGTCCGTTCATCCGTTGTTGCAGCGTCTGCATGGTCTCGCCAATGTAACATGCTCTGGGGCATCCTTTCCTGCAACGTATGAGGTAGACAACGTTGGCCGAGTCACAGGAGTATGAACCGTGCACCTGGTGGGTGGTGTCCTCTCGTGTGATGGTGGTATCTGTGTCGATGATCTGGCATGTCTTGCAGAGGTTACCTTGGCAGGGTTGTGTGGTGTCGTGGACGCTGTTCTCCTGAAGGCTGAGTAATTTGCTGCGAACGATGGTTTGTTTGAGGTTGGGTGGCTGTTTAAAGGCGAGTAGTGGAGGTGTGGGGATGGCCATAGCGAGGTGTTCGTCATCATTGATGACATGTTGAAGGCTGCGGAGAACATGGCGTAGTTTCTCCGCTCCGGGGAAGTACTGGACGACGAAGGGTACTCTGTTGGTTGCGTCCCGTGTTAGTCTTCTGAGGAGGTCTACGCGATTTTTCGCTGTGGCCCGTCAGAACTGTTGATCGATGAGTCGAGCATCATATCCCGTTCTTACTAGGGCGTCTTTCAGCGTCTGTAGGTGTCCATCGCGTTCCTCCTCGTCTGAGCAGACCCTGTGTATTCGCAGGGCCTGTCCATAGGGGATGGCCTCTTTGACGTGGTTAGGGTGGAAGCTGGAAAAGTGGAGCATCGTGAAGTTGTCCGTGGGCTTGCGGTAGAGTGAGGTGCTGAGGTGCCCGTCTTTGATGGAGATTCGTGTGTCCAAGAAAGAAACTGATTCTGTGGAGTAGTCCATGGTGAGCTTGATGGTGGGATGGAACTTGTTGATGTTATCGTGTAGTCTCTTTAGTGATTCCTCACCGTGGGTCCATAGAAAGAAAATGTCGTCAATGTATCTGGTGTGTAGTGTTGGTTGGAGGTCCTGTGCAGTGAAGAAGTCCTGCTCGAACTTGTGCATGAAAATGTTGGCGTATTGGGGTGCGAATTTGGTCCCCATGGCTGTTCTGTGTGTTTGGGTAAAGAACTGGTTGTTGAAGGTGAAGACATTGTGATCCAGGATGAAGCGGATAAGTTGTACGATGGCGTCTGGAGATTGGCTGTTGTTGGTGTTGAGTATTGATGCTGTCGCAGCGATGCCGTCATCGTGGGGGATACTGGTGTAGAGTGCCGAGACGTCCATCGTGGTGAGAAGTGTTCCTGGTTCAACAGGTCCGTGGGTACTAAGTTTTTGTAGAAAGTCTGTAGTGTCGCGACAGAAGCTGGGGGTTCCCTGCACGATGGGTTTCAGGATGCCCTCGATGTATCCAGAGAGGTTCTCACACAGGGTTCCGTTGCCTGATACGATAGGACGTCCGGGTGTGTTGGCTTTGTGTATCTTTGGGAGGCAGTAGAAGTCTCCCACGCGGGGAGTACGTGGGATGAGAGTGCATAGGATGTTTTGAAGGTCTGGATCGAAGGTCTTGATCAGTTTGTTGAGCTGATGGGTGTGTTCTTTGGTCGGGTCTGTGGGTAACCGTCTGTAGTGTTCCTGGTTGTCCAGTTGTCGGTATGCTTCTTTGCAATAGTCCGTTCTGTTCTGTATGACGATGGCTCCTCCTTTGTCCGCTGGTTTGATGACGATGTTGCGGTTGGTCTTGAGAGCTTTGATGGCGTTGCGTTGTGCTCAGGTGACATTCTGGACTGTCTTCCGAGTGCAGCTGATGAATCTGGCATAGACGCATTTCCTGACAGCTTGAGCATACATGTCAAGCTGAGAGCAGCGACCCTCTGGAGGAGTCCAGTGAGACTCTTTCCTCTTCGGTTGCTGTACCGCGGATCCCTCTGTCTGCTGTTCTGGATCGTTGATTGTCTCATTGGGTTCGCTGCTGAAATCTTGGGGTTTGTGGTAGAATTCGCAGCAAATTACCCAGCTTTCTGGAGAACAGCGTCCACGACACCACACAACCCTGCCACGGTAACCTCTGCAAGACATGCCAGATCATCGACACAGATACCACCATCACACGAGAGGACACTACCCACCAGGTGCACGGTTCATACTCCTGTGACTCGGCCAACGTTGTCTACCTCATACGTTGCAGGAAAGGATGCCCCAGAGCATGGTACATTGGCGAGACCATGCAGACGCTGCGACAACGGATGAACGGACACCGCGCAACAATCGCCAAACAGGAGGGTTCTCTCCCTGTCGGGGAACACTTCAGCAGTCATGGACATTCAGCCACCGACCTTCGGGTAAGCATACTCCAAGGCGGCCTTCGAGACACACGACAACGCAAAATCGTTGAGCAGAAATTGATAGCCAAGTTCCGCACCCATGAGGACGGCCTCAACCGGGATCTTGGGTTCATGTCATGCTACACGTAACCCCACCAGCGAACAAATGTTATCTGTTTTTAATATAACGGGTCATTGACTGTCTTCCTTCTCTCTCTCTCTCTCTCTCCTTTTTTTTTGGGGGTTTGTATATTCGGTGGCCTTTTTAGGTGACACCTTTCTGTCTGCTCACTGTGATTGCCTTGGCAATGGGCAGTAATCACCAGGCATTGTTCTGTGATTTTAAAATGCGAAGGATTCGAAAATTTTATTTCCACACCGTTCACCTGACGAAGGAGGAAGCCTCCGAAAGCTTGTGGAATTTAAAATAAATTTGTTGGACTATAACTTGGTGTTGTAAAATTGTTTACAATTTCCAGGATAAAGCAGCCCGCTTGATTAGCACCCCATCCACCACCCTAAACATTCACTTCCTTCACCGTGGCTGCAGTGTATACCATCTACAAGATGCACTGCAGCAACTCGCCAAGACTCCTTCGACAGCACCTCCCAAACCCGCGACCTCTACCACCTAGAAGGACAAGGGCAGCAGGCACATGGGAACACACCACCTGCACATTCCCCTCCATGTCACACGCCATCCCGATCGGGAAATATATCGCCGTTCCTTCATCGTTGCTGGGTCAAAATCCTGGAACTCCCTACCTAACAGCACTGTGAGAGAACCTTCACCACACGGACTGCAGCAGTTCAAGGAGGCAGCTCACCACCACCTTCTCAAGGGCAATTAGGGATGGGCGATAAATGCTGGCCTTGCCAGTGACGCCCACATCCCATGAACGAATAATAAAGAAAAAATCCTAGCAAACTTACAGGATTCACGGCAATGTTCCCCAAGCAGCTTGTTAATGACGGGTGGCTGTGCCACTGGATGAATCTGGGATGCTGCCATAGAAAGCAAGCTGGAAAGTCCAGTAGAGGTGGCTAGGCTAGGAGTTGGGGTTGGAGGTGGTCCCCTTCCTCCCTCCCTCTGCCGTGAAGAGAAGAAAAGTGTACTTCTGCAGCCCCCTTCAAAAGGGGGCTCTATAAAATACCATGTCCTACTGCGGGTCAGGAACTCCCAGTGTAGGGAGTCCCTACCTAACCCCACGTCCCCTTGCAATAACGACCATGTTTGGGGGCAGAAGCTTTGACGCAGGAGTGAAGAATAATAAAAATCAAAGAATGGTATGAGCACCTGAGCTAGGATGAGGCTTCTCAACTCATCCTATCTGTTCCCTCAATTGCCTTCAGACTAATAATCCACAAGTCTCTCTTCTCATATGGGGCCAGGGTTTTAGACTTGCTGTGGCACCTCCAGTCTGCAGTTGCCGGTTCCTCTTTTGTGTAGCCTCCTGTTGCAAGTAGTTAGAAAAGGGACATATATTAAAATGAGTAGGGGAAACAAAAATGTGCGTCAGCCAAGTGCACAAACCAGTTCTTACCTTATGTGAACATGCAGCATGCGTGTTTTGGCAGCATACATGCTTCTTGCACCTTACTACATTCCATGGTCTAGAGGGCAAACACATTGGAATGGCAACAGTAGATATAGTAGCAAAACCATGAGCGTGCCTTTGGGAAGTAAGTGAGCTGCTAACAAAGTGCAGTTCATTCTCCTTGTATGATGCTGTACCAAGCTTACAGTGAAGTTCTGTCAGCACACATTGTACAGCAATATTGTAAAGCTTGGCGAAGTGTAATGTCATTCACTGCGACAATTTCTTGTGCACCTCCTCACAAAATCATTGGGACAGGTCAATTGATACTGACCCTTTCTGCCATCTTCCATACTGCTCTTCATGGAAGAATGCCCCACACCACTAAACAAGACTACTCTTCTACCCAACACCTTCTGCAGCATGACCTCCAGAGCTTCTCCTAGAAATGGTGCCTTTATACCCCTTGGTCTTGCTGCAGCAATTTCTCTCCAAAAGTATAGCTTTAAAGTTAAGATTTTTAAGAGCTGCTGGCACCAGTTAACCCAACCTTTGACTCTGGTGTACTCACAGCACATCATGCGGTATGTCAGGAGCACTGCAAATTTATGTTGATGAGCTAGCTTGCATTATGGTGCACTGCAAGTGCATGCAGCACCAGAAGAGTAGCAGTCCCAACACCACAGTACCTGGATGCCAGTTTCAGCTCTACTTACTATGTGATAAAAATAAAGATGATCAGCCTCGCCATAAATGACATGCATTCCACTCCATCTGCACAAACTCTGACCAGAATTATAAATACTATTGTATCAAATGAAGATTCATGTGAGTTATTCATTCAATGTTTCGAGTCCACCCATTTTAAACAAGAGCAGTTTGCCATGTATCACAACTCAAGCAGTTATACCAAGGTCCACACAAAATCTTCAGTACTGAGAGAAGTTCTGATCACCTGCTTGCCTGATATCATTGTTTTCTGTAGTCCTGTCAATCATAAGGTAACAAATGCAATCTGTAGAAACACATGCCATCTCCTCATACAAGTACAGTATTTAATTATAGGTATTCTCTAACGGCAGGAGAGAAATTCTTCACATTTCCAAAATATATCATACATAACAAGCAGAGCGAAACAAATAAAAGTAACTACTCTGCTGACATTAGAAAAAATACAATCTATCTCCGATGTAAGACTAGTGGTCCCTATTATTATATACTAATTTTTAAAGAATTACCACTTATAAAGAACAAATTGAAATGTCCAGAATTGAACCAAATGGAACTCTATGATTATAGCAAATGAATTATCCATGTACAACAACGTCTTAAAAATAACTTTTTTTAAAGCTAATAAAATTCCAGACCAATTACAAGGTACCTTTTTCTCCGGTTACTAATGCGAAGGAAAAGATGGTGTAAATAATACATCTTATACTCACACTGATCTTTTCATTCATATTAGTGACTGGAAGGACATGTACCTTAAGAAAATTATAGGTACGATTGCATACAGCTCTCAGTCATGCTGTTGGAGCAGACTTTGGGGACTAGGGATGAAGGAACGGTGCGAAGATTGCGAGAACTATTTCTAACTTCATGGAGATTGCACTCAGTATTGGGTTGCACCGCCTGCACCCACTCTCACTTCTACTGTTCAAATCAGAATCCGAACATGAGGAAAGTTTCCCTCTGGCATGCCCATAAACCCATTTGTTCAGAAAAAATTGTTTCCTATTGTTACAAATACCGCACAGGGGAAATCTTCTCCCCAAGAAGATTGCAGAGTTAGGATGGGACCATGTCATGGAGTGATTTATAGATGAAGGATTTAGAATTTAATGCTTTGCGGGAGGGGGGGGGGGGACAGTGTAGGTCATTAAGTACAAGGGTGATGGATGAGTGGGACTTAGTGTGGGACAGGTTATGTGTAGTAGAGTTTGGAAAAATTGAAGTCTAAGGAGAGTGAAGAATAGGTCAGCAAGGAGAGCATTGTAATAATCAAACCTGGATGTGACAAAAGCATGTACAAGGGTTTCAACAGTAGATGACAATTTCAGTCTTCCCGATGTTGCGCTGGAGGAAGTTATGACACATCTAGGACTTGATGTTGGACAAGCAGTCTGACAGCATTGAGGCAGTCAAGGGGTCGAGAGAACTGGTTGAGAGGTAGAGCTGGGTATCATCAGTGTTCATGTGAAAGCTGACCCCCATGCCTGTGGATGAGGTTGTTGCGGGGCAGAACGTAAATAAGGAAGAGGAGGGGCTGAAGATACGTGCTTGAAGGTGATGGAGGGAGGAGATGCCATTGCTGGGGATGCATTGGCTACTTTTGGACAGGTAGGAATGGAATTATGCAAAGACACTCCTGTTGGGGAGATGCATTGGAGGATGATTGCATAGCCAACTGTATCAAAGTCTGAAGAAAGGTTAAGAGGATGAGGAGTGATAATGAACCACAGTAACAGTCATGGTCACACAGAATATCATTCACAATTTTAGCTAGGGCCATTTTAGTGCTGTGAGAAAGATGAAAGCTGGATTGGAAAAATTTGAACAGAAAGTTTCAAGAGAAAAGGGCATGGAGCTGAGAGATGACATATTTGAGAACCTTAGTGAGGAAAGGGAAGTTGGAGATAGGGCAGTTGTTGGAGAGGATGATGAGTTGACAATAAGCTTTTTGAGGAGTGAGGTGATGATAGTGGTTTTAAGAAAGTTGCTATCTGAGAAAAGGGAATCACTGACTATTTCAGTTACATGGGGACCAGGAAGGGGACTTGAGTAGGAAGGGGATTGAGGGATATAGACGTGGATCTCATGGATAAGATGAGCATTGAGACCCTGGGGTTGGGGGAAATGGACAATAGCTGCAAAAATGGGGGTTCTGGGCTTGAGTGGGTGGGAGATGGGGGAAGAGGTTGTAGGCAGTGGGTGGGAAGAAACAAAGGAGGCAGCTTCACAAATCTTGTTCTTGATCTGAGAAACAAAAGCATTTGGTGTTAGAGGTGAGGAAGGAGAGCAAGGAAGAGAAGTTTAAGGAAGCAGCTGGCTGTGGAAAAAGCGAACCTGGAGTTGTCCTTGCCATCCAAGACAACCCTGTGGTAATAGATAGGTTTGACTGAACATAGCAAAGGATGGAAATGCTTGACGTGGTCAAGCCAGAACTGCAATTGATGAACAGGCAGATGTACATCAGGTAAGCTTAAGTTTGTGCCTCTATGACTTGAGGAAATGAAGATGAGGGAGCCACGGGGTGGGAGACAGCGATTTATTTACTAGGTACAAGGGCATCAAAGACAGAAATGAGGAAGCAATTAAGTAGGTTGGCAGCACCAGAGGGGTCATGATGAATGGACGGCCAAAGGTATGGGAATTGGGAATTTGCAATAGGTGGGTTGGCATCAAAAAATAATGATTTTTGGCATACAGTCTTCATGGATAACCCTTTACCAATGTTTACTGTAAATGATTAACAACTGTTTATTTTGTCATCTATTGAAATTGGATACATTAAGCTAGACTTACACATTTTTCCATACCAGACTGAGCTCCCTACACCTACTTGTTGCTAATTTTTCTTTAAAAATAAACTATGTTGGAAATATTTTGTATATATTTATCGGTCTGGATGAGTTCTTGATAACTTTCACTACATTTTCTTTTTTCATTACAGAAACACAGGAAGGTCACAGATCATTATTCATTTTTCAATCAAAACAGACAACCCGTCCATGAACAAACACCTGCATTCAATGAATGTTTAGTGCTCAAGATGGTGTTCTCGATATACAGGGTTGACTGTATAATGCAAGCCTGAATGAAATTATTTATTGTAATGATTGTTCAGTCACCCTGAAGTGCTGTCAATTATTCCCTGGCAATAGCAGGCAAAAAGATAATCTACAGAACGTTCAGCTATCTTATACATTAGATTAATTACACAAGCAAGCCAGATTGCAGCTTGATTGTTAAAACAGGCAGTTTGTAATTATCCTGTAATAATGAATTGATTAAAATTGCACAACGGGATGAGATAGAGAGTGCAAAATAATATAAATCAATCACATTCTAGGCAACATGGGTTAAGAAATGTTAGAATTTTCATTTTGTATGCTTAATTTGTAACAGCATGGAAATGAAGAATTTCCATGCTGTTTTTGGAGTAATTTCAGCATTTAATCAGGACAAGTAACTTTTGTTGGCAGCGAAATGGGGCACAAGGCATTAGCACTGGTTTTCTGCCCCAAAATTGACCCCTCCAAAATTGCCTCGCACTTTTTCGCTCTCCCTGTGGTCGGTCGCCGAGTCGCGAGTGACTAATCATGACCAGTGGCACTTAAGCTCTGAGTTTCCCTCTTTTACACTCGCAAAGCACTCGGGATAGGTTTGACTGAGAATTATAAGGTGCAGCTATTTCCAGGATCAGCGGAGTTAGACAGAAGTGAGGAGTTTCTGAGCCTGAAGAGTGTGGACAGTTTTAATAGTGACTTTTGCTGCTGGGAACAAATTCTTGCAGCGATTTCCTTTTGTTAGCATCCTGCCTACAGAGACTTAGATTTGCTTCTCAGTACTTCTGACAGTGAGAGACCACCAGGAGATTTTCACCCACCCCATCGGTTTCGCTATGGGCATACCCTTGTATGCCATTATCATGGAGGAGGAGTAGCAGCACTCCTCCTCCATGTTAATGCATAGGATGGAGCAAAGGAGGGGCAAGCAACACTTATGGAGGACGGAACCCATCAGATATTACCCCTCCACATAGGATACAGGCAACAGAAGTCATATGAGGACTTAATGAGGAGATGAGTACAAAAAGAGTGCACCACCAAGGATGCAATACGGCAGCTCTGCCACCAACTGCATGAGGAAGTGCAGCTGCAGTCATCTGTCCACACTGGCTATAAACTCAACTTTTATGGCACATGCTCATTTCAGGCAGTCACAGGGGAATTTCTGCAAGGCAGGTTGCACTAACCAGAGTGCACAGTGAAGATTAGTTGTACAATTTGTTACTTTTAGAGGGTAGAGAATGTTCTGGTGCCCAGGATGCCCAAGGTGGAAAAAAAGGGAGTGTGTTACCTTGGCTACCCTGGTCATTTACTTTTTGCAGCACTGGCCTGCAGTCCTGGGGGTGAGAGAGTTGGCACTCAGTACCAGTGTGACCTCCCCTCAGTGACATTTCCTGCCGTGGACACTGAGCAGTCTGTGCCTCCTGAGCTCAATTTCATTGAGGGTGGCTTGCAGATCAGAAATTGTGGCATTTTCTTCTCTGCCTCTGTGCCATGTCCTAATCCCGTATTTAGCTGCCTGTGCCAGCTGCTCTTGTGGTAGACATTCTTGCAAATAGCACAAAAACGTTCATGAGACATACAGTCAAGCTAACTGACAGTTAAGTGAGTGAGCCAAGCACTGTTCCTCATCGACTGAGGTCAACAGATTTTTGGACACTAATGGAATCAAGGGATATGGGGATGGTGCGGGAAAGTGGAGTTAAGGTAGATCAGCCATGATCTTATTGAATGGGTGAATGGTGTGGAAAATGAGGAAGGAGGAAGCCTGCGAAAGCTTGTGAAATTTAAAATAAATTTGTTGGACTATAACTTGGTGTTGTAAAATTGTTTACAATTGTCAACCCCAGTCCATCACCGGCATCTCCACATTATTGAATGGGGGCAGAGCAGGCTCGAGGGGCCATATGGCCTACTCCTCCTCCTATTTCTTATGTACTTATCTGCTGCTCCTCCAGCCTGCTGCTGCAATCTTCAGCAAGAACTGGCTTTTTAAATGCTGCACTCTAATTTCCATGCAGCCTAGCTTACTCCTATTTTATACCAATCACTAACCCAACTGATGTGCAAATGAACAGACCCAGGAAATTCTGGTGTAAATAGCTCTCCAGATCACTGGCGGGCACAACTTATTTTCCATTGGTATACAAGCAGTGCAACGCATCCTGTGGAGTTTCTAGGCCAAAGTGTGCATAACCTTAATATCAATGAGCAAATAAAAGTCATGACAAATCAATTAGTAATATTCTGTTATGGATGTAGGTAATTTTTAATTCAAAATTAATGAAAAAGTGTAAGGATGTGTTCTTTACTTTGCTTGGAAAATTGTAGTCTGGCCACCTGTGGTCACACAGTAGACAGCCATAGTTCATCGGTCTAAATTTAAATGAGGCCCAATTTCGGGCCTCAGGCCTACCTGTTCCGGTGCAGGGACCATTTTCTGCACCCAGTTTGCGCCAGCAGGCTGGAACCATCCAATTTCTACCCCCTTTTCCATATTGTGGAGTCCAATACTTTATACAATACTCTGTGACCTAGCTAATGTTTTGCACAAATTCATCATTACTTCTTTACTCTTGTGTTCAATGCCTCAAACAAGGTTTACTGATAAGGTAAATAGAATCTGCCACATCTAATCTGTGTATGCAAAACAATGCAATACCGCAACTTTGTTTAATAATAGCACATACCTCATCTTCACTAAACCTATTTTGCCAGTGACACAATCAGCTTTTCCATACCAAATGAAACCACTCAGCCTTAGCTGACAGTTGCAAATGAGATCTGCTTTTTATACTTAGACAGTGCTGTTGTGTTGCTAATGTTCTAAATTTTTCATTCTTTGTCAGCTTCTCTGGTGCATTGAGGAAAATGTTTGAAATGTGGAATGTTTGCATTTTAAGGACAGAATTACTTGCACAATAAGAGTTAGCTCAGATTCTTTTTTTTAAACAAATGCCAATTAGAAAGATAAAAAAAATTAAATATTTATCGACTTTTTTATTTGCAAGAGGTACTGCAGATATTAACGTCTCCTTTTTCAGTAAAAAGCCAGATTAAGACAAATAGCTTTTTAAATCAGAAATGCATCCATATGAAGTCAAAGGGATACAATCCATAATTCAATCTTTTCTATCGATAGGCCCCATTTCCTATTCCTTTGGATTTTTCTACAAACCACTTTGAAGGGTTACAAATCTAAAACGCCTTTTATAAGGGATACCGGCAGCTCATCAATTTTGAACTGCTTCAGGTCAATATTCAAATTGCTTTGCTTATCATTCAAATTATTCCTATTATGTATAAAAATGTGGAAGTGTTTTTTAAACACGGCTATCTACTATTAAATCTTTAATTTAGCTGGAATGTTATAAAGAGGAAAGCTATTTAGTTCATCAAGATTTTATTATCCATTTGTAGCACTTAAGAACCACTGCAAAAAACACTTCACTGGAAACAGGTGCCCATATTCAAAAACAGCAACTTTAGGTTCATTCTGGATACATGACCTAAGATGAGATGAATAGCCTTCATCATCTGCAATTATCTTGTGATCTTATGTGGTCCAGCAATATAAATGAGCACACACCAGGGGATGGAATTGTATGGTCATTCCAGCATACTCCTACCGTAACTCTAGCTGGAGTCTAGTGATGTGGTCGTAAATCCGCTGGGTCCTGGCCCTGAACAGGCGTTCCCAGGGCCGAGTGAGGGGCGAATCTCTGTTCACCCCACACTTAAGCAACTGCATCAAAAAGCACGAGGACTCTGAACACTGTAAGTCCCCATCTCCTTGGCCTACAAGGGAACCAAAGCAACTTTGGAGGCTGGTACGTCAAGGGAGAAGAGGCATGCCAACCTCCAGAAAGGCACATCTGGGCCCAACCCACCCTTAGGAATCTGAGTCTGGACCTTGCAGATGAAGGAAGCCACGGGGGCCTATCTCATTTTGTTTCTGGTGGGGACTCAACACTCCCAGCCCACCTGGCCACTTACACCACATTATGTGGCCTCTTATGGCTAGGAGGATCTCCACAGGCTTCAGAGGATTGCTATTCATGGTCCCAGTCCTGACTCTACGAACTTGATGGGTTTGGCAGCTACAACTGTGGACGGGACCATCCTGGCATTCTTGAGGCCCAGATCTACAACATCAATTGTCTCTTTCTAATTAATTCATGAATACCTAAATTCTGTCCAATTCAGACCAAGTTCATCAATCTCATTAAAAGAATGTCCCTTTGTATTTTCATGCTATTTTTTGAGTCCTGTTTACCAGTATTATGGTAGAAAAGTGAGGAGTTGGTGCTTGTAGCCGCAGAACCAGCAACAAAGATTGGTTTCAAACAATTAATTGTACCCAGTTCTGTGTACTGAGGCGGGCATGCAGCGTACTTGATTTCATGACAGTCTACTGATGTACCATGTCTAATTCCTTCAATGACCTAAATATAGGTATGCTATTTGATTTGTGCTATCAGTTGGCCTGTGTGGGCCAAATGTGTATATGGCAGGTTTACATAACATGGTCTAGTGAGTGGTACAATGCTTGAGAATTGATAATTTTAAAATGTTACAGTTCGACATTACTCAAAATTCTTGATTGTTTCCATAAAGGGACTGGAAATAGTACATGATGAGAAAGCAAAGGAGAAAAAGCTTCAGAGAGCCAGATGTGCGTGATGGGGAGACCAACGCGGCCTTTTCCTCCCTGTTTTTGGCGGTCTCTGGCCGGTTGTCCATCCCCCTAAATCCCACTCAAAGTTAATATTTTCCCTCTAGTTTCTAGGAACATAGGAAAGGAGTAGGCCATTCAGCCCCTCGTGCCTGCTCCGCCATTTGATAAGATCATGGCTGATCTGTGATCTAGCTCCATATACCTGCCTTTGGCCCATATCCCTTAATACCTTTGGTTGCCAAAAAGCTATCTATCTCAGATTTAAATTTAGCAATTGAGCTAGTGTCAATTGCCGTTTGCGGAAGAGAGTTCCAAACTTCTACCACCCTTTGTGTGTAGAAATGTTTTCTAATCTCACTCCTGAAAGGTCTGGCTCTAATTTTTAGACTGTGCCCCTTACTCCTAGAATCCCCAACCAGCGGAAATAGTTTCTCTCTATCCACCCTATCTGTTCCCCTTAATATCTTATAAACTTCGATCAGATCACTCCTTAATCTTCTAAACTCTAGAGAATACAACCCCAATTTGTGTAATCTCTCGTCGTAACTTAACCCTTGAAGTCCGGGTATCATTCTAGTAAACCTACGCTGCACTCCCTCCAAGGCCAATATGTCCTTCCAAAGGTGGGGTGCCCAGAACTGCTCACAGTACTCCAGGTGCGGTCTAACCAGGGTTTTGTATAGCTGCAGCATAACTTCTGCCTCCCATGTACTCTAGTCCTCTAGATATAAAGGCCAGCATTCCATTAGTCTTATTGATTATTTTCTGCACCTGTTCGTGACACTTCAACGATCTATGTACCTGAACCCCTAAGTCCCTTTGGACATCCACTGTTTTTAACTTTTTACCATTTAAAAGTACCCTGTTCTATCCTTTTTTGATCCAAAGTGGATGACCTCACATTTGTCTACATTGAATTCCATTTGCCACAGTTTTGCCCATTCACCTAATCTATCAATATCACTTTGTAATTTTATGTTTTCATCGACACTGCTTACAATGCCACCAATCTTTGTGTCATCGGCAAACTTAGATATGAGACTTTCTATGCCTTCACCTAAGTCGTTAATAAATATTGTGAATAATTGAGGCCCCAAGACTCATCCCTGCGGGACTCCACAAGTCACATCCTGCCAATGTGCGTACTTACCCATTATCCCTACTCTCTGTCACCTTTCACTCAGCCAATTTCGTAACCAAGTCCGTACTTTTCCCTCGATTCCATGGGCTTCTATCTTAGCTAACAGTCTCTTATGTGGGACCTTATCAAATGCCTTTTGGAAGTCCATATAAATAACATCCATTGACATTCCCCTGTCCACTACTTTAGTCACCTCTTCAAAAAATTCAATCAGGTTTGTCAGGCACGACCTACCTTTCACAAATCCATGTTGGCTCTCTCTGATTAACTGAAAATTCTCGAGGTGTTCAGTCACCCTATCTTTAATTATAGACTCCAGCATTTTCCCCACAACAGATGTTAGGGTAACTGGTCTATAATTCCCCGGTTTCTCTCTCTCTCATTTCTTAAAAAGTGGAGTGATATGTGCAATTTTCCAATCTAGAGGGACAGTTCCTGAATCTAGAGAACTTTGAAAGATTATAGTTAGGGCATCTGCAATGTGCTCACCTACTTCCTTTAAAACTCTGGGATGGAAACCATCTGGTTCTGGGGATTTGTCACTCTTTAATGCTATTATTTTCTTCATTACTGTTGCTTTACTTATGTTAATTTTATCGAGTCCCTGTCCCCGATTCAATAATAGTTTTCTTAGGATTTCTGGCATGCTATCCTCTTTTTCTACTGTAAATACTGATGCAAAGTAATTGTTCAACATGTCCGCCATTTCCCCATTGTCAATGACAATATCCCCACTTTCAGTTTTTAAGGGGCCAACACTGCTCCTGACCACCCTCTTTTTCCTAATATAACTATAAAAGTTCTTCGATATCCTTTGCAAGTTTCTTTTCATGCTCTCTTTTTGTAGCCCTTACTATCTGTTTTGTGACCCTTTGTTGATCTTTGTATCTTTCCCATTTGCCAGGATCTGTGCCATTTTTTGCCTTTTTGTATGCCCTTTCCTTATGTCTTATACTGTCCCTTACCTCTTTAGTTGTCCATGGCTGTTTTTTATGGCAAGTAGAGTTCTTGCCCTTCAGGGGTATAAACCGGTTCTGTATCACGTTAAATGTTTCTTTAAACATTCCCCACTGATCATCAGTCGTTTTACCCATTAACAGATTTGCCCAGTATACTGTGGACAGTCTCTGTCTCATCCCATTGAAGTCGGCCTTACCCAAGTCTAGAATCTTAGCAGCTGATTCACTTTTTTCCCTTTCAAACACTACATTGAACTCGATCATGTTATGATCACTATTGGATAGATTTTCACGCACAGTTAAGCTGTTAACTAAATCTGGTTTATTACTCATTACTAAATCTAGTATGGCTTGCCCCCTTGTTGCCGCTCAGACATACTGCTGTAGAAAACTATCCCGGACACACTCAAGAAATTCCCTACCTTTCTGACAGTTGTTAGTCTGCTTTTCCCAATCTATGTAAAGGTTAAAGTCCCCCATGAAGACCACTATGCCTTTCTTACACGCTTGTCTAATCTCTGCATTTATACAATCTAGCACTTCAGAGCTGCTGCCAGGGCTCCTATACACAACTCCCACTATAGTCTTAGATCCTTTCCTATTTCTCAATTCAACCCATAAGGTCTCTGTTGGCTGCTTACCTCTCGTTATATCCTCCTTTATCATTGAAGTGTTTTCATCTCTAATCACTAAGGCTACTCCTCCCCCTCTTCCATTTTCCCTATCTCTCCTGTAGACCTTATAACCCGGTGTATTTAGTTCCCACTCCTGACCATCCTGCAGCCATGTCTCAGTAATAGCTATCATGTCATACCCTCCAATTTGAATTTGAACCTGTAGTTCATTTAATTTATTCCTTATACTCCGTGCATTTGTATATAGAACTCTTAGTTGGACCACACACCCTAGTCTGACCTTCAGCTTTGATGCTGGGTTAATCGCCTTACGCCTTCTAGTTTTCACATTATCTGTAGTGTCTAAAGTACACTTTCTTTCTGCTGCTCTACACTTTTCCCTTTCACTTGGTCTTGAACAACTGTTTGTACTATTTGTATTGTAAATTTCCCCTGGGTCTTCCCCTCTCTTGCTGCTCTCAACTTTACTCCCTTCTGACTCCCCGCTCAGGTTCCCATCCCCCTGCCACTCTAGTTTAAACCTTCCCCAACAGCACTAGCAAACACCCCCGCGAGGACATTGGTCCCGGTCCTGCTCGGGTATAACCCGTCTCGCTTGTACAGGTCCCACCTTCCCCAGAACCAGTCCCAATGTCCCAGGAATCTAAATCCCTCCCTCCTATACCATCCCTGCAGCCACGCATTCATCCGGTCTGTTCTCCTGTTCCTATGCTCACTAGGACGTGGCACTGGTAGTAATCCTGCTTTTTAATTTATCTCCTAACTCCTTGAATTCACCTTGCAGGACCTCATCCCTTTTTATTACCTATATTGTTGGTACCGATATGGACCATGACTACTGGCTGTTCACCCTCCCCCTCCAGAATGCCCTGCAGCCACTCCGTGACATCCTTGACCCTCGCACCAGGGAGGCAATATACCATCCTGGAGTCACGTTTACGGCCGCAGAAATGCCTATCTATTCCCCTTACAATTGAATCCCCTATTCTGTTGTGATAATGGGTCGGTGGTGGTGGTGGGGGTGGGGGTGAGTTTCCTCGGAGATTCTCTCGCTGCGTCATAACTTGGGCGGAGGTTCGGCAGAAACCCTGTTTACGTGCAAACATGGGGTTTCCACTGACGTTACAGCAGTGGTGCGGCAGAAGCTCCAACAAAACTCACCCCCCACAGCATTTTAGCCATCCCAAGGTAGCCTGGATAGAATTAACTGTTTTTCCTTTATCAGCATGTTGCACTCCAACAAGGAAGACTGCAGTGCCAAATCTGATTCTAGGTAACCAAGCATAACAAGTAAGCAACCTGAAGAACACTTGGGAAATAGTGACTGCAACCTAATTAGGTTTACACCGAATATAGACACAAGATAAAGAGAAATGCAAGATAATTTGACAATTTACCACCACCCCCCACCAACCCTTTCCCGCCCATCGTGGGGGTTAAAACTCCCCTCACAAATTTCGCAGTCGGACGACCCATGCCAGAAGTGCGCACAAAAAGTAATCACCGCCATACTGATAAAGGCGGTCATTAACGTCCCTGCTGGTCACCTGAAACGAACGCTGGCTTCAATAAAATATATTAATAGAGGTCCTGCACTTGAATTAGGAACCCTTTACAAAATTGGTGCCCAGAAGCCTATCAATTGCAGTTTCTTGTACCGTCCAGAAAAACATGTCACCAACATTCAGGAAGCTAGCCGAAGCAGCACTACTTAAAGTGGTCTCCACCCCTATTAAGGCAAGTCGCTAGAAAATCATTTGTGGCTACTGGGGATTTTTGGAGCCATTCTTTTGGCTGTTTTGGCTGAGTTTTAGCAGTAGTTCAGAGTACAGAGCAGTTGGACTGCTGGCCTTTGGCTGCAGCTGCACTGTTTGACTCTATGGGCTGCAGGAGGCCCAGAAAAGATGGGAATGTTGCTGGGATGACCACTGAGGCTGCCACAGCGGTGGCAACAGCTGCAACAGTAAGTATGGCAGCAAAGACCTGTGGAAGGTCAAAGATTACAGTGGATCTCAACTTCTATGCCACAAGCTCATTCCAGGCTGAAACAGAAGAAATCAGCAACAGTCAGCCAGTTTGCTGCCCATACGGTCATCAAGCAGATGATGGATGCCCTCTTTACAAGAAGAGAGTAACACATCACCTTCCCAATACGGGCTGCCGATAAGGTGGAGAGCACTCTTGGATATGCCCACATCGCTGGATCTCCCCAGGTGTAAGTTCCATTGTTACACTGAGTCTACAGCACAGAAACAGGCCATTTGGCCCAACTGGTCTATGCCAGTGTTTATGCTCCACACGAGCTTCTTCCGTTCTTACTTCATCTAACCCTATCAGCATACCCTTCTATTCCTTTCTTCTTTGTGTGCTTATCTAGCCTCCCTTTAAATGCATCTACGCTTTTTGCCTCAACTACTCCTTTTGGTACCACGTTCCATATTCTTACCACTCTTTGGGTAAAGGAGTTTCTCCTGAATTCCCTATTGGATTTATTAATGACTATCTTATATTGATGACCTTACGTCTACCCTATCAAACCCTATTATTATCTTAAAGACCTCTATCAGGTCACCCCTCAGCCTTCTTTTTTCTAGAGAAAAGAGCCCCAGCCTGTTTAGTCTTTCCTGATAAGTATATCCTCTCAGTTCTGGTATCATCCTTGTAAATCTTTTTTGCACCTTCTCCAATGCCTCTATATCCTTTTTATAATATGGAGGCCAGAACTGTGCACAACACTCCAAGTGTGGTCTAACCAAGGTTCTATACAAGTTTAACATAAAATCTCTGCTTTTCAATTCTATCCCTCTTGAAAGGAACCCCAGTACTTGGTTTGCCTTTTTTATGACCTTATTAACCTGCATCGCTACTTTTAGTGAGTTGTGTGTATGTACCCCGAGATCCCTTTGTTCCTCTACCCCATTTAGACTCTTATTATCCAAGCAATATGTGGCCTCCTTATTCTTCCTATCAAAGTGCACCACCTCACATTTATCTATATTGAAATTCATTTGCTAATTACATGCCCATTCTGCAAGTTTATTAAAGTCTTCTTGCACTTTTCCTTTGAATTAACTACACCTCCAATTTCATAACGGCCTCAAATTTTGAAATTGTACTTCCGATTCCCAAGTCCAAATCGTTGATGTAAATTGTAAACAACAGTGGTCCCAGCACCGATCCCTGTGGAACACCATTTCCCACCTTTTGCCAGTCTGAGTATCTACCCTTAACCCCAATTCTCTGTTTTGCAGCCAGCTTGCTATCCATTCTGCTACCTGTCCCGACTCCACATGCTCTGTCCTTACTTGTGAGTCTACAATGTGGTACCTTTTTGATCTTGAATATCCAAATACAACATCTACTGCATTACCCTTGTCTACTCTTTCTGTTACTTCTGCAAAGAATTCAGTAAGATTGGTCAAGCATGACTTTCCCTTTTGAAATCCATGCTGACTATTCTTTATTATATTTTCGTTTTCTAGATGTTTTTCTATTTCATCTTGTAAAGATCTTTCCTACAACCAATGTCAGGCTAACTGGTCTATAGTTCCCTGGACTTGTTCTATTTCCCTTTTTAAATGCAGGAATAACATTAGCTGTCTGCCAGTCCTCTGGCACTATTCCCTTTTCTAATGAATTTTTATATATATGTAATAGTGCCTCTGCTATCACTTTCTTAATTTCTTTTAATATGCATGGATGCAATTCATCCGGGCCAGGGGTTTTAACCTCTCTAAGTTTGATTAGTTTATCAATTATCTCCCCACTTTCTATCTTAAATGATCTCCTCTTCTAATGTCATGCCCACCTTGTTAGTCTCCCTGGTAAGTACTGAGGCAAAGCAACTGTTCAATATTTCTGCCATTTCGCTGTCATTACCTGTGAGTCTATCTTGTGCATCCCTTAGTGGCCCTATCCCAATCCTGATTTTTCTTTTATATGTGTCTGCAGAATACTTTACTATTTCTTTTTATATTCCTTGATAATTTAATTTAGTAGTTCCTTTTTGCATTCCCAATTGTTTTTTTTGACATCCTTCCTAACCCTTTTGTATTCCGTTTTGTCACCCTCTCCTTTATTGTCTGCGTACTTTTTTCCCCTTTTTTTTCCTTTACTAATCCATGGTGTTTCATTATCGGCTAGGTTATTCTTGATTTTTTAGAGGAATATATTTCTCCTGCACTAAGGTCTCATTGACTGTCTACGCATGTTGTTCTGCATTCTCCCCATCACAAACCAGCCATGTTTTATAACAGGAAGGGGGTTCTACACCTTGAATGTTCAGTTAGTGTGTGACCACAGGCAGCAAATAATACAGGTTTGTGCCTGGTATCCTGACAGTAGTCATGACACCTTCATACTTCACCAGTCCTCAATCCCCTCTACACCTGGCTCATGACGCCTATCAGGAACCCGGGTAAAGACACGAAGCACCGATAGAATGAGAGCCACATGAGAACAAAAGCTCTCTGAGCAAACCGTAGTTGTCCTCAAACAAAGATTGCGCCTGGACAACAACAACAAGTTGCAGGGACCAATCCAGAGGAGTCCTGCAGTATAGCCCCAAGAGAGTCTCCAGATTTGTAGTTGTTTGCTGCATGCTATACAACTAAGCCATTCAGTGACACCACATTAAGAACTGGTGCAGGAGCAAGGTGAAGAAGGGGACGAGGAAGAAGATAATGAGGAAGACCAAGGTCGAGCAGTGCTGCCAGTTGCCAGATCTGTTAGGCAACAAATTATTGAGGCGAGATTCTCCTGAGCAAACGGTCCCCCCAGCATACCAAAAGTCCCATCATTTGACCCACTCCTTCCACCCACATTCTGAATGCCTGCCAATACTACAGCCCCATTGGTCTATCTCCTACATAATGACAAATATGAAGAACAACTGCAAAGCCAAGCAAATTAAAGCTGTTAACTTCACATCGTGCACATTGTGTGTTTTACTACTTTTCCCTCCTCTTCATATTGAAATGAAATCATCCTCGTGCAATCCATTTATGCCTGGACTTTGTGCTCATTCATCTATTCTAGTATTCCTATGATGTGTTTCCCCATTCATTGGAGCCTGGGAAGTGGGAGGCTGCTGATCATCACTGAAGATATGGGGTAGCCATGGTGTACCATCTCGAGCAGCTATGGGCCTCATCGCCAGAACTTTCAAACAAGCACCAAGACCTAGCTTGGCTGGCGGTGAGAAGGGCCCTTCCTGTCAGATCCTTCATGCACTTCCGGACTCTCAGCCCCACCGCGCGCTGTCCCCGAGGAGGCTGCGGTGCAGACGAAACCGTCACCCATCTCCTTCTGAAATGCGCCTTTCCAAAGAAGGTCTGGAGAGAGATGCAGTGGTATCTGTCCAGGTTCGTCCCGAGCAGTTCCGTAACACAGGACTCTGTGCTCTATGGGCTGTTCCCGGGGACGCACACCAAGACAGACATCAACTGCTGCTGGAAGACCAGCAACTCAGTGAAAGACGCCCTTTGGTCTGCCCGAAACTTGCTGGTCTTCCAGTGCAAGGAGCTGTCTTCGACCGAGTGTTGCAGACTGGCACATTCCAAGGTCCAGGACTACGTGTTCAGGGACGCACTGAGGATGGGTGCGGCCGCTGCAAAGGGTCTGTGGGGAAAGGCAACCGTTTAGAGCCTTCCCGCCATTGTATACCGAGGGGCTCCAATCAGGGAAAACCCCCCCTCAGGCAGAATGTAAAATTCAAATTGCTGTAATGTACCTGTAATGAATCTGTAATGTACCTGAAATGAATCCGTAAGCAATAATCTGTGTTGAGTATGATGCAATGAGGCACCCTAGAGTGTGATGAACTGTAATTATGTACAATGTGTTCACTGAACTGTACTTGATGTAACCTGCAAATTGTATAATCTGTATTGTGTATGTTTGGAATGTGATATGACAACTGTATTGTATGTTTCTTGCTGCAAATTTTATGAATAAAGTTTATTTTTTGAAAAAAAATCTTGAGCAGCTATGGGCCATGAGGGCCTGGCTGCAGACTGCTTGGTGTCAGCCGGGGCAGTCTGGGCCAGCTGGCTGTGTGGAACTTATAAAGGCACTGGGTCAAATGCTAGCAGGGGAGCAAGCGTGGACTGCATGAGCCTTTCCCATGGAGCCAATGTCACTGTCAGGGATCTGCATCTCCACAACCCCTCTGCTCTGTGTGAGAACAGAATGAAGATGAGTACTAATGCTCTGAATGCACCTATTCTTGGTCTCCACACTCCCATCCATGCTCTTCTTCATGGACTGAAAGGCTGAGGAGATGATGCTATACCCCATGGCCATGATGGCAGCATTCTGAGCTCCCAGCAAATCTGTCAGAGCTGTCACCAGAAGCTCCAACATTGTGGGCCACATTGTAGTATCCATAGGCTGACCACTTGCTTCATGGTTGACTGCATGGTTTGAATGCCTTGCTGGTCGATCCCACACAAGCTGGAGATGGACTGCTCCATGCTTTGTGCCGCTGTGCACATGTTTCCTGGCAAGCTGCCCACTGCACTTAAAAGTGTATAGGGATCAGTCTTTGAACGTAGGTTGCACCCTCAAAATCTTCATAAGTGCCCTCTGCAGTAGGACAAGGATGTCAGCTCTCCCTCCTTTGTTGTATCATATATCTCTTTTTCCCTTAAAATTTCCTCTGATGTTAAGCAATCAGGTTGACAAAAATCTGTTTATCAATGTGAAAAGTGTCAAAAAAAACAATTTTATGGGCTAAAATTATCCTAGTTATACACTCAAAATTCTGTTGCTGTGGTAACAACCATTAATTAGGCAGCAAAGAGTTAGAATGTCTGATAATGAAGTTGCCATCAGCACACAAGATGCAAAAGGTTAGAGATATTAAAGTCTAAACAATCCTAAGGCATCTCTGTAAGCCATTCACACACAAGTGCTAAAATTACAACAATGGCAGCAATTACCAAAACTGTGAAAAGTCTTTCACTTGGTAGTAGAAAATGCAATACTGGTAGTAGAAAATGAATATTCAAGGTTACTTGACATTTCGGAAGGACAGGAAGCTAGGAAAAGGTGGAGGGGTAGCTCTGTTAATTAAGGATAACATGAGTATAATAGAGAGAAATGACCTTAGTTATAAAGACCAAGATGTAGAATCAGTTTGGGTAGAGATAAGAAATAGTAAAGGCAAGAAGTCACTTGTGGGAGTACTTTATAGGCCCCCTAAAAGTAACCACACTGTAGGGCAGGATATACAGGAAGAAATAATGGGGGCTTGCAAGAAACGAACAGTGATAATCATGGGTGATTTTAATCTACATATAGATTGGAAGAATCTGATTGGCAAAGGTAGCCTGGAAGATGAGTTCATAGAGTGCTTTTGGGACAGTTTCTTAGAGCAGCACGTTCTAGAGCCAACCAGAGACCAGGCTATTCTAGATCTGGTAATGTGTAATGAGACAGGATTAATTAATGACCTCATTGTAAAGTAGCCTCTAGGTAGCAGTGATCACAATATGATTGAATTTCGCATTCAATTTGAGGGAGAGAAGAGTAAGTCTAAGACTAGTGTTTTAGGCTTAAATAAGGGCAATTATGAGGGCATGAAGACAGAGCTGGCTAAAGTGAACTGGGAACTTAGGTTAAGGGATATGACAGTAGAGGTGCAGTGGCAGACATTTAGTGAGATATTTCATAACACTCAGCAAAGATACATTCCAGTGAGAAAGAAAGACTCTAGGGGAAGGATGTACCATCCGTGGCTAGCTAAGGAAGTTAAAGATAGTATCAAATTGAAAGAAAAAGCATACAATTCCGCGAAGATTAGTGGCAGGTCAGAAGATTGGACAGAATATAAAAAACAACGAAGAATGACTAAAAGAATAATAAGGAAGGAGAAATTAGAATATGAGAGAAAGCTAGCTAGAAATGTAAAAACAGATAGTAAGAGTTTCTACAGGTATTTAAAAAGGAAAAGAGTAAGTAAAGTGAGCGTTGGTCCTCCAGAGAGTGAGTCTGGGGAATTAATAATGGAGAATAAGGAAATGGCGAATGAATTGAACAGATATTTTGCGTCCGTCTTCACTGTAGAGGATACAAATAACATGCCAGAAATAATTGTGAATCAAGAAGTGAAAGGGAGGGAGGAACTTAAAACATTTACAATCACCAGGAAAAGGGTTTTGAAAAAAATATTCGAACTAAAAGCTGACAAGTCCCCAGGTCCTCACAGACTTCATCCTAGGGTCTTAAAAGAAGTGGCTGCAGAGATAGTCGATGCATTGGTATTAATTTTCCAAAATTCCCTAGATTCTGGAAGGGTCCCAGCAGTTTGGAAAATAGCAATTGTAACTCCTCTATTCAAGAAAGGAGGGAGACAGAAAGCAGGAAACTACAGGCCAGTTAGCTTAACATCTGTCATAGGGAAAATGCTAGAATCTATTATTAAGGAGGTTATAGCAGGGCATTTAGAAAATCTCAATGCAATCAGGCAGCGTCAACACGGCTTTGTGAAAGGGAAATCGTGTTTGACTAATTTATTAGAGTTCTTTGAGGAAGTAACAAGCAACGTGGATAAAGGGGATCCTGTGGATGTGGTGTACTTAGATTTCCAGAAGGCTTGTGACAAGGTGCCACATCAAAGGCTACTACACAAAATAAGAGCTCATGGTGTAGGGGATAACATATTAGTATGGATAAAGGATTGGTAGCTAACAGGAAACAGAGAATAAATGGGTAATTTTCAGGTTGGCAAGATGTAACGAGTGGAGTGCCACAGGGATCAGTGCTTGGGCCTCAACTATTTACAATCTATATCAATGACTCGGATGAAGGGACGAAATGTATGGTTGCTAAATTTGCTGATGACACAAAGGTAGGTAGGAAAGTAAGTTGTGAGGAGGACATAAGGAGTCTGCAAAGGGACATAGATAGGTTAAGTGAGTGGGCAAAAATTTGGCAGATGGAGTATAATGTGTGAAAAGGTGAACTTGTCCACTTTGGCAGGAGGAATAGAAAAGCAGTATATTATTTAAATGGAGAGAGATTGCAGAACTCTGAGGTACAGAGGGATCTGGGTGTCCTAGTACATGAATCACAAAAAGTTAGTATGCAGGTACAGCAAGTGATTCGGAAGGCAAATGGAATGTTGTCATTTATTGCAAGGGGAATGGAATATAAAAGTAGAGATGTTTTGCTACAGTTGTACACGGCATTGGTGAGACCACATCTAGAATACTGTGCGCAGTTTTGACCTCCTTATTTGAGAAAACATAATTGCTTTGGAGGCGGTTCAGAGAAGCTTCACTCCTGGGATGAGGGTTATCATATGAGGAAAGGTTGGACAAGTTGGGCCTGTATACATTGGAGTCTAGAAGAATGAGAGATGATCTTATTGAAACATATAAGATCCTGAGGGGACTAGAAAGGGTAGATGCTGAGAGGATGTTTCCCCTTGTGGGAGAGACTAGAACTAGGGGCCACAGTATAAAAATAAGGGTTCTCTCATATAAGATGGAGATGAGGAGACATTTTTTCTCTCAGAGGGTCATTAGTCTGTGGAACTCCCTTCCCCAGACAGCGGTGGAGGCAGGGAATTTGAATATTTTTAAGGATGAATTTGATAGATTCCTGATTAACAAGGGAGTCAAAGGTAGACAGGAAAGTAGGGTTGAGGTCACAATCAGATCAGCCATGATCTTATCCAATGGCAGAACAGGCTCAGGGGCCGAATGGTCTACTCCTGCTTTTAATTCGTATGTTCGTATATTCTATCAAAAACATATTTATTTTTAATTTGGTGCTCAGCAAGGTGAGGGCTATTAGTGTGGGAATGGAGCACTTTATATTTTGAGCACCCAGTGTTAGCATCAAGCACTCCCAGGTCAGTAGTATAGCTCCTTCCATTCTGCACTAACCTCATAGCACCTCCTACCAACAGAGTGTGACATTTTTCCAAACCAGCATCCTCTCCAAGCAAAATTGTGGCTTTAGTGTTAACTGATAGAGCGTTGGCTACACTTAGGGAAACCAGTCCTAGAGTTCCCCTGCTAGGCCCAAACAAGAAGGTAAGTAACTTACCTAAACGTGGAGACCAGAGGAGGAGTGTTCCTCCTGACCCCACATTACAGGAACCAATCACTGCCACTCCTGACCCTGACCCCTAATCTCCCTCTCCAGTCCTTTGACTCATCACCTTGCCGGCTCCATTATAATGGAGCCCGAGGTCCAATATCTGGGGAACATCAGGCCTCACCATTCAGGCGTGGGGAACATACTCTGCGCCACTCCCGCCACCCAAATTTCTGGGCCCTGGTATTTAACAGTACTGGGGCGGGATTTAGCTGCACTTGGAGACAGACCTGTGCTTTGGTAGCAATGAGCAGCAGTCCTGGGCTTTAGTAGCACTGGGAAATTGTCTTGGGGTTTGACAGTACTGTAGTGAGGTTGCTGGAATTTGCAAATTGGGGTGGTGGTGGGGGGGTCTTCTGATCTAGCATCCCTGTAGAAGGGGCTTGGCAGAACATTGGAAGGAAAACCTAACGTTTGACACAACTGTGGATGGAATGAGGGGTTTGGCTTGCTGGTGGATTCCTGAATATCTGTCAGCAGTAAAATTAATTTTGCTGGCATGGACCAGACAGTACTGGGGGGAGTGATCCCATTCCTGGAAGCATTGGTTTTTCACTTCCTGAAGGATCTTTGCCGTGTTTGTGCTTTGTGATTAGTGCCTGGATATGTATCTCGGGGGACAATTTTCAATGCCTGAAAAATGGGCAGCTGGCAGTTGAAAATGTAGTGGGGGGATGGGGGTGGGGGGGAAGAGCACCTCAGACACCCCACATTTATAGACATAGATGAAATACCTCACTTCACTTAGATGATTAGTGCTTGTGAAGATTCCTCTTACCAAAGGAAGCTGAGACAGCAGGTCTCTGATGGCTTCACTGTCCTGTAAATACCTGACTCGCCATCATGTTTTTTGCTTCCTTGGAAGTACCCCAATCACAGTAGGTCACATTTTCAATGGTACTGCATTTGATCACCAATTCCTTATTTCAGCCAATTTGTCAAAAACTAGATGTGCCAATTTTGCTTAGTTGATAGCACTCCCGCCTATGAGTTTGAACCCTATTACAGATTTGAGTACATAATCTAGGCATTTTTCATTGGTGCTGTCTTTTGGATGAGATGTTAATCTAAAGCTGCATCTGCCTGCTCCGATAGGTGTAAAAGATTCCATAACAATATTCAAAGAAAAGCAGGAAAGTGTCTTCACCAACCTTCCTCCTTCAACCAATGCCAACAAAACCAGATCTGGTCATTCATTCATTTGCTGTTTACACAACCTTGCTCTGCTCACATTGGCTGCTTGTCTGCCTACATAACCACAGTGAATGCATTTCAACAGTAGAAGCCTGATTTTAACACCCTTCCCCCCCCCCAATCCAATGAGAATGGGGTGTGCAGGGGGTTAAAATCGGAGCAGAAACCTACTCACTAGATCCATATCCACTTCGCGCCCAACAACATTTTTACAGCCGCGTTTTGACCAGCATGCGAGGCCTTCACCCGAGGCAGGCGAGGGCCTCGTGGAAATGCAACAGTCAGGATCTGATGATGTCATTCAGACCCCGAAGAGATTTTAATGCACAGTTCGACATCCGGTGCCAGCCTCACTCGGGAAATGGCACCATGCAGGAGCAGGCCCAGAAGAGGGCAAGTAAATTTAATTTTTACAGTTTCTTTGTAAGCCAGGAGGAGTAGGAGAGCTCCTGATGTGGCCATGTGAACTGTTGCTCTCCCTGTGCCCCCCATGCTGCACTCGCACCCCAACTTAAAATCGGGGCTTAGGTTGTGAAGTGCTTTGGTTCTTCCTGAGGATGTGAAAGGTGCCATATAAATGCAAATTCTTCAATCCCCTTCTATTCTGTTCAAGCTTGGTGATGTTCTGCATATGGGCCACTGTCCTTCACCTGTATTTCTCAATGAAAATGTATACCAAGGACAGAAGCAAGTGTTTCTTATTACATCATTGTTTTAATCCCTGAATTGCTAAAAAGACACATTCTTTGTGATATTCGGAGAACTTCAGTTTATTCCAAAATATCAATCCAGAAAGGGAGGGTGAAGGAAACCTCACTTGATTTCAAAATGTCTGAACATCAGTTCAACCTTGGAAACTGTTCCAGATGATAAACCCATCCACAAAGAGAAATGATTCAAATTTATGCTCACAGCCTTGATGATTATTTCAATTACTCCTGAAGAAGCTGTTTCTTTTAAGTGAGAATATTTAATTCCAAAATCTCTTTCCTTCATTTTCTTCTAATGTATTGGTGATGTGATCCTAAACGTGTACTTTAGTTCTTTTTCATGAGTTTAAGCACATGCAGTCTGAAGAAACAATGATTAAGTATTTTAGCCAATACTTGTCTGTAACGAATGAGCAAACTGAATTCACTAACTCATGATTATAAGAAGTCTGCTGGTAGTGTGAAATAAAGCTTGACTTTGATGTCTGTTTCAGGCTTCAGGTTACAACTCTCACAATTACACGCTCGAGTTATATCAGAGTGTAAGTAAATAAGATCACAGAATATCGTTGCTATGGATCTGAACACACAGCAATTCTAACATTCTCATTGAAATACAAAGGATCTTTGTATTTTAAACCATATAACAGTCACAGAATGCTGCAGAATTTAGAGATAGCAGAGTAAATATTGTCATCCAATTGTTATGAGATTTTCCTATCTGTTGTACATAATGCAAGGCACAGAAGGATGTTCATATGGTATTGGTATTTTAGGTATTTAAGTGAACTAGTTCACTGTATACAGAAAGGATATATCATTATATATCAGGATTATCAATTACACTGCATTATCTCCGCTTTAAAACATGCTAAGAGGGCACACTACAGAAATTCTATTGTTACACAGCAAAAAACTGTGAAAAGCAGAATCATGTCATGCTAATGTATTACAGAACCGCAGTGCTGTCAGGTAGGGAGTTCCAGGATTTTGACCCAGCGATGATGAAGGAACAGCGATATATTTCCAAGTCAGGATGGTGTGTGACTTGGAGGGGAACGTGCAGGTGGTGGTGTTCTCATGCATCTGCTGCTCTTGTCCTTCTAGGTAGTAGAGGTCGCGGTTTTGGGAGGTGCTGTCGAAGAAGCCTTGGCGAGTTGCTGCAGAGCATCTTGTAGATGGTACACACTGCAGCCACGGTGCGCCAGTGGTGGAGGGAGTGAATGTTTAAGGTGGTGGGTGGGGTGCCAATCAAGTGAGCTGCTTTATGCTGGATGGTTTCGAGCTTCTTTCATGTTGTTGGAGCTGCATTCATCCAGGCAAGTGGAGAGTATTCCATCACACTCCTGACTTGTGCCTTGTAGATACTGGAAAGGCTTTGGGGAGTCAGGAGGTGAGTCACTCGCCGCAGAATACCCAGTCTCTGTTCTGCTCTTGTAACCACAGTATTTATGTGGCTGGTCCAGTTAAGTTTCTGGTCTATGGTGACCCCCAGGATGTTGACGGTGGGGGATTCGGCGATGGTAATGCCGTTGAATGTCAAGGAGAGGTAGTTAGATTCTCTCTTCTTGGAGATGGTCATTGTCTGGCACTTGTCTGGTGCGAATGTTACTTGCCACTTATCAGCCCAAGCCTGGATGTTGTCCAGGTCTTTCTGTGTGCGGGCACGGACTGCTTCATTATCTGAGGAATTGCAAATGGAACAGAGCACTGTGCAGTCGTCAGCGAACATCCCCGCTTCTGACCTTATGATGGAGGGAAGGTTATTGATGAAGCAGCTGAAGATGATTGGGCCCACGACACTGCCCTAAGGAACTCCTGCACCGATGTCCTGAGGCTGAGATGATTGGCCTCCAACAACCGCTACCATCTTCCTTTGTGCTAGGTATGACACCAGCCACTGGAGAGTTTCCCCCCTGATTCCCATTGACTTCAATTTTACTAGGGCTTCTTGATGCCACACTCGGTCAAATACTGCCTTGATGTCAAGGACAGTCACTCTCACCTCACCTCTGGAATTCAGCTCTTTTGTCCATGTTTGGACCAAGGCTGTAATGAGGTCTGGAGCCGAGTGATCCTGGCGAAACTCAAACTGAACATCGATGAGCAGGTTAGTGGTGAATAAGTACTGCTTGATAGCACTGTCAACAACACCCTCCATCATTTTGCTGATGATTGAGAGTAGACTGATGGGGCGGTAATTGACCAGATTGGATTTGTCCTGCTTTTGTGGACAGGGCATAACTGAGCAATTTTCCACTTTGTCGGGTAGATGCCAGTGTTGTAGCTGTACTGGAACAGCTTGGCTAAAGGCGCGGCTAGTTCTGGAGCATAAGACTTCAGCACTACAGCCGGGATGCTGTCGGGGCCCACTTCTTGTATCCAGTGCACTCAGTCGTTCCTTGATATCACAAATTGGCTGAAGACTGGCTTCTGTGATGGTGGGGATATCGGGAGGAGGCCAAGATCGATCATCCACTCGGCACTTCTGGCTGAAGATGGTTGCAAACGCTTCAGCCTTGTCTTTTTCACTCACGTGCTGGGCTCTGCCTTCATTGAGGATGGGGATGTTCATGGAGCCTCCTCCTCCCGTTAGTTGTTTAATTGTCCCCCACCATTCACGACTGGATGTGGCAGGACTACACAGCTTTGATGTGATCCATTGGTTGTGGAATCGCTTAGCTCTGTCTATAACATGTTGCTTCCGCTGTTTAGCATGCATGTAATCCTGTGTTGTACCTTCACCAGGTTGGCACCTCATTTTTAGGTACGCATGGTGCTGCTCCTGGCATGCTCTTCTACACTCCTCATTGAACCAGGGTTGATCCCCTGGCTTGTTGGTAATGGTAGAGTGAGGGATATGCTGGGCCATGAGGTTACAGATTGAGTAGAATGAGCCCATACTCTCTGGAGTTTAGAAGAGTGAGAGGTGATCTCATTGAAACATATAAGAGTCTAAGAGGGCTTGACAGGGTAGATGCTGAGAGGATGTTTCCCCTAGCTGGAGAGTCTAGAACGGGGGGACATAGCCTCAGGATAAGGGGTTGGACATTTAGGACTGAGATGAGGAGTAATTTCTTCACACAGATGGTCGTGAATATTTGGAAATCTCTACCCGAGGGCTGTGGATGATCATTCGTTGAGTATATTCAACACTGAGATAGATAGATTATTGCACTCTAGGCAAATCAAGGGATATGGGGATCGGGCGGGAAAGTGGAGTTAAGGTCGAAGATCAGCCATGATCTTACTGAATGGTGGAGCAGGCTCGAGGGGCCGTATGGCCTACTCCTGCTCCTATTTCTTATGTTCTTATGTTTCACGATGACAATCAGCGCTTTTAGCACCGAAGTCCGCTTGTCAGTGTTTGCTGACAAAAATCAGCATGGGATTTAAAACTGCCATGTCGTGCTAAGGTCAACCCGTAATCAAACTCAGCAAAGCTCTTCTGGCCATCTACAGCTGCATAAGGAGTTCCAAAGCTTGATATTTTAGTCAGCTGCAGATTTAAAACACCCAGCATGTAAACATTAATTATTTCTGACATTATTACAACAGTTTATTGACACTGATTCTACACACTAGAAATCTTGCGTGGGACTGTTGTTATTTTAAGGTGCTTAGAATTTTTCTTTTCTTTCTTAATATTCAGGAACATTTTAAATAGTAAAACATTAAATATACTCACTGTCACACAATGCTGCTGCTGTAGGATAATTATTTGACAATATCTGCAGCTGAACAACAGACATGCCAGAGTGAAACGCTAGTATTAAGAAAATGGAAAATAAGCTTCCTGGTTTCATGTGAAATCTTGATGGCAGCATGTTAGATGGGGTTGCTACTTGATTTCAGTGGCACAAAAATCGGGCGGGTTTTACAAAAGATGGGCAATCAACTCTGCCAGGTTACAGCCCAGGCAAAGAAGTGGAAAATTAGCTCCATTTAGTCCAAAATGGTAAATGTCTGCATAAACTGTAGAAACATAGGAACAGGAGTAGGCCATTCAGCCCCTCGTGCCTGTTCCACCATTCAGTTAGTTTATGGCTGATCTGTACATCAACTCCATTTACCCACCTTTGTTCCATATCCGTTGATACCCTTACTTAACAAAAATCTATCGATCTCCGTTTTGAAAATGTCAACTGGCCTAGTATCCACCGTCTTTTGGGGTAGAGAATTCCACCACCTTTTGTGTGAAAAAGTGCTTCCTGATTTCACTCCTATATGGCATAGCTCTAATTTTAAGATTATGCCCTCTTTTTCTGGATTCCCTAACAAGCACGTACTCTATCGAATTCCTTAAACATTTTAAATGCTTCGATTAGATCACCCCTCAACCATCTAAACTTAAGGGAATACAAACCAAGTTTATGCAACCTGTCTTCATAATTTAACCCTTTAAGCCCTGGTATCATTCTGGTGAATCTGTGCTATACCCCATCTTTCCTGAGGGTCGATGCCCAAAACTGAACGCAATACTCCAGATGGGATCTAGCCAAGGTTCTGTACAACTGAAGCATCATATCCTCACTTTTGTTTTCCAGCCCCCTTTAAATAAGGGCCAACATTCCATTAGCCTTTTGATTACTTTTTGTGCCTGTGCACTAGCTTTTAATCATGTGTGTAGATGGGCATCTAAATCCCTTTGTTCCTCCACATCTCATAGTCTCTCAAATTTAAGAAATTATTTCGATTTGTCTTTCTCAGATCCAAAGCAGATAACCTCACACTTCCCAACAATGAACTCCTTCTGCCATACTTTTTCCCACTCACTTAGTCTGTCTATGTCCCATTGTAACTTCCTCTTTCCATCCAAGCAACTTATTGTGCCTCCTAACATAAGTGTTATCTGCGAACTTGCATAAATAACTATTCCTTCACCCAAGTCAGTAATATTTATGGTAAAAAGCTGAGACCCCAGAAAAGATCCCTGGGGAGCACCATTTGTCACATCCCACCAATCAGAGAACCCAAACCTTTTATCCTTATTCTCTGTCTCGTACCTCCCAACCAATTACCAACCCATGTCACAAGGTTACCTCCAATTCCACACGCTCTCATTTTTGCCAATAATCTCTTATGTGGAACCTTATCAAATGCCTTCTGGAAGTCCATACAGACAACATCCATAGACACTCCTTTATCCACCATGCTAGTGACCTCCTCAAAAAATGTAACTAGATTAGTCAGACATGACCTACCCTTCACAAATCCATGCTGACTTTCTTTGATCAACTGATACCAAGTGCTCAGTCACGCTGTCTCTGATGATAGACAGTTGTAATGTAGTAACTCTCTTGCCTCTGCGTGAGAAGGTTATGAGTTTAAACTCTACTCCAGAGATTTGAGCTCATAATATAGGCTGACATTCCAGTGCAGTACTGAATGAGTGGTGCACTATCAGAGGTACTGTCTTTTGGATGAGATGTTAAACCGAGGCACATCTGGCCCCTCAGATGGATGGCACTATTCGAAGAAGAGCAGGGGAGTTCTCCTGGTGTCTTGGCCTACATTTATTCTCCAACCTACATCACCAAAACAGACTATCTGGTCATTTATCTCATTGCTGTTTGTGGGACCTTGCTGTGCGCAATTTGGCTGCCGCATTTCCTCTACATTACAATAATGACTACACTTCATTGGCTGTGAAGCACTTTGGAACGTCCTGAGAACGCTGTACAAATGTAAGTTCTTTCTTATGTTGTTTTCCTCAGAAACAAGGGAAACAATGTTGAGTATACTTACAGCCTACAGGCTAAAAATCCTTGGCTCCTTTCTGCCAGTGTAAGTGCAACAGAGCAGGGTGTGGTGACCTCTGTTCCTGACCCTGCCAGAGTATTCGTGGTCAGGTGGGTGCTAACATATGTTTGTCAGGCACCCCATTTGAGTATTGATGCACCCTGGGCGCCCACTTTGGGTAGGTTAAGAAAAGCAGCGCTGGCAAGCCACTCACTGAACAGCTGGTGCTATTGGCTTAGACAATTCTTGACTTTCAACCCAAATGGCTCCACTTATATATAACTCATGGTGCCCTCATTTTATGGGAGTTCAGGGCAGGACCCACACCTAGATCCCTGGGTAGTCCCCACTTCTGCTGTTGAACCAACTCATTTGCTAGGTTCATTTCAGTGTCAAGGTTGCTGGGCAGTAGGGAGGCCAAGGCCAAAGAAAATTCCCAGCATGGGAATTTCCTTGGCCCTCCCCCCCCTCTGAAGTCGGAGGTCATGTTTGGGATGGACAGAAGTTATGCCCGCCCCAGACCTCTGCGCAAATTGGTAGGCTGCTGTCTTCTGGGCAGAGATGCAACATTTCCTGGTCCTGCCTGAAGTTTGGACTTCACTCTGACTCTTGCACCCCTATTCCACCAGAGATCTACCTTTGGAGTCGAAGATTTTAGGCCCCTAAATTACAAGCCCATGTCCCATTCTACTTCCAATGCTTCTTTTCACATCATAATCATGGCCGTAGCTGGGGGCAGCATCAGCTCTAATAAAGGTATTGGGCCAGCTTTTAATAGCTACTACCCCACCAGAATAAAAATATTAAAATGCATACAATTCACAGAACAAATGCTTCAACTGTCAACCTACAACTCAGAAAGCCTGTTATGCTCAGCAACAAGACAAGGATCTGAGTATACACTTCCTTATATTGTTCCATTACTAATAATGCCAAATATTTACTTGTTTATTTAAGAGAAATGTGATAAGGATAAACAAGGTACAACTTCTAAAAATCATTATTCTGCAAAAAGCAAAAGAAACACATCAGTATTCACAAGTCTCCTCACGAAACACCAAAACACTATTTTCTTGTTCAAAATAGCATGGTTCCTCTGCAAAAGAAAAATGCAAATTCCTGACAGTTATTTCAAAAGTAGAAGCAGGTTTCATTTACACTGAGCAGGTTTGAAAGAATAGCAACAGTGATGACTTCAATAATATAAATATTTCAAAAATTAGAATAATTGCTACTTCTATTTGAGGGAAGTAGCAGTAACCTTTTTCTGAAAAAACTTGAGATTTGATCACTAAATTTATTTATCTTAGTTTCAGCACCAAAACATGGTAATGAATGAACATAAATGTCATTCATTCTTCTTTCATTCAATAATTTGTGTATCAGATTCAATTCTCACTGGGCACAAATTCTATGCCAGAAGTTCAGTATAGTAACAAACAGATGCATACTGGTGCTAAAATTTGCACTTAGCAACACAGAAACATAGACATAGAAAATAGGAGCAGGAGTAGGCCATTCGGCCCTTCAAGCCTGTTCCGCCATTCAATATGATCATGGCTGATCCTCTATCTCAATACCATATTCCCGCTCTCTCTCCATACCCCTTGATGCCTTTTGTGTCTAGAAGTTAGAAGTGGTTCTAGAACTGCTGGTAATGCATATTAACTGCAATACACAAATAGCCTGTGTAAAGCCCTCCTAAAAAGTTAAGTAAAAGCAAATTTCAGTGGCTTATTATACCACTATTTACACTATATTGATTGGAAAGATTTGACAGCCCCATCAGCTCTTTGGAACCAATAAAATCTCATAGTCAGAGCCTGGAAAGCAGTCCTCGTGAATGTGTTTTGAGCACAAATAGCTGTTGAAGCTAGATGATGAATTGAAAATCTCAAAACTGAGACTGATAGATTTTTGTTAGGAAAGGATATTAAGGGATATGGAACCAAGGCAGGTAAATGGAGTTAAGATACAGATCAGCCAAGATCTAATTGAATGGCGAAACAGGCTCGAGGGGTTGAATGGCCTACTCCTGTTCCTATGTTCCATATGTGTAAAGCTCTGAAACATTTCTACTTTACAGTAATGTAAGTGAGAGGAATGTACATGGTTTCTGCTTGTACTGTTGCTGAAAATGGAGTGAGCTCTGTGCTCCTTGATTCAGTATAAAAGGGGAATAAGAGTCCATTCACTTGAGAGAACAGGGCAGTCACATGGGCTAGGACTACTGCTTATGTGGAAGATACATACTTACTGGTTAGGTTGTTTCCATTTTGTATTTCTATTTATTTCATAGGTGAAATGTATGCTTTACAACTCATGTTCAGAATTAACTATTGAAATAAAATTCATATTTACAAATTGTGTAGCATTATAATGACAGAGGGGCAAGACAATTCATTTCAATTAATTATATTCCCAATTGAAAACAGCAAATGCTAAAAAAAGAACATTTTATGGCTGCCAGGTATTAAGATTGTTGTTTCCACTCATGACGCTGAAAAATCACTTGGGATTTTGTCACTCTTAGTTTATTCAATCAGCTGCATTAGTGGAAATGAAAACCAAATACATCAGTCACTGTGATGCATCCTTTCATATTATTCACAGGATAATGATTTTTCCTGTAAGCTGGTGTTAAAAATAACCTGGCAGTATAAGCGGACCCATCACATGAACAATTTTTGGTGTCTGTTTCAATTCTCATTGGGTACCGACCCAATGCCAAAAGTTCAACACAGTATAAAATAAGCCGAAACATACTGGTGTTAAAATTGGCACATAACAGTGAGATCATTTGGAAGAAGTGGCTCTGGAACTGGTGGTAATGTGCATTAACTGCTATACATAAGCAGCCTGCGCAAAGCCTGCCTAAAGATAAGTAAGAACAAACTTTATTGGCTTACTATATTTTTACATTAAAAAGGCAAGGCGAAAGACCAAGAATCTTAGTGCAGAGCAGCATTAAGAGTAAAAGAGAAGACAAATCAGGAAACAACGATTAGACGATGGCAAGCTTGAGTTCTAAAAGTCTAAAGAGTGTAGTGGGAAGGAAAGACTGAAGATATGAAATTCACTAGTTTTACAGTTTTGTGAAAAAATGAATTTGGATCTGTACCTACATCACGGGTGCCACCATATTGGTAAAGACCAATGTGGGATGGAAATTCGGCTACCTAGTGCCTGTTGTTTCGGCACTACGCGGCCTCCTGAAGTGCCAAGATGGCGACTTGGCTGTGCACGCACGTTTCCAGCATGATGTGCGCCAGACGCCAACTTGTTATAGGTATTAGCACATGCACAAAAACCGAACGCTGGAAGCATGTAAAGTAAGGAGAAAATGGATACAATCAGTCTACAACGCTGATTTAAAGTGATAGACACTATTTTGGGACTTAACACTCAACTCAACACACAGTCTTAACCAAACCACAACCATTTGAACATGTCTTAGAGTGCCTGGAGGACCCCAACCTGCACTATTTAAAGGGACCATGCAGGATTTACAGGTTAGTTGCTGGATTATTGCTTCTGGCTGCCGATACATTTGTAACTATTTCTGAAGGTCCCCTATACTTGAATACTAGGACGTGGGCACATGGACTAACATTTACAGCCAGGTCGTGCAGGAGTGAAGTTAGGAAACGCTTCTACATGCAAAGGGTGGTAGAAGTTTGGAACACTCTACTGCAACGGCTGCTGATGCTAGCTCAATTGTGAATTCTAAATCTGAGATTGGTAGATTCCTGTGAACCAAGGGTATTAAGGGATATGGGGCTAAGGTGGATATATGGAGTCAGGTCACAGATCCACCATGGTCTCATTGAATGGCGGAACAGGCTCGAGGGGCTAAATGCCACTACCACTTGCAGCTTCCTGTTATGCGCCACCTTCTCCTGCAAGCAAACGGGACGTGTATCTGGGTGATGTGCCTGTCATGGTTGAATAGCTGCCAGTGTGTGTAGCCTGTGAATTGTGGGTGTGCAGCTTGCAACAGTGGTAATGTGTAAGGGTGAGAGGGAGCATCTGATTGGAAGATTTGAGTACTGATGGAAAGAGTTTGTTGGTATGTGGGTGATGGGGGTGTAGTGCATGGAGCAGTGGATGCGGCTAGTGGTGCAGTTGGTAGGAGACACCACTTAGCTGTTAGCTTCACTCACCTTGACCACTCATGTCAAAGTACTGAACTTCTTCCTGCACTGCAACCATGTTAAATCATTGAATAAAGGTTGCGCACCACTAAATCCCAAATCCTCCAATCTGCATGCCAGACCTCACCAATCTGCTGATCTGAGTTTGTACTGGGCCTGCGAGAGTGCGTGCACCAAGGACTGCAACCACGATGCTGTGCGCCTGGCATTGACTTCGTCCCCAACTGCCTCTCACTGCCTTTTGGGCATGTGTCTGGAGGGCCTCTTGCCGGCACCCCCCCCCCCCACAGATATAGAATGCCTCTCCTCCTGTCCACCTCTTGCACCAAGGCGTCTAGTGAATCAGCAGAGAACCTTGGTCCTTGGTGCACGCACTCTCGCAGGCCCGGTACAAACTCAGATCAGCAGATTGGTGAGGTCTGGCATGCAGATTGGAGGATTTGGAATTTAGTGGTGCGCAACCTTTATTCAATGTTTTAACATAACTCATCAGTTTGTAAATATAGGGCTGGGACCTGTACCTGAGTTTTACCTGGGCGATGTCTGATCTCCGTTCAGTCTCCGTGCAGACAGAAGACTGTTATTTTCAGCAAATAATAGGTCCCGGCTACCTTTAAATGATTTTAAGAGATAGCCTGCCTTTAAGAGATTGGAGCTTCCCCGGCTGGCAGAAAGTGCAAATTGCATTGAATCCTCATGTCGATGCTGATTTTCAACACTGCTTGAAGGAAAATCCACAGGCCGGATGAAAGTCTTGTCCTGCCTGCGCAGAAAGCACCGGGCGCAGGTTAATAGTGGATCGCGTTACCTGCACCCGGTTTTTGGGATTATCCAATTTAACGCTCCATGTCTGAATACAGCTGAACAAGTGTTGCACAAAGCAAAGATAAAATAAACCTCATCCTGGGCTGCCGAACTCTACAAGAGCAAATACAGATACTTCTAAAATGATAATGAAAAACACAAAGAAACTTAACTAGAAATGAAAAGAATAAAAACTGAACACATTCTCTTCTTACATTTGGCTTCCCTTACAATACAGCATTAATTGATGTTTTAATAAACTTTTAACATATGCCCATATCTTCAGAATCTAAATTCATCATTAGCAAATTAACAGTTTCTACTGTTTTAAACTAACAGGAATGTTACACTATGTAACACATGTTGTATTATTCTGCTGCTAAGGTGGAGTGTCTAAGCTTTTTAGGGCCGTAAGGTCTAATTCTGTAAATAGGTATAATTCGAGTTCAAATAGATGCTAATTGCTGTTGCTGATGAAAGTTTGTAGATCGGTAGCTGTTCGTAAATCATCCCATGAACGAATAAAAAAAATCCCTCCCCCCACCCCAGGTCAGAAGAAACCAACACAAAATAACGGGCTAGCTTTCTCTTTTTTTAAAGATGCAACCTTTTCGTTGGTAGGTGTCCTATCTATTTAGACGTGATTTGTTGCCGTCAATCAAGTGCACGTATGATATGCACTTTCAAGTGTGACACTGTGAGGTGTGACCGACACTAAAGTAATAAAGAAATAACTTGGATTTATATGAAGTGTCAGCCCAGATTTTGTGCTCTGGAGCAGTGCTTGACCCCACAACCTTGTGACTCCGAGGTGAGTGTGCTAATACTAAGCCAAGGTTCATACCTACTGGATGTATGACATGATAGGGCTGGATTCTGCAACCATTGGCGAATTAGTGGTCGGGATGACTAATGCCCATCCATGTGACTCTGCCACTAACCTGCTGCAATTTCCTCCTGGGGCCCTCATTATGTATGCAGGGCATGTTTGGAGTACAATTCTTTATAGGTTTACCACTACTGAGAGGGAGGGAAATTCAGAACTGCAGTGTGTGAAACACTGCAGTCATTTAAAGGGAAGGGCTCCCAGATTGCCAGATGCAGCTGCGGAGGTCTACCTGACAGAAGTGAAGGCCAGAAGATTAAAACTGTTGATCACTGAGTGAAGAAATCCCCGTAAAAGGGTGGTTAAGGCTATATAAATAGAGATGGCAGATGCAGTCAGTACTATCTCCACCATCAAGAACTGTCACACAGTGCTGGAAGAGGTTCAGTGACCTCACAAGGATAGCCAAAGTAATTCAAGATGTGGAGATGCTGGTGATGTACTGTGGTGGACAAATGTAAGGAATCTTACAACACCAGATTATAGTCCAACAGTTTTCCAACAATTCAAGGCACTGTTGCCAATACACATCCTGTATCACTGACATAGCATCCACTCACCTCCTTACCTATCACACGCTTTCTCTATCAGCACCAGGGAACCTGAGCCACAGTTTCCAAGGTGTGCATGCACAAAGGATACGCTTGCAAACCAAAACTAAGCTCAGGAAAACAACTGAGGCTGGATTCTCCTTTTCGGGGCAGAGTTCTGGTGGGGCAGGACTTCCACCTGCCCGTCCAACCATGCCTCAACCCTTACCCATTTCCCTGGGTTGTGGGCCATTGAGGATCTCGGTGAGATTCCTGCCATCACGAGGGAGCATGCCAATGCCCGGCCACAAAATCCCAGGTGTGCTCCAGCAGGACCATTGCACCACAAGAGGCTGCCAGGAATTTAAAGGGGCAGAAGATCCCTGAAGATCAGCAGAGACTGAGGCCTACACAGGATAGTAAATGGGGACCAAACTAGAAGGTTCTTTAAGTTCCATTGGTGGAACTCGGGGCCAATTGCCAACGTCCACATTGTTAATTGTATGATTTATATCAATGAGTGTTAATTGTATTCAGGTGGTGGGTATAAATTGGGGACTCTCTTGTATTCTTTTTACATGAGAGCTTATGTAGGGGGTGTGTGTGTGTGTAAGTGGAAGTGGAAGTGGAAGGGGAAGGGGAATCTCTGTGAATAAAGGCTTGGAAACAACTAAAGACCAGGCTCTGGTATTCTATCCTTCACATCATGGCTATCCAATTTTAACACACATGTTGGTCCTGGGAAGCAGCAGCAGCAGCAACTGAAGTGGCACCAGGAAAATCCACTGGCAGTCTGGGGACCAGTCTCCCACCACCATTTACATGCTGGGGGGGAGGGGCAAAATCTGAGACAATGTGGTGAGGCAGCACTAGGCCTCACCATCATGTTTTGCTTCCTTCACTGCTGCTATCCTGCCTCATTTCGGGCAGGATCGCAGGGGATAATCCAGCCCCTGGTGTCCAAGATCAATATATGGGTAAATTTATGTTCGGGTGCACTAGGCACATTCCCACGAGGGGGAAAGGAAAGGCATCCAATGCTAGAGCTCCCTGGATGATTAAAGATATAGGGCTCGATTTTGCAATGGTGGTGGGTTGGCAGTGGGGGGGGGGGGGGGGGGTGAAGGCGTGCGTGGCAAACCCGCATAAACCGTTTCCGATGCGATTGCATGGTGATTGCTGATGATTAATGTGCTCTCCGGGTTTTGCGCCCGGCACCCAGCCTGATTGACAGGCTGGCTACCATCAGGAGCTGCAACGCGCTGGGGGGTGGGGTGATAAAGAGAGCGCGAGACATCATCTGGCGCTGGAACGGAAAATCGGGGGGGTGAAGAGGGGGACATCGGGGGGGGGTGAAGAGGGGACATCGGGGGGGGGTGAAGAGGGGGACATCGGGGGGTGAAGAGGGGATATCGGGGGAGGGGGGTGAACAGGGGGACATCGGGGGAGGGTGTGAACAGGGGGACATCGGAGAGGGAGACACTGTACATTGGAACAGGGTGGAAAGGTAGGTTAATTTTGTGTTTTAACGTCCTTCTATGGTTTTTGATGTACTTTATTTTGTTCCTTGTTCCCTGATCCGGCCCTTCCCGTGGGCAAGTTGCCAAGGTAAGTTAAAAATCGTTATAATCACATAATCTGTCACAAGTGAAGTGCCTTAAGTACCTCAGTGAGGTACATTTGGCTCTTTAACTGTCATCCTGCCGGCTTTAATTGCTGGCGGGACTTCCGCTTTCAGGTCGTCTGCGCGCACACAGGTGCGTCCTTGGGAAACTCGGAAGTCGGCAGGTTGGAGCCGGCTTCCGAAACCAAACGGGATTTCCAGAATTTTCGGAGCCTCTCCCACCCCCAACGCACCCACAATTTCCCCGTAAAATTGAGCTCAAAGAGTTTCAAATGAAACAGAAAAAGGAGGCGTCTGACAAATGTCAGGTGCATTATACAATAGAGAACCAAGCTGAATCAAGAAAGTTCAGCGGAGATCTAAAAAAGAAATTAATTGGGGCAAAGAGAGTGTATAAGAATTCATTAGTGGACTAACATAAAAGGGAACCCAAAAGTCTTCTACAAACATATAAATCGTAAAAAGGAAGGAGAGGGGGCAATTAGGGACCAAAAAGGTGATCTTCTTGTGGAGACAGTGGGCATGGCTGAGGTACTAAATGAGTACTTTGCATCTGTCTTCACTAAAGAAGAGAATGTTGCCAATGTCAAAAGGAGGAAGTAGTAGAGAAATTGGGTAGAATAAAAATATATAAAGACTAGGTACTTAAAAGGTTGGCAGAACTCAAGGTAGAAAAGTCTCAGTCCAGAAGGGATGCATCCTAGGTTGCTGAGGGAAGTAAGGATGAAAATTGCAGAGGCTCTGGGCACAATCTAACAATCCTCCTTAGATATGGGAGTGATGCCAAAGGACCGGAGGATTGCAAATGTTACACCCTGTTCAAAAACTATAGGCCAGTCAGCCTAACGTCGGTGGTGGGGAAACTTTTAGAGACAATAATCCGGGACAAAATTAATTGGCACTTGGAAAAATACGGGTTAATAAATAAAAGCCAACATGAATTTGTTAAAGGCAAATCATGTTTATCTAATTTGATTGAGTTATTTGATGAAATAACAGAGTGTTGATGAGGGTAGTGTGGTTGATGTGTATATGAACTTTCAAAAGGCATTTGATAAAGTACCACATAATAGATTTGTTAGCAAAATTAAAGCCCATGGGATTAAAGGGGCAGTGACTGCATGGATACGAAATTGGCTAAGGGACAGAAAGCAGAGAGTAGTGGTGAACGGTTATTTTTTAGACTAGAGGGAAGTATACAGTTTTGTGCCCCGGGGGTCGGTATTAGGACCACTGCTCTTTTTGATATATATTAATGACCTGGACTTGGGTATACACAGCATAATTTCAAAGTTTGCAGATGATACGAAACTCAGAAATGTTGTAAACAGTGAGGAGGTTAGTAACAGACTTCAGGAGGATATAGACAGACGGATGAAATGGGCAGACACATGGCAGATGAAATTTAACGCAGAGAAGTATGAAGTGATTAATTTTGGTAGGAAGAATGAGGAGAGGCAATATAAACTAAATGGTACAATTTTAAAGGGGGTGTAGGAACAGAGAGACCTGGGGTATCAATGAAGGCTGTCAAGGCATTCGAGAGGGTGCAGATGAGATTTACTAGAATAATACAAGGGACGATGAACTTCAGTAACGAGGATAGATTGGAGAAGTTGGGATTTTTCTCCTTAGAGCAAAAAAGGCTAAGGGGAGATTTGATAAAGGTGTTCAAAATCATGAAGGGTTTTGACAGAGTAAATAAGGAGAAACTGTTTCCAGTGACAGAAGGATGAGTAACCAGAGGACTCAGGTTTAAGGTAATTGGCAAAAAAAAGGTGATATGAGAAGAAAATTTTTTAGGCAGCAAGTTATTATGATCTGGAATGCACTACCTGAAAAGGCGGTGGATGCAGATTCAACAGTAACTTTCAGAAGGGAACTGGATAAATACTTGAAGGGGACAAATTTACAGAGCTATGTGGAAAGAGCAGGGGAGTGGGACTAATTGGATAACTCTTTCAAAGAGCCGGCACAGGCATGATGGGCCGAATAGCCTCCTTCTGTGCTGTATGGTTCTATGATTCTAGGAATTGCGACATGTGATTTCTGTGAGCTTCGCTTTAGTATTACTTTATTGACATATGTTAAGCTGACAAATTAAGCATGAGAGTAGAGCACTCTGCTGTACCTGTGGTTGTGTCACTCCAGCACAGAATATTCTTCAAAATATTAGACAAGAACACGCAATTTCATGCAGATGGGTCCATTAAACTGAGATAAACTCAGAAATTCTATCTGACGTCCAATCTGTTCTGCATTACAACACTGTTGTAGCCTTTAGCTTAGTTCAGCAATGGAAATAAATTTTGAACAACTCACAGCATTTCTTGGTGCTGCAGGCTGTGTAACATAAACTGAATGTGCAAGTAAATGGAAAGTGAGACATTAAAGCCTATCAAAGATTTCTGTGAAGCAGATCCTACTGAAACCCTTGGAGGCCCCAAAAGATAGTTTGGAAGTTAAGTACATAATTTGTACACTCCTGCAGCCAGGGTAATGTGTAGCAAAACTGAGACAAAATCAATGTTAGCTCAAATTTACAAGACTAGATAAATTACAATGACTATTTTACCCTTTTATGTGTTTCTACTAAACCCTACTTACTGGAAGTACATGATGTGGAGATGCTGGTGATGGACTGGGGTTGACAAATGTAAGGAATCTTACAACACCAGGTTATAGTCCAACAGTTTTATTTGAAAATCACAAGCTTTCGGAGGCTTTCTCCTTCGTCAGGTGAAGCGTGGGATTCCTTGAACGTTACCGCATTTATAGTCAGAGAACCATACCTGGTGATTACAGATAATTTTTCGGGATCTTGTCTGCTTTCTTGCAGCTCTGTAAAAACTTGATGTCTGTGTCTATATGTGCGATCTGTAATCACCAGGTATTGTTCTCCGACTATAAATGCGGTAACGTTCAAGGAATCCCACACTTCACCTGATGAAGGAGAAAGCCTCCGAAAGCTTGTGATTTTCAAATAAAACTGTTGGACTATAACCTGGTGTTGTAAGATTCCTTACATACTAGAAGTACGAAAGTGAATGAGGTTTACTTAATTCAAGGATTTTTCTTTCCGTTTACCACCCATTTTGTAGCAGTTTCGGGCAGACCATGGAGGAAAATCGAGCTGGGTGGCCTAATGCCAAATCTCCTCCCATAAAAACTGTTGTTCCAATTTTCCTCCACCTGGGATATAGGCAGCAGGCAGTGCCCATTGCATGCAAATGGTATTTAAATTCTATGATGATGTCCTACCGCCTATGGTTTGCTTCAAAAAATGAATGCCTGCATAAAAGAGGCATTGTTGGTTGCTAGGCAGTGACAGGCAGACAGACGCACTGTTGAAGGACACCTTCTTTGTCGCTGAAGAATTATTTTTTCTTGCTTTTTTGGGGCTGTTTCTTTGTCTAGCTTCCTGCTGGCCTCAACATTGCTGCTGATGCTGGAGATCTTCAGCCATAAAGAACAGGACACAATGTTGTTGCCACTAAAGCCCCCTGTACCTATGCTTCGAAGAGGGAAAAACTTCAGAATGAGAGGAAGCAACTCAGGGCTAACAGGTTGATCATGCACCATTGGAGGCATCTGGCACCCAATCGTAGGTACCGATATCTACATTTACAAATCCAGGCAATCATGTCTCAACCTCTCCAACAGACAATGCATCAGAATGCAGTGCTTCCCTCATGAGATGAAAGCGGAGTTGTGCTACCTCATTGCCCCAAATTGGAGCCCACCAATATTTCAAGAGCACAGCCATTCATAATCACCATGACACAAAACTTCTATGCAACGGTTTCCTTTTAGGCTGTGTAAGGAGCTCAGCAGTGTGAGCAGGCAGCTGAGATCCCATTTGGGATAATCTTGTCCAGGAGAACCTGTTGCCAGCTGCCAGACACCTGCATACATAGCTCATAAGGGACATCATTGCCCAAGTCCCTTAGGCCTCTTGGGATGTGGGCCAGTTGCCCTGGGCGTTTTGATACAACGGAGTGGCTTTTTAAGATTATTTCAGAGGACGTCAAGCACATTGGTGTGGGGTTGGAGTCACATATAGGCCAGGCTGGGTAAGGACGGCAGGTTTCCTTCCCTAAAGGATATTGGTGAATCAGTTGGGGGTTTTTGTTGACGACAATCTGATACTAACTTTTTATTTCCAGATTTCTTTTTTTTAACTGAATTCAAATTCTCAAATTAACATGGTGGCATTTGAACTCCCATTCCCTGGATTATTAATCCAGACCTCTGGATTACCAGTCCAGTAATATAACCAGGCTTTCGATAGGTTCCCACACAGGAGGTTGGTGAACAAAGTTAGAGCACATGGAATTGAAGGTAATATACTGGCATGGATTGAGAATTGGTTAACAGACAGAAAACAGAGAGTAGGAATAAACGGGTCTTTTTCAGGTTGGCAGACTGTGACTATTGGGGTACTGCAGGGATCGGTGCTTGGGCCCCAGCTATTCACAATCTATATCAATGATTTGGATGAGGGGACCAAATGTAATACTTCCAAGTTTGCTGATGACACAAAACTAGGTGGGAATGTGAATTGTGAGGAGGATGCAAAGAGGCTTCAAGGGGATATAGACAGGCTAAGTGAGTGGGCAAGAACATGGCAGATGGAATATAATGTGGAAAAATGTGAAGTTATCTACTTTGGTAGGAAAAACTGATTGGGAAATGTTGATATTCAAATGTTGATATTCAAAGGGACCTGGGTGTCCTTATATATGAGTCACTGAAAGCTAACATGGAGGTGCAGCAAGCAATTAGGAAGGCATATGGTATGTTGGTCTTTATTACAAGAGTATTTGAGTACAGGAGTAAAGATGTCTTCCTGCAAATATATAGGGTCTTGGTGAGACTGCACCTGGAGTATTGTGAAAGGATATACTTGCCATAGAGGGAATGCAACAAAGGTTCACCAGACTGATTCCTGGGATGGCGGGATTGTCGTATGAGGAGAGATTGAGTAGACTAGGCCTGTATTTTTTAGAGTTTAGAAGAGAATGAGAGGTGATCTCATTGAAACATATAAAATTCTTACAGTCTCGACAGGGTAGATGAAGGGAGGATGTTTCCACTGGCTGAGGAGTCTAGAACCAGGAGTCACAGTCTCAGAATAAGGGGTAGGCCATTTAGGACTGAAATGAGGAAAAATTTCTTCACTTAGAGGGTGGTGAATCTTTGGAATTCTCTACCCCAGAGGGCTGTGGAGGCTCAGTCATTGAGTACAATCAAAATAGAGATCGATAGATTTCTAGATATTAAAGGCATCAAGGAATATGGGAATAGTGCAGGAAAATGGTGTTGAGGTAGAAGATCAGCCCTGATCTTGTTGAATGGTGGAGCAGGCTCGAGGGGCCGGATGGCCTACTCCTGCTCTTATTTCTTATGTTCTTATGTACACTACCATGGTCTCCCTTTGGCAAGTAATCAATTCACTTATTTGCTGACATGTAGCTTTCCTGCATAGCTAGCAAGGCTCCTATTTGGAAAACATTTTGCTACTCTTTCTCATAAGCATCCCTCACCTTGCTTCAAATCATTCTGCACATATTCCGTCAGTGATAAAGCATATTAATTAAATCAAATCTCTGTGTATTTCTATTGTTTTTTACCATTACACCTCCACTTGGTGCCCTTTTAATGCTAACTTCCTACTTCGCCTTGGTGCTCCCTCATGTTCTGATAGCTGGCATGTTCTGATAGCTTTCCAGCAGCAATCTTTGGGGACTGAAGCCACACTCTATTCTGAAAGGAGAAAACCAAAGAGAACAAAGTAGAGAGTGCTAAGGCATTCTGCTTGCCATCATACAGAATGCAACCCGGGTGTGACCGGCATTTCTTAGTGGAGGTGAGAAAAGATGCAAGAAACAAGCAAATAAATATCATGAGTCTCACTACTTTTCTACATCTTAGGCTGTGAGCCCATATACAATCCAAGATTTGATCATGTACTCCCATACCTTCCAGCCTCATGACGGTTTCGTGATTGCACTATCTCAAAAGCCATACAAAAATAAAAGAAAACAATGCAAATGAATTTCTCCTCAGCCTTGCAATCTTGAATATAACAAATTGCCTCACACATTATCACAGGAGCAGAATCCCAGGTTATCCCTTTCCGATCATTCCCTAGGCATCTAGAGCATCTGATATATTTGGTCAAAAACCCAAAGAACCACCTGTAGAGCCTTTGATATCAACAAGATTCTTTGGCAAGTTTTGAGGCCACTAGGATCCCTCATCTTGTCTATACAGCGTTAACTGCGCTCTAGGATTCTTCTCCTTCATGGGTGCTTGTTGCAAAACATCTTCACACCCCCCTGCAAGGGCCTTCTTGTTATGTGCTCTTTTAAAGTAACAGCTTCACAGGGTACACCACTCAAATCCAAGGTGATTTGGTCATTCAATATTACCTTCCTACCCCACCCCCCCCAACCAACCACTGCCATCATGAGTAGCTTATAGAAATTCAGCGTGAATACTCTTTTATGCCTTTCTGTTATTCACACAACTTAAAGTCTCATTAAACTGGTTCATTAAAGCTTTATAACTACGCTCACACTCATCAGTTTTTGTAATCTCCATGCAGATGGATCCTTGCTATAGTCTGTTGAGATGTGGAGATGCCGGTGATGGACTGAGGTTGACAATTGTAAACAATTTTACAACACCAAGTTATAGTCCAGCAATTTTATTTTAAATTCACAAGCTTTCGGAGGCTTCCTCCTTCGTCAGGTGAACGATGTGAAAATGAAATCCTCGAGATGAAATCGCATTTATAATTCACAGAACAATGCTTGGTGAGTACAGATGGTCTGTTTGAGGTTGGGTGGCTGTTTAAAGGCGAGTAGTGGAGGTGTGGGGATGGCCATAGCGAGGTGTTTGTCCTCATTGATGACATGTTCCATCCCACCATCAAGCTCACCATGAACTACTCCTCAGAATCAGTTTCTTTCTTGGACACACGAATCTCCATCAAAGACGGGCACCTCAGCACCTCACTCTACCGCAAGCCCACGGACAACCTCACGATGCTCCACTTTTCCAGCTTCCACCCTAACCACGTCAAAGAGGCCATCCCCTATGGACAGGCCCTGCGAATACACAGGGTCTGCTCAGACGAGGAGGAACGTGATGGACACCTACAGACGCTGAAAGACGCCCTAGTAAGAACGGGATATGACGCTCGACTCATCGATCGACAGTTCCGACGGGCCACAGCAAAAAATCGCATAGACCTCCTCAGGAGACTAACACGGGACGCAACCAACAGAGTACCCTTTGTCGTCCAGTACTTCCCCGGAGCGGAGAAACTACGCCATGTTCTCCGCAGCCTTCAACATGTCATCAATGAGGACAAACACCTCGCTATGGCCATCCCCACACCTCCACTACTCGCCTTTAAACAGCCACCCAACCTCAAACAGACCATCGTTCGCAGCAAATTACCTAGCTTTCAAGAGAACAGCGTCCACGACACCACACAACCCTGCCACGGTAACCTCTGCAAGACATGCCAGATCATCGACACAGATACCACCATCACACGAGAGGACACCACCCACCAGGTGCATGGTTCATACTCCTGTGACTCGGCCAACGTTGTCTACCTCATACGTTGCAGGAAAGGATGCCCCAGAGCATGGTACATTGGCGAGACCATGCAGACGCTGCGACAACAGATGAACGGACACCGCGCAACAATCGCCAAACAGGAGGGTTCCCTCCCAGTCGGGGAACACTTCAGCAGTCATGGACATTCATCCACCGACCTTCGGGTAAGCGTACTCCAAGGCGGCCTTCGAGACACACGACAACGCAAAATCGTCGAGCAGAAATTGATAGCCAAGTTCCGCACCCATGAGGACGGCCTCAACCGGGATCTTGGGTTCATGTCACGCTACACGTTACCCCACCAGCGAACAAATGTTATCTGTTTTTAATATAACGGGTCAGTTGCTGTCTTTTCTATGTTTCTACCTCTCTATCTCGGTTTTTTTTTTGTTTGTTGTTTTTTTTTTGGTGATTTGTATATTCTGTGAGACCTGGCAGGTAACACCTGTCTGTCTGCACACTGATTGCCTTGGCAACGGGCAGTTGAAAAAACTGTCTGTACTCACCAAGCATTGTTCTGTGAATTATAAATGCGATTTCATCTCGAGGATTTCATTTTCACATCGTTCACCTGACGAAGGAGGTAGCCTCCGAAAGCTTGTGAATTTAAAATAAAATTGCTGGACTATAACTTGGTGTTGTAAAATTGTTTACAATAGTCTGTTGAGTTAGACACCAACTCAGTGTAGTCCTCTTTCCTGACACCAAGGATGCACTCGTAGATTTGCTGGACTTGTCAAATCATTGGAATTAGCCACTTTTGATCATGATTAACAATTGACTTTAGCCCATGAAAAAATGACTTATGGTCATTTTTATATAATTGCACTTGTGATTGAATGCAAGCCACTAAACATGCTTTATCTCCCTAATGATCCTCCTGGCCTCATGATTGGCTATATCATTATCTACCTATGCATCACCTCTTAATCACTCCAAGGAGTCTTTAAGTACCATTTGAAAGGATTTTTGCTTTGCTCAAAGCTCCCCTTCCCTTTGCAGTTACGTTAACAGGTTGCTATTTAACAGGTGAATGGTTAAGAGGGTCGCACTTCAGTTTGTCAACAACTTCAACTGCAGAGGCAGAAACATCATTAGCCAAATCATCTGCCTTTCAGTCCGCACTATAAGCGAGTCACATAGACCTGGTCCCAGGCTTCATGATCAACAAGATCCTTCTTGAAGCAAGTAAACTTTTCAGCCTGGTTATACCAATATTCAGCTGGCATTTGTTCATTGGTTAAGTGTTGTGAGCAGTTTCTCCTGCTCACCCGTGGCCCACCCCCCCCAAAAAAGGTAAATTAAACAGATCCAACCTTAAATGCTAAATTATTGATCTTCAACTGGTTGCCTTTCTGGGCATGACTTATCTTGGCTCTTCTCTTTTGTAATGCATTGTACTTTCCTGCTGCTCCTTCTCTGACAGCACTGCTTGCAGCTTTAACTGGTGACAACCATATTTTTCCATCAACAAGATATGGTTATTTCCTGGGAGTATTATAACACTGTCCCACTTAAACTTAAAGCAGAGGTGTTATATGTGTTTTATTACAGTGGAATATGACATCCTTACTAAATTGGATTGGATATTTCCCATGATAATTGAGTCAATTAGTATTTTTAATCTACCTGTAGTAATCTTGTACCACTGAGCAAAACCCGCATTAGAACATGTAACGTGGCATTAATGCTGCTAGAGTAAACTAACATGTTTTCAATTTTGGCAATAAGTCAGCATTAAAATTACTCTGAAAATCCGGCTCCTTTAATAGTAAAGAGAACAATTTTCAGCAACTTGCTCACCATGGCAATATGGACATTAATTTGATAGAATTTAGTTTCTTAGGGCAATGCTTCATGCATAGTGCTATCCTGCCACAAATTATATAATTGCAGAAGTCATCTTTCATGACAGCTTGTTATCAAGAATGAGTGCAGAGTTTAAATCATTGATTCTGATCCTACGCAAACTCAATAATTACCTACTCTCACTTCTATCTCAGCTTCTTTTCAGTGATTCTATGTTGCTGTTGATAAAATAATATTCCCTGAAATTTAAACAGAAGGAAACTGGTTTCTTGCTTGAAGCCAATCAGACTGGCCAAATTTGCTAAATTTAGCACAGTTCTAATAGAGAAAAATGCTGGGGCTTTAAGGTCACCTTTCCACACACCCCTAAAATGTTCTCCTTTCATATCTTTCAAAGTCAAAACTCAACACAACACCCCTTGGGTGCATGCAGAATTGAGGGAAATTAGAGTGTACATAGAAAGAGGTAAATTTCTGTTAGATTTTTATTTGATAAAATGAACAATTATAAAACACATATGACCAACAGTGTGGAATGTAACTCACAAACCTGGCATAAGAAAATGTAACTATTGGCAATACTTCACTCTGTCTTTCAAAGTATAAAGGATTGCTATGCAAATGCATAATTTGACACTTACAACAGTTAAGAAGGTGCTTCTGGCCATCCTACAGAACTAAAGAAGTAAATGCAGCTTTTTTCTCTATACAGTACCTCTCAAAGAAAAAAGCTTTATTTCTATATTTTGCACTTTTATCAAGTCAGCTATGAATTTACACACCGATGAAACGGTGGTATTTGGGGCTGAGGCAATCCTGTGAATTTAATACTCAATCCGTAATTCCGTAGTTCAGAAGATAACGGCCACCCCGTCCCTGAATGGTTACTTTGTACCTTCAAGTATCTGTGGGAAAATAACCCCTTCCCCATGTTTAATTTTTTCATATAAACATTTTTGTACGTGGTTGGCCTGCTGATCAGGTCCAAAGCTGGAGCACTAATACATGATGTTTTTTCGTCTCACCACTCCTGTTGCTTCAATGAAAGAAATGAACAGCAGGGGTGCTAGGAATTGAGGCTGCGTGAAGAATCATCATGCTTCACTACCCACCATTGGAAACACCACAAACATGGTGACCTAAAATCAAAAGGCAAGCCATTGAACAGTAAGCCTTTGTTTTTAAAATTTGCATTTACAATTAATCCTTTAAAATAAATTAGACATGTTAGAGTAGGTTTCTGAAAATATTCAAATCCATTGTCGGGTTTTATCCTGGAACAGTTTTTTAAAAATATTTGAGTCATTTTTAAAACAGTAATTACATTGCTGAACATTAGACAGATGTTCTGCAGGTGTCTTGCAAACTGTGAACATGGTTAAATTCACTAAAACATGTGACCGCTCCATTTTAACAAAACACCCTGATGTTGTTAATTAGCATGTATGTTTTACCTGTTGTAGGACTGTATTAGTCATTGGAGGTATACTTAATGCACAGCATCTTGAGTAGGATTTCTCTCTCAAGTCCTGCCTGTTTTCTAGCAAGGCTCAGGTGGACGGTAGGAGAAAATGAGTTGGAACCCATTATACCAGAACCCCACCCATTTTTACTTATGTGCCAACATTGTGAAATGACATGATACAAAGGAATTATATTGTATGTCACATTTCCTATCATTACATGAATGGAAGAAAGGTCAGTGAAGAGCACATGTCCAGTATTGTCGAGGCTGGCAGAGGCCACTTAAAAATTAAATGGCTTTTCACAGGAAGCGTAAACAATCATGGGCTGATCAATTTGTGCTCCATTATCAGCATATCTCCCTGGAATGCAATGGGGCTAGACACTGACTGGCTCCTTTAAGCTACTACAGGCACCAAAGACCTACGGCAGCAATAATTTTCCAACCTCCTCCTCCACACCAGGCCATGGTTTAAACTTTGGAGTGAGTGGAAAACCCATCAAGAGTTCACAAATTTTTTTTAAATTAGTCTGATGCCAGGAATTTTGATGGGTTCAGTGCTGAATTCGGAGGGTGACCAGAAGTCTCACCTCACCACCCTTTTGATGGCGTGGCTGCCAGAGAGGAAAGTCATGGCCACTGTATCAGTGTAGTTGAAGCGTATTTATAACTTATTACATTTATTCTTTTCTTTTTTCCTTTAGAGCAAGAATGGGAAGAATCATTTTGATTCACAAATGTTAACAGAGGGACAATGTAAAAATGAAGTGATATTTATTTTTTGTGACAGAGTGGAAGGCAGAATCTGCCTGCATCCATCTGAAACTTTCCAAGTTATTTCCTGAGGTAGGGCATCAATTCAAAAATACCATCTGTGCCAGCTGGAGGGTACAGAATGCTGATCAACTGCTGCAGAGATGGGACATGTCAAACAAACTCATGATTGCTTTTAGTTGCCTACTTTTTGAAGCTTTTCATAATAGATATTAAACAACGTATTTAAGAGTGGACTGTGATTACATACATTTGTAAATGTGCTTATTTCTCATAGCTTATTGTATGTATGGTATACAGTTATAAAGACAAGATTATCTTAATTCCACCATGGAATGATCCGCTTATGGCATTAAAGGATATTATTTTAGGATGAAATTCTGGCAGGTGCAGGCAGATTTTGCATTCCACTCTATCACAAATTCTGGTATGCGATTCCACAGGATGAGCGTCACGTTTTGGGATATTTTGACCATTTTTCCATGAAAAGGATTTAGATGTGAGTTATTTTTAAAATGTACATCCTTTTAAACTGTGGTTTGAGCTCATTTCAAAGCTGGCCCGCATTAAGGCTGGCTCTACCAGTCAGCCCTCTGTCCTGAAATGCGTCATGAATAAAATGACCTATTTTCCTTTCCAGGAAAGTTTCTGAATCAGCAAGGCTGCAAGAGTAATCAGTTTTTTTGGAAAAGGGAACACTGTGAGGGCCTTCACTGAGGCATAGAGGTTAAAAATGTTGGAAGGTATTTAGAAGAACTCACCCCACTCACCCACACCCCCGCTCACCTCACCCCCACCACCCCCCACTCACCACCCCCCACCACCCGCACCCCGCCGTCCCACACACCCCCATCACCCACCACCCCTCACATTCCCCACACCCGCACGCCACACCCCCCCACCACCCCCCACATTCCCCCTTGCCTTTTTGTAAGAAAACAACCGCCTGGAATTTCTGCTGGGGATCTCTGGCAGGAGATCAGCAGAGCCCAGCAGAACTGAGAAGCAGCATAAACAGCTCAAAATGGTCATTGCTGCTGTTTCTCCCAGGTTTTTTGCTGATCTTCTGCTAAAGTTATGGGGCAGGAGATTGTAAGAACTCTACAGAAATTCAGGGCCAATGATACATCTAGGGCCCAATGTTTCACCGTACAGTCACTTCTAGAGATGTAATCTAAATTCTGATTTTAAAATCATTATTCAAATTTAAATGACAAAAATGTTATTGAATTTAAAGGCCCAATTTTCCTGAAAATGGGAAAAATAGGGTTGAGCTGGCCCCAATGAACCACTTTGTATGTGCTTGCAGTGCAGAGGGCTGGACTGGACCAACCCAATTTTCCAATAGGAGTGCCTTCACCTAATGTAGCCTATGCTACAGGTGCTGAAAAAGCTTGCAAAAAAAACCAGGGTCTAAAGCACACTTGGTTGCAGCATCCCCACCATATATAGTGGGGACAGAAAAGTGAATTGATTGATTACAATGAAGATCCTGCTGCAGAAAGTGGCCCAAAGGAGGGTGACCCGATCTCATTTGGGGCTGAAGACCACCTTCCAGTAAAAGCACGAGAGATGTTGCCAACCAAGTCCTTGGAGTCGCCCAGGTCACTGGCTGCAAATGAGGAATACGTTTCCTGGTAACAGGAGGAAGACAATGGTAAATGTGCACCTCACTGTTTTACAAATTTCTTGTGAGGCTCATCAAGAATGGCACAAACCTAAGATGAGAGCTCCACACCCTTTACAAGGTAGAATTTCAAGCATTATATAAATTTTCATTATGCCAAAACTGTATACAATACTTCTCTTGCAAGTGAAGGTGGTGGATTTGGGGCAGCAAGCAGATACTCAGGTTCCCAGCCCAGGGCCTTCCTCTGCTATTAAGGTGTTTGTCAGTTGGTCAGCAACCATGGATGCAAAACCTTTGTATATAGGCCATAGGATTGATATAAAAAACCATAATGCCTACACAGATGCCATCTGCGACACCATGCACTTGATGGAAGAGAAAAGAAAGAACTTGCAGTCATGTAGCACCTTTTGGGATGCCCCAATGCGCTTTACAGCCAATGAAGTATTTTGAGTGTTTCACAGTTCTAATGTAGGCAAATGCGGCAGCCAATTTCCACACAGAAAGATCCCACAAAGAGCAATGAGATAAATGACCAGATAATGTGTTTTTAGTTGAGGGATAAATGTTGGCCAGGAGATCGCCCTGCTCTTCTTCGAATAGTTCCATGGGATCTTTTCTAACCAACTGATCAGGAAGACAGGGCCTCAGCTTAATATCTCACCCAAAAGACAACACCTCCAACAGTGCAGCATTCACTCAATATTGCACAGTACTATCAGCCTAGGTGATGTTCTCAAGTCTCTGGAGTGGAGCTTGAACCCATGACCCTTTGCTACTTCTGAGCTAAGGCTGACACCATCCAGTAGTCTACTATCCAAGGAAAGCTCAGTATCCTATCCAGATAAAGCCTCCTTACCACATTGGAAGCGTAGTATCTTACACTTGCTTAATATAGATGTGAATTGCAAACTGTCTGATGTGGCGCAAGTTCCCAGGGGAGCTTGGAAGGAGCTAGCAGCATGTACGCTTCATGCTGTGATCCTTTAGGTGATAGTTCAACTGCGTGGTAGTCTACTTTGTGAAGCAGGGGCCATGAAGCCAGGTCTCCTCCTACATGTCCAAGCACATGTGCAGGGATCTGAAAACACGAGTCCCTGCATAGCTTCAAAAAAGCTCATGCAGTTCTGAAAAATTAACAACTCAAAAAAGTCTTAAAAGTAGGCAGGCAACACACTAAAATAAAATGTTCAAGTGACTATTGATGTTGGCCCCAAATATCAAATAGTAGCAAAATTATGTAATAGTGTAAATAATAACAGGTTGTGGACTTAATTATAAGGTTAAATAGATATAACCCCAAATTACATACAGTATTCACATATAAAACATAATGGTGATGAATATCCATGTGAGACACATCCCAGCATCAGTGCAATATTGTAACCCCCCAGCCCCACCCTCAGGACCTACATCAATGATCCCACCCAAGTTCATAGGGTCAGGGGTATGTCCCTTAATTTCCATACCAATGGCGGGTGCCCACGCCTCTAGTGTGCATATAGGTCACCTGCCTTGCCCCCCCCCACCCCCAGAAAGAATTGTGCAGTATTCGCAGGAAAAAAAAATTTGCAATCGCCTCAAGGATCCAGGCTGTTATCCTGGCCTGAACTCAGATGGGATCGACAACTGCCAATCAATGGCCTGGTATATCTGCCCTCACCATAAATGCCAATGATGCGGCTAGCTAATTGGGGGCCAGAGACACAGGAAGTCCTGGTGTTGAGAGTCCTCGACTCAGACCCTGGCCCACCTCTGGCATATCGGGGTCCCAGTCAAACATTCAGCCCTTCCAGCACACTCATACTAGAATTGCAGAAGGAGTGTGTCAGAAGGGTTGCAGATTTTCAGATGAATTAGTTAATAAATTGCAACTACGAGAATTTGTAAATATTTTTCATACAATTACTCTACCAAAATTGATAAACAGGTTTGTTTAAAAAAAAATTACAGACTAGTTCTAATAATAACTCATTCAGACAATCTAAACATTAACTGCTTAATCAATTTATTTTCTCTGCACAATTTCTCCTTTGCCTCTCTCCTCAAACATGTCAAATACTTAAATCAGGCTAGTCTGCCCCTCTATCCAACCTGTTTGAAAAGTCCCTTCTCTGTGCCAGTCCCTCGATTACAAGTCAGTTTCTCTGTCGCAAACTCCCTCTCTTTCGATCTGTGCAAAGCAGTGCAGTGGGTCAGTAGACCACATTTGTCTTATATTCTATTCTCAGCCCAATATATCTACTCTCCAAATCCAATGCCTGGTGACAACTCTACAATCTTCGACTTCAGACTGCCGCTAGATGCCCAACTAACGCAGAGCCAAAGAACTGTAAATGTGCGAGAACTCCAGTACGCAAATGCGCTGAAGAGCTCAGACCCGCATCAACAACCTCCAGCGTGCACATGCGCAGAAGAATGTTGCAAGGCATTGTGGGGTGATTTTGGAAGACTGGCTAGGCAGCAGTGGAAGTGATTATTTTTGTCAGCAAACACTAACATACCACTAAAGCTGATGATTAGCAACCATGCAGAATATTTTTTACCTCAAAGAGTGGACTATTAAAAGGTCGCTGATGAGTCAGATTCTTCAATTTCTCTCATCAGTCTCAAGGTGTTTTTTTTTAAATCATTCATGGGATGTGGGCGTCGCTGGCGAGGCCGGCATTTATTGTCCATACCTAACTGCCCTTTAGAAGGTGGTGGTGAGCCGCCTTCTTGAACCGCTGCAGTCCGTGTGGTGAAGGTTCTCCACAGTGCTGTTAGGTAGGGAGTTCCAGGATTTTGACCCAGCAATGATGAAGGAACGGCGATATATTTCCAAGTCAGGATGGTGTGTGACTTGGAGGAGAATGTGTAGGTGGTGTTGTTCCCATGTGCCCGCTGCCCTTGTCCTTCTAGGTGGTAGAGGTCGCGGGTTTGGAAGGTGCTGTCGAAGAAGCCTTGGCGAGTTGCTGCACTGCATCCTGTGCATGGTACACACTGCAGCCGCTGTGCGCTGATGGTGGAGGGAGTGAATGTTTAAGGCGGTGGATGGGGTGCCAATCAAGCAGGCTGCTTTGTCCTGGATGGTGTCGAGCTTCTTGAGTGTTGTTGGAGCTGCACTCATCCAGACAAGTGGAGAGTATTTCATCACACCCCTGACTTGTGCCTTGTAGATGGTGGAAAGGCTTTGGGGAGTCAGGAGGTGAGTCACTTACCACAAAATACCCAGCCTCTGACCTGCTCTTGTGGCCACAGTATTTATGTGGCTGGTCCAGTTAAGTTTCTGGTCAATGGTGATCCCCAAGATGTTGATGGTGGGGGATTTGGCGATGGTAATGCCGTTGATTGTCAAGGGGAGGTGGTTAGACTCTCTCTTGTTGGAGGTGGTCATTGCCTGGCACTTGTCTGGCACGAATGTTACTTGCCACTCATCAGCCCAAGCCTGGATGTTGTCCAGGTCTTGCTGCATGTGGGCACGAACTGCTTCATTATCTGAAGGGTTGCGAATGGAACTGAACACTGTGCAATCATCACCACTTCTGACCTTATGATGGAGGGAAGGTCAATAATGAAGCAGTTGAAGATGGTTGGGCCTAGGACACTGCCCTGTGGAACTCCTGCAGCAACATCCTGGGCCTGAGATGATTGGCCTCCAACAACCACTACCATCTTCCTTTGTGTTAGGTATGACTCCAGCCACTGGAGAGTTTTCCCCCTGATTCCCAATGACTTCAATTTTACTAGGGCTTCTTGATGGCACACTTCGTGAAATGCTGCCCTGATGTCAAGGGCAGTCACTCTCACCTCACCTCTGGAATTCAGCTCCTTTGTCCATGTTTGGACCAAAGCTGTTATGTGGTACTAGTGGAACCCAAACTGAGCATCGGTGAGCAGGTTATTGGCAGGAATGACCACCGCACAGTCCTTGTGAGGATGGAGGATTTGCACAATATAGATGCATCAGAGCTTAAGCACAGAGGTTGGGAAAGACTGAGAATGAACCTCTAACGGAGTGAAATGCTATCAGAGTGAGGATATTCAACTGGGAATTTGGTGAGTATGGGAATTAGGTGCAGAGGGGGAAGGAGGTGCTAAGTGATTTAAACCAATGAATTATAGACTCGACTAAGACTAGGCGGAGCATAAAGGGAGTGCAAGGAATCAAAAATCAAGAAAAATTCAAAAGTGACGTCACAAGAGAAGGAAGAGCGCCGAGGGTAAGTCAGTGAGTATTTAGTTCATTGGTTAGTATTTTTAGTGGTTATTGGGGATAAAAGGAGTGGAGGCCAGAGAGCAGAAGGAGCGAGACCAGTGACCGAGAGCAGGGCAGGAACAGAAAGCTGAGACCCACTCAAACTCAGACAGAAGTTCAAAGGAGTGACATCAGGTTGGTGACTGGTTGGTGAGTCATGTATTTTTTTGCTCTCTAAGCTAGGGGAATGGTTTTAAACTAGGAACTTATAACTTGCTAATACTTTATCAAATTAATAACAAAATAGATAAATTAATTAGTTGAAAAAATAACTAAAAATAAACCAAGTGAATTAATTACATAAAAACTTTAATTAAGAAAATAAATAAAACAAGGTTAGATAGAGATGGCAGCACAGGTGCTATGCCGTAACTGCAGCATGTGGGAGTTTGTGGAGAGCAGTGTGATCCCAGGCAACCACATCTGCAGTAAGCGTCTGCAGCTCAAGAAACTTCGGCTCAGAGTCGTTGAGCTGGAGTCCAAGGTGCAGACATTGCGATGCATCAGGGAGGGGGAAGTGTTACCTGGACACTTTGAGCCAGGAGACAGTCACACCCCTTAGGTTAGGCAGTGGTTTAGATTTGGTTAATGGTCAGGGACAGGAGGATGTGACTACAAGTCAGGCAGGTATGGGGACCGCAGGTGCAGTGGTGGAGGAGTCTCAGCCTTTGCTATTGTCCAACAGGTACAAGGTACTTGCTACCTGTGTGGATGAGAACAAAGACTGCAGAGAGGATGGGCAAATTGACCACAGCTCCGTGATACAGGAGGTCATTCAATTAGGGGGAGCGAAAAGGAATGTGATAGTGTTAGGGCACAGTATAGTCAGGGGGATAGATACTGTTCCCTGCAGCCAGGACCGGGAGCCCCGAAGATAGTGTTACCTGTCTGGTGTCAGGGTTAAGGAAATTTACTCGCGGCTGGACAGGAACTTGAAGCAGGAGGCGGAGAACCCAGATGTCGTGGTCCACATAGGAACCAACGACATAGGTAGAACTAGGAATAAGGTTCTGCTGAGGGAGTTTGAGGAGCTAGGGTCCAAATTAAAAAGCAGAACCTCGAAGGTAATAATCTCTGGATTACTACCTGAGCCACGCATAAATTGGCATAGGGACAAACAGATTAGATGATTAAATGTGTGGCTGAAAGAGTGGTGTGGGAAGCAGGGGTTTCAATTCATGGGGCACTGACACCAGTACTGGGGAAAGAGGAGCTGTTCCAATGGGATGGACTCCAATTTTACCCGGCTGGGACCAGTGTCTTGGTGAATCGAATAACTAGGGTGGTACATAGGGCTCTAAACTAATAAGGGGGGGGGGGGGTTCAGGTAAGGATAAATTGATAAGTCTAAAGAGAAAAGTCAAGGCTGTAGAGCAGAGTAGCGATTTGGGTAAAAACAAGCAGAGTGTGTATCGTGAAGGGATACAGAGTTTAACAAAGGTAAAAAGGCATTAGTGACTAAGGTCATGTCAGGGAAAACTAGTAAAAAGTTAAATTTAAAGGCATTATATCTGAATGCATGAAGCATTTGTAACAAGACAGATGAATTAATGGCACAAATAGAAATAAATGGGTTTGATCTAGTAGCCCTTACTGACGCATGGTTGTAGGGTGACCAAGGTTGGGGTCTAAATATGCCAGGGGGTGGCCCTGATAATAAAGGATGAGATAAAGGCAGTAGTGAGAAAGGATCTTAGCTCAGAAAATCAGGGTGTAGAATCAGTATGGGTGAAGCTAAGAAATAACAAGGGGCAGAAAACACTGGTGGATGTAGATTACAGGCCCCCTAACAATAGTTATAGTGTTGGACAGGGTATAAATCAGGAAATTAGGGGAGCAAGTAACAAGGGTAATGCAATAATCATGGGGGACTTTAATCTTCATGTGGACTGAGCAAACCAAATTGACAAAGATAGTTTGGAGGACGAGTTAATGGAATGTATTCGAGACAGTTTTCTAAAACAATATATTAAGGAACCAACTAGGGAACAGGTTATTTTAGATATAGTATTGTGGAATGAGGCTGGGTTAATTAGTAATCTTATAGTTAAGGATCCTCTGGGTAAGAGTGATCAAAATATGATAGAATTTCATACTGAGTCTGAAACTAGGGTCTTAAATTTAAGCAAAGCCAATTACGTAGGTATGAGGGGCGAGTTGGCTGAGGTAGATTGGGAAATTAGATTAAAAGAGATGATGGTAGATAAGCAATGGCGACCATTTAAAGAAATAATTCATAATTCCCTTGAAGAATAAAAACTCCACACTAAAAATGATCCAACCATGGTTAACTAGAGTAGTGAAGGATAGTATTAGATTAAAAGAAGAGGCTTACAACATTGCCAAAAGGAGTAGTAAGCCTGAGGATTGGGAGAGTTTTAGAAATCAGCAAAGGATGACCAAGAAATTGATAAAGTGGGAGAAAATTGAATGAGAGTAAATTAACAAGAAATATAAAAACAGATTGTAAGAGCTTCTGCAATTATGTAAAATGGAAGAGAGTAGCAAAAGTAACATGGGTCCCTTAGAGGCAGAGACAGGAGAAATTATAATGGGGAATAAGGAAATGGCAGAGACATTAGACAAATATTTAGTATCTGTCTTCACAGTAGATATTACAAAAAACATACCGGAAATAGTGGGGAACCAAGGAATAAAGAGAGGGAGAAACTTAAAGTAATTAAGATTAGTAAAGAAAAAGTTCTAGAGAAATTAATGGGACTAAACGCTGACAAATCCCCTGGACCTGATGGCCTACATCCAAGGGTTTTAAATGAGGCGGCTGCAGAGATAGTGGATGCATTGGTTTTGATCATCCAGAATTCCCTAGATTCTATAACGGTCCCCGTGGATTGGAAGGTAGCAAATGTAATCCCGCTATTCAAGAAAGGAGGGAGAGAGAAAACAGGGAACTATAGGCCAGTTAGCCTGACATCAGTAGTGGGGAAAATGCTGGAATCTATTGTTAAGGACGTAGTAATGAGTCACTTAGAAAATCATAATATGATTAGGCAGAGATTGAGTAGAATGGGCCTATACTCTCTGGAGTTTAGAAGAATGAGAGGTGATCTCATTGAAACATATAAAAATGTTAGAGGACTTGACAGGGTAGTTGCTGATAGGCTGTTTCCTCTGGCTGGAGAGTCTAGAACTCGGGGTCATCGTCTCAAGATAAGGGGTCGGCCATTTAGGATCAAAATGAGGAAAAGTTTCTTCATTCAAAAGGTTGTGAATCTTTGGAATTCTCTACCCCAAAGGGCTGTGGATGCTCTGTCGTTCTGTATATTCAAGGCTGAGTTCGATGGATATTTGGACACCAAGGGAATCAAGGGATATGAGGATAGGGCAGCAAAGTGGAGTTGAGACAGAAGATCAGCCATGATCTTGTTGACTAGTGGAGCAGGCTCAATGGGCCATATGGCCTACTCCTGCTCCTATTTCTTTTGTTCTTATGTTATGGCAGCTGCTAGGAAAGTGGGTGCAGGCCTACATGATGTGCTTCTGGTGATCACACACTACTTGTACATGAATGGAGAGGAAGCTATCACAATTCAGGATGATGTGGGTACAGTAAATTATGTCCTGGACTTGGGAGAATCCTGCAATTTCTGTGAACCCTAGAGCTCCATCCTGCTGGGTCTGGTTGTCCATGAGGAAAGTGATTAAAGTGTTTGCTCCAGCAATCATGGCATCAGTCACATGCTTAAAGCAAACATAAACTGTTTGCTCCTTCCTCTTCTTGCTGCTGCTCCTCTTCCTCTAGCTCAAGTGAAATTACTAGAAAAAAGGGCACTGTCAGAAATCCCTTAAGATTTCAACAGGTTGTACAGCCACTAAAAGTATCTAAGTAGCCAAGAACCATTATCAATTACCAGCAAAATGTCTCCCAAAACTTTGCAGCGTTTGAAATGCCAGCAGGTGGGTATCCCTTTAAACAGCACTGTAATAGCTGCCTCCCAACTTATACAACCCATGGTTTGTGGATGGGTTGAGAAAGTAGCGGTGGCAGTGCTGACTGACACGAAAATGACTTAGGGGATCCTGCCAATGTCAGTTGACCATTTATTAAATATTGTAATTAGTCTTCTGGCCGTTTCCGGCAGAAGCGCTGGTCACATAAATCGAGGTCCACCCAAAAGTGAGAACAGGTGGACCTCCCGCTGTATATTGGTAAATTTTTTTCCCCTAATTTTCGTGATGCATCTGTCCCATTTACAGGCATAAAAGGGGCGGTTGCAAGACATAGGAACATGAGTGGGTTATTCAGACCCTCAAGGCTGTTCTGCAATTCAAGTAGATCATGGCTGACCTGTACCTCAACTCCATTTACCCACCTTTGTTCCATATCCCTCGATGCCCTTACCAAATAAAAATCTTCCCACTTGTTCTAGATTCCCCCACCAGTGGCCGCATATTGTCTACCTTGAGCAATAATGGGCCAGATTTTGCTATAGCAGGGCACAGTGAGGGAAACAGGGCAACTGGGACCTAAGTTGTCAGGGCAATCAACAGGGAATATCCTTAACTAATGAGATTTAAGGATTGGGAAATAAACACAGGAAGGATTGAGAAGGAGGGTGAATTAAAGGGATTGAATTCAATATCAAATCAGGTACAGAAAGATAAATAAAGGGAGGGAAAGAAAGATTAGATTGAGAGAAAAGGAGAGACAGAAATGTGAATGGAAAAATAAGAAAAAAAATTTTAAATTTGACATTTTTAAAATCTCCCTGAAAAATTCAAAACCTGAAGGAATAAGACTCCACACTTGTAATAGTTAATTATCAATGCCAGAGAGGTTGATTGGCAGCAATTAACACTTATCATGGTGTTAAAAGGGTATTTACACTTGTAATGACAAGACTTAACTTTCTGTGACGAGTTTAATGGGCAATTAATGGGCAAATACAGCAAGCTCCTAAAAAATACGGGACGTCTAAGGGCGACATTTCTGTTTTCACAAAGCTAACGGCGCAGCAGCGCATCTCAGACAGCAACTTTTGAATATTCACATTTCACCATGCATCTGCTCCTCCCCTGAAGTTGCTGTACCATTCACCCATAAATAACGGCGAGCGCCATTAGCCTCAGTTATTTTGACAGCAAATTCTGGCTCATTGCTTTACCAGCAGATTTAAGTAGTAATTAGAAATGACCCAGTTTTTTCCATGCCAGCAGATACAGTACATCAAAGTTAGTATCTTAATTACATTCTTGTGGTTCTGTCCCATTATAGTGATCTACGAAAATGAGAAAACAGAAACGAATAACACATAATTACTCTTTAGATGATACAACACAAATTATATGTTGATTAAAAACAGATGCATGTGATCACAGTGTGAAAACTGTGCTGCAGTAAGAAACAAATGTATTGTTTTGCCCTTTCAATATTTTTATGGTGGGGGGGGGGTGGATTTTCAGTTAGTTTGTTGTTCACACACAGAGGTTTCGCCAAGTTTAGTAGCAGTTTCTTTGCTTTTGCAAGTTTTGCAATGCATGCAGATTTTGGACACCGCCCCAATGTCATCGGATCTCATAATATGTCACTGTAATTTCTCCTGACTGCTTCAATTAGATTGCCAATGGCACCTTTATCCTCAGGGTTGAGTTGTTTGAAGGCCACACAGGTACAGGTCTTCCTATGGACCAGTCAGGTTGATCTGGGCTTTTCCTTTCACAATAATATGGGATACCCATATTTTCACATAGAGCAGAAAGCAACACATCCAACGCAAAAGATCAACATAGTGAGCAATTACCACCAACTGTGCTTTCTTGGTAACTGTATTCACAGCGACTCTCAGGACAAGTGGCATTTGGGGGGTACATCGCCTTTCTCTCCAGCCTTCAGCTCAGCCCAGGTAAGCAGCGGCTTCTTCTCCTTGATCTTGGGACAGTACTTGTGGGCTGTGTCGCAATCTACCTGTCTCAGTTTAACCTGTGATAAACTGGTTAATCACGGAAGGAACCTCAAGTCAAGGATTGAGCATTAGTGTTGAAGGCAGACATAACGAGGTCACTTCACAAACAGGGCTAGATCCTGCTTGGGGTGAATTTCCTGACCGCTGTCAAAGTTCTTGGGCCTCTTCCCAAAGAGCGGATTGAAAGTCTTCTACTTCTGCTTCCATAGAACAGAAGGGGCTGGCGCCACTGTCTTCCCCAGCAATTCATTTCGAGCACTACAATGTTCAAGAGCATGCCAGCCTATAAAGGAACCCTGAATTGAATACAGAACAACAGCAACAACAAAAGCTTAGATGTACCTAGCACCTTTAATGTAGGAAAATGTCTCATGGCACAAAATCATATTGGGGCAAGGAAAACCAGATGCTGAGTCAAAGAAGCAGCGCATTAGGTGGTGTGAACAAAAGCTTGGTCATAGAGGTGAGTTATAAAGAGTGTCTTAAAGGAGGAGAGGGAGTTGGTGATACAGAGGTGTTTAGGGAGGGAATTCCAGAGTGTGGGACCAAGGTGACTGAAGGCACAGTTGCCAATGGTGGGGAGAAAGGAGGCAGAGATGCATGTGAGGACGGAGTCAGAGAAATGTAATAATTGGGGGAGGTTGTAGGATTGGTGGAAGTTATAGAGATGGGCGAGAGCGGGGTTGAGATCATGGAGGGATTTAAACATTGGGATAAGAATTTTAAACTTGGTGTTGAGGGACTGGGAGCCAATATAGGTAAGCAAGGAGAATGGTGATATTTGACTGGAATTTGGAGCAGATACGGGCAAAAGCTGAAGTTTACAGAGGGTGGCGAGTTGAGGATGGAGGCTGGTCAGAGGAGCATTCAAGTGATCAAATCAAAGACATGAATAAGGGTTTCAGTGGAAGATGGGCTAAGGTAGGGGTGTAGGTGGGAAATATTAAAGACGTGGACGTAGGTGCTATTTACAATTGAGAAAGTATAGGGTTGGAAACTCAGCTTGGCGGTCAAACAGGATGGTGCGGTTGCAAGCTATGTGGTTCAGCCTGAGATAGTGGCCTCAGAGGTTGGAGTTGGTATCAAGGGTACAAAGCATATGCTGGAGGCTGAAGATGATGGATTTAATCTTTCCAATGTTTAGCTGTAAGATATTATACTTTATTCAATACTGGATGTCAGACAAGCAGTCTAATGGCACAGAGGCAATGCAGTCAAGAAAGATGGTGGAGGTAGAGCTGGATATCAACAGCAAATTTAAGGATTCCTCAGGGTAGATTTGGGTATACTCCCACTATATGGAAGAAGTTTTTGAAAGCTACTTTGCATCACTTCACTACAGAACATGATGCTGAGTTAATCAGCATCGTAGGGTGGATGATAAGTTGTCAAAGTGGATGCAGAAATAATCTTAGCTCAAATAATGGATCTCAAAACAGATCTGGCTGAGGGTGCTCAAAGAAATAGGGGCTATGCTCTGTCAGGGAATTTTGGCAAGCTATTTAAAGGCAACCCGTAGCATCTTAAACAGGAGGTGCACTTTAAATCGTGTATAGCGAACAGCAATATTCTACAGCAGCAGACAGCACGATTCTCTGATGCAGCGGCAGATGTACCCATGGACCAAGTCAGCAGCCGGAAGGAGATCCTCTCCCCCTCGAACAGGCCATGGGTACCCAGGCAAATTAAGGGACACTCTTTGTGGTATTTCAGGAACCCACCAGAGCTGTCCAGGAATCAGAATCGTACTTGAGGACTCCAATGGTTTGTTTGATGAGGGCTCCAGTTGACCTGTAGATCTGAGTGTAATGCAGTTCGGCCACCAAGCCTGGGTTTCCGAGAAGAGTCATGAGCCAAGTGCGCAGGGGATAGCCCTTGTCCTCAAGTAGCCAACCGTTCACTTGCTGTGAAGGGGCAAAGAGGATTGATGCAATATAAAGGCATCATGGCATCTGTCAAGAGAGTAGCCACAGACCTACAAGATATGTTGCTGGTGATTACACATCAGTTGCACACTAATGAGTGGAACACCTCGCCATTCATGAAGACAGTGGGGTTGTGTGAAGGAGCCTACAGAATGACATGAGTCCATCAATGATGCCCTGGGCTTGGAGGAAGCTGCATTCTGGGTGAACCCCAAAGCCTTATCCTGCTGTTTCCAGTTGTCATTGGGGAAAATTCTTAAACTGTTTGTTCTATGAAATACGGCATCAGTCACATGCTTATGCATGCATGAACTGCAGATTGACTGATGTTACTGATATCCACTGTGGCAGCCTGGAAGGAGCCAGAGGCAATAAAAGTTCAGGTCTGCAATGCTCTTGGCTGGAACAGACAATGTAGTGCTAGCTGTGGAAGATGGTTGCAGGTCTCGTTATAGGACACAATACAACTCCGTCAGCATCCGTAGAGAAGCACAGCCACCTTATGCGCTACTGCTGAAAGAACTGCAGACATGCTGTCCTGGGCCTATAAAGTCTGTTGCGAAGATAAGGATTCCTGTGAGCACGCCTCTTCTTCTATTGCTCTCTCTGCAGCTGCATCTCTGTTTGTTCATTCCTCTTGCTGTTGCTCCACCTCTGAAGCCCCTTAATAGTTCAGAACATTTTGCAGCCTCTATAAGCACTTGGAAATCATCTAAGTAGCAAAAAAACGACCTCGTAATACAAGCAAATGTCACACAAAACATTCTACCGTTTTACCTGAGAGCAGCTGAGGGTCCCTTTAATCTCACCGTAAATGGCCTCTTTCTGATTTGTACCGCCCATCATTTATGGGCGGAGTCAGCAACTGATGATAGCAATGCAGGCAGAGGCAAAAATGGCATTGGGGGGTCCTAACTGTGTCTTCAGATCACAATTAGCATACATTCTATTCGGTCTGTTTCCGGCAGCAGCTCTGGCTGCCTAAATCGAGGTCCGCCTGAAAATCGCAACAGCTAGAAACTAGCGGGAAGTTGACAGTTCTATTTCCCATGTAATTTTAGTCCTGCTACTGCCCCATTTTTAGATGCAAACGGAGCAGTAGCGAGACAAAAATCATCCTGTCAACCTTGATTTTCAAAAAGCCTTTGACAAGCTAATGTGCAAAGGGTTACTAAATAAAGTTATATCCTGTGGGACAAGTGGGCAGATTTTGGGTTGGATAAGGAATTGATTGCATTCTCGTAGACAGAAGGTTGATTTTCATGTTAGTGGTTCTGCATGTGGACCAATAACTAGTGGAGTCACCCTGGGATCTGTATTAAGGCCATTGCCCTTCCTCATCTTTATCAATGACATCGATGGAGACATTGTGGGAACTGGACGCAGGTTGCCGGATGATACAAAGATAACTTTAAAACCAGCAAAGGATGACTAAAAGAATAATAAAGAGGGAGAAAATAAATTGAGAGTAAACTAGCAAGAAATATAAAAACTGACAGTATAAGCTTCAACAAGTATATAAAAAGGAAGAGGGTAGCTAAAGTAAATATTGGTCCCTTAGGGGACGAGACTGGGGAAATAACAATGAAAAACAAGGAAATGGCAGAGGAATTGAACAAATATTTTGTATCTGTCTTCACAGTAGAAGACACTAATAACATACCAATAATGGTAGAAAATCAAGGGGCAAAGGGGAGGGAGGAACTAAAAACAATCACTATCACTAGAGAAAAAGTACTAGGTAAACTAATGGGTCTAAAGGCTGACAAGTCCCCTGGACCCGATGGCTTTCATCTGAGGGTCTTAAAGGAAGTGGCTACAGAGGTTGTAATCTTCCAGAATTCACTAGATTCTGGAAAGGTCCCAGCGGATTGGAAAACCGCAAACATAACACCCCTATTCAAGAAGAGAGTGAGACAGAAAGCAGGTAACTATAGACCAGTTAGCCTAATATCTGTCATTGGGAAAATGCTAGAATCCATTATTAAGGAAGTAGTAGCAGGACATTTGGAGACTCATAATACAATCAAGGAGAGTCAACATGGTTTTATGAAGGGGAAATCATGTCTGACAAATTTATTAGAGTTCTTTGAGGAAGTAACGGGCAGGGTGGATAAAGGGGAACCAATGGATGCAGTATATTTGGATTTCCAAAAGGCATTCGATAAGGTGCCACATAAAAGATTACTGCACAAGATACGAGCTCATGGTGTTGGGGGTAATATGCTGGCTTGGACAGAGGATTGGCTAACTAACTGAAAACAAAGAGTCGGGATAAAAGGGTCATTTTCAAAATGGCAATCTGTAACTAGTGGGGTGCCGTAGGGATCAGTGCTGGGGCCTCAACTATTTACAATATATATCAATGACTTGGAAGAAGGAACAGAGTGTCTTGTGGCCAAATTTGCTGATGATACAAAGATAGGTGGAAAAGCAAGATGCGATGTGGACACAAAGGGCCCAATATTACCAGGGAGGCAGACTGGCAGCGGGGGGCGGGGGGGGGGTCGACTGGGCGCATGGGTAACGCGCCCAGTGAAATCAGTGGGTTTGGCACGCGGTCGTAAGTAAATTGAAGATACTTACCTTGGCTTCCGGGTTTCGCGCTGGAAAGCTGCGCAGAGGGCGGACTGCGCACCCGCATCATAGGCTGTCAGCTGGAGGAGCCCTATTTAAAGGGGCAGTCCTCCACTGACTGATGCTGCAGAAAATAGGCAAAATTACAGCATGGAGCAGCCCAGGAGGAAGGCTGCTCCCAGGTTTAATGATGCCTCACTCCAGGTCTTACTGGATGCGGTGAGGAAGAGGAGGGAGATCTTCCACCCGGCGGACGGGAGAAGTGGCCTGCCTCTGCCACCATGAAGGCCTGGCTCGAAGTGGCAGAGGTCACCAGCACCACCAACATATCACGCACCTGCATACAGTGCAGGAGGCACTTCTATGACCGAACCAGGTCAGCCAAAGTGAGTACTCTTACTCATTCCCCTACACTCCGTCTGCCACATCACCGCCCCCACCCCACATCTCCTTCTGCACTGCCAACACTACTCTATCACATCACTACTCACACCCAATGAACCCTGATCCTCATCTTACCTGCACTTCCTCACCTCCCCAGTACTCATCCCAACACCACCACTCAACCCAATCCTCATACAATCTCATGGCTCTATCTCATACTCACCCTCCCATGCATCTCTTTCACAGTCAGCCTCACTCAACCTGCCACTACCTGTGCTGCAGCCACAGGGCATGCATCACGTATGTGCAGTAGGAAGCGTACGGCAAACGTGTTGTGAGCATGAAGGGGATGCACAAGGGTGTCTGAGGGTTTGTCATGGTTTTTACTTTTATTTGATTTCTGATCAACTCACATTACACATTATATTGTCACCACTACTGCCACGTCTTGGCCATTCTTGACTGGCTTGTGCAATAATGCCCTTTCATGAGGTTCTCCATGAACACCCTTGATGCCACCCATAGGGTCACCCTACAGTGGTTGTATGTATAGTTGCACGACTACTTTGTGCAGCTGCCTGTTGCACAGCACTGTGTTGTGTAGCTCCACATGGCTGAGGTGGACGGCGTGCCTGGCAAGGCTGGTGATGTTGCTCGTCCTCCAATGGAGTGACGAATGCAGCTATGGACCCCCCACCCAATCCTGACGTCGTGAGTGTGAGGGGGTCCACAAAGTAGGTAAATGTATTTGGACAGCAGAGTTTAGGGTATGATTTAATAATTTTGAGTGTGGAGACAGCGGTGTGGCAGGCAAAACTTTGTCTGAGGTGACAGAGTGCCCTGCTGCAATGAATGAGGTATTCCCCCCAACTGTCAAGGAATCCTCTGCATCTCCCAATGGCTGCTGACTGAAACACGTCTGCAACAACAGGGAGTGTTTCCCAAAGCATGGGAAACACGCTGAGGAGAGTCCAAAATCACATCCCTGCTAAAATCTCTTCCCAATGAGGTCTGTCAATGAACTCAAGTACCTCCCTAACTATCTAAACTGTCATCCCACCAGCTTTAATTGCCGGTGGGAGGCCGGCATGCGGAGGCTGCGCGCGCACCGATTCGCGTCATTGGGGAACCCGGAAGTGGGCAGTTTTGAGCTGGGCTCTGGACCCGCTCCGGGATTCCCCAATTTTAGGAACCCCCCCGCTCAGCCATCCTAAAATTGACCTCAAAGTATCTGCAAAGGGATATTGACAGGTTAGGCGAATGGGCAAAAATTTGGCAGATGGAATATAATGTGGGAAAATGTGAAGTCATCCACTTTGGGAGGAAAAATAAAAAAGCAAAATACTACAAAATGCTGCGGTACAGAGGGATCTAGGTGTCCTCATACATGAAACTCAGAGGGGACTCGAAAGGGTAGATGCTGAGAGGATGTTACCCCTCATGGGGAATCTAAAACTAAGGGCATTGTCTCGGAATAAGGGGTCACCCGTTTAAGACAGAAATGAGGAGGAATTTCTACTCCCAGGAGGTCGTGAATCTTTGGAATTCTTTACCCAAAAAGCTGTGGATCCTGAGTCATTGAATACATTCAAGCTAAGTTAGGCAAATTGTTGATCAGCAAGGGAGTCAAAGAATGTGGGGAAAGGGCAGGAAAGTGGAGTTCAGGTAAAAATCAGATCAGTCACGATCTCATTAAATGACAGAGCAGGTTCGAGGGGCCGAATGGCCTACTCCTATCTCTTATGCTGTTATGGTCTTATATGTGTGGGTGTTATAACCTTAAATGAGTAAAATAGATTGCAGGCACATGTTATTTAAAATAGATAAATATAGTGTTATGCACATGGGTTGGGCCAATGACAAGCATGCATATACCAAGTATAGTTGCACGCTTGAGGCTATTAAGGAGAAGAAACGCCTGGGTCATATTGTTCGTAAATCCCTGAAGGTTTACGACCAATGCTGTGAGGATGTTACAATAAAATAGAATGTCAATATGTATTGCCAGGATAATTAAAGGCAAAACAAAAAATATTACATTATTTTTGTATAAGGCCTTGCTTAGGCCTCATATAGAATACTGTGGATAGTTTTAGTCCCCTCATAGGCAGGTGCTAAAAAGGCTATGGAAAAGTTTTAGAGAAGGGCCACTCTTCTGACACATAGTTTAAAATCTCTTAGTTACCACAATAGGCTTATAGAGCTGGGCCTTTCTACTCTTAAAAAAATGCACTGCAGTCACAGTTAAAAAATTTTGGTCATGATTTTTAGTAAGGCCCATTTTAGTGCTGTGGGAGGGGCAGAAACCAGAATGTAGGAATTCAAACAGGGGGTTACAGGAGAGAGGAGCTTAGATCTGAGACACAAAAATACATGAGGACCTTGGAGAGAAAAGGAAAATTGGAGGTGGAGTGTTCATTTGCAAGGACAGAGAGATTGAGGATGGGCTTATTTTGAAGAGCATGGTGATTACGGCAGCTTTGAAAGGGAGGGGGACAATGCTTGAGGGTTGGTTCAGAAATGTGGCTGGCCAGGATTATGTTTGGAGGGGGCAGTTGGGAATGTGCAGGACACATGCCTAAGCATGGGAGGGGGGGCAGGGAGGCTTTATGCCCAGTCAGTGGGGTCATGGATTTAGCTCAAGGAAAAGCAATCTGCAAACCTTCTTCAGCTGCTGTTGCACAAAAAGATCAAATGTTGATCTGGTTCGCACACAGGTGCACATAAATATCTACCCCTTGCAGCACTTTTTGCCTTCACTTCTCAGAATGCGTGTGGACGGCAGACGAAAAATATTACGAATTAAAGTATTGGGAGTTGATTGGGAGAGTCTGTTGGCAGGCAAAGGGACGTCTGGTAAGTGGGAGGCTTTCAAAAGTGTGTTAACCAGGGTTCAGGGTAAGCACATACCTTATAAAGTGAAGGGCAAGGCTGGTAGAAGTAGGGAACCTTGGATGACTCGGGAGATTGAGGCACTAGTCAAAAAGAAGAAGGAGGCATATGACATGCATAGGCAGCTGGGATCAAGTGGATCCCTTGAAGAGTATAGAGATTGCCGGAGTAGAGTTAAGAGAGAAATCAGGAGGGCAAAAAGGGGATATGAGATTGCTTTGGCAGATCAGGCAAAGGTGAATCCAAAGAGCTTCTACAAATACATAAAGGGCAAAAGGGTAACTAGGGAGAGAGTAGGGCCTCTTAAGGATCAACAAGGTCATCTATGTGCGGAACCACAAGAGATGGGTGAGATCCTGAATGAATATTTCACATCGGTATTTACGGTTGAGAAAGGCATGGATGTTAGGGAACTTGGGGAAATAAATAGTGATGTCTTGAGGAGTGTACATATTACAGAGAGGGAGGTGCTGGAAGTCTTAACGCGCATCAAGGTAGATAAATCTCCTGGACCTGATGAAATGCATCCCAGGACGTTATGGGAGGTTAGGGAGGAAATTGCGGGTCCCCTAGCAGAGATATTTGAATCATCCACCGCTACAGGTGAGGTGCCTGAAGATTGGAGGGTAGCAAATGTTGTGCCTTTGTTTAAGAAGGGCGGCAGGGAAAAGCCTGGGAACTACAGACCAGTGAGCCTGACATCTGTAGTGGGTAAGTTGTTAGAGGGTATTCTGAGGGACAGGATCTACAGGCATTTGGAGAGGCAGGGACTAATTAGGAACAGTCAGCATGGTTTTGTGAGAGGAAAATCATGTCTCACGAATTTGATTGAGTTTTTTGAAGGGGTAACCAAGAAGATAGATGAGGGCTGTGCAGTAGACGTGGTCTACATGGACTTCAGCAAAGCATTTGACAAGGTACCGCATGGTAGGTTGTTACATAAGGTTAAATCTCATGGGATCCAAGGTGAGGTAGCCAATTGGATACAAAATTGGCTTGACGACAGAAGACAGAGGGTGGTTGTAGAGGGTTGTTTTTCAAACTGGATGCCTGTGTCCAGCGGTGTGCCTCAGGGATCGGTGCTGGGTCCGCTGTTATTTGTTATTTATATTAATGATTTGGATGAGAATTTAGGAGGCATGGTTAGTAAGTTTGCAGATGACACCAAGATTGGTGGCATTGTGGACAGTGAAGAAGGTTATCTAGGATTGCAACGGGATCTTGATAAATTGGGCCAGTGGGCCGATGAATGGCAGATGGAGTTTAATTTAGATAAATGTGAGGTGATGCATTTTGGTAGATCGAATCGGGCCAGGACCTACTCCGTTAATGGTAGGGCGTTGGGGAGAGTTATCGAACAAAGAGATCTGGGAGTACAGATTCATAGCTCCTTGAAAGTGGAGTCACAGGTGGATAGGGTGGTGAAGAAGGCATTCAGCATGCTTGGTTTCATTGGTCAGAACATTGAATGCAGGAGTTGGGATGTCTTGTTGAAGTTGTACAGGGCATTGGTGAGGCCACACTTGGAGTACTGTGTACAGTTCTGGTCACCCTATTATAGAAAGGATATTATTAAACTAGAAAGAGTGCAGAAAAGATTTACTAGGATGCTACCTGGACTTGATGGTTTGACTTACAGGGAGAGGTTAGACAGACTGGGACTTTTTTCCCTGGAGAGTAGGAGGTTAAGGGGTGATCTTATAGAAGTCTATAAAATAATGAGGGGCATAGATAAGGTCGATAGTCAAAATCTTTTCCCAAAGGTAGGGGAGTCTATAACGAGGGGGCATAGATTTAAGGTGAGAGGGGAGAGATACAAAAGGGTCCAGAGGGGCAATTTTTTCACTCAAAGGGTGGTGAGTGTCTGGAACGAGCTGCCAGAGGCAGTAGTAGAGGCGGGTACAATTTTGTCTTTTAAAAAGCATTTGGACAGTTACATGGGTAAGATGGGTATAGAGGGATATGGGCCAAGTGCAGGCAATTGGGACTAGCTTAGTGGCATAAACTGGGCGAAATGGACATGTTGGGCCGAAGGGCCTGTTTCCATGTTGTAACTTCTATGATTCTATGATTCTATGATTACAATGAAAGAATCTCTCAGGAAAGATATGATTCAGGCTAATGTGTTCAGACTCCTGAAATATGTTCAGGAGAACTTTCTTAACCATTCCTTTTCCGGCCCAATGAGCATGGAGGCATTACTGGACTTGGTTCTAGGGAATGAGGCGGACCAAGTGGAGCAAGTGTCAGTGGAGGAGCAGCAATCACAGTAATCACAGTATCATAAGGTTTAGAATAGCTATGGAAAAGGACACGGACCACTCTAAAGTAAAAATACTCAATTGGAGGAGGGCCAATTTCAATGGGATGAGAACAGATCTGGCCCGGGTAAATTGGAATCAAAGATTGGCAGGCAAAACTGTAATTGAACAGTGGATGGTCTTTAAAGAGGAGGTGGTTCGGGTACAACCTAGACACGTTCCCACGAGGCAGAAAGGTCGGGCAACGAAAGCCAGAGCTCCCTGGATTACAAAAGAGATAGAGAGTAAGATGAAATGGAAAAAAGGAGTGTATGACAGGTGTCAGGTTGATAACACAAGTGAGAACCAGGCAGAATATAGAAAGTTCAGAGGGGAAGTGAAAAAGGAAAGAAGAGGGGCAAAGAGAAAGTATTTGAATAGACTGGCTGCCAACATAAAAGGGAATCTATACGTCTTCTACAGGCATGTAAACAGTAAATGGGTAGTCAGGACGGAGAGGTGGGGCTGATTAGGGACCATAAAGGAGATCTACTCATGGAGGCAGAGGAGATGGCCGAAGCACTAAATGAGTACTCTGCATCTGTCTTTACCAAGGAAGAAGATGCTGCCAGAGTCTCAGTAAAGGAAGATGTAGTTGAGATACTGGATGGGCTAAAAATTGATAAAGAGGTACTAGAAAGGCTAGCTGTACTTAAAGTAGATAAGTCACCAGGTCCAGATGCATCCTAGGTTGCTGAGGGAAGTAAGGGTGGAAATTGCGGAGCTACTGGCCATAATCTTTCACTCATCCTTAGATTCAGGGGTAGTGCCAGAGAACTGGAGAATTGCAAATGTTACCCCCTTGTTCAAAAAAGGGTGTAAGGGTAAACCCAGCAACTATAGGCCAGTCGGTTTAACCTCAGTGGTGGGGAAACTTATAGATACGATAATCCAGGACAGAAATAACTTGGACGAGTGTGGATTGATTGGGGAAAGCCAGCATGGATTTATTAAAGGTAAATCATGTTTAACTAACCTAACAGAGTTTTTTTATGAAGTAACAGAGGGTAGATGAGGGCAATGCAGTTGATGTGGTGTATATGGACTTTCAAAAGGCGTTTGATAAAATGCTGCATGGTAGGCTTATAATCAAGATTGCGACCTGTGGAATAAAGGGGGCAGCAGCAACATGGGCACAGAATTGGCTAAGTAACAGGAAACAGAGAGTAGTGGTGAATAGTTGTTTATCGGTCTGGAGGGAGGTGTACAGTGGTGTTCCTCAGGGGTCGGTGCTGGGACCACTGCTTTTCTTGATATATATTAATGACTTGGACTTGAGTGTACAGGGCACAATTTCCAAATTTGCAGACGACACAAAACTTGGAAGGGTAGTAAACAGTAAGGAGGATAGTGATAGACTTCAAGAGGATATAGACAGGCTGGTGGCATAGGCAGACACGTGGCAGATGAAATTTAACGCAGAAAAATGCAAAGTGATACATTTCAGTAGGAAGAATGATGAGAGGCAATATAAATTAGAGGGCACAACTCTAAAAGGGGTACAGGAACAGAGAGATCTGGGGGTATATGTGCACAAATCGTTGAAGGTGGCAGGGCACATTGAGAAAGTGGTTAAAAAATCATACAGGATCTTGGGCTTTATAAATAGAGTACAAAAGTTTGGAAGTCATGATGAACCTTTATAAAACACTGGTTCGGTCATGACTGGAGTATTGTATCCAGTTCTGGGCACCGCAATTTGGGAAAAACATGAAAGCCTTAGAAAGGGTGCAGAAGAGATTTACTAGAATGATTCCAGGGATGAGAGGCTTTAGTTACATGGATCAACTGGAGAAGCTGGGGTAATTCTCCTTGGAATAGAGATGGTTGCGAAGAGATTTGATAGAGGTATTGAAAGTCATGAAGGGTCTAGACAGAGTATATAGAGATAAACTGTTCCCATTGGAGGAAGGGTCAAGGACCAGAGGGCATAGATTTAAGGTGATTGGCAAAAGAACCAAAGGTGACATGAGGAAAAACGTTTTTACACAGCGAGTGGTTAGGATCTGGAATACACGGCCTGAGAGGGTGGTGGAGGCATATTCAATTATGGCCTTCAGAAGGGAACTGGATAAGTACTTGAAAGGAAAAAAATTGTAGGGCTATGGGGATAGGGCGGGGGAGTGGGATTAGCTGGATTGCTCTTGCAAAGAGCCGGCGCGGTCTCAATGGGCCAAATGACCTCCTTCCTTGCTGTAACCTTTCTATGATTCTATAATACTCATCCTTTCTGGTTAGAGATAGCATGGATTGATGCAGAGTCACCCAGTGGTAAGGATGTGTAATTGTGTGGATACTACAAAAAGAATTGTCTGGGTAGCAAATAGTTTGCTACATGACTTCTATTGAAACTACCTACAACAGCATCATCTATTAGCATAACAAGTACTGCACAAAATTTGGTGACCCACCCAGCAATTTTAATATGATGGATAGCATGAACTTGTGAAATCTTTTCCATGCACACTTATTTTGTTTCTGTGCTTTTCCTTGGTTTATTAACAGTTCTTTATGTACAAAAATCACCCAGAAAACATTATGAAACAAGGAAAAAAAGTGTACAAGAACAGTGTAATAATGACATGGGAGCATCTTCTGGTGATTTTAATATTTTCCAGCCTATAACTTTTTTCTGTGTAAAGATTAAGTGATCAGCCCTTAGTTGATTGTTTCAAGATCTTTGTTACTTTTTCCCTAATCTAAAAGGTCACTACATTAAATATAATTGAAGATGATAATATTGATTGTCATATTACATGAGAAAAACTGAATTTCACTTGTCACTTTAAATGAGCTATATTTGTTCAAATTACTAGAATGCATGCCTGTAGCATTTTATAGCATAACTACTTTATCAGCAATTTTACAAATCACAACACTTATAATTGTAGCTCATTGTGTTGCTAAATTTATGATGTGGAGATGCCGGTGATGGATTGGGGTTGACAATTGTAAACAATTTTACAACACCAAGTTATAGTCCAGCAATTTTATTTTAAATTCACAAGCTTTCGGAGGCTTCCTCCTTCCTCAGCTTTCGGAGGCTTCCATCAACGTTCACCTGAGGAAGGAGGAAGCCTCCGAAAGCTTGTGAATTTAAAATAAAATTGCTGGACTATAACTTGGTGTTGTAAATTTATGATGATATTATATCCTTGTTGATTGAAGTCCCCATTCTAAAATGATGATCTTGGCAATCTTAAACTGATCATTGGGCCAGAAATTGCTTTTAAAATAATGGTGAGCCTAACAGCACTCACCTTTATTAATGGTGAAATCAAAGAGCAGGTACCGGCAACCGTGCATGCGCAGTCAAGTGCGGAAATCCAGAACTTGCTCTTCCTGGTTTGCCAGCGATGTGAGAGCTCAGTGGATCGACAGCTCGCTGGCTGGCTCTCAACTGAAATCAATGAAGGAGCGTGAACTTGCTGCTGGAACGCGGTAAGCATCCATCAAAAAATAGACTAAAAAAGGTACGCTCAAATATATCAGGTCTAAGTGTGAGGTGGTGCATTTTGGTAGGAAGAATAAGGAGGCCACATACTGCTTGAATAATAAGAGTCTAAACAGGATAGAGGAGTAAAGGGTACAGTTACACAAGTCACTTGAAGTAGCGACGCAGCATAATAAGGCTATAAAAAGGTAAATCAAGCACTAGGGTTCACTTCTAGAGGGATAGTGTTGAAAAGCAAAGAACTTATGTTAAACTTGTACAGAACCTTGGTTAGACCACACTTGGAGCATTGCGCAGAGTTCCGGTCTCCATATTATAGAAAGGATTTAGAGGCATTGGAGCAAATGCAAAAAAGATTCACAAGGGTGGTACCAGAACTGAGAAAATATCAGAAGATATCAGGAGAGGCTGAACAGGCTGGGGCTCTTTTCTCTAGAAAAGAGAAGGCTGAGGGGTGACCTAAGAGAGGTCTTTAAGATAATGATGTGGTTTGATAGGGTAGATTTAGAGAAAATGTTTCCACTTGTGGGGGAGTCCAAAACTAGAGGTCATAAATATAAAACAGTCGCTAATAAATCAAGAGAAACTTCTTTACCCAAAGAGTGGTAAGAATGTGGAACGCGCTATCACAAGGAGTAGTTGAGGCAAATAGGATAGATGCATTTAAGGAGAAGCTAGATAAGCACATGGGGGAGAAAGGAATAGAAGGGTATCCTGATAGGGTTAGCTGAAGTAAGGAGGGAGGAGGCTCGTGTGGAACATAAACACCAGCATAGACCAGTTGGACCGAATGGCCTGTTTCTGTGTTGTAGTTTTGTTGTAACTCGATGTAAATTAAGTTTTAACAGCATGGTACGTCTTAATGACTGCCAAACAACCTCTCTGGCACTGAAAATTAAATTTGAAGAATGTGGAGTCTCATTCATTGCAATTTTAATAGTTGTTGGACATTTTTAAAAAATTTAAAATGTTTATTTTTAAAAATTTTTTCTTTGTCTTTTATCTGTCTTTTAATTCGATATTTCTTACCCCCCTCTTTAGTTAGCTGTTTCTAACTGTTTTTACAATGATTTTACTGTTGTAGCTTGTACTTCCTGGTTTTGACTCTTTGCAGCTTGTCATCGATGCTGCAATCTGATTGGTCATGGGGAGAGAGCGATTCTCTCATCGGCCACAGAGGTGTCCTAGGTTTACGAGAGTTAACGCTGGGCTCTGTTCAGGATCGCATTAGAGGAGGTTCCCGCAGTAAAGACGCAGATACAATATGGGTAAGTTAGTATGTATGGAGCGGCCAGCACAGGTCGTTCGCTGCTCAAAACAATATCTAGCCCAATATGTTTTTTTTTGAAAAGTTAAAAATGTTTAACACAACTTCTTTAAGCAGAGTCTGGATATTAAAGATTGAGCTCTCGTGTCATTTGTTAGGGTCCTTATTGAACTAATTCTTCATGTAAACTATACAACTAAGAACGTGGGAATACAGCCACTTCTGGTCAGCAACACGGCACCCACCTATATAGAAAGTACAGAGAAGTGAAAAATGAAATAAGAGGTGCAAAGAGAGAATAGACTGGTGGCTAATATAAAAGGGAATCCAAAAATCTTCTATGGGCATATAAATAGTAAACAGGTAGTAACAGGAGGGGTGGGGCCGATTAGGGACCAAAAAGGAGATCTATGCATGGAGGCAGAGGGCGTGGATGAGGTACTAAATGAGTACTTTGCATCTGTCTTTACCAAGGAAGAGAATGCTGCCAATATCACAGTAAAAGAGGTAGTTGAGATACTGGATGGGCTAAAAATTGATAAAGAGAAGATACTAGAAAGGCTGGCTGTATTAAAGTAGGTAAGTCACCCAGTCCAGATGGGATGCATCCTGGATTGCTGAGGTAAGTAAGGGTGGAAATTGCAGGAGTTGGCCATGATCTTCCAATCCTCCTTAGACATGGGGGTGGTGCCAGAGGACTGGAGAATTGCAAATGTTATACCCTTGTTCAAAAAAGGGTGTAGGGATAAATCCAGCAACTACAGGCCAGTCAGTTTAACCTCAGTGTTGGCGAAGCTTTTAGAAACGATAATCTGTGACAAAATTAATAGTCACTTGGACAAGTGTGGATTAATCAAGAAAAGCCAGCACAAATTTGTTGAAGGCAAATCTTGTTTAACTAACTTGATTGAGTTTTTTGATGAGGTAACAGAGAGGGTTGATCAGGGCAATACAGTTGATGTGTATATGGACTTTCAAAACTCATTTGATAATGTGCCACATAATAGGCTTGTCAGCAAAACTGAAGCCCATGGAATAAAAGGGCAGTGACATCATGGATACAAAATTGGCTAACTGACAAGGAACAGAGAGTAGTGGTGTTCCCCAGGGGTCAGTACTAGGACCACTGCTTTTTTGATATTTATTAATGATATGGACTTGGGTGTACAGGACACAATTTCAAAATTTGCAGATGACACAAAACTTGGAAGCGTAGCAAACAGCAAGGAGAACAGTAATAGACTTCAAGAGGACAGACAGGATGGTGGAATAGGCGGACACATGGCAGATGAATGAGGAGAGGCAATATAAACTAAATGGTACAATTCTAAAGGGGGTGCAGGAACAGAGGGACCTGGGGGTATATGAGCACATATCTTTGAAGGTGGCAGGACAGGTTGAGAAAGCAGTTAAAAAAGCACACAGGGTCCTGGGCTTTATAAATAGAGGCATAGAGTACAAAAGCAAAGAAGTTATGTTGAACCTTTATAAAACACTGGTTCGGCCACAGCTGGAGTATTGTGTCCAATTCTGGGCACCGCACTTTAGGAAGGATGTGAAGGCCTTAGAGAGGGTGCAGAAAAGATTTACTAGATTGGTTCCAGGGATGAGGGACTTCAGTTATATGGATAGACTGGAGAAACTGGGGTTGTTCTCCTTAGAGCAGAGAAGGTTGAGAGGAGATTTGATAGAAGTGTTTAAAATCATGAAGGGTCGAGATAAAGTAAATAAAGAGAAACTGTTCCCATTGGCGGATGGATCGAGAACTGGACAACGCAGATTTAAGGTGATTGGCAAAAGAACCAAAGATGAAATGAGGAAAAACCTTTTTACGTAGCGAGCAGTTATGATCTGGAATGCACTGCCTGAAAGGGTGGTGGAACCAGATTCAATCGTGGCTTTCAAAAAGGACTGGATAAATACTTGAAGGGAAAAAATTTGCAGGGCTACAGAGAAAGAGTGGGGGAATGGGACTAACTGGATTGCTCTTACAAAGTCAGAAAGGGCTTGATGGGCTGAATGGCCTCCTTCTGTGCTGTAACCATTCTATGATTCTAACTAAGATTCTTGATCCCACAACATATAATAGAACTCCAGATGTGGTGATTAGAAAGTTGCTGACTGTGGTTCTGAAAATGTTTTTTTAGCAGTGAAAGCGTCCATTATCATCTAAGTAGGCCATGCTCTTTAGCACAAAGATGTACCCCTCCAATCCACATTTTATGAAGCATGCCTGGAAAGAAATAACAAACTGACTAAATGCCATCATCAGCAAACCAGGTATGGATTATCTTAAATTTGCTGTACCCAGCAAGTACTCTGAACATAATGACAGGTAAAATAAATCTCCTTGAACATTTCCTTCTTGAGGAACTCCTATCTTCTGAGATGTAAAATGAGCATGAAAGCCATTTTGAAAATGATAGGACTGTTGCTGGTAAATCCCCCTCCCCCACTCCACTCTACTTACCTCTTATTTCAATTAGCTGCAAGCAGTAGAAAATGTCTGAATGAATACTGAAAGTTATTTCAGGAGAAGGGCGCACCAAGATAAGTGATTGCTAATGATTGGGAAAATACCTCATTTGGTGCAGCGCTGAATAAACATATACAGGGCAGAAGAAGATGTCACACATTAAATGATGAAAATGACCGAGTCAAAAACCAGTCACACTTGGAATGTTAGCTTTGGAGTTTACATGGTATGTGAGAGGGATCTGAAAAGCGATCACTTTAAATTCTAGTGCTATGGAAAATTGTGGTCTCTACTAGACCGTCAACATGAACTTAAGTTTGTTCAGTTTTTGTGAAGCACCTTAGGATGTTTTTCTACATTAAAAGTGCTATATAAAAGCAACCTGTTGTGTTGTAATTCTACTATATCCAGTGTTTCAAATAAAATGGTTATCAGAAAATTAAATGCAAGTAACCATGCAATGAATTTAATAAATTAGTAAAAACAGAACACCTGCATGTACTTTACAAGGATATTGAGAGACAGGTCAACTGAAGGATGAGACCCTGAGGTCAAGTCTTCCAATCAGTACGCCTGTCCCCAATTCCACAAAAGTCTGCTGTTGTTATTTAATCAAATATTTGATGAATATTGAAGTTGTTTTATTATGATGCAGAAATCTTCCTAATTGAGTTCTATTGGTATACACCATTTCTACCATAGCAATTTAGTGTGACGCTGCCTTCATGTGAATGTATTCTCAGTAAGGTTAAAATAACCTCACTCATGTTAGGAAGTACAGCATTCAACTAATCAGAATTCTGTTTTTTACTTGACTGAACATAACATAACTCCTCACACAATTGTAACATTTTCTCTGCATCCATCAAAAACAATATAAATTCAATTCTGGATTAATGTGCCTGAAATGCTCAAATTCAGATGCTGCCAAAGCCATCGCCCACCCCCCTCCAACAGCCCCCCACCCCACCGCTTCCAAAAATCCAGTCCAGTGCACATCTAGTCCTAATCAAGAGCACTTTTAGAATTCTAGATTGTACAGGGTAGACTTCATTTTCAACAGCATATGTTCCTTGCTATTTCTCTAATATAAACCCAGAACCTAATCTTAGTGGAACACACTCATCAAACCAGCGGTGGCAGCTTAAGTCAATGGATATTGCTCACTTATCTGGTTATACTGCACCTTTTTCAAAGCACTGTGCTAAGATTTTTAGTGCTATAATGTTCTTTTGAAGCTAATGCATGACAATACTGATTGGCATCAAGAAGCTGACTAGCATTATTTTTACTTTTGATTTACTAATTTATTTTGAAAATTCAAATGACTTCCTCTACTGCCATTCTATCAATTAAAAAAAGAGCACTTGTCAAATGGTAGAAAACTCAGTGCAGTCAGAGGCAATTACGCACATGCATTTGAACACACACACAAATGGAACTTGGCCACCTCAGACTTCAAAGCGGTGATTATGCAGCGTTGCCATGGTTCCCTGCTGGCATTACTGTGGAAAACATCAGTGTATTTCAGAAAATGACTGAGACCAGTATTGCTTGCATCAGCTTGGCTCAGTTGATAGCACTTTCAGCTTCGGGTCAAAAGGTTTTGGGATTTGAGTCTCTTACCAGGGTTTGAGTACGTAATCTAATCTGACACTCTAGTGCAGGAATGACAGAGTGTTGTATTCTTTTTTGTAACCCCGCTGTGCAGTGCCATATAAATGCAAGTAGTTGTAGTATTGTCAGAGGTGCCTTACTTCAAATGAGATTAAGTCCTGATGGGTCAGACAGATGTTAAATATTCCTCCCTCAACCAACCTCAACAATTTGCATTTATATAGCACTTTTAATGCAGAAAAATTTATCATGGTGCTTAACAGAGGCGTAAGTGAAAAATGGATACCAAGCCAAAGGAGAGGAGACGCACAACACCTGGTTATAGTCCAACAGCTTTATTTGAAATCACAAGCTTTCGGAGCTTTCCTCCTTCATCAGGTGAAGTGAAGAGATGCATAAAGGCCCAGCATATATAGTCAGAGAACAATGCCTGATGATTACAGATAATCTTTCTAACTGCCCTTTATCACACCTCGGCAGAGAGATAATCACAGCAATCAAAGGAGTGAATGGTGTTCAAACAGGGAAACATTACATCCAAGAATACTGAGGTGGGGTCACAAGGGGTCAAATTTAGCAGATGCTGGGGTTTGTATTAAAAACAGATAACTTTTTTTTGCTGGAAATCGCAGCAGGTCCAGCCGCATCTGTGTATGGAGAACAAGCCAACTACGACTTGAGTCTGGATGACTCTACGTCAGGTGGGGTTACATGTAACGTGACATGAACCCAAGATCCCGTTTGAGGCCATCCTCATGGGTGCGGAACTTGGCTATCAATTTCTGCTCGACGATTTTGCGTTGTCGTGTGTCTCGAAGGCCGCCTTGGAGAACGCTTACCCGAAGATCGGAGGCTGAATGTCCTTGACTGCTGACAATGGATGAACGGACACCGCAGAACAATCGCCAGACAGGAGGGTTCCCTCCCAGTTGGGGAACACTTCAGCAGTCAAGGACATTCAGCCTCCGATCTTCGTGTAAGCATTCTCCAAGGCGCCCTTCGAGACACACGACAACGCAAAATCGTCGAGCAGAAATTGATAGCCAAGTTCCGCACCCATGAGGACGGCCTCAATTGGGAATCTTGGGTTCATGTCACGCTACATGTAACCCCACCTGACGTAGAGTCATCCAGACTCAAGTCGTAGTTGCCTTGTTCTCCATACACAGATGCGGCCGGACCTGCTGCGATTTCCAGCAAAAAAAAGTTATCTGTTTTTAATACAAACCCCAGCATCTGCTACATTTGACCCCTTGTGACCCCACCTCAGTATTCTTGGATGTAATGTTTCCCTGACTAACCTGTTTGAACACCATTCACTCCTTTGATTGCTGTGATTATCTCTCTGCCGAGGTGTGATAAAGGGCAGTTAGAAAGATTATCTGTAATCACCAGACATTGTTCTCTGACTATATATGCTGTGCCTATATGCATCTCTTCACTTCACCTGACGAAGGAGGAAAGCTCCGAAAGCTTGTGATTTCAAATAAAGCTGTTGGACTATAGCCGGGTTTTGTGGGTCTCCTTACATTTGTCCACCCCAGTCCATCACCGGCATCTCCACATCAAAGCCAAAGGAGATACAAGGAGGGATGACCAAAATCTTGAAAGGTAGTTTTAAGAAGGGTACAAAGAACGAGAGGATGGTGGAGAAGCTGAGGGACTTGGGGGAGGAATTCCAGAATGGAGCCTAGGCAGCTTAACGGCATGGCCGCCAAAAGTGGGCCGAAGGCAGGGGGAGGATGCACAAGATGTCAGAGTCAGAGAGTTTGGGAGGAGCACTGGAGGAGGTTACAAGAATATGGCAAGACCATGGAGGGATTTAAACACAAGGATGAGAATTTTGAATTTGAGTCATTGGGAGGCAGGGATATAGGTAGCAGGGTTTTAAATAAGGTGAAGTTTATGTAGGGTGGAGGATGGTCAGGACAGGACAGCATTGGAATAGTCATAGTCGAGTCTGGAGGTGAGAAAGTTGTGGGTGAGGGTTTCAACAACTGTTAGATTAAGTTAGGGGTGGAGGCGAGCAATGTTACTGAGATGGAAGTAGGCAGTCTTTGTGATGGACAGGATATTGGAAGTTCAGCTCAATAGGTTGAATCAGTTGAATAGGATATCGAGCTTACAAATAGTCTGGTTCAGTCTGAGACAGTAACTATGAATGAGGATGAAATCAGTGGTGAGGGTACCAAGTTTGTATTGGGGAGGGGGGGGGGGCAAAGACAATGGATTTGATCTTCCCGATGAAGAAATTGCTTCTCATCAAAGATATCAGACAAGCCATCTGACAGTGCAGAGGGAGTGGAGGGGATGAGAGAGGTGGTGGAGAGGTAGATCTGGGTGTCCATGTACATGTGGAAGCTGATCCCATGTCTGCAGATGATGTCACCAAGGGAAAACATGTAGATGAGAAAGGGAAAAGGGTGAAGGGTGGAGCATTGGGGGACTCCTAAGATGATGGTGTGGGATTTGGAAGAGAGGCTATTGGTAGAGATGGTAAGAAAGGTTAGAGTAGAACCAAGCAAGGGCAATGTCGCCAAGCTGGACAACAAAGAGGTGTTGGAGAAGGATGATGTGATCGACTGTGGAAAAGGCTGCAGAGAGGTTGAAGAGGGATAATGCACCAAGTTCACAGAGAATGTCATCTATGACTTTGGCTAGGGTTGTTTCAGTGCAGAAATCTGATTGGAGGAATTGAACCAGGGAATTGAATCCATCCAAAGGGTACAGATCAGGGAGGTAACAATACATGAAGGACTTTTGGAAAGAAAAGGGTGGTCAGAGATCAGGTGATAGTTTGCAAGAATAGAGGGTCGAAAGTAGGTTTTTTTTTTGAGGAGAGGTGTAATGACTTTGGTTTTGAAAGGGAGAGGGACAGGGTGTGAGGACAGGGAACCATTTGCAAAATAAGTTACCAAAGGAGTCAGAAAGGAAATTGGGTGATCAGCAGTTTAATTGGAAAGGTGTCGAGGGAAGTTGTGGATGGCAAGAGATTTGTTCCCAAGTAAACTGACATCCTAGAGGGAAATGTTAAACGAGATGGTGATTGTTGATCTTCTGGCAAAATCCAAAGGAGGCAGTGGTGGGTGGAGTGAGTGGGATGGCAAGGAAGTTGATAAGGTTAGTCCCCAGGAGGTGGGCTGAGTGAGCAGCTTGGCAGGAGAGGAGGATGGGGCAGTTGGTGTTTGTGCTTGCAGGAAGGCAGCAAAGAGTGCCTTGATGGGCCCTTTGGAAAATGCCAAAAGCAAAGAGGATAGACATGAGATTATTCAAGGGCAATTCATGCTTGCAACAGTAGCAGGAGAGTAGGAAAGCCGAGGAATGGTGATGGGTTAGGGTAGGGGTGGGAGGGGCAAAGTACCAGAGAACTGAAAGCTGGCATGGCTGAGTGACAGGATGGGAAGGAGTGAGAAGAGAAGGTCCTGTGAGGTGCCAAGAGAAAAAGGATAGAAGTAACAAGTATCAGATCCACAGCGGCAGCTGAAATGCACATGGACAGAAAAGGAATTTGGGTTTCTTAGGCATGGCTTAGGTGAGACAAGCAATGAAGAACACACAAGATTGGGAGCAGCAGCAGCAGGCGCTTGAGGAGCTGGTCCAATCCAGTCCCGAGAAGGGTGATGGAAGAGAAGTGAAGCTGAGCAAAGTCAGTGGCCACAGGAAACAAGTATACAGCAGAAAAGCAGAGATTATTCAGCAGCATGGGAGCAGAATCCACAGCAGGATGGGAACCAACAGGGACGGATAAGGAGTAGCCTAGCATAGACTGAAAAGTTCCAGTGGAGGAGCATAAATTGAGCCTGCAGGAGCAGGTTAGATAATGGAATAGAGGCAGTCCAGCGGAGAATATAGTCTCAATAGAAAGCAAAGGATAAATTAGAGGTCACAGTAATGCCCAGAAGCCAACCGAGAAATGGAAATTGGACAGGAGAAAGCAAATTTCTACCCAGGTCCTAATATAGCATCACAGTAAAGCTGAGAAGCCAACAGTGCACTGGAGTACTCAAAATTCTTTACACAGTGAATTACTTTTTGAAGCGGCTGCCATTATATCATAGAAAGGTTACAGCACGGAAGGAGACCATTCGGCCCATCGAGTCCGCGCCGGCTCTATGCAAGAACAAACCAGCTAGTCCCACTCCCCCGCCCTTTCCCCGTAACCCTGAAAATTTTTTACTTTCAAGTACTTATCCAGTTCCCTTTTGAAGGCCATGATTGAATCTGCCTCCACCACCCCTCAGACAGTGCATTCCAGATCTTAACCACTCGCTGTGTAAAAAAATTTTTTCCTAATGTCACCTTTGGTTCTTTTGCCAATCACCTTAAATCCACGTCCTCTGGTCCTTGACCCTACCACCAATGGGAACAGTTTCTCTCTATCTACTCTGTCCAGACCCTTCATGATTTTCAATACCTCTATCAAATCTCCTCGCAACCTTCTCTGTTCCAAGAAGAACAACCCCAGCTTCTCCAATCTATCCACGTAACTAAAGTCCCTCATCCATGGAATCATTCTAGTAAATCTCTTCTACACCCCTTCTAAGGCCTTCACATCTTTCCTGAAGTGCGGTGCCCAGAACTGGACACAATACTCCAGTTGTGGCCAAATCCAGTGTTTTATAAAGGTTCATCATGACTTCCATACTTTTGTACTCTATGCCTCTATTTATAAAGCCCAAGATCCTGTATGCTTTTTTAACCACTTTCTCAACCTGCCCTGACACCTTCAACGATTTGTACACATATACCCCCAGATCGCTCTGTTCCTGTACCCCTTTTAGAGTTGTGCCCTCTAGTTTATAGTCCCTCTCCTTGTTCTTCCTACCGAAATGTATCACTTTGCATTTTTCTGTGTTAAATTTCATCTGCCATGTGTCCGCCCATGCCACCAGCCTGTCTATATCCTCTTGAAGTCTATCACTATCCTCCTCACTGTTTACTATCCTTCCAAGTTTTATGTCATCTGCAAATTTTGAAATTGTGCCCTGTACACCCAAGTCCAAGTCATTAAAATATATCAAGAAAAGCAGTGGTCCCAGCACTGACCCCTGTGGAACACCACTGTACACCTCCCTCCAGTCCGAAAAACAACTGTTCACCACTACTCTCTGTTTCCTGTCACTTAGCCAATTCTGTATCCATGTTGCTACTGCCCCCTTTTTCAATGGGCTTCAATCTTGATGATAAGCCTACCGTGCGGCACTTTATCAAACGCCTTCGGAAAATCCACATACACCACATCAACTACATTGCCCTCATCTACCCTCTCTGTTACCTCATCAAAAAAACTCAGGTTAGTTAAACACGATTTGCCTTTAACAAATCTGTGCTGGCTTTCCCTAATCAATCCACACTTGTCCAAGCGACTGTTAATTCTGTCCCGGATTATCATTTCTAAAAGTTTCCCCACCACTGAGGTTAAACTGACTGGCCTATAGTTGCTGGGTTTATCCTTACACCTTTTTTTGAACAAGGGTGTAACATTTGCAATTCTCCAGGCCTCTGGCACCACCCCTGTATCTAAGGATGTTTGGAAGATTATGGCCAGTACCTCCGCAATTTCCACTCTTACTTCCCTCAGCAATCTAGGATGCATCCCATCGGACTGGGTGACTTATCTACTTTAAGTACAGCTAGCCTTTCTAGTACCTCTATCAATTTTTAGCCCATCCAGTATCTCAACTATATCTTCCTTTACTGAGACTCTGGCAGCATCTTCTTCCTTGGTAAAGTCAGATTAAAAGTACTAATTTAGTACCTCAGCCATCCCCTTTGCCTCCATGAGTAGGTTTCCTTTTTGGTCCCTAATTGGCCCCACCCCTCCTCTTACTACCCGTTTACCGCTGACATGCCTGTGGAAGTCTTTTGGATTCCCTTTTATGTTAGCTGCCAGTCTATTCTCATACTCTCCCATTGCCCCCCTTATTTCCTTTTTCACTTCCCCTCTGAACTTTCTATATTCGGCCTGGTTCTCAATTGTGTTATCAACCTGACATCTGTCATACGCCCCTTTTTTCCGCTTCATCTTACTCACTATCTCTTTTGTTATCCAGGGAGCTCTGGCTTTAGTTGCCCTACCTTTCTGTCCCATGGGAATGTGCTTAGACTGTACCCTGAAGGCAAATGCAGCAGCAATGTCCTACAAAAAGAAATAAGATAAATGGCCAGTCTGTTTTCACTGATAACAACAAAATGTCTCCCAGGCTGGCAGCTCCATACTGAGTTCCTCTCCTTTCCAATTCCATCCACGGACATCAGCAGTTAATAGCAGCAGGCACTGTAGGCTGGAACAAGTTAACTTAAATTTGAAGATATTGAGTGGCAGAGCAAAGTTATGGCAACCAAGACATATGGTACAGTCCAGCAGAGCAGTGCAGTACTGATGGCAGAGTGGTCCAGGAAATCAAATGTAAGTAAAGTCCCAGCTGTCACAAATGGCACAGGTAAAAACACAGAAGAAAAATGGTCAGGGGATGGGCAATGTGTTGCATATAGGTAGCTTTAACTTACAACTTGAAGTTGTAGATTGAGTTAAAATATACCCACTGTTAGGAGCAGGGGTATTAAGTAGTGGGGGGAGAGAAGATGGAGGGAGAGTGGAAGGATAAACGATAGCTCTGTATTTCCCTACGTAATAGCAGTCACTTCAAAAAGTAATTCGCTAAGCAAAGCACTTTGAGACATTTTGATGTGAAAGGCACTATGTAAATGTAAGTATTCCTTTTTTATAATAACACATCAACAGATCATATACAACGTCCATTGTTGTAGGCTCTTGCCAATTTGTTTTAATCCCCTTAAGTGGGTGAATAACTAGAAAGGTTAACCCTTCAAAATCATTTATTATTTTTTTAAAAAATAATCCTTATAGTAAACTGAAGCCTTTGAAGGTTCCACTGCTCTCCCTTGAACTGTGAGTTGGTGTGATTTTTGAAATTTGATTTTATTGTTTAGGATAGTTGCAATCAGTTGAAGCAGAGATAAGCTGGTGTCATCCTATTAAATTTGAACTGAAATTACTGTCTCCTTTTCCAACTCAATGGCAAAGTCAAACCTGGCTCAATTTTAAGTTTCAAATAAACACCCAGGAATTTCCCGAAAAGGCACAATCGGCAACTTACGCCAAATTTATGCCAGTTTCTGCGCCAATCTAGCCGACCAGTACTTACAGCCAATCTCACGGGATCCAAGGTGAGGTAGCCAATTGGATACAAAATTGGATTGACGACAGAAGACAGAGGGTGGTTGTAGAGGGTTGTTTTTCAAACTGGAGGCCTGTGACCAGCGGTGTGCCTCAGGGATCGGTGCTGGGTCCGCTGTTATTTGTTATTTATATTAATGATTTGGATGAAAATTTAGGAGGCATGGTTAGTAAGTTTGCAGATGACACCAAGATTGGTGGCATTGTGGACAGTGAAGAAGGTCATCTAGGATTGCAACGGGATCTTGATAAATTGGGCCAGTGGGCCGATGAATGGCAGATGGAGTTTAATTTAGATAAATGTGAGGTGATGCATTTTGGTAGATCGAATCGGGCCAGGACCTACTCCGTTAATGGTAGGGCATTGGGGAGAGTTATAGAACAAAGAGATCGAGGAGTACAGGTTCATAGCTCCTTGAAAGTGGAGTCACAGGTGGATAGGGTGGTGAAGAAGGCATTCAGCATGCTTGGTTTCATTGGTCAGAACATTGAATACAGGAGTTGGGATGTCTTGTTGAAGTTGTACAAGACATTAGTAAGGCCACACTTGGAATACTGTGTACAGTTCTGGTCACCCTATTATAGAAAGAGTGCAGAAAAGATTTACTAGGATGCTACCGGGACTTGATGGTATGACTTATAGGGAGAGGTTGGATAGGTTGAGAGTTTTTTCCCTGGAGAGTAGGAGGTTAAGGGGTGATCTTATAGAAGTCTATAAAATAATGAGGGGCATAGATAAGGTAGATAGTCAAAATCTTTTCCCAAAGGTAGGGGAGTCTATAACGAGGGGGCATAGATTTAAGGTGAGAGGGGAGAGATACAAAAGGGTCCAGAGGGGCAATTTTTTCATTAAAAGGGTGGTGAGTGTCTGGAACGAGCTGCCAGAGGCAGTAGTAGAGGCGGGTACAATTTTGTCTTTTAAAAAGCATTTGGACAGTTACATGGGTAAGATGGGTATAGAGGGATATGGGCCAAGTGCAGGCAATTGGGACTAGCTTAGTGGTATAAACTGGGCGACATGGACATGTTGGGCCGAAGGGCCTGTTTCCATGTTGTAAACTTCTATGATTCTATGATACACCGGAACGCAAAAAAAAGCGAAAATAAGTGGCCATCAGTATACAATTCAGGGCCTGAGGAATGTGCGGAATTTACACCATATTCCTTCTTTAAAGTAATTGGCAAAAGAACCAGAGGCGAAATGAGAAGAGTTTTTTTTACACAGCAAGTTGTTATGATTTGGAATGCACTGCCTGAAAGGGTGGCGGAAGCAGATTCAACAATAGCTTTCAAAAGGGAATTGTATAAATACTTGAAGGAGAAAAATTCGCAGGGTTATGGGGAAAAGTCAGGGGAATGGGACTAATTGGACAACTCTTCCAAACAGCTGGCACAGGCATAATGGACCGAATGGCCTCCTTCTGTGCTGTATCAATCTATGATTCTAAGTCCCTGTTTATGTATGGAAATTAAAGTTTGATGCCATCAACCATCATTTGTGCATACTAGGCACAGTATGTTTAAGAAAAGGCAATCATAGAAGCTTTCCAATTTTAATGTGACTCATTCTGGTGCTATTCAAAAGGTGCAGAAAGTACAGTGCAGCTCTCAGTGAGGAGAAACAAAAAAAATCATTTAAAGAATTGCCATAAAACACCAGAAATATGACTTTGGGTTCTGTTGCATATAACATTTTGAGTGTAAATTTATAGCCTGTTCAGAACTGGCATAAATGCTGGAAACATGCATTCTCTGGTCTTTTGCATGAGATGGAGCTATATTAATGAGCGGCACAGGGTTTCAGTGGAAGTTTCGCTAAATTGCCACAAAAGATTGAGGAAGCTCGAATATGGTATAAAAACTTGCAAAAACTACTTATGTTCCTCTATCTTTTGACTTGAAAATAGTCATTACGCCAATTGATCTGGTGCAAGTTTCAAGGAATTTCCGGGTCAAAATAAGACACTGAACCTGGCACAGCTTTTTTGACTCTATTCTATTAAATCTCACAAGTTCAGATCAATCAAGATTTAATATGTAGATTTCATCAACATGGTATGTTTTTAAGCTCTTCAGCAAATTGCATCCATACTTCAGTCACAAAAAAACTCTTGATTAAAAGTGGTCCAGCTGTGTAAGCACAAAGGATTACATTGTCCTGTGGACATTTTACATACTCCATATATGGTTTTCTGTCAGTGGGAAGGATAATCTGTCTCTGATGGATAAAAGCTCATAACATGAACAGTGATGCTGCATAGCAACAACTTTTTCTAATACAACCAGCCTGTTTACTTAAATTTTATGGGCATCATTAATTTTACAACTTTAAAGCCGATTGATTTTGTAATGTGGATTTCAAGGGATAAAGTAGTTTTATTGAATGCTCCACTTTCAGAAGCATTAATACATTATTATGGTGCACATAAAGAGAATTCAAAGCTCTTGTGCACCACCATTTTAAGCAGGAAACAATTCAAATATCATTATTTCCAATGATTTCATTTTTTAATAACAATTTTCAAATTCATCACAATGTTTCTTTATATGAACAAGTCAGTGTGAGTCAAGTTCTGCCCTAATCTTCCATGCCAGGGTGCTATTTATGTACCATATATACTTGTACACATCTGGCATATAAAACAATTCCCCACCACAATTCCCAGCCAAAACAATGAAGAAGAAAAATCACTAAGACAATTCCACCTTTACTGGTAGTTGATGGTGATTTTAAAATTATAATTTTTTTTTAAACAGCTTTTCAATGCAATAGCAGCACCTAATCCCAATCTCAAACACAACGCCACCTGACCTAATGGATATATAATATTTAACTTTCATATAGATTGGGATAAGCAACCGAATTCGTGTCAGAAAGGTAAAAAATTTCTTGAGTGTGTTCAGGGCAGCTTTCTGCAACAATATGTCCTAGAACTAACAAGGGGGTAGGACATATTAGATTTAATAATGAGCCAGATTTAGTTAACAGCCTGATGGTGCGTGAACATTTATCTAATAGCGATCATATGATGATCGAGTTCAACGTTGTGTTTGAAAGGGAGAAACCTTTAACAGCTACTAAGATTCTAAATTTAGGTAAGGCCGGCTTTATTGGGATGAGTCAGAGACTGTCCACTGCTGAGAGGCTGCACGGAGAATCAGGAAGCCCAAAATGGGACGTGATCAGCACACATCACACCTCTTAAAAGGTGCAGGTGCACATTTTAAATGGCAGGTGCACAGTCTACTGGGAAGAGGGAAAGATGGCAGGAAGGATCGCGGGACCGGCACGAGAGCGCGTCCCACGCTTCTCAGGCAATGCACTGGAGGCCCTGGTGGAGGGGGTGGACGAAAGGAGGGCCAAGCTATAACCGGAGGGTGGCAGGAGACGCTCCAGACACCTGCTCCGCAGACCTTGGGAGGCTGTGGCCCAGGAAGTCAACGCCAGGAGCATGGCACCATGCATGTGGGTGCAGTGCCGAATGAAGTTCAACGATTTGACACGAGTGGTCAAGGTGAGTGAATACAAGTGTCAAGTGGCACATCCTACCAACCGCACTACTGCTCCACGCATCACACTCCCCGTCACCCAACCACCAACAAACACTGCCCATCCATACGTAATACTGCACTCGGCATGCTGCATCTCACCCTCACATAGTACCACACTTACAGGCCACACAACCACCACTCACAGGTCACACACACTGGCAGCTATTCAATCATGACAGACACCTTGCAGGGTACTCACTGACACATTGTCCTCTGTCTTGCAGGAGAAGGTGGCACATAATAGCCGGCAGCAAGAGATACCTGAGGGAGGACAGGCATGCCTACACATCCTCACTCCCTTGGATGAGACGGTGCTTTGGATTATTGGGAGGACCGTCGCTGCAGCCGTAACCACATGCCGCGCTGGAGGTCCCAATGAAGGGGGTCTCGGCATACCTAATGCTCCTTCTCATTTCCCACATCTCCCTCCTCCCACAATCTTTTCTGACTCACGTGCTGCAGATGTTGTTGGCACGCACGTCTTACTTGCTCCCCTCCCCAATCCACAACTAAACCTGTTTCCCTTTGTCATTGCAGAGAGCCAATTGTCATTGCAGAGATCCAAGAACAGGTGCCAGCACCATCCGAGGAGGAGAAGGAGGAGGAAGAGGAGGAGAGGGAGGACACTGAAGTCACACCATCACTCGATCTGACATTCGCATCCACCAGCTCAGAGAATGACACTGGGCATCCTTTAGAGGCTAGGTTACAGGAGGGATCTGCATGTGGTGAGACACCGAGCACAAGTGTGCAGGAGCCGGGGGGGAACAGATACCACAGGTGCCAGCTCGCCGGAGGGCAAGGTCGCTCACTAATTCTGCTGCAGAGGAGTCAGATGAAGGCTTCGATGGGCCAAGCGACAGAAGACGGCTGATGGGTGTGCACCAATAAATGCTTGGGGCACTGGGAAAGCCTGCCAGAAAGCCCGCGCACAGTAACAAGGGGCATGGAGGAGTCCAGCTCCAACTTGGCACAGGGCTTTGCGCAGAGCTTGGAGCCCATCCTTTCTCACATGGAACGGATGGTCACCTCCATCAGCAGACCTATGGAACCTACCATGATGCAGCGCCTGATGGCCGATGACATTGGTTTGTGCTGCAACAGAAGCCGCGATATCTAAGGTCTGCAAGCTTCAGTTGAAGCTCAGATTGCCGCAACGGAAGCTCAGACTACTGCTATAGAAGTGCAGACTGCTGCTATCGTGGCTCTGGGTACCACTGTGGAACGGGGCTATCAGGGCATTGCAGTACTCGAGCAATCTGTTCTCCAGCTGATCATCAGGAGTGCTGAGGCGCCGCCCTATGCGAGTGGCAGTGGTGCCATGGCAGTCGAACCTGCTGTCCTCTCTCCAGACGACAGCATTCCTGCTCCCACCCCCGCCACTCCACCAGTGCCCTTGCTGTTGCCTATCACACAGCCAGGCCAGACTGTTGCAGCCCAGGCTGAGATGGTGCAGTGTGAAGCCGGACCCTCCTGGCCCAGAGCTGCTCGAGGTCATCTTCCAAGGCCATCTGCACACTTCTCAACTGAAGGCCAGCAGCCTCCCACCACCCATACTCCAGCCACTGGGGATGCACTTCGTAGGAGCACTAGGAAAGGTAAAGCACATGAAGAACAGCCACTAAGGGAATGCACAAGGGTGAATAGTTCTGTTATGTTTGCATAATTTCATTTATTAATTGATAAATATGACTTTGAATTTGCACTTGGTGGTGGGTTTTTTTTGTGCAATGAGCTGAAGGGGAAAGCAATGTGTAATCATATGGAGGGCGATTTGTTGGTCATGTGGGAGCGGACAGGTGGGGAGTGTAGGACTGTTGGTGACTTGGGAGATGACATTCCTATTATTAATAGCGGGCACGGATCAGGTGAGCATGAAGAGCCCTAGCAGACAGGGCCAGTGTTCCTTGTTGCCCCCTTACATCTTCCTCCACTTCCTCCTCTAGCTCCTCATCCTCTGGCTCAGTGTCTTGTCTGGTCATCGGTGGCCAGGGCTGGTCCCTTATGATGGCGAGGTTGTGCAGCATGCAGCATACCACCACGAATCTTCCCACCCGCTCAGCGGAGTACTGCAGGACTCCTCTAGAATGGTCCAGGCAGCGGAAGCGTTGTTTCAGGAGGCCTATGGTGTGCTCCACGACGTTGCGTGTTGCAGCATGGCTCTCATTGTGGGACTGCTCTGCACGTGTGCATGCATGCCGCACCGGAATAATGAGCCACGGCTTGAGGGGATAGTCCTTGTCGCCCAGTAACCAGCCTTTGGCTTGCCGAGCCAGATGAAAGGTAGCTAGCACGTTGGACTGCCGCATAACGAAGGTGTCGTGACTGCACCCAGGGTAGTGGGCATCAACCTCCGTGGTTCGATGGGTATGGTCGCACACCCAGCTGCACGTTCAGGGAGTGGAAGCCCTTTCGGTCCATGAAGACGACCGAGTTGATATGCGGGGCACGCACGGCAATGTGTGTGCAGTCAATGGCACCCTGCACCATGGGGAAGCCGGCAGTGCGAGTGAACCCCCGTGCTCGCTCGTTCTGCTTCTCTCTATCAAGAAGGAACGTGATGAACTTGTTGCGCATCTCATAATACAGTGCGTCTGTGACCTTCCTTAAACTGCGAGATGTCGCACATATCGCCAGCAGAGGCCTGAAATGATCCACAGCCATAAAAGTTCAGCACCGCGGTTACCTTCACAGCCATAGGCAATGCTGTCCTTGCCCTGCTCTGAGACTGTAGTTGTGGCTGCAGCAGTTGACAGATCTCCATCATGACTGAGTTGGTGAACCTCAACCGTCGGATGGACTGCTCCTCGCTCATGTTGAGGTAAGAGAATTGGTCTCTGAAGGTCCTCGTTGGATATGGCCTCCTGCTCAGTGCCCTGTGTCTCCTCTTCTTTCTCCTCGCAGCTTGAGCTACTCTGCGTGGCCTCTCTGCATGCTCCCAGTCGTGTTCAATGCCCAGCAGGAGCCCTAGCAGACCACCCATGGTTGCCAGGAATCTTGTTCAATGACTACTGTAACTTTCCCAACCGTAAGGCAGTACTTGCCAATCCATTCACAAATGTACTCTAGCAATTCTCAGTAAGTATAGGCAGCTTCAAAAAAACACTTCCAATTCGACAAGCAGCCAGAAGCAATAATCCAGCAACTAATCTGTAACACCTGCATGATCCCTTTAAATAGCGCTGGTGGGAGTCCTGCAAGCACTCTAAGACATGTTGAGGTGTGCGTGGTTAAGACTGTGCATTGAGTGGAGCGTTAGGCACCACTTTGGAACTTATCAATTTAAATCAGCATTGCACACATTTTCTCCCTACTTTACATGCTGTCGGCGTTCGCTCTCTGCGCATGCACTAATACCTTTACCAAGATGGCATCCGGGGAACTTCGCAATAGAAACATACATGCGCATCCAAGATGCCATCTTGGCACTCCAGGAGGCCGTGTAGTGCCAAAACAACGGGTGCTAGAGGGCCCAATTCCTAGCCCATAGTAACAGCTACAAAAAGGGAGTATGAAAAGAAACTTGCAGAGGATATCAAAATCAACAAAAAAAATGTTTACAATTATATTAGGAAAAAGAGGGTGGTCAAGAGCAATGTGGGCCCCTTAAAAACTGATAATTGTGATATTGTAAATGACAATAAGGAAATGACAGACATGTTAAATAATTACTTTGCAACAGTATTTACAGTAGAGGAAGAGGATAGCATGCCGGATACCCCAAGGAAACTAATTTTGAATCAGGGATGGGGACTCGGTATAATTAACGTAAGCAAATCCACAGGACCAGATGGTTTCCACCCCAGGGTTTTAAAAGAAGTAGGTGAGAACATTGCAGATGCCCTAACTATAATCTTCCAAAGCTCCCTCAATTCAGGAAGCGTTCCTTTAGATTGGAAAATTGCAGATGTCACTCTGTTATTTAAGAAAGGTGAGAGAGGGAAACCAGGGAATTACAAGCCAGTTAGCCTAATATCTGTTGTCGGGAAATTACTGGAGTCTATAATTAAGGAGAAAGTGACAAAATACCTTAATAATTTTCAGCTCACGGAAAAAGCCAGCATGGATTTGTAAAGCGTAGGTCATGCCTGACAAACCTGATTGACTTTTTTGAAGAGGTGACTTAATTAGTAAGCAGGGGATTTTTTTTTATTCGTTCATGGGATCTGCGTGTCACTGGCAAGGCCAGCATTTATTGCCTATCCCTAATTGCCATCGAGAAGGTGGTGGTCAGCCGCCTTCTTGAACCGCTGCAGTCCGTGTAGTGAAGGTTCTCCCACAGAACTGTTAGGTAGGGAGTTCCAGAATTTTGACCGAAGCGACGATGAAGGAATGGCGATATATTTCCAAGTCGGGATGGTGTGTGACTTGGAGGGGAATGTGCAGGTGGTGTTGTTCCCATGTGCCTGCTGCCCCTCTCCTTCTAGGTGGTAGAGTTCGCAGGTTTGGGAGGTGCTGTCGAAGAAGCCTTGGCGAGTTGCTGCATTGCATCCTGTGCATGATGTACACTGCAACCTCGGTGCGCCGGTGGCAAAGGGAGTGAATGTTTAGGGTGGTGGATGGGGTGCCAATCAAGCAGGCTGCTTTGTCCTGGATGGTGTCGAGCTTCTTGAGTGTTGTTGGAGCTGAACTCATCCAGGCAAGTGGAGAGTATTCCATCACACTCCTGACTTGTGCCTTGTAGGTGTGGAAAGGCTTAGGGGAGTCAGGAGGTGAGACTCTCGTCACAGAATACCCAGCCTCTGACCTGCTCTTGTAACCACAGTATTTATATGACTGGTCCCATTAAGTTTCTGGTCAATGGTGACCACCAAGATGTTGGTGGTTGGGAGATTCGGCGATGGTAACGCCGTTAAATGTCAAGGGGAGGTGGTTAGACTCTCTCTTGTTAGAGATGGTCATTGCCTAACACTTATCTGGCGTGAATATTACTTGCCACTTTTCAGCCCAAGCCTGCATGTTGTCCAGGTCTTGCTGCATGCGGGCACGGACTGCTTCATTATCTGAGGGGTTGCGAATGGAACTGAACATTGTGCAATCATCAGTGAACATCCCCATTTCTGACCTTATGATGGAGGGAAGGTCATTGATGAAGCAGCTGAAGATGGTTGGGCCTAGGACAATGCCCTGAGGAACTCCTGAAGCAATGTCCTGGGGCTGAGATGATTGGCCTCCAACAACCACTATCATCTCTCTTTGTGCTACGTATGACTCCAGCCACTGGAGAGTTTTCCCCTGATTCACATTGACTTCAATTTTACTAGGGCTCCTTGGTGCCACATGAGGTCGAATGCTGCCTTGATTTCAAGGGCAGTCACTCTCACCTCACCTCTGGAATTCAGCTCTTTTGTCCACATTTGGACCAAGGCTGTAATGAGGTCTGGAGCCAAGTGGTCCTGGCGGAACCCAAACTGAGCATCGGTCAGCAGGTTATTGGTGAGTAAGTGCCGCTTGATAGCACTGTTGACGACACCTTCCATCACTTTGCTGATGATTGAGAGTAGACTGATGAGACGGTAATTGGCCGGATTGGATTTGTCCTGCTTTTTGTGGACAGGACATACCTGGGCAATTTTCCACATTGTCGGGTAGATGCCAGTGTTGTAGCTGTACTGGAACAGATTGGCAAGAGGCGCGGGTGGTTCTGGAGCACAAGTCTTCAGCACTACAGTCGGGATGTTGTCGGGGCCCATAGCCTTTGCTGTATCCAGTGCACTCAGCCGTTTCTTGATATCACGTGGAGTGAATCGAATTGGCTGAAGACTGGCTTCTGTGATGGTGTGGATATCGGGAGGAGGCCGAAATGGATCATCTACTCGGCCCTCCTGGCTGAAAATGGTTGCAAACGCTTCAGCCTTATGCTGGACTCTGCCTTCATTGAGGATGGGAATGTTTACAGAGCCTCCTCCTCCTCCGGTTCGTTGTTTAATTGTCCACCATCATTCACGATTGGATGTGGCGGAACTACAGAGTTTTGATCTGATCCATTGGTTGTGGAATCGCTTAGCTCTATCTATAGCATGTTGCTTCCGCTGTTTAGCATGCATGTAATCCTGAGTTGTAGCTTCACCAGGTTGGCACCTCATTTTTAGATACACCTGGTGCGACTCCTGGCATGCTGTTCTACACTCCTCATTGAACCAGGGTTGATCCCCTGGCTTGTTGGTAATGGTAGAGTGAGGAATATGCCGGGCCATGAGGTTACAGTTTGTGCTGGAATACAATTCTGCTTCTGCTGATGGCCCACAGCGCCTTATGGATGCCCAGTTTTGAGCTGCTAGATCTGTTCTGAACCTATCCCATTTAGCACGGTGGTAGTGCCACACAACACGTTGGATGGTGTCCTCAGTGTGAAGACGGGACTTCATCTCCATGAGGACTGTGCGGTGATCACTCCTACCAATACTGTCATGGACAGATACATCTGCGACAGGTAGATTGGTGAGGACAAGGTCATGTAGGTTTTTTTCCTCGTGTTGGTTCGCTCACCACCTGCCGCAGGCCCAGTCTGGTAGCTATGTCCTTCAGGACTCGGCCAGCTTGGACAGTTCTGGTGCTACCAAGCCACTCTTGTTGATGGACATTAAGTCCCCCACCCAGAGTACATTCTGTGCCCTTGCTACCCTCACTGCTTCCTCCAAGAGGTGTTCAACATGGAGGAGGATTGATTCATCAGCTGAGGGAGGGTGGTAGGTAGTAATCAGCAGGAGGTTTCCTTGCCCATGTTTGACCTGATGCCATGAGATTTCATGGGGTGCAGAGTCAATGTTGAGGACTCCCAGGGCCACTCCCTCCTGACTGTATATCACTGTACCGCCACCTCTGGTGGGTCTGTCCTGCCAGTGGGACAGGACATACCCAGGGATGATAATGGAGGAGTCTGGGACGTTGGCTGAAAGGTATGATTCTGAGAGTATGGCTATGTCAGGCTGTTGCTTGACTAGTCTGTGGGACAGCTCTCCCAATTTTGGCACAAATCCCCAGATGTTAGTGAGAAGGACTTGGCAGGGTCGATTGGGCTTGATTTGCCTTTGTCGTGTCCGATGCCTAGTGGTCTGATGCCGGGTGGTCCGTCCGGTTTCATTCTTATTATGACTTTTTGTAGCGAGATTGTACAACTGAGTGGCTTGTTCGGCCATTTCAGAGGGCGATTAAGAATCAACCACATTGCTGTGGGTCTGGAGTCACATATAGGCCAGACCGGGTAAGGACGGCATGTTTCCTTCCCAAAAGGACATTATGTCTATGGACGTTGTTTGTTTGGACTTCCAGAAGGCATTAGATAAAGTGCCTTAGAAAAGACTGTTAGCTGAAGTTGAAGCTCATGGAATCGAGGACAAAGTATTGACCTGGTTATGAAATTGGCTGAGTGGCAGGAGACAGAGAGTAGGGATAATGGGCAGGTACTCAAATTGGCAGGATGTGACTCGTGGTGTCCCACAGGGATCTGTGTTGGGGCCTCAACTATTCACCGTATTTATTAACAACAAAGATGACGGGAGTGAGAGCCACATATCCAAGTTGGCCGATGACACAAAGATAGGCAGCATTGTAAGCAGTGTAGATGGAAGCATCAAAATACAGAGAGCTATTAATAGATTAAGTGAATGGGCAAAACTGTGGTAAGTGGATTTCAATGCAGGCAAGTGTGAGGTCATCTACTTTGAACCTAAAAAGGATCGATCAGAAGACTTTCTAAATGTTGAAAATCTCGAAACAGTGGAGGCCCAAAGAGACTTAGGGGTCCATGTACATAGATCATTAAAATGTCATGGATAGGTACAGAAAATAATCAAAATGGCTAAAGGAATGCTGGCTTTTATATGTAGAGGACTAGAATACAAGGGGGTAGAAGTTATGCTGCAGCTATACAAAGCCCTGAGTAGTCCATACTTGGTATATTGTGTTCAGTTCTGAGCACCGCACCTTAGGACGGATAGAAGGGAGTGCAGAATATTTTTACTAGAGTGATACCTGGACTCCAAGGGTTAAATTAAGAGAGATTACATAAACTAGGGTTGTATTCCCTGACATTTGGAAGATTAAGGGGTGATTTGATCGAAGTTTTCAAGATATTAAGGGGAACTGATAGGATAGATAGATAGAAACGATTTCCGCTGGTTGGGGAGTCTAGGACTGGGGGACATAGCCTAAAAATTAGAGCCAGGACTTTCAGGAGTGAAGTTAGGAAACACTTCTATACACAAAGGGTGGCAGAAGTTTGGAACTCTCTTCCGCAAAGGGCAGTTAAGCTAGCTCAATTGTTAATTTTAAATCTGAGATTGATAGATTTTTTGTTAACCAATGGTATTAAAGGACATGGAGCTAAGGCAGGTATATGGAGTTAGGTCACAAATCATCTATGATCTCACTGAATGGCAGAACAGGCTCGAGGGACTAAATGGCCTACTCCTGTTCCTATGTTCCTAATTATATATATATATATTCCGAATGGAACTCACACTCTCTGGGGGATTTTTAAACTGAATCCAAGTACTAAAGCAAAATGACATAATCAAATCACCTGCTTATGTATACTTTATGCATTATTGCTACATACACCACCCAGCACCACACGCACCAAATTTAATCTGTGCTTAGTGGTCAGTTGCAAAACCGAGGCTATGGCACATCCCTGTGGGAGAGGAAAAAAACCTGTGTGTAACTCATGCCTTCCAATTCAGCCAGTGGAGTAATTTAAGAGGGGGTGTGGAAGAGATTTATTAGAATGATTCCAGGGATGAGAGACTTCAGTCACGTGGATAGACTGGAGACGCTGGGGTTGTTCTCCTTGGAACAGAGAAGGTTGTGAGGAGATTTGATAGAGGTATTGAAAATCATGAAGGGTCTATACAAAGTAGATAGAGAGAAACTGTTCCCACTGGTGGAAGGGTCAAGAACCAGAGGACATAGATTTAAGGTGATCGGCAAAAGAACCAAAGGTGACATGAGGAAAAACATTTTTACACAGCGAGTGGTTAGGATCTGGAATGCACTGCCTGAGGGGGCAGTGGAGGCAGATTCAATCATGGCCCTCAAAAGGGAACTGGATAAGTACTTGAAAGTAAAAAATTTGCAGGACTACGGGGATAGGGCGGGGGAGTGGCTGGATTGCTCGTGCATAGAGCCGGCGCGGACTCGATGGGCCGAATGGCCTCCTTCCGTGCTGTAACCTTTCTATGATTGTATTATTTATGTCTTCCAGTGGTCAGCCAGGGTGTCCATAGTACATAAAATTCAATTTCATTTGAATACACATTTCTGGAATGCTCTATTATGATTAAAAAATAAAAATCGCTGTGTCAAACTATCCACTGTGTTGCCTACAACATGATGGGTAATACAATTGTCAGGATGGAAATACAGTAATAGAACATCATCTGTAGGTAAGTGTTGCACATAATATAATTCAACTGCTTAGTGCAGAAACAAGACCTGTCTTCAGGAACAGTTCCTTCGGAGGCTGATAATGTGGTTCTGCCGCAATGCCAGTGGGACCACTGCTCTTCAGTTGCTGCATTGAGTGCTGTGAGCTATAATACAAGGACAGTTCATTTATATAATAGCGCAGTGCTCTCTGTACACAGTACCCGATGTCTGGGAGTGCACCGGGGTCAAGGGGCAAGCTACCCACTCTTCAAAAGATTGCCACGTTAAGTTCATTCATACTTTGCTTAATTTTACAATCTCATTTTACAATGGACCTTAACAGCAATTCGGTGTAAGCTTGGTGCCAAGCTCTTGAAGGACAGTTGGTTGTCTTTAGAGCTGTCCAACTATGAGGCTAAGAAATGGCTGTAACAAATCAATGAATCAGAAAGCTTCTATTTCAGGATTCAGTTTTGGACATCTTGCTACATGAAGACCTAAAATTATCTTAAATCTGTGTCCTCTGGTTATCGACCCTCCTGCCAATGGAAAGAGTTCCTACTAGTTTACTCTTTCAAAACCCTTCATGATTTTGAACTTTTATAAGTAGTCAGGGAGAGGGACTGGGGTTTCTAAGCACTTGTTGAGGGTGTCTGAGGCTGGGAACACTTCAGGGAAAAGGGAGCCAGGATACACCTGAGCTGTTGGGAGCTGAAATAGTCTGACCAGCAACAGAAACAGTTGCCACGGCCATAGTAGTAACAAGGTCATTTGTTTCAGATCTGCAGAAACAGCACCTGCAGCAGAAGACAAAGTAGGTGACCAGAAGCAGATCACACGCACAGAGACTGGAAAGGGTGGGGTCCAGCTAAGGCTGGAGGAGAAACAGCAGCTAGGAAGAGAGAGCAGAAGCAGAATCCTTGCAGGATCACAGGCAAACTGTGACCCGGGCAGTTTCTAAATCGACTTTTACAGAACTAAAATGAGCCTGACGTGATGAGGCTGCTCTTCTGAACTTGTGGGTTAGAGTACATTGTTGGTGAACAGTAGAGCAAAGGGAGCTTTACTCAGCATTGAATTGTGCTGTACCTGACCTAGGGGTGTTTGACAACAGCATCGCATACCCAAAGTGTAATATTTTAAGGAATCCTTAAACTGAAGATTCCTTCAGCATATAGACATTAATGAAAATTTATAAATGACTTCTTACTATAGTATATATTTAAATCTGATTGGATATCATGTAATGGCAACTCCACTCAGAAAGCCAGCCATGAACAAATGTACTTTTAAAAATCCAATTACTTTTACTTCAAATCATTTTTAAAGTATAATGATGGAGCAATTTTAGTTAAGATAACTCTGGTTAGGAAACAGTTGGAGTACTATGTGCAATTTTGGTCATCTATTATAAAAGGCTGTTGAAGCAATGGAAAATCTACAACACAGATTTATTAGGATGCTACCAGGAATAAGAGGGTATTATTATAATGCAAGACTTGGAAAAGCTAGAACTATATTCACCAAAGTAGAGAAATTTAAAGGACAATTTTAAGGAGTGTTCAAACTATTTAAAGGGTTTTGAGTTGGTAAATAGTGAAAAATTACTTCTACTGGTTGGTAACAAGGGGGCAGTAAATTTAGGTTTAGTACTAATAATGAATAAGAGAAGGCTGGATAACATTTTTTCATGCAAAGGATCTTTAGAATGTGGAATCTATTACCTCAAGTGACTATTGAAGCCAAGTCAATCATGGCATTTTGAGGGAATTAGCCAAACATTTGAAGTTCAAAGATATTCTAGAGTAAGGGGAAAGAGCAGGAGAGTGGGATTAGAGTACACAACTCTGATGTGGAGCTAGCACTGGCACAGGCACAATGGACCTACTTCTGTACTGAAATTTATAGCATTCTATAAAAGGTCTCCATTGAGTGTTATTCTGGAATAGTCCTTTAAATGTCACATGTAAAGCCTGTGGAATCACAGACATAAAATACTGTGGCTTGTTCACCAATCTAAACCTATTTTGAACAAAACTCCATAGATCTTGCATAACCCTTCAGAATCAATCTTTCAAAATTCTTTGCATCAGCTAAACTTCCACAGGGACTACTTTCAAAAAGAAATTTGTTTTGTGAATGGCCTTGTGCTTCTACTGAATAACAATCTAACAAATAAGTGCAGGATCACCAGAAAGCTTTTAAAGAACGAAAAGGTAGAGTGCTGCCAGTAATAAATGCAGCAAGGAGTTCATTTGAATTCCAGCAAGGAATTCATTTGAATAAGTTTTCCATTCTTATTAAACTCAGGATGAGATTAATCTTTTCCGGTTAAAGTAAATACATAATACTACTGATTCCATTCCTTGACATCTTTTAAAGTTGCGTCACTCATGAGTATATTATTTTCAAAAACTTATCACCTCATGAAATAAAGAACAAAATGACTGGCAGGATTGGTCTGAAAGTACTTCCTTTTTTCTTGCGGCTTAATTTTATTTCACAAGATGGGAAGGTAATAAAAATGATCTGTTCAGGATCTGTACATGGGCAAAAATAACAGGGCAAACTAGATGTGCTTTTATTGTTCCAACTGTCTTATATTTGTAAGTTCTAAGTGCTCATAAATGAATGCTGGGCAGTGGGAAAACAAGTTAAGTAAAATAGAGGAAGATTATAAAGATGCTATCTATATCCATTGTAAACAATTTTACAACACCAAGTTATAGTCCAACGATTTTTATTTGAAATCTACAAGCTTTCGGAGGCTTCCTCCTTCCTCAGGCAATTACCTGAGGAAGGAGGAAGCCTCCGAAAGCTTGTAGATTTCAAATAAAAATCGTTGGACTATAACTTGGTGTTGTAAAATTGTTTACAATTGTCAACCCCAGTCCATCACCAGCATCTCCACATCATCTATATCCATAACTGACACATAGATTCCTGGTGAGGAATTTCACACACAACTAAATCAAACCACAAAATTAAAGCAATTTCAGTTCCAACAAATGCAAGGTAGATTGATACAGGTGCAAAAAGCTGATTTTGTTCAGTGGGGCTAAGTCGTGTTTTTGCCAATAAGTACTCCCTGTTAGTGCACTGGAACAATGTCAGTGTACTAGGGAAGAAATAGTATTATACAGTAGAGGAGGGTAAAAGAGATTGTGCTGGATTTTCCTCCAGGCAGGTTCGCATCTGGAGGTAGGGCCGGGTGGAACTTTCTGGGTCAAGAGTCATTGGCATCTCTGCCGCATAGAGGGAATCTGCCACTGTTAGGGAGCAAACTGTGGTAGCGCTGCATTGGGACACCTGTTACAGCACTGTAAAAAGTAGGAGCCAGCTTTTAAGGGGCAGAAGCAACCTGAAGATTTTTTCAAACATTGGAAGGAAAAGCTTTCTGTGATCGTCTGCTCTCTGTGAGTGTCCATAGTTGGTCACGACTAGGTTCCTTCCCTCCAAGACAGTCAATAGCGACATACCTGCCATGCACCTGGCATGTACCACCAACCCCCCCCCCCCCCCTTGCCAGTATCTGGTGTAGGCAGTAGTGGCAGAAAAGCAGGAAAATCAGTCAAATTTCCAGGCTCTATCCGCCTCCTCCACTGTCATTTAAACGTGGCAGGGTGGCCAAGGATCAGGCAGCAGAGATGCCTGCTTGGTGGAAGGGGGATTTTCCAGCAATGCACTAAGGAGCAGACATTGGGCAGTAGGTCACCCTGCCCCATTTTTCATTTTCTTCCAGTTACAGGTGTGCAATGGATGATATTCAGCCCAATATTTCTTCCCCAGTTATGGGTTAAACACAGAAAAGCCAAGTGTTGAAAACAGCACTACAAAAGATTGGCAGTACTCAAAGTAGAAAAGTCACCCGGTCCAGATGGGATGCATCCTAGGCAACTGAGGGAAGTAAGGGTGGAAATTGCAGAGGCTCTGGCCACAATCTTCCAATCCTTCTTAGATATGGGGATGGTGCCGGAGGACTGGAGGATTGCAAATATTACACCCCTCAAAAAAGGGGAGGGATAAACCTGGCAATTACAGGCCAGTCAGCCTAACGTCGGTGGTGGGGAAACTTTTAGAGACAATAATCCAGGACAAAATTAATTGACAATTGGAAAAGTACGGGCTAATAAATGAAAGTCAGCATGGATTTGTTAAAGAAAAATCGTGTTTGACTAACTTGATTGAGTTCTTTGATGAAGTAACAGAGAGGGTTGATGAGGGTAGTGAGGTTGATGTTGTGTATATGGACTTTCAAAAGGCATTTGATAAAGTACCACATAACAGACTTGTTAGCTAAATTAAAGCACATAGGATTAAAGGGACATCAGCAGCATGGATGCACAATTGGCTAGGGGACAGAAGGCAGAGAGTAGTGGTGAATGGTTGTTTTTCAGACCGGAGGGAAGTATACAGTGGTGTTCCCCAGGGGTCAGTATTAGGACCACTGTTCTTTTTGATATATATTAATGACCTGGACTTGGGTATAGAGGGTATAATTTCAAAGTCTGCAGATGAAACAAAACTCAGAAATGTAGTAAACAATGTGGAGGATAGTAACAGACTTCAGGAGGATACAGACTGGTGAAACGGGCAGACACATGGCAAATTAAATTTAACGCAGAGAAGTGAGAAGTGGTGCATTTTGGTAGAAAGAATGAGGAGAGGCAATATAAACTAAATGATACAATATTAAAGGGATTGCCGGAACAGAGACACCGGGGGGTGCACATACACAAATCCTTGAAGGTGGCAGGACAAGTTGAGAAGGCTGTTAAAAAGGCATATGGGATCCTGGACTTTATTAATAGAGGCATTGAGTAAAAAGGCAAGGAAGTTATGCGAAACCTTATAAAGCACTGGTTAGGCCTCAGCTGGAGTATTGTGTTCAATTCAGGGCACCACACTTTAGGAAGGATGTCAAGGCCTTAGAGAGGGTGCAAAATAGATTTACTAGAATGGTGCCAGGGATAAGGGATTCAGTTATGTGGAGAGACTGTAGAAGCTGGGATTGTTCTCCTTAGAACAGAGAAGGTTAAGGGGAGATTTGGTAGAGATGTTCAAAATCATGAACATTTTGACAGAGTAAATCAGGAGAAACTGTTTCCAGTGGCAGACGGGTCGGTAACCAGAGGACACAGATTGAAGGTGAACAACAAAAGAGCCAGAGGCGACATGAGGAAACATTTATTTTTACGCAGCGAGTTGTAGCAATCTGGAATGCACTGGCTGAAAGAGTGGTGGAAGCAGATTCAATGATAACTTTCAAAAGGAAATTGGTAAGTTCTTGAAGGGAAAAAATTTAGAGGGCAATGGGGAAAGAGCAGGGGAATGGGACTAATTGGATAGCTCTTACATAGAGCCGGCACAGGCACGATGAGCCAAATGGCCTCCTCCTGTGCTGTACCATTCTATGATAAGAACATAAGAAATAGGAGCAGGAGTAGGCCAATCGGCCCCTCGAGCCTGCTCCGCCATTCAATAAGATCATGGCTGATCTGATCCTAACCTCAAATCTAAATCCATGTCCAATTTCCTGCCCGCTCCCCGTAACCCCTAATTCCCTTTACTTCTAGGAAACTGTCTATTTCTGTTTTAAATTTATTTAATGATGTAGCTTCCACAGGCAGCAAATTCCACAGACCTACTACCCTCTGAGTGAAGAAGTTTCTCCTCATCTCAGTTTTGAAAGAGCAGCCCCTTATTCGAAGATTATGCCCCCTAATTCTAGTTTCACCCATCCTTGGGAACATCCTTACCGCATCCACCTGATCAAGCCCCTTCACAATCTTATATGTTTCAATAAGATCGCCTCTCATTCTTCTGAACTCCAATGAGTAGAGTCCCAATCTACTCAACCTCTCCTCATATGTCCGCCCCCTCATCCCCGGGATTAACCAAGTGAACCTTCTTTGTACTGCCTCGAGAGCAAGTATGTCTTTTCTTAAGTATGGACACCAAAACTGTATGCAGTATTCCAGGTGCGGTCTCACCAATACCTTATATAACTGCAGTGATACCTCCCTGTTTTTATATTCTATCCCCCGAGCAATAAAAGCCAACATTCCGTTGGCCTTCTTGATCACCTGCTGCACCTGCATACTAACTTTTTGATTTTCTTGCACCAGGACCCCCAGATCACTTTGTACTGCAGTACTTTCCAGTTTCTTGCCATTAAGATAATAACTTGCTCTCTGATTTTTCCTGCCAAAGTGCATAACCTCACATTTTCCAATATTGTGTTGCATCTGCCAAATCTCCGCCCACTCACCCAGCCTGTCTATATCCCCTTGTAGGTTTTTTATGTCCTCCTCACTCTCTACTTTCCCTCCCATCTTTGTATCATCTGCAAACTTTGATACGTTACACTCGGTCCCTTCCTCCAAATCGTTAATATAGATTGTAAAGAGTTGGGGACCCAGCACCGACCCCTGCGGAACACCACTGGCTACTGGTTGCCAGTCCGAGAATTAACCATTTATCCCAACTCTCTGCTTCCTGTTAGATAACCAATCCTCCACCCATGCCAGAATATTACCCCCAATCCAGTGATTCTTTATCTTGAGCAATAATCTTTTATGTGGCACCTTGTCGAATGCCTTCTGGTAGTCTAAATACACTACGTCCACCGGTTCCCCTTTACGTTATGTCCTCAAAGAACTCAAACAAATTTGTCAGACATGACTTCCCCTTCGTAAAGCCATGCTGACTTTGTCCTATTAAATTATGTTTATCCAAATGTTCCGCTACTGTCTCCTTAATAATAGACTCCAAAGCTTTACACACCACAGATGTTAGGCTAACTGGTCTATAATTTCCAGCCTTCTGCCTACTACCCTTTTTAAATAAGGGTGTTACATTAGCAGTTTTCCAATCTGCCGGGACCTTTGCCGAGTCCAGAGAATTTTGGAAAATTATTACCAAAGCATCCACAATCCCTACTGCCACTTCCCTCAAGACCCTAGGATGTAAGCCATCAGGTCCAGGGGATTTATCCGCCTTGAGTCCCATTAATTCACTGAGTACCAATTCCTTAGTGATTTTAATCGTATTTAGCTCCTCCCCAACTAGAGCCCCCTGTTTGTCCACTGTTGGGATATTCTTAGTGTCCTCTACCATAAAGACTGAAACAAAATATTTGTTCAGCATTTTTGCCATCTCCATGTTTCCCACCATTAATTTCCCGGTCTCATCCTCTAAAGGACCTACGTTTGCCTTAGCCACCCTTTTTCTTTTTATATAACTGTAGAAACTCTTGCTATCTGTTTTTATATTTTTTGCTAATTTATTTTCAAAATCTATCTTCCCTTTCTTAATCAATCCTTTCGTTACTTTTTGCTGTCTTTTGAAGACTTCCCAATCTTCTATCCTCCCACTAAATTTGGCTACCTTATATGTCCTTGTTTTTAGTCGGATACTATCCTTAATTTCTTTACTTGACCACGGATGGCTGTCATTTCTTTTACACCCTTTTTTCCTCAGTGGAATATATATTTTTTGAAAGTTGTAAAATAAACACCACTGCTCATGTACCGTCTTTACCCTTTAATCTATTTTCCTAGTCCACTTTAATCAATTCCGCTCTCATACCATCATAGTCTCCTTTATTCAAGCTCGGTACGCTTGTTTGAGAACCAACCTTCTCACCCTCTAATTGGATATGGAATGTAACCATGTTATGGTCACTCATTCCAAGGGGATCCTTAACTAGGACATTATTAATTAATCCTGGCTCATTACACAGGACCAGGTCCAAGGTTGTTTGCCCCCTTGTCGGATCAGTTACATATTGCTCAAGAAATCCATCCCTAATACACTCAATAAACTCTTCCTCAAGGCTGCCCTGCCCAATTTGATTTGTCCAGTTAATATGATAGTTAAAATCCCCCATAATTATAGCTGTTCCCTTATTACATGCCCCGACTATTTCCTGATTAATACTTCTTCCAGCAGAGTTGCAACTATTAGGAGGCCTATATACTACGCCCACTAGTGTTTTTTTTCCCCTTATTATTCCTTATCTCTACCCAAACTGTTTCATTATCCTGATCCTTTGTCCCAATATAATTTCTCTGTATTACAGTGATTCCTTCCTTTATTAACATAGCCACCCCACCTCCCCTTCCTTCCTGATTGTTAAATACCCTGGCATATTTAATTCCCAGTCATTGTCATGCTGCAGCCATGTTTCTGTAATGGCCACAAGATCATACCCATACGTAGTTATTTGTGCCGTTAACTCGTCCATTTTGTTATGAATGCTACGTGCATTCAGATAAAGAACTTTCAAATATGTTTTGTGACACTTAGTTCCTGCTTTTTCCTTTTTTAACACTTCACCTTTTACTCCATACCTTCTGTCCCTTCCTGACACGCTTTCCTCTGTCTCCCTGCTCAGGTTCCCAACCTCCTGCCACAGCTTTGATGCTGGGTTAATCGCCTTACGCCTTTTAGTTTTTATTTTATCTGTCGTGTCTAAAGTACACTTTCTTTCCGCTGCTCTACGCTTTTCCCTTTCACTTGTTCTTGAACAACTGTTTGTACTATTTGTATTGTAGATTTCCCCTGGGTCTTCCCCTCTCTTGCTGCTCTCAACTTTATTCCCTTCTGACTCCCAGCTCAGGTTCCCATCCCCCTGCCACTCTAGTTTAAACCTTCCCCAACAGCACTAGCAAACACCCCCACGAGGACATTGGTCCCGGTCCTGCTCGGGTGTAACCCGTCACGCTTGTACAGGTCCCACCTTCCCCAGAACCGGTCCCAATGTCCCAGGAATCTAAATCCCTCCCTCCTACACCATCCCTGCAGCCACGCATTCATCCTGTCTATTCTCTTGTTCCTATACTCACTAGCACGTGGCACCGGTAGTAATCCTGAGATCACTACCTTTGAAGTCCTGCTTTTTAATTTATCTCCTAACTCCTTAAATTCACCTTGCAGGCCCTCATCCCATTTTTTTACCTATGTCGTTGGTACCAATATGGACCATGACTACTGGCTGTTCACCCTCCCCCTTCAGAATGCCCTGCAGCTATGAAATACTAGGTTTAAATATTCTCATAATTCTTAAAATTTTTACCATTGGTAATAGTGCCAAGTTTACACCAATATGAGATGGAAGAATAGTTGGCATAGAATTGAGGCTAAAACTTAAATGAAGACATAGTCCATGAAAATCCATGGATCCCGGCGTAATCAAATTTGCGCAGTCAGTGGGAAGGGACCTCATTTGCATGAGACAGGCAAGCACAAGTGCCACTAGTGGGCACAGCTCCAATGCCCACCTACGCCCTGTAACTGGATAGACAATCAAGCACCTACTCACCACTGGGGGAGGAGGGGGTTGAGGTCCCTCATCTCACTGGAAGTACCAGCTGCCAACGCTACTCTGGGCCCCAATACACTGGGGAAATGATTACTCCTTGCATAGGGAATCTCTGCACCCACTCCACTGATATTTGCCTTTTAAGGGGTGGCGGAGGTTCCACCTCTATCTTGTAAACTATATTCCCAAATTAAAAGAAAAGAAAGAACTTGCATTTATATAGCGTCTTTCACAACCTCAGGACCAAAGTTCTTTACAGCCAATTAAGTACTTTTGAAGTGTAGTCAACGTTGCAATGTAGGAAACGCGATATATTGGTTGAGAGATAAATATTGGCAAGGACACCAGGGAGAAGTCCCCTGCTTTTCTTCGAATAGTGCTGTGGGATATTTTATGTCTACCTGAGAAGGATCTCAGTTTAACTTCTCATCCAAAAGACAGCACCTCCAACAGTGTAGCACTCCCTCAGTACTGCCCTGAAGTGTTAGCCTGCATTATATGCTCAAGTCTCTGGAGTGGGACTTGAACCCACAGCCTTCTGACTCAGAGGTAAGAGTGCGACCACTGAGCCACAACTGACACAGGGTGATACCTTGATACAGAGTGATACCTCAGTATCTATACTGAGTAACAAAGCTCTGGTTGTAAAGTTCTTTTTTTAAAATTGACTGATTATGATTGATTACCCAATTTCAAAATGTAATCAACAGAAGTAAAAATAACTGATTAATTGATCTGTCACTCAAGCTCACTAGCGAAGCCTGGTTTGTAGTTGTGTACAAACATTTGACTTTTCATTCTGATTCTGATCTATCCCAGAGTGCTAACACGGTTGTGATAAGCAAACAAGCAAAGCCTTAAAATAGATTTAATTATCAGTTCAACAGATGATATGTTTACTGTCTGGAAAATATTATCTGAACAAGCTGATGTTCAACCAGCCTGGTGTTAATTATGTGACATAAGGTACACACATCTAAGAAGGAACTTGTACTATATTTTGCGAATTTAACCAAATATTAATCTTTTCAATAACTAATGAAATGTTTGATTTCAAAAGTCCTCATTTGGAATAGGATTATGTTTCTCCCTCACTAAAAGTAATTAATTCCAAACAGAACTCTGCAGGTGGGAATATGGGACTGGCAATTGGCCTCCTCCACGAACAGTCTATAGATGGCATGCTTTTCATTGAAGGAGATGGAGAGCATATCAATTAATTCATCTTCAAAACTATTCCCTAAGCAGTTCAATTCCAATACGTCACACTATGCCTGGTACTCACCCCTTCAACAGCTTTCGCCCTCCCCTGTTGGCTACCCCTCATAGAACGACAGCAGAACAGGTGATGTGGACCCTGGATGCAAGCTGGCTTCTATGCTACATTTTATCATTTTGACAATCTTCAATTTTAATGCCAATTTTAATGTCTTGTGGCTGATGATCAAATCTCCACGGCAGAGAATATAAGTCCCTGTTACTATGTTTACTATTACTGTATGTGCTTATCCTCCTAAACTTTGGATCTTCAAAATTAACTTACAGAAACACAAGTCACATGCTATATTCTGATCATAATCAACTGCAAATTAATCCTTGATAAACCTGTAGCAATGTCACAACCATGTGAATGTGAATATCATGTATCAACACCCACTATCTGCTAAAAAGGAGACAAAACTGTATAAATGTCCCATGCAAAAATTAATCAAGAATAAATATAGCAGCAACATCCTCAAAGGTGCACTACAGTTGCAAATTCTAACAGTAATCACATTGAATGTGGAGCCAGAAGGAGCAGGAGCGCAGCAATATTGCAGGCCACTGCCGGCCTGGGCTCGTCCCATTCCCATTCACCCACCACCCCCCCCGCCCCTAGGACTTTCCTGCGGGTAGTCTCAACATCATGGCTGCCCAAATTTTCCAGGGCCCCGACTGGCGAGCTTCATTGAGACGCCCGATTGGAATCCACAGATCACCAGTTTTATGTAGACGAGGCCCATGGACCAATTTTCAGCGAGCCTCAGGCCAACATCTTAGGGCTCATGTTCCAGGTGCGCCACCTACTTCACGCCACTATTTTGGCACTAGACTAATTATCCCCCCCAGACTCCGTGATGGTGTTGCTGTTAAAAGTCAGGAGGAGGTGGTTGGATTTTTCTTGTGGAAGATGGTCATTACCTGGCACTTACATGGCACAAATGTTACATGCCACTGTCAGCCCAAGCCTGGATGTTGTCCAGGTCCTCTTGTAGGCTGGCATGGGCTGCTTCATTATCACAGCTGTTACAAATGGAGCTGAACAATTTGGAATTGTCACCGAACAGGACCATTCTTGACCTTATGATGAAAGGAAGGTCATTGATGAAGCAGCTGGAATTGGTTGCTCTAAGGGCATGGCCCAAAAGAACTCCTGCAGCAATATCCTGGGGCTGTGATGATTGGCCTCTGACAATCACAACGCTCTTCTTGTGCATCAAGTATGACTTAAGCTGCTGAATGATACTCCCCTTGACTGTCATTAATCTCAGTTTTGCTTGGGATCCTTGATGTCATACTTGTTCAAATGTTGCCTGGATGTTGAAGGTGATTAATCTTATCTCTCCTTTGGCATTCAGCCCTTGTGCCCATATCTGCATCAAGACTATAAGAAGGTCTGGAGCAGAGTGGTTCTTGCAGAATCTGAACTGAGCTTTGGTGAGCAGGGTATTGGTGAACAGGTGCAGCAAGGTGCCATTATTGATGACTCCTTCAAACTATCTGTCAATGATTGGGAGGAGGTTGATATGGCAGTGATTGGCTGGGTTAGATTTGACCTGTTTTTCACAGGTAAGATATACCTGGGCAATTTTTCACATTAGTGGGGTGATGCCAGTGTCATAACTGCACTGAAACAGCTTGGTGAGGGAGGGGGTGGCTAGATCTGGTGCAGAGATCTTCAGCACTACAGAATCATAGATGTAATCTAGTGGAGCAAATCACCCACCTATTATACAACCCATTCAATTTTCATTCTATTGAAATCAATGGAATGAAAATCGAGTGAGTTCCATAATGCCCATGTGGTGAAGATGAAAATTTAGCACATAGAATTTTAGAGACCAGAAAGAAGACATTCGATCCACTGCACCTGTGCCAGCTCTCTGAAAAAAACTATCCACTCGGTCCTATTCCCCTGTCCTTTCCCCATACACTTAATTTATCAAATATTTATCAATTTCTCTTCAAAAATCTATTATGGATTCTGCTTCCACAATTGTTTCTAGTAGGGTATTCTAAATCCTAACAACCTTTTGCTTAAAAACAGTTTCCTAAAATTTCCCTACATTCATTTGACAATCATCTTAAATTTTTGCCTTCCTGTTACCAACTCACCAACCAGTGGAAATAGTTTCCCTCATCAAAACCCCTCAATTCTGAACACATCTATGTAATCTCCTCTTAATCTTCTTTGTTTTAATATATATAGTTGCACTTTCTCTAGTGTCTCCTCATAACTGAAGCCTCTTATCTCTGATATCAGCTTGAGTGAATTTCTTCTGAACCCTTGACAACTTTTCTAAATTAAAGCACTCAAGACTGGATCCAATATTCTCACTGTGGCCTAACCAATGATTTGAACATGTTTAGCATAACCTCTGATTCTGTACAGTTGGGACGTTTTCAAGGTTTCTAACATTTGTTGTGTCCAGTGCACCCAGCCACTTCTTAATGTTATGCATGGTGAACTAAATTGGCTGGGCAGCAGCATCTATGATGGTGGAGATCTCTAGAGGAGGATGAATAGTATCATCCACTCAGCATTTTTAGCTGAAGGTGCTTGTAAACACTTAAGCCTTGCTGTGCACTCACGTGCTGGACTTCACCATAGTTGAGAGTGGGGATGTTGATGGACCCTCCTTCTCCTGTTAGTTACTTGATTGTCCACCAACATTCTTGATTGGAATTGTAGGGTTACACAGCTTTGTTTTGATCCATTGGTTGTGAAACTACGTAGTTTCATTAATAGTGCGTGCAACATAGTATATTATAAAGCTAATGGATGGGTGGAGAATGTCAATTGAACCCAACGAAGACATGAAGGTAAATTCACTAAGCCTGCCCTCGCAGTGGGAAGCCACAATCAAAGGGAATACGGGTCTGAGAATCAGTGCTCCCTTCAATCAAGAAACACAGAAAGTTAGCATGCAGGTACAGCAAACAATTAGGAAGGCAAATGGTATGTTGGCCTTTATTGCAAGGGATTGGAGTATAAGAGTAAGGAAGTCTTACTACAATTGTACAGGGCTTTGGTGAGACCTCATCCAGAGTACTGTGTGCAGTTTTGGTCTCCTTATCTAAGGAAGGATATACTTGCCTTTAGAGGCGGTGCAACGACGGTTCACTAGTTTGATTCTCGGGATGAGAGGGTTGCCTTATGAGGCAAGATTGAGTAGAATGGGCAAATACCCTCTAGAGTTTAGAAGATGAGACTAAATAAAGTATTCTCTGTGATGTGCCTTGGAACGGTTCTCTACTTTAAAGGCTCAATATGAATGCAAATTGTTGCTATTATTTTTACCGCATCATCTCAGTATATAATAGAACCCGCTGTGTGATACCAGGCTGGGTGAATCCGTGACAGGCAATGTGTGACACCTCGCATAATGAAAATTCCTATTACTGTGCCACCTACAGGTGTAACAGATCCTACAGGTACTATAATGGGTTCCAATCCAAATCAACACGATCCAGGACAAAGCCTTACGCTTGATCAGCAGACCATCCACCACCTTAAACTTTGACTCCCTCCATCACCGGCGCACCGTGGCTGCAGTGTGTATCATCTACAAGATGCACTACAGCAACTTGCCAAGGCTTCTTCGACAGCACCTCTACCACCTAGAAGGACAAGGGCAGCAGGCACATGCGAACACCACATCTCCAAGTTCCTCTCCAAATCACACACCATCCTGACTTGGAAATATATCGCCACTCCTTCATAGTCGTTGGGTCAAAATCCTGGAACTTCTTACCAAATAGCACTGTGGGAGTACCTTCACCACACAGATTTTTTTTTATTCGTTCATGGGATGTGGGCATCGCTGGCATGGCCAGCATTTATTGCCCATCCCTAATTGCCCTTGAGAAGGTGGTGGTGAGCCGCCTTCTTGAACCACTGCAGTCAGTGTGGTGAAGGTTCTCCCACAGTGCTGTTAGGTAGGGAGTTTCCATGATTTTGACCCAGCGACGATGACGGAACGGCGATACATTTCCAAGTCAGGGTAGTGTGTGACTTGGAGGGGAACGTGCAGGTGGTGTTGTTCCCATGTGCTTGCTGCACTTGTCCTTCTAGGCGGTTGAGGTCACGGGTTTGGGAGGTGCTGCCGAAGAAGCCTTGGCAAATTGCTACAGTGCATCCTGTGGATGGTACACACTGCAGCCACTGTGCGCCGATGGTGAAGGGAGTGAACGTTTAGGGTGGTGGATGGGTGCCAATCAAGCGGGTTGCTTTGTCCTGGATGGTGTCAAGCTCCTTGAGTGTTGTTGGAGCTGCACTCATCCAGGCAAGTGGAAAGTATTCCATCACACTCCTGACTTGTGCCTAGTAGATGGTGGAAAGGCTTTGGGGAGTCAGGAGGTGAGTCACTCGCCACAGAATACCCAGCCTCTGACCTGCTCTTGTAGCCACAGTATTTATATGGCTGGTCCAGTTAAGTTTCTGGTCAATGGTGACCCCCACAATGTTGATGGTGGGGGATTCGACAATGGTAATGCCATTGAATGTCAAGGGGAGGTGGTTAGACTCTCTCTTGTTGGAGATGGTCATTGCCTGGCACTTGTCTGGCACGAATGTTAGTTGCCACTTATCAGCCCAAGCCTGGATGTTGTCCAGATCTTGCTGCATGCGGGCACGGACTGCTTCATTATCTGAGGGGTTGCGAATGGAACTGAACACTGTGCAATCATCAGCGAACATCCCCATTTCTGACCTTATGAAGGGAAGGTCATTAATGAACCAGCTGAAGATGGTTGGGCCCACGACACTGCCCTGAGGAACTCCTGCAGCAATGTCCTGGGGCTGAGATGATTGGCCTCCAACGAACACTACTATCTTCCTTTGTGCTAGGTATGACTCCAGCCACTGGAGAGTTTTCCCCCTGATTCCGTGACTTCAATTTTACTAGGGCTCCTTCGTGCTATATTCGGTCAAATGCTGCCTTGATGTCAAGGGCAGTCACTCTCACCTCACCTCTGGAATTCAGCTCTTTTGTCCACGTTTGGACCAAGGCTGTAATGAGGTCTGGAGCCGAGTGGTCCTGGCGGAACCCAAACTGAGCATCGGTGAGCAGGTTATTGGTGAGTAAGTGCCATTTGATAGCACTGTCGACGACACCTTCCATCACTTTGCTGATGATTGAGAGTAGACTGATGGGGCAGTAATTGGCCGGATTGGATTTGTCCTGCTTTTTGTGGACAGGACATACCTGGACAATTTTCCACATTGTCGGGTAGATGGAGTAGATGCCAGTGTTGTAGCTGTACTGGAACAATTTGGCTAGAGGTGCGGCTAGTTCTGGAGCACAAGTCTTCAGCACTACAGTCGGGATGTTGTCGGGGCCCTTGCCTTTGCTGTATCCAGTGCACTCAGCCATTTCTTGATATCACGTGGGGTGAATCGAATTGGCTGATGACTGGCTTCTGTGACTGTGGGGATATCGGGAGGAGGCCGAGATGGATCATCCACTCGGCACTTCTGGCTGAAGATGGTTGCAAACGCTTCAGCCTTGTCTTTTGTACTCACATGCTGGACTCCACCATCATTGAGGATGGAGATGTTTACAGAGCCTCCTCCTCCCGTTAGTTGTTTAATTGTCTACCATCATTCACGACTGGATGTGGCAGGACCACAGAGCTTTGATCTGATCCGTTGGTTGTGGAATCGCTTAGCTCTGTCTATAGCATGTTGCTTCCGCTGTTTAGCATGCATGTAGTCCTGTGTTGTGGCTTCACCAGGTTGGCACCTCATTTTTAGGTACACCTAGTGCTGCTCCTGGTATGCTCTTCTACACTCCTCATTGAACCAAGGTTGATCCTCTGGCTTGTTGGTAATGGTAGAGTGAGGAATATGCCGGGCCATGAGGTTACAGATTGTGCTGGAATACACAATTCTGCTGCTGCTAATGGCCCACAGCGCCTCATGGATGCCCAGTTTTGAGCTGCTAAATCTGTTCTGAATCTATCCCATTTTGCACGGTGATATCGCATGTTGGATAGTGTCCTCAGTGAAAAGACGGGACTTCGTCCCCGCACGGACTGTGCGGTGGTCACTCCTACCAATACTGTCATGGATAGATGCATCTGTGACAGGTAGATTGGTGAGGACGAGATCAAGTAGGTTTTTCCCTTTGTTGTTTTGCTGCAGCTGTTCAAGGCGGCTGCTCACCACCACCTTTTCAAGGGCAATTAGGGATGGGCAATAAATGCTGGCCTTGCCAGTGATGCCCATAATCTCAAGAATGAAATTAAAAAAGGAGCAAACATCAACTGAAAGTTTTCAATGAAATGCAGACCTCACCTACCAAATATAATATATACTGTAATAGCTTTAAGTAAATCTCCTATGGTGTTGTACATGGGGAATCATAGCCAAATGCAGTCTTCAGGTGAAGTGGGGTTAGAAGGCATGCAGAGAGTTCAGTCCTCATTTTCAGTCAAATATTCTATCCTTATTTTTATATTTTCATTATAAATTCTTATGTCTACATCTGTAATGGAACCAACCTGTGGAAATTTATATTTCCATGAGCAAAGCTCCATGGTCAGAGAGGTAGTTTTTAAGGAGGGTCTTAAGAGGAGGCAAAGGGGTATAGGAAGGGAATTCTAGAGCATAGGACTTAGCTGGCTGAAGGCACGACTGCCAATGGTGGGGCAAAAGGAGTGGAGGGGGAGGCACAAAAGGCCAGTGGTGGCGTTGCATCATCCCCAAAAGTGCGAGGGTATAATTACAGCCTGACAAGTTTACATTTGCCATTTCCATTATAAATGTAGATATTAGAAAAAGTTAATAGGAAATGCACATAGACCTAAGGGCCCAGAACTTCTGCAGGGGCTCTCTCAGTTTCCTGCCATAACTCCAGTGAAAGGCCAGTGGAGCCCTGCCAAAGAAATGCTGGAAATAGCAGGGATTTCAAGGGCAACATTTTTAATACAGTATATTATATGGATAGACTGTAAATCTATAACACTAATTTCAAACCTTGAATATAGATTATTTGCTGTTTAAATTTCTTTATTTCTGTTCCTCTCCCCAAATAATCCGCAGCCATAAAATGTTTTATATTTTCCAGTCAGATTTGGCCTTCACAGTTTCCTCATTTATTCTTACATTATAATGGCTAACTGAGTTGTGGGCATGTCAAATGTGTCTGTTGTGTAGTCAGGGAAGCGCACATCAACAAAATAAACCATGAAGTGTCAGCTGCATTTATATGTGATTTATTGTTAATTAGACCTAAAACTCAGGTTTGACTTTGCTCATTGCAGTTATTGCCCATGTCTTTTCTCTGAGTGTCTTTGAAACTGAAAGGTACACAACCTATAGCTCTATTATAGGATTCTGTTGTAATGGATACATTAATTTTAGATCTACACATGGTATTTTGCAAATTCATTAAATCTTGCAAATCTGAAAAGTTATTTTCACTATTAATAAAATTCCTTTTTAACTTCAAAATATGCAAAAAAAATTCAAATGGTTACCATTTTAAAAATAATGCGGCTCAAAATAGATGAAAACCAGCAAGACATATCTCTGTCCCATTTTTTGATCAACACCTGCTTTCAACCAACTTAACAGAAAACCTACGCTGTTGAATCAGTGGGTGTACATTCCACCTTTCTATTGCATTTCACCTTATCCTGTGAGCAGAGAAGTATTACTGAGATGTTAGAATCATAGAAAGGTTACAGCACAGGAGGCGGCCATTCGGCCCATCGGGTCCGTGCCACTCGGTGCAAGAGCAATCCAGCTAGTCCCACATCCCCGCCCTATCCCCGTAGCCCTGCACATTTTTTACTTTCGAGTACTTATCCAGTTCCCTGTTGAAGGCCACGACTGAATTTGCCCCCACCACCCTCTCGGGCAGTGCATTCCAGATCCTAACCACTCACTGTGTTAAAAAAAAGTTTTTCATCATGTCACTTTTGCTTCTTTTGCCAATCACCTTAAATCTATGTCCTCTGGTTCTTGACACTTTCTGCCAATGGGAACAGTTTCTCTCTATCTACTTTGTCTAGACCCTTCATGATTTTGAATACCTCTATCAAATCTCCTCGCAACCGTCTCTGTTCCAAGGAGAACAACCTCAGCTTCTCCAGTTGATCCATGTAACTAAAGCCCCTCATCCCTGGAATTATTCTAGTAAATCTCTTCTGCACCCTCTCTAAAGCCTTCACATCTTTCCTAAAGTGCGGTTTGCAGAACTGGACACAATACTCCAGTTGTGGTTGAACCAGTGTTTTATAAAGGTTCATAATGACTTCCATACTTTTGTACTCTATGCCTCTATTTATAAAGCCCAGGATCCTGTATGATTTTTTAACCATTTTCTCAACCTGCCCTGCCTCCTTCAATGATTTGTGCACGTAAAGCCCCAGTTCTCTCTGTTCCTGTACCCCTTTTAGAGTTGTGCCTTCTAGTTTATATTGCCTCTCCTCATTCTTCCTACCAAAATGTATCATTTCACATTTTTCTGCGTTAAATTTCATCTGCCATGTGTCCGCCCATGCCACCAGCTTGTCTATATCCTCTTGAAGTCTATCACTATCCTCCTCACTGTTTACTACCCTTCCAAATTTTGTGTCATCTGCAAATTTCGAAATTGTGCCCTGTACACCCAAGTCCAAGTCATTAACATATATCAAGAAAAGCAGTGGTCCCAGCACTGACCCCTGGGGAACACCACTACACCTCCCTCCAGTCTGAAAAAAAAAATCATTCACCACTACTCTCTGTTTCCTGTCACTTAGCCAATTCTGTATCCACATTGCTACTGCCCCCTTTATTTCATGGGTCGCAATCTTGATGATAAGCCTACCATGCGGCACTTTATCAAACGCCTTTTGAAACTCCATATACACATCAACTGCATTGCCCTCATCTACCCTCTCTGTTACCTCATCAAAAAAACTATCAGGTTAGTTAAACACGATTTGCCTTTAATAAATCCATGCTGCTTTCCATAATCAATCCACACTCGTCCGAGTGACTGTTAATTCTGTCCCGGATTATCGTTTTTAAAGGTTTCCCCACCACTGAGGTTAAACTGACTGGCCTATAGTTGCTGGGTTTATCCTTACACCTTTTTTTGAACAAGGGTGTAACATTTGCAATTCTCCAGTCCTCTGGCACCACCCCCATATCTAAGGATGATTGGAAGATTATGGCCAGTACCTCCACAATTTCGACACTTTCTTCCCTCAGCAAGCTAGGATGCATCCTATCCGGACCTAGTGACTTATCTACTTTAAGTACAGCTAGCCTTTCTAGTACCTCTATCAATTTTTAGCCCATCCAGTATCTCAACTACATCTTCCTTTACTGAGACTCTGGCAGCATCTTCTTCCGTGGTAAAGACAGATGCAAAGTATTCATTTAGTACCTCAGCCATCCCCTCTGCCTCCATGAGCAGATCTCCTTTATGGTCCCTAATTGGCACCACCCTTCCTCTTACTACCCATTTATTGTTTACATGCCTGTACAAGACTTTTGGACTCCCTTTTATGTTGGCCGCCAGTCTATTCTCATGCTCTCTCTTTGCCCCTCCTATTTCCTTTTTCACTTCCCCTCTGAACTTTCTATATTCAATCTGGGTTCTCACTTGTGTAATCAACCTGACATCTGTCATACGCCTTTTTTTTCCATTTCATTTTACTCACTATCTCTTTTGTCATCCAGGAAACACTGGCTTTAGTCGCCCTACCTTTCTGCCTATTGGGAATATGCCGACACTGTACCCGAACCACCTCCTCTTTAAAGGCCGCCCACTGTTCAATTACAGTTTTGCCTGCCAGTCTTTGATTCTAATTTGCCCAGGCTAGGTTTGTTCTCATCCCATTGAAATTGGCCCTCCTCCAATTGAGTATTTTTACTTTAGAGTGGCCTGTGTCCTTTTCCAAAGCTATTCTAAACCTTATGATACTACGATCACAGCTCCCTAAATGCTTCCCCACTGACACTTGCTCCACTTGGCCCGCTTCATTTCCTGGAACCAAGTCCAGCAATGCCTCCTTCCTCGTTGGGCTGGAAACATACTGGTCAAGAAAGTTATCCTTGTTAGTGTCAAAAGCACATAAAGTGCCAATCCTGCATGTGTATGAGTACATGAATATGCATCATGCATGGAAAGATTTGTTCTGTTAAGATGTTACAAGATCTCAGTGTGTCAAGAGTATTAGTGACAGGTTGCAGCCAGGATTTGTGCCCTGCTGCAGTATTGGAATGTGTTGTAAGAATTCAACGGGATGGAAAAGATCGACTGAGTGCTTTGCAAGGGGCATCAGTCAATGTGTAAAGGTGCAAGAAAACATTTATGATGTGCCTACTTTGCCATTTACTTGTCAAAAAGACTGGTGGGCAACTTTACCTTGCCTAATCACTTTAGTTGCACAAACCTCTTCCTAGTTTGGCATCACTTTCACAATTCAGCCCTGTTAATGATACAGATAATGATCAAATTTTGGCATACTTTGCCCTCCCGCCCCCATCCCCAAGGAGAATCGGCACTCTAATTGGATCCATTAATTGATATTTTGGAGCCTACTGTAAGTCTGAATCTGAACTTCAGTAAAAAAAAAATTAATTAAGTAAAATGCATCATCACTCCAACCCACACCATGTTTTATTTCCAAACCTCAGCAATTTCACAAATTCAGTGACAAGAATTTTCAATTTAAGCCAGTTAATGCATTCATGCAAAATTAATTTCCATCTTATCTCAAAAAAACGAATGTAACAAACAACTGCAACCAGTATGAAGACAATAAGCCTTCATATGAAACAACAGCCAGGCATGTCCAGAAAGTTCCTTTTCAGGAAAATAATGTTTTTAGATGCTGCATTTTAGTAGCTTATTTGTTATATGCAACTTCTTTGGGGACAAACACTAAATAAACACACCGATAACTGGGTCACTCAAAGACCAACAGCTCATTTTAAAGTTTTCCGCCTCAAGTTTGTGTACAGAAAAACATCTGGAAAATTAAAATGTAATAAAAATAGTCAGCACTGATTTCAGAAGGGAAGGTCATGCTTGACCAAACTTATTGAATTCTTTGAAGAAGTAACAGAAAGAGTAGACAGGGGTAATTTAGATGTAATATATTTTGATTTTCAAAAGGCCTTCGATAAGGTACCCGCATTATAGACTCATGACTACGGTCAGAGCATGTAGCAGAATGAATGGCAAGCAGAAAACTGAGATTAGGGGTTAATGGCATTTCACAGCGATCGGTGCTGGGACCACTGTTGTTCACAATTTACATTAACGATTTGGACTCAGAAATCAGAAGTACCCTTTCAAAATTTGCAGACAATACCGAATTGGGGGGTATGATTAATACAAAGGAAGAATGCATCAAAATACAAGAAGACATTAATAAACTTGCAGAATGGACGTGTAATTGGCAAATGAATTTCAATATAGGTAGGTGTGAGGTGGTGCATTTTGGTAGGAAGAATAAGAAGGCCACATATTGCTGGGATAATAAGAGTCTAAATGGGGTAGCGGAACAAAGGGATCTTGCGGTACAGATACACAAATCACTCAAAGTAGTGACACAGGTTAATAAGGACATAAAAAAATAACAAACCGAGCACTGGGTTCATTTCTAGAGGGATAGAATTGAAAAGCAGAGAAGTTATGTTAAACTTGTATAGAACCTTGGTTAGGCCACACTTGGAGTATTGTGAACAGTTCTGGTCTCCATATTATAAAAAGCTTATAGAGGCAGTGGAGAAGGAGCAAAAAAGATTCACAAGAATGATACCAGAACTAACAGGATATACTTGGAAAGGAGAAACAAGGGGCACAAAGGATCGGGAGAGAAAGATAGCACTAGAGCAAGTTATAGTACAGTATTAGGTGGGATCAGACTAAGAAAGAATACAAGAAAGTCTAAGACTGGATTGCAGTGCATGTGTGTAAACGCACAAAACGTGGTAAACAAGGTTGGTGAGCTGCAGGCGCAAATAACCACATGGGAATATGATATCATGGCGATAACGGAGACCTGGCTCAAAACAGGGCAGCATTGGGTACGAAATATTCCTGGATACATGGGGCTTAATTTTAAAAAGGGAGCTGGGAAGGCGATGGGGGTCAATTTGAGGTCAGGAAACCCATCATTACGGGTTTCCCGGACGTCCTTACGATTTTGTCGTAAGGACATCTTTTTTTTGTCGGTTTCCTGTCCAACTGACCGACAGGCTGGTCTCAGTCGGATGGGAGACCAGCTAGAGAGAGAACGTCTGCAGGTAAGTCTTTGATTGCATGGATGGGTGGGGGGGCTGGTGCACGGTGGGCACAGGTGGTCACAGGGGCACGGGTGGGCATGGGTTTGCGAGTCACAGGGGATGGGATCAGGGGTCAGTCACGGGAGGGGGCGGGATCGGGGGTTGTCGCGGGGTCCGCGATCGGGGGGGGGGGGGGGGAGGGGGTGTCGGTGCAGGTAGGCTTGTTGGGCCTGGGAGAAGCACTCCTGCTCCTCCGGGCCCCCAAGCTGTGCCTTTCTAGGCACCCACCTGTTAGTCTTGGGCCTTCTCACCTCCTATCACGAAGCGTAAAACTGAAGGCCCGCAAATCCCGGCCTGCTGGGGCTGACATCGAGAATTAGTGAAAAATGGAGGCCTAAAACCTCCTTGAAAGGTTTTAATGCCTGACCCACCTCCTGGGAGCGAGTTGGCCGCCCGCCACCGTGAAAACCGGAAACGGGCAGGTTGGAGGCTGGTCTGAAATGGTGGCAATTTTCAATGCCCCCCGCCCCCAACACACCCGTTTTTTACTTTTAAAATCGAGCCCAAGGTGTTCAGGAAAGAGAGGGAAGGAAAGAAAGGAGAGTGGGTGGCAGTATTAATTAAAGAGAAAATATTGCAATACTGGAGAGAGGATGTCCTGGAGGGGTCAAGGACAGAATCTATTTGGTTGGAGTTAAGAAATAAAAGAGGTGCCATTACACTACTGGATGTATTCTTTAGGCCACCAACTAGTGGGAAGGATATAGAGGAGCAAATTTGCAGGGAAATTACAGAGAGGTGTAAAAGCTATAGAGTGGTGATAAATGCGGACTTCAACTATCCTAACATAGACTGGGATAACAATAATAATAAGGGGCAAAGAGGGGGAGAAATTTTTGAAATGAGTCCAGGATAACTTTCTTAACCAGTACGTTTCCAGCCCAACGAGCATTGCTGGACTTAGTTCTAGGGAATAAGGAGAGCCAAGTGGAGCAAGTGTCAGTGGGGAAGCATTTAGGGAGCTGTGATCACAGTATCATAAGGTTTAGAATAGCTATGGAAAAGGACACAGACCGCTCTAAAGTAAAAATACTCAATTGGAGGAGGGCCAATTTCAATGGGATGAGAACAGATCTGGCCCGGATAAATTGGAATCAAAGATTGGCAGGCAAAACTGTAATTGAACAGTGGGCGGCCTTTAAAGAGGAGATGGTTCGGGCACAGTCTAGGCACATTCCCACAAGGCAGAAAGGTAGGGCGACTAAAGCCAGCGTTTCCTGGATGACAAAAGAGATAGTGAGTAAAATGAAATGGAAAAAAGTGGCGTATGACAGATGTCAGGTTGATTACACAAGTGAGAACCCAGATTGAATATAGAAAGTTCAGAGGGGAAGTGAAAAAGGAAATAGGAGGGGCAAAGAGAGAGCATGAGAATAGACTGGCGGCCAATATAAAAGGGAGTCCAAAAGTCTTCTACAGGCATGTAAACAGTAAACAGGTAGTAACAGGCAGGGTGGGGCTGATTAGGGACCATAGAAGTGGTACTTGAAAGGCTAGCTGTACTTAAAACAGGTAAGTCACCCAGTCTGGATGGGATGTATCCTAGGTTACTGAGGGAAGAGTGGAAATTGCAGAGGTACTGGCCATAATCTTCCAAACATCCGTAGATAAGGGGGTTGGTGCCAGAGGACTGGATAATTGCAAATGTTACACCCTTGTTCAAAAAAGGGTGTCAGGATAAACCCAGCAACTATGGGCTAGTTAGTTTAACCTCGGTGGTGGGGAAACTTTTAGAAACGATAATCCGGGACAGAATTATGTGTGTATATGGATTTTCAAAAGGCGTTTGATAAAGTGCCGCACGGTAGGCTTATCATCAAGATTGCGGCCCATGGAATAAAGGGAGCAGTAGCAACATGGATACAGAATTGGCTAAGTGACAGGAAACAGAGAGTAGTGGTGAACGGTTGGTAATCGGACTGGAGAAAGGTGTACAGTGATGTTCCCCAGGGGTCGGTGCTGGGACCACTGCTTTTCTTGATATATATTAATGACTTGGACTTGAGTGTACAGGGCACAATTTCCAAATTTGCAGATGACACAAAACCTGGAAGGGTAGTAAACTGTGAGGAGGATAGTGATAGACTTCAAGAGGATATAGACAGGCTGGTGGCATGGGCGGACACGTGGCAGATGAAATTTAAAGCAGAAAAATGCGAAGTGTTACATTTCGGTAGGAAGAATGAAGAGAGGCTATATAAATTAGAGGGCACAACTCTAAAAGGGGTACAGGAACAGAGAGATCTGGGGGTATATGTGCAGAAATCGTTGGAAGGTGGCAGGGCAGGTTGGGAAAATGGTTAAAAAAGCATACAGGATCCTGGGCTTTATAAATAGAGGCATAGAGTACAAAAGTATGGAAGTCATGATGAACCTTTATAAAACACTGGTTCGGCCACAACTGGAGTATTGTGTCCAGTTCTGGGCACCGCACTTTAGGAAAGATGTGAAGGCCTTAGAGAGGGTGCAGAAGAGATTTACTAGAATGATTCCAGTGATGAGGGGCTTTAGTTACATGGATGAACTGGAGAAGCTGGGGTTGTTCTCCTTGGAACAGAAATGGTTGCGAGGGGATTTGATAGAGGTATTCAAAATCATGAAGGGTCTAGACAGAATAGAGAGAGAGAAACTCTTCCCGTTGGCGGAAGGGTCAAGAACCAGAGGATATAGATTTAAGGTGATTAGCAAAAGAATCAAAGGTGACATGAGGAAAAACGTTTTTACACAGCGACTGGTTAGGATTTGAAATGCACTGCCCAAGGGGGTGGTGGAGGCAGATTCAATCATGGCCTTCAAAAGGGAACTGGATAAGTACTTGAAAGGAAAAAATGTGCAGGGCTACGGGGATAGGGCGGGGGAGTGGAACTAGCTGGATTGCTCTTGCATAGAGTTGGCGCGGACTCGATGGGCTGAATGGTCTCCTTCCGTGCTGTAACCTTTCTATGATTCCATGATACTTATCAGGAAATGCTGAGCAGGCTGGCACTCTTTTCTCTAGAAAAGAGAAGGCTGAGGAGTGACCTGATACAGGTCTTTAAGATAATGACAGGGTTTGATAGAGTAGATGTAGAGAACATATTTCCATTTTAGATGTAATAAATATAAGACAGTCACTAATAAATCCGATAGGGAATTCAGTAGAAACATCTTTACCCAAAGTGTGATAAGAATGTGGAATGTGCTACCACAAGGAGTAGTTGAGGCAAACAGCATAGATGCATTTAACGGGTAGCTAGATAAGCACACGAATGAGAAAGGAATAGAAGGGTATGCTGATGGGGTTTGATGAAGTAGGGAGGGAGAGGCTCATGTGGAGCATAAACGCCGGCATAGACCAGTTGGGCCGAATGTCCTGTTTCTGAGCTACAGTTTCGATGTAACAGCAAACAATGGGAGAAAGTGCTGGTAGATAGGTTAGACAGTAGAACTGGAACAATCTGGTTTTGATAGGCTCTCGTCCCACCTTCCAAGTGATCTGATTGTTCGGTACAGAGAGCCTCCAATACCAGTGAAAAAAAGCTATTTGTTCATGTGAAATACTGAAAAGCTGACATATGGGTTGAAAAGCTAACTCAGCTTAAAAATCTGACGGTTGACTCGTTTGCTGAAGGCGTAACCTTTACTTGGAGTGTGGTGTTTAAAACTGTTATTTAAAAACTAAGCAAAAACCAGAGAAACTGGACATTATATTTTTGTCACAAACCTCAATCCCATTCCCAACCAGCTATTCATTCATCCGTTTAAAATATGTCAACTGACATTCTATTTCACTCTATGGTGGCAGGTGTGTGGGGGGGGGGGAGGGGGGAACGGCGAGGGATCTAGTAGCCATCATTGAGTCGTGGTTGCAGGGCGTTCCAGAGTACTTGACTTTTAAAAAAGATAGGCAAAATGCAAAAGGAGGGGAGTAGCCCAGAGAATAAATGATGAGATAAAGGCAATAGAGAGAAAGGATCTTAGCACTGAAAATCAGGATATAGAATCAGTATGGGTGGAGCTAAGAAATAACAAGGGGCAGAAAACACTGGTGGGTGCAGTATACAGGCTCCCTAAAAGTAGTTATAGTTTTGGACAGAGTATAAATCAGGAAATTAGAGGAGCATGTAACAAGGGTAATGTAATAATCATGGGGGACTTTAATCTTCATAGACTAGGCAAATCAAATTGGCAAAACTAATTTGGAGGACGAGTTCATGAAATGCATTAGAGACCGTTTCCTGGAACAATATGTCGAGGAACCAACCAGGGAACAGGCTATTTTAGATATAGTATTGTGGAATGAGTCAGGCTTAATTAGTGATCTTATAGTTAAGGATCCTCTGGGTAAGAGTGATCATAATATGATAGAATTTCATACTGAATTTGAGAGTGATATAGTTAAGTCCAAAACTAGGGTCTTAAATTTAAACAAAGCCAATTACGTAGGTATGAGGGGCAAGTTGTCCAAGGTAGATTGGGAAATTAGATTAAAAGACGGTAGATAAGCAATGATGAACATTTAAAGAAATAATTCATAATCCTCAACGAATACACATTCCATTGGGGATTATAAACTCCACAGGAAAAATGATACAACTGTGGCTCTCTAGAGAAGTTAAGGCTAGTATTAGATTAAAAGAGGCTGACAATGTTGCCAAAAAGAGTAGTACACGTGAGAATTGGGAGGGTTTTAGAAATCAGCAAGGATGGCCAAGAAATTGATAAAGAGGGAGAAAATTGAATTAAACTAGCAAAAAATAGCAAAACAGATTGTAAGAGCTTCTACAAGTATGTGGAGTTGACGTAGAAGATCAGCCATAATCTTATTGAATGGTGGGGCAGGCTCGAGGGGCTTTATGGCCTACTCCTGCTCCTATTTCTTATGTTCTAAAAACCAGAGACCTGTAACCAAGTCAGGAGGCCTCACTCAAAAATGCCTTCTCAATCTTTCATGGGTAATTGGGCAAGAGCTAGGAGGTTCCAGTCATACATATTATTTTCTACAATAATTTATTCTTACCCTCCATTTTCTAGAAATGCATTTAACTAATCTCAAATCCTACTTGAAGCCTTTTAATTTTACACTTAGGTCCTGTAGTTCAATGATCACATTCAGGTTAAATAATTTCTTCCATCAACATTATGCGATCTGTCAGCATGTTAATGAATTAGATCACGTCTTTTTTCAATTATCTTTTCCCTAAACAGAATTGGTCTTTGAGTCTCTTCAAAATGTAAAGCTCTAAATCCTCTTTTTTTTTTAAGTTCCTTTGCAAAGGAAATTCAGTGCTTGAAGAAGTAGAACACAATAGTGTATGAAATCCTCCGTACAGCAAGCTGTGGATTGTTTTGAAAAATACAAATGTTGGAACAAGATATTGTTTACAAAATATTTTCATCTTCACAATACCCATATTTAGGTCATCTAATATCATGCTTCAGATTTGCCTTTAGTTACACTGACGATACCCAGCTCTACCTCTCCACCACCTCTCTTAACCCCTCCATTGCCTCTGCATTGTCAAACTGCTTGTCCAATATCCAGTCCAGGATAAGCTGCAATTTCTCCCCCGACACCCCGAGTTAAATGTTAGGAAGACCAAAGCCATCATCTTCGGCTTCCACCATGAACTCAGTACCCTCACTACTCAGATTACTTCAGCACTACACCCCTCCGAGAACTCTGCATTCCTGCAACTCTGGCCTCTTGTACATCCCCTAGTCCCTTTGCCCCATTACTGGCAGCCATGCCTTCAGCCATCTATGCCCTAAGCTCTGAAATTCCCTCCCTCTCCATCTCTCTTTCCTCCTTTAAGATCCCCCTTAAAATTCTCCCCTTTAACTAAGCTTTTAGTCACCCCTGCTAATATCTCCTTTGGCTTAGGAAAGGTATGTGATAGGGTGGAGGGCAGGAGTAATTAAATGACAAAAGGGATGACAAAAGGGGGTGGTAATGGGACAAGTAAAGAAACAAAAGATGGGTCCAGAGGAGGTGTAAATGGTTACAGCAGAACCATTACCAGCACCTGCTGTCTGAGAAAATGGGAGCAGTGGTTATCATCTAAAGTTGTTGGAACTTGATGTTGAGACCAGAAGGCTGTAAAATGCCTAACTGAAAAATGAGCTGTTCCTCAAGCTTGCGTTGAGCTTCATTGGAACAGTTTGGGATGCCAAGGACAGAGAGATCAGAGTCGGAGTGGGATGGAGAATTGAAATAGACTTTCTCTGTGAAAGCATTCACAAACAAGTTACTGTGCATTCAAGCTCCATGCTATTATTTAAAATTGTTTGATGTTTCTGTTATCAGGCAGTGATTTTGACTGTTAGAAGTTTTTAAAATTAGGTGTACGGTGTACATAAATTCAACAACAGACATGATAACTATTAAAATCTCCAGTTAGTCAATACCAGGTTGAAATTGTCATAGTCATATAATTCCACACAAGTAAAAAGTTTAGTATGTGTTAAGTCTATTAATGCCTTTAAGACCCTGTTCTTATTAATAAGAGCAAAGTGCCCCGAGCACTGGGATTTGCTCTAATGCCAGCTTTCAGCTGTAGCAGCCTAATCAATTTGCAACAGATGCAGGAGCCATTAGTTCATATCTCATTGCTCTGGAAACAATCGTAGCTTTTAAATAACACCATCAGTCAGAATATGCTCTATCAAAATTGCACACAGAAACAGTGCTGAAAATAGAATAACTGCTACAGCCTAGTCCCCAACAGTGAACAGGAAAATGAAGAGACAGTCAAATGCAATTACACGGTACAAGAAATTATGACAAAAGCCTGCTATTCCACATTATTTCCTGTACTCTTTTGCCTTCCAGTTCAGATGTCACTTCATAACTCTAACTGATCAAAACAAGTTAATACAGAACCATCTAACCTCATTACTCCACTATTATTGATTTTGCTAAATCTCTAAGTCTATTTGTGAGTAAAATACTAAATATATTATAGTAAATCATTTAGATTTTATAATGGTTTATAAACACTGCTCTTCACAATGTGTCTTGACAATGGTCATGATGAATTTGAACAATATGTCTACCTACATTTATTATCTATTATAAATTTAATTTGGTACATGGGGCACAATTTTTATTCAAAACTCGTTATAACTACCTACAGTACCTATTGCTCCTGTAGATGGCACTTTGATAGGTATTTTCAATGTTAATGGTGCAGCAGAATCTCCCATGGCAGAGGCCTTAAGGCCTATCAGGATATTTCCTGTGAAAACTTAGTCTGTTGCCATTGAGGGCTTGACTTACAAGATGAAATATGCTACCTTTCCCAGGTTCAACAGACTGAGGGAATCAACTAAAGAGAACCACCGGCATCATAGGCTGTCAGCTGGAGGAGCCCTATTTAAAGGGGCAGTCCTCCACTGACTGATGCTACAGAAAATAGGCAAAATTACACCATGGAGCAGCCCTGGGGGAAGGCTGCTCCCAGCTTTAATGATGCCTCACTCCAGGTCTTACTGGATGGGGTGAGGAGGAAGAGGAGGGAGATCTTCCACCCGGCGGACGGGAGGAAGTGGCCTGCCTCTGCCACCATGAAGGCCTGGCTCGAGGTGGCAGAGGAGGTCATCAGCACCACCAACATACCACGCACCTGCATACAGTGCAGGAGGCGCTTCAATGACCTACGTAGGTCAGCCGAAGTGAGTACACGTACTCAATCCCCTATACTCCGTCTGCCACATCACTGCCCCCACCCCAAATCTCCTTCTGCACTGCCAACACTACTCTGTCACATCACTCCTCACATCCACTCAAAACTCATCCTCATCTTACCTGCACTTACTCACCTCACCAATACTCATCCCACCAGTACCACTCAACCCAATCCTCATACTCACCCTCTGATGCATCTCTTTCACGGTCAGCCTCACCCAACTTGCCACTACCTGTGCTGCAGCCACAGGGCATGCATCACATATGTGTAGTAGGAAGCGTATGGCAAACATGTCATGAGCATGAAGGGGATGCACAAGGCTGTTTGAGGGTTTGTCATGGTTTTTACTTATATTTGATTTCTGATCAACTCACATTACATATTACATTGTCACCACCACTGCCACGTCTTTGCAAATCTTATCTGGTTTGTGCAATAATGCCCTTTCCTGAGGATAACCATGAAGACCCACAACTGATGCCACCCATTGTGTCACTGCAGAGTGGGTGTAGGTGTATTTGCAGGGCTCTTTTGTGCAGACGACAGAGACGCCGGCCATGTTCCCGGTGGCACCCTGGAAGGATGCGGAGGAGAAGTTGTTGAGGGCAGTGGTGACTTTGACAGCAACAGGTAAGAAGATGATGCTTGGGCCAGCCGGGAGCAGCTTGGCATGAAGGAGGCTGCAGATGTGAACGACTACATGTCGAGTGACTCTGAGCCTCCATGTGCACTGCTGCTCAGAGAGGTCCAGGAAGCGGAGCCTCGGTCTGTAGACTGTGGTGAGGGTAGTGCCTTCTGCGATGCATCTCTTTCTGCGGTTGCCCTCCCTCCTGCTGTGCAGGTGGATCTGTCAAAGCACTGTGTCGTGGAGCTCCACGTGTCTGAGGTGGACGGCGTGGCCGGCGAGGCTGCTGATGCTGTTCGTCCTCCGAGGCGGTCATGATTGCAGCTATGGCGGCCTCCATCCGGAAGATGTATGTTTGAGGGGGTCCGCAAGGTAGGTAAATATGTCTGTACACCGGGGTTGAGGTTGCAAGTTTGTGAATTTTATTGTTAGGAGGAGGGTGGTGGAGGCCAAACTTTGTCCAAAGTGACGGAGTGGCCTCCTGCAATGAGTGAGGGTCTCCCCCCAGCACCTGTTAAATGGACCTTTGCAGCTCCCAAAGGCTGGTGGCTGCAACACGTCCATTTCAACTGGGAGTGTTTCCCCCAGTACGGGAAACATGCTCAGTTTAGTTGAAAATCCCACCGCTCCTAAAATATCCTACAAATCAGGTCTGCTAACAACCTGAACTATCACATTAATTGCCTTAAGTGGGATCCCGCCGAGTCCTGCATGCGGAGGTTGCGTGTGCATCTAAGCGCGTCACTGAGGGACCCGGAAGTGGGTGGGTTGGAGCTGGGCTCCGGACCCGCCCCAGGAATCCACGATTTTCAGAGACCCCCCCGCCACGAACTCACCCACTCGGACGTCCAAAACTCGAGCCCAAAGTGTCTGCAAAGGGATATTGACAGGTTAAGCGAATTGACAAAAATTTGGCAGATGGAATATAATGTGGGAAAATGTGAAGTCATCCACTTTGGGAGGAAAAATAAAAAAGCAAAATATTATTTGAATGGAGAAATACTACAAAATGCTGCGGTACAGAGGGATCTGGGTGTCCTCGTACATGAAACACAAAAAGTCAACATACAGGTGCAGCAGGTAATCCGGAAGGCAAACGGAATATTGGCCTTTATTTCTAGGGGGATGGAGTATAAAAGCAGGGAAGTCATGCTACAACTGTACAGGGTGCTGGTGAGACCACACCTGGAATACTGCATACAATTCTGGTGCCCTTATTTAAGGAAGGACATACTTGCATTGGAGGCAGTTCAGAGAAGGTTCACTTGGTTGATTCCAGGTATGGAAGGGTTGTCTTATGAGGAAAGATTGAACAGGTTGGGTCTGTACTCATTGGAGTTTAGAAGAATGAGAGGAGATCTTATTGAAACATACAAGATTCTGAGGGGGCTCGATCGGGTAGATGCTGAGAGGATGTTACCCCTCATGGGGGAATCTAAAGCTAGGGGGCATAGTCTCAGAATAAGGGGTCGTGATTCTTTGGAATTCTTTACCCCAAAAAGCTGTGGAGGCTGAGTCATTGAATACATTCAAGGCTGAGTTAGACAAATTTTGATCAGCAAGGGAGTCAAAGGAAATGGGGAAAGGGTGGGAAAGTGGAGTTGAGGTAAAAATCAGATCCGCCATGATCTCATTAAATGGCGGAGCAGGCTCGAGGGGCCGAATGGTCTATTCCGGCTCCTATTTCTTATGGTCTTATTAGTTCATAGACTCACATCCAGCCTCGCCTAATTAAAATGTAAATCTGTTTGCCTTCCAGAAGATTGTAAAAGTGCACGTGAGGACACGTGTCAGGATCACAATAAGTAGTACATATATCAAAGGGGTCATGCTAACATGTGTTTAGATGTTGGATAGCAATGGATGATCATGAGGGGCATGGATCAGATTACCGGAGAGACCAGCAATGCTAACCCAAGAGAATATTCAAAGCAGATTTGAAATTTGTAACACCCACTTCACCTGAAGACTACACTTGGTCTTGACTTCCCGTGTGCAACGCCATAGGTGATCAACTAGTGTGACTGAAATCTTGATTATTATTTGAAAACTTAGAATGGAAAGTATTTTAATTTTGGATTTATGAACAACTATTGTACAGTCTATTGCTGTGTGTGGATATTCAACAAAATTTGAAATTGAAAATCTAAAACAGCAATTTTAAATTACATCACACTTCAGGATATTTGGAAGGAAAGAGCTTACTTGAAAATTACTACTTTCTATGCTGACTTCCAAGATGAATAAAAAATTTATTACTACTGCACAATATATGGCAATAATCAATTCCATTTCTGTTTTCTTGGCCTTTGCTTTCCAATGTTCCTGATATTCTTGATAAATTGCCTAATCTAAGCTATTAGGCTAAAAAAGACTTGCATTTGTATAATGCTACATTACATTTCTCAAACAGCTCAAAGCGCTTTAGCCATCATGAATTAGTGATGCAGTGGTGGTTGTTAGCTAGGCCTGTACAACAGCATGTTTCTACAGCAAATCCCATAAACACAATGACCTAGAGTTTCCCCAGTTTGCGCTGGTTTGATCAGCGCAATCCCGCCGAACCAGCACAAAAGATCATGAAAACTCGAGCGTAAGTTACGTTAAGCCTAAATCGAGTTTCCGCGATCTTTAATGCTGGTTCAAAAATGACTGCGCCTGAAGTCGGTCCCACCCACAAAACTGGCCACGCGCCCAGGTCAAAATAATGAGGATGGTGAGTTTCCGCCTATTGCACCTGTTCAAGGAGGGTCTTCAAATTTTCTTAGGCGCACAGGCACTGGTGGGCATCTTTTAAAAGTTTTTACATATTAAAAAATATTTAATTTACTAAGAAACTGACTAGTAAATGGTTCAGTATAGTTTTTTAAAGTAATTTCAGTGATTTAAAATCAGGTTGCTCACAGGTGGAGGACTGAACACTTATTAAAAATGCTTATTTTTTGTGTAAACCCATTTTCAACTGTATTAATAAAACTGCAACAGGTTACCCACTTTTAAATACATCAATTAATATTTTTAATGCAAACAAAAAAAATGAACGATTACGGTCTATTACCCTGACCGATTCCGCTGGTTCATGGAAGATTTTAAGTTTGTGATTATGCAAATACATTTTAGTGGAAACTTTAACCGGCACAATTTCAAGCGCAATTTGCGCCCAATTTGCAGATTGTGCCCAAAGTGGAAACTCTACCCCACAAGATTCATCTCCTGGGCATTGCTGTGAGCAACCCGGGAGAAAATAGGGAAGTAAATTTGTTATACAGTACAAGTGGTGGTGGAGCTTTGATGTATGGGCGTGGAGGCCAATGAGCATGGAGTGGGTTTCTGCTAGCAGGTAAGGCTGCACTGAAGCCTGCATGAGCACCATACTCAATAAAATTCCCAAATAACATCTGTTCATATTTTGGCTGTAGCAGTAGCCATTTTAGATAAGTACTTGTGATAACTTTTCTATTCCAAACAGATCTTTTCTCTATCTGCCTGCTCCCACTTTCATTGCATCTATTCCCGAGTATGTAGCCTACCTGTGAGGGAACTAGCAGGTCATGTTTGGAATTAAGTGGTTGGAAACCGCTGCTGGACTTATTTTTCACCCTCTAAATAAAATTTTTCCCCTCATTTTTCATTGAAGTGGAGTGTGAAATGGCATTTAAATTCCCACCCTTCACCTCCAATGTATCTGTGCCTGGCAGGGTTGTCCTTGAGTTTCAAGGAATTAAAGATTAATCTTGCAGGTACTGCTGCGAGCAACCCAGGAGAAAATAGGGAAGTTGAGTTTACAGTTCACGCACGTGATTTGCCAGTAGTAAATGCATGAAGCACAGTGTCAGTGCCTGACTGTCTCTCTCTGCGTTCAATGGATGAAAAGTGCTGCTTTGAGCAGCCCCAGCTCTCGCTTGCTCTGCCCTCACCAATAAAGACACCAAACCAGCAGCAGCTCCTACTCCCGGGAGAGACTCAATAATTCTCAGAGATTTATAAATAGAAGTTACAACACAAAAACAGGACATTCAAGCATAGTAATTTTTTTATGCATTAGCGGCATTAAGTGGCTCCTGAAAACTACTATCTCCAACAATTATGTGACCACAACTTTGTCTTCACAGTGGAGGCAAAGGCAACATGTATCCTCTGAACAGCTGAGTGATCCAAACCTTCATATTTTTTTCACTGCTTGCTCTCTCAGGTTTCAGTGCTGGTGGATGGAGCAGCATAGTGCACTTCAATTGAGCCAGGTCCACATCAAAAATTTAATTTTCTTGAAAGCAAGATTGCCAGGATTAAAAAGAAATCCTTCTCAGAGTCCACCCAATAAGTACCCTGGAATAAGTATCCTGGAAATGACGAGAAGGGATATTACACCACAATCACTGTGGATGTTTTTAGGGCTGTTTTGGTGCTGTGGCAGAGATGCAGACCCGATTAGAGAGATTCAAGCATGGAGTTGCAGGAAAAGATGACATGGATTTGGGAGGCGACAACACTTTCAAGGACTTGAGAGGAAAGGGAGGTTGGAGATGGGGTGATAGTTTGCAAGGACCGTGATACTTCAGTTGTACCGAGCATTGTGCAGACTCCATCAGGAGTACAGCATTCAGTTTTGGGCACCAAACCTCAGGAAAGATATACTGGCTTGGAAGAGGGTAGAGTGCAAATTCACCAGAATAATACCAGGGCTTAAAGGGTTAAATTATCCTGCTACGTAATCATGGCTTGTATTCCCTTGAGTTTAGAAGGTTGAGGGGTGATCTAACCAAGGTGATTAAAATGATAAAGGGACTCGATAGGGTCAATACAGTGAAATTATTTCCTCTGGTGGGAAAATCCAGAACAAGAGGACTTAATCTTAAAATTAAAGCTAGTCCATTTAGGAAGCACTTTTTCACACAGGGTAGTGGAAATCTGGAACTCTCTTCCCCCAAAAGGCTGTGAATGCTGGGTTAAATTAAATTTTCAAGACTGAGATCATAGATTTGTGTTAGGTAAGGGTATGAACGGATATGGAGCAAAGGCAGGTAAATGGAGTTGAGGTACAGATCAGCCATGATCTGAATAATGGCGGAACAGGCTCAAGAGGCTGAATGGCCTACTCCTGTTCCTATGTTCCTATGACAGAAGGATTGAGGGTGAGTTTTTTTTTGAGGGAGTGATGGTGGCAGTTTTGAAAAGGAAAAGGACAGTATCTGAAGAGAGGAAACCATTTGCAATATCAGCTAGCATGGGGATCATGATGGGAAGTTGGGTGGTCACTGAGAATGGGGTCAAGGACGCAGGAGGTGGGTCTCATGGACAAAAGCTCAGAGAGGGCATGAGAGGAGATGGGAGAGAAACTAGGGAAAGACGTTAGTGCAGGGCTAGGGCATGAAAAGTCTTGCGGCGGGGCGGGGTGGTGGTGGTTTGTTTTAGTGGGGAAGAAGCAACAGAAGCAGTTGAAAGGATGATCTCAACCTTAATGACACAGAAATCCATCAGCTGCTTGAACCTGTTGTTGGAGGCAAGGGTGGAGGGGGCTGGGGAGAAAGGTTTAAGGGAATGATTGGTAGTGGAGAATGAAGCCAGGGGCTATCATTGTTATCCAGGATGATTCTGGAGTAGTGTGCAGTTTGATAGAGGAGAGCGAGACCCAATAGTGCTTGATGTGGTCCAGCCAGATATGGTGATGAATGGCTAAATTAGTTGTGCACCAGATATGCTTAAGTCTGCACCCCTTGGACTTGAGAGAGCAAAGATGGGAGCCGTACTGGGGGAACAACTAGAAAGAGAGAGAGTAAAGGTTTTGCTGGGGACAAGTGCATCAAAGTTTCACGTGAGGGAGTGGTTGGGAAATCCAACAGTTACAGAAGTATTCTGGTGGATGGATGACCTAAGGCTAGGCAGTTAGGATTTAAACAACTTCAAAGTGTGGACTCTGCACTTAAAATGACAAAAGCTCATGCAAAGACTACTGGCAGACTGGAAAAGTGATAAATGACTTGACTGAACAATAAAACATGCCCAGGGGAGGCACGGAGTGTTAGCACACTGTCCTTTCATCACTAGGAGATGCATAGCTATCTAGTAATGGCTTATAGAATTAATGTTTCCTCTCTCTTCAGTGCTACATGAAATAAGTTTAGTCAGTCTCAATCCAGTTCCTGGTGATGACAGGTCCCCAGTACAAAATAGTCCACAAATTGATACTAAATTTGCAATTGTAAGGAGTCGCACAACACCAGGTTATAGTCCAACAGCTTTATTTGAAATCACAAGCTTTCGGAGCTTTGCTCCTTCGTCAGGTGAAGAGTTTGCAATGTCATTCGAAGAAACGTGGAAAATGAAAAAAATCATACAGGTGCAGTATCAAATGTTCTGCTGAGGTTGTACTTAAAAGTATATTTCTGGGGCTGAGTTGAAAGAGTTTTATCTGATCTGGAGGTGCTTCATGCTGAAAGTGGGTTCCGAAAGTAATAAAACTGGTTTCATCTCCCAATCGTAATACTTTTGTTTGTTGAGCAAAAATATATGAGTCTTTGATTCCACCCTACATGCAAAGACTTTTTTAAAAAACTTTTGTACATATTAGTTAAAGTTTTGATCTGATAAAATGGCAGATAATAGATCTGAGAAACTATTGCAGGATGTCTACTGGAATACTTTTATCGATGTGAAGGAACTGTGAAACTCATAGGCTCACTCAGTTCTGAAGCTTGTAAAAGAACACGTCTACTTATCTTGCAATGCTGAGTTAGTAATTAGCTCCTTGACATTTATTGCAAAGACCACTAAAAGCATCGATGAATCAACAATGAATTACTATTTAAAGTCTCTAAAACATACAATCATTATGGACAGGAGAAAAGGGCCTAGCTCTAGAGATATTAGAAACAGAAAAATATGGGGGCGGGGATCAATATTACTTGATGATTATGGTTTTCTGTGACTGTCAAATTTAGCATTTAAGTACCATACAAGGTTCTCTTCTATTCTGCACTAACAATGTTTTACTTTTTCCTCAGAACTATGATCAGATTCTTTGTAAGCGGCTGCATATACTACTACAAATAGTCTTTTGCAGATGCTAAAATAGTACTTAAAAAGAAACTTGAAGCACAACTACAGCTTGGACTTGAGCTGTGTTCTATTTATAAAAATAGGTAGAATTGCTATTTCCACCAAATGATAAAATATACAAAGAAATGTTGCATTAATATCTCCTGATCTGAATGACGCAAATGATGGACATTCACTTATAACACCACTCTGGTGAGGGGAAGATACCAGATGTCATGTAAATTACTCAGATCTTTTTATATATATATAATGACGCACATACAGCTACTGGATCTCTGGAATATCACTTCACAAGCGAAAATTGTAGATTAATCTCAAGTCTCTAAAGAATCCATTGCATATGTTGAGATGAAAAGAAAGCCAAAAATGCAACTCTAATGAAGGATCCCACCCTAAAATGTTTAATTTTTCATTGGTCAAATGCTTACTGACCTACTGTACATTTCCTGTGTTTATTTTTTTTCCCAAACTGAGGTAGACATCAATATAGCATTTTTAATGAAGAACATCAAAAGAATTAAGTACACTCAAGGCAACTACCTAGATAATATACACCCCAAAATCCACAAAGAAGCAGAGACAACAATTTGGGTGAAGTGCTGTTCAATATTTTTCAAAGTTCCATAAATATCAGAACGATACCTGAAATTCTCCTAATCTTCAAAACAGGAGCAAGTCATGAATCCTGAAATTGCAGTCCAACAGTTAGCAAAAGTAGGTTAAGAGAAAAGTAACAAGGATAATTCCATGAATTAGAACACTACATTTAAGAATAAAGGCTCACTGAGGTGAACTTGTTCTCATTATAGCATTACAAGAGAGAGAAAAGATCCGGGTTTTGAAAATAATGAGGAGTGAATGTAGACACACCAGGAGGGGGTCAAAATCCACAGCCATTCTGGTACACTCATATCATAACTTTCAACCAAAAACTACTACCCCAGGATGTCATCATTCTTTGATCTGTGCCAGGTGACTCGGCGGACCTGTTTCAAGATCTTTTGAAAATATGTCAGTATAAAAGATATTAACCGGCTGGGTAGAGAAATTCAACCTAATTTCATCCATATTTTGTGAGTGAAACACTTAGGCTGGAGACACAAATTTTGGGTCGCAATCTCTCATGCCGATCTGCCCCAGAAGCGCATTGGCTGCTAAATTGGTAGCTGGTAATCTCCAGATATGCAGGGCGCCCACCTGAAACCGGCATCATGCTCTCTGCACCTCGAGGTCCTAATGCAGGTTGTAGGACCCCAATCCAAATTGGCCATCAACTGGGCGAAGCTTGCTCCACTGAATTGTTCCAGATCTTCAGCAGCCAAACCAGAGGTCATTAAAGGAGGCCTTCCACAAAAAGGTACGGCAACTTTTTCTAGATTCATTTCATTGGAGCCAGGGGGAGCAGGAGTGTTCTTCCTGGCTCCACAAAAATATTTCAGGCTGTTGCCAGCCCGAGTTCACCCCCACCCCATCCTGGACCTGTGAGTCGGCTCAGTATCGGATCAGATCGGGTCAAAATTCCTAAGTCTCCAACTGGCGAGCTGCATCGGGGCACCCAATTGGCATCCGCAGCTCATCGGTTTCATGCAAATGAAGCCCAAGGCTTGACTTCTTCGGGTGCACATTGCAATTGCGCAACCCATTTCGGGCCGGAAACCAGCACTACTCAAATTTCTCCCCTATTATATCTCTCATACTCATTCAAACAGTGTGTTAAAAAGATACGTTGGATTCTAGCCCTTAGATAAACTGCTGCTGTAGTGATCCAATTGTCATCTGTCTCCAATGACCTAGGTTTTTAACCCCTCATGTGCCTTTATTAGGCATGAAAAATCCAGATAAATAACCTCATTGGCAAAAATGCTCCATACATGCAACACTCCCCAGTAGCTCAGTTGATGCTAACTGGTGTTGTACAAAAATATACAAATCAGAAGGCACCATTTCCATCCTCCCATTAATCAATAACTTGCTACTCACTGCCCAGGCACAAACAATTAGAACTTGGGTGGGGACTGTTGGTGATGGATAGAGGAGCCACGGGCGATGCTGTGGTCGAGGGGTTGGCCATGAATACAGGCAGAAGAGTTTTTATGGAAAGAGAGGTTTAGAAAGGACGAGAGGGCAGTGAATTCTTTTGCTCTTTTAATGATTATTCAATGTCTCATTGAGAAGATCGCTCTTATCAACTATCAGTTTCCTGCTTTCCCAGTAAGCAAGTTGCAGGTCATTAAATCTATTAAAAGCAAAATACTGTGGATGCTGGAATTCTGAAATAAGAACAGAAAATGCTGGAGAAGTTCAGCAAGTCAGACAGCATCCGTGGAGAAAGAAACAGAGTAAATGGGCTCGATGTTACCAGGGCTGCGGGTTTGCGGCGGGGGGGCTATTGGGCGCGTGGGAACGCGCCCGGTGAAATCAGTCTGCCCCCCGCGCGATCGCGGTCTTCCAGGTTCCCCACTGCTAAGCTGCGCGGCGGGCGGGCTGCGCATGCGCAGTAAAGTCTGTCAGCTGGAGGAGCTCTATTTAAAGGGGCAGTCCTCCACTGACAGATGCTGCAACAAATAGCAAAAATTACAGAATGGAGCAGCCCAGGGGGAAGGCTGCTCCCAGTTTAATGATGCCTCACTCCAGGTATCATTAGATGGGGTGAGGAGGAGGGGGAGGACAGAGATCTTCCCCCCGGCGGGCGGGAGGAAGCGGCCTGCCTCTGCCACCAGGAAGGCCTGGCTCAAGGTGGCAGAGGAGGTCACCTGCACCACCAACATATCGCCCACCTGCATACAGTGCAGGAGGCGCTCCAATGACCTAAGTAAGTCAGCCAAAGTGAGTACACTTACTCATTCCCCTACACTCCATCTGCCACATCACCGTACCCACCCCACATCTCCTTCTGCACTGCCAACACTACTCTGTCACATCACCCCTCATACCCACTCAAAGCTCATCCTCATCTCACCTGCACTTACTCACCTCACCAGTACTCATCCCGCCACTACCACTCAACCCAATCCTCATACAATCTCATGGCTCTATCTCATACTCACCCTCTCGTGCATCTCTTTCACAGTCAGCCTCACTCAACCTGCCACTACCTGTGCTGCAGCCACAGGGCATGCATCACATATGTGCAGTAGGCAGCGTAAGGCAAACGTGTCGTGAGCATGAAGGGGATGCACAAGGGTGTTTGAGGGTTTGTCACGGTCTTTACTTATATTGAATTTCTGACCAACTCACATTACATATTATATTGGCAACACTACTGCCATGTCTTTGCGAATCTTGTCTGGTTTGTGCAATAATGCCCTTTCCTGAGGATCACAATGAAGATCCACAACTGATGACACCCATTGTGTCACTGCAGAGTGGTGTAGGTGTATTTGCAGGGCTCTTTTGTGCAGACCACCGAGAGACGTCGGCGATGTCCCCGGTGGCACCCTGGAAGGATGCGGAGGAGAAGTTGTTGAGGGCAGTGGTGACTTTGACAGCGACAGGTAAGAAGATGGTGCTCGGGCCAACCGGGAGCAGCTTGGCATGAAGGAGGCTGCAGATGTGAACGACTACATGTCGAGTGACTCTGAGCCTCTGTGTGCACTGCTGCTCAGAGAGGTCCAGGAAGCTGAGCCTCGGTCTGTGGACCCTGTAGCGAGGGTAGTGCCCTCTGCGACGCATCTCTCTCTGCGGTTGCCCTCCCTCCTGCTGTGCAGGTGGATGTGTCACAGCACTGTGTTGTGGAGCTCCATGTGTCAGAGGTGGACGGCGAGGCTGGTGATGCTGTTCGCCCTCTGAGGAGGCCATGACTGCAGCTACGGCGGCCCCCATCGGAAGATGTACATCTGAGGGGGTCCGCAAGGTAGGTACATGTCTCTGGACCCCGGGGTAAGTGTGCAAGTTGGTGAATTTTCTTGTCAGGAGGAGGGTGGTGGAGGCCAAACTTTGTCCCAAGTGAGAGTGGCCTCCTGCAATGAGTGAGAGTCTCCCCCCCCCCCACCTGTCAAATGGACCTTTGCAGCTGCCACAGGCTGATAGCTGCAACACGTCCATTTGAACTGGGAGTGTTTCCCCCAGTATGGGAAACAGTCCCAGTTGTCTGTAAAATCCCACCCCTCCTCACATAATCCCTTAATCAGGTCTGTTAATGACCTGAAATAGCTAGGTAAATATCATCAAGTGGCACCCCGCTGGCTTTAATTGCCTGTGGGAGTCCCACATGCGGGGGCTGTGCGCGCACGTCGGCGCGTCTGTGGGGAACCCGGAAGTGGGCGGGTTGGAGCCGGGCTCCGGACCCGCTCCGGGATTCCCCGATTTTCAGAGCCCCCCCGCCAGGAACGCACCTGATAGCGGGTGCTAAAATGAAGCCCAATGTTTCAGGTCGAAGACCTTTCGTCAGAACTGGAAGATGGTAAAAATGTTAAAGTTTTTGAGCAAGTACAGAACCAGGGAAAGGGGGGGGGGGGAGGAGGGAGGGAAGGAAAGAACAAAAATGGAAGGAATGTGATAGGGTAGAGGGCATGACTGATTAAATGACAAAAGGGATGATGGTGCAAGGCAAGGAAGCTGGTAATGGGACAGGTTAAGAAACAAAAGATTGATCAGGAGTAGCAGCAGAACCACTACCAGCACTAGCTGACTGAAAAAAAGGGAGCAGTGGTTATGATCTGAAATCTATTAAGTTCTTTTCTCTGATTGCAGTACTTTTTGTTTCTTTTTTGATCAGCCCTATTACAGGCCTTGCTTATCTTGCAGTTTTCAGTTCTCACTAAAGGTCTACACCCAAAACATTAACAAGTTTTTTCTTGTTACAGATGCTGATGGCCTGCTGTGTATCTCCAACATTTGCAGTGCTTTTTATTTTTAATGGGGCAATTTTCCGAATACATACCATCAGAAGCATATATCGGGAAGTGAAGCCCAATGTCCGTGAATTTTTATCCATTAAAATTAATGGACAGAATAATATGGGCACCTCACCTGTGATTTTCTGATATTTGCTCCCAGTGGCTGAGGCTCCAACTGAGAAAAAAAAATTCATAAAATTATCCCTTTAGTATTAACTTTGAGCCCTGCAACATGCAACACCTGTGTGAATTGCCAAATTAATAAGAAACTTACAAATACATTTAAAATGAACTTATCAGTACTACATTCTGCAATGTGCTTTAAGACTTCTAACAATGGGGCAAATTTTCAACTTCACCGCATGAGCGGTAATTAACAGAATGGATCGCCGTTCGTTATAGAACCTGCCCGATTTTCATCCCGTTTATCTCAATGAGTTGAAAATCAGGCATGTTCTATAATCGGAAACTCTCCGGGGCAGACTTGTAATCTGATACCTGAACCAGGCAGGTCTATAGGGTCTGGAAAGAGTGCCGGGGAGGGGGGTCTCACAGTGCTGATATTTAATGCAGCTAGTCAGATCCAGACCGCTGGCCTCCAGGTATGGAAAAAAGTCGTCGCGGTGGGGATCTGTTCTCAGGGTGGGGTGTGGGTAGAAGGACCACGTGCCACAGTGGCGCAGCTTGTTTCTGTGGATACCAGAGGAGTAATCCTGCTCCTCCCAGCCACATACATACATACATACATAAATAAATAAGTCTGGTCTCCTTTTTGGCTGGACTGCAAGTTGAAACTGTACGTAGCGTGCACGGCGCAGGGTCTGCGTAATTGAGTCCTAAAATGGCAATCAGCATCTTTTGTACGTCATAGGACAGTGATTTGCATATTGAAAGGGGACTACCACCTGACTCATGCAGCCCTCTGGTCGCCCAACGGTAGACCTTTGGGAATATAGCGTTGACTACACCATCAGCAGGAACGGGGCATTAAGTCATACCCCACGATTTTTGGGTGCTACCACCCCCTTTCCATTGGGCGGGAGGCCTCACAATCTTCCCCGTCATTTTTGAAAATCATTTAGTTACATTTTTTTTTATTTATCATATTTACCTTTTTTGAATGTTTTGAAAATTTGACATTGCTCTTCCTCTATGAGTGCGACATATAAATCTAGTCTAGACAAGGGAGAGGGGACAAAGGAAAGACAATTCTCTAGGGAGAGGTGCAGCTGCTTTCTGTACTTAGCGTTGATTTTGTACACTGAGCCGTGACAAGTGGAAACTAATGTAAAATGGCAGGTATGCACTGAACTATTTCTGACCTCAGCGGTTTGAAATCCCAGAATGGTCGCATAACCATAGACAAGCTGGTAGTCTGATCGTTAGCAGTTATTATTCACCTTGCAGTTTCACCGCTTTAAGAGGTGGGGGAAGTGCTAACTGTGAACCATCAAAACAGTCATTTTAAAACTAGAAACTCAATCCTGAAGAAATGCTGTAGAAAGTCAAATGCAAAGTAAAAACCAATATGGGTAATAAAACATTTACATATAGATGTCACTGTAAGATCCCTCTGGGCTCATGAGACAGGAATAAATGTACCTTTATCATGCCCGTATTCATTACATTGCAAGGATGGCTTACACCATCCATCAGGATTTAAGAGTTAGAAAATAAAATTATAAAAAAAGTAGAAAGAAGAAAAGATTATTCAACCTGTATGTAAGTGTAATGATAAGGTGATTAAATACAATATCACCTATGAAATAACACCTAAGGAGCCTAAGTAATTGGCTGCAACCAAATTGTCTGGGGCTGTCGGAGAACTTTTTTAAGCCTTTATTAAGTTTAATTTTCCTTTTATTTATTGTAAGAAGCAGTAAAAGAAAAGTCCATTCTTTGGTCTCAAATTTTGCACTACGCTTCGAGATTCATGAAGATTCACAACATAGTTGATATTCAGAGAATTATGTAAAACTTGAATTTTTTTTATTTGAGTCTGAAATATTGGGAAGAAAAGGGCGGAGACTTCTCAGGTCTCTGCCACACGATGTTGCCCCAGCATTTCCTGGGACATAACTGAACCTGCACCTGTAGCAGGAGAGGGCCTTCCTGACCTACTGCCTCATTCTCTCACCGGTGTTCAATACAGTAAACTGGTTAGTGAGTGACATACTCCTGGAGGATTTCTGTACTGCTTGCCTCTTCCTACCCTATCGGATAGCCACCCATTTGCTGTTTATGATTTCAAAGGCAATGAAAATCAGATAGGTTCTATCATAGGTGGCTGATCCTCTCCGCAAGTTTACTGTCCAAGCAGTGGAAGTGACAATTACCCCAAATATTTTTCTCAAATATACTTCTGTGCTAATGGTGTTCTCCGCTGCTCCAACATCTCTCCTCATCTCACTTCTCCCATCTGCAGAATTCCTTCTTTTATTTTATTTTTGAATACATAGCCCAAAGCCATGTGTTACCATTGGTGACCACTTTGAAATACTGAGTTACCTCATCTATTTATCTGTCAGCTGTAATATTGCTCAGGATGCGTGCTAACACATTAAGAATCAGACTGCTCTGTTAAATGTTCCTTAGTGATCGTGAGAGGGTAAAATAAGGAAGAAATTAAATGCAACTGCAAATCTTCATGCAGGAAGATAACTCAATAAAATGCAAAAATTCTGCAAATTAGGTTGCAATTTTTTTGCATGCTAAACCACTAAAAATAACAGCGTAGGAGCAAAATCATCTCATCTCAAATATGTTTGACTGAATTATGCGCTTTTGCTTCACACAGAAATAACAACATTGCTAAGATTGGGAAGTGGTTGCCTGAAACATCCACCTGGACTGTTATGCTCTTCTTTTAGAAACCTTGATATGAAACCAAACCCCCCAAAAATATAAAATTCTGACTTGCCTGACTTCTAACCTTGAATGTTAAAAATTTTGGAAATCTCAAGATAGCCCTGAAGGAATGTAATCATTAGGAAATTCCAGTCTAGTGGTAAATGTTACTTGTCCTCCTTAAATCATAGATGGTTATATTTTCCCCTCCAATGATTACTTTCTTCAATAATTCCAAAAGAACCTTATATTCAACCAATTTAGTGCAGCCAGTATGGTGGAGTATTCTTCACGCATGAGATGTTACCTTCTAATCTTTCTGGAAATGTCATCCATAGTGCAAAACGCTGGCTTGCCAAACATTAGTACATTTAATTTTAGTCTTTTCTACCCATAAGGGATAAAATGGTAGAAGCAGATTTACTACTAGCAAAAAACAGCAATCCAAAAACAGAATATAAAAGAATATACCGGCACCCAATTTATAGACAACTGCATTTTTAAAATTCAGCAGATGTTTTCAGTTTCGACCAGATGCATATTTGCTACAGGATGTTAACAAAAGTAAATATAAACAACATCTGTATCTTAGCTACTTTGTTTCTGTCTTATAGATACAATCACTAGGCATCAGTAGCACTCATGCCACTGGTGATACCCACAGCTTTTCTCTGTCAGTTAACATTTATAGTTCAGTATTACAACCCCAGGCACTACATCACATATATGTTCAATGACCTCTTTCTCAGATAGTGGGCTGAAAAGTTTGATGGTTTTGAAATTAAATTCTAGATGCCATATAAATCGGCTTGATCTTTCTCATGATAATATATACACACCCAATGGGATATCTCCTAGTTTATGCTTAGCATCCCACCCAGACAAAAGGGTCCAAAGTGTACCATATCACCCTACCCCCCAGGCAGCACAACCATCATGTGACACACACACACTATCCACACACAACACATTTACATCTTTCTTTCTTTACACCCATCGCGTTTTGGTGTTACTTACATTTTGTTGGGAGAGAAATTGGTTTAAACCACTTTTCAGGTCCTAAATGGATGCCTGATCGATCGATGATGGCCCATTGATCGTGAGAAATTGGCCCTTGGGCTTCATCGTGATAATAACAGTGAGCTACTGATGACCCCAGCAGCTCACCTGTTTGGGCAGCTGAGCCGGCCCACACCTAAGTCCAGGATGGGAGGTGGGGGGAAAAAAAAAAAGAGGCAAATGGTGGGGAGAGGGAGAGGCCGACAGCGGCCCACAGTTTTGCTGTGGAGCTAGGTGGAGCCGGGGTGCTCCTCGCGGCTCCACATCAAGGTAAGTAAAAATCGCACTATTTTTCTGCAGCCTCCAGTGGTCCCATTATAGACCACTGATTCAGCTGCTATAGAATTATAAAAACTAAATCAAAGCATGCACAATCAAAAACGCCTAAAAACATCGAGGACCGATAAGGCAGCAGCCACGCCACCGCACAGGTCGGGTGCAGAACCTCGCGTCCAGAAATTGGTTAATGTTGTGACTATTTTATGCCCAAAAACTGGGTACATACCAATTTCTACCCCATTATTTATACCCCTCTGTACTAGCTTTGCATCACCACTTTCTCAGATCATTCCAGCCTCCTCAATCCTCTAAATTTAACTAGAAGGCTGATTTGCAATAAGTCATTGCTGTTATTTAAGACAGAGATGAAGCAAGTCATGCTATTTGGCAACAGTAAATAATGCTATAATTAGAAACACTGCTCTCTAGAATAACTGAGCAGCAAGTTGTCATACAGTAAATATTTTAATATAAACATAATTAAACACACAAATTAGAAATTCACTGCAGAATTCATTAACCATCTACCATGAACCACCTAACAATGTATTTTACAGGTTTAACATCCGTGCATTGCCTCCAAATGGCAATGTAGCAATTAAGGTAGTGTCCCTAGAGCAAAATGAACATTTGTAGACAATATGTATTTTCGCACTTGGGAAAATAATGGAAACAAATGGCTTTCATTGTTAATTTCCTGTTGGAAGAAAAATTAGAATGTTAAATTATTCATTTCACTATAAACTTAACAGCTACTTTACAGTCAAGATACAATTTTCTCTCATTTCTGGTTCATCTAGTGTGTCACAGATCTGTTTAACTTATCTCTACTTCAACATCCCCCGTCTTCCCTTGACAAATCCCATTCCTCAGAGTCAACACATTTGGATTAAAAATTCATTACCATAAAGAGTTGCTAAACCTACCTTCAGACTTCAAAAGCTTTAGTTATAAGTTTTAATATTTTATTTCTTTACTGAAGACCTAGGTTACTGGTTTGCTATAATTAGTACAAAAATAATGCATTTACCTCAGATATTCTTTTACAAGTCCCATTAAAAGAGGAGAGAATCTGGACATCGATGTGCATGTTTATGTTTATTGGGCATGAAATAGGTAAAAGGGGGTCCAAAATCGGGCCACAATCTCTCACACCTGATTTACCCCAGAAGTGCACCTCGTGAAATTGAATCACGCGACTCTGAGTCGCCCAGGGCACTTGCTTGAAACACGCGGCATGCTTATTTGGTTATTCAAATTGGTTCTAAGACCCCGATGTGAAATTGGACAGCAACTAGGTGGAGCTTGCATGGCGCAAGCTTCAACTAGTTCTTCTGGGTCTACAGCGACTTAACCAGTAGTCCTTAAAGGGACCTCTGGTGGCCATTATATAAAAAAAATATTGAAGATTTTCGTACTTTGTGGAGTCGGAAGGAGAAGGAGTATTACTCCTGGCTACACAATACAATGCCATTACTCTGGGGTTTTGCTAGATCTTCCACCAAAGCTAAGGCAGTCGATCGGAATAGCCCCTGCAGAAATTAAACGCCTGAATTCTGTGCATTTGTTCTATTATTTGGTATAGTTTACATAAAATTACAATTTGGTCCATGATAGGGGAATAAAAAGTATTTGTACATTATTGCATAGACATTTGGCATAATACCACCTAAGAATTATGTCAACATACTTCTAGATGAGAGTGTGTAATACAAGTTGATATGAGTAAACTGTAATAAATGTAAGGAATCTTACAACACCAGGTTATAGTCCAACAGTTGGACTATAACCTGGTGTTGTAAGATTCCGTACATTTGTCAACCCCAGTCCATCACCGGCATCTCCACATCATGTAATAAATGTGGTTGACCGAAATCAACAGAAGCAATATGTAATAATGTCTTCATGAACTTCTCATTCATCCTAATCATCACCCCTAACATAAATTGATGGAGTCCCTCCTCTTCCACAGCCAGGCACAAGTATATTTCTCAGAGAGGAGGTTGTGCAGTATACAGAAGAATTTACAAACTCTGAATGGATCATACTGTAAGGCACCCCAGATTAATCAATGCATCTGAATTGCTGTTTTATACAAAAGTTGTGAATTATCACCACCTCAAGGACTGAAGAGGGTCAAGAAAACGGCTGACCACCATCTTCTCAGGACAACTAGGGACAGGCAACAAATGGAGCCTTTCCAGAGCTGCCCACATCCGAGAACAAATTTTTTAGAAAAGATACTAAGAGGATCACTTTTTGGGTGATGCACAGTACCAAGATGTTGGGTGAATAGAAATCAATACAGCTGACGTACTCCATCCTATAAACACAAAAATCATAATGGTCATAGTTAAAAACTTTATGCATCGATGTGGACACCTCCTCTAGCAATGCAATAAGCTTTAGCAACATATTCAAAAGAAAAACAGACACAAATTTCTGTAGAATGCATTGATAAATTAAAATCAATTTTCATTAAGGTCAGTACATTAATTCAATCAGAAAGAATGTATAGAGCATGCCCTGCTTTTTGCCTAAGGTCAGATCTAAAATTCCATTCTCGGGTTTCACAAGACTGAATTAAATTGAAGGTCATGTTTACCCGTTTATACCAATACACTGCACCTTCAGATCAATGTCAACAAGTAGGTCATTTCATCTGTTGTTTCTGTTCATTTTTCTTTCTACAGATCAGATTCAGGAGAAGCTGAACATAGGAACAGGAGTAGGCAATTCAGCCCCTCAAGCTTGTTCCGCCATTTAAGTAGATCATGACTGATCTGTACCTCAACTCCATTTACCCACCTTTTCTTCATGTCGCTTGATAGATTTTTGTTGTGTAAGGCTATCTTCCAAGAAGCGTACAATTTTAATATAGATTTGTATAGTACAATTGCGTTAACTGTTTGTAAAGAGTTCTGTGCTGGGAAGCGAGCATGAGGATTTGGTGAGAACTCTGATGGGGAAGGAGGGGTGTAGGTAAATAAAGGACTGCTATGACGGTCAGGGATTAGGGACTCAAAGCCTGAAGTGTTAAGTTTGACCACTATTAACAAGCATAAGAAACTGTGTGTGTGTGGGGGGGGGGAGGGGAGCAGGTAAGACAGCCTGGATGCCAATCCAGCAGTTGGAAACAAGTAGGGGTAGATTCAAGGCTGGCCCACTATTACCGAAGAAAGGAAATAGAGCAATGAGAAGTAGGAGGGGTACAGCCGGAGGCCAAAAATCAGGGGACCCCTACTCTATGGAAACCACCCCGATAAAGGAAGATAGTGTAGAAAGTGATTTAAATTGGCCGGCATTTAATAGAAGACATAAGGGAAAGTTTAGCTGTGGCACCATCTTTAACAAATATGACGAAATGGGAGGGCTAGTAATATTTATAGCAAAGCCCCATCAATGGAGGGCGACCAAAATATTGTGCCCTCCACAGAAATCAGGCCCCAAGAATGGTCTGGTAGTAACTCGCACCCATGAGGCACTGTATATAATGTGAGGTACGAGATTGTATCAGTGGTATTTAATCTTAATGCCGTACACATGCCTCTTGGGCTAGGTGACTCAAAACACAAAGAATTTTTACCAACAATTAGTAGAACAACAGATTAAAGATTTTGTCCGGAGAAATACAGGCCGAGATCTGGATGATCCTTGACCCCCAGACATTCAAGAACCCTTGATTCATGTTGTCTGGGACAATGTTACAACCATCCCAATAACCAATAATACGGGCAGCCATAGTAGAAAGGGGCTAGGATTAGGAGAATGGTTAGGGATCAGAGCCACAGCTGGAACAGCAGCCTAGAACCGGATAGATATAGGGAGCACGCGGGAACACAATGATGTTATGAGACAGCAAATGAAGGGGATCCTGAGTAAAACAAATAAAGGGCAGAGAGATGAAATTCTGGAACAACAAGAAGGACTGAAGTCCATAAAGAAAATGGTGAATGGAATAATAAAGATAACAGGGAAGATTAATGAAAAAATCCAGCAACATAATAACCATGTACAAGATCAGAACAAGTCAAAAGCCATTACCTGTGCTATGAATGGAGGGTTTTTATTGAATCAGGTAAACAGGGCTTGGCGGATATTGAAAATAATAGGGTACCCAACTTTGTAAGTGATAAGACCCTTAAGAATTGGTTCAAACACCATAAAAATGTACCAACTGGTGCAAAATCAGGAGATATGGGTCGACCTATTATGCCCGACGACCATGTAAAATAGATGCAGACAATAAAACAGAGAGTGGGTTGGTACCGGTGGTTATATGGTTACCACGGTTAATAGAAAAGAATAAATGGGAAGTGTTTAAGGTAGAATCCATTGGAACTATTGAAGGGGATGTGCATAAGGAATTTATGCAATTCCCCAAACGGATTATGAGAAAGGGAGCCACATGGAAGGCCCCTAGCCTGGACTGTTGTACCAGGTCAAGAGGATCCTGGATATGTAGGTGTGATAGCACAACCCCAGGCATACCTGGGGTTGTGCTATCACACCTACATGTGTTTACCCTGGATGGCCAGTCTCCTATGTGTACAGTCCAACGCAGACATGGGATGCCCACCAGATGAAAAGTGTCTATCTAGGACGTGGGGAATATTGTGATTACCACAAAATTCACATATGAGCATGCCGACCAAGTGACCAAGTGTGCCCGATAGAATCCCCAACCTTTTGTTTCGTACCGGAATTGACCAAGATAGGTCATATCGTGCTGATACCCGTGGTGAACCACGATATCACCATGATTCAAGTTAATATCAATGCAGCATGAGGCCCTGAAAACTGGCTTCCAGTTTGGACATCCAATATCCCCATTATCCTGGAGTCTTAAATCCATCATAGAACGTACTAAAATTTCACAGAAGAATCTTGTAAAAATGCAGCAAGGGAATGAGAATGCAGAGAAAGTGATAAACGTGCTAGGTGCTCATGAATGGTGGGAGATAGTATATAATGTTGGACAACACCCCATGAGTTAGAATAATTAGTATGATTTTGATACGTACGCAATGTATACTAGGTTTATTACGATAATTTGCTTATGTGTAATGCGACATTTAATCAGAAAACATGGAAAAGAAATATTCTTTTTACATATTTCACAGCAAACCAGTCCTAAACGGGAATCAATGATAAAAACCTAATAACCAAGGACAATGCTCAGGGTATTAAGTGGATCAGTCAAAAGATTCAACAGACCAACTTGAGGAGGGAATCTGGGGTTCAAACCCCTTTAACAAAAGACATTTGAAGGAAAGGATTAACTGTACCCCTTTTAAACAAAGGCATTTGAAAACCTGCAAACACAGTAATGTGGTACACGGTGTTCTCACAAATCCTGTTTTTCCTTTATTGACGCTGATGGCATTGTAGAAGTATGAGTTTTGAAACTGCGGATAGATATCTAGATTATTAAATAAATAAGCTAGATGGATAATATTGAGCTTAAAGCATTGTCAGGCTTTCAAAACACATAGGCTTTTGGAAGCACAAGCTTTTCAACACAGCGGGGGCAATGTAAGAAAAGGCAACAAGGACATACATCAAAGGTTTCGGATTGGGAAAGCAATGATAGGTGTGAGAAAAGCATAGGCCTCTCATTCCTATCTGGTAATCTGTTCAAAAGAACTGGGATTTGTAAAATATCAAATAGTATTGCATCCAGCATATGGTCAAATGGTATAAGGAATGGATTTGAAGCCACTGAAGCAATCAAAATTGGAGACATATGGACCATTAAGAATGTCTGTGCATAGGAATGTAAGGAGGCTATCTCTACATGAAAGGCCATAAACAGAGACAGTAAAGCGGCCTTTTACAACCCATCGTTCGAGCATATGGTCATTTCTACATCAAAGGGTCTCCAGTCACATGATCAAAGCCTAAACTGTCAATCATTGAATAAGTTATGATTGAGGCACAGCAACAGGGAGAGATTGGACAAAAAGAATGACCCACCCCAATCCTATGTCGTATTGGTAAAAAAATATAAAAAGACCAAGAGAAGAATAGTCTCTTCTCTTCACCACCCGGCAGTCACAAGGAACGCACACTGCAGTTGAACATCACGCAAGAAGAAGAGGACCTCGAGTTCTGAAGAGCTGATCAACCTTCAGGCCCAATAAGCAAAAGCCTAAAGTTTAAAGGTTGTATATGTATTAATGATTTGCCTGATGGGTGCATGAATTGTTGTGAATTATTAAGTGTATAACGGGATTTTATTGAGGAAAGTCATATGTATGGTTTGATTTTGCTTCATGAATGCTCGTATGAATGATAATCAAAACTAATTATTTAATGTTAACGAAACTACCGTGAGTGAGGGTGACTTTCTTTGCTTGACTATTCGTCCAGTGTCAAAAAAAATCACACAAAATAAGGAATTCCCTACATCTGTATAACTGGAATAGCTCTCTTTGCCTGCTTCCATTGGGACGGATATGAATTGTGCAGACCTCTTGCATGGAGCATCAGCGGTGAGCATCTGTCCAACTAATGTGGCAAAGATAACCTGCTGCCTGGGAGGATTTCAACAGAGGTAAATTGAAGGCAGTGATGTTTACCTGGTGGGAGTAGGCTCCAGGTCTTCAATCAGCAGTTGACATATTTGCCCAGTAACCTTTCGAGGGTGAATTGCAGCTAACTAAGGCACTGACGGTAAGTCTAAGTAAGTCCCTCTTGATCTGTAGACCCTGGTGCGTGGGTATGTTCTAACTAGCAACATTATGTAGGTGTTGATCAGAGATAATTAGTGGTCATTTCAAAATTCAATTAATCTTTTTTTTAATGAACTCAAATTAAGATACAGTAAAATACACCTCAGTGTATTTAAACCGAGGTGTACACCTCAATTTAAATACACAATTTGAAGTTTGTAGAATATAAAATCTACAACGTGTGCAATCTGCAGTTCTCACTTACACTCATACATACATAGCCTCTCCATATTTAACCAAAAAAATACCCAATGTAGACTTTACATGAAAAAAAAATTGAAATTTGTCCTTTAGCTTTTCTTCAAATAATTTTGAAAAACAGCTGAACAGAAACTGCTACAAGCTAAAAGAAAAATATTCTATCATTTTGGCTGACTGAACAGTACTGACACATCCTGGGAAACCAAGTGTACCACATGCACAGACTGCACAATCCAAGTTCAGCTCACAGTGCGAAAAGAATATCAAGTCGAAGCTCAAGCTTTTGGGAGAAGCTTATGTCTTCAAGTAAATACTTTAATGAAAGCATTAAAGATAATTCAATGGAAAGTTAGTTACTGTGTTGTAAAATATATCATTTTTAGATTTTTTTTTAAAATGTTTAAATCCTTATTTTGGACCTTAGGAATTCACTTACTAAGAAAAAATGTTGGATGAAAAATTTTCAAAAAGCATTTTGAGCAATTTGAGGGCAAGATAATACAGTGCCATCCAGTGACCAGATTGTGCAATTACATGGTGACAAATTTACATAGGTGGCTTCCACTATAAACGTAGACATAGGAATTTGTAATGAGAAAAAGTTGACACAAAAGTGTAACAAAAAATGGGACAACAGAAAATAAGGTTCTGTAGAATGGAAGTGCATGCAGATATAAGTTTAAAAAAGATATAGATAGGTAGGTGAAAAAGCAGTATAATGCATTTGAAAGACGACCCCATATTAAATGAATTACAGATTCCTAATAAGTTGTTTTATTAATCTCTTTATAATTTGTATTATTTGTTATATTAGAGTTCAGACCAAGGGAAAGTAAAATGGATTTTGATTCATTAAATTAGCACTAGTTCCTTGGTAAGTGTGAGCAAAATAGAATTCCTTCCACAGCAAACTTGTTGAAGTCATTGGAGTTTATCATGGAGTTTATTTCAGTTTTATTTTAAGTCTACTCCCGCTTCTTCCTCTTTAAAAACTCACATTTCCACAGAGTCTACTTCAGAAGGAAGAGCAGATGCAGTGCTAAAAGCACTCCATACTAAGGAAAACTTATTGGCACTTGCTATGAGGTGAAGGATGCATTGGGTGAAAAGGACATCAAATAGAGACCCAACAGATTTTTTTTTCACTTTTTATCTTCTTAAAAACTGATGGTATGAGCCTATAGGGTGGTCTTAAAGTTGTATCAATCCCAAATATATAGCCTTTTCTTTGGGCGACAAATGATTGAGATTCTTTATTTCCCTTCTCTCCTAAAAGAAGTTCTTATGCTAGAAATGAAGCCTCAGTTCTCACTTGTTTGGGTTTGCTTTCAAAATGTATCTTCTCCCTCCTCTGACTACCCTTAATATTCCCCCGTCCTCAAACATTTACAAAACAGAGCAATACAAAAACAGGTGCATCATTTTATGTGCTCATTCAGGCAAGGGATGCTGGAGAATTAAACATTTCTTTTACATTTTAGCACTGTGTTAGATTCCAACATTCCCAATTCAGCAACACACACCAGGCAGAATTAAAAAATCTTCTCCTATCCTGACAAAAATGTGCCTCAATCCACACTTCAGAAATGCATCCCATACCATATCAACATGATACTTCCATTTCCCACACCAATCTACTTGACCACGTCTCGGAATAAGACTGCCTAATTATTCTATTGTATTATGGGTAGCTTAACAACATCAGCTCACTCCCACTAGGAAGTAAGTCAAGACTGTCAAAGATAATTTTACCAGAATGCTCTCAGCCAACAAGAATACACTTACATCCTATACATCTGGGTAAAATTCAAACTCGGATTTCCAGAGGCAAAACATTCTATGCCACTTTCTACTTTCTGTCCTCACTTAATTTACTTTTTTGTCCCTATCTTTTCATTTCACTCACTGTTACTCAAGAACTTCCTATACAACATAGCATTGGTGAAACAATTTAATAACCTTCAACAGAATTTTATTGTAGGCATTTCTCTGATTTGGTCTTTCTCAGACAGATGCCCCTGAAATTACAGATATTATAGTGCTTACAGTACTTAAATGTGTTTGTCTAAAATGCCTCACTGCTATTTCTGCAAAGATAATAACCCATTTAAAATATATGGATTAATATCTCAATTAAAATAACAAGAGCAATTTCAGACAAACTCATTTAAGTATTTATTTGCTAGTATTCCACAGTGTAATTACAGTTCTAGAGAGCAAACACAATGTAAATATGGGAAAAATAGGCAACAGTACAGGCTGGTGAAACAAAACAAGAAGCCTGTTAAGGGATACAAGCCTGGAAAGCTAATGGAACAAATGATTGCAATTTTATATTTATACACTCCAGTTAATGAGCTAATCAGGGAGAATCGATACGGATGTTAGGAGCAGGTCTTCTTGATTAATTTCATTAGATTCTTCATGGAAATTACCCCACCTATAAACAAAAGGAATGCAGTAGATTTGGCATATCAGAATTTTCAAAAACATTTGACAGAAGGAGGAACTTGTTGCAGATATTAAATTCCATATTGTAAAAGAAGCATTATGCAAGCTTTTTTTCTAATATAATATTGCTAACCTGGTTAGGAAAAGCATTACATAGGCTTTTCCTGTGAAAAAGGCTTCTGTATGCTAGCATCAACAGGCTTTTGGTCACCTTGTGTAGATGTTGCTCCCATGAGTATTGAGCACCCTGTCGCATTCTTATCTCATGTGCATAAGATGGGTTAACGAAAGGTAAAGGGAGCTGGCCATAGTATAGTAAGAATACAGCATGCTTTGGGGTAAACATGGTGTCCTCGATAAGTAGGAAATGACTAATCATATGGGAGGCAATAATGTTAGGTATTCGGTTATCTGGAATGTAAAGGGAGTGAAACGGATGGCAGTTCCATGAGACAGAGAGGATAATTGATGGGAGACCTTGGGGATGATTTTAACCCCCAAGAACGGGTGGGTTGGGGGTAGGTGGGAGTCGCAAAAAGTTGTTTTTTAGGTCGCGACCACAACCCGGCTTCACTTCTGGGTTTAATGTGGGCGGTAAAAGTACAGGCTCCCCACCGGGAATGCAAAGTCCCAAAATTTTGCGGTTGCGGCCCAAAGAAACAACTATTTTCAACTCCCACCCGCCCCCAACCCACCCGTTCTTGGGGGTTAAAATCGCCCCCTTCATGTTTACACACAGCCCCTGTAGAATTAATGTGTTAATAATGTACATAAACTGAGAAGTAAATCGTATTTGTTAGAATGTTCCCAGAGTGAGGTCGGACCACTCAACTGTAATTTCAAGGATCATCGAGAAGTGCACCTCAGAACCTTGCATGGTGTTAAGCTATGTCAGGTTGTATCCCAACATCTTATAATTGTACTCTTGTATTTTAATCATATTTGCTACTTTTTTTTTTAATAACTTTTTAATAAAGCTATTATTTGGAACAAAACAACTCTTAGCCTTTTTGATTAAAGACCGAACCATTTAACATGTTAACAAAAGAGTAAATGGTGGGTAGAAGGGTGGCTCAGGAATGAGTAGGAATAAATACATGTTTCTTGAAATAGCAAGACATAGTTAATAGTAATCCCCAAGGAGCTAAGTTAGGAATTTTTCTTGTTTTCCAGATATCTAGATAATCTGGACACGAGTATTAAACAAATTAAATCAAAATTTGCTGACATCAAAATAGCGGCCATGGGAAACTATGAAGAGGATTACTAGAGAGGACTGACAGGTTAGAGGACTAGACAGAAATGTGGCAAATATAGATCAAAATAGATAAACATGATGCAGTGCAGTTTCGGGAAAGCAATAGGGAACGGTAAAATTCTCAATGAAGCAGAGAAATAGAAATATGGTGGTATTTTTAAAAGCGTGATTGCAAATCAAAAATGCCATAAAAATAGCAATGGGAATTCTGGCATTTATATACAAGTGCACAGAATTCTAAATCAAGGAAACAATGAGACTGTACAAGATATTACTTAAACCACAGTCAAAATATTATCTGATGTTGCAAGGCTTTCCCGGCAACAAAAAGGCTCGTTGCTAGTGAGCACGGACAATGAGTTGGACGTGCCGGACCGTGCAACTAATGCAACAAACACCACATTTTGGGGCAGAGAATGCGGGCCAGCATTCAGAAATCTGTGCGGGCGGGGTCCTTCTTGAAATTTGCAGATCAGGGCCTGGTGACATCATTGGGCCCCGACTACAATTTTAACCAGCCTTAGCAGGGAATCCACTACGGCTTTCCCAGCAGGTGAAGACCTATCAGAAGAGGATAGGTTGTGGGCCCCAAAAGGAATGTTTAGGCCTCGTCTGGCCCGGACTCCTCATAACCTTCCCCTGGAACCCTCATCCCAACACTTGCCCGAATGCCGGCCGGCAGCAGCTTCCTGCCCACAGTTGGCGATTAAAATTGCTGTGGCCTCATTCTGTTGCAAGCAGGTGGGAAATTAACTCACCGACATGGTTTCCCACCGTAAATTGACAGCGAGGTGAAATGCACCCCAAGAATTTGTTCTCCCATCCCACGTAACCCATAATGGAAAGTAAAATCAAGCAGAGTGTAAAAGGGGTCTCTGATTCGATCCTGTCAGTTTCCTGCTGAGCAGGTTAGGCTAAAAATATCTGCCCATTGTTTCAGCCAGCTCCTGTGCCACTGAACTAATTTCCTCCATTTTGACTATCTTTCCCCCTTCTCCAGTCTCTACACATATACATCTATCGCTCTTCAAAAGACTTCTGCAGCTTAAGGACCAGATAACATGAAAACCAATCTTCTCCTTCTTAGCACGGATGAACGCTAGTACCTCTACATCTTAATCCTTCACCAAAATATTGCTTCTTCCATAAACAGTAATTCAACCAGTCCCCACCCCTCACCACCTTCCTCTACCTGGCTGAACTTGCTCTCATCTTGAACAACAATTTTTTTTAAACTCCACTCACTTCCTCCAGATAAAAACTTTGTTCCAATCCTACCCAGGCATCTTCCTTGACCTCTTCCCTCCATTTCACTGATGTTGCTGGTGTTGCTTCTGCCTCCTGCTCTCACTCTGATTGTAAGAATTTCATTAACTGCAATTAAAATTTTTACCCTACGTGGTCCATCTCTGATCCATACCTTCTGTTACTGGACTTCCCTCCTCATCTCTGGCAATGGGCTTTCCACAGACATTTACTGCCGGCCCAATAGCTCCCACAACTACCTGGATTATGCTTCTTCCCACCCGACTCCCTAGAAAAACTCCATCCCTTTCTTCTAACTCTAATTTCCATATCAGAATTTTTCTCCTTTTTCCTCAGCCATTTACCCTCAACAATAATTGTCAGATCTCTTGACTGCATTCATTCATTTCCTGTGACCCTCACAACAGGGTCCTTGACCTGAGTAGTAGATTTGTTCCATTACTCAAATGGATATACATATGTGGGATACTCTGGAACTATGGCATTGACTCATTCTAGACATATAAGGGCCTACAGGGTAAATTTAAAGAGAAAAGTCAAGGCCATAGAACAGTGTAGCAATTTGGGTAAAGGTAAGCTAAGTGTGTCAGGAAGGGACAGAGAGTTTAACAGTAATAGCGCATCAGTCAATAAGGTCAAATCAGGGAAAAATAGTAAAAAGTTAAAAGTAAAGGTGTTTCATTTGAATGCACGAAGCATTCGTAACAAGATAGATGAATTAAAGGCAGAAATAGAGATAAATGGGTTTGATCTAGTAGCCATTACTGAGACGTGGTTGCAAGGTGACCAAGGTTGGGAACTAAATATTCCAGGGTATTTGACTTTTCGAAAAGACAGACAAAATGGAAAAGGAGGGGGTAGCCCTGATAATAAAGGATGACAAAAAATCAGTAGTGAGAAAGGATCTTGGCTCAGAAGATCAGGAAGTAGAATCAGTATGAGTGGAGATAGGAAATAACAAGGGGCAGGAAACACTCATGGGAGTAGTTTATAGGCCCAGTTACAGCAGTTAAACTGTTAGACAGAGTATCAAGAAATAAGAGGAGCTTGTAACAAAGGTAATGCAATAAACGTGGGGAATTTAATCTTCATATAGACTGGGCAAATCAAATTGACAAAAGTAGTTTGGAGGATGAGTTCATGGAATGCATTAGAGGCAGTTTCCTAGAACAATACATTATGGAACCAACAAGGGAACAGGATATTTTAGATCTTGTCTTGTGTAATAAGACAGGGTTAATTGGTAATCTCATAGTAAGGGATCCTCTGGGGAAGAGTGATCCTATGATGAATTTCACATTGAGTTTGAGAGTGACATACTTAAGTCCGAAACTAGAGTTTTAAACTTAAACAAGGCCAGTTACATAGGTACGAAGGGCAAGTTGGCTAAGGTTGATTGGGAAATTAGATTAAAAGATATGACGGTAAATAAGCAATGGCGAACATTTATAGAAATATTTCATAATTCTCAATGAATGTACATTCCATTGAGCAATAAAAACTCCATGGGAAAAGTGATCCATCCGTGGCTAACTAAAGAAGTTAAGGATAGTATTAGATTAAAAGAGGCTTATAATGTTGCCAAAAAGAGTAGTAAACCTGAGGACTGGGAGAGTTTTAGAAAACAGCAAAGGATGACCAAAAAATTGATAGAGGGAGTAAATAGAATGAGAGTAAACTAGCAAGAAATATAAAAACAAATTGTAAGAGCTTCTACAAGTATGTAAAAAGGAAGAGAGTAGCAAAAGTAAACATGAGTCCCTTACAGGCTGAAACAGGAGAAATTACAATGGGGAATAAAGAAATGGCAGAGATGTTAAACAAATATTTTGCCTCTGTCCTCACAGTAGAGGACACAAAAACCATACCAGAAATAGTGGGGAACCAAGGGGCTAACGGGTGAGGAACTCAAAAGTAATTAATATTAGTAAAGAAAAAGTACTGAAGAGATTAATGAGACTAAAAGCCAACAAATCCCCTGGACTTGATGGCCTACATTCTAGGGTTCTAAAAGAGGTGGCAATAGAGAGAGTGGATGCATCGGTTTTGATCTTCCAAAATTCCCAAGATTCTAGAACGGTCCCAGTGGATTGGAAGGTTGCAAATGTAACACAGCTATTCAAGAAAGGAGGGAGAGAGAAAACAGGGAACTACAGGCCAATTAGCCAGACATCAGTCGTCGGGAAAATGCTGGAATCCATTATTCAGGACATGGTAACGGGACACTTAGAAAATCACAATATGATTAGGTAGGGTCAACACAGTTTTATGAAAGGGAAATCGTGTTTGACAAACCTATTAGAGTTTTTTGAGGATGTAACTAGCAGGGTAGATAAAGAGGAACCAATGGATGTGATATATTTTGATTTTCAAAAGGTTGTTACACAAGATAAGGGCTTATGGGGTTTGGGGTAATATATTAGCATGGATAGAGGATTGGTTAACGGACAGAAGACAGAGTAGGAATAAACGGGTCACTTTCAGTTTGGCAAGTTGTAACTAGTGGGGTGCTGCAAGGATCAGTGCTGGGGTCTCAGCTATTTACAATCTATATTAATGAATTAGATGAAGGGATCAAGTGTTAAGAATCCAAGTTTGCTGACAATACAAAGCCAGGGTGGAAAGTAAGGTGTGAGAGGGACACAAAGCATCTGCAAAGGGATATAGACAGGTTAAGTGAGTGGGCAAGGTGGCAGATGGAGTATAATATGGGGAAATGTGAGGTTATTCACTTTGGTAGGAAGAATAGAAAAACAGAATATTTTTTAAATGGTGAGAAACTATTAAATGTTGGTGTTCAGAGGGATTTGGGTATCCTTGTGCACGAAGCACAGAAAGTTAACATGCAGGTACAGCAAGCAATTAGGAAGGCAAATGATATGTTGGCCTTTATTGCAAGGGGTTTGGAGTATAAGAGTAAGAAGGTCTTGCTGCAATTGGACAGGGCTTTGCTGAGACCACACCTGGAGTACTGTGTACAGTTTTGGTCTCCTTACCCAAGGAAGGATATATTTGCCTTAGAGGGGGTGCAACAAAGGTTCACTCGATTGATTCCTGGGATGAGAGGGTTGTCCTAGGGGGAGAGATTGAGTAGAATGGGTCTGTACCCTCTGGAGTTTAGAAGAATGAGAGGTGATCTCATTGAAACATAAAAGATTCTGAGAGGGCTTGACAGGATAGATGCTAAAGGCTGTTTCCCCTAGCTGGAGAGTCTAGAACTAGGAGGCATAGTCTCAGGATAAGGGGCCAGCCATTTAGGACTGAGATGATGAGAAATTTCTTGACTCAGAGGGTTGTGAATCTTTGGAATTCTCTGCCCCAGAGGACTGTGAATATTGAGTCATTGAGCATATTCAAGGCTGAGATCGATAGATTTTTGGACTCTAAGAGAATCAAGAGATATGGGAATCAGGCGGGAAAGTGGAGTTGAGGTCGAAGATCAGCCATGATCTTATTGAATGGTGGAGCCAGCTCGCAGGGCCGTGTGGCCTACTCCTGATGTTCTTACCATATAGGTGTTAATCATATTCAAGTGTTTTCAGCTAATCCTCAGTTCCTCCTAACTATCTACAAACCTCAATAATATTCTTGAACTACTGTCATCGCCAAATGTCATGCTTGCCTTCATAAACACCGACGCTCTGGAAATCTATGGGACCACTTACACTGGTGTTGGACACCAGAAGTGTGACTTTCACCTGCCGATCACCTGCCGAATCCAGGGTCAGCCAATTTAAATACCCACTGACATTCAGCATTGCAACGCCTGTGCAATACGAGTACACTACATGGGGGGGTTTGTATGGAAGGCCATTAAATAAGCCGGAAAAGACAAATATTGAGGAAGCAGACAAATATTGAATGTATTTACAAGACTGAACTAATGGTGGTCAGGTATGCGCCACGGATGGCTCAGGAGAGATCTTGTGGCACTTTTAAAACATGTCTTCAAGTGAAGGACCTGACAGAGGTACCCAAAAGAGAGAGCAGGGTATTGGAAGGAGACAGAAAAAAAGAACATAACATTTTAATGAAACCAACCAACATTCGTGGATGAAATGCAGCAAAAGAAAAAAGAGGAAGAGTGCTACGTGTCTATGGGAGGAAACATCATGAAAAATGTCTTGCATCTTGTGTGCCATGTGAAGGGAGGTGGCAGTGACAGAGTGCCACCTCTCACACCCCGAGACTACTTATCTGGAGAAAGGTCAATGACCTGATGCAAGGCAACGCACCAGCTGCACTTCCAATATGTCTCACCATCTCCCCCAACAGCAATTACTTGCATGCAGAACCTGAATCCTTTTCCTCCACTTTATCAGGAATCCCTGTAACACAGCAGGGCAGCCAGAACCTTCCACACATTTCTCTGCCTCCCCATTCCCAAGGCAATAATGCTCAGCCAAGTTTAGCTTATATCCTTCTTTCCTGCAAAACCATCATAGCAATGGGGAGCAAAGAATGAAGAACAGGAGAGAGATGATAATGAGAAAGAGGAACAGGAGGGCATTGATGATGACAATGACTATGAGGATAATGATGAGGACCAGGCCCTGCAGGAGGTCCTGCAGCAAGATTCTGCCCCATGTCAGCCTTGGCTCAGAGGTAATACTCTCACTTCTGAGTCAGAAGGTCATGGGTTCAAGCTTCACTCGAGATTTGAGCACAATCTAGGCTGACACTTCAGTGCAGTACTGAAGTATGTTGCACTGTCGGAGCTGCTGTCTTTTGGATGAGACGTTAAACCAAGTCACCGTCTGCCCTCTACGTCATATTCCCATAAAAGAACCCATAGCACTTTTTGAAGAAAAACAGGGGAATTCTCCCGGTGTCCTGGCTAACATTTATCCCTCAGCCAATATAAGAAAAGGTGATTTTCTGACCAATTATTTCATTGTTGCTTGCGGTGCACAAATTGGCTACCACATTTCCTACATTACAACTTCATTGGCTGTAAAGTGCTTCAGGACGTCCTGAGGTTATGAAAGTTGCTAGTAAATGCAAGTTCATTCTTTTGTTCTTACTTTCTGTGAGAAAAAGCAACTTATCAATTGGAATCAGATCATGTTGCACCCAGTATTTGCTCAGTCTGCCTTCAGAGATATTAAAGAAGCACTTTTTTTTCTTTTATGTTTTCCTGCCCCAACCCCCTCGCTTTCATACCCTGAATCATTTGCTTTCTCACTCCCAAGCACCAGCTCAGATACGATCACCTGAGGGAATGTGAGGATGTGGCACTGAGTGATTACAAGGGAGCCAGAGGAGTGGGGAGTGGTTGAGGAAATGCCACCTTCCCAACAGAAGCAAAGGAGAAGACTGCTTAAGGCTTCAGAATTGTGGGTCCCAGATCTCATGGGTACTCGTCTGAAAAGGACATCCAAGGAAAATTACACTTATGTGAAGACTTGAAGGTCAGCCTCTTGAACGTGTGCAGCAGTTGACAGTTATGACTCTAGAGTCTAACGTCCTTATTTTTAATATCAGGAAAGTATTTCCTCATTGCAGGCATCGATGGAGTTGGAGTGTGACAGCAGCATTGGAATCTGCGACAGCCCCCACCTCTGAAGCGGTTAAGGACCAGTCTGTGACTCCACCTCAAGGGAAGCACACACAGCTGCTCTGGTGGCAGTAGGGAATAGATTAAACAGCACCCTTCGTACCGGCTTTCAGACACTGAGGGCCAGTATACAACCGCTGTTTCTAAGGGCTTTCAGAATCTAATCACTGAAATTAGATCAGATCATTACCCATGGCAACAAGGGGCATACTTAGTCACCTAAAAGTCATTAATGACTTTCTTCCTTGAACAGCTCAATGTAAGCAGAATTCCTGAGGATGCAGGCATCATGGCAACTTCCAGCAAATTTGGCATTGATGTTCTTTGCACGTTGTCGGGAGGACATAGAAAGACTGATGAAATGGGCAGACACATGGCAGATGAAATTTAACGCAGAGAAGTGTGAAGTGATACATTTTGGTGGGAAGAATGAGGAGAGGCAATATAAACTAAATGGTACAATTTTAAATGGGGGTGCAGGAACAGAGAGACCTAGGGATGTATGTACATTAATCTTTGAAGGTGGCAGGACAAGTTGAGAAGGCTGTTTAAAATGCATAGGGGATCCTGGGCTTTATAATTAAAGGGATAGAGTACAAAAGCAAGGAAGTTATGCTAAACCTTTATAAAACACTGGCTAGGCCTCAGCTGGAGTATCGTGTTCAATTCTGGGTACCAAACTTTAGGAAGAATGTTAAGGCCCTAGAGAGGGTGCAGAAGAGATTTACTAGACTGGTACCAGGGACTTCAGTCATGTGGAGACTGGAGAAGCTGGGGTTGTTCTGCTTAGAGCAGAGACGGTTAAGAAGGTTAGAGCAGGCTCAAAGGGCCGAATGACCTACTCTTGCTCCTATTTTCTATGTTTCTACGTTAAGAGAAGATTTGATAGGAGGTGTTCAAAATCATGAACAGCTTTGATAGAGTAAATAAGGAGAAACTGTTTCCAGTGGCAGAAGGGTCGGTAACCAGATGACACAGATTTAAGGTAATTGGCAAAAAAACCATAGGAATTTTTTTTTGCCCCGAGAGTTGTAATGATCTGGAATGCACTGCGTGAAAGGGTGGTGGAAGCAGATTCAATAGTAACTTTCAAAAGGGAATTTGATAAATACTTGAAGGAAAAAATTTTACAGGGATATGAAGAGCAGATGAGTGGGACTAATTGGATAGCTCTACCAAAGAGCCAGCACAGGTACGATGGGCCGGATGGCCTCCTTCTGTACTGTATCGTTCATTGATTCTATAATCTGAGCATTCAGTGAGTGGTACTGCTTTCTATTAAGAAAGCTGAGGAGGTTAACAGTTGGAGCTCACAATGCTATGTGAGTGACATCAACTGCATTCTGCACTTTAAGAACCCACAATGTGATTAAACTGTACAGCCTGGTCATGCTGCTGCCTTGCTGGATGAGTTCCTGAGGCCTCCTAAAAAGTGTCAGTTACCTAACAAATGCATGCCTAGACATCTCCCCAGGTGATATTAAACAGATTCCCCCATGGCTGCTTGAGATCAGCCTGTGGCATGAAAATGGAAGTCTCTTTCAGCGCAACAGGCAGAGCTTTTCGGGCAGATGATCTTGGCTTCAGGTTTCAACCAGTGACTGGCACAAGTCTCCTATTGCCTTTTTGGTGAAGGGCAGTCTTCTCAAATAGAGCTCTTCACTATGATCTTCATAGGATCTGCACAGCCTGTAATTTTTTTTTTGGTGGGGGGGCGGGGAGGGGCGGGATAATATGATGGAGTGCATCCTCCTCATATGAAGCCTCACTCTGCCTCCAACCTGTACTGCTCCTCCTCCATTTTATTTGCAAATAAAGGAGTGTCCATACCTAGGAGTCAAGACCTCCAACTGCAAAAATATTCCAATGCTCTAGCAGCTCCTCAGGCAAGTGCAGCTATATCTAGGTAAAAAGCAAAAAGAAAAAAAGTAAAGCTCTTTTCTAACTCCAGTAACCAATCTATAGGCTCCAAAGGAAATCACTTCCACTAGTCTCAGCTAGTACTGGGCAACAGATACACCTGATTTAAATCAAAGTTGCCCTGGTGTCTTACCCCTGGTAACTACCAGGATTGTGGTGCTTCAATGTCATAGGCTCTCATTTAAATATACTGAAATAACTTCATCATAGACCCAATGGAGAGCGCAAAAGCTTTTAAGGGGCATAAGCTCATCGGAAAGGAGTGCCGATCCCAACTTACAAAATACTGAATTAGAGTTCTAGAAATGTCAAAAAACTCAAATAATTTCAGGGAAAGATTATATAACTGGAAGAAAAGTTCTCGGTCATTACAAGTGATATAATCAATGAACAGTCTTTATTCCAGAAAGCTCCTAGATCCTCTCTAGTGCTTGGATGAATACGCTGTACACCCTCTTCTCTTCTCGCCTCCCCAACCCTACTAAATTGCTTATTTTCAATTCTGACAAAGGGTTATACCCAAAACATTAATCTTACTGTCTTCTCAGTATTATCCGAGCCACATGTGGCTAATTGGGAATCCAGATGTGATTAGCTGCATTTCTGATTAGTAAATAAAAAAAGAGTAATAGACATTGTCGTTGGGCATGTGGTCTCTACTCACAATCATATAGCGTATGCATGTGTACTTTAACGTTTTTGTGCGTTTCTTGGGAAAATGATAAACACACTACTATTCATCTTAAGTGTTTTGTGATCACTGCAGGTGCTTTATTTCCTAGGTTACAGAATGGTGGTAGAGGTTTGTTAAGTAAATATTCATGTGAAGTACATTTACCTGTGTTGCGTGAGTGTATGCAAGACTTTTTCTACTAAAATTAGTGCATGTGGCTAAAATGGTGTCGCCGTAGCTACAACTTTAGTAAGTCAACAACAACACTGAGGTAGAAATTTGTTTGCCTTTCGCCAATTGTTTTAGCACGAAATCAGCGTTGAACTTACCAATCATTGGTCATCTTCTTACATAACTTAGAATATGAAGACCAACATCAATTCAAAAAATAAACCTCTTTACTTATCATATACATTATGGATTTTCCTTCTCAGTATTGAAATGAAATCACCCTCGTGCAATCACTTGGTGGCAGGCCTCTATGCTCGTTTACCTATTCTAGTGTTCCTATGAGATGCATCCCTTGTCACAGGAGCCTGGGAGGTGGAATGCTGCTGGTCATCCACTGAGGGCACTTGAAATGGTCGTGTTGGGTGACCTCAAGCAGCTCTGGTCATTGAGGGCCCAGCTGCAGACTGCTGATTCTTGGTATTGGCTGGGGCAGTCTGGGCCAGCTGGCTATGTGGAACCAACAAAGGCACTGGGTCAGAGACTGACAGGGGAGCAAGCGTGCTGTCATCCTGAGAGGACATCATGAGCCTTTCCCATGGAGCTAATGTCACGGTAATGTATCTGCATCTCCAAACACCCTCTGCTCTGCGAGAGAACAGACTGAAGAAGTGCAGCGGTGCTCTCGAAGCAATTATGCATGCTCTCCACACTTCTAGCTATGCTCTCCTTTATGGATTGAAAGGCTGAGGAGATGCTAGACTCCAGAGCCACAATGGTAGCAGTCTGTGCTCGCAGCGATGCTGTCAGAGCTGTCACATGTGACTCCACCATTGTGGACCACACTGCAGTGTTCATAGAGCTAACCATTCGCTCCATGGTTGACTACACGGTCACACTGCCACGTTGGACGACTCCACAAGTTAGAAAATGTGGCAGCGTGCAGTATGCTGCGGTGAATGGAGGAAAATGTTGGTAATCGGGGGAAGAGAAGGGTTGAGTGTGCTTGGGGTTTCAGGTACTGCTTGGTTACATAGAGAGTGATGCAAGATAGGAGTTAGGAGTCTTACCTTAGCAACCCTAGGCAGGTCACTAAACTTGTTCCTGTATTCCAGCCATGTCCTTGGGGAAATGTTCCTGCTACTGACCCACTCTGTCACCTGTGCCCACTGCTGCCCAGCAGCTTGGTGGGATATCTTCCTTCTGCTTCCTCCTCCCGCCGGCATCCTTCATTAGGACCTCCAATGCTACATCGGAGAAACGGAGCCCCATGAAGCTTCTCCTTGGCCAGTTATCTTCAGATTTGCCTGCTGGTTGCCAACAACCAAAGTACATCTCCCCTTTAAGAGATTCAGGCTGCTGTCAAAAACATCAGGGCGCCTGATATTCATGCACCCAATTAGGTGAGCTGCCAATGAAGAGCATGGGCTAGCGCTGGCAGTATGCCAATTTCATGGTAATGAGCGTCCTATGACCAATTTCGCCTCCTAATTGCATCCATATGATTAGGCGCATGCTGCCTGCACAGCATTTGTTCTGGGCCCAAAAACGTGTCCAGATTAATTTCTACCCCATTGTCTTATCTCTTCTTACATCATGACTGACCTGTGTAGTTTGATATTTTATGTTTTTGTTTCAGATTTCCAGTTTTTTTTGTTTTAACAAGAGTAAGGCTTGTGCAGCCAACAACACAGACTTTGCTTGCTCAGCTAGCATCAGCAATATTAGTGCAACAATTCATGGAACTGGCCCCATGGTTTTTTTTCACCCCACTGGCTTAACACATGGTGTTCCAGTGATTTAATGAAAAAAAGTTCTTCTTTGCTCTTGCATTCAATCCACATAACTTAAAGATGGCAAAATAGTGAGATATTTCACCTACTATATTTAAACCTCAGGAAATTGATGCCCAGGAAAATAAAATATTGTAGACTCAAATCTTATCTTGCTGAATGTGCAAGGCAAGTAATTTTTTATTTCTGTTTCAATCTCTCTCTGGAACAACTGATAGCTGTAGTTTTGTGCTCCAACAGCTGAAAATAAACACAACCTAAAGTATCCCATAATCTAATTTCCGACTGTCATTTTCTTTCATTCTCTTTTAGCAGACACCAATACAAATCTGGAAGCTCATTGGCAGTTGGATGTATTTATATCATAATTTATACCAGAACAGAGGCCCATTGATCTGAATATTCATCTTGCTTTAGAGACACTGGGAGCGATTTTCAACTGCCGACCACCCATTTCTTGCCTGAAAAACGGGTGGTCGGCAGTGGAAAATTGGAAGGGGGATACCTCGGCAGCTCTTTGGATGCCCAATGTCTTCCTGATGCAGTTTTCAGGCAGACCTGTAAAAGGGTGCGCAGCATACCCACCCAAAACAGGCGGGAGGCTGCTAACGTATGCAAATCGGGGTCCCACGCCGGTTGTAAGACCCCATCTACAATTTTCAGGTACAATTTGGAGGAGCATGTGCAGTACATATTCTACCTATTTGTACCAAGCTGTGAGCAGCCTAACCAGTACTCCTTAAAAGGGACTGCTGAAGGGGAATTTTTGTGGGACCAGGAACAGTAGGAATGGGACTCCTGGCCTCACAAAAACATCAAAATTAAGCCGGCCACTGTGTGGATTAGGGATGGGCAATAAATGCCGGCCTCGCCAGCGACGCCCACATCCCATGAACGAATAAAAAAAAAATCCCCCCACCCAATATACCTCCCACCTTTACAGTTCGACTCGCTTTTGGAGCTGTTGGATTTCCTGCTGCCTGGTGTGGAAAGCTGCCTGCTAGCGTTCATTGAGCACTCAGCAGCTCACTGAACCATGATGATGAGGCCCAAACCTGAAAATGGTTCACGCCTCAACGCTGGCTTTGGGCGGGCGGCACAGCCACTCCACCATCTTCACAAGATTAAAAATCACCCCCTCGCAGCCTTTGAGAGAACTGTGGGTAAAATATTGATTATTGAAACAACCAGAATAGCACTATGCTATAAAAACTGCAACAGTTAATGAGAAACTAATCATGCTGCAATTTGCCACAATTTCCCCCTTTTTTGCACCAATTACTCTTCAACTTTATTTTTTTTAATTTAAGGTCCATGCATACACTAAGGTTTAAGCTGATGTAACATGTTAAAAATACCATTATAAATATCTTGTAAGACACTCAGACAAACCTTTTAGAAAAAATACATTAACCTAGATGGCCTTTCTTTCAGGCTGTAACGAGTTACAGCCAGCAGTTACACCCACCTACCATTGCTGCATTTATACTATTTCCATTTTGTTTAAGTCTATGTACTAACCATGCAGTTTAGAGACCAAATAAGCCTCTGAAGAGATAAGCCAAGTAGAAATATAATGATGCAAATCAGGAAACGGTAGATATGTAATTTTTTAAATCAAACAAATGGATCCAGTCAACCTGGATGGAAATCTTTCACACATGCATAGGTCAATAAACAATAAGTTGTGAAGAAAGAGTATCAATGGGATAATCTTACAATGAAGAAACACAATGCATGGTCTGTGACTTGGAGGAGAACTTTGAGGTAATAGTGTTCCCATGACATTGCTGCTCTTGTCCTTCTCAGTGGCAGAAGTAGCACAGCTGGGAGGTGCTGTTGAAGGAATAACACGGCTTGTATTCCCTTGAGTTTAGCAGGTTGAGGGGTGGTCTAATCGAGGTATTTTAAATGACAAATGATTCGATAGGGTAGATACGAAGAATCTAATTCCTCTGGTGGCAGAACAAAGGGGCATAGAGCTAGGCCATTTAGGAGTGAAATCAGGAAGTACTTTTTCACACAAAAGAGTAGAGACAATCTAGAACTCTCTACCCCAAAAGGCTGAGGAAGCTAGCTAATTGAAATTTTCAAGACCGAGAACAAGAGATTTTTGTTAGTAAGGGTATTAAGGGATATGAATCAAAGGCGGGTAAATGGAGTCGAAGTACTGATCATCTAAGATCTGACTAACTGGAAGAACATGCTGAAGGGGCTGAATGGCTAATACTACTTCTATGTTCTTAAGTAAAGTTGGCAAGTTGCTGCAGTTCATCCTGCAGATAGTACATATTGCAACTACAGTTCACTGGGGGTAGATACTGAGTTTTGTGGCAGGGGCACCGATCAAGTGGATTGCTCTGTTCTGGTTGGTGTCAAGCTTCAAGTCTTCGTGCAGCTACATCTATTTAGGCAAGAGGTGAGTATTCCAACATGCACCTGACTTGAGCTTGTAGTTGGTTGAATGGCTTTATAGGTTCAGGAGGTAAGTCACTCATCATTGAGTACCCCACCTCTGCCCTGCTATTATAGCCATGGTGTTGATATTGCTGGTCTTGTTAAGCTGCTAGCCAGTGGTTATCCCAAGATATCGATAGTGGGGGACTCTGTACTGGTGATGTTGTTGAAGGCCAGGGGGAGGTAGCTGGGTTTTCTCTTATTTGAGACAGTCATTACCTAACACTTATGTAGTGCAAATATATTTTAATACCTTTAAAATGATTGTTATACCACCAACAAAACACATCTTCACAGTCTTAACCCTATTTGGTTGACAGTGCAGACCTTGAAATGAAGACCTTGAGAGTACCCAGTAGGGACTCATTTTATGATATTTATTCTACTGATGCACAGTACATATAACAAACTGCCAACAAATATTCCTGTGACAGCACATTGTGGTGTCCACCAAAGTCCAATGGGACATGTCATATTATTTTTCACGTGGCTCAACTTACACTGCTGCAGTGATTTAAGGGTTTCATGAATTAATACTGGGTAGTCTATGGGACTGTGGTTGTGTGTGGCTGGTCACTTGTTTTCTGGATGGATTGATCGATGGATAGATCGATGGATAGATCGATAGATAGATATATATTGTAAAAGGTAGTTCCCAACACCACCAGAAAAGATGCAGGAAGGACACAAGTTCAGTTGCCTGAAGGATTAATGTTAGACAAGAATCATGGCTGCTGTCCAAGTGGTATTGCAGGTCCTCTCCCCTGTCTTCAAACCTGGCAAGTAAATTATGTAATTAGTGGGCATTACTGTAAAAGAAACATATAGGGGCCAATAATGTGGTTCCAGCGCAGAGGCACCTGGTACCACTGGATGCCACGTGCACCTATAGAGTAGTGAGCTGACCTCGCACTACAAAGCAAGGTTAACTCAGTTAAATAAATCTTCATTGTTCCTGGCACACAACATGTGAAACACCGGGGTCAAAAGCACCAACAGTCCTTAAAGGGCTGCTAATAGCCTTTTTTAAAAATACTGGCAACAAAGCTAAAAGTGGCAGAAGGTGCAGATGCAGTACAGCACCATTCCAAGGTATAGCTACAGTGAAGGATGGATCTTTATAAAGTGGAATGGCACTCTCTGAGCAAGAGTGATGCCAGAGGAGTCTTGACAGACGCTGCTGAACCAGTAAATGTTTTAACTGCGCCTTGAACCTGGAAGCAAGTAAGGAAGAAATTTGCTCAGCTACACAAGGTTGTCAAGGTAAATATGTTCATACTCTGCATAGTTTAAAAATGTTGTCATAAGTTAGGGCACAGAAGGAGGCCATTTGGCCCATTTTGTCCGTGCCGGCCGAAAAAGAGCCATCCAGCTTAATCCCACTTTCCAGCACTTGGTCTGTAGCCCTGTAGGTTACGGCACTTCAAGTGCACATACAAGTACTTTTTAAATGAGTTGAGGGTTTCTGCTTCTATCACCCTTTCAGTGAGTTCCAGACCCCCACCACCCACTTCAGCTTTCTCTTCAGCTCCCCTCGAATCCTTCTACCAATTACTTTAAATCTATGCACCCTAGTCACTGACCCCTCTGCTAAGGGAAATAGGTCCTCCCTATCCACTCTATCTAGTCCAGTCATAATTTAAATGCCTCAATTAAATCTCCCCTCAGCCTCCTTTGTTCCAAAGAAAACAACCCCAGCCTATCCAATCTTTTCTCATAGCTAAAATTCTCCAGCCCTGGCAAAATCCTCGTAAACCTCCTCTGTACCCTCTCTAGTGCAATCACATCTTTCCTGTAATGTGGCGACCAGAACTGTATGCAGTACTCAAGCTGTGGCTTAACCAATGTTTTATACAGTTCGAGCATAACCTCCCTGCACTTATATTCTATACCTCAGCTAATTAAGATTACAAGACATCGTAACAGCATTTTTCTGTAAGCTTGGTGCAGCATTACAAGAGTATTACCACAATCTGTCATGTACTGCATTTCTACACATGCTCAATTGGTCTTATGTAATAGCCTTTTGTTTACCAAAAAATTACCTTAGTTACCAGTTAAAAATATTCACGGATATCTGACTGCCATATGGAAAGGACATTTATGGCTTTATTATGTGATTTCTGTTCTTGAATTTTTATGTATTAGAAATTCTTAAAATGTTTACAGCATTAATTACGATGTTTATATGTTATCTACCAAGCAGAACCACAATCTGAAAAATGGCTGCAACTCGTCGTTTCCTTGTAGCACATCACATATTTTGTACTTAATATAAGGCATTAAAGTAGAAACCTTGTCAGCATTTTAATTTGTTAAGTTCAACAGACAAAACAAAATCTCAAGCACTATATCACAGAAAGCGAGATGCATGTTTCAAGCATAGACTAGATATGATAGTTCTATGGATAAGAAGGACTGGTTAATATCTCATCGCATCACAAATATTAATAAAAATGACAATCCAAGTTATATAGGTTGTCATCGGTTCACTTTTAAACAAGCTAGCAACTGAAAATGGCGCAAGGAAATTGTTTCTTACAAATGTCATCAGGGACAACAGGCGACTTGTGATCACCCTTGATTAAGATTCTTCATGCCTCATCAATTTTATTTTGAAAATTTTTGCATATTAATGTGCTTTTCATTGTACAGCAATGAAAAACATACATTTGTATGATGGATACGGTAATTTGAACAGCTCAATAACATAATTTTCTGCAATAGTTTTATGAATGCAAACAGATTAAAATAAAGCCCATTTTAAAAATTGCAAGGAGCTGCTGGAATTGTTAGGTATCCATCACATTTGAAGAAGCTTTTCTTAAATCAGACAGTATGAAAGTAGATAAAAACAAAAAAATGCTAGGCCTGACAGCATCTGTAAGGATGGCAGAGTAACAGATTAAATCTACGCCTGAAGTGTTCACATCTTTTTACAATGCTGACATCTTACTTAAATTATGTATAATTCCAACATTTTCTGGTTTTATTTCAGATATCAGAACATTTGCAGGTTTTTTCCTTTCATTTTTACTACCATAAGAAAACCAAATGCCAGTTCTATCTACAAAATATGTAACTACACTGGCATTTCCTCAAAATAACAAAATCAAATAGACTTCCATTCCTATAACAAAAAGGCAACAGAAAAATACAGATGCAAAATTAATCCAATTGCATTATAGAAAGGTCAAATAAACCATCTGTCAGTAGAAATTATGGGGAAAAACTGTTAAATGTCTAACCAGGTAACAGCACAAGAATGTAGCCTTCTAATGTTTGTGGTAATGCTTCATGGGTCTTAAACTGGCTAATAATAGAATGTGTTCATTGATAGCATTCAAGCTTTTAAATTATTAACCGGTTTTCCTACACACAAAAATAGATTCCCAATTACAAACAGATAGACCATAGCATTTGGAAACAATGAGCATCTCAGAATGAATTCACCTGCCCTTCAACAGATAAAAAGGGCATCATGTCTTTACATGAAATATCTTGTGATTAGACAAACTTACTGAAAATACTGACTCTGAAAAACAAATTGCTACACAGTATCTTGGGAATCATTTGCCACAAATGGTGGCACCAGAACTGTAACTTAAAAGCACTTATTTAGATAAACTATGTATTAAAACAATAAGAATAATTGTGATAAATTAGATATACACAATCAACTAAAGGTACCAAACCAATATAGACAACGTCAAGGGATAACAGCTAAAATATATCCTGAACCTAATAAAATGCAATGTGGTCATTTTGGATTCATTTATAAATAGTGCAAAACTATTTGAATCGTTGTGGGATTGGTTGTGCCTATCTTTTAGAAATAGGATCTAATACACATACAACCATGTAGCTTTACCTGCCCCGCTGCTGAATACCATGAAACAAAATGTTCAGCTTATCTGCAACCATCAATGCTTCATTATGCAAGTCAATGCTCATTTGCTAGACAGCAGTTACAATGCCTTCTTTTTAAGGAAGTGCACCACCCCATCAATATTTAATCCACAAAGGCAATTCTCAGGGTGTAGCTCCTGAGCAATCAAGGCCATCACCAGGAGCAGGTATCCCAAAGCAAGAGCTGTACACGGGTGTAGTGAGATGCATACATCCACCCAAGTAATCATCAAGCATATCAGTGGAATGTTGAAGCAGAGTTTCAGGTGTCTGGACAGATCTAAAGTTATCCTGCAATAAAGCCTGGCTAATTTCAAGAGTCGTGGTAGTGTGCTGCATGGTACACAATTTTGCCACCACACCCTGCAAAAGAGGCATCATCATATGGGCCCTCCAGGAGATGCCTGAAATAGCTGAAAATCAAGACACAACAATGACCTAGAGAGCCATTCAGCAAGCTGTCATACAGAGGACCTTCTCTCAACTTGGAAATATGCCCACTGCATGAACAGTCCTATTTTTATTCTCCCCATGCCCCCTACAGATATGGCTTCACCTACAGTGTCTCAGGTCTTACAGAAAACTCACAAATATTATATTCCTACCACTTGATGAAACGCATTCGCAAATCTTCACAAAAACACTTTGCGTACACAACTTCAGTGCAACCAGATTTCTGACAAGCAAAATATGTTGTGTGTGAGTTCATAGTGTTTGCTTCCATCGTACTTCTCTTTAGTGACAGGACATAATGTATTTGTTTTTAAACCAAGCCTTGTGCTTTGTTTAGGTGTTACCCGAATGGCAGGAACTGTGAGGTGCCACCCAGCAAATGAGTCCTGAGGAACCAGCTGCAGGTCCACTTCCGTAACAGCATAGGCAGCCAAACCCTATGCAGTTTCTACCATGTTAGCAGACATCAGAGTGGGCTAGCAGGAGGGTCTGGATGTGTCACAATGCAGAGAGACAGCACTATCATCTGCACCCATTCCAGCTAAATTTCTGCTGCCGGGCACTGTCTCATCATGGCCATTGAGGTCCAAAACGAATGTCACTAATGAGATGAGTGATCCCCTATCTTTTCTCTAGACAATTCCAAAGCCCTGTACAGGAGAACTGTCGAAGTTGAGAATTCCAGGCCTTTTTGGCAGCAGGCTGGGCACTCATGGGAGAAGCACAAACTGGTCTTAAGAACTCAGGTATGGGGGAAGGGGAAGAGCTTCACTGCAGATATCCCTGGAAATGCCCTATTCTCCATAGCGAATGGCAGTGTTGCAAAACTGTCAATCTGAGAATGTGCACCCACAGCTGGTGGCCTCCTTCATGCAAGAAGTCACCTCCAAAATGCTGCTTGCACAGTCCCCAATGACATTTAGAAAGCATTTCTTTTCAACGTAGATCCTATGAGTTCCAGATCCCTAAGCTCAGTTAGCTCTCTGGTCAGCATGTTCCTGCCCCTTTTCTGCCACTACCCACCTTTCCTGCTCATTTACACTTGTCTCATCCTGTGCACTCCCCTCTACCTCACCGTCTAAATGCCCTGCGGTGCATATATCTGGGCTGGTGCTTGGGAGAGAAAGAATGAACAGTAGTGAGCAAACACTTCGTACCGTACACTAAGGTCTGGCTCAGTTACTTCTGGCACATCTAGAGAACGAAAGGCCAAATAAAGAAGTGTCCTTATGAGTAGGCCTTTACATATAGATTCCAATAGAAGGAATAACATGATAAAATGCTTCAGTATGTGGATTGTCACCAGATTATAGGGTGAAAAAAAGGTACGAGAAAGTGGCTGGGACGAAACCTGAACTGAGGGCAATCCTCCTACTTCACCCAACCCCTGCCACCCATATGGCCTCTCCCCATTTTCATGGTCAGGCCTCATTTGCATTCTGTCCGCAAACTGCTAGTGCTTTTGACACAGCTCGCTGATCAGAATGGGCAGGAAATCCCGCAACTCCACCTACTTCTCCTGGCCCCACAAAAATGGTTTTAAAACCCTTTCTTCAATTTCTTTTGAACAGCATATAGTGGCCCTTTAAGGACCACTGATTAGGGCACTCAGTGTCAAGTGCCAATAAGCAGAGCTTACGAGGCGCACACTCCACCCATTGGTACCTCAAAATTGCATCAGTGTTCTATTGTCGCCATAGGACGCCAATTTGCATGGGCTTTGTTCAAGCCCTTGCCCTCGAGGCGCCCTGTGTGTTTTTTTTTTAAATCGCTGTCTCTTGGCTGTTGCTGCCTCCTTCGGAATGTGGGCAGAGTTTTGGAGCACAGACTGCTTCGTGGTATGGAGAGGCGGAGTCGGGCACCATTGCATCTTTTAGAAGAGATAGAAATATCTTGTATTCCCAGCAGGCACCTGGGCTGCCCATTTCAGGGCCCCACCAAAATGGCGGAGACCAGGAAATCGGTGAGAACATGGCAATCAGTGCTGGGCAACCATTTTCATCATGCTACTACCCTGTTCCTGCCATGACTGGGCCGAATGAAAACTAGCCCCATTATTTTCAATGTCAAGACAATTTCACAAAGCAATTAAAAAAGTCAACAGAATAGGGGCACATTTTTTTGACGAATGTGCAATACTTCATATTTATCAGCGCTTCATTTGCAATTTGTCTGCCCAATTGCATAGCTTACCGAAATCTTCTTGCAGATTTTTTGCTGCATCCTCGGGGGCCAATTTACATCCCCTCGGACAGGTGGGAACAGGGCAATAGCATGCAGCACTTACTGCCACATTCCCGCCCACTTCTGGGCCACCATCGTTTTAGTGAGGTCCTTCATACGGACAGCCTAGGCACCCACCAAACACAGGCAGGTGCCTCATTAGCCCATGCAAATCAGCGTCCTATGAACCTGATGCAATTTTGGGCTTCCACTGGGCTAAGTGCGCGCTGTACAAGCCCCGCTGAGTAGAACTGTAAGTAGAGATACCTAGCCAGCGATTCTTAAGAGGACTGGGAGAGGCCACTCTGAAAGCACAAAAGTAAGTTTTTTTTGGAATAATTTTGTGAGGCTAGGAGCAGCTATCCCCTGCCCCTCCCTAACAGAATTCGGCTCCACAGAGGAGCCACCTGATTTCCTAACCCCTTCCCCGATCAGTAAGTTGTTTGTCCACGCTCCAAATGTGTTGGTAACTCGCTAATGACATGTTAATGAGGCTTAACCATGAAAATTGATCGTCCCACTCGCCGGTGACACTGGGCAGGCAGTGGACGCCCTCTCGCCGGTGACATTGGGCAGGCAGTGGACGCCCTCTCGCCGGTGACATTGGGCAGGCAGTGGACGCCCTCTCGCCGGTGACACTGGGCAGGCAGTGGACGCCCTCTCGCCGGTGACATTGGGCAGGCAGTGGACGCCCTCTCGCCGGTGACATTGGGCAGGCAGTGGACGCCCTCTCGCCGGTGACATTGGGCAGGCAGTGGACGCCCTCTCGCCGGTGACACTGGGCAGGCAGTGGACGCCCTCTCGCCGGTGACACTGGGCAGGCAGTGGACGCCCTCTCGCCGGTGACACTGGGCAGGCAGTGGACGCCCTCTCGCCGGTGACACTGGGCAGGCAGTGGACGCCCTCTCGCCGGTGACACTGGGCAGGCAGTGGACGCCCTCTCGCCGGTGACATTGGGCAGGCAGTGGACGCCCTCTCGCCGGTGACACTGGGCAGGCAGTGGACGCCCTCTCGCCGGTGACATTGGGCAGGCAGTGGACGCCCTCTCGCCGGTGACATTGGGCAGGCAGTGGACGCCCTCTCGCCGGTGACATTGGGCAGGCAGTGGACGCCCTCTCGCCGGTGACACTGGGCAGGCAGTGGACGCCCTCTCGCCGGTGACATTGGGCAGGCAGTGGACGCCCTCTCGCCGGTGACATTGGGCAGGCAGTGGACGCCCTCTCGCCGGTGACACTGGGCAGGCAGTGGACGCCCTCTCGCCGGTGACATTGGGCAGGCAGTGGACGCCCTCTCGCCGGTGACATTGGGCAGGCAGTGGACGCCCTCTCGCCGGTGACACTGGGCAGGCAGTGGACGCCCTCTCGCCGGTGACATTGGGCAGGCAGTGGGTGCGCTCTTCATCACCTGCCTGATGTCCGCCCAAGCTGAAAATCGGCCCCTCGATCTCTCCATATTTTAGGGAGCTTGTAGTTTGTAAAATTTGCTGATTGCACTAGTTTCAATAAACGGGTCATTAATATAACTGTCACTTGTGGGTTCAATGAGCCTCTCCCCCAGTCAAAAATGCACCTCTCATTAGTACTCCTCCTTTCTTATTTTTTAAACCAGGTTTTCATCCAGTCCCATGTTCTACTCTGGATTCCTATGGCTTTTAGTTTAATAAGAAGTCTTGCTTGGAACTTTGTTTGGATTTCCAATAAACATTTGCCAAAGAGCTAATTTTATGAATGCATGCTACTGGCAGGGAGCCTTCAGGAAATCATACATGCCCAGTGAGTGAGACTCCCTGCCTGTAGCATGGATTCATAAAATTAACCCTTATATCACGGAGATCTGCAACATCCTAAAATAATTCAAAGACATTTGTAAATCAGGATCTTCTCCTTCTATACCCATGCTGCAGTTTATTAAGTAATTGCGATAAAAGTACAATGGAACCTGGTCCTACAGACATTCACAACCGGCGGACAACTGTAAAATACAGACACTTCATGACAGTCCTAAATACTTAACATTGTAAAACGTACAAGAGGCACTCTGAAACGACGGACACTCGCAAATTATGAACTACGGACAACCTTCAATGTACCAAGCCCCATTTAGTGTATTTTACACCTTAAAACACAGGACAGTGTATCTTTCCTACAGTGATGAGCTCAAAACTGAACGGAGCGGTCTAAATGAAGTCTGACCAGTGATTTGTCTGACTACAGCAATACTTCGCTGCTTTTATATTTGAAACCACTTGTGACGATATCCAATATCCCGATCACTTTCTGAACAAGTAAACAAGCTTTTAATAACTTTTTTAAATTTCTAAATCAGACCACCTTTATTTCTTTACCCTTTCCCCTGCCCCGTAGAATCTCTATTTAGGGAACATTCACCGCTACATTTTGCAAGTTTACCTCTATGTTTCCTCTTGCTGCCTCAGTGAACCTCACTTCCCACATATATGATGTCTGCGTAACTTGTCGTGAGCCCAGGGTCGAATAGAATAAATATTCCATCAACCTGTGGCTTTGCTATAAACTAGAGAACGGGTAAAGCGGCTGATTACATCCGGGGTCCTGAAATTCCATACAACTGTCACAAGCTCTGTGTGCAGCGGATTGGCTGGAACTGCCCTGGGCAACACCTGGTGACTCGCGGTTTAGAATCAGTTATTGGTGACATCATAGACCTTCTTAAAATACGAACACCTGCAAAAAAGGACAGCTGATGCCAATCCCCTAGGTGTCCGTAATTCACAGGTTTCACTGTATTCTAGCCCACCCTCCTATTGTTGACAGTTGCCTTAAGTTACTTGGATCAGATTTTTGCCCCATTTTAAATATTCGCACTAAATTTCTTTGCTTCTAGTCCAGAACACCATCAGTACCTAAGATTCCCTTATGATGATAGCCAGTGCCCAAAAGTTTCCTCTCTAGTTTGTTTCAGAACTTGTAAGATATGTCATCTCATCTTAAATGCCTTCAATCCCTTCAAGTATCACTGCCACACGCATTTCAATTTCCTTTAATATTCAACAAAAGTAGTGAATACTTCTATAATTCATTTAATATTTTATCTTCAGTTTGAAGTTTTGGAATCCTAACTTCCTCTCAAGATCCATATAGATGAGGAAAGTCCCAGTTGATCCATTCAAAAAAGAACTAGTTCCCTTGTCATGGACTCCAACTGTTTCCACTTGCATTACTCTACCTGGAAGTCCACTCTATGTTCATGCCTCTTGATGTGAAGAAGTTGATGACATAAGTCCTAACTTCACTTTTTGCTCGTTTGAACTTATTTCATGGGACTTTGTTGAATGCAAATTGGCTGTCACATTGGTCGATGTAACAGTGACTAAACTTCAAAAGTACTCCATTGGCTGTGAAGCACTTTGGGACATCCTGAGAACATTAAAGACTCCATATAAATGGAAGTCTTACTTTCTTTCCCTTGCTCGCTCACGTGAATAGTGTTCTAGATTAACCTCTTTTATATACCTCTATGAGGTACTCTTTCAGTCACTGCCTTACAAGGATGAATAACCCAAGTTTCTTCAATCTTTCTTTCCAAATCAGTCCTCTGACACTGGAGATCAATGTTGTGGCTCTTTGTACCTGTGACTTGAATGTTTCCCTAGTGTATCAATGATCAGAACTTGACACAGTGCTCAAGATATAGTTTGATCAGAGTACTGTTCAGTATCAATTTTCTGTTAGTATTCTAACTAAAAACGTGTTGTCAGGCAGCCTGACAAACAATTTAATTAGCCATGCTACAGGAAGTGTCAGATTATTAGTATATGGAAGAATAGGCATAGAACATTCTAAGAACATTAGAATGAAAGGAGGTCATTTTAATATAACTAGACCAGCAGGAAACTGACAGGATCAGATCGGCCCCCCCGTTTTAAACTTTCCATCGACTTCAACGGAAAGTAAAATTGCCGGGGTGTAAAACAAGCAGCCGATCTTATCCCCTCAGTTTCCCCACTGGGCTGGTTAGGTTAAAATTACCCCCATAGTCTCCATTACATATAAACAATAGTTCAGGACTACCATAATGTGATCCCTTTTATTCAACTTTCCTAAAAAATCAGCTGGCGTATTAATTTAAAAATGGATGGGTTTCATCTTAATGCCATTTATCTACTTCGGCTAGGCATCTTAAATTGCTTGTCATATCTCGTGATTAAAAAAAAATGAAAGTTTTCTTTTTTTTCAAATGTACTCATTGAACTATCAAGAGAATTAAAATGAGGAAGTAAATCTCTGGTTGTTGTATTTAAGATGTGGAGATGCCGGTGATGGACTGGGGTGGACAAATGTAAGGAATCTTACAACACCAGGTTATAGTCCAACAAATTTATTTTAAAATCACAAGCTTTCGGAGATTATCTCCTTCGTCAGATGAATGAATGAAAAGGTTCTCAAATCGCATATCTTATACTATGTTGGGACAGCATCACACCAATCAAAAGGTGTCGTTGTTATTCAAACAGGCCAGTCACGGAGAACAGTACGTCCCAGTACACTAGATATACATTGTGTCTATTACACAGGCAGGCAGAAAGAAACTCAAAATGGCAGAGAGAGAGAGAGAGAGAGAGAATTTTAAGAAACATATAATTTTTTCCCCCCTTTTTGCTGGTGGGGTTACGTGTAGCGTGACATGAACCCAAGATCCCGGTTGAGGCCGTCCTCATGGGTGCGGAACTTGGCTATCAACTTCTGCTCGACGATTTTGCGTTGTCGTGTGTCTCGAAGGCCGCCTTGGAGAACGCTTACCCGAAGATCGGTGGCTGAATGTCCTTGACTGCTAAAGTGTTCCCCGACTGGGAGGGAACCCTCCTGTTTGGCGATTGTTGCGCGGTGTCCGTTCATCCGTTGTCGCAGCGTCTGCATGGTTTCGCCAATGTACCATGCTCCGGGGCATCCTTTCCTGCAACGTATGAAGTAAACAACGTTGGCCGAGTCACAGGAGTATGAACCATGTACCTGGTGTGTGGTGTCCTCTCGTGTGATGGTGGTATCCGTGTCGATGATCTGGCATGTCTTGCAGAGGTTGCTGTGGCAGGGTTGTGTGGTGTCGTGGACGCTGTTCTCCTGAAAACTGGGTAACTTGCTGCGAACGATGGTCTGTTTGAGGTTGGGTGGCTGTTTAAAGGCGAGCAGTGGAGGCGTGGGGATGGCCTTAGCGAGGTGTTCGTCGTCATCGATGACATGTTGAAGGCTGCGGAGAACATGGTGTAGTTTCTCCGCTCCAGGGAAGTACTGGACGACAGAGTACCCTTCGTCGTCCAGTACTTCCCTGGAGCGGAGAAACTACACCATGTTCTCCGCAGCCTTCAACATGTCATCGATGACGACGAACACCTCGCTAAGGCCATCCCCACGCCTCCACTGCTCACCTTTAAACAGCCACCCAACCTCAAACAGACCATCGTTCGCAGCAAGTTACCCAGTTTTCAGGAGAACAGCGTCCACGACACCACACAACCCTGCCACGGCAACCTCTGCAAGACATGCCAGATCATCGACACGGATACCACCATCACACGAGAGGACACCACACACCAGGTACATGGTTCATACTCCTGTGACTCGGCCAACGTTGTTTACCTCATACGTTGCAGGAAAGGATGCCCCGGAGCATGGTACATTGGCGAGACCATGCAGACGCTGCGACAACGGATGAACGGACACCGCGCAACAATCGCCAAACAGGAGGGTTCCCTCCCAGTCGGGGAACACTTTAGCAGTCAAGGACATTCAGCCACCGATCTTCGGGTAAGCGTTCTCCAAGGCGGCCTTCGAGACACACGACAACGCAAAATCATCGAGCAGAAGTTGATAGCCAAGTCCCGCACCCATGAGGACGGCCTCAACCGGGATCTTGGGTTCATGTCACGCTACACGTAACCCCACCAGCAAAAAGGGGGAAAAAATGTGTATGTTTTTTTAAATTCTCTCTCTCTCTCTCTCTGCCATTTTGAGTTTCTTTCTGCCTGCCTGTGTAATAGACACAATGTATATCTAGTGTACTGGGACGTGCTGTTCTCCGTGACTGGCCTGTTTGAATAACAACGACACCTTTTGATTGGTGTGATGCTGTCCCAACATAGTATAAGATATGCGATTTGAGAACCTTTTCATTCATTCATCTGACGAAGGAGATAATCTCCGAAAGCTTGTGATTTTAAAATAAATTTATTGGACTATAACCTGGTGTTGTAAGATTCCTTACATGTTGTATTTAAGGTGGTTATGTCAGTGCATTATGCAACGTTGTCATTCATTGGTTCTACCAAAACCTAGAGCTCTTTTTGATGTCTGATCATATGCATACCACAAACAAGGCAACTGAACATCAGTGATACAACATGCTGATGTTCATGAATGTCAGATAGCGCCACAGTGAATTATTTTGCATATTTTATAACCTTTACCATGCCCAACCACGTTCACACAACCAACATTTATTGAAATCCCAGGCTCCCAACTGCTACATAGTACCATCACTTCCTGTGTGTGTCTGATTAGGCTAACAAATTGTATTATAATACATACAGATCATTCCAGATAAATAGGTGAGTAAACCACCTGCAAACAAGTGCCCCCCACAGTGTGAAGGGCTTTTTTCCAAGGTATAACGAAATATGCCATTCTTGGTCTTATATGCCTCTTTCAGAAAGGAAAAGTTGATTATAGCATTGGGGATTAGTTAAGCACAATGCAGTAGATGTAACATAGCCACCACAACAAAAAAAAAAATCAATACCTTCCAGATGGAAGGCATATGGGCCAGGTTGCTGACCATTCAAAGTTAATGGTCAGAAAATCTAGCTCTAACGGCCCACTAACTATGAACTGCAATATTAACACTTTTTGGTATAACCTGAGTCCCCAGGGATTTAAATATACTTTCTGGACACTGAACTAGTAAAGGATTGCTGCAAAAATCTAAATCTGAACCTTGAAGCCAACAACCAGCCTTGTAGTTTTTAAATGGATAAAGGCTCCATGGATTTTCTGGCCCACTGATACCATAAGTGTGAAAAATGACCCTCTGGTTTCTAATCTCACCCTCTTTCCCCTCCCCCCCCCTCCTTATTCTCCCTCACCCGGTCTTACCCTCTTTTGGATGAGTTAAAGTTGGATTCAGTAAAGTTTTGGATGAGTTGAAGTTGATGGAGCGTGGAGGATGGTAGGCTGGCCAGGAGGGCATTGGATTAGCCAAGTCTGGAGTTGACAAAGGCATGGATGAGGATTCAGCTACAGATGTACTGAGGAAGGGATGGAGACGAGTGATGTTATGGAAATGGAAGGAGGCAGTCTTTCTGATGGAGAGAATGTGGGGTTGTAAATTCAGCACAGAGTCGAATAAGATGGCGAGATTGCAAACAATTCTGGTTCAGCCTGAGTGAAGGGGTCGAGAGAGGTGGTGGAGAGGTAAAGCAGGGTATCCTTGGTGTATATGTGGAAGCTGAACCCATATCTGTGAATGTGCCACAAAGGGCAGCATATAGATGAGGAAAATGAGGGGGCAATGATAGACAATGGTGTTGGGGCAGGATGAAAAGCCACTGCTCAGATGCTCTCGCTACAATTAGATAGGTAAGCAGCAAACAATGGCAATCCCACTAAGCTGGAAACGGACGAAAGGATGGCATGATCAACCATGCCAGAGATTGCAGATAGGTCGAAGAGGACACCAAGGGACAATGCACTGGAGTCACAGAGGATATCATCTGTACTTTGATTAGGGCCATTTCAGTGCACTGAAATTCAAACATGGAGTTGCGGGAAAGATGAACATGGTACTACAATCCATATCAAAAAAATGGCTAAATGTTAGGTACTGCACATTTGTAAAATGCAAACTATTTTGCTCCTTGTTGTAGGTTTCAAAGTATTAGTCTTATTTTGGTTTTCTTCTGAACCATAGCACAATGAACCCTGATGTTGGCACAAGTGACGATGTGTATAACGAAAGGGATTGTTTTTGTAATTTTTCATGAGGGCTTAAAGCGCCATTGAGCTGCCCAGGTGCAGATGTCCATTTATTACTTTTTAATGTACAGAATCTTACAACACCAGGTTATAGTCCAACAATTTTATTTGAAAATCACAAGCTTTCGGAGGCTTTCTCCTTCGTCAGGTTTATTCACCCGACGAAGGAGAAAGCCTCCGAAAGCTTGTGATTTTCAAATAAAATTGTTGGACTATAACCTGGTGTTGTAAGATTCTGTACATTTGTCAACCCCAGTCCATCACCGGCATCTCCACATCATGGTTACTTTTTAATGGTTTAATGGTTCCATTTCCAAAATGATATGCTGCAGAAACCCTGGAAGGGACGGCTGTGTTTTCAAAGAGAGAAAAAGAAAAAAAAAATCGAAAATGTTTTTATACAACAGGTTATGACAATTTCAACTGCTGGGCAGGAAACAGGCAGCATCGGGTCAGCTGTCCGTTTCACACCAGGTCCAATTTTCCTTTCCACTAATGTTGGCTTTTACAAGGTTTGTAAATTGGCATGTGTGTAAACCCCAGGATCAAGCGTCTGGTGCCCAGGACCCCATCCCCTTACCAATACTGCTAAACACGAAGTACCTACCTACAACTGGTACACCATGTCATGTAGCCTACGGTTTAACCACAAATCAAACAGCTCAATGAGTTACTCATATTTGAAGCTTTCGCTGAAAATAAAACTTACACCACTACATTTCAAATAAATAGATGTTATGTGCAGGACCGAGAATGGCAGTGGCAAACATTTGCTGAGCAAAGAAAGGTTTATTTCCACTTATTTTCAATGCGCACAAAGTGATCACAAGCAAGTCCACAGCAGCTGGTGAAGTTTTCATTTGGAGTTTGCGAAGACTGTTCCAAGAACACTCAACAAATGTGAACCCACTAAAGCCCACTTAAATATTATTTTGTAATAACTTTGGACTTATTGGATTTGTGCAATGGCAGAATTGGGTTTGTGTAACTTGACACACAAATAGATTTTTGTCACTGCATAAAAGATTTTCTTATTCAGCATGGGTAAAAACAATTACATGCAGAGGTACAACACAAATTACAATGAGCGAACTTTCCATTGAAATCAATGAATAACAGATCAAAGATGCCAAATGCTGCTTCTCTTCTGGGAAGCTTAAACACCATTTAGGATTGTTACACATCCATTTTGGGAATGGACTACCTATTTTGAATTGGCTACCTAGAATTTCTAAAATGTAAACTGGACACTAATAGCCTGTTTTTTAATATAAAAATCAATTTTTCACTTATTTGTCTCTCACGATGTTGAAGCATTGAGGCCTTCAAAAGAATTTATCAGCAAAGCAAACCTCAGAATTCCAGTCAAGGCCCCATCCCTCCCTCAACACATTTTAAACTTGGTAAAAGGCTGCAACCCTTAGGAGCTACAATCACACTGGATCCTGGAAGTGAAGGACCTGGCACAAAACCAATCCCAGAACTAAGCCTAAGCTATGCTGTTTCTTCAATTTCCTTTACTCCCTCTTCCTTTGTTTATCCTAACACTAACAAAGGTGATCTCTTACCTTTCCAACAACTGCCATATGGGTTCTGCCAGGATCACTCGGCTCCAGACCTCATTACAGCCTTGGTTCAAACATGAACAAAAGAGCTGAATTCCAGAGGTGAGGTGAGAGTGACTGCCCTTGACATCAAGGCAGCATTTGACAGAGTGTGGCACCAAGGAGCCTAGTAAAATTGAAGTCAATGGGAATCAGGGAAAACTCTCCAGTGGCAGGAGTCATACCTAGCACAAAGAAAGATGATAGTGGTTGTTGGAGGCCAATCATCTCAGCCCCAGGACATTGCTGCAGGAGTTCCTCAGGGTAGTGTCCTAGGCCCAAACATCTTCAGCTGCTGCGTCAATGATCTTCCCTCCATCACAAGGTAAGAAATGGGGATGTTCGCTGATGATTGCACAGTGTTCAGTTGCATTCGCAACCCCTCAGATAATGAAGCAGTCTTTGCCCGCATGCAGCAAGACCTGGACATAATCCAGGCTTGGGCTGATAAGTGGCAAGTGACATTCGTGCCAGGCAATGACCATCTCCAACAAGAGAGAGTCTAACCACCTCCCTTTGACATTACCATCGCCGAATCCCCCACAATTAACATCCTGGGGGTCACCATTGACCAGAAACTTAACTGGACCAGCCATATAAATATTGTGGCTAGAAGAGCATGTCAGAGGCTGGGTATTCTGCAGCGAGTGACTCACCTCCTGACTCCCCACAGTCTTTCCACCATCTAAAAGGCACAAGTCAGGAGGGTGATGGAATACTCTCCACTTGCCTGGATGAGTGCAGCTCCAACAACACTCAAGAAGCTCGACACCAGCCACGACAAAGCAGTCCGCTTGATTGGCACCCCATCCACCACCCTAAACATTCACTCCCTCCACCACCGGCGCACCGTGGCTGCAGTGTGTACCATCTACTGGATGCACTGCAGCAACTCGCCAAGGTTTCTTCGACAGCACCTCCCAAACCCATGACCTCTACGACCTAGAAGGACAAGGGCAGCAGGCACATGGGAACAACACCACCTGCACATTCCCCTCCAAGTCACACACCATCCCAACTTAGAAATATATCGCCGTTCCTTCATCATCACTGGGTCAAAATCCTGGAACTCCCTTCCTAACAGCACTGTGGGAGAACCGTCACCACACGGACTGCAGCGGTTCAAGGCAGCGGCTCACCACCACCTTCTCAAGGGCAATTAGGGATGGGCAATAAATGTGGGCCTTGACGGTGATGCCCACATCCCATGATCGAATAAAAAAAAAATGAACTGATAATTCTCAAATTATCAAATAGAAAGTTCCGGCCTAATTGGTGATCAAAAATATCTTCACAGGTCCAGGTTAGACGCGGCCCCTGGGGGCAGTCGCTCCGGCTCCTGCCTCACTTCCGCGGCTGTCTCCCTGCTCAGGTGGCCCTGGAGAAGGGGGACGCAGTGTCTGCCGGTATGCTTGAGGCCTTCCGTGGCCGGTGGGCACCACAGGGACTGGAGTGTACAGTGGACAGGGACAACAATATTGCTGTTTAGTCCAATAAGTTTCCTTTCTCCTTTGTAATGTTTGGGTGTCTGTTGTTTGTGCCACCTTAAAAAGGGGGCACTTGTTTTGGTTTTCTTTGGTTTGAGTCGATGACACTGGGGCAACCCAGTGTCTCCTTCTATAAAATCAATAGTATTATCTTAGGCAAGGCCATTTCACCAGTCTTGTGGCCTACGTCAGTGAACAACAGACAGCCCACAGGCCAAATCCAGCCCACAGGCTCCTTTCATCCAGCCCCCACTTCTCACAAAAATGCACGTAGCTAGTTTTATCTAAGCTGAAATTGGTTTTGTGTGCTTAATAAGAGACAAAGCAGGTGCTCAATGAATAGTTCAGCAGCAGCACTCTAACTTCTTGGGCCTAGATGACTAGCATAAATTGCTTCCTCATTGAAGGATTTAGATCAATTAGGGAGCACCCATTTTGTACCACACAGTTCTCCAGCCTGGGCAGTTTAAAGACCTGAATGAGGCTGAATCTTTTTTATGCTTTTGGGGAGAAGGATGGGAGTAAGGACAGGAGGGAAGAAAAGGAACGGGGTGGGAAGAGTGGAAAGACGAGAGAGTTTGAATTTTTGTGTGTGTTTGGGGTCTTGCCATTTTTGAGTTGTGGAGTCTCACTTTGTGTGCATCAGGGTTCTGGCTTTTTTGTGTATGGAGGGGTCTGGGTTTTAGTGCGTATGGGAGGTCTCTATGTACATGTACTGCTGCTTTTTTGTGTATGGATTCTTGCTATTTTTCTGTATGAGTGTTTGAATTTTCTACACATTGGGACTTGAATTTCTGCAAAATCATGTGGGTAATTCACTAATTTTGACACAAGTATGTGGCCCTCAGCTCCGAAAGTTTCAACATCCCTGGCCTATGTTCGGCACCTCTGGAACTCTATTTACTTTGGTGAATCATTTGTCAGCACCTTGAACAGCCTCAAAGCCTTTAACTGGGTCTGACAACATGCATTTCTACACAAATTATTGTTTAAAAGATGTTAATTTTCTGGGATATTTATGCAGCATCAATTGATGGTTTACATGACAACTGTCCATTTGGTTAAAGGGGAAAAAAAATTCATGCTGTTTTTTATCTTTGTCCAAACCGAACACAGCTCTTTTCATGCATCATATTGTAATTTAATACCTTCCATTCTGATCTCAATTCTTAATGTACTGCTTCAATTCCCTTGTTTATACGGAGATCCAATGCTGTAATCCAATCTCAGTAAACAAATTTATATGGACAGATCGTCTGCAACTGTCCATCTTACTGGGCAACTCCAAGGGCTTTTAAAAGATTACTTAGTACAATTTTTTAAAATTACTCAACACATTGATATGTCAAATGCTGCATTCATTTGCACGAGTATGGAACAGTGAAAATAATTGGGGAGAACGAAGCAGCAGTGAGGACATACGGCAATATTATGCACAGATTATCCAGAAAAAACAGCATGTAGTCTGCTCACAGTTTATACCATAATGCATCCAAACTGGCATCAAAAGCTACCTATGAATTGGGTCTGTTGTGTCAAAGCTGGTTATGAAAACATAACTGAGTCCACTTATAGTGGGAAACATAGAGGTCACAATTCAGCTGATTTCTGGATGAATTATTGTTCTCTTTGCTGCTATGTATAGAGCCAGGAGACAAGGAGGTGTGCAAACCACAAAGGAGACTGAATTCAGTTTAGAGCAAAACTGGACTGCAATTTAAAAAGTACACTCCAGGATCAAACTTCAGTGAAAAGCTTCTATAATGGGAACATGGGCACATTTGTAAGATGCGATGCATGGACGGTACAGTTGGAATTTGATTCAAATATATTCCAAGTACACATACTGGTGGTCTTACAATGCTGCATCAGCTAGGCATTACTTTTCCTTCACCAGAGATCTAGGTCCTTATTAGCTATTTACACTATTTCTCCTGGGGAGGGGGTGGCGGTGGGGGGGGGGTCTAACAATCTCCCACCGGAGAACACCATGGAAATTTCCAGGCACTAATAAATCCCTCTAAAAATATTTAGTCTATAGATGGTCTCCTCAATGGAGCCAACATTTTCCAATAGATTCTCCCTGGTATTGGGAATAAAATTAAAGACACTAAGAATTGGTGGGGGAAAAAAATTGGATAAGGGCTGTTTTTGGGCACGGGTAGCGTGATGCGCTATTACCCCGCATCCAATGACCCCTGCACAGGCAGGACGCAAGTTTTGCCTGGCCTGAGTACTAACCTGCAATCAGTGTTCCATTCCGGGCCTTGGACGTGGAATCAATGCAATTCGCACTTTCCACCAGCAGGGGGAGCCCAATCTCTTAAAGGGAGGATGTTTCTTACAAATCTCTTATAGGCCGCTGGTACCTGTTATTTGCTGAAAATAACAGTCTACTGTCTGCACAGAGTCTGAACGGACTCGCACACATAAGACATCGCACACATAAAACACAGATACAGGTCCCATCCCTATGTTTACACATTGATGAGTTATGTTAAAACACTGAATAAAGGTTGCGCACTACTAAATCCCACATTTTCCAATCTGCACGCCAGACCTCAACAATCTGCTGATCTGAGTTGGTACCAGATAGAGAGAGAGCGTGCACCAAGGTTCTCTGCTGATGTACTAGAGACCTTGGTGCAAGAGGTGAACAAAAGGAGGGACATCCTATATCTGCCGGGGGGTGGGTGTAAGAGGCCCTCCAGATATATATCCAAAAGGCAGAGGGGGACAAAGTCAATGCCAAGCGCACAGCATCATGAACATGGATGCAGTGCAGAAAGAAGTTCAATGCTTTGACACGAGTGGTCAAGGTGAGTGATGTCAACTGTCAAGTGGCGTCTCCTACCAACTGCACCACGCACTACACCCCCCAATCACCCACATACCAACAAACTCTTTCCAACAGTACTCAACTCTTCCAATCAGATGCTACCTCTCACCCTTACACGTTACCACTGTTGCAAGCCACCCACAACTCACAGGCCGCACACACTGACAGCTATTCAACCACAACAGGCACATCACCCAGACACACGTTCCGCTTTCTTGCGGAAGGTGGCGCATAACAGGAGGCAGCATCAGTGGCATTTAGCCCCTCGAGCTAGTTCCACCATTCAATGAGATCATGGTTGATTTGTTACCTAACTCCATATACCCACCATTGCCCCATATCCCTTAATACCCTTGGTTCACAGAAATCTATCAATCTCAGATTTAGAATTCACAATTGAGCTAGCATCAACTGCTGTTTGTAGGAGAGTGTTCCAAGCTTCTCCCACCTTTTGCATGTAGAAGCATTTCCTAACTTCACTCCTGCACGTCCTGGCTTTAAATGTCAGACTATGTCCCTAAGTCCTAGTATTCATGTATAGGAGACCTCCAAAATCAGTTACAAATGCATCAGCAGCCAAAAGCAATAATCCAGCCACTAACCTGTAAATCCTGCATGGTCCCTTTAAATAGCGCTGGTGGGGGTCCTCCAGGCACTCTATGACATGTTCAGATGGTTGGGGTTAAGATTGTGCGTTGAGTTGAGCGTTAAACACCATTTTGGGGCTTACCACTTTAAATCAGCATTGCACACTGATTGTAGCCATTTTCTCCCTACTTTACATGTTTCCAGCGTTCTTTATCTGCGCCGGTGCTAATACCTATACCAAGATGGCGTCTGGTGCATGTCACGCTGGAAACGTGCGTGCGCAGCCAAGACGCCATCTTGGGTGTCGCCAATTTAGCGCCCGATGTCTCAGTTCCCAGGTTGAATCATAGTATCATAGTAGGTACAGCACAGGAGGAGGCCATTCAGCCCATCATGCCTGTGCCGGCCCTTTGAAAGAGCTATCCAATTAGTCCCATTTTCCTGTTCTTTCCCCGTAGCCCTGTAAATGTTTTCCCTTCAAGTATTTATCCAATTCCCTTTTGAAAGTTACTATTGAATCTGCTTCCACCACCCTTTCAGGCAATGCATTCCAGATCATTACACTGCTTAAAAAAAATGTTTCCTCATGTCGACTCTGGCTCTTTTACCGATCACCTTAAATCTGTGTCCTCTGTTACCGACCCTTCTGCCACTGGAAACAGTTTTTCCTTATTTACTCTGTCAAAACAGTTCATGATTTTGAACACCTCTATCAAATCTCCCCTTAACCTTCTTTGTTCGAAGGAGAAGAACCCCAGCTTCTCCAGTCTGTCCACATAACTGAAGTCCCTCATCCCTGGCACCATAGAAAATCATAATATGATTAGGCAGAGTCAACATGGCTTTATGAAAGGGAAATCATGTTTGACAAATTTATTAGAGTTTTTTGAAGGTGTAACTAGCAGGATAGATAAGGGAGAACCAATGGATGTATTATATTTGGATTTTCAAAAGGCATTCGATAATGTGCCACACAAGAGGTTGTTACACAAGATTAGGGCTCATGGGATTGAGGGTAATATATTAGTGTGGATTGAGGATTGGTTAACGGAGAGAAAACAGAGAGTAGGAATAAACGGGTCATTTTCAGGTTGGCAGGTTGTAACTAGTGGGGTGCCGCAAGGATCAGTGCTTGGGCCTCAGCTGTTTACAATATATATCAATGACATAGATGAGGGAAGAGTGTAATGTATCCAAGTTTGCTAACTATACAAAACTAGGTGGGAAAGTAAGCTGTGAGGAGGATGCAAAGGGATATGGACAGGTTAAGTGAGTGGGTGAGAAGGTGGCAGATGGAATATAATGTGGGGAAATGTGAAATTATCCACTTTGGGAGGAATAGAAAAGCAATTTTTTAAAAGAAAGGTGAGAGACTAAGAAATGTTGGTAGTCAGAGGGATTTGGGTGTCCTTGTAAATGAATCACAGAAAGTTAACATGCAGGTACAGCAAGCAATTAGGAAGGCAAATGGTATGTTAACCTTTATTGCAAGGGGGTTGGAGTATAAGAGTAAGGCGGTCTTGCTGCAATTATACAGGGCTCGGGTGAGACCACACCTGGAATACTGTGTACAGTTTTGGTCTCCTTACCCAAGGAAGGTTATACTTGCCTTAGAGATGGTGCAACGAAGGTTCACTAGATTGATTCCTAGGATGAGAGGGTTGTCCTAGGAGGCGAGATTGAGTAAAATGGACCTATACTCTCTGGAGTTTAGAAGAATGAGAGGTGATCTCATTGAAACGTATAAAATTCTTCGAAGGCATGACAGATGCTGACAGGCTGTTTCCCCTGGCTGGAGAGTCTAGAACTAGGGGGTCATAGTCTCAAGAAACGGAGTAGGCCTTTTAGGACTGAGATGAGGAAAAATTTCTTCAGTCAGAGGGTTGTGAATCTTTGGAATTCTCCACCCCAGAGGGTTGTGGATGCTCAGTCATTGAGTATATTCAAGACTGAGATTTATGGATATTTCGACACTAAGGGAATCAAGTGACATGGGGATAGGGTGGGAAAGTGCAGTTGAGGTAGAAGGTCAGCCATGACCTTATTGAATGGCAGAGCAGACTCGAGGGGCCATATGGCCTACTCCAGCTTCTATTTCTTATATTCTTATTCTAGTAAATCTATTCTGCGCCTTCTCGAAGGCCATGACATCCTTCCTAAAGTGTGGTGCCCAGAATTGAACACTGTACTCCAGCTCCAGCCTAACCAGTGTTTCAGCGTAACTTCATTGCTTTTTGTACTCTATGCCTCTATTAATAAAGCCCAGGATCCCATATGCTTTTTTTTTTTTAAAAACAGCCTTCTCAACTTGTTCAGCCACCTTCAAACATTTGTGCATTTGCACCCCCAGGTCTCTGTTCCTGCACCCCCTTTAAAATTGTACTATTTAGATTATATTGCCTCCCCTCATTCTTCCTACCAAAATACATCACTTCACACTTCTCTGCATTAAATTTCATCTGCCATGTGTCTGCCCATTTCACCAGTCTGTCTATGTCCTCCTGGAGTCTGTTACTATCCTCCACATTGTTTACTACATTCCCGAGTTTCATGTCATTTGCAAAATTTAAAATTCTATCCTGTACCCAAGTCCAGGTCATCAATATATAATCAAAAAGAGCAGTGGTCCTAATACTGACCCCTGGCGAACACCACTGTATACTTCCCTCCGGTCTGAAAAAACAACCAACTATTCACCACTACTTTCTGTCCCCTAACCAATTTTGTATCCACGCTGCCAGTGTCCCTTTAATCCCATGGGCTTTAATTTTGCTAACAAGTGTATTATGTGGTACCTTATCAAATGCCTTTTGAAAGTCCATTTACCCAACATCAATTAAACTACCCTTATCCACCCTGTTATTTCATCAAAGCTTCCCTACCACCGACGTTAGGCAGATTGGCCTGTAATTGCCGGGTTTATCCCTCTCCCCGTTTTTGATCAGGGGTATACATTTGCAATCCTCCAGTCCTCCCGCACCATCCCCATATTTAAGGAAGATTGTGGCCAGAGCCTTTGCAATTTCCACCCTTACTTCGCTCAGTAACCTAGGATGCATCCCATCAGGACCGGGTGACTCTTCTGAGCACTGCCAATCCTTTTAAATACCTCCTATCTATTTTTGTCCTATCCAATATCGCTACTACCTTCTCCTTCACTGCTATAATGTCAGCATCCTCTTCCCGAGTGAAGACAGATGTGAAGAATTCATTTAGTACCTCAGCCATGCCCTCTGCCTCCACAAGACGATCTCCTTTTTTGTCCCTCATCGGTTCCACGCTTCCTTTGACATGTTTACAAAAGACTTTTGGGTTCTCTTTTATGTTAGCCACTAATCTATTCTCATACTCTTTGCCCCTCTTATTCCATTTTTTTTTAAGATCTCCTCTATACTTTCTGTATTCATCCTGGTTCTCTACTTATTATGAACCTCATATTCGTCATAAGCCTTCTTTCTCTGCTACATTTGAATCTCTATGGGCTAGAAATTGGGCCGTGTAACACTCGTTGTTTTGGCGCTATGTGGCTTCCTGAAGTGCTAAGATGGCGCCTTGGCTATGCATGTACGTTTCCAGCGTGACGGGAGCCGGACGCCATCTTGATTTAGATATTAACGCATGCACAAATACCGAACGCCAGCAGCATGTAAAGTAACGAGAAAAATGGATACAATCAGCATGCCACGCTGATTTAAATTGAAAGACCACCATTTTGGGACTTAATACTCAACTCAACGTCTTAACCCCGACCATCTGAACAGGTCTTAGTGCCTGGAGGACCCTCCACCAGCACTATTTAAAGGGACCATGTAGGATTTAGAGGTTGATTGCTGGATTATTACTTCTGACTGCTGATGCATTTGTAACTGTTTTTGGAAGTCTCCTATACTTGAATACTAGGACGTGGGGACATAGCCTAACATTTAGAGCCAGGATGTGCAGGAGTGAAGTTAGGAAACAATGCTACACGCAAAGGGTAGAAATTTGGAATGCTCTTCTGCAAACGGCAGCTGATGCTCGCTCAATTGTGAATTTTAATTCTGAGATTGATAGATTTCTGTAACCAAGGTATTTTTTTTTTATTCGTTCATGGGATGCGGGCGTTGCTGGCGAGGCCGGCATTTATTGCCCATCCCTAATTGCCCTTGAGAAGGTGGTGGTGAGCCGCCTTCTTGAACTGCTGCAGTCCGTGTGGTGAAGGTTCTCCCATAGTGCTGTTAGGAAGGGAGTTCCAGGATTTAGACCCAACGACGACGAAGGAACGGCGATATATTTCCAAGTCGGGATGGTGTGTGACTTGGAGGGGAACGTGCAGGTGGTGTTGTTCCCATGTGCCTGCTGCTCTTGTCTTTCTAGGTGGTAGAGGTCGCGGGTTTGGGAGGTGCTGTTGAAGAAGCCTTGGCGAGTTGCTGCAGTGCATCCTGTAGATGGTACACACTGCAGCCACTGTGCGCCGGTGGTGAAGGGAGTGAATGTTTAGGGTGGTGGATGGGGTGCCAATCAAGCGGGCTGCTTTGTCCTGGCTGGTGTCGAGCTTCTTGAGTGTTGTTGGAGCTGCACTCATCCAGGCAAGTGGAGAGTATTCCATCACACTCCTGACTTGTGCCCTGCAGATGGTGGAAAGGCTTTAAGGAGTCAGGAGGTGAGTCATTTCGCAGAATACCCAGCCTCTGACCTGCTCTTTTAGCCACAGTATTTATATGGCTGGTCCAGTTAAGTTTCTGGTCAATGGTGACCCCCCAGGATGTTGATGGTGGGGGATTCGGCGATGGTAATGCCGTTGAATGTCATGGGGAGGTGGTTAGATTCTCTCTTGTTGGAGATGGTCATTGCCTGGCACGAATGTTACTTGCCACTTATGAGCCCAAGCCTGGATGTTGTCCAGGTCTTGCTGCATGCGAGCTTGGATTGCTTCATTATCTGAGGGGTTGCGAATGGAATTGAACACTGTGCAATCATCAGCGAACATCCCCATTTCTGACCTTATGATGGAGGGAAGGTCATTGATGAAGCAGCTGAAGATGGTTGGGCCTAGGACACTGCCCTGAGGAACTCCTGCAGCAATGTCCTGGGGCTGAGATGATTGGCCACCAACAACCATTACCATCTTCCTTTGTGCTAGGTATGACTCCAGCCACTGGAGAGTTTTCCCCCTGATTCCCATTGACTTCAATTTTACTAGGGCTCCTTGGTGCCACACTAGGTCGAATGCTGCCTTGATGTCAAGGGAAGTCACTCTCACCTCACCTCTGGAATTCAGCTCTTATGCCCATGTCTGGACCAAGGCTGTAATGAGGTCTGGAGCCGAGTGGTCCTGGCGGAACCCAAACTGAGCATCGGTCAGCAGGTTATTGGTGAGTAAGTGCCGCTTGATAGCACTGTCGACGACACCTTCCATCACTTTGCTGATGATTGAGAGTAGCCGGATTGGATTTGTCCTGCTTTTTGTGGACAGGACTTACCTGGGCAATTTTCCACATTATCGGATAGATAGTAAGGGATATGGGGCTACGGTGGGTATATGGAGTTAGGTGACAAATCAACCATGATCTCATTGAGTGATGGAACAAGCTCGAGGGGCTAAATGCCATTGACGCTGCCTCCTGTTATGTGCCACCTTCTCCTGCAAGAAAGCAGGACGCATGTCTGGGTAATGTGTCTGTCATGGCTGAATAACTGCCTGTGTGTGGCCTGTTAGTTGTGGGTGGGTGGCTTGCAACAGTGGTAATGAGTAAGGGTGAGAGGAAGCATCTGATTGGAAGAGTTGAGTACTGATGGAAAGAGTTTGTTGGTATGTGGGTGATGGGGGGGTGTAGTGCAGGGAGCAGTGGATGCAGCTCGTGGTGCAGTTGGTAGGCGATGCCACTTGACCTCACTTACCTTAACCACTCATGTCAAATGTAAGCAATCTTACAACACCAGGTTATAGACCAACAGTTTTATTTGAAAATCACAAGCTTTCGGAGCTTACCTCCTTCGTCAGGTGATTGAGTGACGAATCACCTGACGAAGGAGGTAAGCTCCGAAGGTTTGTGATTTTCAAATAAAACTGTTGGACTATAACCTGGTGTTGTAAGATTGCTTACATTTGTCCACCCCAGTCCATCACCGGCATCTCCACATCACTCGTGTCAAAGCATTGAACTTCTTCCTGCACTGCATCCATGTTCGTGGTGCTGCGCGCCTGGCATTGACTTCATCCCCCGCTGCCTCCCATTGCCTTTTGGGCATATGTCTGGAGGGCCTCTGTGGTGACTTGAACCAGCAGCTCACCAATTTCATTTACCACGTTACGTGCATTTACGCATATGCTCTCCAATCTCATCTTAGACTGCCTCGCATTTGCTCCCTGCCTGATCCCTCCTATTTCTGAATTATTCTTTACTTAAGTGCTACTTATCCCTCCCAGCCTTCTGTGCACTTTGTTTCTCCTCTCTAATCTTTCATCCTGGTGCCGATCCCCCTACTAAATTAGTTTAAATCCTCCCCCACCACGGAGGTCATTGATCCCCTGTTGAGGTGCAACCCGTCCATCTTGAACAGATCCTTCCTGCCTCAGAACTGGTCCCAGTGCTCCAGGAATCTGAAGCCCTCCATCCTACACCATTGCTCCAGCCATGCATTAATCTGTCTTATCCTACTATTCCCATACTCCCCAGCGCATGGCACTGGGAATGCCATCAACAGTTTGTCTGTCTGCTGACTGTAATTAGAATCCCACCCATAAAAAGAAACAAGAACTGGGGCAACTTGAAACTCATTTCATATACTTACAAGCTGAATTTTGACACAGGTCTGGCGTTGTGAAACTTAAATAATTAAAAATTGCTCCACCTATATTTGTTGTCCAAACAGGATTGAAAAATTGTGGCCAGAGCACTGCTATCTCCTCTCTTGACTTCTTTCTACAGCCTAGGGTGCACCAGTGCCTGGTGATTTATCCTCCAAGTTCTGTTATTTTTTTTTCAGAACCAATTCCTTTTGTATAGTTATCACTAACAATTGTTCCATGTCCTCCTTTAGTACACCTACATTCTCACCTCAATCATTATTTGTAAAAACTGATATTAAATATTTTACATCTCTGCCATACCGTCATCCTCCGCAATTAGACATCCTCCTTCATCCTTGAGGAGCCCAACCCTCTATTCTTCTACTTTTTATATGCTTACATATCCCATTAATTCATTTTAGATTATCTGCCGTGCTTTTTTTATACCTTTTAACCCCTCTAATCTGCCTTTTCACGCCCAACTAGTTTCTATATTCCTTATGATTTCCTTTAGTAATGTTAGACCTCTCTCTATCCATAGAACTATTCTTTGAAGCATCCTCTTTTTGCCTAAGAATATATTTATTTTGCACAATATCCATCTCATATTTGAAGATTTTCCACTGCTGATCAATTGACGTATTTGCTAATTTTTCTACCACTCAATTTGGGCCAGATTCCTTCTTATCTTGTTGAACTGTGTCTTTTTCCAGTCCCTTCCCTTGTTCCAGAACTCACTTCAGTGTCACAAGCATGTAAACCCTTCCCTCCTGCAGTAGCTTTGCAGCCGCGTATTGACCTTCCTAATCTTCCTCTCCTAACCTACCCATCAATGGCACAGAAAGCAATCCAGAGATTTTCACCCTTGAGGTTTTGTTTTTCAATCTAGTGCCTAACTCCTTAAACTCCCTCTGTCAGATCTCAAACATACTTCTATCTACATCAATGGTCACAGACCACAGCTTTTATCTACTTTCCCTCCCTTCCAGAAGTTTTTCTACCTGTTCCGTGATGTCCTTCACCCTGGCACCAGGGAGGCAACATACCACTCATGACTGCAAAAAAAGACAGTCTATTCCCCTGACTATAAAATGTCCCATTACTACCACTTTTCTCTCATTCCCCTGGGTAGTCCCTTGCTCGACGATGTCACTGTAATGGTCAGGATTGATTTTTTTTTATATTCGTTCATGGGAAGGGGGCATTGCTGGCATTTATTGCCCATCCCTAATTGCCCTCGAGAAGATGGTGGTGAGCCGCCTTCTTGAACCGTTCCAGTGAAGGTTCTCCCAGTGCTGTTAGGTAGGGAGTGCCAAGATTTTGACCCAGCGACGATGAAGGAACAGCGATATATTTCCAAGTCAGGATGGTGCGTCACTTGGAGGGGAACGTGCAGGTGATGTTGTTCCCTGCTGCCCTTGTCCTTCTAGGTGGTAGAGGTCGTGGGTTTGGAACCGGACTCTGAGTCACTATCCACTTCATAATTAGGTCCTGAAAATGCCCTCCAACATTGACCCTGAGATTGTAGGATCAGTGCAGGTATTTAATTTGCACGGATAGGCCAGTGCATCTCCCCCCTCCCAAGAGAAGCAGAATCTACTGCTAAGAGGCATCTATTCAGCCAATCCACCCACTAAGATCATGTTCCAAAAGACGACCAGAAACAGAGTATGGATTTCACATCGTAATGTGATTCGCAACTTGCATAATGCATTACCTTGTACGTTATAGCCCGATTTTGCAAGAACAGCAAAAATTGGGGTTGAGCTAGCTCATGCTGGCAGCTGAAAGGGCTGGTCTGTCCAAATTCTGCATGGTTAATTCCGTCTTAATTTTTATAGGCATGCAGCATGGCTGGGGTGGGGGGTTAACAAGACACAAAGGTGCAAAATAAGTGAGTCAGAATCTCTTAAAGGGATGTACCTAGCTCGCCATTAAAAGGGGATGTTGAGGTGGTGGTGGAAAAGCTGAGTAATTGTTCAAAATGAGATAAAGGAGAGATGTGAGCAAAACTGCTCCTTTCATTGCTTAAGAGTTGGAAGTCCTGCTGCAGGAGGTGCAGTGAAGGAGGTATTTGGGTCTTTTTTTTTAAAAATTCGTTCATGGGATGTGGGCGTCGCTGGCAAGGCTGGCATTTATTGCCCATCCCTAATTGCCCTTGAGAAGGTGGTGGTGAGCCACCTTCTTGAACAACTGAGTGGCTTGCTAGGCCATTTCAGAGGGCGATTAAGAATCAACCACATTGCTGTAGGCCAGACCGGGTAAGGACGGCAGGTTTCCTTCCCTAAAAGGACATTAGTGAACCGGATGAGTTTTTACGACGATCCGGTAGTTTCATGGCCACCATTACTGATACTAGTTTTTTTTTTAAGACCACCCTCCAGGATCCAAGCAACAACAAAGTTGCTAACTAAGTCAATGTAAGCATGCACACACTTCACATTTGGTTGCAAAGCAGCAAGAAATTTGCTGGTAACAGGAAGAAGATGCCTACCATCCATGACACAAACTTAAGTTGGAAACTCCCACATACTGGGCGGTATCATTTAAAGCACCACATAAAACTTTTTGCACACACACTTTCATTGTTCATTGGTGACCACATCCACCTGCAAGAAAAATGTGTGCATTTTTACTACATGTGGAGGTGTCCACCAAAGAACAACAAGCCACTGCCCAGGCATCCAGCACAAGAAACTTCAGTGGTGTTTGGGAGTTTCTCAGTGGGGTTAACAGTCATGGAAAAGGATATCATTTGCAGTGAAAGTGGCCTGAGAAAAATGGTCTTTTTGAACCACATTACTGAATTCTGGGATCATAAAGGTTAAAACCAGAGCAAGAGAATAAAGATCTCATTAGTAGCTGGAGCGAAGAACATCCAGACTGCCAGGGCTATTGATAAATGGGCCATGTTGTCTGAAGAGATAAGAAATATCTGGCAGTTTACCCCATCTTTAGTTAGCATTACTGCTATTGTATTGTATTGTGATATAAGGATCATCTTTCCAAAGGCCTTCATCATCCAGTCGGGATTTGGTCATGACAGGTTCCTGATGTGCCTGTGCAGAATGAATGACATTTAAATGTGAATCATCATGACAAAATTGATCATTTGTTAATCACCTAACAAATAAGTAGAAAAGAGGGTCTTAATTTCTGTGAACAAGAGTATAAAAGGTTGTGCTTTTGCCAACCACTTAGATTTTGCTCATCGGTGGATTTACCACTGAAATTATTTTTAAATCCACCAGTATTATACCACCAACAACCCATCCAATTTTCCTCAGTGAACCTTCATTATATATTTATAGCGCCTCGCTATAGACTGTCTACCTCTGGGGAGGCAAGCAGGGGAAAATCCAATGGTTCTACAGCAGCTTAAAGGGTCAAGTAAGCCTTTTTGTGTCTGCAGCCACGTGGCTCAATGCAATGTCTGAGGCTGGTGCTTCCTCAAGGGATTGAGGCCACAATTTTAAGGACTCAGAAAAGGAGGACCCAGCTTTTAAGCTCCAAGGGAAGGAGGCCCATGAAGGGCATGACCTATGGAAGACGACGACTTTGGTAATGAGTACCACCTCCACCCCCCCTCCCCCCATTAAGGAATGCCTTCTGAAACCAGGGTTGCATCCATATAGAGTGCTTTCACTGTCTCCGCCCTCCATCAAAGACAATTGCCTTGGTACAAATCAGTCAGCCACCTCAGTACCTCCTGTCACTGTCGGAGAAGGAGGCTACGATTAAAAGGGCACACAGGAGTAGACATCAAGGGGGGCCACAGTGGCCTTAAGCAGTAGGATGGCTGTCTAATTTGATGTCAGTGAGATATTTTTACCACTAATGTAATAAGTCATAGAATCATAGAAGTTTACAACATGGAAACAGGCCCTTCGGCCCAACATGTCCATGTCGCCCAGTTTATACCACTAAGCTAGTCCCAATTGCCTGCACTTGGCCCATATCCCTCTATACCCATCTTACCCATGTAACTGTCCAAATGCTTTTTAAAAGACAAAATTGTACCCGCCTCTACTACTGCCTCTGGCAGCTCGTTCCAGACACTCACCACCCTTTTAATGAAAAAATTGCCCCTCTGGACCCTTTTGCATCTCTCCCCTATCACCTTAAATCTATGCCCCCTCGTTATAGACTCCCCTACCTTTGGAAAAAGATTTTGACTATCTACCTTATCTATGCCCCTCATTATTTTATAGACTTCTATAAGATCACCCCTAAACCTCCTACTCTCCAGGGAAAAAAGTCTCAGTCTATCCAACCTCTCCCTATAAGTCAAACCATCAAGTCCCGGTAGCATCCTAGTAAATCTTTTCTGCACTCTTTCTAGTTTAATAATATCCTTTCTATAATAGGGTGACCAGAACTGTACACAGTATTCCAAGTGTGGCCTTACTAATGTCTTGTACAACTTCAACAAGACATCCCAACTCCTGTATTCAATGTTCTGACCAATGAAACCAAGCATGCTGAATGCCTTCTTCACCACCCTATCCACCTGTGACTCCACTTTCAAGGAGCTATGAACTTGTACTCCTAGATCTCTTTGTTCTATAACTCTCCCCAACGCCCTACCATTAACGGAGTAGGTCCTGGCCCGATTCGATCTACCAAAATGCATCACCTCACATTTATCTAAATTAAACTCCATCTGCCATTCATCGGCCCACTGGCCCAATTTATCAAGATCCCGTTGCAATCCTAGATAACCTTCTTCACTGTCCACAATGCCACCAATCTTGGTGTCATCTGCAAACTTACTAACCATGCCTCCTAAATTCTCATCCAAATCATTAATATAAATAACAGCGGACCCAGTACCAATCCCTGAGGCACACCGCTGGTCACAGGCCTCAAGTTTGAAAAACAACCCTCTACAACCACCCTCTGTCTTCTGTCGTCAAGCCAATTTTGTATCCAATTGGCTACCTCACCTTGGATCCCGTGAGATTTAACCTTATGTAACAACCTACCATGTGGTACCTTGTCAAAGGCTTTGCTAAAGTCCATGTAGACCACGTCTACTGCACAGCCCTCATCTATCTTCTTGGTTACCCTTCAAAAAACTCAATCAAATTCGTGAGACATGATTTTCCTCTCACAAAACCATGCTGACTGTTCCTAATCAGTCCCTGCCTCTCCAAATGCCTGTAGATCCTGTCTCTCAGAATACCCTCTAACAACTTACCCACTACAGATGTCAGGCTCACCGGTCTGTAGTTCCCAGGCTTTTCCCTGCCGCCCTTCTTAAACAAAGGTACAACATTTGCTACCATCCAATCTTCAGGCACCTCACCTGTAGCTGTCGATGATTCAAATATCTCTGCTAGGGGACCCGCAATTTCCTCCCTAACCTCCCATAACGTCCTGGGATACATTTCATCAGGTCCCGGAGATTTATCTACCTTAATGCGCGTTAAGACTTCCAGCACCTCCCTCTCTGTAATATGTACAATCCTCAAGACATCACTATTTATTTCCCCAAGTTCCCTAACATCCATGCCTTTCTCAGCCGTAAATACCGATGCGAAATATTCATTCTGGATCGCACCCATCTCTTGTGGTTCCGCACACAGATGACCTTGTTGATCCTTAAGAGGCCCTACTCTCTCCCTAGTTACTCTTTTGCCCTTTATGTATTTGTAGAAGCTCTTTGGAGTGCAGAATGATATGGAGTAAGATGGAGGAATGCGTGTGCAAAGGAGCAGCATTACGACCTTCAAATGGGAGCTTTGGTATTTGTGCAGGAGAGCTACATGTTAGCCAGCAACTGAGTTGATTTTATTTCCAAATGGGGATTGTGATGGCAGGACTCATTTGGCAGTGGCCTCAGATCTTAATCAGCTAAATACCTCCCTTATGAGATATTCCCGCAGCTGGCTGGCAGCTGGCACAACTCAGTTATTGCTGGAAGGAGATGCAGCATTACCAAGGGGTCATGGTGAAGGAGCCCACCTGCATCTGTAGACAGGGAAGTGTAGGTACCAGCAGGCAGGGGACAGAGGCTGCCTACAATGGCTGTACAGCCTGACATCAATGAGGAGGAGCAAAGGAGATCTCACTGATTTCCCCAGCCAGGTCCACAACCTGAATTTTTAAATCCTTAGGTACTTTAAAAATACGTTATTTGAATACAAATTTTTTTAAGATGGTTAAGTAAAATTTCAAAAGCCTTAAGGAAACCTAAAAAAAACTTTACAAAAACTTAAATTTAAAATCTGCTTTAAAGCACACTAATAAAAACTAGCTTACCCAGTTCTAATCCATCCCAAGGAGGCCTTACTGCCTCCTTCCTTCAGGCAGTCTCTACCCCAAGCTGATTCAGGCTGGAAACAACAGAAAATGTAGCAATGCAGCAAACTCCACCACCTTCCATCTCTTGCGTGCGGCAGGGTGGGGATGCTGCGGCCAATGATATCTGCCCCCAACGAGACTCCAAGAAAATCCATTAGTAAGTTTGTGTGTCAGTGTACCGGTGGTGGACCTCTCAAGTCCCCGATTTCCCCCCATTGGCAGCTCCAGTTATGCCTAAAAACAGGCAGCCAAACAGGAAAATCCAGCCCTCAAAGATGGAAGTTGAAAATCAGAAGTATGTTTTGGGAATAAGCCCAAAAAGGAATGTTTGAAAAGAATTTACATGGAAGGTTAAGAAAGTTTGATTTGAGAGTCAAACATTTAAAGTACATTATATTGCTATTCATGTCTCTTGAAAACAGAGAGACAGAAATTAGCCATGGTTCATATACAACAACACATGCATGGCTGGCTATACCAGGATGAGAAGACGACAACCCAATGGGAAGGAATACACAGGAAGATAGGAATAGGGGTAGGCCATTCAGCCCCTCGAGCCTGTTCCATCAATCAGGTCACAGCATTTACTCGCCTTTGCTCCATATCCCTTAATACCCTTAGCTAACAAAAATCTATCAATCACAGTCTTCAAAATTGCAATTGATCAGGCACGTATAGCCTTTTGAAGGGAAGAGAGTGTTCCAGATTTAGAACCATTGAAAAGATACAGCACAGAAGGGGGTCATTCGGCCCATCGTGTCCGCGCCGGCTTGAAGAACATCTAGGTGCCCATTCTAATCCCACCTTCCAACACCCGGTCCGTAGCCATGCAGCTTACAGCACTTTAGGTGCAGGTCCAGGTACTTTTTAAAAAGAGTTTCCACTACCTTGTATTTATAAGAGTTTTAAAAGAGTTTCCACGACCCTGTATGAAAAAGTGCTTCCAGATTTCACTCATGAATGGTCTAGTTCAAATTTTAAGATTGTGGCCCCCTTGATCTGGATTCCCCCACCAGGGGAAATAGTTCCTCTGTATTTACCCTATCAAATCCCATTATCATTTTAAACACCTCCATTAGATCACCCTGCAACCTTCTAAACTCAAGGGAATACAAGCCAAACTTATTCAACCTGTCCTCATAATTTAACTCGTTAAGCCCTGATATCATGCTCTCCAAGGCTAATATATCCTTCCTGAGATGCAGTGCCTAAAACTAAACTGAGTACTCCAGATGGGGTCTGAGCAAGGCACTGTACAAATGAAGTATAACTTTCTCCCCTTTATATTCCAGCCCACTTGAGATAAAGGCCAACATTCCACTAACCTTTTTGATTACTTTTAGCACCTGTGCGCTAACTTTGAGTGATATGTACCTGGAGACTAACGGCGCACACCGTTAGTTAGACTAAACTTTTTCCTGTACCCTTCAGCTCGAAAAATGTTTGCGCCATAACTTGCTGGAAGTGCAAGCTGATAACGGCGTGGCAACAGGGCATCTGGGACCTTAGTGAACGGCGGGACAAACAGCGTATCTCCTTAACATATGAGATTAAAGGATTGTGAAAAAAAGAGGAACTACGGAGAAGGAAATAGGGTGAATTACAGTCAAATCAGGTACAGAAAGAGAAATAAGAGGGAAATAAAGGCTGGATCAAGAGAGAGAGGGAGGGAAAAATAAGAGACAGAAAGGAATGAGGGCAAGATTTTAACATGGTGGTGAGAAGTCAGCGGGTGGGAATAGTCGCATGAGAAACCCGGAAAAATTTTCTGCGCGTCTGCTCGAGCGATCGCAATTAAATTGAAGGCCATTCATTTTACTTCTGGGTTTCGCGTCTCCAAGCTGCGCAGCAGGCATACTGCATGCCCAAATGATGTGCTGTGAACTGGAGTATTTAATGGGCCATTTTAACCATGGATTTTGAAGAAGAAAGGAAGGAAATTGAAAAATGCAGCATCATAGGGCGAAGGCAGCACCCTGTTTTAGCGACTCCTCTGGAGTTGCTACGGACTGGTGTCAGGAGCAGGAGGGAGATACTATACCCGACTGACTGGAGGAAGCGTCCTGCTTCTGCCACCACGAAGGCGTGGCTGGAGGTGGCAGAGGAGATTCGCAGCAGGACCACAGTGGCAAGGTCATGAGTGCAATGCAGGAAGCACTTTAATGACCTAACCACATCAGGAAAGTGAATAGTTACTGATTCACCTGCACCCTATGGTGTACAATACCCTCCCTTCACTCTGTCTTGCCAAGCCTACTCCATCACATCATTTCTCACACCCACTTAAGTCTCAGCATCAACTTACCTTTACTTTCTGTGCACTTCCTCACCTCCCCAATCCTGATGCAATTTGATGAATCTGTCTGATAATCACCCTCTGATGCATCTTTCATTGGCAACCTCATCCAAAGCATTGCGTCCATCGGGTGACCATGTCACCTTCACTCACTCACACATCTGTTCTTTCTCCCCTTGTAGGAGAGAGCACAAAATGTATGTGAGGGGTAGGACCGGAGGGGGCCCACCACAAATAGTACCCCTGATAGATGCGGAGGAGACAGCGTTGGATCCTCAGCCGCACAGTTGAATGCCTGGCCGGAGATGGTGAGACTAGCAACCTGCAAACAAATGGTGATAGAACTTTAACATCCTTCACACACATCACGAATTGATGTAACCAATGATTGACCTGTTTCACACCTCAGTATGCTCATTGCAAACTATAACTTCTGCAATGATTTTTTAAATTTGCTTTATGTTCTCTTCCAGGGCCTTCACAGATTGATGAGAAGGCAATTCCTCAGAGGAGATCAATTCCTCTGAGGGTGCACTGTCACATTACATCCAACAATGCACCAGCAAAGATACTCGCACTTCGGTGAGTCCTGTTAGGCAGATGGTTGAGTTGTCACCTCTTGATTCAACACTGACAAGTGCGCATGAGCAGACACTGGTGGCAGGGGCACCCGTGGAGAGTCCGCATCGGGGGGATGCACTCGTCTCCAAGCTCTGCTCAGCTGGACCCAGATGATGAACCCCAGGGGCCATCATTGAGATTGAGAATGATAGGAGGTACAGCTCCACCTTAGCGAGGTAATGGAAAAGGTGTCACGCACACTCTCCACACTAACGGATAAGATGGAGAAGTCCAACTCCATCGCTAGTGGATTGGTGATGCAGGCAAGTGCGGGATTGTCTTCGATTGAGAGTGGCAGCCTCCATTGAGCTTCAAGCATGGCTCCCTAATGAGTCCATGCAGGCAATGACAATGGCCGTGCAGACTCTGGCTGCCAACATGTCTGCTGCCTTAAACAAGCAGACAGCAGCTTCATCAGGCTGGTGGGAATAACATTACAGTAGCCTGGGAAAGGTATGATGGCGAACGGGGACATGGAAGCGGGGACTCCACTCAAAGCGCTCTCACATCTCACCCACTGCACCCACCAAACCAGTACCTGCAATGCTGCCTCCTCTCCCGATGGCCGAGTCTTCCCTGCACAAGTGCAGGTGGAGCAGTCTTTGGTGGGGCCCTCACAGGCACCAAAACCCAGAGGTGGTAGGCCGAAAACATCTCATCAGTCAGGGCATGAATCTGAGCAACCTGCCACTACCTCTGCTGAAGCCAAAGGGGATGCACCACGTAGAAACACTAAGAAGAGGAAGGCTAAGGTTTTGTAATCACCAAGGGTACACACAAGTGTGTCTGATGGAACGTTGTGTTTTTCATTTGTATTTCTTTTTTGTTAAATGCACATTAAAGGTTATAAACCTCCACGCCCACGTCTTGCCCATTTTTGATTCCCTTTTGTGACAGCACCTTTTCATGGGCTTCATCATGAACGCTAAGACATGATGCCACCCATTGGGCACGTGTACAATAGCTGTATGCAAGGTTTAAGGACTGTTTTGTGCAGAGGGGAGGCGGGGGGGGTTGGTGGTGGTTGTTCCAGACGGTCTGAGTCTATCGTCATTTTGCAGATCTCCTTATGAGAACCTTTTGGATGTGAGTGAATCCCTGGCATCACAAGCAGCCATGTGCCCTGCTGCTCTGGTGTCGGGGTCCTCATCTTCATCCTCATCATCTTCTTGAATGTTGCCGGCAGACGAGGATGCTTCATGGACGCGTTTGAGCTCCTCCACCTGTAACCCTCTCTGCTGAGCGACGTAGTGCAGGACGTAACACACAACTATTATTCTGCACACCCTCGCTGGTGAGTACTGAAGGTCTTCCCGAGATCGATCCAGGCACCTGAAGCACATCTTCAGCATTCCTATGGCTTGTTCAATCACAGACCTGGTGGTGATGTGACTGTCATTGTACCACTGCTGTGACTCGCTGGTGGAGTTTCTCACAGGTGAGATGAGCCATGTCTGCAGGGGGTATCCCTAGTCTCCAAGAAGCCACCTCGTAAGTCTGTCTTGTGCATGGAAGAGGGCCGGGATTTTGAAATTATGTAAAATGAAGGAATCATGGCAGCTGCCAGGGAATCTGGCACATACCTGCAGAAACCCCCTCGGGTGGTTGCAAACCAGCTGCGCACTGATGGAGTGATGTCCCTTTCGGTTGATGAACAGTCCAGAGTAATCGGAAAACCTCCAGATGAGCACGTGTATGCAATCAATTGCACCCTGCACCCATGGGAAGCCAACCAGAGAGCTGAAACCCACTGCCCTCCCAGTCTGATGCCCTGGCAAACAAGCCATCCGTCAACTGTGGTTTACACTTATGTGCAGACGACAGAGATCTTGGAGATGTCACTGGTGGCGCTCTGGAAGGATCTGGAGGTGAAGAAATCAAAAGGCAGTGGTGACTTTAACTGCAACAGGCAATGCGTGGCCACCAGGCCCAGCCGGGAGCAGTTCTGCACGAAGGAGCCTGCAGACTCAAACGGAGCCTGCGTAGGCACTGCTCCTCAGAGACGTCCAGGAAGCTCAGCCTCAGCCTGTAGAACCTGCTCACGTGGGTAGTGCCTCCTGCGACCTCGAACCCTCCGTTGGTCCCCTCTCTGCTCTTCTGCAGGTCCTTGTGATGCACCTTTGTCTTGTGCACCTACAACTCCCAGAACTGCACGCTGTGCCTCCTCCTCAGATGCACTGTAGAATAAATCCATTGTGCCTCCCATCCTGATTTTGTCAGTTTGAGGGGGTCCAAATGTAGGTAAATTTATCTGAACACAAGAATTCTGAGCGTGAACAAAGAAATCTCAGTGTAAACATAAAGAACTCCCAGCCAGAGGTTGGTCTGAGAGAACGGATTGCCCTGCTGCAAAAGCTCACCTTTTATTCACGTCAATCACTGGTTTAAAAGGTCCAAAAGAGGGTGGGCTGCAACTTGCCGTTGTTTCCATGGTGTGTTTCAGAGGCCACGGGAGACGCATTCAGGGAAAGTTAAAATGGTTTGTCTGGCTCAATAAACAAATATTTAATCGCCTTAAGTGGTGCAACAGCGTTAATTGGCCCTTTAAATATCGGCCCGCCACTTGCGGGTGCGCGCGCATCCAAACCCGGAAGTGGGTGCGTTGGAGCCGGAATGAGCTCCCGCTCTAAAATATTGTTATTTTCACTGCCCACCCTTCCGCAACCCATCCGTTCTTGGGGGTTAAAATTACCCCCGAGACTCCACAGATTAAATTGTTCCCTTTCTGTTCCAGAGAGGTTGACTGGCGGTCATTAACAATTATGTCGTTAAAAGGGTACTTACATTATTAATTATCATACTTAACTTTGGCCTGATTTTAGAATGGAGGTGGGATGGCAGTGGTGGGGGGGGGGGGTGGTGGTGGCGAACGGGTTACCCACACGCCCAATAAAATATGTCCATTTCGCAAGCGATCGCAAGTGAATTGGTGCCACTTAACATGGCATCCGGGTTTGCCGTCCAAAAGCTGCACAGTGGGCGGACTGCGCACCCACATGTCAGACTGTCAACTGGAGCGGCTCTATTTAAAGGGCCATTGCTCCAAAGGCTTTTGCTGCAGGAAACCCCAAAAAACACAATGGAGCAGCAAAGGGGCAAAGCTGCACCAAGATTTAGCAATGCCTCACTGCAGCAGTTACTGGGCGGGATGAGGAGGAGGAGGGAAGTCTTTTAACCCACAGACGAGAGGCTGTGCCCTGCCTCTGCCACCAAGGCAGCCTGGCACGAGGTAGCAGAGGAGGTCATCAGCAGCAGCAACATCTCCCGCACCTGGATCCAGTGCAGGAAGCACTTCAATGACCTAACTAGGTCAGCAAAAAAAGTGAGTACACTTATTGATTCTCCTACATTCCACGTTCCACATCACCTCACCTCACCCCATCCCACCCGACTCATTCTGCATTGCCAAGATTACGCCATCACATCACATCAGCCCCACTTAAGACTCATCCACAACTTGCCTTCACTTCCTCACCTCCCCATTAGTCACCCCACCACAACCACCCACTCCAATCCTCACCCTCTGATGCATCTCTTTCATGGTCAGCCTCACCCAAAGCAATGCATTTATCAGTTTGCCACTTCATCACTCACTCACACATCTGTTCTTTGTCCCCTTCTAAGAGAAGAAAGCGCAAAATGCCCGGAAGAGGGCGAGGTCTGGAGGGGGGCCACCACAAGCAGTGGTCCTCACAGACACAGAGCAGGAGGCGCTGAAGCTGAGCCGCACCCTCGAGTGCCTGTCCATCGGGGACGCCGAGACTGGCACCCCAAAAACGTCTGGTGACACAACTTTTTCACACACAATATGAATTGGTGTTAACAATGCTTGCCATGTTCAACACCTCAGTATGCTCATCGCAACATGACACATCTGCGATGATGCTTAATACTGCCTTCTGTTCTCTTACAGGCCCTCCAACAACTGCAGTGACAGGAGAGGGCGATTCTTCAAAGGAGCTCCAGGCCTCTGAGGGCGCACCGTCACATCTTAGCGAGCCATCCACCAGTGCAGAGATCACAGCTTGGTGGGTCCTAGTAGTGAGTTAGTTGGGCTGGCACCTGGTGAGTCACTACACACAAGTGAGCACGAGCAGACAATGGTGGCAGGGGCAGCTGTAGAGAGTCCGCATCGGTGGGAGCACTCCACTCCGGGCTCTGCTCAGCTGGACGCAGATGCTGAACCCGGGTGGCCATCCTTTAAAAGGAGAATGATCGAGAGACACCAGCACATTTGCGAGATATTGGAACAGGTGCCACGCGCACTCTCCACAATAGTGCAGAGGATGGAGGAGTCCAACTCCTGCATGAGTAGAATGGTGGCACGGATACGTGAGGGAATCTGAGATAGTGTCGCACGGATGTGAGCAACTGTTTCAGATAGTGTCACAGGTAAGTGCAGGAATGTCTGCGATGGAGAGAAGGCTAGCCTCCGTTGAACTTCAAGCACGGCTCACAAATGAGTCCATTCAGGCCCTAACAACAGTCGTTCAGACTCAGGGCGAACAACATTCTGCCGCCTTAAACAGGTTGACAGACACTTTACAACTGGGCTTCCAAGGCATCATACATGTTCTCCAAACTGTTGTCCAACAAGGTGGTCGGAGTGATGTGGGCCTGGTCCAGGAGAGGGATGATGGCAAAAGGGGACGTGGAAGTGGGGACGCCACTCAAAGCGCTCCCACGACTCACCCGTTGCCCCCTTCTCAACCAGTACCCGCAATGCTGCCTCCTTTCCAGGCAGCCGAGTCTGCCCCTGCACAGGTGGAGCAGTCTTCGGAGGGGCTGTCACGAGCTCCAAAACCCAGAGGGTGAAGGCCGAAAGCATCTAAGCAGTCAGGGCATGAACATGAGCAACCTGCCACTGCCACTGCTGCAGCCACAGGGGATGCACCACGTAGAAGCAGTAGGAAGAGAAAGGCTAAGGATTTGTGAGCACGAAGGGTATGTACAAGGGTGTCTGACAGATGGTCACGTTTTTCATTTATATTTGTTTTTTGTTAAAGTCACATTAAATGTTATCATTCTCACCACTACTGCCACGTCTTGCCCATTCTTGACTGGCTTTAGTGATAGGGCCCTTTCATGAGCTTCACCATGAATGCCGACACTTGATGCCACCCATTGGGTCACTTTACAGTGGGTGTACGTGTAGTTGCAGGACTATTGTGGGCAGGGAGGGGTGGGGGGGCTGGTGTTGGCACTGCTCTTTCCAGGTGGTCTGAGGTCTGGACTCTTCACACTTTGACGTTAGGAGGACCGTTCACTTATCAGTGACTCCCTGGCCTCACAGCCAGGTGAGCCACTGCTCTGGCCATGGGTTCGTCCTCCTACTCCGCCGCTTCCTCCTCCTCAATGTGGATGGCAGATGTGGATGGGGCCTCCTCAAGCGGCACCCCTCTCCGTTGTGCCATGTTGTGCAGGACACAACACACTACTATAATTCGTCCCACTCTGTCTGGTGTGTACTGAAGCATTCCCCCAGAACGATCAAGGCACCTAAATCGCATCTTGAGCAGCCCTATAGCATGTTCAATTGTAGACCTGGTGGCGATGTGGCTGTCGCTGTATCGATGCTATTGCTCAGTGATGGGGTTCCTAAGAGGTGTCGTGAGCCACGTGTGCAGGGGGTAGCCCTTGTCCCCGAGGAGCCAGCCCTTACGGGTGTTCGTTGTGTGGAAGAGGCCTGGGATGTTGGATTCCCTCAGAATGAAGGAATCATGGCAGCTGCCAGGGTATCTGGTGCACATGTGAAGGAATCTTTTGTGGTGGTCACAAACAAGCTGACCATTGATGGAGTGATACCCCTGTCTGTTGATGAACACTCCTGGCTTGTGTGGAGGTTCTCATATTGCTATATATGGGTGCAATCGATTGCACTCAGCACCTGTGAGAAGCCAGCCACAGAGTAGAATCTCACTGCCTTCTCCGTCTGGCTGAGGTCATCCATGGGGAAGCTGACGTACTGCTTGGCTCTGTGAAACAAGCAGTCGGTGAGCTGCCTTATACACTTGCGTGCAGACGTCTGAGAGACCCGAGCGATGTCACCGTGGAATGGTCCGGAGACAAAGAAGTTGAGGGCAGTGGTGACTTTAATTGGGACAAGTACTGAGATGCCGCTCGGCCCAGCCGGGAGCAGCTTGGTATGAAGGACACTGCAGATGTCTGCAACCACCCGGCGACTCTCTGAGCCTCCTTATGCACTGCTCCTTAGAGGTCCAGGAAGCTAAGCCTCGGTCTGTAGACCCTGTGGCGAGGGTAGTGCCTCCTGCGACGTCGCTCTCTGTTGTTGCCCTCTGTGCTCTTGTGCAGGTGCCTGTGGCGCAGCACTGTGTTGTGGAGCTGCAAGTGGTAGAAGTGCACGCCGTGCCTGGTGATGTTGCTCGTCCTCGGATGTATTGCTGAATGCAGACATGGCGCCCCCCAACCCTGATGGTATCAGTTCGAGGGGGTCCGAAAAGTTGTTAGAATTCTTCTGTTCACACGAGTGGAAACTAAGAATTTTCAGTGAAAACACAAAGATCTCCCAGCCAAAAGTTTGTCTGAAAGAACAGAGCACCCTGCTGCAATAACTCACCTTTTATCCCCATCTGTCAAACATGCATCTGAATGTCCAACTGGCTGCTGGCTGAAACACGTCTCTTGTAACATGGAGTGTTTCCCACAGCATGGGAAACACGCCAAGGATGTTTGAAAATCGGACCCTTGTCTCAATGCGCACAAAGTACTTCAAGTATTTCAACTCTCTAAACAACTCTCAAGGATCATCCCGCTGGCTTTAATTGCGGGTGGGACTTCTGCATTCGTGAGGCGCACGCACACCCAGAGGCGTCAGTGGGGAAACCAGAAGTCTGCAGGTTGGAGCCAGGTTCCGAACCCACTCGGGATTGCCCCGATTTTCGGAACCCCCCTGCCCCCAACGCACCCGCTACTTCATTCTAAAATCAGGGCCTTTCTGAGGAGTGTTTAATGTGCAATTAATCTGCAAATCTAGCAAGTTCTTAAAAATAAGGGGGGGGGGCGCTAAGGGCAAGATGCCATTTGTGTGAAGCAAACAGCAGAGCTGTCTAAATCAACAAGCTAGTTCTGCACATTCGCAACTCACTGAGTATCTCTTAATGCCCTGAATTTGCTGGCCAATTGGCACAACATTAACACGCCATTATTTTCCCAGCAAGATCTGGCCCAATATTGTCAAAGCTAGTAGCTTATCAGCAGTACACTGAAATAGACTTAAAATGTGCTTGGATATACTTGTCATTCAAAGCTGTTAACCAGGCAGCTATACAAAGAATCCAATTGTAAAATAGCATTGCTGACTTTGCATTGATCATTTGAGTGTAACTTTATTTCTGTATTAAGTACAGCCCAGCTAATGCTATGTTGTTGTAATACATTTAAACTACGCTTGAGCCTGTAATGATTTAAACTTTTGTCAGATAATAAAAGCTACCAAGGACTTTGTGTACTCCTTAATGCTTAATCTTATAATTGTGTTCTCACAGCTGTGTTTATAAAGTCATAGATTTCAATGTCTGATTCCATTTTTGAAGGCTTTAAGCAAGGTTAACTCAATCACTCAATAGTAGACTCACCTTGGGAGGTGGTAGTTAATTCCGCTTGTGTAACCATTAATATATTTTGAATTGGGTAATGCAAGAGAGTTCAGAGGCAAGCCAAAATTTTAGACATCCAATAACTTTTAGATGTGTAAGTAAATTTGCAGCCAGTTCTCTGATGTGGAATTGAGGGGGGATTCTTACATGGTTTATGGATTTATCCAGCAAAATTGTTATTACATCCTGATCTCCAAAGAGTCATCACCAGTGTCTCATCTCCTTCAAATAATGACACCATCGACTGCTGAATAATATCATGATTGCTACTTGGATAATGATCATTGACATACATAATAATATTTCTCTGGTCAGATACCACCTGAACATTAACTGAGTGCATTCTTTTTGTTCATATAGAACATGGGGTTGATATGAAGAGCTCTGATCCTCATAATTGCCATCTACCATACCCTCAAGTAAACCCTGTCAACCAGTGTAAACTATGCACCTTGTCCTCCTTTGCACTGTAAATCTGATGACAGTATGCGCTTGTAAATATGATTGTCTCTTGCTTGATATATTTGCACTGCAGAACAATGGATCCGGCAGATGTCCCCCATGAAGGCTTGAAAGGATCTGTTGCATGAAAGCTTCATGCAGTGGTAACCTTCACTGTTAAGGGAATTGCCATCCATGTTCTAGATGATGTTTACAGGTCATCCTGTAGCATATGATGCAACTCTGCAATCCACTTCACAAGAAAAGCAAAGACTTGCCCCCTCTGACACGTTCAGGTACGTAAAGAGAGATTTGTAAATGCAGGTTTCAGAGTAGCAATGGGTCCAGAAAAACACCTCAGCTATCATTGCACCCAGCTTTGTTGGCTCTTTCTCACCTAAAATTTAACAGTCCAATTGAAATCCCCAAAAGGACAACCCAATCATGCAGCCATTATAATAATGGTGGTAAGTGCCCAGAAATTGCACGTAGATACTGCACAACTGTTGATACATCATTTTCTGCCAATGATAAGTAAAGTCTTCAAATGAAAATGTGGTTTCAATTACTAGTTCAAGCAGCTTAACTAGGGGTAAGTGAGGTTCTTCATCCTGTAAGTTAGTGGAAAATAATTCCAATGGCACCTTCAATTAAAAACCAGTTGCTTTATGTACCCCTCATTATACTGATATTCCAACTTCATTTATAGGAACAGGAGTAGGCCATTCAGCCCCTTGTGCCTGCTCCGCCATTTGATAAAATCATGGCTGATCTGTGATCTAACTCCATATACCTGCCTTTGGTCCATATCCCTTAATACCTTTGGTTGCCAAAAAGCTATCTGTCTCAGATTAAATTTAAGCAATTGAGCTAGTATCAATTGCCATTTGCAGAAGAGAGTTCCAAACTTCTACCACCCTTTGTGTGTAGAAATGTTTTCTAATCTCACTCCTGAAAGGTCTGGCTCTAATTTTTAGACTGTGCCCCCTACTCCTAGAATCCCCAACCAGCGGAAATAGTTTCTCTCTATCTACCCTATCTGTTCCCCTTAATATCTTATAAACTTCGATCAGATCACCCCTTAACCTTCCAAACTCCAGAGAATACAAACCCAATTTGTGTAATCTCTCCTCGTAACTTAATCCTTGAAGTCCGGGTATCATTCTAGTAAACCTACGCTGCACTCCCTCCAATGCCAATATGTCCTTCCGAAGGTGGGGTGCCCAGAACTGCTCACATTACTCCAGGTGCGGTCTAACCAGGGTTTTGTATAGCTGCAGCATAACTTCTGTCCCCTTGTACTCTAGTCCTCTAGATATAAAGGCCAGCATTCCATTAGCCTTATTGACTATTTTCTGCACCTGTTCATGACACTTCAATGATCTATGTACCTGTACCCCTAAATCCCTTTGGACATCCACTGTTTTTAACTTTTCACCATTTAGAAAGTACCCTGTTCTATCCTTTTTTTAATCAATGCAAAATCAATGACTACCTGAATCTATCCATGTTGTCAATCATCTCTGTAGGTAGACCAGGCTAACAGAATAAGAGAGAATCATATATTAATCTTGGATGCATGGTATTTGAGATTTAACATTTTGTCTATTGCAAAATATATGCACCTTTATCAAACAAATAATTTTCATTCATGCATACGAATTCAATTCATGCATACAAATTCATTGCAGGGTAAATTTGCCAATCCCAGACCTACGCTCTAAGGGAACCCAAGTCAGATTTAGGGCTGCATATATAGTGTCAATTCTCTGACCCGCTCTTCCTTCAAGTACAGCACCCCTCTGGGAGTGCAGAATCAATGAATTTACCCTTATGTGATGGTGCATATTTGTCCATATCTCTGCAGTTGACTGGCCCAGAAGCCTAGATATGGTACAAAATCTTTGCTGGATGGTTACCAGCACTTCATACCTTTAGGGAAACATATATTGTGAGGATTTGATTAGTGATGCATCTGTGACCGCCTAGGTGCAGTTGGGGTTGAATTTCTGTGGGGGTTCTCCCCATCATCCACTGTAACTTTAGCAGAAGATCCATGGAAACCCTGGAGAAATAGCATAAATGTTTACGCCATTTCTCTAGAGTTTCCACAAAGCTTCCGGTGAAGTTACAATGAACAACTGGGAGAACCCTAGTGGAAAATAATGGTGCATGCATGCATGAATTCAAAGATGCCTGTATAGTTATCCATGGTTCCAAATCAGTATGCAATTGGTGACCTAAGTCAATAAGCAAATACACGTTGTTCTGTCAATGCCAGTTGTTGCCAACAGATTCTTCCTATTCCTTTCATAGATCATGCATAACCCAATTCTATTAGAACCTCTCAATCCATTAATCTGCTGAAGAAAGGTTCTGCAGTGTTTCTCCCTGATTTCCCAAAAATCAATCATGCAAAATTGTAGAACATGGGTTTCGCAGTTCTAATGGATGCACCAGATTTCTATATGTGTCTGCATTGCTGACTTACCAACATGTTATTTCATAAAAACTTTTTCTGCAACAATACCAGTTTTCCTTTGGGTAGCCGGCCGTTCCTTCAGAAGTTAGAAGAGTTTCCTGGGAGATTGTCAATATATGCATAACCGCACCCCCCCCCCCTCCCCCAACACAAAATGTGTGAAAATCACTATCTTTTTGGTTAGATTTAAGAAACAATAGAGGTGCCATTACTGGTTGTATTCTATAGGCCACCAACTAGTGGGAAGGATATAGAGGAACAAATTTGCAGGGAAATTACAGACAAGTGCAAGATAAAGTAGTGATAATGGGGGACTTCAATTATCCTAATATAGACTGGGATAGTAATAGTGAAAAGGGCAGAGAGGGGTAAGAATTTCAGAAGTGTGTTCAGGAGAACTTCCTTGATCAGTACGTTTCTGACCCAACAAGGAAGGAGGCATTACTGGATCTGGTTCTGGGGAATGAGATGGGTCAAGTGGAGCAAGTGTCTGTAGGAGAATTTAGGGAACAGTGATCATAGTATCATAAGGTTTAGATTAACTATGGAAAAGGACAAGGAGCAATCTAGAGTAAAAACACTTAATTGGAGGAGGGCCAATTTCAGTGGGTTGAGAATAGATCTGGCTCGGATAAATCGGAATCAAAGATTGGCAGGTAAAACTGTCATCGAACAATGGACAGTCTTTAAAGTGGAGATGGTTTGGGTACATTCCCACGACGGGGAAAGGTAGGGCAACCAAAGCCAGAGATCCCCGGATGACAAAAGAGATAGAGAGTAAGATGAAGCAGAAAAAGAGGGTATCTGACAGATGTCAGGTTGATTACACAAGTGAGAACCCAGATTGAATATAGAAAGTTCAGAGGAGAAGTGAAAAATGAAATAAGAGGGGCAGAGAGAGAGTATGAGAATATACTGGCAACTAACATAAAAGGGAATCCAAAAGTCTTCTATAGGCATATAAATAGTAAACGGGTAGCAAGAGGAGGGGTGGGGCTAATTAGGGACCAAAAAGGAGACCTACGCATGGAGGCAGAGGGCATGGCCGAGGTACTAAATGAGCACTTTGCATGTCTTTACCAAGGAAGAAAATGCTGCCAAAGTCACAGTAAAAGGAGGTAGTTGAGATATTGGATGGGCTAAAAGTTGATAAAGAGATGACACGAGAAAGGTTGGCTGTATTTAAAGTAGATAAGTCACTAGGTCCGGATGGGATGCATCCTAGGTTGCTGACGGAAGTAAGGGTGGAAATTGCGGAGGTACTGGCCATAATCATCCAAACATCCTTAGATACGGGTTGGGGGGTGGTGGTGCCAGAGGACTGGAGAATTGCAAATGTTACATCTTTGTTCAAGAAAAGGGTGTAAGGATAAACCCAGCAACCAGAGGCAGTCAGTTTAACCTCGGTGGTGGGGAACCTTTTAGAAACGATAATCCGGGACAAAGTTAACATCACTTGGACAAGTGTGGATTAATTAAGGAAAGCCAGCATGGATTTGTTGAAGGCAAATCGTGTTTAACTAACTTGATTGTTACTTCATGAAAAAACAGAGGGTTGATCAGGGCAATGTGGTTTATGTGGTGTATATGGACTTCCAAAAGGCATTTGATAAAGTGCCACATAATAGGCTTGTCAGCAAAGTTGAAGCCCATGGAATAAAAGTGGCAGTGGCAGCATGGAAACAAAATTTGCTAAGAGACAGGAAACAGAGAGTAGTGGTGAAGGGTTGTTTTTCAGACTGGAGGAAGGTATACAGTGGTGTTCCCCAGGTGTCAGTATTAGGACCACTGCTTTTCTTGATATATATTAATGACTTGGACTTGGGTGTACAGGGCACAATTTCAAAATCTGCAGATGAAACAAAACTTGGAAGTGTAGTGAACAACGAGGAGGATAGTGATAGACTTCGCGAGGACATAGGCTGGTGGAATGGGCAGACACATAGCAGATGAAATTTAACGTAGAAAAGTGTGAAGTGATATATTTTGGCAGGAAGAACAAGGAGAGGCAATATAAACAAAAGGGTACAATTCTAAAGGGATTGTAGGAACCAAGAGACCTGGGGGTATATGTGCACAGGTTGTTGAAGGTGGCAGGACAGGTTGAGAAAGTGGTTAAAAAAGCATGTATGATCCTGGGCTTTATAAATAGAGGCACAGAGTACAAAAGCAAGGAGGCTATGATGAACCTTTATAAAACACTGGAGAATTGTGTCCAATTCTGGGCACTGCACTTTAGGAAGGATGTGAAGGCCTTAGAGAGGGTGCAGAAAAGATTTACTAGAATGGTTCCAGAGATGAGGGACTTCAGTTACGTGGATAGACTGGAGAAGCTGGGGTTGTTCTCTTTAGAGCAGAGAAGATTGAGGGGAGATTTGATAGAGGTGTACAAAATCATGAGGGGTCTAGACAGAGTAGATGGAGAGAAACTCTTCCCATTGGTGGAAGAGTCGAGAACCAGAGGACACAGGTTTAAGGTGATTGGCAAAAGAACCAAAGGCGACATGGAGAAAAACTTTTTTACGCAGCGAGTGGTTATGATCTGGAATGCACTGTCTGAAAGGGTGGTGGAGGCAGATTCAATCATGGCTTTCAAAAGGGAATTGGATAAATACTTGAAGGGAAGAAATTTGCAGGGCTACAGAGAAAGGGTGGGGGTGTGGGACTAACTGGATTGCTCTTGGAGAATTGACATGGGCTTGACTGGCCGAATGGCCTCCTTCTGTGCTGTAACCACTCCATGATTTTATGTTCTAGTATGCCAGTTTCACCTTATGTTCTGTATTATTTATCTTTGGCCAGCTGCCTCCTTTTGTATGACATTTCCAGAGTCCCAGCAGCTCATAAACTGTCACAGCAGTCAATAATTTCTATCTGCTTCTCGGCTGCATGACCCTTGTTGTATTTTCAGTCAGCTGCTGTTTATGTCTATCTCAATACCTTTAGAAGCAAGTGCTAAAGAGGGCGACCTTGGTCTCCCAGAAGCCATTCTTTCAGTTTCCTTTCAAGTAAAAGTGGTACAGAGGATTGCCTTAAAATGAAGGGGTCATGACTGCTGCCTGGGAAGCAGGCATTCATTTATAAAATCAATTTTTCATGGTCACTAATCAGCCCTACTTGGATGATGCTCTTGTGGCTCAGGAAGACCATAGCATTGTTTGCAGGTGCCTGTATTTTGGGGAATCCTGTGATACAAAAATGAATCATTCTGCTGCCAGTTGCCTGTGAAAACCGTGAAATTGCTTTCTCTGGTCACAGTCTCCCTGGTGAAACACAACCTGAAAAAGCAATTTCACTTAAATATTCTCAGGTAGGTGTGCCTGGGTCTGAACACACAATTGCATGGGTAAGCACAGCCCCTTCTTTAGTGTAAATGAACCTACCTCACACCTTTCTTTCATCCTCTGCTTACTCCTCCAAATAACAAAAGAAATTGGAATGTTCATTTCCAGAACTTTAATTGAACAGAAACCATGGGCTTCATTTTAGCACCTGCAATCGGGTGCGTTCCCGGCGGGGGGCTCCGAAAATCAGGGAATCCCGGAGCGGGTCCGGAGCCCGGCTCCAACCCGCCCACTTCCGGGTTCCCCACAGACGCGCCGGCGTGCGCGCGCTGCCCCCGCAGGTGGGAATCCTGCAGGCAATTAAAGCCAGCGGGATGCCACTTGACAATATTTATCTAGGTATTTCAGGTCATTAACAGACCTGATTAAGGGATTATGTGAGGAGGGGTGGGATTTTACAAACAACTGGGACTGTTTCCCATACTGGGGGAAACACTCCCAGTTGAAATGGATGGGTTGCAGCTGTCAGCCTGTGGCAGCTGCAAAGGTCCATTTGACAGGTGGGGGGGGGGGAAAAGAGACCCTCACTCATTGCAGGAGGCCACTCTGTCACTTGGGACAAAGTTTGGCCTCCACCACCCTCCTCCTGACAAGAAAATTCACCAACTTGCACACTTACCTCGGGGTCCAGAGACATGTACCTACCTTGCGGACCCCCTCAGATGTGCATCTTCCAGATGGGGGCCGCCATAGCTGCAGTCATGGACTCCTCGGAGGGCGAACAGCATCACCAGCCACGCCGTCCACCTCCGACACGTGGCGCTCCACAACAGAGTGCTGTGACACATCCACCTGCACAGCAGGAGGGAGGGCAACCGCAGAGAGAGATGCGTCGCAGAGGGCACTACCCTCGCCACAGGGTCCACAGACTGAGGCTCAGCTTCCTGGACCTCTCTGAGCAGCAGTGCACACGGAGGCTCACAGTCACTCGACATGTAATCGTGGACATCTGCAGCCTCCTTCATGCCGAGCTGCTCCCGGTTGGCCCGAGCACCATCTTCTTACCTGTCGCTGTCAAAGTCACCACTGCCCGCAACAACTTCTCCTCCGCATCCTTCCAGGGTGCCACCGAGGACATCGCCGACATCTGCACAAAAGAGCCCTGCAAATACACCTACACCACTCTGCAGTGACACAATGGGTGTCATCAATTGTGGGTCTTCATTGTGATCCTCAGGAAAGGGCATTATTGCACAAACCAGACAAGATTCGCAAAGACGTGGCAGTAGTGGTGCCAATATAATATGTAATGTCAGTTGGTCAGAAATTCAATATAAGTAAAGACCATGACAAACCCTCAAACACCCTTATGCATCCCCTTCATGCTCAAGACACGTTTGCCTTACGCTGCCTACTGCACATAGGTGATGCATGCCCTGTGGCTGCAGCACAGGTAGTGGCAGGTTGAGTGAGGCTGACTGTGAAAGAGATGCACGAGAGGGTGAGTATAAGATAGAGCCATGAGATTGTATGAGGATTGGGTTGAGTGGTAGTGGCGGGATGAGTACTGGCGAGGTGAGTAAGTGCAGGTAAGATGAGGATGAGCTTTGATTGGGTATGAGGAGTGACGTGATAGAGTAGTGTTGGCAGTGCAGAAGGAGATGTGGGGTGGGGGCGGTGATGTGGCAGATGGAGTGTAGGGGAAAGACTACGTGTACTCACTTTGGCTGACCTACTTAGGTCATTGGAGCGCCTCCTGCACTGTATGCAGATCGGAGATATGTTGGTGGTGCAGGTGACCTCCTCTACCACCTCGAGCCAGGCCTTCTTGGTGGCAGAGGCAGGCCGCTTCCTCCCGCCCGCCGGGGGGGGAAGATCTCTGTCCTCCCCCTCCTCCTCACCCCATCTAATGATACCTGGAGTGAGGCATCATTAAACTGGGAGCAGCCTTCCCCCTGGGCTGCTCCATGCTGTAATTTTTCCTATTTGTTGCAGCATCTGTCAGTGGAGGACTGCCCCTTTAAATAGAGCTCCTCCAGCTGACAGACCTTACTCCTCATGCGCAGTCCGCCCGCCGCGCAGATCAGCAGTGGGGAACCCGGAAGACCAGGTAAGTGGATCCAATTAGGCTGCGATCGTGTGGGAGGCAGACTGATTTCGCCCAATAGCCCCCCCACTGCGAACCCGCAGCCCTGGTAACATCGAGCCTCATGAAAGAGAAAGCCAAAAAAAACAAACTGAAAAATTTAGCTCTCGCAGACCCAATGAAGTCCACTTTCATACGTTAGAATTCAAATAACAGATGTTTCCCTTTTAAATGTTGGCTTATTAGCCTAGAATATACTTACCCCTGTTTTATACAGGAAAAATGAGCATATAGCTCAAGAAAACTGGGAAATTGTGCATGCACACTTAGGAATGCAATTTTAATTAATATAAAAATTAAGCTCTCATCCATTCCAATCCAGCACCAGCAGCAATAGCAATTGAAAAACATACCCTTCTGTCCATTATACGTTCAAACACATTTAACCATTACTTGCTGAACCAGGAATAATGGAGCCCATACTAGGCGATGGGAAATTTGACTTGTCCATTGTTACTCAACTTTGATTCATCAAGTCATGTGTTGTCAGTGACCATTTAAGCCAAATTCTTGAGCCATCTATCTTCATTGCAATTGGTTGTACCCTGTTATGCTACTTAACATACAGGAAAAAAAAAGTTGGTCAAGGATGGATTTCAGTGCAAGACTGAATCAAAATGACAGAGACTTGGGGTCATGATGAGTTGCTAGAACTTCTGTGGGTAAAGTCCGCATTGCAGCATCACTAAAGTACACAAGAATTTATGGACGATCAGGAGAATCGGTATGAAAAGATTGGAGGGGAGGGGGGTTAGTAATGGAATGAGCTATGTAACAGATCACAAAAGGCCTAAGTCACAGGTATTTTCAAATGTTAAAAAACTGCACTAAGAGTGCCATGGTTACACAGCACACTTGAATTCCAAAAAGCTGCACTGCAGGTTTGCACCTCCCACCCCATTGCTCACAAGTTCCTGATTTCACCATGCAACACTAATGTGCTAAGCAGAAGGCAGACCTTTTCCCATAGGGATGGAAAAGAAAAAACCTCCAAGAAATTAAAGACACATTCCAGACACTAAGAGCGTGAGTAGGTAAGTGGAATGTGAGGCATAAAAAACTCGCAAAGTGGAGCAGACTCCACCCACTAGGAGACTGGTGGAAGAAAAAAGTAGGTTGGCACCAAGGGTACAGGCAGCTCCGCCAGCACAGTGTTCCGACAGAGGAGTTTGTGGGGGGGGGTGGTCTCCAACCCTAGCACCAACCTACTTGTCTCACCCATCCCTGGAAATGCCAGTACACCCATGCTACATTGCCAGCACCTACTGCCAGAGAGAAAATGGGAGATATAGTTAAGGTCTGAAGTTGCTAAAGTCAATATTAATGTCAGAGGGTTGCAGAAATATGAGGCGTTGTTCCTCGAACTTGCATTGAGCTTCACTGGAACAGTGTAAAGGCCAAAGACAGAGAGATCAGAGTGGGATTAGGGTGGAGGATTGAAATACCAAGTGACAGAGAGTTCGGGGGTCGCACTTGCAGACAGAACGGAGGTGTTCAGTAAAGATGATCACTTAATCTGCGTTTGATCTCCCCAATGTAGAAGGGATCACAACGTGAGCAGTGAATACAGTATACTAGATTGGATGAGGTACATGTAAATTGTTGTCTTACCCAGAAGACAGACAGCAATTTACATGTACTTCCTCCAACTTAGTATTCTATACTCCATACTCTTAATAATCTGGCTTAAAGAAAGTTTAATACTTTCTTGTTGCTGATTAAAGAATTCTGTCATGAAAATAAAATTTTGTATTGCTATTTGTATATATTGTAAAATTCTGTTGCAACCGGAAATAAAACAGATTCTGTCCTTTGCTTCATTTTGAGATGGCTGACAGGCTGGGGAACAAGGCGGCTTTCTTGGATCTTGGATTTAATATTAGATTTGTTTGGTTTGAAATGCTAATGGCGGTAGCTGGGCAACCACCATGTGTCAACATGATCTGATGTCGCTTTTTACAGCAGACAGATATATATTTTTTTAACTACTGCAAGTGATATCTTCATACTTCAACATATTCATTGCATTTAAAAAAGGATCTCATCAGGTTTGCATTACTGTACGGTGTACAAAGCACTGTGTTGATTTTGGACAGTATCATTAAGATTTGTGCAATAGTCCACTTCAAAGAAAGGGGAACTTAAAACTGTGGAAGGATGCCTACAGATCCTCAATTCTTTTTGAATTTTGGAAAGTCAGTGTTAAAGGATCTTTGTAACATAAGCTGGCATTAAATATACCAAAATATTGCAATAGGTGTATTGATTGGACTGTGTACTTTAAACCTTTTAAAGGACTGTGCATCAAGTTATATTGGAGAGGATAATTTAACATCTTATGATCTCAATAAAAATACATTTACCATTGATCAGTGCACGTATGTGTGTATATCTTACCTGTTTCTTCTGCTAAACTATGTTGCTTAATGCACATATAAAAATCAATTATTTTTTGCCTATTTAACTCTGGTGCTGTGTTTGATATTTTCACCATTCAAGAGATTGGGTACTTTTGTAGGTTCAGTGTATAGCTCACACCATACTTGGGTTAATTGTTAAACCCAGATTCCATTAAACTTTGAATGAAAAATGGTACTTAAGAGCACCAACACCTACACAGAAGATTTCAACACCCAAAACTGTCAGCAGTGTCTCTGTATACTGAGATGCAAAACTGTGAATTATCTGGCCACAATATTGGATACCGCCAAAAAAAATCCACAGACAATTTGATCAAGAATTGCTGCACTTCATAAAAGTTGCTCATCTTGTGATTTCAAAAATAGAGGGGGGAGCGGGGAATAGTAAATGGAATTATTCACGAAGCATGAAAAATAAGGGGCTTTCATCTTGAATAAGGTATCTGAATTGATTGAGGTGTCTGTGGGAAATCTAATGCTTTTTCCACTAGGAATGGTTGAGGAAAATACCATTGCATAGTTCAAGGGAAAATTGGATTGTATCTTCCTTTGCTTCAATTACGTATCCAATTTTCCCTTAAAATATGCAGTGCTATTTTCCACATCCATCCCTAGTGGCAAACATTCCATACTCCAGCAACCCTCTGCATGAAGAGGTTTGTCATAACCTCTTTTCTCTCTCTGACTATTTTAAATTGATGACTCCTGGTCACTGACTCCCTAACCAGAGAGAATAGTGTTTCCCAATTCACACTTTAAAATCCTTCATAATCTTAAAAACCTTAATTAAATTTTCTCTTAGTCTTCTCTGCTCCAGTGGAAATAGTCTCAATATTCACATCTCTCCTCATAACTAAAGTTTCCCATTCCTGTCATTAACCCAGGGAATCTACACTGTACGCTCTATAACATGGTGCCCAAAACTGTACACACAGTATTCAATATGGTAGGGAAAGTAACTAGCTGTCCACCTTCCTCACAGCCACTATGCACCCATCCTATTAGACAAGCATGGAAATACTCAAATAATGTAAGATGGACTACACCATCACCCTTCCTCAGATGTACAGCAGTGATTTGTTGCTTCACTTCTATGGAAGAATGAATGAAGAGTACAATGTTCTTCTGAATGACATAAAATGAACAAATTTTCCGTATTGCCTAGAAAGGAATAAGTGGAGAATGAATGGTGATACCCATCACTCATCTTTAAGAAAAAAGCTTTTGGATGAAAAACTAAATTTTAAAATATTTTAAAAGGCCAAGGGGTTTTTGAGCAGGCTCAGTTTGCAGGACAGCCTGCTCCAAAATCTGACTACACAGTCACCCTACTGACCAGTCAAGTCCATACTACACTATCAGTTCATAAAAGTGCCAGCATAAACATATGCCATTTCAAGTTTTACATAAATTTTTTTCAAAGTTCTGCAAACTGTGATTCAGTGTTGAAAATCTCAATTCAAATCCAACAGTGCATAAATACCACTGAAATCACTTGTCAATTTTAGTGCTCACAGTGCTCCCATTAAAGTGGGACCACACAAAAAAGTAATTGTGTTGACAAACAAGTGACACAATGAAATTTACACATGACCATCCCCTCCAGAATGATAGTTATTAACATGGAATACCATATAATCTGGTAATCAGTTTACTCATAAAAACTGAACATCCAGAAACTACAATACTCCTTTTATCTTACAAGGAAATTTATATAGCTGTGTTAGAGATTTTTTTTAATTACTCCACACACCACACACAGAGGACAAAGGGGGAAATGCTTAAAATTGCACTCACAGATGAGATACTTTGAGAAAGTATGTATGCTGTGCTGTGATATTTTGACTATGTGACACGCACACATACATTTATCCATAAATATGCTGAAGCAAATTACGACCATTTAACTTTTCCAATAAGCAATATCGTATACACTACTTCGATGTGCACAGAATAGATATTTCCTAACTAGTTCAAAGTATCAAAATGAAAAAACAATCCACAATCTGTTAAATTAGGCTACGGTGGACTGATATGTTAAATAATTATCTACTATCATTCTCTATAATCCATAAACCCACTGCTTTGTTGCGACCAGAGAAATTATACTGTACAAGTACTAAGATCGGGAAGTCAGTAAGTGGTCCTTTGACTAACTTCTGGGTGATAAATCCCATGGGACTCAGTACCATTTCATTCCCGTGTAATGGTGTACGCGCGCGGCACACTAACCCGATCTGAATGATATGCTGCAAAATGCCAGCAGTCACGTTTGCTTTGTGAAGTAGACAAAGCTCTTTTCGCATGAAGATTTAGTTGTTAATCCGGTCTTTAGTTTCGAATCTATATTCGCCGTTTTATCGATCAACTCATAATGTGCAATGCGTTGTTCTCGCAGGGTTAAACCAGAGATTTTGTCCTCACAATAGCCATTCACATTATAAAGTCGCTTCCAAATTAAGATTTCCTCCCGATACAGACTCTATAATGTGCAAAAATTATTCCGCTATCAGCTTTATCCATCGTTTACTTAGTTTGGAGATAAAGTGCTTACACAGAATTGATTCAGACCGACAATGAGTCCCCCTTACCTTTTCCATTTGAGGGTTTCCAAGATTTAACTTGCCTGAACTGACTTAAATGCATCTAAAATTCAGTCATTTCGTTATATTTTTTTAAATCAGAGTTCGGGACATCGTAGAATGACGATCCTCCGCACATGTCCTGAATTTTGAAACTGCCAATCACCCACAAACTACTGAGAACCCAATGCCATTCAGCACTCCAGACAGCGATCAGCCTGTGGGATCAGCGCATGAATTATTCACCATTAACCTGCAGGCTCAAGAAGCAAAGCTGCCCAGATCAGCACCGAAACCAGCTAGGAGCCACTTTCCTCATTCCTCACTGTACCGCGAATGAACGTTGCACGAAACGTAGACTCTTCCTATCATGAATAAGTCTAACCTCACATACTTTTTTTTTTACATTCGGTTATGGTAATTTGCTTTAAGTTGTCGGTCAACTATGTGACAGATGAACAAATGTTGCTATTTCACACAGTGTAACCCGCTCCTCTGTAACTAAGGGTCATCTTGGAATGGGCAAGAGTGAAAACATTTTATTTTAATTAATTTTAACTTCCCACAAACACGCCACTGGTGCAGTTTGCAGTAAATATTTCTCCTCGTGCATGGTGCTGCCTGCCTTTCGGAAAGCATTACATTTTACTTACGGATCTTCAAACCGAGTTAGTTATCTCCTCGACTGTGTTTGAGTTTTCTTCGCCATGCAATTGCGCTGTTGCCCGGTGGAGGAAGGAAACCTTTCTGCTGGAACAAGCCTGATTCATTCTCCTTTGTCGTCTCTAACCACGTTGCACAGAGCGCTTTGCATTAAGGACTGGAAACCCCTCGGCCGCCGATGGAAGTGCTCTTCATCTGGCAAGAATTTCTGCCACGGTGAAATCTGCAGTTTACAGCACAGTCTTAACTTATTTTAACAGCGACGTGTCCCAAACACAACGGACCTTTGCTCCCGGGTAACCAGACCGCGCCCCCACCCAACCCCAACCCCAACTGAGCCCCTCCACAATAAAACAAAACCCAAAACTTGGACAGGACAGGTGGACGTTTTCAGTCAGACCTGAGGAGGACCGGTTATTTGCTCCATGAGTTTTATTTTAGCATGAGATATTAGGCAGCCAAGCGTCTTAAACTGGTTGGTTGAAGAGGTAATGGAGCTTCTCCGCCGGCATGAGGCTAAAAAGAGCGGGAGCGGGAGGGAGGAGGCGGCGCAGCTGATCCTTAATTAAATGGGTCGATCAGGTGTTGGGAATGGGTCTGTCAATAGGGTAATAAGTGGACGAAAAAGGGGTGGGGGGGAAATCGGGTTAGGTTAGGTTATTTCATCCGTGTCAATGAGTAATTCAGACAATTCTTAATCTCTTACCAAATCACTGAATAAATTTTCCGACGCCACTCGGAGTCCATTTTGTTGACTCTTCATTTTTCTTTGCAAGATCAAGTGTCAGGAGCTTTGCGGCTGACAGCTTGAATAAACAATCACTCGTAGCATTAATTGCTCAGTTCTGTTTGCTGCTGATAAATTGCACCTTGTCTATTGAAATACAATTGTGTTAGGCAAACGACACAGTTGGTTTCAGTTACTTGATGTTCAAATGCAGCTAAGCCTTGGTACCTATCCTAAAAATCCAAAGAAAACAGATACAAGTTTCACGGAAAAGTGTTTCACAAGACATTTTCTTCTGTTTACAAATATACTACACGATTATACAACTCACATTGAAACAACACATTGCTTGAACTCACTGTTGCAATGAGGGTTCTTCTGACTCCCCAAACAATAAAAGATGGTGTATGCCTTCCCACATACACAATGAACAAAATTGTATACTGCTTTATTTAGTTGGCCCAACATACATCATTACTCTTACATAATACATTCTGGTAGTGAAAAAGGATCTGTCTCCACATCATTGAGTTTCCAAAAGATTTTGTGTTCACTGTGCGAGTGCAAGTGCCACAATCCAGTTTGCTACTTGAATTGTATATAGACTCCTGCCTGAGCCAGGCCTAACAAAAACTCAGTTAAGGTGGCAGCAGGCGAAAATGGAGCGGCAAGTTTTGAGAGGCAATTTTAACTGCATGGCAGGGGGGAATGGGTTAAAATCACCCACAGGCCTGAACATAAACTGGTGCTGATGATATGAAGCAGCTTGTAGGGAAGTCACTATGCAAGTCATAACCACTCAGACTGATGGTGGGTCCCAAAACATGGCATGCAAATAGAAAATAAGGAAAAGCATAGGACCTTTTTGATTAGTGTAATCTCACTAATACTCAGAAAATAAATTCTAATATATTGGACTCAAATAGACATGCCTTGCGTAGGATTACGGATATTATAATTCTGTGTGGGAGGATAAAAATTACATTGCAGGAAAAATGAGTGAAAATTGTGATCCTCTTTTGCAGTACACTCTTGAACAGAATCTAATACAAGAACATTTTCATGTGACACCAAGAAATAAGCTCACTAGTTCAAATTAAGTTAGTTCAACTAATAGGACTGTAGCAATAGATATTTTTAAATCATGTTCAAACAGCAAACTTAAATGCAGAAGGGACCACTACTAGAAGAGTAGGTGTCATTATCAGTTCACTATGCACATTGTGATATTACTGGTCAAGTTGAAATACACAAATATTTAATAGGATTCACTGAAGTGTTGGACACCATAGGTCAGTCTGGCAGAAATGTTTTCAGTGTATAACAGCAAGGAGTGTAGAAAAATGACTGCATGTAAGGATAACACTGCATGGGCAGGACCTCAGCACCACAATGCCTATAGAAACGGCTATAACTACAGATGCTGCACATCTCGATGGCAGATTATCTGGATATTGTTGTTATCCTGACATTGGAAGTAAAGCTGCATTCAGGTATTGCAACCATGCTTTTATCAGTCTTTACTACAGTCCAAGCCAGTATTGCAACTTCAGAGGAGGGTGGTGGGGGAAGAAGCAACCTGGTGGCTGGTATGTGCACAACTTCAAATTGTTAGTTGCAAACATATGCCTATGAAGAAAATGCTTCAGAACATTTTAGCTAACAAAAACTTAAGCTTATTTAAAGATTAGCAGAACTCACATGGTATGGCAGAGGTTAGATTGCTGCAAACTGGGAGGGGTGAATATCTCCCATAAATATTCGTAAGAGATGTCCCTAGAGACAGTGAAGTATTTTGGATTGGTTCCTGTAAGATAGATAAATAAATAATAATTTCCTTCCTCACTAAAGATAAATAACTAAATGTGTTCTCGCATATCACACTTGCGTAAATAAATCTCTGCATGTAACAAAGGGCAGCAAATCTTTGTCTGTGTCATAAAAGATCATACCTAAAACAGACAGAAATATATAAAATTTAAGAATTTGAATCTTTCTTCCTTTACCAAATATCATTGCATAAATCAACATTTAATTTCAGGACTTTTAATCAGAACCTCCCTCTAACCTTGAAATGGTACAATTCTTCCAGAACTTGCTACTGTTTTATATAAATCATTGCTGGTTCTTTAGAGTTTGGAGATAACAAATAAAATAAATTGCAGTGTATAAGCATTTAGAATACATCCCAAAATACAGGTTAAGACCAACTTCTAGTCGTTTATGCTCGAATCCTTTCCCACTCACTGATTTTCTCCTCAGCTGTATGTATGTTTGATCTCTAGAAAAGAGAAAGGTGACCTGACAGAGGTCTTTAAGATGATGAAAGGGTTTGATAGGGTAGATGTAGAGAAAATATTTCCACTTGTGGGGGAGTCCAAAACTAGAGATCATCATTATAAGATAGTCACCAATAAATCCAATAGGGAATTCAAGAGAAACTTCTTTACTCAGAATGGTAAGGATGTGGAAAGCGCTACCACTAGAAGTAGTTGAGGCAAATAACATAGATGAATGTAAGGGGAAGCTAGATAAGCACACGAAGGAGAAAGGAATAGAAGGGTATCCTGATAAGGTTAGCTGAAGGAGGCTCGTGTGGAGCATAAACGCCTGCATAGACCAGTTGGGCCAAATGGCCTGTTTCTGTGCTGTAGACTCAATGTAGCTGCAAATGATACAATTATTGAAAAAATTGTTCTTTTTTTAAAAAAACTGCCCAATAGGAAACAGGCAATTCAAATCCAGTCTTATTGACCGTAGTGTCAATGTAACCAGGGCTGTATGCAGCATATTTAGAATTGTAACAGTTCTTCCAACAGCTGACTCCTCTCCCCCACCTGCCAACTGTCCAGCAGCATGCTTTCCCAGAAAATTAGAATTTTTAGATTAAAAATGGTGCATTCTAGTTCATAAGAACATAAGAAATAGGAGCACGAGTAGACCATATGGCCTCTGCTCCACCATTCAATAAGATCATGGCTGATCACCTACATCAACTCCACTTTCCTGTCCTATCCCCATATCATTTTAAACACTTTCAGATTTTACAATAGATTTTTAATCTAAAAAAAATGAAAAATAAAGTGACATTTGGGTTTCTAACAGATCAACCCCAAAAGTGACCTCACAAGTCAGTCTCCCTCTCTCCAAGTTTAAGGTAATGCTCTTCTCCCCTTCCAAACACCCCTTATGTAAACTGCTTCTCTTCTTCTCCACAGTTCAACCTGGCAGTGTTCTTGCACCCCCTCTTCATCCTGCACTCTTCTTCTTCTTCTTCTTCCTCCAAGGTCAGTTAATGTCTACACTCTCTTTCCTTTCTCCTTGGTTAATGCTTGTACTCTCCTTTCTCCACCACCCCCCCCCCCCCCACCCTCACCCTGAGATAATGCTGGCCTTCTCCTCCCTCTAAAGTACTGTTCACAAAGTATTTCCCCTAGCGTCCTCCCCACAACCGCTCCCACCTAAAAGTGCTGTTCCAGGTTTTGCCCTTCTCCTTCCTCCCTGTTATAAGTGCATCTCCCAGCTTCACCCCTCTCCCAAAAGTGCTGCACTCTGATTAGGGTAGAGGTGAGATGCTGGGAACAGCTTTTATGGGAGAAGCAATGTGCAGCCATTCATTGAAGTATTTAAGATCTTCAAGGAAATAGATAATATTGAACATCATTCTGAGATCCAGTTTAACACAAGCTCTAGGACAAGGGGTCATGGATTTAAATTTACAGGGCAAAAAGGTAAATATATAGCTAAGATATAATTTCACATTGAGCATGTCAAACTTGTGGAAAGCCTACCCAGTGAATTCAGACGATGCTACAAACTTTCCGAGGGCAATGCATAGATTTTTGATAGGCAGCGCTATTGAAAGACATCAGAAGTAAAGTAAGGTAAAAAGTTTTGCTGATCGATCATGCTTGATTTGTTTTCATGTCTCACTTTCCTTGTGTTTGATTCATAGATTACTTACCTCTTCACTTGATTTATTTGCAATTAATGGGTTCAAAATTTGAACTCACACGTAAATTTGTATGATGCCCAAGGTTTAATATATAAACGTGCGTGACATGCAAGAGATATAAATACTTCTGAACAATTAAAGATGCAAACTTGAACCTTCACTGTGAGAAATCCAAATTAGAAAGATCACATGAAGGCAGTCTCACAATTGCTACTATCAACTAGCAAATAGACCAGTGATTACATCCAGGTGTAAAAGACTTAGGATATTGATCATATGTCTAATATAAGCCTGGAAGGTTTATGCCAGGATATTGAGCAAGACTGCCCTGTAACATTTCTAGTGGCAATAGAAAACTGCCTTAAAATTTAGCGTTAGTTGCCAGAAACTGGGTTGGCAATCTCCAATGTGAGGTTACATATCAATAAAAGTAATGAAGCTGCTGCTGTAAATAAGACTGATGACATTGGATTTTGATGTGCATAGAAATAAAATACACTATTTTGACTAGGATGGTGATTCGTGGGTTGGGCTAAGCTAATCCTGGGAGGACGATGCTCAAGTCTTCCCCTTCCCCTTTACAGGGAGGACACCACTAACTCTGGGGTCAGCCTGTCTGTTCAGAGATCTGAAAACAAAAATCAACATAAAATAATTACAATGCAAAATCCAATTTAATGAAGCTAACTGATACAGTGTGGCACCCATCAGTAATAAGTAGTTTCTAGCAAACTGGTGCACATGTGTTTGTATTCCAGGCTCAAGAAATCATGTCAAAGCAGTTCCAGAAACCATGCACCCTGGGCTAGTGAACAGCTGATTGTCAAACCCAGGAGCAGACCCACCAGTAGGTTCTCCAATGTGCTTCCCTTGTGAAAACCAACAGCGTGGATGAGAACTGTAGTCAGAATTTGAGAAGCAGCTCCCTCAAATACAGACTGGAAATATACATGAAAAACTGAAACTTTTCGAGCAAATTGGGCATGCAATGAGAACACTGATAAATGGTGCAAGTTTTCATCAGATGCAACGGCACCATGCAATGCTCCCTATCCTAGGTCACCTGTGATGCCAGGAAGAATACCTGAATGCATGCCTACTGGGGATCATCACCCTGATAAGATGCTCAAGCCTCCCACCAGGGGGTATATCTCAGTGAAAGACAAAAGTAAGAGAATGGATTGTGTACAACAGTAGTAAATACAGGAAATCCTTCCATGCAGAGTGGAAGGTAATGGAGGGTATTTCCTACAATTTTCACAAAAGCCTGATGGGCATTTAAACCTCTCCCTCTGCAGCATTTACTAGCAAGTACATCTACTTAATTTTTCAGGTCACTTTGAATATTAACATTCTTTCTTGTACTCATTGCCCCGCCACATAAAACTTAGCATCACCAGCAAATTTTATACCTGCATTCTCCAATTTTCTTTTATTCGTTCATGGGATGTGGGCGTCACTGGCGAGGCCAGCATTTATTGCCCATCCCTAATTGCCCTTGAGAAGGTGGTGGTGAGCCACCTTCTTGAACCGCTACAGTCCGTGTGGTGAAGGTTCTCCCACAGTGCTGTTAGGAAGGGAGTTCCAGGATTTTGACCCAGCAACGATGAAGGAACGGCTATATATTTCCAAGTCGAGATGGCGTGTGACTTGGAGGGGAACATGCAGGTAGTGTTGTTCCCATGTGCTTGCTGCCCTTGTCCTTCTAGGTGGTAGAGGTCGTGGGTTTCGGAGGTGCTGTCGAAGAAGCCTTGGTGAGTTGCTGCAGTGCATCCTGTGGATGGTACACACTGCAGCCACAGTGCGCAGGTGGTAAAGAGAATGAATGTTTAGGGTGGTGGATGGGGTGCCAATCAAGCGGGATGCTTTGTCCTGGATGGTGTCGAGCTTCTTGAGTGTTGTTGGAGCTGCACTCATCCAAGCAAGTGGAGAGTATTCCATCACACTCCTGACTTGTGCCTTGTAGATGGTGGAAAGGCTTTGGGGAGTCAGGAGGTGAGTCACTCACTGCAGAATACTCAGCCTCTGACCTGCTCTTGTAGCCACAGTATTTATATGGCTGGTCCAGTTAAGTTTCTGGTCAATGGTGACCCCCAGGCTGTTGATGGTGGGGGATTCGGCGATGGTAATGCCATTGAATGTCAGGAGGATGTGGTTAGACTCTCTCTTGTTGGAGATGGTCATTGCCTGGCACTTGTCTGGCAAATAGTTAATGTCCTTTCTTGCAATACCTGCTTTTGCTAACCATCTTTTTTTCCTGCCAACTGATCACTCAAGTTCACCAATCAATCGTAAAATATTATTGTTGAATCAGTAAACCATACATGTTTCTACAATTCAGGCAATATTTCAGTGTTAAATTTTCAACACAAATGTCTGAAATACTAATCATGCTCCTATATTTCTATGCGCATGTTTTGGAAGTTGAATTGAATATCTCCATGGTTTTTGGAACATTGGTCCTTTCAGTGCTGCGGTGTACCAGATCACATTATTGCAGTAGAAAATGAAAGCTCTGGGAAAATAATTTTCCTAATGTGACCAGCTTAAACATATTGGGCTGCATTTTGCTGTGAAAATAATGGTGAGGCTAACAGCACTCACTGTTATTTATGTGCAAATCAAATAGGAACTTCCAGCAACCACACATGCGCAGTTAAAAGCAGAAATCAGGAAGTTGCTGCCCGAGGTACCCTGCTCCTCCAAAAGCTGTGCAAAAATGGCATCTCGCTGGCTGGCTCACCATTTAAATGAATTGAAAGCGTGAAATTCCTGCACTGACATCATAGATACAGATTAAACTCACCAGAAAAAGTTAGGGCTTGTCCATCCCAGTGTAAGCTCCCATTTAACTGTGTAGTAACTCTAAATCACTGCCAAACCACCTCTCTGGCACTGAAAATTAATTTTTGACAAGTGTGGAATCTCATTCCTTCAGTTTTTAATTATTGTTAGGCATTTTTAAAAAGGTAACATTTTTTTCTTACTTTATCTTTGTCTCTGTCTCTTAACCCAATAAGTCCTTCTCTCTCAATTTTGCTAACTGTACCTGATTTGACATTGAATTCACTATTCTAACTTACACTTCCTGGTTCTGTTTCTGTGCTGCTTATTAACAATTCTTCAATCTGATTGGTTAAGGAGATACACAGTTGCTTGCCCTGTTCTCACAGGTCCCAGATGCCCTATAGAGGGCACCAGGCTGAATGGATCTCTAATTTACAGTAACTTGCCGTGCAAAAGCTCATAGAAAGTCTATGGGGAAGTGTAAGTCCAAGGAACAGCTGATGCCGTTCATTCGCTGTTCACAGCAAAATCCACCTCATGAATGGGTATGAACCTTAATTTTACAAAACTCTCACTATTCTCACTGTTAACATATTAAATTAATATACTACTCAATACTAAATCAAATTACTATATTTCAGACCGTACCATATCCATAGAAAACATTTCAAGTGGAAGTGTGACATTAGTCATATTAACCTTAAAATGCAGCTTAAAAACTTAACTTTTAACTTGTACTTGATGTACCATTTCTCTGAAACTCATCCATGTGTGTGATGTATTGTGTCTGCCATCAATGCCAGTTTATAGATTAATTTATATACACAAATGGACAGTGCCATTATAGAAGAGGAGTAAATCACATCTTTGACACATAATGCAAGAACAAAAGATCATTAGAAAGATGTACAATTGTCAGATAATCAGAAGACTTCACTACCAATTATGTTTTCATTAATAAACACATTCATTTTTGAATATGTCCAAATAAATCCTACTGTTCTAAAAAAAGGATACAATTGTTCTCTTCAACGTAAAGTGCATGGATGAGATTGGTTGGCGATGCAAAGATTGATTGCATCTCCAAATCAGTGTCCATTGCTTGGCATGTTTACATACTGGCTGAACTCATTCATTTCAGGTTATGTCTGCCTGAGTAATACTCTAAATAATTCTTTCAGTAAGAAATAGAGATGCTCTGCAGCATTTAATTTCCTTTCTAGGCAATTTTAAAATTAGTTCCAATCCACATATTTTACACAATACGTATTGTAAAGATCCTCAGATTAAATTTTTGGCCGGTCGACTTGCAATTTTGGGTAACTGTCTTTGTTAACCAAAACAATAATAAAATCTTATGTTTTTGTGTTGATATAATCAGTGTAATGAACTTAAATATAGGACTCAGTTTCATAATCATCCATGCGTGTTAGGATTTCTCTCATCTCATATATAGTAACTACGTGTAAACACTGGCAATTGGCACTAAATTACACACATTAAAGTTATTTTAAGCAAGTTTTGGGCAGAGTATTGATGCTGATGTTAACTATAAATAAATACAGTAATGTTTTCCCAAAATATTTAAGGTCTTTTTAATTTTCTGTTTACAATCACAGTCCAAACACAAAGTGGTATTATCTTGGGACGGGATAGTGATGTGTGTGAAGCAGTATTCATTTCCGTGGAGGTTACTTTGATGAGATAACGTCAATTCACAATAATTACTGGTCCTGACACTACACAATTACTGTGTGGGAGGAAGCCACTATAAGCTGGCATTTTCTGCAATAGCCTACATACATTTTGATAATATACTTACTACATTGGAAATAGAGATGGATTTGAAATAGGTCCGATTATGACAAAACAAATGGGAAACAAGTAACAGTAGCAATTGTTGCAGAATTGTATTTTTAAAAAAATCTTGCTTAATTTGTATTATTCATTATCAGGTTCTGCAAGTCACTGTTCTACTGCTGCCTGCCTATGATTCCTGCACTAAATAAAGCATACAATAGCGGTCTTTTATTCCTTATTGGTTCAATGAGGAGTTAGAAGAGCATGCTAGGAGCAACACCAGGTGTACCTAAAAATGAGGTGTTAACCTGGTGAAGCAACAACACAGGACTACATGCATGCTAAACAGAGGAAGTAACATGCTATAGACAGAGCTAAGCGATTCCACAACCAACAGATCAGATCAAAGCTCTGCAGTCCTGCCACATCCAGTTGTGAATGGTGGTGGGCAATTAAACAACTAACGGGAAAAGGAGGTTTTGTGAACATCCCCGTCCTCAATGATGGCAGAGTCCAGCACGTGAATGCAAAAGACATGCCTGAATCATTTGCAACTATCTTCTGTCATAAGTGCCGAGTAGATGATCCATCTCTGCCTCCTCCCGATATCCCCAGCCAGTCTTCAGACAATTCGATTCACTCCACGTGATAAGTGCACTGGAAACAGCAAAGGCTATGGGCCCTGACAACATCCCAGCTATAGCGCTGAAGACTTGTGCTCCAGAACTAGCTGCGCCTCTAGCCAAGCTGTTCCAGTACAGCTACAAAATTGGTATCTACCCAACAATGTGGAAAATTGTCCAGGTATGTCCTGTTCACAAAAAGCAGGACAAATCCAATCTGGCCAATTACCGCCCCATCAGTCTACTTTCAATCATCAGCAAACTGATGGAAGGTGTCGTCGACTGTGCTATCAAGTGGCACTTACTCACCAATAACCTGCTCACTAATGCTCAGTTTGGGTTCCGCCAGGACCACTTGGCTTCAGACCCCATTACAGCCTTGGTCCAAACATGGACAAAAGAGCTGAATTCCAGAAGTGAGGTGAGAGTGACTGCCCTTGACATCAAGGCAGCATTTGACCAAGTGTGGCATCAAGGAGCCCTAGTGAAATAGAAATCAATGGGAATCAGGGGGAAAACTCTCCAGTGACTGGAATCATACCTAGCACAATGGAGGGTGGTAGTGGTTGTTGGAGGCCAATCATCTCAGCCCCAGAACATTGCTGAAGGAGTTCCTCAGGGCAGTGTCCTAGGCCCAACCATCTTCAGCTGCTTCATCAATGACCTTCCCTCCAACACAAGGTCAGAAATGGGGATGTTCGCTGATGATTGCAGTGTTCAGTTCCATTCGCAACCCCTTAGATAATGAAGCAGTCCATGCCTGCATGCAGCAAGACCTGGACAACATCTAGGCTTGTACTGATAAGTGGCAAGTAACATTTGCGCCACACAAGTGGCAGGCAATGACCAGCTCCAACAAGAGTGAGTCTAACCACCTCCCCTTGACATTCAACAGCATTACCATCACCAAATCCCCCACCATCAACATCCTGGGGGTCACCATTGACCAGAAACTTAACTGGACCAGTCACATAAATACTGTGGCTACAAGAGCAGGTCAGAGGCTGGGTATTCTGTGGCAAGTGACTCATCTCCTGACTCCCCAAAGCCTTTCCACCATCTACAAGGCACAAGTCAGGAGTGTGATGGAATACTCTCCACTTGCCTGGATGAGTACAGCTCCAACAACACTCAAGAAGCTTGACACCATCCAGGACAAAGCATCCCGCTTGATTGGTACCCCATCCACCACCCGAAACATTGACTCCCTTCACACCGTGGCTACAGTGTGTACCATCTACAGAATGCACTGCAGCAACTCGCCAAGGCTTCTTCAACAGCACCTCCCAAACCCACGACCTCTTACCACCTAGAAGGACAAGGGCAGCAGGCACATGGGAATACTACCTGCACATTCCCCTCTAAGTCACACACCATCCCGACTTGGAAATATATCGCCATTCCTTCATCGTCGCTGGGTCAAAATCTTGGAACTCTCTACTTAACAGCACTGTGGGAGAACCTTCACCACATGGACTGCAGCGGTTCAAGAAGGTAGCTCATCACCACTTTCTCAAGGGCAATTAATGTTGGCCTTGCCAGCGATGCTCACATCCCATGAATGAATAAATAAAGAAAACAGCTTCCAATTCAAGGCAACTTGAACGATCAAAAAAATCCCACTCACCCACATCAATGATACATTAAGCAAAAATAAGCAAGTGTTTGTATGCAAAGTATCGTGATGTTCTACAGAGCGCAGCCTGCAAGACTAACAAAGTACACTAATTAATGTCTACTTCCAGATTTTGCTCACTCGTACCTGTTCATTTGACCTGCAGAGGTTTCTGGCTTTGCTTTGTCCTCAGTGGTGCCACATCGCCAGCAACAGCAGAGTGGTTATATGGTAAAACCCATAGTGCGAGTGCTGATATCATTGGATTTGTAATAGTAATGGTTCTGGCACTAGAGGTTGTAACAGTGTTCGTAGTGCTATTTATTGATCAGTTCATATGGTGTACTGCCGCTGCTGTGGAAGTTGGCTTTCCAAATGTAGATCACCCTAGATTATCTCTAGAAGCTGTAAAGTCTTTTAATAGGATAATAAATTATTGCATGGCTTTAAAACAATGATACATGACTATATATAAAGCATTTGCATTGAACATTTAATTGGATGTATCATGTGATAAAAAGTTATAATATAACTCAGAAGAAATAGTTCAAATATATTTGGATAAATTTACAGAATATGTGGCTGTGGCACCATGATAACCTCAATACACATAATCTAGGCTGACATTTCAGTGCAGTACTGAGTATGCTTCATTGTTGAAGGTGCTCTCTTTTGGATGTGACATTAAGCCAAGGCTTTGTCTGCCTGCTCAGATGGACATAAAAGATCCTATCACGTTATTCTAAGAGGCACTTTTCTTGGCTAACAGTCCTCCTTCAATCAAAGCAGATTAACTGGTCATTCATCTCATTTTCTGTTCATGAGATCTTGCTGTGTGCAAATTAGCTGCACTGTTTGCTTATATTTCAAAAATAATTCATTTTATATATGAAACACACATTGCCCTGAATTTGTTGCAACAGTGATATTAGCGATGAAGGTCATAAGTTAGACCATTGTGTTCCCTGATCTTCCAGTGGCGAATTTACGCCAAAATTTGTGGGAGAACTGCTTAGAATACACCACACCGAGCAAAGGCGAGTAAATGCAAGTTCTTTCTTTCAAGGTCAAGACAACATTAAACATCAAGTTTATTCCAAAATGAAGCCCTTCCTCAGTGTGCAATGATAGAGCTGGTGTGCGTCTAAGCCTGTTTAAGATTATGATCAAGATGTTATGTTACAATAGTTATGTTCGACATAGGCAGCTTGCTGAGTGATTGAATACTAATTCTGTGTCCTCCAGCGTCATTTTGTAACCCACCAGCACCATTCTGTAACAGTCGAAGTGCCAGCGGCGATCAAAGTAGCGTTAATTCAGCAAATTTGCGATCGCCATCTATTTTGATGAGGCGACAGAGCTATCTTAACTATTTTGGTAGAGCAGCACAAAAGTCCCAGGAAATTATAGCGTGGCGTTAGTAATGGCATAAGTCACTCACTCCACAATTTCCTGGAATTTCTGCACTATAATAATGCCAACATAGATGCACCATTACTATGGTGTAAATTTTCAGAAAATTCCAGCCCAATATTTTATAAATGCAAATTCTGTCTTTCTACTTATGAATAGTACAAGCAGGAGACCCAAAACAGAACCTTGCAGAACTCCACAGCAAAGCAGCACTTTTTACATTTCTCACCACTTTATATTATTAAACCAGTTTTCAATCCAATTTGCTGTTAATCCCATTACCTTTATCCTTCTGTTTCAACCGTTCAATTTTTTTTTGAAAATCCAAGTGAATTTTATTTGAGGACAAAAGCAGTCCAGTCCATGTGAGGCATGACTTTTACCTTCTAAATCTATTCTGGAAACTTATTTGAACATTGATGGCATCCTATGAAAACGGTCTCAAGCATTTCCGAACTGCCAACGATAGGCTAGCCAGCCTATAATTCCTCCATGCATCTCTTTGTCTTGGATATCAGGATTATATTCACTATCCTTCAATACAGGATATTGATGTACAATGTGTGTTTTTGATAAACCTATTGAGGTCCAGCAACTCTTATGCTGCTTCAATCATAATCAATGCCATTACGTTGTAGTTATCACATAAAAATGGATGAAATCACAAAATGCAATCCTCAAAACATTGATAATTCCAAGAAACCCTATAATCCCATGTAACAGATTTTGGCATCAAGCAGTGGTGCTAATTACAAACAGAGGGACTTGCAGAATAAAATTTCTAAAACACTGGTAAAAGAACCTGCAATGAAAAGGCAATTTGACTTAATCACTGCAAAACAGTTGCCCTGGTCATAATTCTGGCAGCATGGCCACATCTTTTCAATGCTGGAAAAGATGAATTCTGACATGTATTCCATCAACAAAACCATGGGCTTATTTGATTATACCAAGTCCAGGAACAAGAAACAAGTTTTCTATGAATCCTGTTAAACAGGTCTACAATATATTATTTCGTGTGGATATATACTTTGCAGAATACTGAAGTTGTAAACGTTGGCAAGGAAGGAGATTTCTCTCTCTGTTCAGTTTTTCCCACTTAGCTTTCCCACTACGTGGAACAGATCTCTAAACAGCTAAATGTGTGTAACTGAAGAGTTTACAACCTTTATAGTGAAAATTAGAATTTATCCAATCTATTTTCTTTAATGGGATTTTGTGAAACAAATGAAAAGGATGGTTAGTTGTCGCATTTTTCTATTTCCAAATGTTGCCATATTGTATCCTGTGACTGGGAGTTGAGAATATGCATCATTTGAGCTGTAGAATTTGTAAGTATGTTAATTGGTTTACATGTGCAGTTTGTAGCTTCAGTTTTGCCACAAATTTGATAAACCATTATTGACATTAGGTATTTTGTCTGGATTTATTCATTATATCTTGTAGACATATACTCCTCATATAGTATGTTTTAATATTGCATGGTCCCATGATGCAAGTATATGGTTCACTGATTGTAGCAACAGTCTTTGTCCCATGTTTCTACAATCTTTTTTGACAATTCCAACTTCTAGCATTAGGTGCACAATACATTTGTTAAAGTACAAGGTCAAATATACAAATTTGATTTTTTTTAAAAAAAGCAGTTCACCTCAATTAAATTGGACCAGAAAAGCTGCACATGATTTGTACTAAAGTCCTTTTCAAAAGATTTCACTTTGGGATTGTCACATTTATAACTGAGCTTATGTTTTTCTGTGGTTTGTCTCAATGGATTTGCTCAACTACATTACACAATACTACAGCTCCCTCTACTGGTGCTTATGTTGAACAGCTAACTAAGAAACCAACATTCAGTCGTAAATGTATTGTCTCATAAGCATGTAAAAGGATATATATGACACCATGTATACAAAATAATATCACTGACAAAACGTGTTAGTGATCTCCTGTGTGGAACAATCTTGCCACACATCAATCTACAGTAATGTCCTTTAAGCAAGAATATTTCTGAAAAGCATTTACAGTAAATAAGTTGGATGCTCTGCCTCTGCATGTAACCATGTGCTAGCTGATTAATTTACGTACAATTATTTTTGATGTAGGGAAGCACTACAGTTTATTCTTTTTTATAAGGAAAAAAATGAATAAAGTGTATAGAATAGTCTCTAGTTAGATAACATTTTAATCCCACTGAAATGTATTTTTTTGTACAAAGATTAACAGCCTTGTAGGGTCATCATCATTTTTCTATGTGATTCAGGAATTGTTCCCTTAGATTGGAAAATTGCCAATGTCACTCCATTATTTAAGGGTAGGAGAGATAAACTGGGAAATTAAAAGCCTATTAGTCTAATGTCAGTTGTGGGAAAGTTACAAGAATCTGTTATTAGGGAGAGAGTGACTGAGCATTTGGACAAATATGAACTGATCATAGAGAGCCAGCATGGACTTGTAAAGGGTAAGTCATGTCTACCGAACCGAGTTGAATTTTTTGAGGTGGTAACAAATGTGGTAGATATGGATGTTATTTATATGGACTTCCAGAAGGCATTCGATAAGGTTCCACATAAGAGACTGTTACCAAAAATGAGAGCGCACGGAATTGGAGGCAACCTATTGGCTTGGATAGGAAATTGGTTAGGAGGTAGGAAACAGAGATGGGTTAAGAACATAAGAAATAGGAGGAGCAGAAAGAGAGCATACGGCCCCATAAGCCTGCTCCGCCATTTAATAAGATCATGGCTAATCTTCGACCTCAACTCTACTTTCCCATCTGATCCCCATATCCCTCGGTTCCCTTAGCGTCCAAAAATCTATTGATCGCAACCTTGACTTAACTCAATGACTCAGCATCCACAGCCGTTTGGGGTGGAGAATTCCAAAGATTCATCACCCTCTGAGTGAAGAAATTATTCCTCATCTCAGTCCTAAATTACCAATCCCTTATCCTGAGATCATGCCCTCTAGTTCTAAACTCTCCAGCCAGGAGAAACAGCCTCTCAGCAGCTACCCTATCATGCCCTCCAAGAATTTTATACGTTTCAATGAGATCACCTCTCATTCCTCTAAATTCCAGAGAGTATAGGCCCATTCTACTCAATCTTTCCTCATAGGACAACCCTCATGCCAGGAATCAATCTGGTGAACTGTTGCTGCACCCCCCCTAAGGCAAGTATATCCTTCCTTAGGTAAGGAGACCAAAACTGTACACAGTACTCCTGGTGTGGTCTCACCAAATCCCTGTACAATTGTAGCAAGACTTCCTTACTCTTGTACTCCAATCACCTTGCCATAAAGGCCAACATACCATTTGCCTTCCTAATTGCTTGCTGTACCTGCATGTTAACTTTGTGATTCATGTACAAGGACACCCAAATTCCTCTGAACACCAACATTTAATAGAATTTTTTTTAAATGATTAGAAACTGTTTTTCTATTCTTTCTACCAAAATGAATAACCTCACATTTTCCCACATTACACTCCATCTGCCACCTTCTTGCCCACTTGCTTAACCTGTCTATATCCCTTTGCAGCCTCTGTGTCCTCCTCACAGCTTACTTTCCCATGTATCTTTGTGCTGTCAGCAAACCTGGACACATTACACTCGGTCCCTTTATCTAAGTAATTAATGTAGATTGTAAATAGCTGAGGCCCAAGCACCGATCCTTGCTGCACCCCCACTAGTTACAGCCTGCCAACATGAAAGTGATCCTTTTATTCCTACTCTGTTTTCTGTCATCATTAACCAATCCTCTATCCATGCTAATATATTACCCCCAACCCCATGAGCCCTTACCTTGTGTAACAACCTTTTATGTGGCACCTTATTGAATGCCTTTTTGGAAATCCAAATATACTACATCCACTGGTACCCCTTTATCTACCCTGCTAGTTACATCCTCAAAAAACTAATAAACTTGTCAAACACAATTTCCCTTTCGTAAAACCATTCTGACTCTGCCTGATCATATTATGATCTTCTAAGTGCCTGTTACCACTTCCTTAATAATGGATTCCAGCATTTTCCCGACGACTGATGTCAGGCTAACTGGTCTGTACTTCCCTGTTTTCTCTCTCCCTCCTTTCTTGAATAGCTGTGTTACATTTGCTGCCTTCCAATCCACTGGGACCATTCTAGAATCTAGGGAATTTTGGAAGATCACAACCGATGCATCCACTATCTCTGCAGCCACCTCTTTTAGAACCCTAGGAATTAGCCCATCAAGTCCAGGGGATTTGTCAGCTTTTAGTCCCTTTAATTTCTCCAGTACTTTTTCTTTAATATTACTTTAAGTTCCTCACTCTCATTGGGGCCTTGGTTCCCCACTATTTCTGATATGCTTTTTGTGTCTTCTACTGTGAAGACAGATACAATATACTTGTTTAACATCTCTACCATTTCCTTCTTCCCCATTGTAATTTCTCCTGTCTCAGCTTCTAAGGGACCCACGTTTACTTTTGCCACACTCTTCCTTTTTACATACTTATAAAAACAAATTGTAAGAGCTTCTACATTTCTTGCTAGTTTACGCTCATATTCTATTTTCTCTCGCTATCAATTTTTTGGTCATCCTTTGCTGTTTTCTAAAACTCTCCCAATCCTTAGGCTTACTACTCTTTTTGGCAACATTATAAGCCACTTCCTTTAATCTAATACTATCCTTAACTTCTTTAGTTAGCCACGGATGGATCACTTTTCCCCTGAAGTTTTTATTTCTCAATGGAATGTATGTTCAATGAGAATTATGAAATATTTCTTTAAATGTTTGCCATTACTTATATACTGTCATACCTTTTAATCCAATTTCCCAATCTACCTTAGCCAACTCGCACCCGATACCTAAGTAACTGGCTTTAAGTTTAAGACTCTAGTTTCTGACTTAAGTATGTCACTCTCTAACTCAGTAAAATTCTATCATATTATGATCACTCTTCCCCAGAGGATCCCTTACTATGAGATTACTAATTAACCCTGTCTCATTACATAACACAAGATCTAAAATTGCCTGTTCCCTGGTTGGTTCCACGACGTATTGTTCCAGGAAACTGTCTCGATGCATTCCATGAACTCGTCCTCCAAACTACCTTTGCCAATTTGATTTGTCCAGTCTATATGAAGATTAAAGTCCCCCACGATTATTGCATTACCTTTGTTACAAGCTCCTATTATTTCTTGATTAATACTCTACAGTATAGCTACTGCTAGGGGGCCTATAGACCACTCCCAAGAGTGTTTTCTGCCCCATGTTATTTCATACCTCCAATACTGATTCTTCTACTTGATCTTCTGAGCCAAGATCCTTCCTCATTACTGTCCTTAGGTCATCCTTTATTATCAAGGCTACACCCCCTCTTTTCCATTCGGTGTGTCTTTTCAAAACGTCAAGTACCCTGGAAACATTTAGCTCCCAACCTTGCAACCACGTTTTTGTGATGGCTATTAGATCAAACCTATTTATCTCTATTTGTGCCATTAATTCATCTATTGTTACGAATGCTTTGTGCATTCTAATAAATCACCATTAATTTTACCTTTTTACCATTTTTCCCTGAATTGACCTTATTCCCTGATGCATTATTGTTAAACTCTCTGTCCCTTCCTGTCACACTCTACTTATCTTTACCCAAATCGCTACACTGCTCTATTGTCTTGACTTTTCTCTTTAGATTTCTAAATTTCCCCTCACCTGAACCCTCCCCCCACCCCCCCCACCTTTTTTTAAGTTTAAAGGTTCTGTACTCCAATTGGTAGGATGTAACTAGTGGTGCCCTCCAGTGATCTATACTGGGGACTCAGATTTTCACTATATTTATAAATGACTTGGATGAAGGAATAAAGTGCTGTATATCTAAGTTTGCTGATGACACTACATTAGGTGATACAGTAAATAGTGTAGATGGGAGCAGAAAGTTGCAAAGGGACATTGATAGATTAGGTGAATGGACAAAGCTGTGGCAGATGGAGTTTAATGTGGGAAAGTGTGTGGTCATTCACTTTGGATTTAACATAGATCAGAGTATTTTCTAAATGGCGAGAAGCTAAGAACTGTGGATCAGCAGAAAGATTTAGGTGTCCAAGTACAGAAATCACTAAAAGCTAGTGGACACGTACAAAAAATTTAAAAGGCTAATGGAATGTTGGCCTTGTTCATATTTCTCATGAAGTCTAAGGGGACAGCCGAATGTGAGCTCAAAGTTTGGAGGGCATTTACAAGAATAAAGACTCTACAGAGTGGGTCAACTTTTTTTTTTCCTACACATTGCATCTTCCACATATCACTGGACTGTGACCAAGTAGTTTCTCAGGACTAGGAAAAGTGTCATCAACTGTTAAGTCTTAACAGTAATATTTAATGAAGATAAGTGCAAAAATCCACATTGCTTTCTTACATTGTCAGCACTTCACAAAAGAACAATCTAAATTTTTACTAAATTTTACAGCAGTACTTGATTGGAAGTAAGCTAATATAGTCAAGTAAAGGGATTGTTTTCTCATTGCCTAACCAGAGCAGCTACTGACCAATTACACCAATATCTGGTACTAAAATCGATAATAGAATCGATCAGGAGCAAACCTGAGGACTGTGTGTACAAGGATAAACTGGTAAAAAAGCTTTAGAAGGGGAAGATCCTGCCAGTCAACCCCCTCAACATTTTTGAGGCTGTAACACTCCAAGTGGATAGTGGAAAATAGTATCACATTTGGTTTCTAAAAGGGCACTGATAAATTTCCTCATAAAAGATAAACTACTGAAACTAAAAGCAGTGGAAATTCAAGGTAAAACCTGGTGTGAATAAGGAATTGGTTGAAGGAAAAAAGTAGCAGGTACTTGTTAGGGGACTGATGTCAAGGAATGGAGTGCAGCAGAGATTGATGCAGAGACCTCTGTTTTTTGTAAACTGTTAATATTCAAAATTCAAAGCAATTATTCAAATGTGTAGATGATATTAAACTGATGGTGACAAGCAGAAGCAATTGAATTGGAGGAAGCAGCTATGAACTTACAAAAAAAGTTAGGTAAAATGTGCAAATGGACACGAAGGCTGATGAAATAATATGGAAAAGTGCAAGCCATTACACACAAGAGTGTGTCATAATTATACAATGAACGTTGCAGACTGGCGAAAGGTTAAAAGGAAAGGGATCAAGGCATGGATTTCACACTTATTCTCAAATCACTGTGGAGCAGTAAGAAACAGAATAAAGACTCTACAAATTCTTCAAAACGTATTTCTTCAAAGTACAATAATCAGCAAGACTTATGGATAAACCAGACTTCTATACCCTTCCCAACCTGATGTATGTACATGGGTGAGGTTATATTCCTACTCATCCCATGACATTTAGATTTAATCAAAACTGAACTCAAGATTACAGGAAAAAAACCCAGAGCTTTCGTAGAACACCCTGGGTCTCCAATAATAGATTCCATCACCCATACAGAGGACTTCACATTAATAAGCAAGTTGATGTACATTGCCTGTGGCTCACACCTACCAAGGCCTAAACAATGCACCTTTGAAATACTAGTGGAAAACACTGTTTATTTGCTTAATTACCAGATTAAGTTGGCCATTTGCCATATAGAAAAAAAAACTCCAGCCTCCATTTCAAAGTTTAGTCAGAAAGTTCAGCTTATTTTAATTCTAGTTATTTCTAAAACAAGTTTACCACGAATACCCTTTAGAGAAAGAACTTGGATTTTTATAGTGCCTTTCACGACCTTAGGCCGCAAAGCCCTTCAAAGTCAATGAACTACTTTTGAAGTGTAGTCACTGTTGTAACATAGGGAAACATGGCAGCCAATTTGCACACAGCAAAGTCCCACAAATAGCACTGAGATGAGCGATCAGATAATCTGTTTTAGTGACATTGGCCGAGAGACTGATGAAAGACAACATCTCCGACAACACAGCATTTCCTCAGCGCTGCTCTGAAGTGTCAATCTAGATTATGTGCTCAAGTCACTGGAGTGGGGCTTGAACCCATATGCATGAAGCCACCCCTTTGACCATGCCATCTCACGTGGCCTCTCTACTCCCATGGCGTTATCATAGACAAGGTCATTTCCGACCACATCCCCCTACCCATTTCAACCCACTGCCTTGTCCGTACACCAGTGGAAAAAACATTCCCTCACCACCTTCAATGCCCTTGTCCTTTACCTTTATTCTCTCCCTACCTGGTTGTTCCCACTAGTCTGGCCCCCATTACTCAAATCTAAGGGGCATAGATATATGACATACAACGGATATAGCCATCTATCATCAGATCTGGCTGGACCACATCATGCAGTATCGGGCCTCGTTCTCCTCTGCCAAAACCATCCACTACTCCAGAATCATCCTGGAGAACAACTATCAGCTTTTTTTCCACCACCAATAATCTCTCTAAACCGCTCTCACATCCAATAAATGCAAGCAGCTCATGGACTTCATCACCAAGATTATCATCCATTCAACTGCCTCTGCTGCATCCCCGCTTTCCCAACAAGCCAAATCTCCCTCAAGGCTCAGTCGTGTCCTAGTCCCGCATTTTCCCTAGTTTTTCTCCCATCTGTCCTCGTGCCCTCTCCGAATCATCTTGTCCATGAAACTGAATTCCTGTTCCCTTGGCCCTATTTCCACTAAACTGCTGACCACCCAACTTCCCTTCCTGGCCAGTATGCTAGCTGACATTTTAAATGGTTCCCCCATCTAACACTATACCTCTCCCTTTCAAATCTGCTGTCATCACCCTCTTCCTCAAACAGCCCAACCTCGACTTCTATGCTCTTGCAAACTACTGCTCCATCTCCAACCTCCCTTTCCTCCAGTCCTTGAAAATGTTGTCACCTCCCACCCAAATCCATGCCTATCTTTACTACAACTCCATGTTTGAATCTGTCCAATCAGGTTTCCACCCCTGCCACAGAACTAAACCAGCTCTAATAAGTCATAAATGACATCCTCCGTGACTGTGGCACACTATCCCACCTTGATCTTCTCAACCGCTCTGCAGCCTTTGACATGGTTGATCACAGCATCCTCCAACGCCTCTCCTCGATTGTGCAGCTAAGTTGGACTGCCTGCCCTTGATTCTATTACCTGATAGAAACCAGAGCATCTCCAGCAATGGTTCCTCTCTCCTCTTTGCCCACCCCCCCCTGCTTCAGACTACATCTTTGATTATGCTCAGTGACTAAGTACTGCACCACATTCTGTGAAATCAGAACCATCACACCATTTCCAGCAATTTTATGTTTCATATCAGCATTCAATCTCTCCTTTAATATTAGCAATTACTTGCTTTGTGGCCTGTATTATTCTACAACACCTAATTTCCCTTGAATTGTCAGAGATCTGCTGGGTTGCATCCAGTCAGCTAGTTCAGTGAATTGCCCCAAGAGTCAGTCCCCCTCTATATTTGTGCCACATACTTATTGACTCACTCAGGATGTTTGACTCAGGCTCCAAATCCTTCAATCAAAAAACTATATCCTTAAATCATCTGGAACCATTGCCTAGTATCAGGTTGGGCCAGTAGTTCTGATGAAAGCTGCCATTTTTGCCTACATAAAAGTCACTACACTTCAAAGTAATCCATGATATGCAAAGCATCATGACAAGGTGCTATGTGTATCTTTCTTTGAAAGTTTAGGAGGTGGTCTGTGGCAGTTTCTACATTTAGAAATGGCAAAGCAAATTAGGTAGGAGGCTCCGGGGGGACAGGTCCAGTGGTGACAAATTTAGCAATAACTTCACTCAGAGTATCTCTTGCCATCGAGAGGGAGGGATAACTCTACCTACATCTTCCCTGGGGTGCAAATTACCCAAGTCAGAAGTTGCAAGAAGTACACCAAGGGAAGTCACAGAGGAGTCCATATCAATTAGTAAACTGAAATTTCTTTGGAGTTTGAGGGACTCAATCTAGTTTAGCGGTTACTACACTCCTATTCTTGGTAAGCTTCAAAGATGATGAAAACCTGGAAACATATGACAGCACACTAAATCCACAATAACTTTACAAAATCTAGGCTGCAATCTTTGTAGTTATGATGCTATAAACCTTCATGCACATTAACTTGGAAGAGGTTCACCTTTTTTTCTCCCGAGAAGTCATACATCCAGAAAGACATCCAAAGAACACTGCTTCCTTCAGGCGAGTTGCTGAGCAAGAACAATCCACACTGTGTGCCAGTGTAAATAGGAAGCTAGATATCTATTAGTATCAGAATCTGTGTAGGTGCCAAAACATGCGCATATTGGGCACTCGTATAAACCCTGCTATGGCCTAGAGGGAAGGCTAAGAATAGGGAATCAGCCACCATTTATATAGTGGACTGAATATTATAAACAATGCAAGGCACTTAAAGGAGGAAAACAGGTGCCAAGTATTTGAACTTTAAGGGACGTGATCAAAAGCATAGCCCAATAGATAGGCTTTTTAAAGTATGGAGGGAAGCTGCAAGGTGCAAGGGTTTTAGAGACAATGAATAAGATGGCCGATGGTGGAGGGGAGGGCAGATACACAGCAAGAGGCTAGAAACGGTTACAAAAGGTAGGATGGGGAGAGATCGCTGATGAATTTGTAAGTGAAGAAAAGGAATCTGAATTTAACATGTTGGCGACTGAGTGTGAGTGGAGATTAGGGGAAATAAGTGACTGGTACGTCGTGTGGGAAGGGATGTGGCCAGTAAAGAATTGGGCATTATAGAGCTCAGTAAGGTGGCGGTGATAATGATGAAGGTATGTCAAAAATTAAGCATTATTTTGTCTGTTTTCAGCTTAGTATCAGTTCCTAGTAAGAACTAATTAGGGATACTTCTAAAATCTAGGAATTCAAATCAGTTCAAGAAACTGTAAAAATCAAAATACAAACTTGTGGCTCAGCTCAGACCTGTTGTACAAAACACATTTATATATAAACAAATCAAATACAATTGTTTCAGTAAGTTTATTAAAAATAATCAAAGAATAGAAAACTATACATAAAAAATATGTTGAATTTTTACTTGCCGTAACAAGTTGCCCCAGTAGAGTCCTAAACACGATTCTTTTTGTACGTATGAACGTACAACCCCACAGTGGTAGTCAGGCCAATTCATTGTTCACCATGACAGAACTTGAACATGATACAGATGGTTATCCAGCACCACAAAATACACAGCACTTTCAGATATTAATTGCATAAACCAAATCTCTACAAAGTAATGTGTTTCTGCCATTGCTGAAACTTATATAGCTAGATGTTATGCATCAATAGAAAACCATTTCAGCACAAATTGACCTTTATCATTCAAGCTTTGGTTTGAGCTGTAGTGTTTGCTGGGTTTTCCAGTATGACTTAACTGTTACCTTGTACAGTAATTTCATAAAAATAATTCTTCCCCACCTCATTTGTAATTAGTAGATTTTAATTATTACAGAAGCATACTTCCGACATAAACGTAGCCTTCAGAGTTTAGGTCACCAAACTGAACTACACAATCAATATAGAAAAAAACCTTAGATTTTGTGATAATGATAAACCATTAGTAAAGCTTTTTAAAATAAGCAACAAAAAAGTTATCCAAAATTAAACTAGTAACTTGCAATTTAGTGTGGAAAAATGGTTCTTTGAAATGGTATCAGAAGATGCTGTGAACTCAGCAAAAGTAGCATCATTGCCAAAGAGGAACACACATTCAGCAATACTAGAGCTTCTTTAACATAAAATGATTGCAATTGGTCAGTTTTTTATGGATTTTTAAAAAAAATGTCACCAATCACTATAGCTGTAGCTTAGTGAATGTACTCTCAGTGGATGAAAGCTGTAAAAACAAAGACTGCATAACACACTTCCATGGATTATGCAATGCAAATGCAAGGGGATATCAGCACTCTAATTGTAGCATCAAGATTTGTGTGGGCACTTTGTGGAAAAGCAGTGCCCAATATAGTCCGATTATATGTTATAACAACGCACTGTTATGTTTTTGTGCAAGGTGCAGCACCCTGATTGCATGGCTACTTTTACTTCAGAGTACAAATTTTTGTCCAAAATAAGTCACATTTACATTGATAACTGGTATGTGTGGGGAGTAGGGACAGGAATCCACTTAATTCTGAAGGTAAATAGGAGAACCCAAGCTGCTCCAATTACACTGCAAAGATGGGTCAGCCAAGCTACACACAGCTACAGTGAAGCCCAAATGCTGAGATCTGAGTGACCTGCTTCAATGAAACACATGGTTTCAAAGCAGCAGCAGGGCTAAAGGGGATACAAGTTGTAGATGCGATCCTTGGGGAAGCTTCTTTGTCAATGTGTGGAATGATATGCTTTATCTAAAGTAGAGGATATTATATCCAAAATATTGCCCCAAAATTCCTGTTTTAGGTCTGGAATGTTAAGCCATGCAACTTCTGCTGTAACTTTACATTACAACAATCATTCTACAGAGTTAGAGAGTGAACAGAAATGATTCATTCACAGCATTTGATGATTAAACAAAAAAATAAACAAGATATTCTCTGGCGTTGTAAGAGGTTTATAATGCCACCACATAGGTATAAGTATTGAATTCATAACTCCTTGGGTTCATTATTGTGCTAGTTCCACTGGAGACTTGAAAATCTATATTAGAACGTTATGAAGTTTCTACTATATATCATCCTTTTTTAGGGGGGCAATTTGGCTAATTTAAATGTTACATCTACAAAGTCCCTACAAATTTGACCCTCATGTGAAATACATTTTACAGGTCCCCATTATTTTCATGAAATCACAGTATGTACGAAGACAAAGTGTGGACTTTACTGAAATGTTCTAGCATATAAAGCACACTAGCTAAACAAGTCAATAGCAGGCAACAGAAAATCATGGCAGTGAGCTCTCAATATTACATGTTGATATAGAAGTAACATTTTAGAGATGAAATATCCTTGTATTCTGTTGCTGAAAAAAGTCTAAACAACTTGAAAATTTTCCAAGTTTTCCTACAAATTCCCGAATGTCATGGCAACCTTATCTCAAAGCAAAACCACCTCCACAAGTGGACTTCATCCACCTATTAGTGTTTAGTTGGGTCAATAACCCTTCATGAGACATTGTCACGTTTAAATTTCAACCTAATTCAGGCAATACAGAAGGCATGACAAATCCCCTAGGACAACTGTGGTACATTCTTTAAAACATAGGGCTAGGCAGGCTGTAATTTTTCTCTCTTCCAAAAAGGTAACAAAACAGTGGTTGCCATGAAAAAATCTTGCATAGTCTAACTGTATGCATCAGTAATTTCCATTAAGTGCCAGCAACATAGATGAATTAAAATATTTGCTGTCCATTGCAATACTGCATCAAAACACTTCCTACAAATGCATACAGCAGATGAAGTACTTTTTCTTTTTTGCTCCTAATAGAACATATGCATACTGGTATACAGATTCCTTAATAGAATCAACATAATTCCTTCCACCACATTCTGTTAGCTGGGAACATCATTCATAAATGCCATTTGGACCCCAACATTAACAGGTTACATTTTTATGACTAGCGTGAACTTAAACACCGAACAAAGTTCTCCTAGTTCACACAAAATTTGTTTTGTTTGAGTATGCCTCTTCAGTGTTGCAAGGTTTCTGGCTCTTATTCAAATCAGAAGTTACAGATTCAAGGTGACTATAAACAGACCCTGAGAAAACGCAGCCAAAACACAAATAATGACCAAAGCAGAAGAAAAGATGGGTCCAGTTGCGCTAAATTCCTGTAAAACTTCTGGTTAGTACTGAGCATTATACAGTGAATCAAGGAGCCAGAACTACTCAACAAAATCCCTTACGGTGTTAGCACACTCAGCTTAAATATCAAACCTGCCAAACTAAGAATCCTCTATAAACTTAGATAATGCAACCTGGGAAAGGATTTGTAAACTTCAAAAGGTTTCCCTCCTCCACTTAAATATAACTTAAACATGAGATAATAACATCATATGAAAATTAAATAAAAACTTCTGAAAACAGTTATTGCACGAATGATACAATTTGTTCAATATGTACAGAGTAAAAAGTTCTGATATATGTATGAAACGATGACTAAGAAGCGGCAAAAATAATTGCCATGAAAATGTCCATCTAGATCAGCCACTAGAATGACCCTTGGATTAAAGTATTCCTAAGTTTGCCTCTGCTTGTGAAGAATTGCAGAAAGTGCCTATCATCTGCAGAGTGTTGTGGTGAAAGCTTCAAGCTCTTGCAGGTCTATCACCAGAGCCGTTCCAGCAGTGACTTGAGAACTATGGGAAGCAAAACCTCCACATCCAATAAGGCTTCACAAATACTTAGCACAAGATGATATGTTCTGTAGGATGGAGTCCAACCATCATATCGGACACATGCAAACAGCCAGTTGCAGATATTAACCAATACCCACTAACTGCAGTTAAATGCTGGTCTTTATTTCCAGTCTGATATCAAGATCATTCCGTTTTAATGTGAAGATTGGGGATGATTTCCAATGGTTTTGCACCCCCTATCGACTTAAACTAACAGTTATGGTGTCCCGTGTCTGTTTTCTCCTTTTTGAGTTGTTGCGATTATATTGGTTATGCCCTCTGTGAATGACTGGCTGCTTCATGCTGCCCACTGAATTGTGACTGGAGCCTTGGTTATGGAGTCCCTTCACAGAATATTTTGGGCCACTGTGCTGCTGTTAAGACAGTTGCAAAAGACAAAAAAAAGCATTCAGGAAACAAGAAACATTTGCTCAAGAGACCATTTAAAATCTCAAGAAAACAAAACACATTCAAATTAAATATTGCACTCATACTTAATCAGAAATTACATTGCAAGCATGTTGATACAGATCAAGTCCAGGTTTGATGGCTTGTCTGTACTGAGGCAAGGCAGCATTGGCCTTAGCAATCAAAAGCTTTTGCATCGGGGAAAACAGAAATCAATCATGGTTCTCATTCATTGCCATTTTGTGACTCCTGCTGGAAAATGAGGGTGGGTATTCATGAAGCACAGGATCTCTCAGCTGTGATGTTGCAAGTGTCAAATAACCAGCTAACATTCCATCTAGGCTGATGAACGAAGCATTGCCAGAAGCCTGTGGTACTGGACAATTGCTGGCACTTGTGTACCCCAGAAATGAGCTGCATTAGAAGGACTGAGTATCAAATGAGGTTGTATTGTGGCTGTACAAGGCATTGGTCAGATCCCATCTGTGCTGCTCCGATCAGCTAATCAAAGAAATATTAGTACCCTTGAGAGGGTCAGTGAAACACAACCTCAATGACTTTGGATATCAAGAATCTAGTATAGATGCTGATCTACGGAGGCCAAAACTACAACAAACCCGAGTAATAATTTAAAAAATTAGATCAAACATCCCCTCTACATGCCCCAGAGCAAGACAACTTAATATTACTAGCCAGCAAATGGAAACCAATATAATGTAACTGAATTTCTCTCAATATGGATAAAAAACGTAATGGCTGCCTCAGGATGTGGCTGTTATATACCAAAGTTGGAAGGGGAAAAATAATGATCATCCTTACTAAAGGTTTGAAGTATTTATTTAAAAAGGGAAAGCATTCCAGATAATAGTTAAAAGTGTTACTAATAATGTTTCTACCATTCCAGTGAGTTAAAATGGGATATTGCCCAGGTAGATTAGAATCAATAATTGGTTGGCAAAATAGTAATTGAACAATGGGAGGCCTTCAATGAGGAGTTGGTTCGGGTACAGAATAGATACATCTCTACGAGGGTGAAAGGAAGGGCATCCAAAGCTCGAGCTCTCTGGATGACTAAAGATATAGAGATTAAAATGAAACAGAAAAAGGAGGCTTCTGACGAATGTAAGGTTCACAATACAGTAGAGAACCAGACTGAATACAGAAAGTACAGAGAATATCTAAAAAAGGGAAGAGGGGCAAAGAGAGAGTATGAGAATAGAATAGCAGCTAACATAAAAGGGAACCCAATAGACTTTTATAAACAAATAGTAAAAGGGTGGTCAAAAGGAAGTGTGGGACCAATTAGGGACAAAAGTATAGTCATAGTATTATAAGGTTTAGATTAGCTATGGAAAAGGACAAGGAGCAATCTAGAGTAAAAATACTTAATTGAAGGAGGGCCAATTTCAGTGGGTTGAGAACAGATCTGGCCCGGTAAATTGGAACCAAAGATTGGAAGGCAAAACTGTAATTGAATAATGGGTGGCCTTTAAAGAGATGGTTCGGGTACAGTCCAGGTACATTCCCACAAGGGGAAAAAGTAGGGCAACCAAAGCCAAAGCACCCCGGATGACGAAAGAGATAGAGAGTAAAATGAAGCAGAAAAAGGGGGCATCTGACAGATGTCAGGTTGATAATACAAGTGAGAACCAGGCAAAATATAGAAAGTTCAGAGGGGAAGTGAAAAAGAAAATAAGAGGGGCAAAGGGAGAGTATGAGAATAGACTGGCAACTAACATAAAAGGGAATCCAAAAGTCTTCTATAGGCATATAAAATAGTAAATAGGTAGTAAGAGGAGGGATGAGGTCGATTAGGGACCAAAAAGGAGACCTACACATGGAAGCAGGGGGCATGGCTGAGGTACTAAATGAGTACTTTGCATCTGTCTTTACCAAGATGCTGCAAAAGTCGCAGTAAAGGGGTAGTTGAGATACTGGATGGGCTAAAAATTGATAGAGGTACTAGAAAGGCTGGCTGTACTTAAAGTAGATAAGTCACCAAGTCCAGATGGGATGCATCCTAGGTTGCTGAGGGAAGTAAGGGTGGAAATTGCGGAGGTACTGGCCATAATCTTCCAATCCCCCTTAGATATGGGGGTGGTGCCAGAGGACTGGAGAATTGCAAATGTTACACCCTTGTTCAAAAAAGGGTGCAAGGATAAACCCAGCAACTACAGGCTAGTCAGTTTAACCTTGGTGGTGGGGAAACTTTTAGAAACAATAATCTGGGACAAAATTGTCATTGACAAATGTGGATTAATTAAGCAAAGCTAGCACGGATTTATTAAAGGCAAATCGTGTTTAACTAACTTGATTGAATTTTTTGGCGAAGTAACAGAGGGGGTCGATGAGGGCAATGCGGTTGATATGGTGTATATGGACTTCCAAAAAGCATTTGATAAAGTGCCACATAATAGGCTTGTCAGCAAAGTTGAAGCCCATGGAATAAAAGGGGCAGTAGCAGCATGGATACAAAATTGGCTAAGTAACAGAGAGTAGTGAGCAGTTGTTTTTCAGACTGGAGGAAGGCATACGGTGGTGTTCCCCAGGGTCGGTACTAGGACCACTGCTTTTCTTGATATATAGTAATGACGTGGACTTGGGTGCACAGGGCACAATTTCAAAATTTGCAGATGACACAAAACTTGAAAGTGTAGTGAAAAGTGAGGATAGTGATAGACTTCAAGAGGACATAGACAGGCCGGTGGAATGGGCGGACAACGTGGCAGATGAAATTTAACGCAGAGAAGTGCAAAGTGATACATTTTAGTAGGAAGAATGAAGAGAGGCAATATAAACTAAATGGTACAATTTTGAAGGGGATACAGGAACACAGACACCTGGGGGGTGCACCTACACAAATCTTTGAAGTGGCAGGGCAAGCTGAGAAGGCTGTTAAAAAAGCAAATGAGATCCTGGGCTTTATTAATAGAGGCATAGAGTACAAAAGCAAGGAATTATGCTAAACGTTTATAAAACATTAGTTAGGCCGCAGCTGGAGTATTGTGTTCAATTCTGACCACCACACTTTAGGAAGGATGTCAAGGCCTTCGAGAGGGTAAAGAAGAGATTTACTGGAATGGTACCAGGGATGAGGGACTTCATATATGTGGAGAGATTAGAGAAGCTGGGGTTGATCTCCTTAGAGCAGAGAAGGTTACGGGGAGATTTGATAGAGGTGCTCAAAATCATGAACAGTTTTGACAGAGTAAACAAGGAGACACTGTTTTCAATGGCAGATAGGTCGGTAACCAGAGGACACAAATTTACAGTGATCGGCAAAAGAGCCAGAGGCGATATGAGGGAAGACCTTTTTTAAAAAACGCCGTGAGTTGTAATGATGTGGAATGCACTGCCTGAAAGGGTGGTGGAAGCAGATTCAATAGTAACTTTCAAAAGGGAATTGAATAAATATTTGAAGGGAAAAAATTTGCAGGGCTATGGGGAAAGAGCAAGGGACTGGGACTAATTAGATAGCGCTGTCAAAGAGCCAGCACAGGCATGATGGGCCGAATGGCTTTCTTTGAATTGAATATCGTAACTCATTTCACAGAAACAAATTTTAATCACAAAAACGAACTGCTGTATTTAACAAACTTGCTGTGGTACATTTCTATGAACTTTGATCATCCTTCATTACCTCACCAAAGTGGCTATTCTTCTTGTGAATTTATACAGTGACCATGACACACTATTTAACCCCAGGAAATAACTGAGCCAGATTCTATCCTCACTTGATGTCTATGTACATGCATACACTTTCTAGCAGGAGTCACTGGAGAGTAATCAGGAACAGGAACCTTGGAAGTTATTTTTCTCTCCTTTGCACAAGGGCAGTGAACCCAATTGCAATGATCCACTGCCACCCCATCTGAGATTGCAAATAATGCAAAGACTAGGAATCAAACCTGAGACTTTGTGATATCAATGGTTTGGTCACATTGGTGTCAAAATTACACAGTGGGATGGTAGTGCACAAATATTTGACATTCATCAGAAATTCCTCTTTGCTATTTTATAAAAGACATTAACCCCAAAGAGGAGAATTTCAGACAAATGCATTAAGAATTTGTACGCTAATATCCAACTGCTTAATTTTAAGGCAATGGTGTTTTTAACCAATTGAGCAGTCAGTGCAGCTCTTGTAAGTCAGCTTTAATTTTTTTCAAAGTATTCTGAAAGAAAATGGCAATTCCACCAAAATAGTTCCACAGCATTTTAATACTTTCAGGCCAGGGGCATCCAAATTGTAGCATGTGTGGAATCCCACTCCTGGCACTCCACCCCATGAAGTCCAGATGGCTCATTCCTATTCCTTACTTGCTGGTTCATCCTGTTTGAATTTTGTAGGCCTGAGGTTTAGAAAGTTTTTATAACTGCTGCCTCATTTGTGGATAAATCCTATATCTAAACACCAAAGCATCATTTGAGGCACATGGAAATTAATGGACAAATGGACTTAAATTTTATGGGGCCCAGAGGCTCCATGATGTACACATATGCAGCCCATATGTGACAATAAACTTGGACACCCCGTTTCAGGCAAAATAAAATGTTTTTCTTCTTTTTAGGTTTCCCTGCATAAGATACCATTCTTCAGCTGTAACGGAAAGGAGGTCTGATCTTGAGCTTGTGCTAGATGTACGATAACCTCCAGGATTTTTTGTATGGCGAGATGGAGTTAAGAAACTCTAAATTTACTCTCTATGGAGCAAACACCTGACCTTCATTCAGTGTTTCTCTGATAAATCAGCAGACTGGAAACCTATTTTGTAGGAAATGCAGGTACAGGCCATTGCCAAATGTTTTATGACTCAGCGCATTGTTTGCCCTACAAGCCACCCTTTTTAAACTAGAAACAAAAGTATTCCATAATTATGCTGCAAAAGATGAATAGTGACCCCCCCCGTTGAAATAATTCTACAAGTGTCACGATTTAGCTTTATTTAGAGTATTTGCGAATCATGCATTAAGCTCAGTTCAGTACTAGTACTCGAATTTTATTTTTGACTTCACTGGTTCCTACCTTGTGATGTATATATAGACTTGGCAGGTTAGGGGATGCAGTAGGGGGAATAGGGTATACAGCAGTGACAGGATTCAGTGGCGCTCCTTCAATACAAACCTGCCTGGAAGGAAGTGCAGGGTGTGTGGAAACACCAATACTGGCTGGTGAGACACCAATCCTAGCCTGTATTGGAAGGTAGCAAAATAGACAAAATTAACTCTTAATAATAACCTTTTTAAAGAATAATTTTATACAAGATAAAACTACAGAGAAGCTTTAATTCTTCTCACCTATATATTAGCATTAGTCATTCTACTTCACTGTCCTACATGTTTCAAAATCTTAATTTTTAAGTGAAATGACATAAAAATTAAATACTAAAATGACATCCTAAAAATTAATAGCTCTTGAACAGCATCACAGGTCATGGTATAGAAAAACACTTCAATTCACCAAGCACTCAATCATACATGGGAACACAGACTAGGTTACACTACTCTCCTTAAGTTAAACACATGCATCATTACATGCAAGTAGCTGTATACAAGTAGGCAAAGTCAACAGCAGAAAAGTACAGATCAGAAGCTACTATTCAAGTAAACACTCTGATCAATGACAGTAGAAGAATGTCTCAAAAATTTCACTGACAGGTTGGAGGGGGAGCTGGCAAGCTAATTCTGGAAGGCCATTGCAGTTCTATGTTCAAAATAAAACTTGCTTTTAAAAGTACATTTTAAAGTATGGAATTACACAATTAATAAACACACACTTTCAACTACATTTTTCTACAACTTATTGGAACGAGGTCTTGATGACTAAATGATTATGACTGCTCAAAGAAAATTACACGATTGTGAAAGGAGTGGGCTTTATGGGTCAAATGGTCTGTTCCATCCCATGCTTTAGATATTTAATATAGCTCCACTTAGCTCCAAATAGGTCAGTTGAATAAAATGCCTTATCTGGTGTGGTACAGAGCCACATAAACCAGGAAAGTCGGTTTCAATTGCTATTCTGTGCTGAATTAACTGTTCTCAGGCAGAACCATGATGAAAGCATTATAATTGGCCTCAGCATCCTTGAGCTTTGGGAGGGAAACAACTACTTGCATTTATATAGCACCTTTAACATAGTAAAATGCTCCAAACACTCCTGCTTCACAGGAGTCATTATCAAACAAAATTTGACATCAAGCCCCAGGGATATTAGAATAGGTGACCAAAAGCTTGGTCAAACAGGTAGGTTTTAAGGAGTGCCTTAAAGGACGAGAGAGAGGTAGAGAGGTTTCGGGAGGGAATTCCAGAGCTTAGGGCCTAGGCAGCTGAAGGCACGGCCACCAATGATTGAGCAAAGAAAATCAGGGAAGCGCAAGAGGCCAGAATCGGAGAAGCACAAAAATTTTGGTGGAATGTAGAGCTAGAGAAGGTTACAGAGATAGGGAGGGACAAGGCCATGGAGGGATTTGAAAACAAGGATGAGAATTTTAAAATTAATGCGTTGCCGGACCGGGAGCTAATGCAGATCAATGACCACAGGGGTGATGGGCGAACGGAACTTGGTTCTAGATAGGATACAGGCAGTAAAGTTTTGGATGAGCTCAAGTTTACGGAGGGTGCAAGGTGGGAAGCTGGCCAGGAAAGCATTGAAATAATCGAGTCTAGAGGTAACAAAGGCATGGATGAAGGTTTCAGCAGATGAGCTGAGGCAGGGGTGGAGATGGGCGATGTTACGGAGTTGGAAGCTCAGCTCAGGGTAAAATGGGATGTCAAGGTTGCGAACAGTCTGGTTCAGCCTCACGGTAGTCAGGGAGAGGGATGGAGTTGGTGGCTAGGGAACGGAGTTTGTGGCGGGTCCAAAGACAATGGTTTCAAATCTTCCCGATATTTAAATGGGAGGAAATGTCCGACATCCAGTACTGGATGAGCAGAAAAGTAGCATGACAAATCAGAGGCAGTGGAGGGGTCAGGAGAGGTGGTGGTGGTGGTGACGTGTTTTTGGATGATGTCGCCAAGGGGCAGCATGCGGATGAGAAATTGGAGGGGGCCAAGGATATTCCTTGTGGGACTCCAAAAGGTATCTGTGTGGGAGTAGGAAGAGAATTCATTGAGGGTTCCTGTTTCAGATTGTGATCCAATGTTCATTTAAGTCCTTTAGGGAAGGGAAGATGTCACCCCTATCCAGTCTGACCTGCATGATGTAGCATAATTGGTTCGGTCATCAGATGTTGAAACTTAGTTGGATGTAAGGTTTTACAAGTTGGAATAAAATTTATCCGCAATCCCCAGCTAAGACATAGTATGAATGCAAACTGGGTAGCTGCCACCTTATGAAGTTTGTTCTAAAAGTTTTAAATTGCATGAAGATATCTTACAAATTTTAACCTTAGACCAAATATTTCTTAGCTTATTTTTATTTTTTGAGATTAAAATTCCTTACATCAATACTTTGATAGACACAAAATGTCTAAAATTAAAACAAATTCCACCAGATGAGTCTCTGGATTACCAAGAATTCTGTAAATTAGGAATGCCGTGTGCTTCTACACATTGCCGCTTTATAACACCCAGCATTTCAAAGTTTAGACAGGGGTGGCCAACGAGCGAATAGTGAACAGTATGAAGCTTCTGTTAAAGTAGTACTGTTTTTTTTTCCCTCCTTTCAATTTTGCTGTGATGCAGTTCTAGTCTCTCCCTTATAATTGGCTGTAGTGCAACTATTTTAGCCCCTCCGCTGTTGGGTGAACCAGTTCTGTCATAACCCACTGCTTGCGACTGCCATGCTCAATGCACTGAGCGTTGTTGAACAAGGAGTGAGGAATGTGACTGATCGGGCACCAGACAGAGGAGCCTGGAGCATTGTCGAGCGGTGAATAAAGTGGAGAGTCATAGATTCATAGAATGGGCCAGATGGCCTCCTTCTGTGCCGTAACCATCAAGCCTGCAGAGAGCCAGCGCAAGAGCAATCCAGCTAGTCCCACTCCCTCGCTCTTTCCCTGCAAATTTTTCTCCTTAGGTACCTATCTAATTTCTTTCTAAAAGCCACAATTGACCCTGCTTCCACCCCCTTTCAGGCAGTGCATTCCAGATCCTAACCACTCGCTGCATAAAAAAGCTTTTTCTCATGTCGCCTTTGGCTCTTTTGCCAATCACCTTAAATCTGTGTCCTCTGGTTCGTGACCCTTCCGCCAATGTCAACAGTTTTTCTTCATTTACTTTGTCTAGACCCTTCATGATTTTGAACACCTCTATCAAATCTCCTCTCAACCTTCTCTGCTCTAAGGAGAACAATCCGAGCTTTTCCACTCTATGTAACTGAGGTCCCTCATCGCTGGAACCATTATAGTAAATCTTTTTTGCACCCTCTAAGGCCTTCACATCCTTCCTAAAGTGCGGTGCCCAGAATTGGACAATACTACAGTTGCGGCCGATCCAGTGTTTTATAAAGGTTCAACATAACATCCTCGCTTTTGTACTCTATGCCTCTATTTATAAAGCCCAGGATCCCGAATGCTTTTTTAACCACTTTCTCAACCTGCCCTGCCACCTTCAACAATTTGCGCACATATACCCCCAGGCCTCTCTGTTCCTGAACCCTTTTTAGAATTCTACCATTTAGTTTATATTGCCTCTCCTCATTCTTTTCCTGCCAAACTATATCACCTCGCACTTCTCTGCGTTAAATTTCATCTGCCACGTGTCCGCCCATTCCACCAGCCTATCTATGTTCTCTTGAAGGCTATCACTATCTACTCACTGCTCATTACACTTCCATCTGCAAATTTTGAAATTGTGCCCTTACACCCAAGTCCAAGTCATTCATATATATGTCAAGAAAGTCAAACATGGTCACTTTATTGCTAGGATGTGAAGAGGTCAAGATGATTTTAGGCTTCGAAAATATCTGAGAAAAAGAATGGTGTTTCCTTACAGAACTGCTCATGTTATTTAAGTTGTTTTAAGTGTTGATAATGGATGTTGGGGGGTTTCAACCTCATAACACATTAATCTACTGACTTAGTCATTCAAAATCAGGGACACTCGACAATATACAGTTCTGAATCTTTGAGATGTTAATTGTTCTGCTTTATTGAATTTCTGTTGAGAAATAAAATGAGACTGGCTGTAGAATAAATATTTAGCAAAATTCACAGAATAGTCCTCCTTGGAATAGAGGAGAGAAATGGCAACAGGAAACGGAGTGAAGTTGCACAGGACGTGGCACACGACTGCTTTAAATGTTGGAGTCTCCAGAGCTGACGGCAGCGGATGCTCACTTTTAAGCATCGCTCTTCCAGAGCCCAAACTGTAATGTACAAGGGCCTGAAAATTAGTGTTTTATTTTACTAGCTCATGCTCTGAATGATTGGCCACCCCTGGTTTAGATGTTTGCAAATGTGACAGCAAGACCTGCTTATTTTGAAAGCTGAAAAGGGAGATTCAAGTACTCAAAGGACAACAGCTTTCTCACCTGAGTATTTGAAGCCACTATCAATGCACTGGTTATGTTTGGCTGTGGTTTCCCACTTGGGATGGGCAGTGTAGGTGCTAAAGTTGCCATCAAAGGAGCTAATGCTGGAATGCCAAAGTGGTGAAGGTTTGGAGTTGTGCATGGTGTAGAATCAGAATCCTGTCAAAAGCACCATTAAAAATACTTTCACAGTGCTATTGTAACCAATTATTTCAATATATTAGTATTTTAATACAAATTTGTTCCAACAAGATCAGATTTAAATCACGAATCAATAGATGTGCAATTAATGACCCATTATTCTAAACAATTCATACGTTGTGAATACTAAACTGTATTTTAGCAGCAATTTTGAATACAATATTCAGCACAAGCCCCATTATTAACAAATATAGTTTAGTTGGAAGACTGTACTTACTATATCACTTCCAGACAGTGATGAAGCTGATGAAGAGGAGGCAGAGGAAAGCTGCTGTGGGCTGGACAGAGACATAGGCGATGCTTGGCTGTAGGGAGATTCAGAATCTCTGCTTTGTTGCTGTTCTCTGGTAACGTTACCAGTCTTATCCACTGGTTCAATCATAACACCATTATCTGATTAGAAGGAAAAAAAAGATGACCATATAGAAATATGTTAGACCAGCAGTAGCTTAGAAAATGCTCCAAGTAGATGTTTGTATTTGAATCAAGTTTTCCTTCACACAAAGGTGGGCAATCATCCCACACCAGTAAGTCAGAAAGGGAGTGATGCCCCAATACCAACTTGACTTGACTATGTATATAGGCATTACAGTGCCTTGCAATAATGATTTTACACCAGAAGACAAAGTTGGCAGCAAAGCGCAGTACCTCAAAATGATAGAATATAGCTTTAATCCTATTACTGTGCAAGATTAAACCTCAGTTAAGCATCTGTGAGGAAGAAGGAGAAAACACAAAGCTCTGAAGTTGCATTTCTTTGTTAATCTAGCTCAACTGTGAATAGGAAGTTTCTGGCAGAATGTTAAAAAATGAAGCCCTTGGAAAATTCTCCCCTTTTCCACCTACTATGCTTTTATTATTTTGGTGACTTTTTTTAATGCACATCAAGGCAAGGCAAGGAGTATTTATCCACTTTAGGCACCCAGTGCTAATATGTAGCATAGCCAGTTGCAGAATAGAGATCCCTCTGTCATGAAGTGGATGCTCTAGAAAGACTTAAGTTTACCAGGGATATGGGTCAGACAATTTTGTTGGCTTCCTCCAAAGGAAGCCCTCACTAACTGACTATCTAACGGGCATATGGTACATGAACTAACCCAAAAAATAGTATCAGTATTAGATTCTTACTATCAGATGAATTTCTTGCATCTGATTAGAAAGAAATTGCTGCCCATCTGTGAAGCACATCCCTCTTTCAGACATACTATGTGTATCATGGAAGATGGTAATTTTTGACATATTACTTGACAATGTGGGCACACAGCCTTGCTTTCCTACTCTCAGTCCAAATCATAATCCTCTACAGATCAAGTCGATGGACCACCTCTCCCAGGCCACTGTCAATTCTGCTGTAAGACAGTGACCTGGTAATCACTTTGCTATTCTTCCTTCCTCCCTCGTGTAAAAATGCACAGCAATATTCTGCACACTACAGCTGTAGTTGGAAACTCAAAGAATGGGAGTTGAAACTTGCATCCAACCATTCAGTGGTGCAGCATCATTGCCACCCAGAGTCATATCAAAACGTGCAAACACTGTTTTACAATTTTTTAGGTCCCTGATTGAGACAGCCATAAAAATAATCCCCTTTTCTCACGGGGCTATTTTCCATTGAGTGGGAAAGCAATGGGCAGTCAAATCAAAAAAAAGTTAAAAGTCCCACTGGACTGGACATAATCTTTTGAAGTGGACAGAATATACTTAAATGTCATTCATCCAAGCATCTGATGGGAATTTTCACATTGAAATCGTTAAAAGGATTATTCTACTGATCTTACTAGTGGTGCAAGAATGGCCAAGCCAGTCTTCAGAGGAATGATAGGGAGGACTTGCCTCAAAAATTAAAATGTATCAGGATGATTATGTACATTTTATTATAACCAATGCAATACATTTAACTACAACTAGAGGTCTCTTATCCCCCTTTTAACTGACATGTCTGCCTGGTTACAGGGAGTATATAGTCCCAGGTATTTTCAGTCCTCCTGTAATAGGAACTATTGAAGACCTAGAAGAAACTATTTACTGGCAACGACTTCTACTGCTGGTTTTGACCAAAACAGTTAATTTAATCTGGTGTTACAACTCCCCTAGGAAGGAAAACAGCGTCACCTGGTCACCAGCCATTAAAATCAACTTCCTCTGTACACTTTAGCGTCACTGGACTTTTATCCAAGCCTACAAAACCCCACCTTCCACTAACTTCTAACCAAATCTAAGCATCTACTCTCTTTGCCTCTGCTGAGTGAAAAGAGGTGAGAGAAAGAGAAGTCGGAGTGAGCATGCAGAGACAGCAAATGCAACAATTGTATGGCAAGAGCACAACAGCAAGACATCGAGCTCAAAAGAGTGACAAGAGAGCGCGAGCATGTGAGATACAGAAGCACAAGAGTGAGCATGAGAGCGTGCACAGCACAAAAAAGTGTGAAAGAGCGAGAAAGCAAGCAAGCGAAACCAGCATGAGAGCCAAAGAGGAAAGACAGAATCACTCAAGCGTGATCTTGACCACATCAAACATCCACTTTTTAGCAGGGTTACTAGATGGCAAGTTCAAAGAAGAACCAATTTGATTTCCCCAATCCCCATCTCTTGCCCAGAGACACCGAGGCCAATGGAAGGCCGAATTTACTGAGGGTGGAGGATGAGACCCCGGCCACAAGAACATTGGAATTGTCGAGGCTGGAGGTGACAAAGGCATGGATAGGAGTTTTGGCAGAAGGTAAGCAGAGACAGGAGTAGAGACAGATGAAGTTAACGAGGTGGAAGTAGACAGTCTGTATGGTTGAAAGCTCAATCGGGGCCAAACAGAATGCTGAGTCTTGTAGAACCATAGAGTGGCTAGAGAGGGGATGGAAATGGTGGCGAGGGGATGGAAATGGTGGCACGGGTATGGAGTTTGTGGCAGTGGCTGAAGACGATGGTTTTTGGTCTTCCCAGTGTTTAACTGGAAGAAATTATGGTTCATCCAGGTATGCGTGTTAGTCAAGTAGTCTGACAACACAGAGGCAGTGGAAGGGTCAAAAGAGGTAGTGGAGAGGTAGAGCTGGGTGTCAAGGTACATTTGGAAGCTGACCCCATGACTTTGGATGATGTTGCCAAGGGGCAGCACGGATGAGGAACAGAAGGTGGCCAAGAGAGATCCTTTGTGGACTCGGAAGGTAATGGGAGGAAGAAATGAAGCCATTTCTGGACATGCTCTGGGTACGATTGGATAGGCAAGAGTGAAACCAAATGAGAGAAGTCTCACTGAGCTGGACAACAGAGGAAAGTCATTGAGAAGGATGGTGGAGTCGACCATGTCAAAGACTGAAGTGTGCTCTAGAAAGACAAGGATGTATCAATCATAGAAAATGTAATTTGTACTTCAATTAGGGCCGTTTCAGTGCTGCAGCGGGGGAGGATGGGGTGGAGAAATCTGATTGGAGAGATCCAAACTTGGTGTTGGAAAGACTAGAACTGATTTGGGAGGCAACACATTCAAGAACTTTGGAAAGGAAATGGAAGTTGGCGATGGGGCAATAGTTTGCAAGGAAAGAGGGGTCAAGGGTGTGTGTTTTTGAAGTGGGGGGTGATGATGGCAGTTTTGTATGGTGGGGAACAGTATCCGACGAAAGGAACCATTTGCAATGTCAGCAAACAATGTTGGCCAAGAAGGAAAGTCAGATGGTCAGTAGTTTAGTGGAATAGGGTCAGGAGAGCAAGAAGTGGGTCTCATGGACAAGATGAATTTGGAAAGGGCACAAAGGGAGATAGGAACAAATTCGAAGCAAGATGTGGGTTCAGGGCTAGGGTTGAAGGGAGCCTTGGGAGAGATTTGGTTTGGTGAGCAAGGTGAAAGGGGGGATGCCACAGAACAGATGGTTTCAAACTTAGTGACAAAGTCGTCCATGAGCTCCTTGATCTTGGTGGTGAGGATAGAGGCGATAGGGGTTTAATTAAATGGTTGGTAGTTGAAGAAAAGTTTACGGGTAATCAAATTAAAAATTCTTTATCAAGATTATAGCACCACCAAAGGTTCAATTGGATCAGAGTAATGAGCTGTAGCACAAGATGCAAGAACTCCAGCTGGTGGGACAGCCCTCTTCCTGCTCCATTACCTCTGGAGCCCACAAGGATCAATCCTTGGCCCCTCCTATTTTTCATCAACATGTTGCCCCTTGGCAACATCATCCGAAAACATAATACCAAGTTCCACATGTACGCTGATGACATCCAGCTCTACCTCACCATCATCTTTCCTTGATCCCGCCACTGCCTGATTTGTTACGCTGCTTGTCCGACATCCAGTACTGGATGAGCGGAAATTTCCTCTAATTAAACGTTGTGAAGACAGAAACCATTGTTTTCGATCCCCGTCACAAACTCTGTTCCCTAGCCACTGATTCCATCCCTCTCCCTGGCCATTGTTTTGAGGCTGAACCAGACTGTTCGGAGCCATAGCGTCGTATTTGATGCTGAGCTGAGCTTCCAATCCCAAGGCACCTTCTTCCACCTGCATAACATCGCCTACCTCAGCTCATCTGCTGCCGAGACCTTCATCCATGCCTTTGTTATCTCTAGACTCGACTATACGCATGCTCTCCTGGTTGGTCTCCCACCTGGCACCCTTCATAAACTTGAACTTATCCAAAACTCTGCTGCCCATATCACAACTTGCACTAAGTCCTGTTCATCTATCACCCGTGCTTGCTGATCTACATTGGCTCCCGTGCTGGTCTCGATTTTAAAATTCTCATCCTTATTTTCAAAGCCCTAAAACCTCAGATCTCTGCGCTACACCAATTCTGACCTCTTGCATATCCTCAATTTTCTTCGCTCCACCACTGGCGGCCGTGCCTTCAGCTACCTCGGCCGTACGCTGTGGTATTCCCTCCCTAAACCTCTCCACCGCGCTCTCCTCCTTTAAAGTGCTCCTACCTCTTTGTCCAAGCTTTTGGACACCTGTACTAAAATCTTCTTATGCGGCTCGGTGTCAAATTTTGTTTGATAACGCTCCGGTGAAGTACATTGGGACGTTTTACTACCTTAAAAGGGCTATATAAATGCAAGTCATTGGGCCATGTATTTGGGAGAGTATGTGTGGGGAGGGGCAAAGAATTTGGAACACTATTATTTAGGATGGGAGGTTGGGGGGCAGGGAAGGGAAAATATACCATGAACTAGGTGAACTTAAGCTCCATGCATCTGTACTTTTGGGCAACCAGACCTAACACTTATAAGTGATGGATGCATAAAGTCCAAAGTAGCACTGGGAAAACTAAACTGGATTTGCCACTATTACTATAAACTAAAAGGTAGAGAGTGGTGGTGGGAGGTTTGAGCAATTCCAATATAAAAGGGAGGGAGACACATTGGTTTCCCTTTCAGACCAAGTATTAGAGCCATTGAGAAAAAGCCAAATATTCTCTACACTAACAACAATCCCATATCAAAGGAACTAAAATCAAGTGAATAAGGAAAGCAGATTATTGAATAACCCCCTCAGATACGTAAAACTTAAAACTTCTGTGCATCTTGAAATTGAATAATAAATGCTCTTTATATGTTTAAAGCAGCCTGGTGAATTGGAGGAGAGCAGCAGAGATTCAAGAAGTTAGAATCAGGTTTTTGAATTTTTAAAAAAATTTGTTCATGGGATGTGGACGTCACTGTCAAGGTCAGCATTTATTGCCCATCCCTAAATGCCCTTGAGAAGGTGATGGTAAGCCGCCTTCTTGAACCACTGCTGTCCGTGTGGTGAACGTTCTCCCACAGTGCTGTTAGGTAGGGAGTTCCAGGATTTTGACCCAGCGATGATGAAGGAACGGCGATATATTTCCAAGTCGGGATGGTGTGTGGCTTGGAGGGGATCCATCCTGTGGATAGTACACACTGCAGCCACTGTGCGCTGGTGGTGAAGGGAGTGAATGTTTAGGGTGGTGGATGGGGTGCCAATCAAGCAGGCTGCTTTGTCCTGGACGGTGTCGAGCTTCGAGTGTTGTTGGAGCTGCACTCATTCAGGCAAGTGGAGAGTATTCCATCACACTCCTGACTTGTGCCTTGGAGATGGTGGAAAGGCTTTGGGGAATCAGGAGGTGAGTCACTTGCTGCAGAATACCTAGCCTCTGACCTGCTCTTGTAGCCACACTATTTATGTGGCTGGTCCAGTTAAGTTTCTGGTCAATGGTGACCCCCAGGATGTTGATGGTGGGGGATTCGGCGATGGTAATGTCGTTGAACGTCAAGGGGAACTGGTTAGATTTTCTCTTGTTGGAGATGGTCATTGCCTGGCGCGAATGTTACTCACCACTTATCAGCCCAAGCCTGGATGTTGTCCAGGCCTTTCCTGCATGCGGGCATGGACTGCTTCATTATCTGAGGGGTTGCGAATGGAACTGAACACTGTGCAATCATCAGCGAACATCCCCATTTCTGACCTTATGATGGAGGGAAGGTCATTGATGAAGCAGCTGAAGATGGTTGGGCCTGGGGCACTGCCCTGAGGAACTCCTGCAGCAATGTCCTGGGGCTGAATAATTGGCCTCCAACAACCACTACCTTCTTCCAGCCACTGGAGAGTTTACCCCGATTCCCACTGACTTCAATTTTACTAGGGCTCCTTGGAGCTACACTTGGTCAAATGCTGCCTTGATGTCAAGGGCAGTCACTCTCACCTCACTTCTGGAATTCAGCTCTTTTGTCCATGTTTGGACCAAGGCTGTAATGAGGTCTGGCGCCGAGTGGTCCTGGGGGAACCCAAACTGAGGATCGGTGAGCTAGTTTAATGTCTAGTTTACTGGTTCCACATTACCTCTGCAGAGTAGAAAATTAAGTATTACAAAGTAATTTTTTCCTGTAATATTTTACAGCATTGTGCATATTTGTTTCCTAAATCACACACAAGTCACTTCCACAAGATTCTATGGAAAAAGTTCAGGACTATAGCTTGCTGTGGATTACATTTCAGCATGTTAATCTCAATGCGCTAGCTTTCAGTTCCCAAAATAGCAGAAATTAAAAGCCAGCCGCCAAAAGCAAAAGGTGGAAGTGCTTATAGAAAACACTAGGTTAAGTGGATGAGGCTGTAGGTATTTAAAATAAAAAATGATTTACATCACTATTAAATGCAGTAATAAAAGCAAAACTAATTGCAGCAAGGCAGACTGACAGCCCAGTGTAGCCAAAGTTCGTGCAGGGAGAGGAGAAAGAAGTACTTTGTCAGTTATCCGGTCAGAAAAGCAAAAGGCTCAGTAGTAGGTTTACCTGATCATGAGGTTGCAAAAGATTGCGATTTATACTTTGGTCGATTTAGCTTCAGCACATGAAAGCATTACTAACCAGAATCAGGTAATCCAAGGATCTTCCCCGCACCCCATTTCTTCCTGATCCACTCCCTGTAATCTATTACCTCTTGCGTCACTTTGATTATTCGTCCAAGAGTGCTGAAACAAAATAAATTATATTTAAATTACAGACAATGGAAATCCTTCATTATTAAACCGAGTGTTGCAATATCCTACCTCTCAGAATCTCTGTTTGGATAAGATCTTGCCAGCGGTGACACAGCATGGCTAAGGACAATGTATGCATAATCGAAGACCTGTTTGACTTGCATGGCTCCATATGAACTCCTCCCCACATCATTTCCTATTAGGAGACAATACAATTCAACACTCTTTGCTAAGCCAATCTTCAGTTCTTAACACTAAACAAAACTTTTGATCACAAAACTTTTGACAGCACCAATGAGTTTAAACCAATCTTTATAATTGTGGATAACGTTGATAGTTTCAGGGTCAATTAGACATTCTTAAATTCTGCAAATACTGGCATTTGAACAACAATCTTCCCAATTCCAAAATTTATTTCACAACCTCCATTCTAATTGTGAATGGGTTCATCAAATCACAGTTGCATGTTCCCCAACGATATAACAGTCACAAGACAGGATAGGTTTACAAATGACCTCACAGGGTGAAGAAAGGAGGAAGCATACTGTTACTAAATAATTTGAGTGTATCATCAGGAGGATTGAGCGATACTTGAGCATGGAAAAATCTCCCATCAGTACTTCTGAAAACAGCAACTTAGTTATCTTTACCAACGAGCATGGCCTTCCTTGTACTTTGAAAGGTCATTTCCCACATACAAGATATAACTATCATCCCACGGGGGAAAAAAATAATCAAAGGAAACTCGCCCTTTAAAGAAATTTGCACCCCGCAGGCAGATAATCGTTCCTCAATTTGGTGTATAGAAATGCCTCGTTCTGAACCATTCCCTTTTTTGAATGGGCAAGGCAGTGTCAAGATCAATAAAATGCAATGGGGAGAAATTGGTATGGGTTACACCCAAGTTATTCAAAAAAAAATTGCATTTATATCGTGCCTTTAACATCCCAAGGTGCTTCACAACAGTGATCAAACAAAATTTAACACCGAGCAACATGAGATATTAGGACAGGTGACCAAAAGCTTGGTCAAAGATGTAGGTTTTAAGGAGCAACTTAAAAGGAGGAGGTAGAAAGGCAGAGGGGTTTCGGGAAGAAATTCTAGAGCTCAGGGCCTAGGCAGCTTAAGGCACGGCTGCCAATGGTGGAGCGATTAAAATTGGGGATGCGCAAGAGGCTGGAATTGGTAGGTTGTAGGGCTGGAGAAGGTTAGAGAGCGAGAAAGAGAGACACACACACACACACACACACACACACACACACGGGAGGGGCAAGGCCATGGAGGGGTTTGAAAACAAGGATGAGAATTTTAAAATCAAAGCATTCCCGGACCGGAAGCCAATGTAAGTCAGCAAACACAGGGGTGATGGGAGGACAGGACTTGGTGCGAATTAGGATACAGGCAGCAGAGTTTTGGATGAGCTCAAGTTTATGGATGGTGGAAGATGGGAGGCCAGCCAGGAGAGCATTGGAACAGTCAAGTTTAGAGGTAACAAAAGGCATAGATAAGGGTTTCAGCAGATGAGCTGCGGCAGGGGCGGAGACGGGCGTTGTTACGGAGGTTGAAATAGGCAATCTTGGCGATGTAGTGGATATGTGGTTGGAAGCTCATCTCCGGGTCAAATAGGATGCCAGGGTTGCATAAAACCTACCAATTTCAGGGCGCTGTTCCCTATTCATTTCTGAAGTGGGCCGAACGCGAAATTGTGCATCAGGCGGTAGGTACTTAGACGTCTGTCTGAAACAGACATATGCTAATCAGGGGCCTACGCCTGTTTTAGCACCTCTGTCTGAAATTGGTCAAAACCTTGGTGCAGTGTTCGACTAGTTCTTCCGGTCTACAGCAGCTAATTAGCGCGCCTTAAAAGGGAACACTGGAGGCTGCCGAAGAAAAGGCATGTAAAAACTTTGCTTCTCCCCCCCCACCCCCAAACTTACCTTAACGCGGTCCCAGGAGATAAAGTGTTCCTCCTGGCTCCACAACGATACTGTGGATCGCTGCCGTTCCATACTTGCCCCCACCCCTCGCCTCCCCATCAGGACCTACCTGTTGGACGATTTTGCACTCAACTCATCTAGCAAGCTGCATTGGCATGCCAAAATGGCACCTGCAGCTTGCTGGTTTCATAGTAATGAGGCCAGAGGACCAATTTTAGACAATCCTCGGGCCGACTTTCAGGTGTACATTGTAGTCACATCGCCTATTTTCCGGCTACAGTCGTGTGCTAACCAATTTCGCCCCCATTATAGAAAACTGGAGTGCAGTTCCATGCCACAACAGGTCAGAAAGAGAACCAATCAGCAGGCTAAAAGGGAGCTTGCACTTAGAGGCAAAATTTGTTCCAAAGAGTAAGATTAAACCCAAGTTAAGTAATGGCGGCTTACCTACCATAGGCAGTCATCTTATTTCTTTTAGAAAAAGTTCATTCTCCAGAAAAATAATAATTGCTGTTTGACAAAAAATGCTGGGGGGGGGGGCGCGAAAGAAAAAGAGAAATCATGTGACTGTTATTTTAAGAAAATTTGCACAGCACAGGTAATCAACCCTCACATAAAAGATCCCATGGCATTATTCAAAGGGCGGATGAGTTCCCCTGGTGTCCTGGCCAATATTCATCCCTCAACCGCCAAAAAACAATTAACTGATCATTTATCTCTTGGCTGTTTATGGGACCTTGTTCTGTGAAAATTGGCTAGCATGTTGACCTCCAAAATGACAGCGACCACACTTCAAAAATGATTTACTGGTTGAGTGTTGCTTTGGGACATCCCGAGGATGTGAAAGACGCTTTATAAATATGATTTCTCTCTTTCCCAGGCCAAAATAAGGTTATTGAAATAATTGATCATGACAGGAGAAAAAGATTACAGAAACCACTTCTCCATACCTTCCCCCCTCCCCCCAGAAAGCATTGCCCTGTAGCTGTCTCTTGTTCTTGAATGTAGTCATGTGGTTCATTCATTGATAGCACCATTTCCTGACCATCTTTATTTTAAACATGGTTAAAAAGTATATCAAGCAGTATAATAGTGCAGCCAACTAGCACTGTTCTACGGCATACTTATAGATTGGGGAATGCAGCAGGGAGGGGAAGAACAAATTGACTCAGTATTGCAAGGCATACAAACAAAAATGCATTTTTAAATCAATTTGAAAAATTACCTGGAACCAGAGGATCTTCAATACATAACATAGATGGTCTATACCCATTGGTCATGTTCTTCATGATTTCATCTTTGGCAACGTAAGCACCTCCACTTCTTATCCTAATACCAGTTTTCATGTAATTAAAATGTCTCCCATAAAGTTCAAAGAATTCTACCAGAAGAACTCCAAGATTTACACTAGGTCTTCTGGCATCAATCCTCGGATGCAACTGCAATATTCAAGAGATTCAGGGTTTAGTTTGAAGACATTAATCTTTTACAAAAAAGTAAATTCACCAGTTTTCATACGTTGCGTATTGTAGACACAAGAAAAGACAGCTTTAACTCACAACCTTATTTTGAAGTATAGTTAATGAGCTTTTACCTGTAGGAAACTAATAGCCATCAAAATGAGGCTGTAAGAACTAATTCCTCCAGTAAAGACTTCATTCAAATCCCTCTGAAGAAGAAATTGTTTTAAGACCAGTATTAAGTAAGGCAACACTGGGTAACCCTGTGAAGAAAAACAAACACATTAACTCTCAATTTCAGACAAAAATTGCTGGAGAATAAAAATGAAACATTAAAAGCAACCTGGATCAGAATATAAAATTGATTTATAGTGCCATGAAATCCTCCTCAGATTACTGACATTTGACTTGTGGAGAGTAAAACTTGAGAAAGAACAGTGTGAACTCTCAGTAACAAAATGTTTGTTACCTTTGATGGTAGAGCCCTACAATAGATGGTGTCCACAAAGTAGCTCGGAAAGCATTCGAAAGAAGGTTGAAGGGAATGGACTTGGGTCAATAAAACAGTGGAGTAATTGCATCAACAATGGCTTAACGGTCAACAAAGGCACTGAAAAGAACAAAAACTGGGCCACACAAAGTACTTTTGCAAAATGCACACATCACCATCACAGCAGATGAAGTTTTGGAAACAGGGCTGCACTGAGGAACAGGAGTAGGCCATTCAGCCCCTTGCGCCTGTTCTGCCATTTGATAAGATCATGGCTGATCTGTGATCTAACTCCAGAGACCTGCCTTTGGCCCATATCCCTTAATGGAAAATCCGCATCGGAGCAATGGGAGTCTTTCAGAAGGGAGATTGAGACCACACAATGGCAACATGTTCCCGTAAAGGTCAAGGGTGGTTCCAAGAACTCCAGGGAACCTTGGATGTCAGGGGATATACGAGAATGGATTAGGAAAAAAAGGAGGGCTTTTGGCAGATACAAAAGGCTAAAGACGGAGGAAGCCCTAGAGGAGTACAAAAAGTGCAGGGGGATACTTAAAAAAGAAATTAGGAGATCAAGGAGGGGCCATGAAATAACACTGGCGAGCAAAATAAAGGAAAATCCTAAGATGTTTTATAAGTATATTAAGGGTAAGAGGATGACTAGGGAGAAAATAGGGCCCATTAGGGACAAAAATGGCAATCTGTGTGTGGAGCCGGCAGATGTAGGAGGGGTTCTAAATGAATTTTTTGCATCTGTTTTCACTATGGAGAAGGACGATGTAGAAATAGAAATATGGCAGGGGGACTGTGATATACTCGAACATATTAACATCGAGCGGGAGGAGGTATTGGCGGTTTTAGCAGGCCTAAAAATGGATAAATCCCCAGGCCCGGACGAAATGTATCCCAGGCTACTGTGTGAGGCAAAGGAGGAGATTGCGGGGGCTTTGACACATATATTCAGAACCTCTCTGGCCACAGGGGATGTGCCAGAGGACTGGAGAACCGCTAATGTAATACCATTATTCAAGAAGGGGAGTAGGGAAAAACCGGGGAACTACAGACCAGTGAGCCTAACATCAGTGGTAGGAAAATTATTGGAAAAAATTCTGAAGGACAAAATTAGTCTCCACTTGGAGAAGCAAGGATTAATCAGGGATAGTCAACATGGCTTTGTCAAGGGAAGATCATGTCTGACTAATTTGATTGAATTTTTTGAGGGGGTGACTAGGCGTGTGGATGAGGGTAACGCAGTGGATGTCGTATACATGGATTTCAGTAAGGCCTTCGATAAAGTCCCCCACAGGAGACTGGTCAAGAAGGTACGAGCCCATGGAATCCAGGGTGCCTTGGCACTTTGGATACAAAACTGGCTTAGTGGCAGAAGGCAGAGGGTGATGGTCGAAGGTTGTTTTTGTGACTGGAAGCCTGTGGCCAGTGGGGTACCACAGGGATCGGTGCTGGGTCCCTTGCTGTTTGTGGTCTACATTAATGACTTGGATATGAATGTAAAAGGTATGATCAGTAAGTTCGCTGATGATACAAAGATTGGTAGGGTGGTAAATAGCGAGGAGGATAGCCTCAGTCTGCAGGACGATATAGATGGGTTGGTCAGATGGGCGGAACAGTGGCAAATGGAATTTAACCCGGAAAAGTGCGAGGTGATGCACTTTGGAGGGACTAACAAGGCAAGGGAATACACAATGAATGGGAGGACCCTAGGCAAGACAAAGGGTCAGAGGGATCTTGGTGTGCAAGTTCACAGATCCCTGAAGGCGGCGGAACAGGTAGATAAGGTGGTAAAGAAGGCATATGGGATACTTGCCTTTATTAGCCGAGGCATAGAATATAAGAGCAAGGAGGTTATGATGGAGCTGTATAAAACACTGGTTAGGCCACAGCTGGAGTACTGTGTGCAGTTCTGGTCGCCACACTACAGGAAGGATGTGATCGCTTTGGAGAGGGTGCAGAGGAGATTCACCAGGATGTTACCAGGGCTGGAGCGCTTCAGCTATGAAGAGAGACTGGGAAGATTGGGTTTGTTTTCCTTGGAGCAGAGGAGGCTGAGGGGGGACATGATTGAGGTGTACAAAATTATGAGGGGCACAGATAGGATGGATACTCAGGAGCTTTTTCCCTTCGTTGAGGGTTCTATAACAAGGGGACATAGATTAAAGGTAAAAGGCATATGGAGAAGCAAGGATTAATCAGGGATAGTCAACATGGCTTTGTCAAGGGAAGATCATGTCTGACTAATTTGATTGAATTAGAGGGGATTTGAGAAAGAACTTTTTCACCCAGAGGGTGGTTGGAGTCTGGAACTCACTGCCTGAAAGGGTTGTGGAGGCAGGAACCCTCACAACATTCAAGAAGCATTTGGATGAGCACTTGAAATGCCATAGCATACAAGGCTACGGACCAAATGCTGGAATATGGGATTAGAATAGACAGGGCTGATGGCCGGCGTGGACACGATGGGCCGAAGGGCCTCTATCCGTGCTGTATGACTCTATGACTCTATGACCTTTGGTTGCCAAAAAGCCATCTATCTTAGATTTAAATTTAGCAATTGAGCTAGTATCAATTGCCGTTTGCGGAGGAGAGTTCCAAACTTCTACCACCCTTTGTGTGTAGAAATGTTTTCTAATCTCACTCCTGAAAGGTCTGGCTCTAATTTTTAGACTGTGCCCCCTACTCCTAGAATCCCCAAACAGCAGAAATAGTTTCTATCTACCTTATCTGTTCCCCTTAATATCTTATAAACTTCGATCAGATCACCCCTTAACCTTCAAAACTCTAGAGGATACAACCCCAATTTGTGTAATCTCTCCTCATAACTTAACCCTTGAAGTCCAGGTATCATTGTAGTAAACCTACGCTGCACTCCCTCCAAGGCCAATACGTCCTTCCGAAGGTGCGGTGCCCAGAACTGCTCACAGTACTCCAGGCGCGGTCTAACCAGGGTTTTGTATAGCTGCAGCATAACTTCTGCCCCCTTGTACTCTAGTCCTCTAGATATAAAGGCCAGCATTCCATTAGCCTTATTGATTATTTTCTGCACCTGTTCAAGGCACTTCAATGATCTATGTACCTGAACCCCGAAGTCCCTTTGGACATCCACTGTTTTTAACTTTTTACCATTTAGAAAGTACCCTGTTCTATCCTTTTTTGATCCGAAGTGGATGACCTCACATTTGTCTACATTAAATTCCATTTGCCAGTTTTGCCCATTCACCTAATCTATCAATATCCCTTTGTAATTTTATGTTTTCATCTACACTGCTTACAATGTCACCAATCTTTGTGTCATCGACAAACTAAGATACGAGACTTTCTATGCCTTCATCTAAGTCGTTAATAAATATTGTGAATAATTGAGGCCCCAAGACACATCCCTGCGGGACTCCACGAGTCACACCCTGCCAATGGCAGTGTCCTAGGCCCAACCATCTTCAGCTGCTTCATCAATGACCTTCCCTCCATCATAAGGTCAGAAATGGGGATGTTCGCTGATGATTGCACCGTGTTCAGTTCCATTCGCAGATAATGAAGCAGTCCGAGCCCGCATGCAGCAAGACCTGGACAACATCCAGGCTTGGGCTCATAAGTGGCAAGTAACATTCGCGCCAGATAAGTGCCTGGCAATGACCATCTCCAACAAGAGAGCATCGAACCACCTCCCCTTGACATTCAACGGCATTACCATCGCCGAATCCCCCACCATCAACATCCTGGGGGTCACCATTGACCAGAAACTGAACTGAACCAGCCATAGGTTCAGGTGAGTATTTCTACTTTTATACAGCAACTAAAATAAAAAGAAAGGTAAGGTCTGCAGGTCCGATAGCAAGTAGCGTTTTTTTTTTAGTGAATCAAGGTCCCTAGTGGAGTTAACATTCTCTAAATTAAGAACAATTTAAAGGAGTAAACTCCTTAAAGGGAGTGGTAAGTAGTTTTTCTTTCCTTTTTTATTCTCTTGACATTGTAGTTGTTGTTAAGCTAACTTAAGGGTTAAGTCATGGCAGGAGATCCCAGGGCCGTGTCATGTTCCTCTTGTGGGATGTGGGAATTCAGGGATCCTTCCTGTGTCCCTGATTCCTTCACCTGTGGGAAGTGTGTCCAGCTGCAGCTACTGTTTGACCACTTGACGGCTCTGGAGCTGCGGATGGACTCACTTTGGAGCATCTGCGATGCTGAGAAAGTCGTGGATAGCACGTTCAGTGAGTTGGTCACACCACAGATAAAAATTACTGAGGGAGATAGTGAATGGGTGACCAACAGACAGAGGAAGAGTAGGAAGGCAGTGCAGGGGTCCCCTGCGGTCATCTCCCTCCAAAACAGGTATACCGTTTTGGATATTGTTGGGGGAGATGGCTCACCAGGGGAAGGTGGCAGTGGCCATGTTCATGGCACCGTGGCTGGCTCTGCTGCACAGGAGGGCAGGAAAAAGAGTGGCAGAGCTATAGTGATAGGGGACTCGATTGTAAGGGGAATAGACAGGCGTTTCTGCAGACGCAACCGAGACTCCAGGATGGTATGTTGCCTCCCTGGTGCAAGGGTCAGGGATGTCTCGGAGCGGCTGCAGGACATTCTGGAGGGGGAGGGTGAACAGCCAGTTGTCGTGGTGCATACAGGCACCAACGATATAGGTAAAAAACAGGATGAGGTCCTACAAGCTGAATTTAGGGAGTTAGGAGTTAAATTAAAGAGTAGGACCTCAAAGGTAGTAATCTCAGGATTGGTAACAGTGCCACGGGCTAGTCAGAGTAGGAATGACAGGATAGCTAGGATGAATACGTGACTTGAGAGATGGTGCAAGAGGGAGGGATTCAAATTCCTGGGCCATTGGAACCGGTTCTGGGCGAGGTGGGACCAGTACAAATTGGACGGTCTGCATCTGGGCAGGACTGGAACCAATGTCCTAGGGGGAGTGTTTGCTAATGCTGTTGGGGAGGGTTTAAACTAATGTGGCAGGGGGATGGGAACCGATGCAGGAAGTCAGTGGGAAGTAAAGTGGTGACAGAAACAAAAGGCAGTAAGGGAGAGTGTACAGAACATGAACGGACAGATGGTCTGAGAAAGCAGGGCAAAGACCAAGGGAAGTCTAGATTAAACTGCATTTATTTCAATGCAAGAAGTCTGATGGGCAAGGCAGATGAACTCAGGGCATGGATGGGTACATGGGACTGGGATGTTATAGCTATTACTGAAACATGGCTCAGGGAGGGGCAGGACTGGCAGCTCAATGTTCCAGGGTACAGATGCTATAGGAAAAATAGAGCAGGAGGTAAGAGAGGAGGAGTTGCGTTCTTGATTAGGGAGAACATCACGGCAGTAGTGAGAGGGGATATATCCGAGGGTTCGCCCACTGAGTCTATATGGGTAGAACTGAAAAATATGAAGGGAGAGATCACTTTGATAGGATTGTACTACAGACCCCCAAATAGTCAACGGGAAATTGAGGAGCAAATATGTAAGGAGATTACAGACAGCTGCAAGAAAAATAGGGTGGTAATAGTAGGGGACTTTAACTTTCCCAACATTGACTGGGATAGCCATAGCATTAGGGGCTTGGATGGAGAGAAATTTGTTGAGTGTATTCAGGAAGAATTTCTCATTCAGTATGTGGATGGCCCGACTAGAGAGGGGGCAAAACTTGACCTCCTCTTGGGAAATAAGGGCGGGCAGGTGACAGACGTGTTAGTGAGGGATCACTTTGGGACCAGTGATCATAATTCCATTAGTTTTAAGATAGCTATGGAGAATGATAGGTCTGGCCCAAAAGTTAAAATTCTAAATTGGGGAAAGGCCAATTTTGATGGTATTAGACAGGAACTTTCAGAAGTTGATTGGGAGAGTCTGTTGGCAGGCAAAGGGACGTCTGGTAAGTGGGAGGCTTTCAAAAGTGTGTTAACCAGGGTTCAGGGTAAGCACATTCCTTATAAAGTGAAGGGCAAGGCTGGTAGAAGTAGGGAACCTTGGATGACTCGGGAGATTGAGGCACTAGTCAAAAAGAAGAAGGAGGCATATGACATGCATAGGCAGCTGGGATCAAGTGGATCCCTTGAAGAGTATAGAGATTGCCGGAGTAGAGTTAAGAGAGAAATCAGGAGGGCAAAAAGGGGACATGAGATTGCTTTGGCAGATAAGGCAAAGGAGAATCCAAAGAGCTTCTACAAGTACATAAAGGGCAAAAGAGTAACTAGGGAGAGAGTAGGGCCTCTTAAGGATCAGCAAGGTCATCTATGTGCTGAACCACAAGAGATGGGCGAGATCCTGAATGAATATTTCACATCGGTATTTACGGTTGAGAAAGCCATGGATGTTAGGGAACTTGGGGAAATAAATAGTGATGTCTTGAGGAGTATACATATTACAGAGAGGGAGGTGCTGGAAGTTTTAACGCGCATCAAGGTAGATAAATCTCCGGGACCTGATGAAATGTATCCCAGGACGTTATGGGAGGTTAGGGAGGAAATTGCGGGTCCCCTAGCAGAGATATTTGAATCATCGACAGCTACAGGTGAGGTGCCTGAAGATTGGAGGGTAGCAAATGTTGTGCCTTTGTTTAAGAAGGGCGGCAGGGAAAAGCCTGGGAACTACAGACTGGTGAGCCTGACATCTGTAGTGGGTAAGTTGTTAGAGGGTATTCTGAGGGACAGGATCTACAGGCATTTGGAGAGGCAGGGACTGATTAGGAACAGTCAGCATGGTTTTGTGAGAGGAAAATCATGTCTCACGAATTTGATTGAGTTTTTTGAAGGGGTAACCAAGAAGATAGATGAGGGCTGTGCAGTTGACGTGGTCTACATGGACTTCAGCAAAGCCTTTGAAAAGGTACCGCATGGTAGGTTGTTACATAAGGTTAAATCTCATGGGATTCAAGGTGAGGTAGCCAATTGGATACAAAATTGGCTTGACGAAAGAAGACAGAGGGTGGTTGTAGAGGGTTGTTTTTCAAACTGGAGGCCTGTGTCCAGCGGTGTGCCTCAGGGATCGGTGCTGGGTCCGCTGTTATTTGTTATTTATATTAATGATTTGGATGAGAATTTAGGAGGCATGGTTAGTAAGTTTGCAGATGACACCAAGATTGGTGGCATTGTGGACAGTGAAGAAGGTTATCTCGGATTGCAGCGGGACCTTGATAAATTGGGCCAGTGGGCCGATGAATGGCAGATGGAGTTTAATTTAGATAAATGTGAGGTGATGCATTTTGGTAGATCAAATCGGGCCAGGACCTACTCCGTTAATGGTAGGGCGTTGGGGAGAGTTATAGAACAAAGAGATCTAGGAGTACAGGTTCATAGCTCCTTGAAAGTGGAGTCACAGGTGGATAGAGTGGTGAAGAAGGCATACGGCATGCTTGGTTTCATTGGTCAGAACATTGAATACAGGAGTTGGGATGTCTTGTTGAAGTTGTACAGGACATTAATAAGGCCACACTTGGAGTACTGTGTACAGTTCTGGTCACCCTATTATAGAAAGGATATTATTAAACTAGAAAGAGTGCAGAAAAGATTTACTCGGATGCCACCGGGACTTGATGGTTTGACTAACAGGGAGAGGTTCGATAGACTGGGACTTTTTTCCCTGGAGAGTAGGAGGTTAAGGGGTGATCTTATAGAAGTCTATAAAATAATGAGGGGCATAGATAAGGTAGATAGTCAAAATCTTTTCCCAAAGGTAGGGGAGTCTATAACGAGGGGACATAGATTTAAGGTGAGAGGGGAGAGATACAAAAGGGTCCAGAGGGGCAATTTTTTCACTCAAAGGGTGGTGAGTGTCTGGAACGAGCTGCCAGAGGCAGTAGTAGAGGCGGGTACAATTTTGTCTTTTAAAAAGCATTTGGACAGTTACATGGGTAAGATGGGTATAGAGGGATATGGGCCAAGTGCAGGCAATTGGGACTAGCTTAGTGGTATAAACTGGGCGACATGGACATGTTGGGCCGAAGGGCCTGTTTCCATGTTGTAACTTCTATGATTCTATATAAATACTGTGGCTACAAGAGCAGGTCAGAGGCTGGGTATTCTGCAGCGAGTGACTCACCTCCTGACTCCCCAAAGCCTTTCCACCATCAACAAGGCACAAGTCAGGAGTGTGATGGAATACTCTCCACTTGCCTGGATGAGTGCAGCTCCAACAACACTCAAGAAGCTCGACACCATCCAAGATAAAGCAGCCCGCTTGATTGGCACCCCATCCACCACCCTAAACATTCACTCCCTTCACCACCGGCGCACTGTGGCTGCAGTGTGCACCATCCACAGGATGCACTTCAGCAACTCGCCAAGGCTTCTTCGACAGCACCTCCCAAACCCGCGACCTCTACCACCTAGAAGGACAAGAGCAGCAGGCACATGGGAACAACACCACCTGCACGTTCCCCTCCAAGTGACACCATCCCGACTTGGAAATATATCGCCGTTCCTTCATTGTCGCTGGGTCAAAATCCTGGAACTCCCTTTCTAACAGCACTGTGGGAGAACCGTCACCACACGGACTGCAGCGGTTCAAGAAGGCGGCTCACCACCACCTTCTCGAGGGCAATTGGGGATGGGCAATAAATGCTGGCCTCGCCAGCGACGCCCACATCCCGTGAACGAATAAAAAAAAATGTGAGTACCTACCCATTATCCCTACTCTGTCGCCTTTCACTCAGCCAACTTCCTAACTAAGGAACTTGATGGAAATGTTTGCATATTGTGAATACCCTCCATTTTCATCATTTCAAAAAAACTTTTGCAAACTCTTCCAAAATTACTTTCTAATATTTGAAAATTTTTTTGTTTTTCGGTGTTGAAGTAGTTATTACCTCAGGATGAGATTATTCGTTGTTTGCTGCAGACCACAATGCTTAAAACAGGCAAAATATTGACATAGCATTTCAGTCCAAGGATATAATAGAAAAATTGACACACATACCATAAAGACTCCTAAGAAAATGTACGGGACCCAGCCAAAATCTGTTATAACCAAAGTCCTTTGTATGCCCACTAATATAGAAACCTGCTTCATTGTGCTCAATACAGCCACTGGTATGAAAACTGTTTGGTGATTTCGAAATCAAATGTTTGAATCTCTCCAAATCAGATTTCCACCCTGCCACAGGACTGGAACAGCCCTATCAGAGTCACAAATGACATCCTCTGTGACCGTGGTGCACTATCCCTCCTCGTCCTTCGTGACCTCTTCGCTATCTTTGACAGTCGACCACATATACACTTACAACATCCAGCTCTACTTCTCCAACACCATTCTCGACCCCTTCACTGCCTCTGTGCGGTCAAACTCCTTGTCCAACATGACACGAGGAAGTTAAGACCCATCCAACAAGTTAAACATTGGGAAGACCAAAGCCATCATCTTTGGACCCCGCCACAAATTCCGTACCCTCACCACCGATTCCATCCTCCTCCCAAACCAATGTCTCAGGTTGAATCAGACGGTTTGCAACTTTAGCTTCCTATTTGACTTCCGACCATATAGTCTCTCCATCACGAAGGCCGCCTTCTTTCATCTCCATCGCCCGGCTCAGTCCATCTGCCACCGAAAGCTCCATCCCTGCCTTCATCGCTTCAAGCTCCAACTATTGCAATGATCTCCTGTCCGAACTCCCATCCTCCACTCTTCATAAACTCGCTGACCTACATTGGCTCCTGTTCGCCCAATACCTCAAATTTAAAACCCTACATGACCTCTACTCTCCCTATCTCTGTACCTCCCCAACTTCAGGCGTACAACCCTACAAGAACTCTGCATTCCTCCAACTCTAGCCTCGTGCATCCTCCACTTCCTTTACCACACCACTGGGTCCGTGCCTTCAGCCACCTAGACCCTATGCTCCAAAATTTCCTCCCCAAACCTCTCTGACTCTATCTTTCAGTCCCTGCCACAAACTCCATTCCCTAGCTGCTGACTCCATCCCTCTAACTGGCCACTGTCTTAGGCGGAACTATGCAGTTTGCAACCTTGGCACCTATTTGACCCTGAGATGACCTACCGACCACAAATCCACTCCATCACCAAGACTGTCTACTTGCACCTCCATAACAATCGCCCTTCTCTGCCCCTGCTTCAGCTCATCTGCTGCTGAAACCCTCATCCATGCCTTTGTTACCTCTAGACTTGACTATTCCAATGCTTTCCTGGCTAGCCTCTCATCTTCCACCCTCCATAAACTTGAGCTCACCCAAAGCTCTGCAGCCCGTATCCTAATTTGCACCAAGTCCTGTTCACCAATCACCCACTTGCTCGCTGACCTACGTTGACTCCCTACCCGGGAACACCTCAATTTTAAATTCTTATCCTTGTTTTTAAATTCCTCCATGGCCTCACCCCTCCCTATCTTTGTGACCTCCTCCAGCCCTACAACCCTCCGAGATCTCTGCGCTCCTCCAATTCTTACCTCTTGTGCATCCCCGATTTTAATCACTCCACCATTAGTGGCCGTACCTTCAGCTGCCTAGGCCCTAAGCTCTGGAATTCGCTTCCTAAACCTCTCCGCCTCTCTCTCCTCCTTTAAGACGTTCCTTAAAACCTACCTCTTCAACCAAGCTTTTGGTCACCTGTCCTAACAGCTCACGTGGTTCGGTGTCAAATTTTGTTTGATTAACACTCCTGTGAAGCACCTTGGAATGTTTTACTACGTTAAAGGCACTATATAAATGCAAGTTGTTGTTTCCTCCTTTAAGAGCATTCTTAAAACCCACCTCTTTGACCAAGTTGTTGTTGTTAGATAAAAAGCAAAATTTTAGTTAAGTCAGTTTGGCTAGACCAGGGCCCAACGGGATACTTCCTAGGATCCTGAGGTAGATCTGGGAGGAAATTGCCGTTAACCTAGAAATTATATTTCAGGGCTCTGGAGTATGAATGTATGTCAGAGGGCTGGATAGTAGTCAATGTAGTACTCATTTTAAAAAGGGAGACCGAACTAATTCAAGTAATTACAGGCCAACTAGCTTAACATCTGTGGTCAGGAAAATTTGAGCATCTTTATACTAATAATAAAAATAGCATGTATCTAGAGAAGAAGAAAAATAGAAGTAGCCAATGTGGAATTCAAATTGGACAAATCATACCTGACAAACTTCATAGAATTTTGTTACACTTAACTTTAGGCAAGCCATTGACAAGGTAGTACAAAAAAAGATTAAGGGGTACAGAATTAAGGGGGGGGATAGCAAACTGAATTAAAATTTGGTTACAAAATGAGGAAACAGTTAGTTAAGATAAGCTTTTCAATGTAGTTGGAAGAGGGTGGTCATGTCCCACAGGATTTAGTTCTGCAGTCACTTCTGTTCACAGTGCACATCAAATGATTTAGATATAGGTCTTGGGGGAGTGGTGTGGAAATTTGAAAATTATACCAAAAGAGGACATAGTTAACTCGTAAGACCAAAGAAAGCTGCAAAGCGATATTGATAAAATGGGGGAAATGGGCTAAAAATTGGCAGATGGAATTCAATGTCAGTAAGCGTGAGGCAATACATTTTGATCAAAAAAATAGCAATTATTATATTCTGAATAGAAACTCAGTGCTGTGGAACAACAAAGGGATTTGGGGGTACAGGTTCACAGGATATAAAAGGCAGCAACTCAGGTTGAAGACACTGCTTTAAAAAAAACTAATGCAATTCTAGGTATTTTAACAAGATGTATACAATGTAAAAGCCAAGTAATGATGAGCCTATATAAACTTTAATAAAGAGGCAAGAGAGCAGGACCCGAGAAAGAACTTTGCATTTTATCGTTCGCTAAACAGTTAAATAGCCTTCAAGCTTAAAAAAACAATTTTATGTAACTGTTAGCTAACATGGCAGGACAGCTGGGACCCGTCACATGCACATCCTGTGCCAAGTGGGAACTCCAGATCACTGTGTGTCCTGGAAAACCACATGTGCAGGAAGTGCCGCCAACTGCTCAAGCTCAGTTTCTGAGCTTGAGGGGCAGGTGGTGTCACTACAGTGCCTATGGAAAGCTGAGAGTTTCATGGATAGCACATTTCAGGAGGTGGTCATTCCGCAGCTACAGAGTTTAGGAGGAGAGGGTGTGGATGACCACCAGGCAGACGTGGAGGAATAGGCAGGTAGTGCAGGAATCCCCTGGGAATGTCTCATTCACAAACCGGTATTCAGTGTTGAATACCAATGAGGGGGGAGTGCAGTCAGAAGCAAATCCACAGCACCATGGGACACTCGACTACACAAGAGGGCATAAGAAACTAACAATACAGCTGTTTAGGGGATTCAATTGTCAAAGGGGCAGACCGGCATTTTTGCAGCCGCCGCGTGAGTCCTGCATGGTGTGTTGCCTCCCTGGAGCCAGGGTAAAGGATATCATTGAAAGGGCGCAGATCATTTTGACGTGGGGTAGGGGGAAGGGAGAGAGAAGAGGAGGGAACAGCCAGAAGTCATGGTCCATGTGGGAACCAATAATGTAGGAAAAGGATTGAGGTCCTGTCGTCTGGGTTTCAGGAGCTACGAGGAAATTAAAAAGCAGGACCTCAAAAAGGTAGTAATCTCTGGATTACTCCAATTGCCACATGCTAATGAGTATAAGAATTGTAGGATAAGGCAGCTGAATGCATGGCTGGAGAAGTGGCGCAGGGCATTGAGACCAGTTCTGGAGCAGGGTGAACCTGTACAAGCTGGATGGGTTGCACCTCAACAGGGCTGTGACCAATGTCCTTATAGGAAGGTTAACAGTGCTTTGGGGGGAGGGTTTAAACTAATTTGTCAGGGGGATGGGCACCAGAATCAAACATTAAAAAGGAGAAATAAGGTGCACAGAGGACTGGGAGAGACAAACAACACAAGAGTAAGGAATAGTTCAGAAATAGGAGGGGGGCAAATGCGAGGCAGCCGAAAATGAGCTTGGAGTGCACGTGCGTCAATGCACGTAGCGTAGTAAAATAAGTTTGGTGAGCTGCAGGCACAAAAGTTGCCACATTAGACTATGATATAGTCGCAATATGTGGAAGGGCAAACAAGGTAAGGAAGTAAACAATAAATGGGAGGATACTGAGAAGTGTAGAGGATCAAAAGGGACCTTGGAGTGCATGTCCACAGAAACCTGAAGGTAGCAGGACAGGTAGATAAAGTGGTTAAAAAGGCATATGGGATACTTTCTTTTATTGGCCGAGGCACAGAATATTAGAGCATGGAGATTATAAATGCATAAAACGTTGGTTAGGCCACAGTTACCACATTACAGGAAAGATGTGATTGCACAAGAGAGGGTACAGAGGAAATTTACGAAGGTGTAGCCTGGGCTGAGAATTTTAGCCATGAGAAAAGATTGGATAGGCTGGGGTTGTTTTCTTTGGAACAAAGGAGGCTGAGGGGAGATTTAATTGAGGTGTATAAAATTATGGCGGGACTAGATAAGTGGATAGGGAGGATCTATTTCCCTTAGCAGAGGGGTCAGTGACCAGGGGGTATAGATTTAAAGTAATTGGTAGAAGGAATAGAGGGGAACTGAGGAAAATTTTTCCCCCCCAGAGGGTGGTGAGGGTCTGGAACTCAGTGCCTGAAAGGGTGGTAGAGGCAAAACCCTCAACTCATTTAAAAAGTACTCGGATGAGCACTTGAAGTGCGGTAACCTACAGGGCTACAGACCAAGTGCTGGAAAGTGGGATTAAGCTGAATAGCTCTTTTTCGGCTGGCACAGAAACGATGGGCCAAATGGCCTCCTTCTGTGCCGTAACTTTCTACGATTTTATGAATAACAGAGACCTGGTTCAAAGAAGGAGGATTAGACACTAAATATTCCTGGCCACAAGGTATTCAGGAAAGAAAGGGAAGGAAAGAAAGGAGGTGGGTGGCAGTATTGATCAAAGAAACTATTGTAGCACTGGAAAGGGATGCTGTAGTTACAATTAAGGAATAGAGGCACTATTACGCTACTGGGTGTATACTATAGGCCAAATAGTGGGAAGGGGGTAGAGGAGAAAATTTGCAGGCAAATTACAGAAAGATACAAAAACTGTAGAGCAGCGATAATGGGGGACTTCAATTATCCCAATATAGACTGGGATAATAACAGTGTAAAAGACAAAGCGGGGGGAAGAATTCCTGAAATGTATACAAGAGAACTTTCATGATCAGTGTGTTTCCAGCCCAACAAGGAAGGAAGCAATGCTGGATCTAGTTCTGGGGAATGACAAATGGAGCATGTTTCATGGGAGAGCATTTGAGGAACAGTGTTCATAATATTAGGTTTAGAAAGTTATGGAAAAGGACAAGGAACAATTAAGCATAAAAAGGAGGGCTAATTTCAGTGAGTTAAAAAGGGATCATGCCCTCGTGGATTGGAATCAATAACTGGTAGGCAAAACAGTAATTGAACAATGAGAGGCCTTCAAGGAGGAGATGGTTCAGGTACAGAGTGGACACATTCCCATGAAGGGAAAAGGAAAGACGTCTGAAGCTAGAGCTCCCTGGATGACTAAAGATAGAGATTAAAATGAAACAGAAAAAGGAGGCTTATGACTTACACAAATCTTTGAAGGTGGCAGGACAAGTTGAGAAGGCTATTAAAAAAGCATATGGGATCCTGGGCTTTATTAATAGAGGCGTAGAATACGAAAGCAAGGAAGTTATGCTAAACCTTTAAAAAAAACACTGGTTAGGCCTCAGCTGGAGCAGTGTGTTCAATTCTGACCACCACAGTTTAGGAAGGATGTCAAGGCCTTAAGAGAAGGTGCAGAAGAGATTTACCAGAATGGTACCAGGGATGAGGGACTTCAGTTATGTGGAGAGACTGGAGAAGCTGGGGTTGTTCTCCTTAGGGAGGTGAAAGTTAAGAGGTGTTCAAAATCACAAACAGTTTAGATACAGTAAATAAAGGGAAACTGTTTCCAAACTTATGATATACTTTTTTTTGACCAATGTACAATTTCACTTGCCAGTTCTCTGCCCAAATTCATAAAAGACCTTAATTCATCTGCAACGTCAAATTGTACTTTTCTCTTTTGTCAAAAAATCTCAAGTTTGCATTGGTTTTGATATTTGTATCATTGACATAAATTAGAAACAATAGGGGTCCAAGCAGGCCATTGTAGGTCTCCAATCAACAGCTTAAGTCTGACATGACAACGCTGACAGGTACTATTTCCTTGCTTTCAAACCACATGCTTTATCCTGGATTCCTGTGGCTTTTAGTTTAAATATCAGTCTTTGGTATCAAACATGAAAATCTTTCTGAAAGGCGAAATAAATTATATCATAGGGAGCTCTCTAATCCACAATATCCTCAAAGTCAATGATATTTAGGATGTTTACCTAGGAACATAGAAATTGCTAGATAAATATAGACCTACATCTAGTTCTCTTTCTACCTTACTGGTTATCGCATGAAACAATAATAGTTGTTGATTAATAATAGTAATCAATTTCTATCAATTAGCCTACAACAGACCCATACATGAAGCGAGGAAAACTCGCAGTGGTAGAAAGCTTTGGGAACTATAGATCCAAAGTCACCTTTGTCCCAAGCATGCTACACTTACCATATGCCATGTTTCAAATCACTCATATAATGTATCCCAATCCATATAATCTAATTTACATTTGAATGAATCAACACTGCCAGCTTCCACTGTCTCCCCAGGGAGCATGTCCAGGTTTGATAGCATAGTGGTTATGTTACTGGACGAGTAATCCAGATGACTGGACTAATAATCCGGAGTCATGAGTTCAAATCCCACCACGGCAGCCGGGGAATTTAAATTCAATTAAATAAAATCTGGAATTAAAAAACTAGTATCAGTAATGGTGGCCATGAAACTACCGGATTGTCGTAAAAACCCATCTGGTTCACAAATGCACTTTAGGAAAGGAAACCTGCAGTCTTTACCCAGACTGGCCTATATGTGACTCCAGACCCACACCAATGCGGTTGATTCTTAATTGCCCTCTGAAATGGCTTGCCAGCCACTCAGTTGTACAATCTCGCTAAAAAGTCATAAGAATAAAACCGGACGGACCACCTGGCATCGGACCACGAGGCACCGGACACGACAAAGGTAAACCGAGCCCAGTCGACTCTGCAAAGTCCTCCTCACTAACATCTGGGGACTTGTGCCAAAATTGGGAGAGCTGTCCCACAGACTAGTCAAGCAACAGCCTGACATAGCCATACTCTCAGAATCATACCTTTCAGCCAATGTCCCAGGCTCTTCCATCACCATCCCTGGGTATATCCTGTCCCACCGGCAGGACAGACCCACCAGAGGTGGCGGTACAGTGATATACAGTCAGGAGGGAGTGGCCCTGGGAGTCCTCAACATTGACTCTGGACCCCATGAAATCTCATGGCATCAGGTCAAACATGGGCAAGGAAATCTCCTGCTGATTACCACCTATCACCCTCCCTCAGCTGATGAATCAGTCCTCCTCCATGTTGAGCACCACTTGGAGGAAGCACTGAGGGTAGCAAGGGCACAGAATGTACTCTGGGTGGGGGACTTCAATGTCCATCACCAAGAGTGGCTCGGTAGCACCACCACTGACAGAGCTGGCCGAGTCCTGAAGGACATAGCTACCAGACTGGGCCTGCAGCAGGTGGTAAGCGTACTAACACGAGGGAAAACCGAATTGACCTCGTCCTCACCAATCTACCTGTCGCAAATGCATCTGTCCATGACAGTATTGGTAGGAGTGACCACTGCACAAGTCCTTGTGGAGACGAAGTCCCGTCTTCGCACTGAGGACACCATCCAACATGTTGTGTGGCACTGCCATCGTGCTAAATGGGATAGATTCAGAACAGATCTAGCAGCTCAAAACTGGGCGTACCTAAAAATGAGGTGCCAACTTGGTAAAGCTACAACTCAGGACTACATGCATGCTAAAGCAACATGCTGTAGACAGAGCTAAGCGATTCCACAACCAACGGATTAGATCCAAGCTCTGCAGTCCTGCCACATCCAGTCGTGAATGGTGGTGGACAATTAAACAACTAACGGGAGGAGGAGGCTCTGCAAACATCCCCATCCTCAATGATGGCAGAGTCCAGCACGTGAGTGCAAAGGACAAGGCTGAAGCGTTTGCAACCATCTTCAGCCAGAAGTGCCGAGTGGATGATCCATCTCGGCCTCCTCCCGATATCCCCACCATCACAGAAGCCAGTCTTCAGCCAATTCGATTCACTCCACGTGATTTCAAGAAACGGCCGAGTGCACTGGATACAGCAAAGGCTATGGGCCCAAACAACATCCTGGCTGTAGTGCAGAAGATTTGTGCTCCAGAACTAGCCATGCCTCTAGCCAAACTGTTCCAGTACAGCTACAACACTGTCATTTACCTGACAATGTGGAAAATTGCCCAGGTATGTCCTGTCCACAAAAAGCAGGACAAATCCAATCCGGCCAATTACCGCCCCAGCAGTCTACTTTCAACAGTGCTATCAAGCGGCACTTACTCACCAATAACCGGCTGACCGATGCTCAGTTTGGGTTCCGCCAGGACCACTTGGCTCCAGACCTCATTACAGCCTTGGTCCAAACATGGACAAAAGAGCTGAGTTCCAGAGTGAGGTGAGAGTGACTGCCCTTGACATCAAGGCAGCATATGACCGAGTGTGGCACCATGGAACCCTAGTAAAATTGAAGTCAATGGGTATCAGGGGGAAAACTCCAGTGGCTGGAGTCATAACTAGTACAAAGCAAGAGGGTAGTGGTTATTGGAGGCCAATTATTTCAGCCCTAGGACATCGCTGCAGGAGTTCCTCAGGGCAGTGGAGGCCCAACCATCTTCAGCTGCTTCATCAATAACCTTCCCTCCATCATAAGGTCAGAAATGGGGATGTTCGCTGATAATTGCACAGCATTCAGTTCCATTCGCAACACCTCAGATAATGAAGCAGTCCGTGCCCGCATGCAGCAAGACCTGGACAACATCCAGGCTTGGGCTGATAAGTGGCAAGTAACATTCGCGCCACACAAGTGCCAGGCAATGATCCTCTCCAACAAGAGAGAGTCTACCCATCTCCCCTTGACATTCAACGGCATTACCATTGTCTAATCCCCCACCATCAACATCCTGGGGGTCACCATTGACCAGAAACTTAACTGGACCAGTCACATAAATACTGTGGCTACAAGAGCAGGTCAGAGGCTGGGTATTCTGTGGCAAGTGACTCACCTCCTGACTCCCCAAAGCCTTACCACCATCGACAAGACACAAGTCAGGAGTGTGATGGAATACTCTCCACTTGCCTGGATGAGTGCAGCTCCAACAACACTCAAGAAGCTTGACACCATCCAGGACAAAGCATCCTGCTTGATTGGCACCCCATCCACCATGCTAAACACTCACTCCCTTCATCACCGGCACACCGTGGCTGCAGTGTGTACCATCCACAGGATGCACTGCAGCAACTCACCAAGGCTTCTTCGACAGCACCTCCCAAACCCATGACCTCTACCACCTAGAAAGACAAGGGCAGCAGGCACATGGGAACAACACCACCTGCACGTTCCTCAAGTCACACACCATCCCGGCTTGGAAATATATCGCCGTTCCTTCATTGTCGCTGGGTCAAAATCCTGGAACTCCCTACCTAACAGCACTGTGGGAGAACCTTCACCACACAGACTGCAGCGGTTCAAGAAGGCAGCACACCACCACCTTCTCAAGGGCAATTAGGGATGGGCAATAAATGCTGGCCTCGCCAGTGATGTCCACATCCCACGAACGAATAAAAAAAAATGTTCCATAGATTTACTACTCACTCATTGAAATAAAGTTTCTGCAGATTACTTTTGAATTTATCCAACTTCCAAGCTTTATCCCACTTTTGGTTCTACTGTTCTGGACTAGGCGAAACAGCTGATTATGGCTTACATGATCGAGTTCCATAAGAATGTTTTCACTGTACACCTGAAGATTTGCTCCAATAGTATAGGTGCTTTCTTACATCGACTCCCGCATCCAGTTTAAACAATTCCCCACCATTCTATCTACCTATTCTGATTCCTTCATAACAATAGCCAGTGTCCCACAAAACTTCTTCAGAATACGGAGATATAAGGCATTGACACATGGGATTCATTAGCCTTTTTTCCTTCAACTTACCAACTATCTGGCCACACTTGTTTCAAAATCCTCTGGCTATTGTTATGAAGGAATCAGAATAGGTAGGCAGGGAAGACTCAAGAACACCTGGAACATTTGAACAGTTTTATCCTGTTCAATGAATACTTTGAGTAAATATTTGTTTACTTCAATGGAAAGGAAAATTTTGTCAAGGTGTGTAACGAGCGGCTGATCCGATGCCACCAATTTTCCGTCCGTAGCAAAGTTGAAAGTTAACCCCTTATTTCTTAAATATGTCAACAGGGTAGCCTAAAGAGGTCAGCTAAGACAATGGCTGAATCTGTAAAAGCCATCCAGTTCCAACTTAGCAAACTTAACATTTCTTCCATCGGATGAGGGAGGCTAGGATATAATCACCTACCTCAGTCTCTAACTCCAACTTTGCCAGTATACTAGACAGAGTTTCAGACCAATGACAAGAACCATCTGGCATATGTAGCAGACTCACCTATAATGATCAGATAACAAAGCACTGACAGATACCAAGGACGTTTACGATTGTAATGATTAGGGAGTTAAACCAGACTGCAATATGCTTGGTCTTAGTTTCACATGTAAGCTCTCAAGGTATTGTAAACAATGATTGTAATGTATTCAAATTAACAGCATACATGTTTTATGGTCACTTACTTAGTAAAGAGACTAATTCACACATCTACAGAGGACAAAAATGTGTATGCAGATGCTACTTCTAAGGGACTCTACAATGGGCAGCATGTTGAACAAGGGAAATGGTTCGTGCACGTGGAAGAGTTAAATACCAGTTACATGAAAGCAAGACATGGAAGACTCACAAGAACACCTGGAACATTGTGAACAGAACAACTCTGCTTTTGATGATTGAGCTACCAGCTGGTAATCCTTAGTCTTTCACTGAAGTCTGTGCAAAAAACAGCCAAACTGCAGCTTGCCAGTAAAAATAGAGGCACAAATCAAGGCCTTCCGGAAACTTAATACTAAGATCTGGCAGAGCCAAGTGGAGAAAAGGAATGATGAAAAGGTTTCTCGATCAAAAACCTGGAACACGAGTTTCTTTACATAAAGAATTATTACGGACAAAAGTCAAGTCAGATGTGCATCTGACCTGGATGGGTTAATATATGTGGGAAGGGAAAAATCATTACAATAGAATGATGCAGAGGTTCCTTGAAAGGGCAATGCCCCAAATAAAATTTATTGGCTTAAGAGAATACTTATGCTATGTGGAGAATAATGAAAGCTTTATGCTCCATAACAAATGACTGCATATCCATTTCATTCACATTGCCAGATAAATCTATTTTTATAAGATCTTTTTAGAACTATCCAAATCTATTAAATTTTATAATTGTAGTTTGCTGTACTACCTCTATATAAAATCCAAATAATGAATATTTGTATGTACAATAAACTGAGGTAAAAAAACACAAATCACATGATAAATCATGTAATTCCTATTGCCTAGTTTCATATTTAAAGGATATTTTATATTTTGGTTACTGAAATTATTTCAATTTGAAAATTTCAAAGCATAAACATTCCAAACCTGTGCCACCATGGACTAGCACTTATATCATCACCAACTGCACTGGAACTAAAACCACAGAAAACCATTAAACCCTCTTTATTCAATTAACTGCCTAATTCCTTATCAAGTGCAAATGAATCTGATAAGAACCACTCACTCACCATTCTTCATTATGTGTTTATATAGTATATGTAAAATATAATTGTCATATTTACCTTAATAAAGTCTTTGATAAATTGAGCTGCCTTCACACCAGTTTCTACATTGAAACTGATATCTACTTTGACTTCTGTCTCCTGGTCAGTCAGTTTTATAATTGGTACCTATAAAGTTGAGAAATTTTTGAATCAAGTATCACATTGAAGTAAATAGTTCTAAAATGATCAGACATTCTCCTGAGTAACCTACTGTAGCTTTGTCAAGTACTTTAATAGAATATGGTTCAGCAATATTCCTTCTTCGTAGTGCTTGCTCTAACAGCTGTAGAGGTGGGTTCTTCCATTTCCCAAAAACTACCAGGTCTATGTCACTGTAAAGCAGAAGACAATAGGAAAAAATTACCACTATGCTCATAACTTGCAGGTCAAAAGAGTTAACATTCTAAACTTGCATGAATGATTGGTATTGCTATTTACATAATAGTGGTACACAAAGCAAGCCAGCACAGTTTAGTATTTTTTGTGAAGACCAGCCAGCTGGAAACCATAGGCTCAAAAGTGGATACAGTTCTTTTCTTGTGAATACTCAATACTGGTTAAAAGAAAACTGGTTATATATGCCTTCCTAAATTTATTATCCATTTTTGTTAAAACCATTGAACTTCAAACTGATCTCGGCTAGCTATAAGAGAATTGAGAACAAATTGGTTCTTGCCTTCTGCCTGGCTACCCCCTCCCAAGGTCAAATGGGCCTTTTGCAACCATTAGATCAAATAGAAAACCAGAAAGTGGCAGTTTTAAATGATAGCAATTTGAAGTCTTAAGAACTCATGGGTTCAGCATAGGATACTTTATTTAGATCTGGATTCTGAACGGGATCTTGATAAATTGGGCCAGTGGGCCGATGAATGGCAGATGGAGTTTAATTTAGATAAATGTGAGGTGATGCATTTTGGTAGATCGAATCGGGCCAGGACCTACTCCATTAATGGTAGGGCGTTGGGGAGAGTTATAGAACAAAGAGATCTAGGAGTACAGGTTCATAGCCCCTTGAAAGTGGAGTCACAGGTGGATAGGGTGGTGAAGAAGGCATTCAGCATGCTTGGTTTCATTGGTGCATGCTTGGTTTCATTGGTCAGAACATTGAATACAGGAGTTGGGATGTCTTGTTGAAATTATACAAGACATTAGTAAGGCCACACTTGGAATACTGTGTACAGTTCTGGTCACGCTATTATAGAAAGGATATTATTAAACTAGAAAGAGTGCAGAAAAGATTTACTAGGATGCTACCGGGACTTGATGGTTTGATTTATAGGGAGAGGTTAGATAGACTGGGACTTTTTACCCTGGAGAGTAGGAGGTTTAGGGGTGATCTTATAGAAGTCTATAAAATAATGAGGGGCATAGATAAGGTCGATAGTCAAAATCTTTTTCCAAAGGTAGGGGAGTCTATAACGAGGGGGCATAGATTTAAGGTGAGGGGAGAGATACAAAAGGGTCCAGAGGGGCAATTTTTTCACTCAAAGGGTGGTGAGTGTCTGGAACGAGCTGCCAGAGGCAGTAGTAGAGGCAGGTACAATTTTGTCTTTTAAAAAGCATTTGGACAGTTACATGGGTAAGATGGGTATAGAGGGATATGGGCCAAGTGCAGGCAATTGGGACTTGCTTAGTGGTATAAACTGGGCGACATGGACATGTTGGGCCGAAGGGCCTGTTTCCATATTGTAAACTTCTATGATTCTATAAGTTCCATGTTGGAACAACCTGAAGAACAAAAGGGTGCATCTTCCAGACACCCCTTATGAAGAACAATATGGGGTGCTCCACGGCCTTGCATATCACAGGGTGATGAGCAGAAATCGCAGCAATGAGAACTCTCAGGAATACTTGACTTTGCATTCAACTTGCAGCACCTGAACTACAAGAGAAGGGCTAATAGATCATGCAGCAAGAGATTAGAATGGTGGCCCCAACCCTAGAGAATCAAATGTTTCCATTTGGCATTACACATTTTCAACGTAGATGCTATCCTAGAATCCAGCTTGCTAGTTACTACTGACTGCTGGAACCTTCCAGCCTGGCACACTCAAAAACCATGCCATCAAGCAGAAGTGCTGCAATCTGTCATGTCTGATTTGTCCATTCAGCTCAGTCAGTAATTTTCCACTATACAGGATCCATTAACGCTCATCAGTACTCAGAGCAAGCACAGAATGATGAAAATCCTCCTCCGGAATTTGACAACTGATTTGTGAAAGGAGAAATTGAAAGAAGGCATACACGATTCTCCCTTACTAAGAATTAAATAGCCCGTTCAGGACTCTGCTCTAGACAAAATGAAACTTGTTCTGGAAAATACCCTTGAAGTCTACCTTTGGGAGATATCCTAGGAAAGTTCCTGGAGGAATATCTACTGCAGCCACATTATGGCATCCATCAACCCATTTGGCACTCTCACTATGTACTGTGCTGAGGGGTCCAGACCCTTCTGCCTAAATCAGTGCCAGATGTGCACACGTGTCCATGAAAGATCAGGGATCAAACTTCTTTTTTCTTCTCCCCTCCAGTTTATGTAGACCACTGTTAGTCCATACTAGAGAACAATGTCCGGCATCTAGTTCTCAAAGTAGTTGAGAACCAAAACACTGACTGCAATGATTTGCAGAGATATTCCTGTGGGGATGTAAGCTAGGAGATGGAAGTTAAGAGCATAACATGCACAATTCCCCCACCTCTCCAAGTAAACGTATAACCTGCATCCACTTCTTGGGCAGGCACTATTAATCTTACCTTTGATGGCTACTCAGGATAATAAAAAAAGTTTCACTGACCGCTGCAAGGAGGTTCAACTGCAGGAATTGCATAAGTCACCATGCATGGAGCACAACGTAGATAGCTGCCATCAATAACTCCAATACAGGTATGTACTGCTGTGCTTGGAACTCACATTCAGAATCAAACACTATGCCTGGATGACCTTGCAGTTTGCTAGTAATCCATCATGCTTGTGTCTGTCTGGAAGTGGCTATTATGACAAACATCTTTTGAGGGTTGCAGCTAAGATTTCTCCCCACTGATGATCAAACCCAGGCACTGCACCATTGGTTTGAACCCACTTCCTTACAGATGTTTTGCACCCCAATTCAAACCTTGTGAGGATAAGAGGATCTCTGTCTTTGGATGAACATGGACATTGCAGAGCCTTGATGGTTACACCAAGTATGACGTAAATATTCTGCAATGCTTTTCACAGCTTTACAGACTCCCAAGTACAGTCTTGCCAGAGAACATGATTGCAATCGTCCTCCATTACAGCTCATGGGGCAACCCAAAATCCTAGGCCAGTAAATCAGCAGACTACCATCCCATTTACTTGGCTGACTGGCCAAGGCAATCGCTATTGGCCTGGGTGCATGTACTGAATCCAAGTTACATAGATGCAGATTAAAGCTTTAGGCATTTAGTAAAGATGACAGTCAGTAGAGCAGCTTATACTAGGTACTTGCAAAGTCACTGCAGCAGGGAAATCCTGATGTCGACATCAGCCCCCAAAACACACTTTAGTTGTGGATCAGGTAACCATCTTCAATGTTTCTTAAAATTTGAATATGTTCATAATGCATCCGGTTATTGAAGGGCATGAAGCAGGGCAAGACTAAACAGTCTTATTGACAGTCATTACTGAAGACCTCTTCTCATCTAAAGGAAAGCCCACTCAGCCTTACCAGCCTAGGACGTGCAAAAAGCTTAAAACCACAATGTTGTTAACGATCACAACTTTACGGCATTGAAGGAAAAAACCTAAAATTAAAAATCATGTCTGCTTGCACCAAATTAACAATGGTCGAGATTACAGCCAACAAGTGGAAAGCAACTAAAGGATGCAGTCCCAGAAGAGGCCTTGTATAAGGGAATGAAAGGGGAAGTCTGACTTAAATGGCTACATTGTATGATTAACTTTTGGCATTGCCACTGCAATCAAACTCTTATTCCCACCCTAAATGATACTATCTTTGTGATCCATCTTGCAACACTATTGTAACAAAGGGGGCAGGTGCATGACCTATTGCCAGGCCACTACCAATGCCCTTTGTAAGCAGCCAGACTGCCTAGGCATAACGACTCATTCTGTAAAGCTCAGATTGGAAACTGAGTAGAGCTGAAATCAGAACTGTGTACGCTCCCCTCAGTTCCATCATGCTGCCCAGGGGACCTAAACTTATTGAACAGAAGTTTTTTTTTTTTAGGTAATTTCTTTCTATCTTATCTTCCTCCCTAAAAAGAGATTGCAAATCCTAATCAAAAATGGTGGTGTCGAACAAATTAGTAAAATACGCACTCCACTACAGCCTTTCAACTCTTTACCAAGAATATTTGAACAGCCTGAACTTTCCTTCGTACTTGACATGAAAATTATTTGATCAGACTGATGGAATTCCTTCACCTTGCATGAATACAGAAATGTCCCTCATTAAAGGATTTATTTTAATTAAAAAGTACATTAAGGCAAAGAGTGAAAATGGTATCAGAAGCTAAAGTATGTCAAGTCATAAAGTGTGTTTCCATGATTGCTTACAAGTGACCCACACCCTATAAACAGGCTTATACAACTGCTTTATTTATTGTCAGCTGTGGCTCAGTGGTAGCACTCTCACCTGAGTCAGAAGGTTGTTAGTTCAAGTCCCACTCCAGAGACTTGAGCACATAATTTAGGCTAACACTTCAGGGCTGTACTGAGGGAGTGCTACACTATTGGAGGTGCCATCTTTCAAATGAAACATTACACCAAGGCCCCGTCTACCCTCTCAAGTGGATGTAAAAAAATCCCATGGCATTATTCAAAGAAGACCTGGCCAATATTTATCCCTCAACCAACATCACTAAAACACAGATTGCCTGGTCATTATATCATTGCTGTTTGTGTGGCCTTACTGTGCATAAATTGGCTGCCACGTTTCCTATATTACAAAAGTGACTACACTTCAAGAGCGAAAGTACTTCATCAGCTGTAAAGCGCTTTGGGATGTCTGGAGGTTGTGAAAGCCGCTATACAAATGCAAGTTCGTTCGTTCTTCTTTCCTGGGTGTTAGTATTAAATTTACTACATTGAAACACTTCCAGAAAAGATACTCCAAAACAAATTCTTTAATGAGTACAATTAACTTACTGGCATTTGTTTGAGATTACGAGCATGCTAATACTGATAATGTTCACCTACCTAGTTGGAAGATACAGTCCTGTACTGAAACTCCCAAAAATCTGAACCTGTAGACAAAACATACATGTATCATTCAGTACAAAAGATCACATTTAATTATTTAGGCTACACAACTACAAATTTCAGTTTGTCATTTTGCTATACGTCATTTATTGAATGTGCAATACCTTATCAATTTGAATTCATGGATCATAGGAGAGGTTTACTCTGTTGGGAAAAACTAAGATATTTTGCATCCGTTTTCACTGTATAGGACACAAATAACATGCCAGAAATAATTGTGAATCAAGAGGTGAAAGGGAGGGAGGAACTCAAACATTTACACAATCACCAGGAGAAAGGGTTTTGAAAAAATTATTAGAACTAAAAGCTGACAAGTTCCCAGATCCCGATGGACTTCATCCTAGGGTCTTAAAAGAAGTGGCTGCAGAGATAGTAGATGCATTGGTATTAATTTTCCAAAATTCCCTAGATTCTGGAAGGGTCCCATCAGATTGGAAAATAGTTAATGTAACTCCTCTATTCAAGAAAGGAGGGAAAACAGAAATCAGGAAGCTACAGGCCAGTTAGCTTAACATCTGTCATAGGGAAAATGCTAGAATCTATTATTAAGGAGGTTATAGCAGGGCACTTAGAAAATCTCAATGCAATCAGGCATCGTCAACACGGCTTTGTGAAAGGGAAATCATGTTTGACTAATTTATTACAGTTCTTTGAGGAAGTAACAAGCAACATGGATAAAGGGAATCCTGTGGATGTGATGTACTTGGATTTCCAGAAGGCTTTTGACAAGGTGCCACATCAAAGATTACTACACAAAATAAGAGCTCATGGTGTAGGGGATAACATATTAGTATGGATAAAGGATTGGTTAGCTAACAGGAAACAGAGAATAAATGGGTAATTTTCAGGTTGGCAAGATGTCACGAGTGGATTGCCACAGGGATCAGTGCTTGGGCCTCAACTATTTACAATCTATATCAATGACTCGGATGAAGGGACCGAATGTATGGTTGCTAAATTTGCTGATGACACAAAGGTAGGTAGGAAAGTAAGTTGTGAAGAGGACATAAGGAGTCTGCAAAGGGCTATAGATAGGTTAAGTGAGTGGGCAAAAATTTGGCAGATGGAGTATAATGTGGGAAAATGTGAAATGTGGGAAATTGTCCACTTTGGCAGGAGGAATGGAAAAGCAGTACATTATTTAAATGGAGAGAGATTGCAGAACTCAGGTACAGAGGGATCTGGGTGTCCTAGTACATAAATCACAAAACATTAGTATGCAGGTACAGCAAGTGATTAGGAAGGCAAATGGAATGCTGTCATTTATTGCAAAGGGAATGGAATATAAAAGTAGAGATGTTTTGCTACAGTTGTACAGGGCATTGGTGAGACCACATCTAGAATACTGTGTGCAATTTTGGTCTCCTTATTTATGAAAGGACATAACTGCTTTGGAGGTAGATCAGAGAAGGTTCACTCGACTGATTCCTGGGATGAGGGGGTTATCTTATGAGGAAAGGTTGACAAGTTGGGCCTGTATACACCGGAGTTTAGAAGAATGAGAGGTGATCTTATTGGAACATAAGATCCTGAGGGGACCAGAAGGGCTAGATGCTGTGAGGATGTTTCCCCATGTGTGAGACTAGAACTAGGGGCCACAGTTTAAAAATAAGGCGTCTCCCACTTAAGACGGAGATGAGGAGAATTTTTTCCTCTGAGGGTTGATAGTCTGTGGAACTCCCTTCCCCAGAAAACGGTGGAGGCAGGGTCATTGAATATTTTTAAGGCTGAGTCAGATCCCTGATTAACAAGGGAGTCAGAGGTTATAGTAGGTAGACTGGAAAGTAGGGTTGAGGTCACAATCAGATCAGCCATGATCTTATCAAATGGCAGAGCAGGTTCGAGAGGCCGAACGGCCTACCCCTGCTCTCGATTTGTGTGTTCGTACGTATGTTCAAAACTGTTTTTCAAATACAAAGGGAATGTTATAGCTACCAAAAATACAAATGGATTAAAATTTCACAAAGTTGGAACACAGAATATTGCATTGATTAGAAACACATGCATTTGGCTTTTAATTTACTTTCTTGCAGCATTATAGCTCAGTGAATAAATGCATCTTGCAGTGTGGCACTAAGTTCTGATCAGTGCTACAATTAGCCAATTTCAATCTAGGTGAAGGCACCATAATTGACTTTAGTACACCTGGTCAAGGGAGGGGTAAATTTGTGTGAATACACACAGCAGTAATGAATTTCTATTCTCCTGACATGTTCATTTCAGGTGAAGGAAAGTTTGGGTCTGCTAACACTGTCCAGAAAGAACAGCCATGTTAGTAAGCTACAAAAGAGCTGCTAGCACCTTTGGAACCACAATATATCACGAGTATCTACCTTCAGGAAAGGAACAACAAATTGCTTGGTTTACCTGCACTAGAGAAAGAGTTGGCGATGGAGGAATATGAAAATGCAGAAAATTGTAAATCTTGACTTGAATGTCAACTTTGCTTTTCACATTTTGACATCCCTCATTTCTTTTAAAAAGGAAAATATCTGGAATTTGATCTGGTTACCTTATAAAACGCAGTACTGGTAGATTCTGTTTTGAAATTCAGCATTCTTATTAGGAAACTTTTCTACCAATGATCACAGAATGACATCTCAGCAGAGTCTCACCACTTTGTCGTAAGGGTAATTTGCTCTAGTCACATTCATTGGTTATAGAATCGTAGAAAGGTTACAGCACGGAAGGAGCCCATTGGTTACAAATCAAAAGAAAAACAATGCAAAATATTTTGTATTGATTTTACATGACTCCAGCCAAATGTTTTCAGAATATTTTATTTCCGGAATCTGGAATAGAGTTCAGCTATTCAAATAGATGACCTAACTTACACTTAAATTGGTCTCTATGAATATTCATATACATGCATATGTAGGAATCCACACAAAAACACAGAAAATGCTTTGTAGATGAGGGTACAGAACTAGACGATAAATTGCTAGCATTAAAATTCAGGTTTCTATTTGGCAATTAAAATGTTAGTTTAAAAAAATTAAATTTGGTTTGCAAATTTAGGATCTCTCCTGTCTGTGCAAGTAAGAGTTAAAGAACAAGTAAATTCAGTAGAAAATCAATACTTAAGAGTTTCATGTTGTAATACTCACATCAGCTGCTGGCCAAAGCTCCTTGATAACAGATTCTATTCGTTTCACTACTTCTTTACGCATGGTTTCCTCTTCAGGGCGCGGTGACATGAAATTGTAAAATTCCGTGATTTCTTCATGGAGACTAATAAAATGAAACAAGAAATTAATTAGAGGTCGGCAACAAAATTTCATTCTCAAGGTGTATATTTTCATGAGCCTTTCCTTACATCACATACCATTAGCACGATGGTTCCAACAATTCGCTCTATACATTTAATTTTTTTTTTAAGTAATACTTCAGTTTGATCACCTACGGCAGATTTCAAAATGTATTCCTTGCAGATTGAATCATACTTTATATTAGCCAGAACCACATGTTCCAGCAGTTTACAAACCATGCTGGAAGAAAACCATTTTGTATAATATTTAAAATTATACATCTGCACACATTCCCCATCTGTACCTCGATTTCGATGTAATGTTTTGTCAAACTTTTCCTTATTATAATTTTCCAATTCCACTGTTATCAGTTTTGCCTATGTTAACTTGCCACATTGACCTCCCACCAATAGTAATGCTGCAGCACTTAGTTTAGCGTTCCTCGCTCCTTAGAATCTCGCCAACTGCAACCAAGTCCTCTGCTTGCCAAACTAATGGGTTTGACTAACTTCAAATATAGAAGTATTATTTTACTCTACTTTCTTTTTCATATTTGAACAGCCTCGATAATTCTCACCATTTTACCCGCCCAACTGTGGCGATCCCATCCCAACTCAGTATTTTATTTATTAAGCTGTCTCAGTCCTAGCCCCATGCTTTATTATCTGCCTGTGGATTGTTCTTTTATTTCTTGCTCTGGTTGCCGGAAGCTCCCTTCTCTGGGCCGCTGACTTGCGTCAACATTTCCGGGCCTCCCTTTTCCGAGCCGTCACCTTTCCCATGGCATGAAGGAGCACAATGCAAGTCTAGTCCCTGCAGCTGCTGTACAGTCTGCCACTTAATCTATTTAAGGCTTTATACCTCTTCTCTTCCCACTCAATTCTCTCACTCAAGGCCTGCCCATTCATCCAGTTGCTGGACCCCTTGTCACCCTACCAATGGGCTTCTGGTCAGTCTATCCATCATTCATATTTGCCTATTAGGCCTGCTCCCTATGCTCCATCTTTGCCATGCACCCATTAGCCAATCTGCTTCACTTGGGCCACCCCAACAGCTGTCCTGCACTTTTGCCAGATTCCTAATCCAAAGCTGGAAAACTAGCAATGCATCTTTGAAGTTTTCACAGCACTATAAGCTCTTTAAAATAACAAACTGCCAGTATCCCAGCTAATTGGGTAAAGGGAATGCAAAGGAGAAGGAGAAGGGCTAGTGGGAAGGGGAATGAGCTGAGGAGGCAAATCAGTTGAGGGAGCTATGGAGAAAAAGACACACACACGAAACTGGTTTCCCAGTCGCCCTTACGTTTTTGACATAAGTTCATCTTTTTTTTAAAAGCGGTTTGCTGTTCGACAGGCCGGCCTGATTGACAAGCTGGTCTCAGTCGGACGGGAGCAGACCAAGGAAGAGGACGTGAAAAGGTAAGTCTTCAGATAAGTCTCGGATTGCATGGATCGGGGGCAGAGGAATAATTGTAGTTCCGGGGGTGGGGGGGGGGGGGTGACGGCAGAGGAGAATAATCGGAGATCGGGGGGTGGGGGGCGGTCGCTGCAGGTAGGCTTCCTGATCCTCTGTGCCCACAAGCTATGCTGTAAAAGGCATTTACCTGCAGTTTTGGGCCTCCTCACCTCTTCTCACGTAGTGTGAAGGAGAAGGCCTTTTGTCAAAGAATACACTGTTCCAGGAATCCTGCATCCATATGTTGTACTCCACTTAAATTACAGAGCATTTGGAATTAGGACATGTGTGTGTGAGAGAGATAGTCAGACACTTCCCAGTCCTGGAACACATCTCAAAACGTACTACTTGATGTGTATGTGGAGATCAAGTGAATAAGGAAAATGCTTGTTGGATTGCTCAATGTATGTTTTTCTTGAAAGACAGCAATATCTACCTGTACGGGCAAGATTAAACTTTTCAAAAAATCTCTATCAACAATAAGTAAATCGAACAACCATCCAGGCCCAGAGAAAAACAAATGTATTATTTTTGCTTAGCAGGTACCTCACCAGCAAGTCCTCGGCCTCAGAAAATTTTGAACTTCAAAGAGGATCTCTCAAAGTAGAAAGCATTCCCCCTCCTATAATCTCTACCATCCACACTCCAATTTAGATCTCATTGCTATTCTGTGTGTTGGGGTGTGGGGGGTAAGAAGAGAAATCACATATACCACCCACTAGAACTTCTTCCTGTTGCATGGTACAGTAGCAGGGAGTCATGGTATGGCTGAGAAAGACAGGCCAACAGGGCTCTTTCTGGGTTTTTGTTGACCCTGGCAGAGAAGTATCATCTCTGGTCCAAAAGGATACTGCACTGCTGTCTCTGTTTTAACTGGCCCATTTTAAACATGGTTGAAACCACACTCAGGCTTAGTTAGTATTTCTTAAAACATTCCAAGGTTGCATCTGTCTGATCCGCAAAGGCTTGCTTGAGAAGAGGAGTTCAATCAACCAGTTTTGCAGATCAGATGAAAAACGTGAAATTTCCTAACCACGTAGAGATGTATAACATTGCTAGCACCTGTGCCTCGGGCATCCACTGTAAACTGCTGCAAGAATTTTGCCACTAAGCCAACAATGTCTGCAAGAACCTGCGCATGGTTCCAAGCTACAGCTAGAACTTCTGGGTAGACTTAGCCATATAATTTTGATAAGTAACTACTTCTGCTAAGTGCATTAGATAAAGATCATGCAGCCAGAGTGTTCCCTGCAAGTTTTTCTTAAACCAAATGTGTCTGACTGTTTTAACTCCTTCTCAAGAGGAGCAGAATTTTACATATGGAAAAGCCATATCATGATAGAAGGCAATGAGAACAGGCCTCGTGAATGAACACTGCTGGGAAGAACATGTGATGCGAAGCAAACGCCTCGCAGTGGAACTAACTGGCAGCCATAGGAGGTCAAATCAATACATACTGCTCGAGCTTGCATATGAGCACAATCAGGCAGGTGAGGTACCAAAGGGTAGCTACCGGCAGGATCATACCCCACAATGGTTTCTTACCTTCAGGAGAGACAGGGCATGGTATGCAGAAAAGATGTGGCAATATAGAACAAGAATTCAGGTGAATAAAATGTTGAAAATTCTCAACTGAAACTAAAGATCCACAAATAGACAAACAAAGAACGGCTGAAGAATGGATCAATATTGTGAAAGCAGTATCGTTGAGCTGCAGACTATGGGTGAAACAAGTCCAAGATGAGATCTTTGGGCATTACACAAAGGAAGGGGAAAGGTCGTGATGTAACGGGGCATCACAATGCTCAAGGGTAGACGCAGCTTTTTGAGATAAAATGTGTTGGCTATGGGACTGCTCCAATGCTTCCATAGTTACGTCTTTCATGGAAAGGTATACTGCGCACTGAGAATTAAAGAAAAGGGTCAATACTGCCGTCTAAATAAAAAAAATACAAGCAATAGTTTTCCAACGTGCATTGGCTGCCACTAAACAAAACACTTCCAAAAAGTGCAAGGAAGGTGAAAAAAAAAATTGAGTTTGTACACCAAATGGAAGCAAAGATTAAGTGCATCACATCAATGAGTTTCTCCCAATATTCTCTACAATTAAAATTTTGCCAATTCACGTATGTTCCTGATTCTAAGTTACAAAAAAGTTAATTTTCCTAGCATCTGTATACAACAGTTCTATTGACAAAATTAAGCTATTATCTTGTGTAACTACAGACAGATGATGCCATATACAGTACAGTAGACCCTCATCAATTGGCTATCCTCCAAACACACTGTAATGAGGGTCCCATTGATTTGTTGAGCACGCTATGTAGAATATGCTTGCAGGAGAATAAATGGGACAGTGTACTGCACAACTGAATTTTCCTCTCAAGGTATGAATACATATTCCTACACACTTCAGCCTCCGTATGATCAGGTAAAAAAGCATTTTTCATGTTGGCAAGATAATAAAACTGTACAAAATATACTGGTATTTGGGAGAGGGGGAAAGAAAGGAAAGGGAGAAACCTTCAGGTAAAAAAAATGTGGCAGACCATAAAGGAAGTAGGTTAGGATCCTGCAAGTCCAGAGGACAAAATTTCCAGGTCAAGAATCTGAATCATGGCCTCCAACAAAGAGTTGGTATGTACAATTGGATCTTGCTTAGATACTGAGCCCAGGTAGGGTTGAGAAGCAACTGTAATGCGACATCTCCCTGATTTAAACGATTCAAAGTACTTAACTGAACTACAGAATATCAACACAAGGGTGTCCATTCTCAAGATCTATCTAGTACTATGTCCAAAACCTGGATTAATTATGATCAACAGTTAGAAGAAACCAACCCTTGCACTGCTATCAAAGCATAGCCTTCTGTAATAAAGGGACTTCACAGGGTAGGGGAGTGCGGAATAAGAATTCTTGTTTGAACATTCACACTCTTACGGATATGGCTTGAAGTAAGACAATACAATAGTTGTCAGGGAATATGCGACAATATATGCCGAATTTGGGAATGGATAGAAGCTTTGATTTTAACAAAACATGTCAAGACAAGGCAAGAAAAACCAAAAGACACATTCATAGCTTCGAACAGCCTGAAATGAAGACTGTAAACAGTTATAACAGAGAAAATACAACAGCTATTCTACTAAGAGAGCAACAGTGAGATAGACAGTTGCAATGCAAGAGAAAAAGAACTGAGTAACAGTCCAGCAATGAGGCTCTTTTTAATAGCACAGGAGCATGTGTGTATCTTTTACAAGGCTACAGTGGGGAAGGCACCTCATTTCTCTCTCCTTTCTCCCTGCCCTCCCATCAGACTTCTCGATCTACAAATAAGGAACATTCAACCTGTGAAGTATAAAATCTGATGTTCTTTTAAGAAAGATTTCCCACAGAGAAGGAATGGGAGAAACACAAATAGATGTGAAAGAAAAATGGTGGCTACCTGGAGATGCTCTTGCAAACAAATAGGCACATGCTGTCAGCTGATCGCAAAAAGGCTTGGAATCCCAATAATGGATTTGTGTAATTTTCCCATGGTACGTGGAACATAAATGAAGATGGGTGACCATTTCATCTTTAAAGTAGTACTTTTTAGTAATGAAAATTCTGAAACATGTTAATTCTAGAACTCTTTGTAGGGCTTTCAAATCATATAGGAACAGGGACATCAAATGGGGCACTGCCATCTAACATTCTGGAGCACAAAGTCACTCTTCTTGTTTCTCCAGAGCTTTGCAAGGATCTGGCTCAGTTCCAAAACGAAGAAATAATTTCTCAGTGATACATGTGCTTTACAGCCATTATGTACTTCACGTAAGATCTTCACCATTTGTTAAAACCTCTGGAATTACAGATCAGTTATAATGATCCTCAAAGGCATGCACTTGATCATAATGTGTCCATGAGGACCGTGAATTTCAACTCAAGCTTCTACTGCATTAGTATTCTAGTACTCGTATTTTGGCATTTTTGATCGTTGTTTCCATAGAAAGGATTTGGAAAAAAATACCTTCTACGGTTACATTTTTAAAAGCAGTGTATTCACAAAATGTTTTTTTAAAATAACAAAAGCACCTGGACAAAAGATGATTAATATGCTAATACAAGTTGCATTCCCCAAAGACTGGAAACAAGGAGAAATTAGTTATTTTCTCTCAGTAATCTGAAAACACCTCCCATCCATTGTGTTGGAAGGTATTTCATAGTATATGATACAGCACAGAAGGAGGCCATTCAACCCATCATGCCCGTGCCAGCTCTTTGGTAGAGCTATCCAAGTAGTCCCATTCCCCTGCTCTTTCCCCATACCCCTGTAAATGTTTTCCCCTTCAAGTATTTATCCAATCCCCTTTTGAAAGTTACTATTGAATCTGCTTCCACCACCCTTTCAGGCAGTGCATTCTAGATCATCGTAAAAAATGCTTCCTCATGTCGCCTCTGGTTCTTTTGCCAATCACCTGAAATTTATGTCCTCCGGTAACTGAACTTTCTGCCGCTGGAAACAGTTTCTCCTTATTTACTCGATCAAAACAGTTTATGATTTTGAACACCTATCAAATCTCCCCTTAACCTTCTCTGTTCCAAAGGAGAACAACCCCAGCTTCTCCAGTCTCTCCACATAACTAAAGTCCCTCAGCCCTGGTACCATTCTAGTAAATAAATCTCATCTGCACCCTCTCTAAGGCCTTGATATCCTTCCTAAAGTGTGGTGCCCAGAATTGAATACAATACGCCAACTGCGGCCTAACCAATGTTTTATAAAGGTTTAGCATAACTTCCCTGCTTTTGTACCCTATGCCTCTTAATAAGCCCAGGATGACAGTCTTCTTTTAAAAAAAAACAGCTTTCTCAACTTGTCCTGCCACTTCAAAGATTTGTGTACATACACCCCCAGGTTTCTGTTCCTGCACTCCCTTTAAAATTGTACCATTTAACTTATATTGCCTCTCTTCATTCTTCCTACCAAAATGTATCACTTCACACTTCGCTGCATTAAATTTCATCTGCCTTGTGTCTGCCCATATCAGTCTATGTCCTCCTGAAGTCTATTACTGTCCTCTACATTGTTTATTACATTCCCGAGTTTCATGCCATTTGCAAACTTTTGAAATTATACCCTCTATTCCCAAGTCCAGGTCATTAATATATATTAAAAAGAGCAATGATCTGAATACTGACTCCTGGGGAACACTACTGTATACTTCCGTCCAGTCTGAAAAACACTGCTTTCTGTCCCTTAGAAAATTTTGTATCCATGCTACCACTGCCCCTTCAATCCCTTGGGCTTCAATTTTGCTAACAAGTCTATTAAGTGGTACTTTATCAAATGCCTTTTGAAAGTTCATATACACATCAACCACACTACCGTCATCTACCCTCTCCGTTACTTCAAAGAACTCAATCAAGTTAGTCAAACACGATTTTTTTGAACAGGAGATATAAAGTACAGAGGCAAGTCAGGCTTTTTTTAAAAAAGCTACAAGGCCGTTGGCCAGTACTAAGAGGTTAAAAATGCTGAGGACAGTTAGAAGTCATCTTGTTTAAGTGAATGTGTTCTTGATTTTATATTGTGTAGATAACTTGTACTGAATGAAGTGTGTTTGTTCAATTGTAATTTTTGCCCTGTACATTCACATTGCTGTGAAATAAAGCGATAGGTGCAGTCTTACCCTGCCTTTGGACAGATTGAAGTAGTGAACGTGCGAAAGACACAAATATCCAAGAGAATGCTATTGTTACAACCCTGGTTACACTATTGTACAAGTGTATATAGGGCAATGCAAGTCAATTACCATAAAAATATACTCAGACCACTTATGAGAGCATCGGATACCAGTGAACTCAATCAGGTATCTACAGCAGACCCAAATTAGTAATAGCCTGCATGTGTACCTTTTTGAAATGCTTACTGTATCTTCATAATGTAGGAAGTGACGCATCACGTAGAAGCATTTGATCGCACATCCATTTACAGAACAGCTACTTTATAGGTATCACAGCAGCAAGTGGATTGAGGTGGTCATTTGACCTTTGGGCCTGCCCTGCCACTTAACCATGGACGCTCTCCTGAATCCCAATTTCCTGCCCCCTCGCCATATCACTCAATACCCTTATTCCCAAGTAAGTATAGAATCACAGAAAATTTACAGCACAGGAGGCGGCCATTCGGCCCATCGTGTTCACGTTGGCTGAGAAATGAGCCACCCTGAAGTAATTTTTGAACAGTTAAATGTTGACTTGGTCTTTGTTTCAATCACTAACTCCAGGAGTACATTTTTACAGCCTCACAATTCTTAAAAAAAAAGTTACTCTTGCTCTGTCCTAAATCTCTTGCATTTAAGAACATAAGAAATAGGAGCAGTAGGAGGCCATCTGGCCCCTCGAGCCCGCTTCGCCATTCAACAAGATCATGGCTGATCTTCTACCTCAACGCCATTTTCTGCACTATTCCCATATCCCTTGATGCCTTTAATATCTAGAAATCTATCAATCTATGTTTTGAATGAATTCAATGACTGAGCCGCCACAGCTCTCTGGGGTAGAGAATTCCAATGATTCACCACCCACTGAGTGAAGAAATTTCTCCTCATCTCAGTCCTAAATGGCCTACCCCTTAATGAGAATGTAACCCCTGGTTCTAGATTCCACAGTCAGGGGAAACATCCTCCCTGCATCTACCCTGTCAAGCCCTGTAAGAATTTTATATGTTTCAATGAGATCACCTCTCATTCTTCTAAACTCTAGAGAATACAGGCCCAGTCTACTCAATCTCTCCTTATACAGGTACGGTAGCATAGCGGTTATGTTACTGGTCTGGTAATCCAGAAACCTGGACTAATAATTCAGAGTTAGGAGTTCAAATCCTGCCACGGCAGCTGGGGAATTTAAATTCAATTAATTAAATAAAATCTGGAATTAAAAAAAACTTGTCTCAGTAACGGTACCCATGCAACTACTGGACTGTCGCAAAAACCCATCTGGTTCACTAATGTCCTTTAGGGAAAGAAACCTGCCGTCCTTACCCTGTCTGGCCTAAATGTGACTCCAGACCCACAGCAATGTGGTTGATTCTTAATTGCCCTCTGAAATGGTCTAGCAAGCCATTCAGTTATACAATCTCACCACAAAAAAAAAATCATAAAAATAAAACCAGATGGACCACCCGACATTGGACCACTAGTCACCGGACACGACAAAGGCAAACCAAGCCCAGTCGACCCTGCAAAGTCCTCCTCAACTTGTGCCAAAATTGGGAGAGCTGTCCCACAGGCTAATCAAGCAACAGTCTGACATAGCCGCACTCACAGAATCATACCTTTCAGCCAACGTCCCAGACTCTTCCATCACCATCCCTGGGTATGTCCTGTCCCACCGGCAGGACAGACCCACCAGAGGTGGCATATACAGTCAGGAGGGAGTGGCCCTGGGAGTCCTCAATATTGACTCTGGACCCCATGAAATCTCATGGCATCAGGCCATGGGCAAGGAAACCTCCTGCTGATTACCACCTACTGTCCTCCCTCAGCTGATGGATCAGTCCTCCTCCATGTTGAGAAGCACTGAGGGTAGCAAGGCACAGAATGTACTCTAGGTGGGGGACTTCAACGTCCATCACCAAGAGTAGCTCGGTAGCACCACTACTGGCTGAGCTGCCAGAGTAGGCCTGCGGCAGGTGATGAATGAACCAACACGAGGGAAAAACCTACTTGGCCTTGTCCTCACCAATCTACTTGTTGCAGATGCATCTGTCCATGACAATATTGGTAGGAGTGACCACCGCACAGTCCTTGTGGAGACAAAGGCCCGTCTTCACACTGAGGACACCATCCAACGTGTTGCGTGGCACTACGACCGTGCTAAATGGGATAGATTGAGAACAGAACTAGCAGGTCAAAACTGGGCATCCATGAAGCGATGTGGGCCATCAGCAGCAGCAGCAGAATTGTATTCCAGCACAATCTGTAACCTCATGGCCCGGTATATTCCTCACTCCACCATTACCGACAAGCCAGGAGATCAACCCTGGTTCAAAGAGGAGAGTAAAAGAGCATTCCAGGAGCAGCACCCAGGCGTACCTAAAAATGAGGTGCCAACCTGGTGAAGCTACAACACAGGACTACATGCATGCTAAACAGCAGAAGCAACATGCTGTAGACAGAACTAAATGTTTCCACAACCAACGGATCAGATCAAAGCTCTGCAGTCCTGCCACATCCAGTCATGAATAGTGGTGGACAATTAAACAACCAACGGGGGGAGGGGGAGGCTCCTTAAACTTCCCCATCCTCAATGATGGCGGAGTCCAGCACGTGAATGCAAAAGACAAGGTGTCAGCCAGAAGTGCCGAGTGGATGATCCATTTCGGCCTCCTCCCGATATCCATCACAGAAGCCGGTCTTCAGTTAATTCGATTCATTCCACGTGATTTCAAGAAACGGCTGAGTGCACTGGAGACAGCAAAGGCTATGGGCCCCGACAACATCCCGGCAGTAGTGCTGAAGGCTTGTGCTCCAGAACTAGCCGCGCCTCTAGCCAAACTGTTCCAGTATAGCTACAACATTGGCATCTACCTGGCAATGTGGAAAATTGCCCAGATATATCCTGTCCACAAAAAGCAGGACAAATCCAATCCGGCCAATTACCGCCCCAGTAGTCTACTCTCAATCATCAAAGTAATGGAAGGTGTCGGCGACAGTGCTATCAAGTGGCACTTAATCGCCAATAACCTGCTCACCAATGATCAGTTTGGGGGTTCCGCCAGGACCACTCGGCTCCAGACCTCATTACAGCCTTGGTCCAAACATGGACAAAAGAGCTGAATTCCAGAGGTGAGGGGAGAGTGACTGCCCTTGACATCAAGGCAGCATTTGACCGAGTGTGGCACCAAGGAGCCCTAGTGAAATTGAAGTCATTGGGAATCAGGGGGAAAACTCTCCAGTGGCTGGAGTCATACCTAGCACAAAGGAAGATGGTAGTGGTTGTTGGAGGCCAATCATCTCAGTCCCAGGACATTGCTGCAGGAATTCCTCAGGGTAGTGTCCCAGGCCCAATTATCTTCAGCTGCTTCATCAATGACCTTCCCTTCCACATGAGGTCAGAAATGGGGATGTTCGCTGATGATTGCACAATGTTCGCAACACCTCAGATAACGAAGCAGTCCGAGCCCACATGCAGCAAGACCTGGACAACATCCAGGCTTGGGCTCATAAGTGGCAAGTAATATTCGCACCAGACAAGTGTCAGGCAATGACCATCTCCAACAAGAGAGAGTCTAACCACCTCCCCTTGACATTCAACGGCATTACCATTGCCGAATATCCCACCATCAATATCCTGGGGGTCACCATTGACCAGAAACTTAACTGGATCAGCCACATAAATACTGTGGCTACTAGAGCAGGTCAGAGGCTGAGTATTCTACAGCGAGTGACTCACCTCCTGACTCCCCAAAGCCTTTCCACCATCAACAAGGCACAAGTCAGGAGTGTGATGGAGTACTCTCCACTTGCCTGGATGAGTGCAGCTCCAACAACACTCTCAAGAAGCTCGACACCATCCAGGACAAAGCAGCCCGCTTGATTGGCACCCCATCCACCACCCGAAACATTCACTCCCTTCACCACCGGCGCACTATGGCTGCAGTGTGTACCATCCACAGGATGCACTGCAGCAACTCACCAAGGCTTCTTCGACAGCACCTCCCAAACACGCAACCTCTACCACCTAGAAGGACAAGGGCAGCAAGCACATGGGAACAACACCACCTGCACATTCTCCACGTCACACACCATCCCAACTTGGAAATATATCACCGTTCCTTCATTGTCGCTGGGTCAACATCCTGGAACTCCCTACCTAACAGCACTGTGGGAGAACCTTCACCACACAGACTGCAGCGGTTCAAGGCAGCGGCTCACCACCACCTTCGAGGGCAATTAGGGATGGGCAATAACTGCTGGCCTTGCCAGCGACGCCCACATCCCATGAACGAATAAAAAAATACAACATTCCCGCCATCCCAGGAATCAGTCTGGTGAACCTTCAATCCTTATATTCTGTACTTCCTGCCTTAAAATCCAATATTCCATTAGCTTTTTTAATGGCCGTATCCACTTGAGGTGCTGCTTTCAATATCTTTTGAACATGGACCCTCAAATCCCTCTGCTCTATCATACCACCTTCCCCAATTCAAAGTATTGGGGATTATTACTTTTATTTTTTTTAAACCACAAAAGGTACCAACTCAAACTTACTGACTTTGAATTCCATCTGCCACTTTTTTGACTATTACACCATCTTATCAATATCCCCGCGGAGATTCCTTTGGTCCTCAGAATTATTTATTTAATATGCGTCCTATTTTAGTATCTGCATTTGCAAATTTGGACACCACGCCCTCTAAGCTCTACATCCAAATCATTGAAGTACATCGTGTACAGAAGTGGTCCCAGAATAGAACCCCGTGGGACACCTCTCTGAAAAATTCAATTCTACCATTTCCTCCCTTCTAACCAATTTATAAATCTAATTTTCTACATTCCCCCCTAATTCAATACCCCTTAATCTTCACCATTAGACTTGTGTGGTACCTTGGCAAAGGCTATCTGTAACTCCATGTACAGAATGCCCACTGCAATTCCCCCATCCACTAGATCGGTCACCTCAAATAATACTCCTCAGGTTTGTGAAGCACAATCTTCCTTTCTGAAATGTGTGTTGACTACATCTAATTGTTTTCTTTTTTTCCCGTTTAGTAATTTCATCTTTATAGGTTCCAAAATTTCACCTACCACAGATATTAAACCATCTGGCCCGTGATTATCCGGGTTAGCTCTATCCCTTTTTGAAAATGGATATTACATTGGCTACTCTCCAATACTCCAGCACAGATCTACTCTCTTTTGAACACCTAAATCTAATTTCTAGGGTGTCTGCTCTTTCTTCCATGGATTCCTTCAGGATCCATGGATGTATCCAGTCAAGTCCCAGCGCACACTCTTTTAGCTTAACATCTCTCTAGAACTTATGTAGGATTACATAGAACGTAGAGCACAGAAACAGGCCATTTGGCCTAACAGGTCCATGCCAGTGTTTATGCTCCACACGAGCCTCCTCCCTCCCTGCTTCATCTAACCCCATCAGCATATCCTTCGATTCCTTTCTCCCTCATGTGTTTATCTAACCGTCACCTCAACCACTCCTTGTGGTAGCGAATTCCACATTCTAACCACTCTCTAGGTAAAGATGTTTCTCCTGAATTCCCTATTGGATTCATTAGTGACTATCTTATATTTATGGCCCCTAGTTCTGGGATCCCCTGCAAGTGGAAACATCTTCTCTACGTCTACCCTATCAAACCCTTTCATAATCTTAAAGGCCTCGATCAGGTCACCCCTCAGTCTTCTCTTGTCTAGAGAATAGAGTCCCAGCCTGCTCAATCTTTCCCGATGGATGATACCAGTAGTGAGAGGTTACACCGTAGTAAATTTTTTTTGCACTTCCAGTGCCTCTATGTTCTTTTTATAAATGGAGACCAGATCTGCGCACAGTACACCAAGTGCGGTCTAACCAAGGTTCGATACAAGTTTAACATAACTTCTCTGCTTTTCAATTCTATCCCTCTAGAAATGAACCAGAGTGCTTGATCTGCTTTTTTAAAAAAAATGGCCTGATCAACCTGTGTCGCTACTTTTAGTGATTTGTGAATCTGTACCCCCAGATCCCTCTGCTCCTCTACCCCATTTAGACTATCATCCAAGCAATATGTGGCCCCCTTAATCTGCCTATCAAAATGTAATACTTCACACTTATCTTATAATGAAATTCATTTGCCAATTACACACCCATTCTGCAAGTTTATTAATGTCTTCATGTATTTTATCTCAGTCCTCTTCGGTATTACCTATACCCCCGCCCCCAGTTTGGTGTCGTCCGCAAATTTTGAAATTGTACTTCCAATTCCAGAGTCCAAACTGTTTTCGTAAATGGTGAACAGTGGCCCCAGCATCTATCCTGGTGGAACACCACTTCCCATCTTTAACCCCTACTCTCTGTTTTCTGTTTTGTAGCCAGCTTGCTATCCATTCTGCTACTTGTCCCCTGGCTCCACATGCGCTTAGTCATGAGTCTACTATGCTGTACTTTGTCGAAGGCCTTTTGACAATCCAAATATATTACATCTACTACATTATCCTTGTCTACCCTTTCTGATACTTCTTCAAAGAATTCAATAAGGTTGGTCAAGCATGACCTTCCCTTTTGAAATCTGTGCTGACTATTCTTCATTATATTTTCGGTTTCTCGATGTTTTTCTATTACATCTTTGATTATGGATTCTATTACCTTTCCTACCACTGATGTTAAGCTAATTGGTCTATAGTTCCCCGGACTGGTTCTACCTCCCTTTTTAAATATAGGACTAACATTGTCCGCCTATTCTGGCGCTATTCCCTTTTCTAATGAATTTTTATATATTTGGAACAGTGCCTCTGCTATCTCTTCCCTTTAATACACCTGGACACAATCCATCCGGACTAGCGGTTTTATCCTCTCTATGTTTGATTAGTTTATTATCCCCCCCCCTTTTTATCTTAAATGTCTTTATATCTTTTTTGATCTCTTCTTCTAATGTCATACCAACCACGTTAGTCTCCCTAGTAAATCCTGAGGCAAAGTAATTATGTAATACTTCTGTCATTTCACTGTCATTACCTGTGATTTTATCATGTGTATCCCTTAGTGGCCCTATCCCTACCTGATTTTTCTTTTGTTATTTATATATCTGTAGAATATTTTACTATTTCTTTTTATATTCCTTGATAAATTTAATTCCGTAGTTTCTCTTTGCCTTCCTAATTCTTTTATTTTTAAAAAAACATCTTCCCTGACCTTGTCGTATTCCTTGTCATCCTCTCCTTTGTTGTCTATTTACCTGAGGAAGGAGGAAGCCTCCGAAAGCTTGTAGATTTCAAATAAAAATCGTTGGACTATAACTTGGTGTTGTAAAATTGTTTACAATTGTTGTCTAAGTGTATGCCTTTTTCTTTAGTTTCATTTTGCTCTTATTTCTTTGGTTCTATGATGTATCATTATTGGCTAGTTTGTTCTAGCTTCCTAGTGGGATATGTTTCTCCTGGACGCTATTGGATCAGTTTTAAATGTTTCCCACTGATGTTCTATTTCTTGGTTTATCAATAAATTTTTCCAGTTTATCTTCCCTTGTTCCATTCTCATCCCTTGAAAATCAGCTTTTTTCCAATTTATTACTTTGGTCTTTGTCTTACTTATGTCCTTCTCAATCTTTATCTTAAACCTTATTATATTGTCGCTATTGCCTAGATATTCTCCTACACTTAATTCTCTTATCCGTTTTGGTTCATTTTCCATTACTAGATCCAGCTGTGCTTCCTCTCTTGTTGGGCTTTTTAGATACTAAGTAAGAAAGAAGTCCAGCAAACATTATAAAAACTCCATTCCCTGTACCCATTTACCTACCTCTTCTTGCATTGATAGAGTGCCTTTCATGTCCTCAGAACATTGCAAAACACTGCACAGCGAATGAAGTACTTCTGAAGTGTACCCAATGTTGTAGGCAAACGCAGCAGCCAATGTGTGTATAGCAAAGTCCTACAAATAGTAATTAAATAAATGGCCAGATAACCTGTTTTGGTGGTGTTGTTTGAGAGATTAATTATGGCAAGGACACCAGAAGAATTCCCCTGCTCTTTTAAGCAGTGCTGTAAGATCTTTTACATCCACCAGAGGACACACAGGACCTCAGTTTAACATCTCATCCAAAGGACAACATCTCCAACAGTGCAGCATTGCCTCAGTACTGCACTGAAGTGTCTGACTAACTTGATTGAATTTTTTGAGGCAGTAACAAGGAGGGTTGATGAAGGTAGCACGTTTCATCTAGTCTACATGGATTTTAGCAAGGCTTTCAACAAGGTCCCACATGGCAGACTGGTCAGAAAAGTAAAAGCCCATGGGATACAAGGGAAAGTGGCAAGTTGGATCCAAAACTGGCTCAGTGGCAGGAAGCAAAGGGTAATGGTCGATGGGTTTTTTTGTGACTGTAAGGCTGTTTCCAGGGGGATTCCGCAGGGTTCAGTACTAAGTCCCTTGCTTTTTGTAGTTTATATTAATGATTTAGACTCAAATGTAGGGGGCATGATTAATAGGTTTGCAGATGATACAAAAATTGGCTGTGAGGAAGAAAGCTGTAGACTGCAGGAAGGTATCAATGGACTGGTCAGGTGGGCAGAAACGTGGCAAATGGCATTCAATCCAGAGATGTGAGAGGTAATGCATTTGGGGAGGGCAAACAAGGCAAGGGAATACACAATAAATGGAAGGATACTGAGAAGTGTAGAGGAACAGAGGGACCTTGGAGGAGTGTATGTCCACAAATCCCTGAAGGTAGCAGGACAGGTAGATAAGGAGGTATATGGGATACTTTCCTTTATTAGTCAAGGCATAGAATATAAGAGCAGGGAGGTTATGCTAGAACTATATAAAACACTAGTTCGGCCACAGCTAGAGTACTGCATACAGTTCTGGTCACCACATTACAGGAAGGATGTGATTGCACTAGAGAGGGTACAGAGGAGATTTACGAGGATGTTGCCAGGAATGGAGAATTTTAGCTATGAGGAAAGATTGGATAGGCTAGGGTTGTTTTCTTTGGAACAGAGGAGGCTGAGAGGAGATTTAATTGAGGTGTGTAGAATTATGAGGGGCCTAGATAGAATGGACAGGAAGGACCTATTTATCTTAGCAGAGAAGTCAATAACTAGTGGTCATAGATTTAAATTACTTGGTAGAAGGATTAGAGGGGAGTTGAGGAGAATTTTTTTCACCCAGAGGGCAGTGGGGGTCTGTAACTCATTGCCTGAAAGGGTGGTAGAAGCAGAAACCCTCATTGCATTTAAAAAGTACTTGAATAAGCACTCGAATTGCCATAACCTACAAGGCTACAGACGAAGAGCTGGAAAGTGGGATTAGGCTGGATTGCTCTTTTTTCAGCCAGCATAGACATGATGGGTCGAATGGCCTAGATTACATGAATGGGGCTTGAACCCACAACCTTCTAACTCAGAGGCAAGAGTGCGATTACTGAGCCAAGACTGACTTTTATAATACGTCTCATCTTGCTTTTAACCAATTTAGGATTTAACCCCTCTCCAATATCTTTCTCTTTTGTAAACACTGATGCAAAATACTTGTTAAGTATCCTACCAATTTCCATTTATCCTACATTGACTCACCATCCTCTCCTCGCAGGAGTGCCACCTCACATTTAACAATTGCTTTTAAAAAAAGTGAAATTTGTAGAATCACTTAACTGTTCTTTCTAATTTTTGTTTGCGATTCGCTCCTCACTCTCTCCTTGCTTTCCTGTTGCTCTCTCAATTTTCTTGTATTCTCTCTCATTTTCAATCATACCTGCAGGCGCCGTATGCCCTATTCTTTGATTTCAGTGTGTAAAAGGTGGTGGGATATTGGGCGATGTGTCTCACTATCACTGAACTCCTGGAACTCGTTTTCATTGTTTGCCTTTGAGGGTCAGAGGAGAATTTTCCAGATTTTTATCCCACTGAAAAGGCCTAGATTTTTTTCCTTTTTTTGTTGACTCTCCCAGGAGATTGTGACTGCTGGTGGATGGGAGACATTTTTTTATTCGTTCATGGGATGTGGGCGTCGCTGGCAAGGCCAGCATTTATTGCCCCATCCCTAATTGCCCTTGAAAAGGTGGTGGTGAGCCGCCTTCTTGAATCGCTGCAGTCCGTGTGGTGAAGGTTCTCCCACAGTGCTCTATTGCATCATGACAGCATAGGACCAGCTCAATGGACCGGTTCATCTCTTCCAGTCCATTTTTGTATGCTTCTATGTTTTAAACTCTTTATCCAAGGCATCCTGAAACATGTCTTTTTTAAAAATGGTACATTATTATTCTGTAACTTTGAGATCTAGTTTTTAGAAATATCCCAATATCTATCTACAGCCCTGTGTGCCAATTTCTCTTTCCAGCCCACCTCAGCTAGCCCACTCACCTTTTGGAATTTGTCATATTCCAATCTGGTGCCTTTATTCATGTAAAAACTTTTTTCCTTTTCCGCACCTCTGGCTTAATTCCACCCACTCCTTTAATTTATGTTCTTTTGAAAAATGTTTATTTTTCATAACTCACTATACCTCCTACATTACTATCATCTGTAAACCCATTCCAAAATTCGGTTTTGCTTCTCCCATCTCCTCGGCTTCAACTGCAGAGAAATTTCTATACTCTGATCAATTCTTTTTCTGCTTCCCAAATTGATGCACATTCTGCTATTTAACTATAAATACCATAAAATTGAAGTATTAGAATGTGAATTTATTATAGTGAAGTATATATTGAAATATAAAAATAAGGACAGAATATGTGACTCCAAAATGGCGCCTGAATAACATCTGTGTCCCCTGGTCAATTATCTCCAGCTATCTAATCCTTCTTCAAATGAAGGCCACACTTGGTCTTGATTCGCCATGTGCAGCACCATGGGAGAGTGACTGATTTCTTATTAAAAACTAGGACCTGTTAAAATACAAAAAAAATTGCTACAGATCAACCAAGGTCACATGGTATTGCTGTCAAACCTTAGGAATATTTGGATAACTCACACAGAAGGAAGGGAGGGAAAAATTTTCAGGGCAATGTAGCTACATTTTGCACTAAGACCCATATATGGGATCATCTACACCAGAAGTAACACCACTATAACCAAGATATATAGTGCATATTGCATGAAAGTACCAGAAATATACAATCTCCACAATATAAAAATGTGGTCACCTAACTTAAAATTAAAGATTCAAATTAGATATGCCATGTGTAAGGAGAAAATCCAAACATTTTTCTACACTGTAGCCAGTTACATTTATTCAATAAAAATTAAATTGCCCATTTGTTTAAAAGCCAGCTACAGAATATCTCCCAACCTTTTTTTTTGGTTTATCTAAACCATATCTATTAGGCATTCAAATATATTCTTAAACATCTTATTCCTCAGATTAACTCCCCCCCCCCACCCTAAAAAAAATTAAAATAGTTACAGATTTAGCCACTTAAGGAAACCATTTAGTTCTGTATGAACATTCTTAACTGGAGAAGTGAGTCTCTTCAAATGTAATTTCCTTAAAAAAATCATGGAAGCCAAATTGAACATAGAAAGATCTCTGAAACAGCTAGTTATTCTATTTTGGTGGTGATGGGTGAGGGATAAAGGATGGCATAGGACACTGGGAAAAGTTCCTGCTCTTCTTCGAATTGTACAATGGGATCATTTATGTCCACCAATCCCTACAAAGTGCAATAAAAAAAATCAAATGGACCTATCGACAACTAACTAGGCACCATACCAGAACACTAAGCTAATCTTAGCCCAGTTGACCTTGTAAAGTCCTCATTAACATGTAGGGATTGGTGCCATGGTTGGGCAAGCTGTCACATAGACTACTCAACAATCTAACATGGTCATACACTCAAACATATCTTTTATTCGTTCATGGGACGTGGACATTGCTGGCAAGGCCAGCATTTATTGCCCATCCCTAATTGCCCTCGAGAAGGTGGTGGTGAGCCACCTTCTTGAACTGCTGCAGTCCGTGTGGTGAACGTTCTCCCACATCTCTCAACCAACATCCAAGATGCCTCCCTCACCACCCCGCAGTTGACAAGTCAGTACTCTTCCATGTTGATTGCCACTTGGAGGAAGCACAAAACAAAAGGCACAGAACATACTCTAAGTGGGGGACTACAATGTCCACCACCAAAAGTAGCTTGGTAGTGCCGCCACTGACCAAGCCCTTAAGGACATGGTTGCCTGATTGGCGAGAAAACTAACATAAGGAAGTAACTGACTTGACCTCGTTCTAACCAGGTTACTTTTCACAGACACATTTATCCATGATAGCACTGGTAGGAGTGATCACAGCATAGTCCTTGGGAAAACAAACAGTCTCATCTCCACAGTGAGCACACCAACCATCATGGTATGGAACTACCACCATGCTAAGTGGACCAAACCAAGGACAGATCTAACAGCTCCAAAATAGAGAATTGTGAGGTGCTGCAGGCCATCAGAAGGTTATACCACCACACAATGTATTTTTGTAGACTGACACATCCCTCATTCCTCCATTACCATCAAGCTGGGAGACAAACCCTGGTTCAATGGGGAGTGTAAAAGGGCCTGCCAGAAACATCACCAGGCATACCTCAAAATGAGTTACCAACCTTGAGAAGCTACAACGCAGGGCTATCTGCACGCTATATACCAAAATTAATGTGCTATTTGTGGACCTAGGTAGTGTTACAACCAACAGATCAGGCAAAGCTCCATGCCTCAATCACATTCAGTGAATAACGATGGTAGACAATCAAGCAACTAATGAGGTGGCAGCTTCACGGACAACCCCCATCTACAACCAAAGGTGCAGCCTAGCATGCGAGTGTAAAAGACACGGCTGAATTGTTTGCCAGTGTCTTCAACCAAAGTGCCAAGTGAATAATCCTACTCTGCCTCCTCCTGAGGTCCATCATTGTAGAAGGCAGTGTCCAGCCAATTTGATTCACTTGTGACATTAAGAATCAGAGAACACTGTACATAACAGAGACTATGGGCCCCAACAACATCCAGCTGTGCTGTTGAGAACCCACGCACCAGAACTAGCTGCTGCTCCTAGCCAAGTTGCTCCAGTGCAGCTGTGGCAATGGTATTTACCAGGCACAAAAAGCAGGACAAATCTAACCTAGGCAATTACAAACCTATTAGTAAAGCAATTAGGAAGGAGTCATCGATAGTGCCATCAAGCAGTATCTACTCGCTAATATCCTGCTTACCGACACTCAGTTCAAATTCTGCCAGAACCACTTGGCTTCAAATCTCATCTCAGCCTTGGGCGTATGACCTGAATGCCAGAGGAGAGGCAACAGTAAATTTCCTAAGCATCATAGCTGCATTCAACTGAGCACGGTACCAAGAGGTCTAGGTCACTAGGGATTAAGGGCGAAGCTCTCCAATGGTCGGACTCGTACCTAACACGAAGAAAAACGGTGTGCTTGCCGTAGGTCAATCATCGCAGCAGGAGTGCCTCAAGGCAGCACCCTCAGCGCAATCGTATCCAACTGCTTCAATGACCAGGAGTTGGGCTGTTTATTGAAGATCCAGAGTTCATCTCCATGCACAACTCCCAAGGTGGCCTATAGCAGGACTTGGACTGTGAAATGGAAGGTAACATCCGTACCAATTAAACGCTAGGCAATGACAATCTCCAACAAAAGAAAGCACAATCACTTTCCTCTGGCCTTCAATGAAACTGTTATTTCAGAGGTCCCCACGATCAACAGCTTAACCTGACCAGCCATATCAATACCATAGCAGAGGCTGGGTATTCTGCATCAAGTGTCTCATCTTCTGACCGCTCAAAGCCTCGCCACCATTTGCAAGACTTAAGTCAGGAGTATGATGGAATATTCACTCACCTGAATGAAGCAATATAAATTATACAGAACAGCATGCTGCTTAAAAAAAAATCATAATTGAAATCAACTACTCTTAACTCAACCAATTAGAGGTGAATCTGAGATTGTAGAAAAATGAGGTTTGCATACCACTCTAATGTGTTTTACTGGAAAGACTGAAGCATTTATTTCTACCAAAACAACTATCTGGGGTATAACGGCGCTCTCAATAGCTCGCTATCTATGTGACTGACACTTTGCCCACCCACGTCCATTGGAAGTGCAAGTCACAAGACTTTGTTATATAGATCAATAGATAAGATTCGTAAGTAAACAGAAATCCTCACAAAGCAAGCTTCTAGAATACTTAAAAATTGATTTTACAAATTCCAGCTAGCTTTATTAGGAAAATGCTCCATTTGTTGGCGTCATTCAAATAAGCATTAACCCAGAGTGAAAATGGACAATTGAACCTGCCTCCAAGTTTCTGATCCACTTGGAAAGGTGGTTATCCTCAGGCCACTTTCAATTGCCTTACAGCCAGTTTAGAGCACAATTAAGACTTCAGAGCAAATCATTAAAAATCATGTAATTCAACAAATCTCAACTTATGAATTAAAACCTGTACTAAACTATATTCTTATATGTGCTGCATTATAAGTAACTGAACTCCCTAGTAACTCATTGGATTAAATTTAATGAATAGCTAAACTATACAAACTAAATAGATTAAATCCCTGGTCTGTGCCAATTTAGCAGATTGCAGCCAGAGCAGCGGGAGGGGCACTAAAATTGCCTCAGCACTTTTGGGTTAGGGAGCTGTTCCTGGTCATTATAAAAAGAAAATAGACTTGCATTTATATAGCACCTTTCACGACCTCAGGATGTCCCAAAGCACTTTACAACCAATGAAGTATTTTTTGAAGTGTAGTCACTGTAGTAATGTAGGAAACACGGCAGTCAATTTGTGCATAACAATGTCCCACAAACAGCAATGAGGTAATGACCAGATTTTTTTTTTAAATGCGGGTTGAGGGATAAATATTAGCCAGGACACTGGGGAGAACTCCCTGCTCTTTTTCAAAATAGTGCCATGGGATCTTTTACATCCAGCTGAGGGGACCAAAATTTAACTTCTCATCCGAAAGACAGCACCTCCGACAGAGCAGCACTCCCTCAGTACTGCACTGGAGTGTCAGTCTAGATTTTTGTGCTAAAGTCTCTAGAGCTGGACTTGAACCCTAAAACTTCTGACTCAGAGGCGAGAATGCTACCCACTGAGCCACAGCTGAGTAAAATTTCAGAAAACACGGCAGGACCTGTATACTGAAGAACAGGTACCCAAGCAAGGAGTCATATTTTCGAGACCGGGGCTAGGGAAGGGGGGGGGGGGGGAGGAAAAGAAGAGAGAAGAGAGGAGAAGTGAAAGTATTAAAAAGTAGCTGTGAATATTAATCTAAAATTTCAGATTTAGTTATAAACCCTCCATTTGTAGTAGTATTCCAAGTAAATTACTCCGACCTTAGATGTACGATACAGTGCATTTCCGGGGGAAATAGATTACTAATTTAACACGGTGGTAAGCCAACACCTAATCGAATGGAGAGTCACAAGGGAAACTGTAGGCCTGTACTGCCTGCAATATCAAATTGGATTTGAGACAGTGCATATACACGAGTAACACATTCATTCATAGATATGCAAGTACCAAACCAACAAGGGTCTGAATACATATATTGATTCACCCAAGACAAATGATTTTTTTATACAAGTTTTTTCAATCATGAAAAATGGCCAGGATCACAACACCTCATGATAATTTAAAATGCTTAGTAAGGAACCCGCATACATTAACAAAGCGTGCATACAAACTACGTGAAGATAATCTGCTGGTTCTGACAGGAGCGCAGTTAAGATTTTTCAATACGACACAAATATTAGCTAACTTTCAAATTAAAAAGCAAATTAAGTGGTAGTCAGTAAATTATTGTTGAACTGCATTTTACAAGGATGCCACTGGTCATGATTTTAAAAAATAGCAGCTTCACACATTTTTGTCACAATTGAATTTACGATGACCCAATATCAAACGAGGCACGGCACTGAAATGCATCAGTGCTGGAGTCGTGGAGCACCAGTTGTTATATCACTGGTCTTCGATGCCAGTGCTGATTTGAAATTCATGACTGAGGTTGATAAATCACAACTCTGTTGCTATTTTCAAACATATTTGACCATATTATGCCACCGTAACCAAGTTAAGCATTTTAAGGCACACTTCAAGTACCTGCCTTTGAATGCCACCTCCCCCATCCCAATACATTAAGTTGCACAATTTGGTAGTCATGATGTGGAGATGCCGGTGATGGACTGGGGTTGACAATTGTAAACAATTTTACAACACCAAGTTATAGTCCAGCAATTTTATTTTAAATTCACAAGCTTTCGGAGGCTTCCTCCTTAGTCAGGTAAATGTTTACCTGACGAAGGAGGAAGCCTCCGAAAGCTTGTGAATTTAAAATAAAATTGCTGGACTATAACTTGGTGTTGTAAAATTGTTTACAATTGCACAATTTGGCTGAGCACACTGGCTCTTAATCCTGAAACAAACCAGCATGGTCATTTATGAAAGGCATTCCATCTCAGTAAGTTACAAGTCTGAATACTTGTAGAATCTAAATACTTAAAAGGTAATTTCATTTCTACCACAGTGGGTTGACTGAAGACTATAGTGCAAGCTACACTTTTACACAACATGGGCAAATAGCACGTGTCTGGTATCGGGGCGGGGCGGGGGGAGAAAGCAATCTGGGTGCCTTTCTAAACTGGTCAATAAATTTATCTTAATACTACTATTCACATTAAAAAATATCACTCAGGCATAAATACAAACAGGCAGTTAAAAAGAGGTTTCATTGTCAGCAGCAGCCAAAGTGCAGTGAGTAGGAGTAAATATGGCTCCAATGTGTGATATCAATGTGATCTGAACATTTGAACTGTACTCAATTCAGTTGAGGACCACATCATTAAAACTACTGACCTGAAAAATACAACCAATAAATTCGAACATTTGAATGAATGCCAAATGGCAAAGATGTTATTACATACCTCAAAGTCACTTTAGTGACCATAGAGATGAGAGATCCCTCCCAGCCAGAAAACACAGTTAACATCTTTTATTGTAGCCCCAGATTGAACACAAAAAAAGGAAGCACAGAACATGGACTGATGCAAAGAATAATATGTTCCAACTTCTCCACAACAATCAATTGCGACAACATTCCAAGTGAGGTGCAGTAATTTTCACACTTGAGCAGCTTATGCTCAACACCATGAAGTATTTTCACCAGTTTTGCTTAAGCTGCAACCTATGCTTTGCAAAATCAGTCTGTTGTACTGGTGAAGTCAGCCACCTTCAATTGGTCATAAAAATCACTTCACAGATCACTTCTCAAACTAATCATGTTTAGCATTACAGTGGTAATGTATCCTACCAGAATTAATACATAGATCATTAATCTAGACAAAGCTTAAAGCTTCTATCCAAAAGTATAAATTTCTGCACAGCACTCCTGAAATCAATTCTCCACCACTTGTAAAATGTCCCAAGTTCTACAAAGAAAACACTTCAAGGACCAAAAGGTAGGCATGCACTGTCACAATTCCCACTAGCTTCTTTGAGAGGAGAAAAAAAACAGCTTTCCTTGCTTGAATGACAGCAAAGTTCAAATAACAGTTTTTTAAAAATATATAGCAAGTGACTAAGTGAACGAATCAACTGGGTGGTGATGTATCAAGCTACAACGATCCAACAAGATCCCAAGTTCAATTAAAGCAACTTTTACTGGGTGGTAGGGGAGGCGAGAGCCAACCACCCAGCATTTCTTCCTTCCTTGCTTGCTTACTTACTTAAATAAGATCCAATGTCCAAAATCTCAGACAGCTACCAACACATTTAGAGAGCTGAGTGTTCCATTTTAGACCCTACATTACATTCAAATCCAATCTGCATCATGTACGAGCAATCTCACCAAATTAATCAGAAGTTATATTTTTCGTATATTTTAATTAAAATTTTAAAGAGTTCAAACCCAATGAATTAGGACATCAGATGAAATTATCTGAACCCCAGGACTAGATAGTAGCCTAGGAGCACCCAATGAACGAAGACATTATATATTGCTCATGGCTAAGACTATGACTTAAAACAGCATCACATCCAAATTGTACAATCAATCTGAATGATAGCAGCATTATGAAAAAAGTGGATCAAGGATAAATTCAACGTACATCAAGGAGGACTTCTTTTAGGGTCAGTATTAAAATAGCACCATCTAGAGCGAGAAGATTTCAGAAGTGAATGAAGTAAGTGAACAATGGGTATGCAAGGTGAGAGATTTATAATAACTTGTCTTTTAAAAAGCATTTGGACAGTTACATGGGTAAGATGGGTATAGAGGGATATGGGCCAAGTGCAGGCAATTGGGACTAGCTTAGTGGTATAAACTGGTCGACATGGACATGATGGGCCGAAGGGCCTGTTTCCATGTTGTAAACTTCTATGATTCTATGATTCTAACTCACAAAAGTACAAGATCACATGAATAAGCATATTTGTGTGTTCAGGCAAGGGATATATTCACGCCAGACAAGTGCCAGGCAATGGCCATCTCCAACAAAAGTGTGTCTAACCACCTCCCGTTGACATTCAATGGCAATACCATCGCCGAATCCCCGACCATCAACATGCTGGGGTCACCACTGACCAGAAACTTAACTGGAGCAGCAATATAAATACTGTGGCTACGAGAGCAGGTCAGAGGCTGGGTATTCTGTGGCAAGTGACTCACCTCCTGACTCCCCAAAGCCTTTCCACCATCTACAAGGCATAAGTCAGGAGTGTGATGGAATACTCTCCACTTGCCTGGATGAGTGCAGCTCCAACAACACTCAAGAAGCTTGACACCATCCAGGACAAGGCATCCCGCTTGATTGGCACCCCATCCTCCACCCTAAACATTCATTCCCTTCACCACCGGCGCACTGTGTGCCATCCACAGGATGCACTGCAGCAACTCGCCAAGGCTTCTTCGACAGCACCTCCCAAACCCGCGACCTCTACCACCTAGAAGGACAAGAGCAGCAGGCACATGGGAACAACACCACCTGCATGTTACCCTCCAAGTCACACACCATCCCGACTTGGAAATATATCGCCGTTCCTTCATCGTCGCTGGGTCAAAATCCTGGAACTCCCTTCCTAACAGCACTGTGGGAGAACCTTCACCACGCGGACTGCAGCGGTTCAAGGAGGCGGCTCACCACCACCTTCTCAAGAGCAATTAGGGATGGGCAATAAATGCCGGCCTCGCCAGCGATGCCCACATCCCATGAACTAATATCAAAAAAAATTCAGAATGAAGTACCTTGTCATTTGTATTATGTCAAATATCTATGTGTGTACTATGGTGAAAGATTTTCCCTGTGTACTGCATGTTATGAAATTGCAAGCTAATTTACAAAATAACAACTTGCATTTATATAGTGCCTTTAACATAGTAGAATGTCCCAAGTGACTTCACAGCAGCATTATCAAACAAAATTTGACATTGAGTCATGTAAGGAGGTATTAGGACAGTCAAAGAGGTAGGTTTTACGGAACGTCTTAAAGGAGGAGAGCGAGATAGAGGGGTTTAGGAAGGGAATTCCAGAGCTTAGGGCCAAGGCACCTGAAGGCACAGCCACCAATGGTGGAGCGATTAAAATTGGGGATGTGCAAGAGGAGTGCAGAAATCTCAGGGTTGTAGGACTGGAGGAGGTTACAGAGATAGGGAGGGACGAGGCCACGGAGGGATTTGAAAACAAGGATGAGAATTTTAAAATCGACGCGCTCCCGGACCGGGAGGCAATGTAGGTCAGCGAGTACTGGGGTGATGGGAGAATGGGACTTGGTGAGAGTTAGTATACGGGCAGCAGAATTTTGGATGAGCTCAAGTTTATGGAGGGTGGAAGATGGGAGGCCAGCCAGGAGAGCACTGGAATAGTCAAGTCTAGAGGTAACAAAGATATGGATAAGGGTTTCAGCAGCAGATGAGGAGGCGGCCGATGTTACGGAGGTGGAAGTAGGCGGTCTTGGTGATGGAGCGGATATGGAGTTGGAAGCTCACCTCAGGGTCAAATAGGATGCCAAGGTTGCGTACGGTCTGGTTCAGCCTCAGATAGTGGCCAGGGAGAGGGATGGAGATGGTGGCTAGGGAACGGAGTTTGAGGCGGGAACCAAAGACAATTGTATAATGTTATGTATTGCATACACAGAAAAAGTCTTCCACAATGGTGGTGTATATTCATGTCAAACCACATGCCCACTATTCTTGCTTACTGGCAACTTCTCGTCTAGTGTACTCCACTTACCGAAAAGCACTCAGCAATTTTTCAACAAGAAAAAAAATGGCTGTATATACTCACATTATACAACATGCACACGCATTTGACTGAGGTTTCTTAACTCTACATTTATAGTGCAGTTGCTAGATTCTTGTGTAGAAGACAAGGTTGAAAGACACGATTACAGCTAAGGCCTCAAAGGGCACACAAGTTTTTCTTTAAAAAAAAAATCTGTGCTGATAATGTGCCACTCATTCAGCTATACTTATACGTCCCTCCCCACTCCTACTTATATTTAAAAATCTGACAGCAACTTGCTACAAACAGAAACAGACAATTCAACTACACATTTTTGTGTAATGATGTATACCATGTCCAGATTTTCTCCCCTCATATCACCCCATTTATCCAGGTCTCCATGCCACACACCAACGGCAGCCAATAGGACAGCTGACCTGCTCCCAGGTTTCCCTTGATACTGCACTGACCCAGCAATAGGAGGTGCTCAACATGAATAGTGACAACTCACCACCTGATTTTTCTTCCACCTGTGAGGAAGCAGCTGGTCATACGAACATACGAAAAAGATAGACAGAAAAACATCCAGCTGACCAACTGAGTCTGGCCCGTTGGGTCAGGTCATGTTGCAATTAACTGACATGAACCTGAATGCTCCCTACTCACCATCAGCCACGTAATAAGCTAAGTTGCAAAAATACATAAAAACCAGGTCATCAGGGAAAATGAATTCTGGGAGATTGCTCTCCAGCCTCCAAAAGTGATCAAAACAAGTTCCTGAAAATAACAGTAATCACGAGGTGCATCACCCAATATCCCACGTACCTTTTGTAAGCAGCGCCATCAGCCTCCTCCAGGAACTCATCCAGCTCCCTTTTGAATGTTTACAGCAAATCTGCATCCACTGTGAGCCAGCAATATATTCCAAAAAGTTTACAGCTCGCTGCAAAAAGAAAAAGCTCCTGACATCTAACTAGTTCTATGCTTACAAAGCCTACGCGCACAACCTCTCATTCTCCCCAACTTATAAGAACATAAGAACATAAGAAATTGGAGCAGGAGTAGGCCAATCGGCCCCTCGAGCCTGCTCCGCCATTCAATAAGATCATGGCTGATCTGATCCCAACCACAAATCTAAAGAACACAAGAAGTCGGAGCAGGACCCGGCCACATAGCCCCTGGGCCCTCTCCGCCACCCACAGGGCATTGACCGATCCGAACTCAGCTTCATGTCCAATTTCCTGCCCGCTCCCCATAACCCCTAATTCCCTTTACTTCTAGGAAACTGTCTATTTCTGTTTTACATTTATCTAATGATGTAGCTTCCACAGCTTCCTGGGGCAGCAAATTCCACAGACCTACCACCCTCTGAGTGAAGAAGTTTCTCCTCATCTCAGTTTTGAAAGAGCAGCCCCTTATTCTAAGATTATGCCCCCTAGTTCTAGTTTCACCCATCTTTGGGAACATCCTTACTGCATCCACCCGATCAAGACCCTTCACAATCTTATATGTTTCAATAAGATCGCCTCTCATTCTTCTGAACTCCAATGAGTAGAGTCCCAATCTACTCAACCTCTCCTCATATGTCCGCCCCCTCATCCCCGGGATTAACCGAGTGAACCTTCTTTGTACTGCCTCGAGAGCAAGTATGTCTTTTCTTAAGTATGGAGACCAAAAATTCAAATAATCTGTCCACATGGACAGTCTAGTCTCCATCATTTTAAATACTTCAATTAAATCTCCCTGAAATCTATACTTCAGTATGGATAAAAAGTGAGTATGAGTAAAAAGATCCAGCTCCCAGCCTATCACAATAACTAAAGGTTTTTAAACTAGGTATTACTCTAATCATAGAAAGGTTACAGCACAGAAGGCGGCTTTTTGGCCCATCGAGTCCGTGCCAGCTCTACGCAAAAGCAATCCAGCTAGTCCCACTCCCCCGCCCTATCCCCGTAGCCCTGCAAATTTTTTCCCTTCGAGTACTTATCCAGTTCCCTTTTGAAGGCCATGATTGAATCTGCCTTCACCACCCCCTCAGGCAGTGTATTCCAGATCATAACCACTCGCAGCATAAAAAAGTTTTTCCCTCATATCACCTTTGGTTCTATTGCCAATCACCTTAAATCTATGTCCTCTGGTTCTTGACCCTTCTACCAATGGGAACAGTTTCTCTCTATCTACTCTGTCTAGACCCTTCATGATTTTAAATACAGGAGTGGTCCTCCTGCACCTTTTTCAAGGCCTCCTTAGCCCCCATGCAAAAGGACCAGAAATGGTATTTTAGATTGGAGACTAACCAATGTCTTGTACAAGGACACTATGGTGCTTTTTTAAAAAATATATTGGACCACCCTAATACTCTCTCTACTTGCTTTCGCTATAGCCTCTCGGCTTTAGAGCCTCACGCACTGTAACACTTTCCCACTCAACAGTCCTTAATTCAGAGTCCAGCACGATATACACATGCTTGGCATTAGCCTGACCCACATGTATAACACTACATTTATCTACAATGAATTCCATATGCCAGACACAGGCCCATTCCCCCACCTTGTCTCGAATCAATTGTAACTTTTCTTCTCTCCCTCCCCACCTCAGGGGTTTTGACACTGGCACAAATCTTTGTCATTCACAAACTTGCCCGTAAAGTACCCATAATGCCTTCATCCAGATCACTGATATAGATTGTGAATAGTAACACCAATCCTCCACTAGTAACCGGTCTCTCACAAAGCCTTTGTCTATGAAAATGCAACCAATTCCCTATCCAACCTAGGATCCACCCTCCAATTTCACAGGACTATCTTATATAGTAATCATGTCACCTTGTTAAAAGCTTTTTAAAAATCCAAATATACAACATCTACAGGGCTACCTTCATCTATTAACCTAGTAACTTCCACAAAGAATTCAACCAGGTTGGTAAGACATGATCGTTTCCAGAAGCCAGGTTGTGTCCACAACTTGGGCATTGATTGATAGCTCAGGGCTTATTCATTCTCATCTTAGAATTCTTTAGTGCCCCAAAAATAAATTAGAATTTCGCCTTTTAAAAAGTTTTCAATCTTTATAAAATGCAGTTTCCAGACATGGAATTGCTAAAAAATTGGTGGTCCAAGTATTACTCCCAATTAGTCAAGGATGCTGTAATGAATTATTATAGCACTAAACAGAAATCAGTAAGTATAAGGTTCGAGGCTCATACACCAAGTCCTAAAGATTTGGAGAACTGCAGACAGTAATTTGATTACTGGGTTGTGTAGGAGAACCAAACTTGTACTATACTGAGGAATGCAATACTGCGTAAACATTAAGATTTATCGGAACAGTAAGACCAAAGTTTTCTTATTCTGTACATAATGCTCCAATAGGCTGAAACTGAAAAATGTAGAACCATCCACGTCAGATTATACTTTCATTTATTTCCAAGCAGTCAACTTCACATTATCACCTTTAACAATTCCACTGTGTGGGTAGCATGACAGAACACCCTAGCTACCTGTCTGTGCCCATACTGCCAAGGTTGAAGAAGAAACAAATAGTGGATCAGATTTTATTTTAAAACTGATACATGAGAAAAATGCCATGCCTAAAATCTAATTTTGGGGTTCAAGTTACTTTTCTTAACTGAGAAATCTAGGTGAAATACCAAGAATCATATTTCAGGATATTAACGAGGTTGAAGTTTTAAAAAAAATATTCATGGGATGTGGGCGTCGCTGGAAAGACCAGCATTTATTGCCCACCCCTAATTGAACTTGAGAAGGTGGTGGTGACAACTGAGTGACTTGCTAGGCCATTGCAGAGGGCGATTAAGAATCAACCACATTGCTGTGGGTCTGGAGTCACATTTAGGCCGGACCGGGTAATGACGGCAGGTTTCCTTCCCTAAAGGGCATTAATGAACCAGATGGGTTTTTACAACAATCTGGTAGTTTCATGGCCACCATTACTGATACTAGTTTTTTTTATTCCAATTTTGTTTAATTAATTGAATTTAAATACCCCAGCTACCATGATGGGATTTGAACTCATGACTCCGGATTATTAGTCTCGGCTTCTGGATTATTAGTCCAGTAACATAACCACTGTGCTACCGTACCCTCCTAAAGTTACACCAGGCTTCAATTTTTAAGAAATTGTAGACTCCTGAAAATCAAATGGGGGGGGGGGGGTGGGGGGGATTTTAAACATTTTTTTTTAAAAAAGCAGCCTTCTAGCAACCAGATTGCTCTTCTGGCAAAAGGGAACCCAGCAACCTCGGGCAGCGTTGCAGAGGTCCTCAATCGGAGGGCATCTCAGATCAGCTGCCAAATTACTTAAAGCCTGCTCACGTAGGCCCCACTCCGAATCCCATGAACCTTTGTGGGGTCAGCAGCAGGCAGAATCCCAGCATGTTGCAGGATCGCACCCCTGTAGATTTTTTTTAAGCCAAAATGCTGGATTTCCTATAGCCGTCCCCTTTAACATGTGCAACAGTGTCAAACGTTTTTTGCCAATATGGAATCTGCCGCTGATCTAAAAACTAAAGCCCCTGCATAAAAGTAGAAAGAAGGTGGGTTAACAGGGCTTGCTTGAATGTCTATTGTGGGGGGGTGGGGGGGTGGTGAGGAATGAAATTTCCAGTGTTTTTTTTTCGCAAAATAGCTAGACTTTTTACACCTCTCCCAGCAGATTGTGTGCCGAGGGGGGTGGAGGGACTGGGATTGATGGTTGCACCTAGTCAGGATGGAACTAGTTTTATGGACCAGCTAGTCCTTTTCTGTTCTTTTTCATACATTCATACAGATTTTTCAGAGAATGATTACCAAGACAGTAATATAATCTTGGGGTTTAGACTGTGAAACCTAAACCCTTGCAGAGTAAAGCCATGTGAATACAGCCATAAGTTTCTATGCCAATGTATTCATTATTCTGCAGTGTAAACTGTTAATTCTACTTAAATACATAAACTTGATTTTAAAGAATGCAATGCTAGGAGCTTCATTTGCCTTTAAAAAGATGTTTAAGAAAATTATAATCATTGCAGATAAGTTTTGACAACAGAAACATGCCTCACCACTTTTAATTTGAGCATTAGCCAGTGCAGAGCAACTGCATTTAAAAAAATGGTAAAAGGAAGCTTATTAACCATTGGATTTAACTTTTCATTTCAACTTCAAGTACATTATGTTGCGATGTGCCAAAACCAGAGAATGTGTCTGATTTTAGACCCACAGAAGAGTTTTCAAAATAGTTTTAAATTACTCCAATTAATTAAAACGCTTCTGTAAAAAGAAGTTTTCAAAAATTACAGAAATCATTGGAGACTGTTTAATTGAGGCCTGAAATTTTTTTGAACGGCCCTGTAATATTTCTCTGTTGCTCTGGTCTCGCCGTATTTCACTTTATCTTGCTTCAGCAGTTTGCTTCTGATCGCAGCCAGACACTGAAGGAATAGTAATCTCCACTCTTGAAGCATCCTTTTAAAAAAGGTTACACATTAAAAGTATTGTATAACCAACGCCCTCGTGTCTCTTTGAAACTATGTGTAACACTTTCGTTTCTGAAATATGACAAAAGCATGTAAGCAGCTATGAACCACGCCCGCAAAAGAAAACTGTCTCTTCAATCTCAGACACCGATTTAGGACATGATTAAAATAAATTCTCATCACCTCCCAACCCGATTTTTCAGCACATAAATGATTTTAAAAACGATTTTCAGCGAACTCCAGCATGGCAAGCGAAATAAGTCATGTCATTTTTTAAAAAATGTTTAACCTCTATTGTAAAATTAAACGCCGTTTTTTGTAAAAAAAAAACGCATTAATATACATTTTTATTTGGCAACGCGAAACATAAATATGAATTCTGTATGCCCTCAATGGGCTTGAACAAATTCCAGACTACGTTTATCACAAGGTTATCTAAATGTACGCACACCGACAACTCTAGAAAATACTACTGCATTTACTGGCCATGCTTCATCCACACGGCTTCATCATGAACCTTGCTCTCCAGCCACATTAAACGCCATTTTTTGGTTTAAACACCCAACTCGGGGGCTTCCTCCCCTCCCCCACGATGGGCGTGGAGGTGGAAACATTTACTAAAGTGATAGCTCGACCACCTCAAAGATTTAGACACTAAGGTTATCAGACTGGCTAATTTTATATATTTTTTAAAAACTAATTTATGCGAGAAAATGAATAAATTACGTTTAAAACTGAAAAATTGCTCGACTTATTAAAACGCTCCTTCTCCGAGGACATCATGTTACACAAAAGGGCTAAATTCATTTTTTTTTAAATCCTTTATACAAGTGTGAATGCATTTAGTGATTTATATACAGTATCTCCTCTCCGGTCTTACCCATGTGCTCCTACATTGTAGGCATTGCCTTATTTATTTTACACCTTTCGTCGCTTTTTCCCTAATCCTTGCTTTCTTAAACGATTTTTAAAGGTTTGTAAAGTAATCACCCCACAGAAATGCAGACATATACGACATGCAGTACATTTAAAACGACTTTATACACATCATGCACCCCTCCCCCTGCTCGTTACTCAGTATGCATGTGAATAACTGCTGTTCAGAGAGAAGCCTGGGATTTGCACACAAGACAAGACACACCAGTATTATCCCCACACCGCGTCTCTTACCCAGTCACCCCCACGTTGTATTTCATGGTTTTCCAGGGGGTCCCACTGTAGGAATTCCCGTTGCTGGAGCTCAGCATGTAATTTATGCCGTAGGTGCTCGCCTTGTTCTCCCTCTTCCTCCTCCCTCCTACCACCAGGCTCTTCAAACTGTTATTGTGGTAGTTGTTATTCTTCACGAAGTTGCTCCCATTCCCACCACCACCGTTCATCTCCACGAAATTATGATTGAAGTATGAGCCGGTGCCGGCTTTAGTCCTTCCCGAAGAGGAGAAAGAAGAGGAAGAACAGCACGAAGACGATGAACAGCTGCCAGTGCCGGATTCGGGTGAAGGGGACGAGGATGAAGATGAGGAGGCTGAAGATGATTTCTGCAGTCCTCTACGGACATCCCCGTTCCCTGACACCGACCCCGACCCCATCCCCATCTCGGGGCCGGCGGTCGGGGGGCCCGTCCTGTGTCCGACTCCGGGCACCGAGCCCGGGCTGTTACTGGAGGCGGTGGCGGCGGTGGTGGGGCCGGAGTTGCTGGTGAGGTTGAGGTTGCTGCTGCTGCTGGTGGTCGGTTTCGTGTCCAGTGCTGGCGAGTTCAGGTACAGCAGATGGTGGTGACTTGAATTGCTTCGGACTCGTTGAGACGTTTCCCAGATCTGCATCCACAAGGCATTGGCAGGTCCCTTCTGTTCAGGCTGAATCCAAGCCACCCTCGGATCCATTAAATGGTGATCGCTCGCCCTCTCTCTCTACACTCACACAAACGTCGGAAACCTCTCTTTTAAAAAAAACACTAATTCCACTTACAATTGACCGGACCCGGGCTGTGATAGATAAACGAGATTATATATATATTTTTGTTTTTTTTTACTTGCCTTGTTTTTTTTCTTTAAACTACTTTTTTTTGGGTAAATATTAGATAAACTAAAAGCCAAGACCGGTTCCTCTTACAAAAAAATAAACTACCGCTACACTTTGACAATATGGCGTCCTCCCCCTGAACCCCGGCCCCCCCACTGCGCATGCGCGCGGATTTTTAAACTCCTCTCCCATCGCCAACTGTCAGCGGCGCGCATGCGTGCTCCTCCCCCCGGTGCTACCGGCTTCTTCATGCGCTGAACCACGATCGTCGCCTCGCTTTGCGCTTGCGCGATTCCTCAAAGGGGGCGGGGCGGGGAGAGAGGGGGGGGAAACGAAGCCAGGCCAGCGGCGAAGTTCTGCGCAGGCGTGGATTTCTTTGCGTCCACTCCTCCTCTATCGCCGCGCGCGGAGAGGTACTGAAATCTGCTCCTGCAGGGATTGTGGTGGAAGCAGCGCATGTTTTTTTTTCTGCATGGCAGACCCGCGTTACAGCAACACTTATCCATTTTGATTACCTTTCACGTATTCTGACACAGCGAATTCTGAAATAAATACAACTCCACACATGTTTAAAAAGGTCTGCAATCTTGCCTCATTTTTTTGTGTACGTGATAACATTTCAACCCACGTTGATGACGACTCTGCAAATTGCTTGTGAAACTGTACAGTTTAGAAAGGTGGGGGAAAAAAACTTTCCTCCCCCGCACTTTCCAAAATAGTGCCAGTTTTTAGGTGGTTTATTTATTCTAATTGCATTTCGTAATTCAGTTTGAAATTCTACCAAAAAAAATGCTTCTTGACAACAGTGAGTCCATGTCCTCGGGGGAAACTGGTGCCAAACTGACTCATTTAAGTTTCCAAATTTAAACGTCTGGAAATAATTTTTATATTACAGATCTGTGACAGAATCCCAACACCATCATTTTTGATGAGGCGTCCCACCTTCTCTTCAATGGCCTGTGTCTTTCTGCATTTTTGATTTTATTTTAGCATCTGAGTTTTTGCCTCTTCAGGCTAAATTTGAAAGTTTTGTGTGCAGTGCCATGATCAGTGATTCAGCAGCACAAGAAATGTGGCGAACATTAGGGCCAATTCCAGGATTTGGAGTAGGTGGGAAAGGGGTCATAAACCCATGCAAACAAAAATGGGGTGGAGAAACATCTGGGTCGTTCCTCCATTCCAGTGGTTCCTTTGTAGTTTGTGTCACTGATTATGTCTTTCCCTTTATATTTGCAAAGTTTAAGAAACAAGCGGGGTTAATGTGGCCTGCGACAGTCCAGGACGCTATTCTGGCTCTTATCTCAGTGCATATTATTAGTTCTTTGATTTTCTCATGAGATTTCCAAGATTGTCTTTTTTTCATGGAACATTGAATGTTGCGAGATTGGGACAATACTTTAGTGTACCTGCTTTATTCCTGGTTCTTCATATTTACTACTTGGTGCTCTCTGCCCAGTGATTTTCCATTAAAAGTATTGACTTTTTAAACTCTTCTCGTTTTTTTCTGCTCTCTCAATCTTGCCGCCAAACCCTCCTGCCCTGTTGCCGCCGAACCCTCCCATCTTGTTACTGCCCCACCAGCCTTGTAACTGCCTAGCTTGCCTTGCTTCCATTTTCTTTGCCGCTAACGTTCCTAAATAAATCTGCCCTAGACCAAAGTCTTTATGGGTTAGGATTAGGGTTGGATTGATGGTTAAAGTAGACTGAGGGTTAGGGTTGGCCTAAGGCTAGAATTGGACTGAAGACTACGGTTTTACCTTAGGATTAGGATTTGGGTGAGAGCTCTGGGCTGGAGGTCAGAGTTGAGCTGAGGGTCAGAACTGAGCCAAAGGTTAAGGTAGCCCTGCCCTAGCCCAGAACTTGCATCGTTCTCTAGTTTCTCTCCTATCTCCCCTCATGCCCTCTCCGAACCCATCTTGTCCATGAGACCCACCTCCTGCTCTCTCGTCCTATTCCCACCCAACTTCCCTTCCTGGCCCCCACACTAGCTGATATTGGTAATGGTTTCCTCTCCTCTGGTACTGTCCCCTTTCAAATCTGCTGTTATCACCCCCTCAAAAAAAACCACCCTTGATCCTCCTGTCCTTGCAAAGTACCGCCCCATCTCCAACCTCCCTTTCCTCTCCTAAGTCCTTGTATGTGTTGTCGCCTCCCAAATCCGTTGTCATCACTCCCGCAACTCTATGTTTGAACCTTTCCAAATCAGGTTTCCGCCCCTGCCGTAGCATTGAAACGGTCCTTATCAAAGTCACAAATGACATCCTATGTGTCTATGACTGTGGTGCACTATCCCTCTTCATTCTTCTTGACCTGTCTGCAGTCGTTTGACACGGTTGATAACATCATGCTCCTCCAACGGCTCTTCTCCGTTATCCAGCTGAGTGGGACTGCCCTCGGCTGGTTCCATTCTCATCTATCCAGTTGTAGCCAGAGAATCTCCTGCAATGGATTCTCTTCCCACTCCCGCATCGTTACCTCCGGAGTCCTCCAAGGAGCTATCATTGGCCCCCTCCTATTTCTCATCTGCATGCTGCCCCTTGGCGATATCAGCCGAAAACACATCAGATTCCACATGTATGCTGATGACACCCAGCTCTACCTCACAACCACCTCCCCCGGCCTCTCCACTACCTCTGATTTGTCACACTGCTTGTCCAACATACGGTATTGGATGAGCAGAAATTTCCTTCATTTAAATATTGGGAAGACCGAAGCCATTATGTTCAGTCCCCTCCACAAACTCGGTTTCCTAGCCATCATTTCCATCCCCCTTGCTGGCCAATGTCTGAGGCCAAACCAGACCGTTCGCAACCTCGGCGTCCCATTTGATCCTGAGTTGAGCTTCTGACCACATATCCGCTCCATCACCGAGACCACCTACTTCCACCTCTGTATTATTGTCCATCTCCATCCCTGCCTCTGCCCATCTGCTGCTGAAACCCATATCCATGCTTTAGTTACCTTCAGACTTGACTATTCCCATGCTCTCCTAGCCGGCCTTCCATCTCTCACCCAAAACTCTGCTACCCATATCCTGACTCATACCAAATCCCATTCATGCATTACCCCTGTGTTCACTGATCTATATTAGCTCCCAGTCCAGCAACGCCTCAAATTTAAAATTCTTATTGTGTACAAAATCCTCCATGGCCTTGCCCCACCTCCAGTCCTACAACCTTCCAAGAAAACCGCGTTCTTCCAATTCTGGCCTGTTGCGCATCCCCGATTTCTTTCGCCCCTCCACTGGCAGCCGTGTCTTCAGCTGACTAGGCCCTAAGCTCTGGAATTCCATCCCTATACTTCTCCGTCTTCCTACCTCTCTGTCCTCCTTTAAGACGCTCGTTGAAACCTACCAAGCTTTTGGCCATCTGTCCTAATATCTCCTAATGTGGCTCGGTGTCAAATTTTGTTTGATAACATTTCTGTGAAGTGCCTTGGGACATTTTCTACATTAAAGGCACCATATAAACGCAAGTTGTTGTTGTTGTTGTGGGGCTGACGGCTACTGTTGGCTAAAGCCAAGGCTAATCTTAGGGTAGGGTTGGACTTGCGTTATGGTACATTTGTTTCACGGGGCGATTTTATTTTGCTGAAGGGAATTTGTTATTTACACGGAGGAGACCCTGTACTAGTTGAATTTGCTGGACTGAGCAGGAATCCATTATAGGGACCAATATGTTTCCTAAAACTAGTTTTTATACTACTCCTGCTGGCCTTATTGCTGCCACCAGTCTCTCATTCCAGTTTATGCTTCCACTAACCCTTGGGGTCAAAGGTTGCAGGGATGAGGTGAAAAGTACCTAATAGATTAGGGGCATGGTGAGTACCACTTATTAACAAATTCCATTTTAATCACTGGATACAAGTAATCAAGAAAACACACTTGAGACTCCCACAGTTAGCAACATCTGCTACAGCACACATTTCCCAACAAATGGCTAGTATGGCAGAGTTCTTGAAGCATGCCGTTTATAATTGTTCTAGGAACTTGTTATTCTTTGAAAACTGCACAATGTGGCACTAATGCCTTTTAAACAATGCAACATCTGTCAAAGGCATTGCTTATTTAGAGTCCACAGAAGAGATCCTTGTACTCAAACCTGCAGCTGTTCGACAGTACAAGGAGCAGGACAAGGACTTGAGTGTGTGTCAGTAGTGGTACTTCAGTGATGATAGCCCACTGAGAGCTGGAGCTAGACACTAGCAATACCAGTATTCATCCATCCAGAGCCTGGGAGCACTAATAAGAGAGCCCAAGAATTGTGGCTGAGACCAGGGATTGAACAGTGGTGGCTATGATGCTAACAGCGATAACCTGTGAGGAGCTGCAACCAGAGAGCAGCAGCACCAGTGAATGCAATAAATGAGCAAGAGTCGGGGCTGGCGGCAGACACCTAAATGCAGCAGAAACACTCGTAATGGTGATAATCTGTAACCCACTGAGCTGGCAGTTTCCATGCAGAAGGCATCACTGCACTACCTCAGTTTAAGGGGTTGAGAATTGAAGAAGTTCAATCCTTTTCTTCAGTCCTAGCAATCTGGCTCCTGGAGGCTGTTTCTCTCCATCATTCAGTCAGTTGGGAAGGTGTAGTGGTATAGTGACAATTTTAGAAGAAGATAAATGGTACTTCATGGTTTATTTCACATGGGGAGGTTGAGGAAAATTTTGATTTTTGACACTTTATTTGGTGCATTTTCCAACATTTTAAAGTAAATTTTTTATACACATAAATACTTCATAATGTGTAAAAACACAACATACAATTAAAACATATAAAGCCTGCTCCCCTAATGTCACAGGGTGTTTATTCAGTGAGTCGCTGAGCCATACAGATCTAGAAGGCAAAACAATCTACCAGCCCACAATCAGCCTATCAGGCTTCAACCAGCCACCAGAAATCAGTCAGGAATCAACAGCCAGCATTAGAAACCACCCATCCAGTCATAACCAGAGCAGGTGAAGCAATAGTTTCTCTTTCCACCCCTTCACTATCACCTCAGAAGTCCACCCAAGGAACAATCCTTGGTCCTCTCCTCATCCACATGCTGTTCTTTGGCCACATCATCCAAAATCATGGGGTCAGGTTCCTCAGTAATGCCATTAACACCCAGCTCTACACCATCACTCTCTCTCCACCCCTCCACTGCCTCTGTGCTGTCAGATCACTTGTCTGATATTCAGTCTTGAATGAGCTGTAACTTTTTCCAGCTAAATATTGGGAAGATCAAAGCTGTCATCTATGGCCCCTGCCACAAACTCCATGCCCTAGCTACCAACTCCATCCCCCTCTCTAGCCACTGTCTCAGGCTGAACCAGACTGTTAGTGACTTCAGCATCCTGTTCAACCCCAATCTGAGCTTCTAATCGAATACATTCTCCATCTCAAAGACTGCCTATTTGATCTCCATAACACTGCCGAGCCCTGTTCCAACCTCAGTCCATCTGTTGCTGAAATCCTCATTCATGCCTTATCACTCAAGGTTACTCCAATGTTCTCTTGGCCAGCCTCCCATCATCCACCTGCTATAAACTTCAAATTGTTGTTGATCCTGCTGCCTGTTGTGGGTGACAGATTAAAAAAAAAATCTGGTGGAAAAAACAGCTTCAGCTCCGAACCCAAGCAAATACAGTGGAGCATGTGGTTTAGTGTTTGTGATTATACGGAACAATTTCACACTGGATTCAGACTGCTCTATTTAAACTGGGATTTAAATTCAGGTTCACATTTTTTATTACAATTTAAGCTTCCCTGAGGAGCATCCAGCTATGCTTGAACAGATGTCTGAAATACATCAGATCCCAATGCCCAACAGAAGGATTCAAGTTACAGCAACAGAATAGAAGGCAAAACCAAGGCCTCCGAGAGTGGGAAGGCCGGTGCGAGCGCAAGTTGTTGGAGCTGTTGGAAGATGGAAGTGGGTGAGTTTATTTGTAAGGTTTGTGATTGTTTTCATATTTGTTTTATTTTCTCTGTTTATTTATTGACAACATTATTTAAGGTGAATTGGGCAGTGTGGATGGAAAACCAAGATGACCACATAAAGGACTTTGTTTTTTCCAGATTTGATTAGTTGCTTTTATATGGCTATAGGTTGTTCATTGCTTGCTTTTTAGTGAATGAAAATTGTCATAAACATATTTAGTTCATAATTGTTTTTAATGAATGGGCCATTTGAACCAAATTATTATGCTTTGGTTATCAGAATGTGTTTTTTTGATTGAATCAAATGTTTTAGTCACTTAAATCTAACCAATCAATATGCTTTGCACCTTACGGACACTTTTGCCCGACTGATGTTTGCCAGAGACAAAGGGGTAAATTTTCTTTGTCACTGCATAGGCGGTAAGCTGGCAGAGCAGAGCACTCTTCCATTATAGAACCTACCCGGTTTTCAATCCAGGAATGAAAATTGGGCGGGTACTGTAACGGGCAGGCGATCGATTCAACCAGATTACCTCCCACCTGGTGAAGACTGAAAATTTACCCTAAATCCTTAATTACATAATTAATAAAACAAAAATAAAATATTTCATGCCACATGTGCAAAATTGATATCAATGGCTTATTTGTACAGGACTATTTCTAAATCATGTGGGCAATACATATGCATACCCAGTGATAGTAGCCCTTTACATTTTCTTCCAGTGCAACTTGGCACAAAGGGCTGAATGGCTGTCTTCTGTACCAAAATTTCTATGGTTCTGTGAATTATTCAATCTTTGCTACAACATTAATTTCTGGGAGGATGCTGTTATAAGTTAAAACTATGTGGTCTATGCCTATATTTTATTGCATGATATACACATTATTCAGTCTACCTCCACATTGAAGAACTTGATAGTCATCTGACTAAATCAGAGTACTTCTACACCGAATCAAGGAACATAAATCAGTCCTTTGTGATGGCATGTCCCCAAAGAAGAGGTATTAGTCCTAATTTTCTGATTATAGGAAAGATAGGATTGAAGTGACTCAATGCCCAGGCTCACCTGTACCTGCACTACACAGGGCAGACCTGGCCCAATTTAGAATTGGTTATAAGCACAGGAAAACCTTACACATAGAGCTTGGCCTCTAGCACACTTCGCTGGGGATCAGGAAATCCAAGGAGGCTTAAAGGGGAAGCTGTCGTGGGGACAGAAAAGTAAAGAAATTGATCACAGTAGTACTGTGGAGATATTTGGGCAACACTGCTCCATTTGATGGAGGTCCTGCTGCAGGAGATGCACCAAAGAAGCTTGCACCTGTTCTATAACTGGTGAGTGATCTTCAGCTTGAAGCAAGCCACGCTGTGAGAACCAGGAAATGAAGCTCATTCACAAACCACACAGACTAAGAACTGGGAAGAGTTAGATAAGATTAGTAATGCAAGTTGAAGACAACTCTCCTGTTATACAACAGGTGCAAGCGGCTTGGAGGGAGATTGTCGTCCAAGTCAATGAAATCACCCAGATCCCTTGCACCTCCCGACAAATGAGAGATGTTTACTGGTATCAGGAGGAAGGCGAAGATAAGTATTCTCCTCACTCTGGTAGGCCCATTGAAGCATGACACAAACCCATGTTGAAGACTCCCACACCCTCCGGGTGTTTGCATTGTGCACAAGCATTGGCCTGGAAATTGCTCAAGAAATAACAACGAGGCTAACAGGGCTCATCATTATTTCAGGGCAAATGGAAGAGCACGTTCTGGTAAGCGCGCATGCGCAGTCAAATGCGAAAATCCAGAAATTGCTCTTCCTGATTCCCTGCTGATCTAACAGTTTTGCGTTAGAGATATCGCAGGCTGGAATGAATGGACCAGCACGAACTTGCTCTCCTGCCCAACTGGAAACAAACTAATCTCGCCAGAAAAAAGGTACGCTGAGTTATATCAGATCTAAACTAACTTTGAATGGTGTGTTAAGTATTAAATCACTGTCAAACAACCTATTTGGCACTGAAAATTAACTTAAAAATGTGGCATCTCATTACTCATGATTTTAATAGCTTTTGGACATTTAAAAAAGTTATGTTAAAGAATTAAAAATTTTAATTTTAAAATTTTTTTCTTACTGTGTCTTTTATCTTACTCTTTTAATCTTACCCTCTCTTTATCTTGCGGTCTATTTACTAATCTTATCTAACTCTTCCCAGTTCTTAGTCTGCGCGGTTTGTGAATTAGCTTCACTTCCTGGTTCTCAGTGTGGCTTGCTTCAAGCTGATTGGTGGAGGAGAGAGAGATCCTTTCCCCGCTCTCACAGCTCAGATGGGCCCGGGAATGACCGCTGCAGCTCTCAATTAAAGCAAGTTGGCACCCAGAAGCCAGCAAGAAATGTGTGGGTGAGTTACTTATGAGCAGCGGGAGCGTCCATTCGCCACTCAGCAATTTCCAGCCCATTGTCTTTTTGCACACACTTCTTCATTGTGTCAAATCTGTAAGGCACACTTTTCTTGCAGTTGGAGGTGGCAAATATTGAACAGCCTTTTGGGGGGGGAAAAGAGAGTTCCAAATTTCTGACACCATTTGTGTGAGAAAGTGCTTCCTGATTTCTCTCCTGAATGGCCTAGCTCTAACTTTAAGATTATGTCATTGTAGAGTTGGACAAGATGTCAGAGGTTTAAGATAGCAAAAGGCGAATTTAGGACCAATATATCAGGAAATTATTCTTCACACAAAGAGTGATGAATACTGTTGGGATAATTCCTTATCCTTTTTAATAACAGATTTGAAAAGCTAGAGACAGTAATATTTCTGATAATTAACTTTGTTATTGTTTCAAAACATTAATCTTAAGACTACATAGACAGCAGTACATACAGACCAACGTCTAGAAACTTGTGTAAAAAAAAAAAATCTTCCTAGGAATTGTGTGCAATTGCCTGTCCAGGCCGTGCAAGGTACCTCGCCTTAAAAGGTGGCCAGAGTTCCTAACTAAAGTGAAGTTTTGTATCCCTCTTTGCACAACGTTAAAACAATCATACATTGTCCAATTCTTGCTGAGTTTTAACTTTGTTGGGCAGTTTATAACCCTTACAATAGATTGCTGAATGCACAATCATAAGGGGACTAATGTCTTGGTCAATATCCTGGTCAAAATCCTGTTTCATTATCATCTCAGCAACCTTTGCTTCCTATCTTTGCTCTTCCCGAACTGTACCTTTTGTCCTGGAGTATCATTGTGGTCAAAAGTTAAGATCTGCCAGTATACAGGTCAAACCAATTTTGATTTACTCATGTGGTTGAACCATAGTTGCTACATTAGCTGTTCTGTCTTTAAAAAAAATGTAAAAACATCTATATTCTTACAAAAATACATGGAAATGACTCCCAGATAGATTAGTAGAAGCAAAATCTATAGAATAATTTAAGAAAAAATTCGATGCTACAAAATGGGATTTTAGGATCTCTCGATGGATGGGCCAAGTAGCCTACTTATCTGTAATTATCTTATGATGTCAGACAGCGAGCTGCAGATGGCTCACTGCGTGAGTTGATACACACAGGGAAGATTCTGTATTTGATGGCATGCTGATGGTGGAAATGGGGAAGATGTACAAAAGACTGTTCATGCAGTGGCCAAGTTTGGCAATCAAGAAAAATCTTCTGTCTTAGTGTAGCACGAATGTGCCTTGCAGCCAGAAAACAGGTGCGGGGGAATATCAGCAGTTAGGCGCTATGCATCCCAGGTACATTCTCACCAACTTAGCCTCCCTCCATATGTTCCCTTTTCTACCAGAAAGAAAAAGTAGAGGTAATCCCTAGTGGGAAGCCATTTAATTCCCCGTATGAAGGTGGAGAGGTGGGGGTACACCCCACAATAAGTGACAGAAAGGCAGATGGCAAAAAAAAATGCAAAGATCGTCCAAAAATCAGTCGAGAAATCCAAGAATAGATTTCCTTCTGTGCCATCTGGTCGTAAAGCAATATCTGGGTGGTGCACAGGATGGAAAAACAGGTAGGGAGGTTCACACACCTATAACAAATCCCACCAGATTTTAGCCCCCATTTAATAGAAGGAAAATCAGGCAATCCTTCCTGCCTGATTTTCTTCCCTGTGTTCTGCCCATGTGATCATTCACTCACAGGTGGTACAGACAGAAATTTAGGATTCTTTACAATGTTCAAATATGTGTTTGGCTCTTCAAATTCTGGCTTTTCTCCATTTTCTAGCAACCCATCATATAAGGGCACGATTACCATCGAGTGTACATGTGGTAGTAATGACAGAAAAGTGGGGGGGGGGGGGGCGGGGGTGTCACAAGATAATTAAAGATGAGGAAGGCCATCCGGCCCATCTTAATTCATTCATCCAGAGAGATCCTAACACCTGCCTCCCCACTGTAGCATCCAATTGTTTCTTCAATGATTCCAGGGTTTTTGCCTCTGATACTCTAACTAGGAATTTATTCCACACGTTGATCACTCTGAAGAATTCCCTGATTTCAGTCCTAAAATTACCTTTTACTAGTTTGAACCTGTGTCCCCGAGATCTACTCCCACAGTTTAATTTAAAGTAATATTCCAGGTTAACTTTCTCGATACCTCTAACAATCTAAAATACCGCTATAAGATCAGCTCTCAGATGTCTTCGTTACAAGTTGAAAAGCCCAAGTCTATCCAGTCTTTCCTTATAACTCAGACTCCTGACACTGCGGGTCAAGTCTTGTGGCTTTTTTCTGCACTACCTCCAACGTTTGAATGTTTCTTTTTTTTTGGTGACCAGAACTGGATGTGGTATTCAAGGTGCATTCTGACCAGACCATTATACAGTTTGATCATTACCTCCTCTGCCTTATATTCTACTACGGTAGCATAGTGGTTATGTTACTGGACTAATAATCCAGAGGCCTGGACAAAAATCCAGAGTCATGAGTTCAAATCCCGCCACGGCAGCTGGGGAATTTAAATTCAATTAATTAATTAAAAAATTCAATTAATTAAATAAAAATCTGGAATTAAAATACTAGTATCAGTAATGATGGCCATGAAACTACCGGATTGTCGTAAAAACCCATCTGGTTCACTAATGTCCTTTAGGGAAGGAAACCTGCCGTCCTTGCCCAGTCTGGCCTATATGTGACTCCAGACCCACAGCAATGTGGTTGATTCTTAATTGCCCTCTGAAATGGCCAAGCAAGCCACTCAGTTGTAAAATCTCGCTACGAAAAGTCATAAGAAGAAAGCCGGACGGACCGCCCGGCATCGGACCACTAGGCACCGGACACGACAACGGCAAAACACCAAGCCCAGTTGACCCTGCAAGGTCTTCCTCACTAACATCTGGGGTCTTGTGCCAAAATTGGGAGAGCTGTCCCACAGACTAGTCAAGCAACAGCCTGACATAGCCATACTCACAGAATCATACCTTTCAGCCAACGTCCCAGACTCTTCCATCACCATCCCTGGGTATGTCCTGTCCCACCGGCAGGACAGACCCACCAGAGGTGGCGGTACAGTGATATACAGTCAGGAGGGAGTGGCCCTGGGAGTCATCAACATTGACTCTGGACCCCATGAAATCTCATGGCATCAGGTCAAACATGGGCAAGGAAACCTCCTGCTGATTACCACCTACCGTCCTCCCTCAGCTGATGAATCAGTCCTCCTCCATGTTGAGCACCACTTGGAGGAAGCACTGAGGGTAGCAAGGGCACAAAATGTACTCTGGGTGGGGGACTTCAATGTCCATCACCAAGAGTGGCTTGGTAGCACCACTACTGACCGAGCTGGCCGAGTCCTAAAGGACATAGCTGCTAGACTGGGCCTGCGGCAGGTGGTGAGCGAACCAACATGAGGGAAAAACTTACTTGACCTCGTCCTCACCAATCTACCTGTCGCAAATGCATCTGTCCATGACAGTATTGGTAGGAGTGACCACCGCACAGTCCTCGTGGAGACGAAGTCCCGTCTTCGCACTGAGGACACCATCCAACGTGTTGTGTGGCACTACCACCGTGCTAAATGGGATAGATTCAGAACAGACCTGGCAGCTCAAAACTGGGCATCCATGAGGCGCTGTGGGCCATCAGCAGCAGCAGAATTGTATTCCAGCACAATCTGTAATCTCATGGCCCGGCATATTCCTCACTGTACCATTACCAACAAGCCAGGGGATCAACCCTGATTCAATGAGGAGTGTAGAAGAGCATGCCAGGAGCAGCACCAGGCGTACCTAAAAATGAGGTGCCAACCTGGTGAAGCTACAACTCAGGACTACATGCATGCTAAACAGCGGAAACAACATGCTATAGACAGAGCTAAGCGATTCCACAACCAATCGATCAGATCAAAGCTCTGCAGTCCTGCCACATCCAGTCGTGAATGGTGGTGGACAATTAAACAACTAACGGGAGGAGGAGGCTCTGCAAACATCCCCATCCTCAATGATGGCGGAGTCCAGCACGTGAGTGCAAAAGACAAGGCTGAAGCGTTTGCAACAATCTTCAGCCAGAAGTGCCGAGTGGATGATCCATCTCGGCCTCCTCCCGATATCCCCAGCACCACGGAAGCCAGTCTTCGGCCAATTCGATTCACTCCACGTGATATCAAGAGACGGCCGAGTGCACTGGATACAGCAAAGGCTATGGGCCCTGACAACATCCCAGCTGTAGTGCTGAAAACTTGTGCTCCAGAACTAGCTGCGCCTCTAGCCAAGCTGTTCCAGTACAGCTACAACACTGGCATCTACCCGACAATGTGGAAAATTGCCCAGGTATGTCCTGTCCACAAAAAGCAGGACAAATCCAATCCGGCCAATTACCGCCCCATCAGTCTACTCTCAATCATCAGCAAAGTGATGGAAGGTGTCGTCGACAGTGCTATCAAGCGGCACTTACTCACCAATAACCTGCTCACCGATGCTCAGTTTGGGTTCCGCCAGGACCACTCGGCTCCAGACCTCATTACAGCCTTGGTCCAAACATGGACAAAAGAGCTGAATTCCAGAGGTGAGGTGAGAGTGACTGCCCTTGACATCAAGGCAGCATTTCACCGAGTGTGGCACCAAGGAGCCCCAGTAAAATTGAAGACGATGGGAATCAGGGGGAAAACTCTCCAGTGGCTGGAGTCATACCTAGCACAAAGGAAGATGGTAGTGGTTGTTGGAGGCCAATCATCTCAGCCCCAGGACATTGCTGCAGGAGTACCTCAGGGCAGTGTCCTAGGCCCAACCATCTTCAGCTGCTTCACCAATGACCTTCCCTCCATCAGAAGGTCAGAAATGGGGATGTTCGCTGATGACTGCACAGTGTTCAGTTCCATTCGCAACTCCTCAAATAATGAAGCAGTCCGAGCCCACATGCAGCAAGACCTGGACAACATCCAGGCTTGGGCTCATAAGTGGCAAGTAATATTCGCGCCAGATAAGTGCCAGGCAATGACCATCTCCAACAAGAGAGAGTCTAACCACCTCCCCTTGACATTCAACGGCATTACTATCGCCGAATCCCCCACCATCAACATCCTGGGGGTCACCATTGACCAGAAACTTAATTGGACCCGCCATATAAATACTGTGGCTACAAGAGCAGGTCAGAGGCTGGGTATTCTGCGGTGAGTGACTCACCTCCTGCCTCCCCAAAGCCTTTCCACCATCTACAAGGCACAAGTCAGGAGTGTGATGGAATACTCTCCACTTGCTTGGACGAGTGCAGCTCCAACAACACTCAAGAAGCTCGACACCATCCAAGATAAAGCAGCCCGCTTGATTGGTGGTGAAGCCCCCTTCACCACCGGCGCACTGTGGCTGCAGTGTGTACCATCCACAGGATGCACTGCAGCAACTCGCCAAGGCTTCTTCGACAGCACCTCCCAAACCCGCGACCTCTACCACCTAGAAGGACAAGAGCAGCAGGCACATGGGAACAACACCACCTGCACGTGCCCCTCCAAGTCACACACCATCCCGACTTGGAAATATATCGCCGTTCCTTCATCGTCGCTGGGTCAAAATCCTGGAACTCCCTTCCTAACAGCACTGTGGGAGAACAGTTACCACACGGACTGCAGCGGTTCAAGAAGGCGGCTCACCACCACCTTCTCGAGGGCAATTATGGATGGGCAATAAATGCCAGCGATGCCCACATCCCGTGAACGAATTTTTTTTTAAAAATTTTAGCTACGTAGTTCAACGTCCTAATAAATTTGTTGATTACTGTTCTGCATTGATTGGACATATTTAGCATTGACTCTTCTCTCAGCATTATCTTTGAATGTTTCAACACCACTCATGGAGTACGTGTGATGTCTATTTTTCCTTTCACTTTACACTTGTCTATATTAAATTTCATCTGCCATTGTTCTGTCCATGTGCATATTTTATCCAATTCATTCCGTAACTTCAGAGCCCCTCCTAGTTTGGTATCATCTGCAAATTTAACCACCTCGCATTGAGTTTCTGAATCCAGGTCATTTGTCAATTAGAAACAATAGTTGTCCCAGCACCGATCTCTGAGGTGTTCCACTCAATACCTCCCTCAATTCCAGCATAACTCCTTCAACAAGTATTCAATGTTTCCTACCCTTCAGCCAGTTTCTTACCCATTCCTAGAGTTTACTGTGAATCCGCAGTCACCACATAATTACCAACTGGTTTAAATACATCTGTCCATTTTATGATAGGTTCTTCCACCAAGTGCTAGAAATGACTGTAGAAATCTGGATAGGCACTAAATTGGCACAATTTTGGTATAAAAGGATTGCTGCTCCACTTCCTGCTCCTACCTGCCCACATACTGCCTGAAAGTCAGGCAGTCAGAAGAGAAAAATTCAAGTCTATTTGTATCTTTTTCCTGCCTGGCTGGAATAGTGAACGGGATGCAAGGACTTTAACTCCACGTGTTACACTTTTTCAATAGATTTATTTTTCATGTACAAAAGATGAACATAAAATCCTCTTATGGAAGCTTCTATGAAAATGAGGAAAAGTTGTAGATATTCACCATCAGGACGAGGGGTCAAATCATGCATGAACATGTTAGCAAGGATGCATCTTTGTCATACTTTGTTCTCATATTAAATATACAAACAAGTAGATTGAAGGTGAAACTCCTTTTTTTAAAAAAATGAGACACAAGAAACATCTGTGCTCGAAATTCCTAGGCCTGGGAAGTGGTATGATGCCGTACGTCGGTGGTGGTGGTGGGGGGGGGGGGGCGGGGGAGAGGAGAGGTGGCGGAGGGGTGCAGAACCTGGTTCCGCAGTGCCTCTGGCCCTTTTCCTCAATACGAAGAAATTCTGATGCAAGGGAGTGGGCCCACCTTCTTCCTACCTGACATCAGGAGAGAAATCCTGCCAGTTCACCCCATTTTCTACCCCATGGAAAGTATCATGCTGGCATAAATGAAACAATCTGGTGGATGTGGGACCCCAATGTCGCTTTTCTAACAGCAATTGATCCCAGAGTGACCAATTGTGGCTTAGAAAACTGAAAGTTGAAAATTGGCAGGTATTTGAAGGTTGGGAATTATCTTGGTGCCTAATGGCTCATCCCCCAAAGGAACAACAAGGTGCCACTTGAATATTCCTGGCCCCCTCAGGACAGATTCCCAGGGAGTGCTGGGAATGGTGTAGGCCCCTGCCTCTATATTAATGACCATGTCGTGGGATTTGAGATCAGGTTAATGCCACGCCATATTGGCGGTTAGACATCCTGCTCCACCACATTCCGCTGGCAGAGCAAAGGTTGAAGAATTCTGGCCCCCTGTATTTTTCTTCCCGGTTAACAAAATCACATCTCAGAAATTGCATGTTTTGAAGCAGTGCATTCCTATGATTTTGTTGGCCGATCGCTAAGTACAAGGTAAAATGGGATTTCCTTATTTATTTTGTTAAGAGTAATTTTACCCCATATATCTGTTTGATCCATTACAGAACTTGTACCATTCAATTGTCATTGAGCAAAGTGGGAACATGAGTTGGAGAAGAAAAAGTGCAAAAAAGAAAAAAAATCAGAATGATTCTAATAGGTCACCGTCACATGTTGAGTCAATCAAGCTGAAGGGTGATGACTACCTGCCAACATGGCTGGAACAATACTCCAGAAATGAGACCATACCTTCAGGAATTTCTTCAAATGAAGTTAGAGCAAATACATAATTCAATATGCATGTCCTTCTGGCACAGCCTCTGGATTCATGCAGGCCATATTGGCAAAGCTACCTGGCACAATAGAGCCAGGAAAGCATTTTTTAGCTGCATAAAGAGGGAGTCAGATTAATTTCCCCATGCTGAGATTCAGGGGACTTTTCACTGCAGCCCAAAATACAGTGAAGAGGGTTGTGGTCCAATTTGAAACTAATTATTTTTTTCATTCCTTTAAGGATCATGGCCCAGCACTGCTGATCCAATATGCAGGTCCGGAAGGTATATAAAAGTAGTCCAACTCCTCTATCTGCTCCAATAAATATGATTGGTTTCCAACAAAGAAGATGTACTGCAGTAAAACAAGTTGTGAGTAGAGCATGCCTGAATTTCTGATTTGTACAGTTAGCAGGCGACATTCCCCGCCAGCAGCGTGCACTTATAAAGTTACCCCCAGCAAGTAAAGCAGTCAAACCTAGACAGCAGTGCTTAATAAAAGTGCAAGGATTACTCCATTTATCAGCCTATAAATACTAACAATTGGAACCTGATTGGGAGAGGTCCAGGAAGCAGCTGCAGAATGCCCTGTGATTTTTTTTCTCTTTTCTCTATTGCTTGACCACCGGTTTACATTAGTTATTTCTTTCCTATGGCACAAAAACCTATCAAGATTTACAAAATTGAAAGACATAAGGGCAAGTTTTCTGATGGGCCGTAAACCTGGAGTGGGCAGGGTGGGGCGGGGGTTGGAAGTCAGGGCAGAGATCACACTTACCAAAATACATCACCTCTGTCCAAAATACATGTCAAGACAACTTCTCGTTGAGCAGGAAGTTCCTGCCAAAAACAGACAGGAGCAGCATTTAAATATTATAATTTTCATTTAAATACATTATAATAAATGAATGCACAGATTTTCATGTTTCATGCTGGGACTTGGATGTACCTTCATCACACCCACATAAAATGAGTTGCTATGTTTTTTCCTTAAGAGTTAAAAGCTGTACTGTCATTTTTCATCCACAGTTCTTGAGCCTGAAGTATAAGTCTATTGTTAGTGGTAGAGGTTGTTGCTGTTTATTAATAAAACTTTGTTAGGTTACATTTTGTGTCAAGGGTAGAAGCATATTGTTTGGTATCAGTTAAACTGACCATATGGATTTCCCAATGGGAATCCCTTTGTATTTATGTTATTTGGAGTAAGACTATACCAGAGGCAGATTTACCTGCTGTTACCCTCCAATTTGCATTTACTGATAGACATTTATATGGATTTCTCTCCATAGGATGCGACTGAGTTGCATTGCATCCAACCAGACTTCATCACAGGCAGGGTACTGCCAATGGCTGTCAAGGTCAATACAGCCCTGAATTTTCACATCTCAGGTTCCTTACAGAATGTCGCAGGGGACATCAGTTATAGAAATCACTCAGCAATGCACAGGTGTGTAAAGCAGGTGACCAATATGTTGTTTTGCAAGAACAGTTAATCTTATTCCCCATAGACAACCAAGAACTTAGCAAGAAGGCTAAGCTGTTTTTCCAGGTGACAGTATCCCCCAGAATCCAGGAGGTAATTGATGGCATCTATTTGGTCTTACGGACCCCTGCCCACAATTCCACCATCTTCACAAGCCACAACGACTGGCACCCCCTGAACATGCAGCTTTTTTGTAACTGTCAGCACAGAATAACACAGGTCTGCACACAGTTTTCCAGCAGCAGTTGCAATGCTTTTATCTTGAGGCAATCCATTTGAGTCTGACTTAGGAATTCAAGGTTCTCTGCTAAGTCACCAAGGTTACCCTCTGGAGCTATGACTCATAACATCGCTCAGACTGTTGCACAGTTGGATACATCATTAGAACACCAGTACAGTGAGGTCTGGCTACAAATATATTGTTTCAGTACATTGTTTCAACACATCACTATGTGCTGTATGCACAATTTTGCCACACAAGACATAAGCATGTAGCAGGTGAAGGATGACCAACCACAGCTAGGTCAGCATCATGAACAGGAAGAATCAGAGGATCTACCTGCTACATCTGTATGCCAGGCTCTCCCAGATGGAGCCTTCTCATAAATACCCATTCTACCTAAATCCTCAAGAGTCCCTGTTACATCTTCACAATGTCACGTCCGAATATACACTAACCTACATTGCTAGTTAATGCATCTAAACTCCCCCATGGATTCTATTATTGCCCTCTGCAGAACTATTATCCAACACCATAACAAAAACACCCTCTAAACACAGAATTTTCATGCAACCAAATTTTAATTCCCTCACAGTGATGTGTATGTGTGCGTGCACGTACCTATATGTGTGCTTGAGCGTCCTTTATATCACAATGCTTCCCTGTGATTTGTGTACTCCAGCTGCTAAGCTTTTGTTTCTTCTAAGTGCGCCCATGAGGTAGGAGTAAGTTAGGTTGCTGTGTGTTAATAGGAGCCTCTTGGGAGTGAGGTAGCCCTCTTCCTCCTTGAGCTGGAACTCAGCTACTACCCCTGCCACATCCACAACAATGGGATCTGCTTGGTCCTAGATGCTTTCATCCACATGTACAGGCGTTTGAGTTGGGATAGTGGGAAAGTCCAGATCCTCATCCTGAGAGATAACACTTTCATCCATACCAAACCCAGCTATGCTCCTGGGTAATGTCTCACCATGTCCACTGATCCGTATGACAGCAGACCTCCTGGCCCCAATGAGATCGGTGAAGGCCTAAATAATGTTTCATTCAATGCAATTGCCAAGCACTAGGAATTTGGTAGAGACAGCCTATTCAAGGTTGGAGCTCAAGGCTTTTATAGCAATAGTCTGAGCATTCACGAGAGATGCCATGACTGGTCATAGGACTCTGCCAGTGGAGCTCCATTGCCGGTGTCTGAGGTTGCTATGCACTCCATTGTGTGCTGTGAATCTGTCCATAATTACTTCACAGATGGGGGTAGTGGATGCTTCCTTACTTGCCTTCAACTATTGCAAGTGGTTTGGTACAATCTCCAATGACTCAATGAAGGTTCTGGACTCAAAGGACCCTTCTTTTAAAAGGAGGCTCCATGAGACCCACATGAGGATGGATGAGAGCTGGCCTTTCAAAAGTAGATTCTTATTCCTCCTGTGCTACTGCCATCTCCTCCTGCTTGACTGTTCCCTATGCACTCTCCTCTACCTCACAATCTAAATTACCCTTGAGGGTTTAAGTACTTGAGTTGTTGCTTCACGGGTAGCAATGAGTGACACTAGATGTGCTTAGCACACTTGGCCCTGACAGAGCTTACTTAGCACAGACCTGGAGAAACAGAATAGGAACTGTCTTTCAGAAGGATGTACAGCAATAGGCAAATACCATGAGCTATAGGTCCATCATGAGCTATTGAGATGGGTATAAATCCCTTCAAGGATGTAAGTGGAAGAATAGATAGAGCAGCTGGTCCAGATGATATCCACCCGAGGGTCCTCAGGGCGATGGGACACCTGCTGTGCGAGCCCCGTGCCCATATCTTTAATAGCTCATTGGGATGGTTCTCGTAGACTGGAGGAGGCTAATGAAGTCCCCATCTTTAAAAAAAGATAAGATGGACCTGGGTAGCTATAGGCCCATTAGTTTGACATCAGTAATAGGGAAAATGCTTGAGGGAATCATTAGGGTTGCAATATATGACTACTTAGATAGAGAGGGACATGTTAGGAACACCCAACATGGCTTAAAAAGGTCTTGCCTTACAAATTTGATTGTTTTTTGAAGAAGTCACCAAAATGGTGGATGAGGGAAGCCCAGTAGACATTATCTGCTTAGACTTTCAAAAGCTTTGAACAAGGTGCCACATAAGAAGCTTCTCTACAAGATCGAAGCCTATGGTATTAGTATTAATATTTTGAGCTGGATTGAGAACTGGCTGAAAGGCCATAGGCAAAGAATACTTCTAGATGGATTTGGATCTGCTTGGAGACTGGTCACCAGAGGTGTCCCAAAGGGATTGGTGTTAACACTATTGCTCTTCATTATTTTTATTAATGATCTAGATGTAGGTGTTGGGGGCATGATCTGCAAATTTGCAGATGATACTATGATTTGGGCAAGGGTCAGAACTGTAGATGATGCTTGACTGTTTTAGGCAGATCATGATGCATTGGGGGATAGGGCTTGTGACTAGCAAATGATGTTTAACTTAGAAAAGTGCAGTGTTATGCATGTGGGCAGGATGAATGCTGAACATACATACATCCTTCAGGGAAAAGCATTAAAGCAGGTGGAGAAAGAAAGAGCAGGGTGTTCTAGTGCATAGATCACTAAAGGTTCAAGACAATGCCATGAAGCAATAGATGGAGCAAATAGAGTGTTGGGGTGCATTTATAGGACAATTGACAATAGACAAAACATACTATTTTGTCTTTGTACAAGACCTTGGTCAGGCCTCAGTTAGAATACTGTGTCCAGTTTTTCATCTCACATGGTGGGCGATAGAGGTTTTGGAAAGGGTGCAGAGAAGGGCCACTAGATTAAATCCCAGTTTGCAGCATCTTAGTTATCAAGATAGGCTAAAAGAGCTAGGATGCTCACTTTAGAGAAGTGGTGATTTGATCAAGGTTTATAAGATGAAGAGAATAGATTGTGTTCGAGTAGGCCAGTGTGATTCTCTGGACTAGTTTCGATCACCTGAGGGGGTCGGAGAGAAATTTACTAGATTTTTTTTGAAATTGGCCTGGGTTTTTTAAAATCTGTTTTTTTCCCCCCCACCTCTCCCAGGAGATCACATGGTTGTGGGTGGGGTGGAGAATGTATATACACAAGCTATCACAATTGAGAGACAGGCTGGGTGGACCACAGTATCTTTTCCTGTCCATCACTATGTTCATAAGAGTTAGAAATGTAAGCACAAAGTGGCAATGCATGGTAAGTAAGGGGGTGAAACACTTTGTGCCATGCATAGTTTGGACAGCCACACCAAATAAGGCACTAATGTTATGTCCTAATTTGGCTGATCTGGTGAAGTCTCAAGTTTTAGAACAAATCAAAAGCAAAATACTGCAGATGCTGGAAATCTGAGATAAATGCTGGAAAAGCTCAGCAAGTGAGGCAACATTTGTTGAGAAAGAAAGAATGTTTCAGGTTGAAGACCTTGCATCAGAACTGGAAGATGTTAAAGAGTTAAAGTTTTTAAGCAAGTACAGAGCCAAGGAAAGGGAGGAACAAACAAAAGGGAAAGTCTGTGATAGGGTAGAGGGCAAGAACAATTAAATGACAAAAAGGGATGATGGTGCAAGACAAGGAGGATGTTGATGGGACAAGTTAAGAAACAAAAGATCAGTCTGGAGTAGCTGTAAACTTCTATCTATCTTGCAGCGCTTATGCTCAGCACTCTGTGCTACACTAAGTACTGGAATTTAAAAAAAACCCCTCTACTGCCACACTTGTTCCAATAAAACTGCCACCAAAATTTCTGGAAATGTTGGTGCTGCACCATCTCTCTCTCTCCTCCATGTGATACAAATAAACACCTCAAAAGTAGTTTTGAGTCACTTCACTAGGAGGCCAGTCTCCAACACTTGCACAAATTTTCTCCAAAACTTACGACATAGATTTCCTTTGTTAAACTTACGACACATGTTTCCTTTGTCATCTGTTGTATTTTCCTGCATTAGCATCTTAGCAACGCTATTAAATTTCAGTGTGCAGCTTCAGGAAGCAGAGGAGGGCTTTAAATTTCTTTTCTTTAAAAAAACTTCTTCAGTTGCCCCAGAGGCAGTTCACCGCGCTCCTCTGCTGCAGGCATACAACAGCAGCATTCCTCCTCCCGCACTGACAGACTCACGCTGGAAATCCGACCGGAGTCCGCTCAACAGTACTTAAATTAGCTGATGTTGAAAAATTGACCTGAATCTACATCACGGGCCACAGGCAAATACAAAGACCACCCACCACAGATCTAATGGGATTACTACCAGGATGGAAAATCTAGCCCCCCATATTATGCAGCAATGCAGGAAATCCCGCCCACAACCAGCGATGTTCCAATGGTAGACATTATTTATGGCTGGAGCTTGTTGAGAAAATTATAATAAAGTTCCAGCAGGATCAGCATCCAACCAATGCAGCAGGTGCAAAACCTGTTGCACCTGTCTCCCGCTCGGTCCGTACTCGGAGCGGAAAATTCACTGTTATAGTAACTATGAGCATCTACTTCGTGAAAATTTCTGTCCACTTCTGACTGGTGTGGTAGTGGATAAAATTATGGACAATAGTTTCTTGGCCCAAATGAAACTTAGAGGCAACTAGGGGGCATAGTCTCAGAATAAGGGGTCACCCATTTAAGACAGAAATGAGGAGGAATTTCTTCTCCCAGAGGGTCGTGAATCTTTGGAATTCTTTACCCCAAAAAGCTGTGGAGGCTGAGTCATTGAATACATTCAAGGCTGAGTTAGACACATTTTTGATCAGCAAGGGAGTCAAAGGATATGGGGAAAAGGCAGGAAAGTGGAGTTGAGGTAAAAATCAGATCAGCCATGATCTCATTGAAAGGCAGAGCAGGCTAGAGGGGCCGAATGGCCTACTCCTGCTCTTATGGTCTTATGGTAACATTTGGTCAGAATTCCAGGTGAGTCCTAAGGACTGCCCGGTGAGAATGCCAAATCAAATGGGTTTCATCTATAATAAGGGTCATTAACTGTGACACTACAAATAACAAAAGGGCAGTTTTCCACATAAGAAATTTGAGGCTAATTCTGCACCCCCATTGGACACCCATGCTCGTAGGAAGCCTGGGTCAGTGAATTTGAGCTACAATGTTGTAGCTCTATATCTGGTATAAATATTCTATATCTATTCTGTATCACTCTATATCCATATCTGATTTGTGGTCCTTCGAACATGGCTTTTTTCTTGGTCCACAGAATTGCCAAATTATTACTACAGTCATGTTTAACGAGTTTTGAAGTGGACACACATTAAGTTGCAGAGATCTGGATTAAGATCCCAATTGAAAACTAGTGATGGCCGCCTTGGGAAAAAATTCCAAGTTGCTTACATAAACCGCACGCTAACAGATGATCCTCTGATGAACGAAACTCAAATGATTCATGAAAAAGTGAAATAGCCACAATATAAAGCGAGTTGGTTTTAAACACACTCCACAAATACTAGAGATACAGATGATGGAGATGCTGCATATTGAGATACAGTGATCACAAACAAGCATTTTGTAAAAATCCTAGTTCTGAAAAGAAGTCAAAGAATTCTTTGTACTGACACTTGTGCCTTTTGAAATTCAATCTGAAAAAACATTCAATGGTACTCCAGTAAGGTGATATGGAAGTAGACATCATTCAGGTTTATGGCTGCTAGCCAGTCCACTGTATATGCCTGAATGGTCTGAGGAAGCGTGATCATCTTGAACTTTTCTTGTTTGCAGAACTGGTTTGGAAATCTGAAGTCTAGTATTGGATGGAAGCCCAGTCTTTTTAGGAACGAAGAAATATCTGAAATAATAGCCCTTTTTTTCCTGCTCTGAATGAACCATTTCTGTGGTGCCTGATACTAGCAATTTATTAAATTCAAAAGACGATGCCATTTTCATGATAAGATGCAAACAAATTACGCTGTGAAACCTTGGGGTGAAGAGGATAGTCTTCTCTGCCAATCTCTAGTACCCATGCAAATGTAATGTTATTCTCCATTTTGTCACAAATTGCTGCAGGTGTCCCATACTTGGGTCCCTGGTGAGTGGGAGTATCCAGTGTGAAAACATCCCATTGTTTCTCAATATTAAGACAACAATTTTAACGAGGAGATCGACAAAACCTGCTCACTCAAAAAGTTCAAAATAACCAAGTAGCCTGCTATCTCACGGCTCATATTGTGCCAGTTTTTTATGGCCTCTCAGCTGATCAAGAAACGTTCTTGGTAGAGGCATTTTCATAGGCATTCCTAAAATTGTCCACAAGCTCTGCTTAGGTGACCTACTTGATGCAGGTGTCCACTGAAAGCTGGGAGATGTAAAATAAATATCCCACACTTGCCTGGAAGAAATATACCTGTAAAAGTTCAAAAAACTGCACCTCATCAGCCAATGATAGATAATCCTGCACTGGAACACCTTCACATATCTACCTACAGGAATGTGTATAGTCCATTTATAGAGTCCTTTGGGAATCTCAGTCTGCGCAGGCAGCTGTCTTTGGACAGGTTCAGAAATGAGGGTCTGGCCTTGTACACATGAGTGATGGCGTAAGGACAAGTCTGAATGGAGCATCTAAACTGCAAATGCACCTGCCTGGCGTGCCTCCCATGATTGTCCTCCTCCTCCAGAACTTGCAAATAGAGAAGTATGCCTCGTTTTTATTCGTTCATGGGATGTGGGTGTTGCTGGCAAGGCCAGCATTTATTGCCCATCCCTAATTGCCCTTGAGAAGGTGGTGGTGAGCCGCCTTCTTGAACTGCTGCAGTCCGTGTGGTGAAGGTTCTCCCACATTGCTGTTAGGTAGGGAGTTCCAGGATTTTGACCCAGAGACGATGAAGGAACGGCGATATATTTCCAAGTCGGGATGGTGTGTGACTTGGAGGGGAATGTGCAGGTGGTGTTGTTCCCATGTGCCTGCTGCCCTTGTCCTTCTAGGTGGTAGAGGTTGCGGGTTTGGGAGGTGATGCCGAAGAAGCCTTGGCAAGTTGCTGCAGTGCATCCTGTAGAAGGTACACACTGCAGCCACGGTGCGCTGGTGGTGAAGGGAGTGAATGTTTAGGGTGGTGGACGGAGTGCCAATCAAGCGGGTTGCTTTGCCTGGATGGGTGTATTGTTGGAGCAGCACTCATTCAGGCACGTGGAGGGTATTCCATCACACTCACTACTTGTGACTTGTAGATGGTGGTAAGGCTTTGGGGAGTCAGGAGGCGAGTCACTTGCCACAGAATACCCAGCCTCTGACCTGCTCTTGTAGCCACAGTATTTATGTGGCTGGTCCAGTTAAGTTTCCGTTCAATGATGACCCCACAGGATGTTGATGGTTGGTGGATTCGGTGATGGTAATGCCGTTGAATGTCAAAGGGAGGTGGTTAGACTCTCTCTTTTTGGAGATGGTCATTGCCTGGCACTTGTCTGGCATGAATGTTGTCCAGGCCTTGCTGCGTGCGGGCACGGACTGCTTCATTATCTGAGGGGTTGCAAATGGAACTGAACACTGTTCAATTATCAGCGAACATCCCCATTTCTGACCTTATGATGGAGGGATGGTCATTGTTGAAGCAGCTGAAGATGGTTGGGCCCAGGACGCTGCCCTGAGGAACTCCTGCAGCAATGTCCTGGGGCTGAGATGATTGGCCTCCAATAACCACTACCTTCCTTTGTGCTAGGTATGACTTTAGCCACTGGAGAGTTTTCCCCCTGATTCCCATTGACTTCAATTTTACTAGGGCTCCTTGGTGCCACACTTGGTCAAATGCTGCCTTGATGTCAAGGGCAGTCATTCTCACCTCACCTCTAGAATTCAGCTCTTTTGTCCATGTTTGGACCAAGGCTGTAATGAGGTCTGGAGCCAAGTGGTCCTGACGGAACCCAAACTGAGCATCGGTGAGCAGGTTATTGGTGAGTAAGTGCCGTTTGATAGTACTGTCGATGACACCTTCCATCACTTTGCTGATGATTGAGAGTAGACTGATGGGGCGGTAATTGGCCAGATTGGATTTGTCCTGCTTTTTGTGGACAGGACATATCTGGGCAATTTTCCACATTGTCAGGTAGAAGCCAGTGTTGTAGCTGTACTGGAACAGCTTGGCTAGAGGCGCAGCTAGTTCTGGAGCACAAGTTTTCAGCACTACAGCCAGGATGTTGTCGGGGCCCATAGCCTTTGTTGTATCCAGTGCACTCAGCCATTTCTTGATATCACGTGGAGTGAATCCAATTGGCTGAAGACTGGCTTCTGTGATGGTGGGGATATCGGGAAGAGGCCGAGATGGATCATCCATTCGGCACTTCTGGCTGAAGATGGTTGCAAACGCTTCAGCCTTGTCTTTTGCACTCACGTGCTGGACTCTGCCATTATTGAGGATGGGGATGTTAGTTGTTTAATTGCCCAACAACATTCACGACTGGATGTGGCAGGACTGCAGAGCTTTGATCTGATCTGTTGGTTGTGGAATCTTAGCTCTGTCGATAGCATCTTGCTTCCGCTGTTTAACATGCATGTAGTCCTGTGTTGTAGCTTCACCAGGTTGGCGCCTCATTTTTAGGTACACCTGCTGCTGCTCCTGGCAGGCTCTTCTACACTCCTCATTGAACAGGGATACTCGTTGTTGCATGCAAATGAGTTAACTAACCGCTTCGGCTGTAGAAACAGACACAGATAACAGATGCACTACAGCTTTGAAAATCATTCAGGGAGGCTGCAAGGGTTTCCCCATACTTCCTTTGTCCAAGACCAAAATAGTGTTACAACAGTGAGTAGCTAAGAACTACAACAAAAACTTTAACACCAAGGACCTAGTTGAAGTGAACAGGCTGTCCAACCAGTGCCTGTTTTATTTGGGCACTTAGCCTATTTGATGTTGCTCAGGCATAGAGATCACATGATCATAACATGCATTTGTGTGTATTAGGTGCAAAGTAGATCTCAGTTCTTTTATTGTCTCAGCATCTATTTTTGTCTGATTACACCTCTGTGAAGAATCTTACAACACCAGGTTATAGTCCAACAGTTTTATTTGAAAATCACAAGCTTTCGGAGCTTTCCTCCTTCGTCAGGTGATTGAATGACGAATCACCTGACGAAGGAGGAAAGCTCCGAAAGCTTGTGATTTTCAAATAAAACTGTTGGACTATAACCTGGTGTTGTAAGATTCCTTACATTTGTCCATCCCAGTCCATCACCGGCATCTCCACATCACCTCTGTGAAGCACCTTGGAATATTTTTCAATGTTAAAGGCAGTATATAAATGTAAGTTGTTATTGTTGTCCAATAATATGAGGCTTTGTTGCCTGAAGCACGGGCTTTAGTTGACCCCATAGTCACACCATCCTGCAAAGCAAAATACCAAATCTTCCTTGCCACTCACAAGTCCAAGACGTAGGGGTGGAAATTTGCCAAATGGACGCTGCACATGGGGCACATGTTCCAATTCGGAGGCCTGAGCCATACCTGAAATTGGGTTTTGGGCCTCATTAACATTATTTGGATGAGTTTCTGATGCCTGTCATGCCTCCACAGGCAGCTCACCCATTTTAAAAAGATGAATGTCAGGCTACTTGCCTCGTTGGTAGTGGCCCGAAGATAATTTCCTGCAGGGGGGGGGGGGTGTAGCAGCATCAGGGAAGGGGCTGATTGTGAATATTGTGGAGTCAGGGCAGCACTTCTGCTCCTCCAGGCTCCACAGGAACGATTCTTGAAATTTAAAAAAATTACCTTTTGTTGGCAGCCACTGAAGAATCCCAAATGGAGCAGGCTCAACTGCTGCTCTGCTCATTGCACTCCAATTTCTGCAAGGGGGCCGAAAACAGGCATTAGTCTCCTCATTTACATATGTAAGGGGCTTAACGCCTGTTTTAGGCGGCCGCCAGAGACGCCTGAAAATGGCTCAATATCGGGTTGGACGTCATTCTGGTGTCCTATGGGTGGGAGATGTTGGTCTCTGAAATTGGCCACTGTTGCGCCCGTTTTATGCTCAGAAAACAGGCACGATGAGTGTCAATTTCTACCCCATGAAGTGCTGCTTGCTGATATAACACAGCAGCCTGTATTTAGTCTTCGATGATCACAGTGATTGACTGTGAGTGGGATTCAGGTCTGTTTTAACAACGTATATGAAATCTACAAAACTGACCAACAGCTTCAAAAAAGATGACAACCCAAAAAACAATGTCCAACTGATAAACAGCCCATGATATAGGCCTATGGCTGAAGCCACTGCTGTTGAATTCCTTTTCATTAAATTGTATTTCAGGATTTTTATTTTGGGATTATATTCTGCAATTCAGTTTGTTTTTCATAGAATCATGGAAATTTACGGCACAGAATGAGGCCATTCGGCCCATCGTGTATCCAGCCTAATCCCATTTTCCAGCTCTTGGTTCGTAGCCTTGTAGGTTATGACACTTCAAGTGCATATCCAAGTACAACAAGGGTTTCTGCCTCTACCACCCTTTCAGGCAGTGAGTTCCAGACCCCCACCACCCTCTGGGTGAAAAAATTTCTCTTCAACTCCCCTCTAATCCTTCTACCAATTACTTTAAATCTATGCCCCCTGATTATTGACCTTTCTGCTAAGGGAAATAGGTCCTTCCTGTACACTCTATCTAGTCCCGTCATAATTTTATACACCTCAATTAAATCTCCCCTCAGTCTCCTCTGTTCCAAAGAAAACAACTCCAGCCTATCCAATCTTTCCTCAAAGCTAAAATTCTCCAGTCCTGGCAACATCCTCGAAAATCTCCTCTGTACCCCCTCAAGTGCAATCACATCTTTCCTGGAATGTGACCAGAACTGTACACAGTACTCAAGCTGTGGCCTAACTAGTGTTTTATATAGTTCTAGCACAACCTCCCTGCTCTTATATTCTACGTCTTGGCTAATAAAGGAGAGTATCCCACATGCCTTCTTAACCACATTATCTACCTGTCCTGCTACCTTCAGGGATTGATGGACATGCACTCCAAGGTCCCTCTGTTCCTCGACACTTCTCAGTATCCTACCATTTATTGTGTATTCCCTTGCCTTGTTTGCCCTCCCCAAAGGTTATAAAAGGCACCGTATAAATGCAAGGTCTTTCTTTATATGTGTAGATTTAGTATAAACTAGATTCTGCAAATTTTATTGACTCCAAAATGTGTTGTGAAACCAGAAGCAGTGGAGCTGCTAAGGTCTGTCTCTGTAGAGCTAACACAAGTCCATAGTCAGATCTGTCTCTGGACACTCACCATCCATAGTCACAGTTTTCTCTGCAAGGTAAGTCTCTGCAGAATTAGTACCAGTCCACAATAAGGTCAATCTCCGCGGAACAGAATTTTTTTTTTATTCGTTCATGGGATGTGGGCGTCGCTAGCAAGGCCAGCATTTATTGCCCATCACTAATTGCCCTTGAGAAGGTGGTGGTGAGCCGCCTTCTTGAACCGCTGCAGTCCGGGTGGTGAAGGTTCTCTCACAGTGCTGTTAGGTAGGGAGTTCCAGGATTTTGACCCAGCGACGACGAAGGAACGGCGATATATTTCCAAGTCGGGATGGTGAGACATGGAGGGGAACGTGCAGGTGGTGTTGTTCCCATGTGCCTGCTGCCCTTGTCCTTCTAGGTGGTAGAGGTCGCGGGTTTGGGAGGTGCTGTCAAAGAAGCCTTGGCGAGTTGCTGCAGTTCATCCTGTGGATGGTACACACAACAGCCACTGTGCGCCGGTGATGGAGGGAATGAATGTTTAGGGTGGTGGATGGGGTGCCAATCAAGCGGGCTGCTTTGTCCTGGATGGTGTCGAGCTTCTTGAGTGTTGTTGCAGCTGCACTCATCTAGGCAAGTGGAGAGTATTCCATCACACTCCTGACTTGTGACTTGTAGATAGCGGAAAGGCTTTGGGGAGTCAGGAGGTGAGTCACTCGCCGCAGAATACCCAGCCTCTGACCTGCTCTTGTAGCCACAGTATTTATGTGGCTGGTCCAGTTAAGTTTCTGGTCAATGGTGACCCCCAGGATGTTGATGGTGGGGGATTCGGCAATGGTAATGCCGTTGAATGTCAAGGGGAGGTGGTTAGATTCTCTCTTTTTGGAGATGGTCATTGCCTGGCACTTGTGTGGCGTGAATGTTACTTGCCACTTATGAGCCCAAGCCTGGATGTTGTCTAGATCTTGCGGGCATGGACTGCTTCATTATTTGAGGGGTTGCGAATGGAACTGAACACTGTGCAATCGTCAGCGAACATCCCCATTTCTGACCTTATGATGGAGGGAAGGTCATTGATGAAGCAGCTGAAGATGGTTGGGCCTAGGACACTGCCCTGAGGAACTCCTGCAGCAATGTCATGGGGCTGAGATGATTGGCCTCCAACAACCACAACCATTTTCCTTTGTGCTGGGTATGATTTCATCCACTGGAGAGTTTTCCCCCTGATTCCCATTGACTTCAGTTTTACTAGGGCTCCTTGGTGCCACACTCGGTCAAATGCTGCCTTAATGTCAAGGCCAGTCACTCTCACCTCACCTCTGGAATTCAGCTCTTTTGTCCATGTTTGGACCAAGGCTGTAATGAGGTCTGGAGCCGAGTGGTCCTGGCGGAACCCAAACTGAGCGTCAGTGAGCAGATTATTGGTGAGTAAGTGCCACTTGATAGCACTGTTAACGAAACCTTCCATCACTTTGCTGATGATTGAGAGTAGACTGATGGGGCGGTAATTGGCCGGATTGGATTTGTCCTGCTTTTTGTGGACAGGACATACCTGGGCAATTTTCCACATTGTCAGGTAGATGCCAATGTTGTAGCTGTATTGGAACAGTTTGGCTAGAGGCATGGCTGGTTCTGGAGCACAAGTCTTCAGCACTACAGCCGGGATGTTGTGGATGCCCATAGCCTTTGTTGTACCCAGTGCACTCAGCTATTTCTTGATAGCATGTGGAGTGAATCAAATTGGCTGAAGACTGGCTTCTGTGATGGTGGGGATATCGGGTGGAGGCCAAGATGGATCTTCCACTTGGCACTTCTGCTGAAGATGGTTGCAAACGCTTCAGCCTTGTCTTTTGCACTCACGTGCTGGACTCTGCCATCATTGAGAATGGGGATGTTTACAGAGCATCCTCCTCCCGTTCGTTGTTTAACTTTCCACTACCATTTACGACTGGATGTGGCAGGACAGCAGAGCTTTGATCTGATCCGTTGGTTGTGGAATCGCTTAGCTCTGTCTGTAGCATATTGCTTCCGCTGTTTAGCATGCATGTAGTCCTGAGTTGTAGCTTCACCAGGTTGGCACCTCATTTTTAGGTACGCCTGGTGCTGCTCCTGGCATGCTCTTCTACACTCCTCATTGAATCAGGGTTGATCCCTTGGCTTGTTGGTAATGGTACAGTGAGGAATATGCCGGGCCATGAGGTTACAGATTGTGCTGGAATACAATTCTGCTGCTGCTGTTGGCCCACAGCATCTCATGGATGCCCAGTTTTGAGCTGCTAGATCTGTTCTGAATCTATCCCATTTAGCATGGTGGTAGTGCCACACAACATGTTGGATGGTGTCCTCATTGCGAAGACCGGACTTTGTCTCCATGAGGACTGTGTGGTGGTCACTCCTACCAATACTGTCATGGACAGATGCATCTGCGACAGGTAGATTGGTGAGGACGAAGTCAAGTAAGTTTTCCCTTGTGTTGGTTCGCTCACCACTTGCCGCAGGCCCAGTCTGGCTGCTATGTCCTTCAGGACTCGGCCAGCTTGGTCAGTCATGGTGCTACCGTGCCACTCTTGGTGATGGACATTGAAGTCCCCCACCCAGAATACATTGTGTGCCTTGCTACCCTCAGTGCTTCCTCCAAGTGGTGCTCAACTTGGAGGAAGACTGATTCATCATCTGAGGGAGGGCGGTAGGTGGTAATCAGCAGGAGGTTTCCTTGCCCATGTTTGACCTGATGCCATGAGATTTCATGGGGTGCAGAGTCAATATTGAGGACTCCCAGGGCCACTCCCTCCTGACTGTATATCACTGTACCGCCCCCTCTGGTAGGTCTGTCCTGCCAGTGGGACAGGACATACCCAGGGATGGTGATGGAAGAGTTTGGGATGTTGGCTGAAAGGTATGATTCTGTGAGTTATGTCTATGTCAGGCTGTTGCTTGACTGGTCTGTGGGACTGCTCTCACAATTTTGGCACAAGTCCCCAGATGTTGGTGAGGAGGACTTTGCAGGGTCGACTGTGCTTGGTTTGCCTTTGTCGTGTCCGATGCCTAGTGGTCCGTCCAGTTTTATTCTTATTATGACTTTTCGTAGCGAGATTTTACAACTGAGTGGCTTGCTCGGCCATTTCAGAGGGCAATTAAGAATCAACCACATTGCTGTGGGTCTGGAGTAAGGGTAAGGACGGCAGAGTTTCCTCCCCTAAAGGACATTAGTGAACCAGATGGGTTTTTACAACAATCCGGTAGTTTCATGGCCACCATTACTGATACTAGTTTTTTTTAATTCCAGAATTTTATTTAATTAATTGAATTTAAATTCCCCAGCTGCCGTGGCAGGATTTGAACTTATGACTCTGAATTATTAGTCTCGGCCGATTATTAGTTCAGTAACATAAACACTGTGCTACCATACCCAAATGAGAATTGTCTGTGCAGGATAAGCACCAGTCTAAGTGAGGACTATCCTCGACAATTTAAATTCTATTACCAAGGTTTGTTTTTCTCATCAAATTGCCTGAATCTCACACTGACACTGCACACATCTCTCTCTTTCTCTCTGCAGTTCCATGATTGTACATCCTCATTCCTACCTCTTGTGACTCTATTCATTGCTCTTTACCACTGTTCTGCCAGAACTTTGTCATCCGTCTTACGCAGAATTAAATGGCAACAGTCATGTGTGGAAATTAAGTCCAGTGCAGCTATCGTTGTGTCCTCACAGCATCAGCTGCTGCTCTCACTACTGCTACAGTCTCATGTTACACAGAAATCAGACTGAACTATTACATTATGATCTTCTCAAAAACAAGCCAATTGTTACCATCAGCATTTAAAATCCTGAAATAAAAATATCTATGACTAAGTTTTATAGTCTAGAATTTTCATGCTGTTTTTGGTGTAATTTCAGTGTACAATTGGGGAAAGTCGCTTTTTTGGCAGCATGATGGGACATAGTTCATTTATGCCAGTTTTCAGCTGCAAAATTGATCTCGCCCTGAATTCCTTTGTGATTTTTGGCTCTTCCCGCAATCCACCCGCTGAGTCCAGAGTAACCTCATTTAAATAAATTATAATGAAGGCCAATAGCATTATAGCTCTGAATTTCCTGCTTTTCTACGCAGCAAGCACTCAGGGTAAGTTAGACTGAGAATTCTAAGGTGCAGCTATTGCCAGGTTCGGCTGGGACATGTGAAAGTGAGGAGTTTCTGAAACTGAAGAGTGTGGAGGGTTTCAATAGCAATTTCTGCAGCTGGGAATAACTTTTTGCAGTGTTGTTTTTGGCATTCAGCCTACACAGATCTGGACTTGCTTCTTACTGCTTCCGATAGTGTGAAAACACTAGCAAATTTTCACCCCCAACCCTATTAAGGGCTTGTCAGGACTAGGTATGGGATTCCCAATGGACATATCTTTGAATGTAATTATGGAGAGGGAGGAGGAGTCACCCAATGCCACACCCTCACTATCTAATTTTCCCCGAGTGAAAATATCTGAGGTGGGGCATGTGACTGAGAAAGTAAGTGTTGCAGGGGGTGATAATGAGGAGTTGGAGCAGAGAGCAAAAAGCAGGATTCTGCTCCAGGGACTCCTCTGCAGACTTATCCTGAACATCCTCTTCCACATCATCATCCTCCTCTTCAAAATTGTCATTATCACAGACCAGAAGGAACATTTCCCTTTGCTCCTGCTCTTCCTAATTATAATAATTTTCCTCCTCCTCTTCTTCATTGTCTAACCCCCATTTCTGTGATGCATCTGCAGGACAGGAGGATACAAGGTAATTATGGGTAAGCATAATCTCCTTGGGATTAAGAGAAGGGTGTGGAAAGTTGTGGCTGTGTGCTGCTTCACAGGGATTGCATGGTGACTGTGCAGATAAGTACTCGCTAACCTGGTGCTAGCACTGTGTCACCCACCTCGCCACCTTCCACAGCTAGAGCAAAGTGCCTCCCTAGCAGTTTCATGGCCTGCTCTTCATAGTGGGTGACCCATTTAATGTTGGTGATGCCCCTTCCAGTGCCCTATCTCTCACAGGCACTGTGTGCCATTTTCTCCTGCAGCAAGATTGAATGAAATAGGGGAATGCCAACAATTGAGGAGTGTGTGCCAAAATACACGAGAGAGCTGAGGTAAGAGATGTGGGAGTATCACCATGTTAAAATGGAGGAAGGGTTTTTGGGGTTGTGCATGTAAGTCATTGCTGTTAAGGGAGATGGGTAACCATACTGCAAGAACGCAAGTTAGTACCCACCCCCCCCCCCTTAAGCAGAGTGCATTGTGTACAGCTTGTTACTTTTAGAGGGTGAAGAATGTGCTGGTGCCCAGGGTGCCCAAGGAAGAAAAGGGAGAATAGTCAATATGTTACCTTGCCTGCCTCAGTCAGGTCATTGAACTTTTGTAGCACCAATTTACAGCTCTGGGGTTGAGAGAGTTGGCACTCAGTGCCACCACCATCCGCATAGAAGGAGTGACATTTCTGGCAGGTTTCATGCCACAAATACCCAACGATCTGTTTCTACTGAGCTCAATTTCACCCAGGAGGGCTTGCGAATCAGACTGCATGAAATTGTGGCATTTTCTTCTCTGCCTCTGTGCCATGCCTTTGTCCCTCATTTGCTTGCCTCTGCCAATTGCTTCTGTGGTAGACATTCTTGAAAAATGGCACAAAAACATTCATGACAGTCAAGTAAGTGAGCCAAGCACTGTTTGTTACTTACCCACTGCTCCACCAGTCTGCTGCTGCAATCTTCAGCCAGAAATGGCTTTTTAAAGGCTGTGCTCTAATTTCTAAGCATCCTTGCAGGTTACTCCAATTTTACATGGGTTTTGTACCAATCACTACTCCAATGGATAAGCAAATGTGGTGACCCAGGAAATTCTTGTGTAAATACCTGCCCAGACCATAGGTAGGCACAGCCCTTGTTTCCTTGGCATAAAAGCATCAAAATTTGGTGCACAAATCTTGAAAGCATAGGGCGACAGTTTGGCGAGTAGTTTTCAATCACAGGTTGCTCCATCAGAACTACACTGAAGTGGATCTGCCTTTTTAAGGATAAGAGATATGGCTGAATCACATCGTACATTGGTGTTTTCATCTATGTCTGTCATATATCATGTCATATGCAAGTCAATTTTGGTGACAATTTTTGAAAGGACTCAAAAATTGTCATTGTTTTTTTCAAACTGAATTGAACTAGCAGATCAGTAATGCTCCTGTAAAGGGATGAAAGAGTCAAGCAAGTTGTCCGTATCAATGAACTGTGGGAGTGGAAGCTGACATCAATTGTATTGCTACTATTTTGTTAGTTATAGTTATTTCTTATTGACAAAGTCATAATGAACTGAATATTGTTACAGAACACGGGGCATTAATGGTTATTGGAAGAGATTGCTGTGTACAAGATGGACAATATGAAGCATTCTAAATGGAAATTTTCGAATGGCATGTGCACACTCTGTCTCATACGCAATGATAACTCTACTCCCCCCCTACCCTCCCCCTCCCTGGCTTGGTTGAGAATCAGGACTGTTATCATCGAGTAAGCTAGTTTTATACATTTTTGTGAATTAATAAATTATTTTACGTATTCAAGACTAATGTTATAAAGATATATTTCCAGCCAGAAGGTGAGAAGAAACAACAGGTAATAGAACTGATTTTAATTCATTCTGCCGGGTTTGAACACCCCAGCTTTGTGTTGTCTGCAAACTTGGGAATGTTACATTCAGTTCCCTCATCCAAATCATTGATATATATTGTGAATAGCTGGGGCCCAAGCACAGATCCCCACTAGTCACTGCCTGCCACCCGGAGAAAGACCCGTTTATTCCTACTCTCTGTTTCCTGTGTGTCAACCAATTCTCAATCCATGCCAGTATATTCCCCCCAATCCCACGTGTTTTAATTTTGTACACTAACCTCTTGTGTGGGACCTTATCAAAAGCCTTCTGAAAATCCAAATACACCACATCCACTGGTTCTCCCCTATCTATTCTACTAGTTACATCCTCAAAAAACTCCAGTAGATTTGTTAAGCATGATTTCTCTTTCATAAACCCATGCTGACTTTGTCCAATCCCATTAATGCCTTCCAAGTGTTCTGTTATCACATCTTTTATAATAGACTTTAGCATTTTCCCCACTACTGATGTTAGGCTAACTGGTCTGTAATTCCCTGTTTTTTCTCTCCCTCCTTTTTAAATAGTGGGGTTACATTTGCCGCCCTCCAATCTGTAGGAACTGATCCAGGGCCTACAGAATGTTGGAAGATGATCACCATTGCATCCACTATTTCCAGGGCCACTTCCTTTAGTACTCTGGGATGTAGATTATCAGGCCCTGGGAATTTGTCAGCCTTTAGCCCCATTAATTTCCCCAGCACTATTTTTTTACTAATACTGGTTTCCTTCAGTTCCTCCCTCTCACTAGACCCTTGGATCCCTAACATTTCTGGCAGGTTATTTGTGCCTTTCCTTGTGAAGACAGAACCAAAGTATGTGTTTAATTGTTCTGCCATTTCTTTGTTCCGCATTATAATTTCCCCCATTTCTGACTGTAAGGGACCTACATTTGTCTTCACTAATCTTTTTCTCTTGACATATTTATAGAAGCTTTTACAGTCAGTTTTTATGTTCCCTGCTAGTTTACTCTCATACTCTATTTTTCCCCTCTTAACCAATCTCTTTGTCCTCCTTTGCTGAATTCTGAACTGCTCCCAATCCTCAGGTTTGCCGCTTTTTCTGGCAATTTTATATGTCTCCTCTTTGGATCTAATACTATCCTTAATTTCTTTTGTAAGCCAAGGTTGAGCCACCTTTCCTGTTTTATTTTTGCGCCAGACAGGAATGAATAATTGTTGTAATTCCTGCACACGTTCTTTAAATATTAGCCATTGCCTATCCACCGTCATCCCTTTTAGTAAAGTTCCCCAATCTATCATAGCCAACTCGCATCTCATACTTTCGTAATTTCCTTTATTTAGATTCAGGACCCTGGTTTCGGATTCAACTACTTCACTCTCCATCTTAATGAGGAATTCTATCATGTTACGGTTGCTCTTCCCTAAGGGATCCCGCACAACAAGATTGTTGATTAATCCTTTCTCATTGCACAATACCCAGTCTAGGATCACCTGTTCTCGAGTTGGTTCCTCAACATATTGGTCTAGAAAACCATCACGTACACACTCCAGGAATTCCTCCCCCACAGTATTATTGCTAATTTGGTTTGACCAATCTATATGTAGATTAAAGCCACCCATGATTATAGTTGTACCCTTCTTGCATGCGTCTCTAATTTCCTGTTTAATGCCCTCCCCTACATCTCCACTATTGTTTGGGGGCCTATAGACAACCCCCACAAACGTTTTCTGCCCATTTGTGTTTCTTAGCTCCACCCATACAGATTCCACATCGTGATTTTCCGAGCCAATATCCTTCCTCACTATTGCATTGATTTCCTCCTTTACTAACAATGCTACCCCACCTCCTTCCCTTTTTGCCTGTCCTTCCTAAATATTGAATATCCCTGGATGTTCAGTTCCCATCCTTGGTCACCCTGCAGCCATGTCTCCCTAATCGCAACTATATCATAACCGTTAATATCTATCTGCGCTGGTAATTCATCTAGCTTATTGCGAATGCTCCGCGCATTAAGACACAATGCCTTTAGACTTGTCTTTTTAAGATTGCTAGTCATCTTAGTTTTATTTTGTACTATGGCCCTATTTGCTTTTCACCCTTGTTTTCTCTGCCTTCCACTATTGCTTCTTCCCTTTCTGTCTTTTGTTTCTATCCTTGTTTTCCCCTCCTCTGTCTCCCTGCTCAGGTTCCCATCCCCCTGCTATTCTAGTTTAAATCTTCCCCCACAGCACTAGCAAACACCCCCACGAGGCCATCGGTCCCAGTCCTGCTCCGCCCACTTGTGCTGAGCAATGAGCAGCCGAAGCAACAATCCTTAAAGTGACCGCTGCTGGCCGTTCAAAAAACAGCTCAGAATTCTTTTCATGTTATGTTTTTGTGGACCCAGAGTCCATCCTCTTGCTCCAGAAAAATACTACGGGTCACTCCTGTCCCGGCCTTGTGCCCCTTCCACATTCACCCCCCTCCCCCCCACCTTACCTGTGGGCCAGCTCATTGTCCGAGCCGCCCCATATTGTACCAGCCCGGAGCCGGCTGCCTGTTTGGAGTATGCAGGTCACTGGTGGATTGGAAATGAGGCCTGGGCTTCTAAATGGCTCAGGTCCTCCCTGGCAAGAACAGATAGGTGTTGGAGGTGCTCTGACTGCTGCCTGCCTGTTCTCTACTGGCAGATAAAATCAACCCTGATATGTCTCTGGTCTCTGGATCTCTCTTGCAAAATATTTATTACAGAAGGCAATATTCCCATCAGAAGTTATTATCATGTTGTAAAATGACTAAAGAAAAACTCCAGTCACCAAACAACTTGTATTCAATAAACAGAATGACCCTGCAAGAATTAATTCCTGCCACCAATTATGAATGTTATCATTTTTGTCTAGGCAGTAAAACACATTTCAAAACACGGTAAATATTTTCTACTCACCCAACAGCAGCATTAACTGTGTTAAAGAGATTGTTAGCAGTATTTTGTCACTGGTTGATGATGCCAAGGTGCCAGCTGACTGAAATAAATGGCAATGTAGAAATATTAATCTTTAAGCATTCCATAAGCCTGCTGAGTGAAAAGAAAATGATTAGTTTGGATACAGATACATACTGTAGACAGCAGCTGTGGGTCCCTGACATTGTCAGATGACAAAATTCTACCATCAATCTCTTCTCAGCAGATAATTTTTATTGTAAAGTAGGCAGAAAACATGCACTTTGAAACTAGTTTTCACTGTAAAGATTAAACAGTGACAATGAATCAATGCTTGGATCAGAGTATGGGAGGGACATTCTATGTATTAAATGTCCTTTGCTTTGACCTTAATTATTTCACTTCTGTTCTATTCTAATCACGTAATAGCAGAAAAATTGGAGCCGATATTTATAGGGAGGTGGAGAGGGAGCGGGCGAGTGGGTCAGTGACTGGGAAACCCGGAAATACTGGGAAGGAGGAGGTCCTGCTGAATTTAACGGTAGGACCTCATTCAAAATTTTTTACTCCGTTTCCTGCCTGGCCACTGGCCAGATTGAGAGGCTGGCCGGCTGCTGGGTGGGAAAGCCTGCTGTAGAGGGCAGCAGCCAGGGACTGCTGGCATTGGTCCCCGGAAATCGGAGAAGATTGGGGGTTGGTGGGGGGGTTCGGAGCGGGGCCGGGAGGGAGGGAGGGAGAGATAGCAGGGCGAGAGATCACAGTGGGGGGGGTAGCGATCGTGGGGAGGAGACATCGCGGGGGGAGAGATCGCAGCAGAAGATTTGCCTGAGGGGCCGCGGGGAAGCACTCCTGCTCCTTCTGGCCCACAAGCAGTGCTGGAAAAGCACTTACCTGCTGGATCTGGCAGTTCTCACCTCTCTTTAGCTGCCAGGTTTCCAGAGCCCTGGGAAACCTGGCCCGCAGACGTTAAATTCAAATGGCTCCCAAAATCTGAGGAACGGAGCCTCATTTAAATATTATAATCCCGGACCTGCATCTCCATAGTGGGTTACTTGGCCGCCCCCCCGAAAACTGCCACGCTTAAACCAGAAATAGGCGTGTTCATGGCGGGCTGGGGTCGGGTTTCACATTTTTACAAATTTAACCCCACCCCCACCCCCGACCCTCTCCCGCCGATCGTGGGGGAGGGGTTAAAATTCCTCCCTATTTCATATTGTTGGGTATTGGTTGTCTTTCAATAAAATTATAGTAAATTATTACTTATCATTTCTAAAAGGACAACTATCATGACTGTTTTTTTTTGCTTTTATGTAAGGACAGTGAACAAAGTATTGCTCAATTAGGGGAATCATCTAGGGATGAAACAATTTAAATTTAATTTTTATACAGCTGACTTTTGTTTACATTCAAAGAATTAATCAAATTGTTGTGCTAAGCTTTTAATCATCTAAAATTATTGAAAAGAAAATGAAGCTGTAATTGCAGGGTGACAGCCTGCAAAATACTCTTATCACGATTCTGTTATAGTCCAAGGAACAGACCCAGAGCATCAACTGAGTTCATTAGGGAATTTAAAATATGTGTTTATAAGCAAACAGCTGTTTGCTGCTGCTTGTGGAGAATACACGATTCCACTACCGCAAGCTAAGAGGAAGAGAAGTAATGGCAATGACTGTAATATTTTGTGCAAGAAGAAAAGTTTTCAAGAGAGGAAGGAAAGTAATTTTCTGAAGCAGCTTGGAGTTAGCAATTAAAGGGAAGGATAAAGAGGGCTCAGGTCAAGAAACATAAAAATGAGTAGACATCACAAATGGAGGCTGTAGGTTGGAAAGTAGTATTACAAAGGCTGGGAAAGCAGAGACCCTATGGGGTCGATTGTAACAGAGAGCAGTGGTGGGGGGGGGGGGGGGGAGCGGCAGAGGGTGGAGGGGAGTCGAGGCAGGCAACACATCCGAACAATGTCATGGGAGCAAGGCCTAACCAATTTTAATGGCCGGGCCTCATTTAATATGATTGGTGGGCTGGCCGGCTGATTGCAGCAGCAGCAGGCTGCCCACCCGCCTTCTTGCACAATTTCCTGTGGGAGTCCTGAGGCAGCATATTTAAAGGATGAATGCTCCTCTTAAAGGGAAGTTGTATTCATTGAATTTAGCACTGTATTCTGTTGTAGTTTTGATTCTGCTGGATTTTGGAGACGGCTGGAATGAGCAGAAAGGTTACCCCCAGGTTTTCAAATGCCTCCCAGGAGGTGTTACATAGGAACAGGAGTAGGCCATTCAGCCCCTCGTGCCTGCTCTGCCATTTGATAAGATCATGGCTGATCTGTGATCTAGCTCCATATACCTGCCTTTGGCCCATATCCCTTAATACCTTTGGTTGCCAAAAAACTATCCATCTCACATTTAAATTTAGCAATTGAGCTAGTATCATTGCCGTTTGCGGAAGAAAGTTCCAAACTTCTACCACCCTTTGTGTGTAGAAATGTTTTCTAATCTCACTCCTGAAAGGTCTGGCTCTAATTTAGAGACTGTGTCCCCTACTCCTAGAATCTCCAACCAGCGGAAATAGTTTCTTTCCATCCACCCTATCTGTTCCCCTTAATATCTTATAAACTTCGATCAGATCACCCCTTAACCTTCTAAATTCTAGAGAATACAACCCCAATTTATGTAATCTCTCCTCGTAACTGAACCCTTGAAGTCCAGGTATCATTCTAGTAAACCTACGCTGCACTCCCTCCAAGGCCAATATGTCCTTCCGAAGGTGCGGTGCCCAGAACTGCTCACAGTACTCCAGGTGCAGTCTAACCAGGGTTTTGTATAGCTGCAGCATAACTTCTGCCCCCTTGTACTCGAGTCCTCTAGATATAAAGGCCAGCATTCCATTAGCCTTATTGATTATTTTCTGCACCTGTTCATGACACTTCAATGATCTATGTACCTGAACCGTTAAGTCCCTTTGGACATCCACTGTTTTTAACTTTTTACCATTCAGAAAGTACCCTGTTCTATCCTTTTTTGATCCGAAGTGGATGACCTCACATTTGTCTACATTGAATTCATTTGCCACAGTTTTGCCCATTCACATAATCTATCAATATCCCTTTGTAATTTTATGTTTTCAGCTACACTGCTTACAATGCCACCAGTCTTTGTGTCATCGGCAAACTTAGATATGAGACTTTCTATGCCTTCATCTAAGTCATTAATAAATATTGTGAATAATTGAGGCCCCAAGACAGATCCCTGTGGGACTCCATTAGTCACATCCTGCCAATGTGAGTACTTACCCATTATCCCTACTCTCTGTCGCCTTTCGCTCAGCCAATTTCCTAACCAAGTCCGTACTTTTCCCTCGATTCCATGGGCTTCTATCTTAACAAACAGTCTCTTATGTGGGACCTTATCAAATGCCTTCTGGAAGTCCATATAAATAACATTCCCCTCACCACTACTTTAGTCACCTCTTCAAAAATTCAATCAGGTTTGTCAGGTACGACCTACCTTTCACAAATCCATGCTGGCTGTCTCTGATTAACTGAAAATTCTCGAGGTGTTCAGTCACCCTATCCTTAATTATAGACTCCAGCAATTTCCCCACAACAGATGTTAGACTAACTGGTCTATAATTCCCCGGTTTCCCTCTCTCTCCTTTCTTAAAAAGCGGAGTGACATATGCAATTTTCCAATCTAGAGGGACAGTTCCTGAATCTAGAGAACTTTGAAAGATTATAGTTAAGGCATCTGCAATCTGCTCACCTTCTTCCTTTAAAACCCTGGGATGGAAACCATCTGGTCCTGGGGATTTGTCACTCTTTAGTGCTATTACTTTCTTCATTACTGTAGCTTTACTTATGTTAATTTTATTGAGTCCCTGTCCCCGATTCAATATTAATTTTCTAGGGATTTCTGGCATGCTATCCGCTTTTTCTACTGTAAATACTGACGCAAAGTAATTATTCAACATGTCCACCATTTCCCCATTGTCAATGACAATATCCCCACTTTCAGTTTTTATGGGGCCAACACTGCTCCTGACCACCCTCTTTTTCCTAATATAACTATAAAAGTTCTTCGTATTGGTTTTGATATCCTTTGCAAGTTTCTTTTCATACTCTCTCTCTCTTACTATCTGTTTTGTGACCCTTTGTTGATCTTTGTATCTTTCCCATTCGCCAGGATCTGTGCCATTTTTTGCCTTTTTGTATGCCCTTTCCTTATGTCTTATACTGTCCCTTACCTCTTTAGTTGTCCATGGCTGTTTTTTATGGCAAGTAGAGTTCTTGCCCTTCAGGGATATAAACCGATTCTGTATCACATTAAATGTTTCTTTAAACATTTCCCACTGATCATCAATCGTTTTACCCATTAACAGATTTGCCCAGTTTACTGTGGACAGTCTCTGTCTCATCCCATTGAAGTCGGCCTTACCCAAGTCTAGAATCTTAGCAGCTGATTCACTTTTTTCCCTTTCAAACATTACATTGAACTCGATCATGTTATGATCACTATTGGATAGATGTTCACGCACCGTTAACTAAATCTGGTTCATTACTCATTACTAAATTTAGTATGGCTTGCCCTCTTGTTGCCTCTAGGACATACTGCTGTAGAAAACTATCCCGGACACACTCCAGAAATTCACTACCTTTCTGACATTGCTAGTCTGCTTTTCCCAATCCATGTGAAAGTTAAAGACTCCCATTAAGACCACTATGCCTTTGTTACATGCTTGTCTAATCTCTGCATTTATACAATCTAGCACTTCAGAGCTGCTGCCAGGGGTCCTATACACAACTCCCACTTAGTCTTAGATCCTTTCCTATTTCTCAATTCAACCCATAAGGTCTCTGTTGGCTGCTTACCTCTCGTTATATCCTCCTTTATCATTGAAGTGATTTCATCTCTAATCATTAAGGCTACTCCTCCCCCTCTTCCATTTTCTCTTTCTCTCCTGTAGACCTCATAACCCGATATATTTAGTTCCCAAACCTGACCATCCTGCAGCCATGTCTCAGTAATAGCTATCATGTCATACGCTCCAATTTGAATTTGAACCTGTAGTTCATTTAATTTATTCCTTATACTCCGTGCATTTGTATATAGAACTCTTAGTTGGGCCACACACCCTAACCTGACCTTCAGCTTTGATACTGGGTTAATCGCCTTACGCCTTCTAGTTTTCACTCTATCTGTATTGCCTAAAGTACACTTTCTTTCTGCTGCTCTACGCTTTTCCCTTCCACTTGTTCTTGAACAACTGTTTGTACTATTTGTATTATAAATTTCCCCTGGGTCTTCCCCTCTCTTGCTGCTCTCAACTTTACTCCCTTCTGACTCCTCGCTCAGGTTCCCAACCCCCTGCCACTCTAGTTTAAACCTTCCCCAACAGCACTAGCAAACACCCCCGCGAGGACATCGGTCTCGGTCCTGCTCGGGTGTAACCTGTCTCGCTTGTACAGGTCCCACCCTCCCCAGAACCGGTCCCAATGTCCCAGGAATCTACATCCCTCTGTCCTACACCATCCCTGCAGCCATGTATTCATCCTGTCTATTCTCCTGTTCCTATACTCACTAGCACGTGGCACTGGTGGTAATCCTGAGATCACCACCTTTGAGGTCCTGCTTTTTAATTTATCTCCTAACTCCTTGAATTCACCTTGCAGGACCTCATCCCTTTTTTTACCTATGTCGTTGGTACCGATATGGACCACGACTACTGGCTGTTCACCCTCCCCCTCCAGAATGCCGTGCAGCCGTTCCGTGACATCCTTGACCCTAGCACCAGGGAGGCAACATACCATCCTGGAGTCACGTTTACGGCCGCAGAAACGCCTATCTGTTCCCCTTACAATTGAATCCCCTATCACTATAGCCCTGCCACTCTTCTTCCTCCCCTCCTGGGCAGCAGAGCCACCTGTGGTGCCACGAACTTGGCTTTTGCTGCTTTCCCCTGATAAGCTCATGTAACACCCTTATTTAAAAAGGGTAGTAGGCAGAAGGCTGGAAATTATAGACCAGTTAGCCTAACATCTGTGGTGGGTAAAATTTTGGAGTCTGTTATTAAGGAGACAGTAGCGGAACATTTGGATAAACATAATTTAATAGGACAAAGTCAGCATGGCTTTACGAAGGGGAAGTCATGTCTGACAAATTTGCTTGAGTTCTTTGAGGACATAACGTACAGGGTGAATAAAGGGGAACCAGTGGATGTAGTGTATTTAGACTTCCAGAAGGCATTCGACAAGGTGCCACATAAAAGATTATTGCTCAAGATAAAGAATCACTGGATTGGGGGTAATATTCTGGCATGGGTGGAGGATTGGTTATCTAACAGGAAGCAGAGAGTTGGGATAAATGGTTAATTCTCGGACTGGCAACCAGTAGCCAGTGGTGTTCCGCAGGGGTCGGTGCTGGGTCCCCAACTCTTTACAATCTATATTAACGATTTGGAGGAGGGGACCGAGTGTAACATAACAAAGGTTGCAGATGATACAAAGATGGGAGGGAAAGTAGAGAGTGAGGAGGACATAAAAAACCTACAAGGGGATATAGACAGGTTGGGTGAGTGGGCGGAGATTTGGCAGATGCAATACAATATTGGAAAATGTGAGGTTATGCACTTTGGCAGGAAATATCAGAGAGCAAGTTATTATCTTAATGGCGAGAAACTGGAAAGTACTGCAGTACAAAGGGATCTGGGGGTCCTAGTGCAAGAAAATCAAAAGGTTAGTATGCAGGTGCAGCAGGTGATCAAGAAGGCCAACGGAATGTTGGCTTTTATTGCTAGGGGGATAGAATATAAAAACAGGGAGGTATTGCTGCAGTCATATAAGGTATTGGTGAGACCGCACCTGGAATACTGCATACAGTTTTGGTGTCCATACTTAAGAAAAGACATACTTGCTCTCGAGGCAGTACAAAGAAGGTTCACTCGGTTAATCCCGGGGATGAGGGGTGGACATATGAGGAGAGGTTGAGTAGATTGGGACTCTACTCATTGGAGTTCAGAAGAATGAGAGGCGATCTTATTGAAACATATAAGATTGTGAAGGGGCTTGATCGGGTGGATGCGGTAAGGATGTTCCCAAGGATGGGTGAAACTAGAGCTAGGGGGCATAATCTTAGAATAAGGGGCTGCTCTTTCAAAACTGAGATGAGGAGAAACTTCTTCACTCAGAGGGTAGTAGGTCTGTGGAATTTGCTGCCCCAGGAAGCTGTGGAAGCAACATCATTAAATAAATTTAAAACAGAAATAGACAGTTTCCTAGAAGTAAAGGGAATTAGGGGTTACGGGGAGCGGGCAGGAAATTGGACATGAATTTAGATTTGAGGTTAGGATCAGATCAGCCATGATCTTATCGAATGGCGGAGCAGGCTCGAGGGGCCGATTGGCCTACTCCTGCTCCTATTTCTTATGTTCTTATGTAAGCCATCTCCCCCAACAGTATCCAAAGCGGAATATCTCTTTGAGAGGGAGATGGCCCCAGGAGGCTCCTGCTCTACCTGCCTCGTCCTTTTACTCTGCCTGGCGGCCACCCATTTCCTTTCTGTCTGCGTAATCTTTACCTGCAGTGTGACCACCTCACTGAACATGCTATCCACGATAATCTCAGCATCGCGGATGCTCCACAGCGAATCCACCCGCAGCTCCAGCTCCGAAATGCGGTTAGCCAGTAGCTGCAGCTGGACACACTTCCTGCACACATGGTCACCAGGGACACTGGTAGTGTCCATGACTTCCCACATAGTGCAGGAGGAGCATATTACGGGTGCGAGCTCTGCTGCCATGACTTGCCTTAGCGTTACACTGCGTTCACCTCTCAGGCTCTCCTCCCGCTCTCGGTCTCTCCTTTTATACTGTGCTCACCTCTCGGACTCTCCTGCCTCACCTGCGACGTCGCACAGTAGTTTTCTCTTGTTGCTGGTCTGCTGCTGCTTTTATCCCCCACTCTCAGTCTTCTGCTGCTCAGGTCCGCCACCGCTCTGCGGAAAAAGTTAGGAAAAGCAAGGCAAAGCAGCACCTCCTTCCCCCACTTCACCGAAATCCCACACTCACCAAACTCTCAGCTGATCACTCTGTGCTCCGCTGCACTCTGTGCTTGGTTTGCACTAATAGGCCCCTGCTTTTCTACTGTTTGTGATTCAGATGAGTCAGGCCTGCTCCTCCTTCAGGAACCAGTTTAATCTAGCTAAACAATTAACTCACTACAGCAGCTCTCTCTGCTGAAGCCTGACAGAAACTTCAAAATTTAAACTTTAAAATTGAACTTAAACTTAAAATTGAACTTGAAATTCGTTGTCAGAGGTCAGAGCCAGGAGGGATGTGCTTTTCCCACAAAGTGGAAAAAAGATGCCCTACAGCCTTGATGGAGGTGGCAAATGAAGTGAGTTGCAGGAGCATCACCGCAAGGATCTGGATCCAGTACAGGAAGAAATTCAATGACCTCACAAGAACAGCCAAGGTGAGCGCAGCTGCTCCTTTCCCCATCTCTTGCATTGCACCTGGGGGTCACAGTCCCTCTCCTCCTTCCTCCAGCATTCAGAGCAATTATCACCTCGTATCACATCCCTCACCACCAATCACAATGGCACACTATGCTACCTCTCATTCTCACACCTAACACACACTCGCCGGCTGCTGCCTTCACTACTTTGCAGCATGCTCTCTCCTGGTGTCAATTACAGAACATGCATCTCCTCATAGGACTATTTCCTCAATTCACACAAGCCATTTCCCATTCAACAACACCGCATTCTCCTAGCATCTTGTTTCTTCTCTCTCTCAGCTTATGCACTGCATGCAGATGCCCCACACGTGTGCACTTGCCTTCTCAGTAGCCCCTCATAACTCTCTCCTTCACCTTCTGCAGGAGAAGACAGCGCACAACATGAGTGAGAGAGAAAAGATGGGGGGAGGAGCACCTGACATTATGGCCCTCACTCAGGTGGAGCAGGAAGCACTAGAAATCAGTGGGACAGCAAGAGCTAGAGGCATTGGACATGGCAAGGGTGGTAGCTTCTCTGGGCAGGGCAACTGCTTATTACTTGTACACCTTCATGTACCATAAACAATTCAACCTTCAGCCATAAAAAGTATGGCCAAACCTTTCATATGTTACTGTCCAGTCTTTCATTACCATCCTAACTCTTTTCCCTTTCCTCTTTCCTCCAGGTCCATCTCAGCAACAAGAACTCGCAAGGGGCTCCTGAAGAAGATACTTGAAGGAGGACAGCTCTCCTGAGGAACCATCATCAAGCGCTCGATCCTGCCCAAGTACCCGAGCAAAAATTGGCACCCCAGGTGGGATAGATAGAGAGTTAGAGGGGCCTGCACCTGGTGCAACACATCGTACAAGTGAGCAGGAGCAGGTAGTGGTGGCAGGGACAGTTCAGGAGATGACTCACCGGAGGGCAATGTGCGTTCCTAGTTCTGCTGAGCGGGATAGAGATCCGAACCTCCAGGGCCCAGCCATGAAAAGAAAAATGCTTGAAGCACACCAGTGATTATATGAGGTATTGGAAGACTATGAGCACCATATCTGAAAGTAAGTCTACTTCCAGCATGTGTGGAATTCTGTCGCATGGCATTTCCACCAAACAATCTACCTTGGAGCATGTGGCCACCTCAAGGGACACTGCAGCTGGGGCCTCACAATCTGTTGCTGCTTTGATGGAAGCTCAGATGGCTGCCAACCAGACTCTGGACTCCAACGTTTGCTCCACCTTGGAGGGACTAGTGTACTAGAAGGATAGACTGGTGGACCACATAAACAGGGGCTTTCAAGGCATCACTTATCTCCTGCAGTCCCCTCTCCCTCGGATCAGTGGAAGTAATGAGCCACAGCCCTTTGGGAGTGACGGTGGTGCTACAGAACAGGCAAGCATTGACCTCTCTCAGAATGGCAGCATGTCTGCTCCCTTGCTACCCCCCTCAGCCAATACCCGCCATGGTGCCTGAAAGCCAGCTCGGACAGACTGCCCTGGAGCAGCCGAGGAGCTACAGTCTGCAGCCATGCCCTTGTGGACTCGAGCTCCAAGAGATCATTGGCCACCAGCATCTCAAGGATCCCATCATCATCCACATCAGCCAAGAAACTGAACAAGGGAGCAACCAGGGAAATTAATGTTATAACTGGCCAAAAACCAGAAAGCTGAAATTGCCAATTTTTCTCCTTTTCTTGGTTACTCCCTATTTTCTGCTGAAAAAAGGAATGAAATTCATAATTTCTTTTTGGAATAATCTGCTATTTATTGTCAAGGACATTTTAATGAGCTTTAAGACATCAATACCACCCCCTCCCCCCAACTTCAACAGTTTTCTACTGTGAGAAAAGAAAATGGCCAGATAACAGCTCACCCACTTAACTGGAGTTAATTCAATAAAGGAGCAGCTAAACTTTTTTTTGGCAGAGTATCTGTTAGACATGGATTTGTTGCAATTATTAGATTACTGGTTCAGTGTTGTTGTTGGTGGGGTAGGGCTGCCTGGGAGTGCAGGTTCCACCAGAGAATAAGTATTCATTTTGCCGACTACCACTGGGGCTTTTAAACAGTTTGCTGCGGTTACCATACTTTAATCAAATAAGCAGTAATTTGCTTAAAAACCCAATTCATTGTCATACATTTCATTCACACTCATGGGAATTGAAAATCTCAAAAGTTTGTTTTAAATAACTCATTACAATTACAAATAGGCCAGAACTCACCAAGAATTAAGTTAAATACAATTTTTCAAATACACAAGTATTTTATGCACATCAATTTTAAGACTTGATTTGCAGTTAGGATCTTGGTTTTTCAAAACTCAAAAGTTGATTACACACACAGGAGCAAATACTTTGGTTCTAGTGTCTCTAGATTTATAAAACAGTGGAATTGGGATGTAATAGTTCACTGCTTTGCTTGTTTTTCACTCTCCAGAGTTATTTTTTGACTAGTTAAGGGCTACTAGGCTATTTGAGAGGCACAAAATGAATAATATTGCAGGTGACTCCTGATTGACCAGATTTCTGGTACTAAGGCTAATAAATACGATTCAATGAGCTCACCCCAAGACAGTTTATGTATTTAACATTTCTACTCATTCCCATTAAAAAAGTGTTTAAAGCAACATTAATCCCCTCCCCTCAAAAGCAGAAAATATAGCCCAGATTGGCAATTACAGGTGAAAAAAGAGTGATCTTGAAATTAGATAAGATTAAGAAGTAACAGAATATTTGTATAATGCCATTTGTCATGTTGCAGTAACTGTCACGCAATAATGTGTTACTTTCGTGGTACTTATTTGTTAATTGTTTGTGCTTTCTTGCAGTGTAGAAGATAATTGTCGTGTTTGCGTTTGCCTACATAGCGACAATAACTACGCTTCAAAGTAATTTATTGTATGTGAAGCGCTTTGGGATTTTTCTGAGAGCCACGATAAGGCACTACATAAATGCAAGGTCTTTTTCTTTCTTTAACTGGTTAAAAAAAAATAATAGTATTCGTATGGATGCCATTTAGCTCCTTGCATTTAGTAACTCGTGACAAAGCAGGATGGCTGATGGAGACTCGTATTAAGAATATTCCTATCTGAGAATAAATAATTAGTACAACAGCAGGATTTTTGAATTTACTTGCAGAGTTGCAGTTTTGACAGAGGGGGCCAAACGTACTAATTGAGCTTTACAGATATTGTTAGCAATGTAAGTGCTGAAACTGGCATTATAAGGGTTAGTTTAACTTTGTACTGAATTTGCAGCTGTTCTAGATTAAATAAGTGAAAGTTGGGAGGAAAAGCTATTCTGAGATGCATGGGAGAAACTGTACTATACACCAAGGCAGAGAACCAGAGGTGATTCAAGCACCATGTACTGAGTAAATGGTGGGAATTTGTTTACTGTACTCGTTCTGTGGAACAAAAATGTACACCTCCTGCTGCTAGTTCTAAATTGGCTCCAAATCAACATGATTTCCTATTGCTTTGTATGTACAGTGATGTTTGAATCATTCCTTGTTCTCTGCTCTGTTTTGCTGTACAACACAGCCCAGGTGCATGCATTTCATGGTAACTTTTTTACTTTTTATATTGACAAACGAATGTGAAGGGCCAAGGCCCAGAGTGGAGGACACCAACACTGAGGTTTAAAAGAGTGGGAAAAAAGGTAAGACAAATAAGTAGTGGTTAAATGATACCAAACTGGGCTTTCAAAGCCTGAAGTTTGTAGCAGAAAGGATAGACTAAGAAAGATAAAGGGCTAGATTTTCCTCTGCGGCAGGTTTACTGCTAGGAGTGCACCTGATCCCCCCTTCCGGACGCTGGTGTTACATTGCTGAGAACCAGACCAATTTTGATTGATGCACCTTCATTAAATATTCATGGTGGGCTCCCAGCAATACTTGTAACTTGTGCCTGGAGTCTGCAGGGGGTGGGTGGTGCGGGGTGGGGGTTGTGTAATCCGATGCTGCTCCTGCAGCTGAAAAGGCCAAAGCCACTTTGTGGCTGTAGTCACATAGCTCACTCCAGTGTCTTAAGTCTGGTGCTTCTTCAGAGCACTAAGCCTACAAATTTTAAAACTGTTCAGTTGTGGTGTTATTGTCTGTAAATTGGCAAAGGAAGATCCAGTGTTTTAGCCCTGAGGAAAGTAGACCCACGAAGGATATGATCTGGGTTTGTAGAAGGAGGTGGCCTTGACAGTGAGTCCCACTTCTAGCAACTCCCTCACAGCTATTCAATGCTGGAAGAAGTTCACTGACCTCTCCAGGGCAACCAAAGTCACAGTGGGCAATCATACCTTCTAACAATGCACCGTAATAAGCATCTTTCCCAGTGGCAGATACCTTGCAGTCATTGCATTGAACGCCAAATGCAACTTACCAGCAATATAGGAGGAGGTACCACTATACCCTTAGCACCCTTTTCCATCTGTAAGTGTTCAAGATTGAGAAGCAAGCGAGACTAGCCTGTGGGCTGCAGATTGTTCATCCCCACCACAAAGTATATAAGTTTGAAACCAAATGTGGCACATAAATTTTTTGGGAAAAGCAGTTTATTTGGCGATTCTGAGCTCCCAGCATGGAACCTGGCTAGATGGGAGTGCAGGTGGAAGATAGGGCTACAATGCTGTAGTCCCAATTCTCTGACATGCACTTCCATTTAGCAAGGCTCAGTGCTGGGAGCATGGGATTGCTGAATTTGCCTTTCCATTTCTTCAGTACAACAGTGACTACACTTCAAAAGTACTTAATTGGCTGTATAGCGCTTTGGGATGTCCTGGGGTCGTGAAAGGCGCTATATAAATTCAAGTCTTTCTTTTTCTTTTATAATGAACTTTAAACAGTCCCACCACCAGAAAACTTTAAAAATCAGTAACAAATAGATAAAAGATTTACATTCCTGAATAATTCTTTTGGTTATTTTTGACTTTTCTTTAAATACTGAGTAATGAGGACATAATTGGGGAACTCACTGGATAGAAATAATAGCTCAGATTTCCCAATGAATAGTGCTGGACTTTTGGGTGCTATTCGGGTGGCAGGGGCTGTAAAGGGGTGGGGGCCAATTACACCAAATCTCTGCCTATCTTAGTGCCTGCCCAATTTTCCATCAGCATTTCTGGCAAACAGAGAAAGGGGTGTCCCCTGAAATGTGTGGATGTTTTTAAAGGTGACATCATTTTCCATCATTACCACCTCATTTATGCTGAGCACCAATCATGCCTGAATAAAATGGGCAACCAACTTTCTACGTACAATGGTAGAGGCAGAACTAGATTTAAAGGACCCAGCAGGTACTTTACAATGATTCACATAAAACTCCTTTTTCAGCTGATTTTGTCTTTTTTTTCCGCTGTGGACAACTGGTTTACCTTCGGACTTTGTGACTTCTCCTGTGGGGCTCCCATTTCTCCCCTTCTGTATCTTTGTTGTTGGAAGAAGAAGAGGAGCAGTATTGGAGATAGGACAGACTAGCCAGGCACCCACCACCACAACAGAATATACAGTTTGAGGTGCTCCTGTCTCCAGTTCACCCAGCAACAGTACTTGTGGAGTCACAAAAGAAGCCATCAATGAGTTATGCCACATGTTTCACCTGATCCACCACAGGCACTGCACTGCCAGTGGATAAAAGGTCACAACCACTCTGAACTTTAAAAAAACAAGATCATTCCAGATTGCCACTGGGAACATTAGTAGCATCAGCCAATCGGCTGTGCAGAGATGCATAAAACGAGTTACAGATATTTGTTTTGCCAAAGAAAGCCAGTTCATCCACTTTGTCATAAATAACCAATAGCAACATGACAGGGCACTGCAATCTTACAGAGTGGCAGGATTTCCTAAGGTCCAAAGAGTCAGAGATTGCATATACATGGTCCGAAGTGCTCCTTCGATCGATGCCAGCAGTACCATATCACGAAACTGTATGCTCATGTCCCTGGAAGCTATCGTGACACTTTTATTTTAAGGCAGTCCACCATGCCAGGGCTCTTTGACCTAGAAAGGCAAGTCTCGGGCTGGTTCTTGAGCAATCAAGGCTACCTCTGCAGCAATGGCAGATGATACCTGCGTGGTATCCTAGGACATGGGCTGAGCACCATTATAATTGAGGACCAATCTTCCACTAGTCATCACAGAATACATAATTGGAGTATTGAAGGAATGTTTCATGTGCCTGGATCAGTCTGGGTTCGCTCTGCAATACAGTCCAACTACAGTCTGAAGGATCATTGATGTGTGCTGTCTGCTGCAGAACATTACCTTACAAAAAAAGTAGTAGCAGCAGCAGCCTAAAGAGCACGTGGAAGATAACCCATTGCCAATTACAAGGGATACCCGTGCCAATCTGATATGGGAGATCTTCTGTGATTACCATATCTGTCCAGTGCATGTGAAAGGTCCTGTCTACATCATTCCCCTTCCACCACAAATATGACACCATCTACAGACCTTCTCCATGTGCGTTAAAGTGGCACAGCTCCCATTCATCCTACCTCTTCAAAGCCATCTCTAAACCTTGCCGAACAAAATGTTTGCATGCACATTATTGCTATCATCATTTTATGTACACTCGATACTGTGTGTTTGTGTCTACTTTCTCTTACCACCATCTTCCCCTTGGTTCCAGTGTGCAGTGTTTAAACTCTTAAACCAAATCTGGTGCTCCTCCTAGGTGGGAAGTGCCTGATGGCCGTCTGCCTTGCTGCAACATGAATCTCTTGCAACTCAGGTGGCCCTCGTCAATGAAGTCTGTTTCAGGCTGCACTTCTTGTGCTGCAGCATGGGTCGCCCCACTCTGGCACCTTTCTCTGCCACACGTGCAGGCATCTGAGAGGACTGCTGAGAGGGAACATACATGCTGCTGTCCTGAGAAATGAACATTGTCATGTGAGCACATTTCTGCAATGCCATTAATTTCGGGCATTAGCTCTGCATGACCTCTGGTCTGTGGAAAAGTACATCTAACAGTATCAATGAGCTCAGTGAAGCTTATTGAGAGATACTGTCTGTATCCCAGCCCCAGTTGTTTCAAGGCTGAAGAGACAGCCCTCTACAATAGACACACCAAGCCTCTATGACAGCAGTCTGAGCATCTGTGACAGAAGCAGATGCTGCACATTGTCAGAGACAGTCCACAGTGCTTGATCCCTGGCTCACTCTCTAATGTCTAATGGATCTCTGGGCTTCTTCATGGGAGGGAGAGAGTGATTGACAGTGTCTACGATAAAGTGCTGGCAGGGCCAGAAATAGACCCTGGTTGTTCTTCTTCCTCTTCTGATTCACCTGACACCACTAGAGGAGGAGAAGATGAAGAAAAGCAGAATGTCAGAGTAAACCTGCAGCTGGCACCTGATCTTCTACATTCCCTTCTCCAACTCCTTCTATTGCCTGTCTCCCCAAGTGCTCCAAAGTTTCCCCTTTGTATGGGATGAGAGGGTGCAGAATGGGGGCGGGGCAGGTCCACCATCTGTTGTCAATCTCTCCCTCGGTTATGGACAGTCTTCGCCTTCAAAAAGAATACAACGTGTGAGAATGACTTCTGGGTGCCATGAGATGCAGTCAAACTCAAATGTCAGCGTGCAATACGAGTGATGCTTGTAATGCTGTGACTGAAGAATTATTTCCAGTGAAGGTTGTAGATGTAAAGGGCCCCACACTAGCTGCTGGGCTTTAATGGTAAAATCTTCTAACACTTTAACTCAGTGTGAGAGGAGGTCATTGTTAGTGGCAGACATTTGAAAGTATGGTTGGCTTCTCTTACCTTGACAGACTTGGTAAGGTCATTAAAATTTTTGTGACACTGAGTTGCTGTGCATGTGGTTGTGGAATTGCCACTGACTGACTGTTCTGGTCTCCTTCATCCACTGGGCGTTAGCAGATCCCTTTGGAAGCCTTTGACCCAAACAGAACCTCCCTCCTCTGTCTCGCTTAGTCCAGCAGCAACTCTGCTGCTGCATCGAAGAGTTTGATGGTTCTGTGACCTTCTGCAGAAATAACAAAACAATTTTCAGTATCAGTCTTTGCTCCCAAGCTGATCTTCGGCGTGCCTGGCCCTGTAAGCTGCTGCGGGCATTTAAAACCTACAGCAGCACATTATTTCCCAACCCAAAGGGGAAACTCCTAAGGAGAAGCATTTATAACGGTTGGAGCTCACCAGTCATGTTTTTATTAAGCTGATCACTGGTCAGCACGAGCGCAGTCAGGCAGATGGAATTACCGCTCTGCCACACTTCGATGGGGATTGCATCCATTGGAAAATCTGGGCTAATGAGTCCTGACATGGTGAGAAAGTTGAATTAATATGATCCAGTAAAATAATAAGATACCTCATGAGTTACTAACTGTAATAATATAAATCTAGCTGTCTCATAACTTCAGACTCAACAGTTCTTCTGAGAATGTTATTAACACTCAATTCAGAAAAACAGATCTTACAGTTAATTATAATCCTTTGTATCTGCTACATTTTTAAAAGAGGTGCTGATTGTGAAACCATCTTTCCCTAAAACTACATTGAGTTTATGGGTAAATCACAGCTTTAATGATGAGGTTTCTTTCTTTTTAAAAGTGAACTTTTGGAATGGACTTGTGTGAAGGGAGATTGCGTCAATATTTCCTTCTCCAGTCAAAACAATGGAAGCACTATGGTAAATGTGAAACTTATACAGCATGAAGTTTTGCTGCCCAGCTCGTGTTTCCATTCAATTTCAAAGTATTATAAGTGGGACTGATCTTAAATAAAATTGCTCTAAAGTGAATATAAATAATAGCACATTCACTGCACGATCATATAAATTATCCATTTTATTTTGCAATACACTAACTGGACCATCAGGCAGTCTGAGTGCAAACAGTTGCCTACCAACCAGATGGCTGTAGACTTGAGTCCTAGATTTACCGGTCAATCAGATTTATCTGCCTGAATTGAATGTTTTGTTTTTGAAAAAGAAATTACATTTTTTTCAGTATGTAAACTCAATCCAGTTTCCCATGACAGCTCAACAAGGACCAGCTCGACTACCTAGAAAGACATACATAATTCAACCTGCATGCACGAAAGCTGCATATTACTCTTATATCCTGCAGTCTATTCACAGCCTCCTCCCAAACTGCAGTAAAAGCAGCTATTCCTCACAATGCCTCTGGTGTCCCCATTGTGTCCACATTCTCCACCCAATGGTACAGGTTCATTCTTTGTGGTAGTCCTGATTTAAATAAGAGCGATATTGGCCAATTGTCTTGAGTTTCGAGTGCATTCATTCTAATACCTATCTGAATCCAAAACTGGAATTTTGATTTTAGGTTCCAACTGAAACTGCTGCAGTATTTACAGATTTAATGATGTATGCATGGATCTTGAAAATGACAATTATATATTAGAGAGAAAAAAGAGAAAAGCAACAAACGTGAGTCTGAGACATCGGGGGTTAAATTGGATAACCCCCAAAATCAGGCACGGGGGTCGCAGTGCACAATTAACCTGCACCCGGTCGTTGAGATGCAGGTGAGATTCGTGCTGCCTGGTGATTTACCTGATATCTGTGAGCAACCAGGCCTAGCTGCACTGTTGACTGGCTGTTCATCAGCAGGGGGCCCCAATATCGTGCAAGTGGCTAGCACCACTTAAAGGCAGCCTGCACCTCTTCTTTGAAAAATATAAGATACGGGTCTGCACAGAATCTGAATGGAGGATCAGACATCGGACATATAGAAACATAGAAAAAAGGGATAAGAGTAGGCCATTTGGCCCTTCGGGCCTGCTCCGCCATTCAAAATGATCATGGCTGATCGTCTAACTCAGTACCCTGTTCCCGCTTTTTCCCCATATCCATTGAACCCTTTAGCATTAAGAAATATATCTATCTCCTTCTTGAATATATTTAATGACTTGGCCTCCACTGCCTTCTGTGGTAGAGAATTCCATAGGTTCACCACCCTCTGAATGAAGAAGTTTCTCCTCATCTCGGTTCTAAATGGCATACCCCGTATCCTGAGACTGTGACCCCTGGTTCTGGACTCCCCAGCAATCGGGAACATCCTCCCTGAATCTAGTCTGTCTAGTCCTGTTAGAATTTTATATGTTTCGATGAGGTCACCTCTCATTCTTCTAAACTCGAGTGAATATAGGCCTAGTCGACCCAATCTCTCCTCATATGTCAGTCCTGCCATCCCAGGAATCAGTCTGGTAAACCTTCATTGCACTCCCTCCATGGCAAGGACATCCTTCCTCGGATAAGGAGACCAAAACTGCACACAATACTCTATAAAACACAGATGCAGGTCCTGTCCCTATGTTTACAAACTGTTGAGTCATGTTAAAATATTGAATAAAGGTTGCGCACTACTAAATCGCACATCCTCCAATCTGCACGCCAGACTTCACCAATCTGCCGATCTGAGTTTGTACCAGGCCTGCGAGAGAGCGTGCACCATGGTTCTCTGCTAATGCACTAGAGATTTTGGTGCAAGGGGTGGACAGAAGGAGGGACATCCTATATCCGCAGAGGGAGCATGAGGCCCCCCAAACATATGCCCAAGAGGCAGTGGGAGGCAGTAGGGGTTGAAGTCAATGCCAGGCGCATGGATGCAATGCAGGAAGAAATTCAGTGCTTTGACACGAGTGGTCAAGGTGAGTGAGGTCAACTGTCAAGTGGCATCTCCTACCAACTGCACCACTAGCCGCATCCACTGCTCCACACACTACACCCCTACCAACAAAATCTTTCAATCAGTATTCAACTCTTCCAATCAGACGCTTCCTCTCACCCTCACACATTACCACTGTTGCAAGCCGCACATCCACAACTCACAGGTCACACACACGGGCAGTTATTCAACCATGACATCACTCAAACATCCTGCAGGACACTCACCGACACATGTCCTGCTTTCTTGCAGGAGAAGGTGGCGCATAACAGGAGGCAGCAAGTGGCAGTGGCTCCATGCAACATGAACCTGCTGTCCTCTCTCAGGATGACAGCATTCCTGACCTACCCCTGCCACTCTGCCAGTGCCCTAGCTGTTGCCTGTCAGCTAGTCAGCCCACTCCCTGTAGGGTATTGGAATTTTATTATAGGAACATAAGAACAGGAGTAGGCCATTTAGTCCCTCGAGCCTGTTCTGCTATTCACTGAGATCATGGTTGATCTGTGACCTAACTCCATATACCCGCCTTAGCCCCATATCCCTTAATACCTTTGGTTAATAAAAATGTATCAATTTCAGATTTAAAATTAACAATTAAGCTTGCATCAACTGCCATTTGCAGAAGAAAGTTCCAAACTTCTACCGCCCTTTGCGTGTAGAACCATTTCCTAACTTCACTCCTGCAAGTCCTGGCTCTAATGTTTAGGCTATGTCCCCTCATCCCAGTATTCAAGTGTAGGAGACCTCCAAAAACAGGTACAAATGCATCAGCAGCCAGAAGCAATAATCCAGCAACCAACCTGTAAATCCTGCAAGGTCCCTTTAAATAGCACTGGTGGAGGGGTCCTCCGTGATGTTTACGACCTGTTTAGCTGTGTGAGGTTAAGACAGTGCATTGACTGGAGTGTTGAGTTCCAAAATCGTGCCCCAAATCTGTCCCTTTAAATCAGCGTTGCACACTGATCTACCTCATATTCTACCTACTTTACATGCTGCCAACGTTCATTATCTACGCGTGCACAAACGCCTTTACCAAGATGGTGTCTGGCGCACGTCACGCTAGAAGTGTGTGTGTGCATTCCAGATGCCGTTTTGTATCCTTAGGAAGCCAGATAGCGCCTACAAAACTGGCGCTACGTGGCCCAATTTATAGCCCTTAGACTTTAAGTTCTGAAGGAAGACCCATGGATGTATGATTCAGATTTTTAGAATGCAGAAACGAATGCTTAACGTAGATCCAAGCAGATTATTTAACTTGTACTGTGAGCATCTAATGAGAGGACATGAGTATAAAATTAACAACCCCCAGGTAAGATTTGTGATTAGAAGTATTTTTCCCCATAGCACATTGGATATATGAAATGGACTCCTGGGTAAAGCACCTGAATAAAGAAATGGGCAAATGTCTGGTATGGACAGGATTGGGGCTTGTAGAAGTAAATAAATCAACTGCAGTGCGAAACACAATGGTCCCTGAACTGCTGACTATGGAACTGCTAGGCCGTAGAAGGCAAAAGGCCAGTGATGTTGGATGTAAGGTTAGATAGGAATTCTGGAATTTTGTACTGTAGGAACTACATTGAAACTGTCCAAATTAGTATCATTTAGAACCTCTATGGCAGTCAGAGAGGTGGCTCAGCTCATCTGACTTGGATTGAAACCAAGGTCCCAAAAGGTCTTAACACAGTTTATCACTTGATTGCCAGATTTATCACTTTTTAATATTAGAAGCCCCTGGAAATTCTTTATTAATGCCACAATTTGCATTATCATAATATAGTGGCGCCATGCAACAGAAATTAAAGTGTGCTTTGAAACACCATTAACCCTAAGCCAAAATGAAGATTTCACAGCCTAGAAATTGGATCACGCCCGAATCACGGCACGATCCGATGGCTGCGCACGTTGCACATGCCTAACGAGGTCCTTGCCAGGATGATGGGAAATTGGTTCATCAGTCTCAAGAGGCAGTAAGATCATCTGACTTGGATGCCAGCTGAGGTCGTGAGGAGAGTTCAGGGGGGTGGGGGTGAGCGGTGACTAATAGCGGCCCGTAGATTTTATATGAAGTTGGAAGGAGCACTCCTGCTACTCCCGTCTCCACAATAAGGTAAGTAAAAAAATTAAAACTTACCTTTTTGATGGCAGTCTCCAGTGGTCCCTTTAAGGTCCGCTGGTTTAGCTGCCTAGCACCTGAAGAAACTGATGGTAGCATGCACGGCAGATGCTGCGGTCACGCACAATCTAGTTTTGCAAAGGAGGCCTCAAACAGGCGATAGGCTCCATATTTACATATGCAAAGGGCCAACGCCTGTTTCAGGCATGTACCCTGGACACCTATGGAGGAGTCTTTACCAATATGGTGGGCAGCGCACTTCTGAAGTAGAATGAGCGGACGCATGCCGCCTGCCATATTGGACCCTTTGGCACCCATTTTACGCCCGTGAAGAAAATGCAGCGCGATCCAATTTCTAGGCAAACATCTCCTCTTGGACCTTAAATTTAATATATTTATTCATTGCGAAATACTCTATGTGACTTGGGATTGTTTGATATGGTGCCAAAGGTAGACAATTTTTCCTCTTTCATGCATAGGGAGCCTTTACTGTGATGAAAGGAAAAAAAAACAACCTATGCATTACCAAAAGGAAAGACATTGGCCTAAAAATTCGATCGCGCCCAAAAATGGGTGTGCAAGAGGGGCGGGTCTCACAGCTGGTTCACATGGTCCCAGGCAGCAAGTAAATTCATGCTGGGACCTTAGTATAATATAACAATCCGGGCTGCACACCAGTTTGGTGGGGGAGGGGGCGGAAATCATGTGTCTCCAACACAACTTAAAGGCAGCCAGCACTTCTTAAAGGGGAGGTGTACTCTGGCTGCAAACACCAGGAATAGGAACATAGGAATAGGAGTAGGCCATTCAACCCCTCAAGCCTGTTTCACCATTCAATTAGATCATGGCTGATCTGTAGCTTAACTCCTTGGTTCCATAACTCTTAATAACCTTGCCTAACAAAAATCTATCAGTCTCAGTTTTGACATTTTCAGTTGACCTAGCCTCAACAGCTTTTTGGCGGAAAGATTTCCACCACCCTTTTCGTGAAGAAGTGCTTTCTGACATCACCCCTGAATGGCCTCGCTCTAATTTTAAGGTTATGTCCCCTTGTTCTGGACTCTCCCACCAGGGGAAATAGTTTCTCTCTATCTACCCTATCAAATCCTTTAATCATCTTAAACACTTCAATTTGATCATCCCATAATCTCCTATATTCAAGGGAATACAAGGCAAGTCTATGCCACCTGTCCTCATAATTTAACCCTTTTAGCCCCGGTATCATTCTGGTGAATCTGCGCTGCATCCCCTCCAAGGCCAATATATTCTTCCTGCGATGCGGTGCCCAGAAGTGAATGCAGTATTCCAGATGGGGTCTAACCATAGCTCTGTTCAGCTCTGACATAGCTTCCACCTCTTTGTATTCCAGCCCTCTTGAGATAAAGGCCAACATTCCATTAGCCTTTTAAATTATTTTTTGTACCTGTCCACTAGCTTTTAGTGATTTCTGTACTTGGACCCCTAAATCTCTCTGCTTATCCACAGTTCCTAACTTCTCGCTATATAGAAAATTCTCTGATCTATCTTTCTTAGGTCCAAAGTAGATGACCTCATATTTCCCCACATTGAACTCTATTCGCCACAGTTTTGTTCACTCACTTAATCTATCAATGTCCCTTTGCAACTTTCTTCTCCCATCTATACTAGTTACTGTGCCAACTAACTTAGTGTCATCAAACATAGATATACCACTCTCTATTCCTTCATCCAAGTCATTCATAAATATAGTGAAAAGCTGCAGCCCCAGTACAGATCCCTGGGGGATTTGAATACATACCAATTATCCCTACTCTCTGTCTCCTATTTCCTAACAAATTCCCTATCCAAGCCAATAGATTGCCTCCAATGCCATGCACTCTCATTTTTGTTAACAGTCTCTTATGTGGAACCTTGTTGAAAGCCTTCTGGAAGTCCATATAAATAACATCCATAGACACTCCCTTATCTACCATGTTAGTTACCTCCTCAAAAAATTCAACTAGGTTTGTTCGACATAGCTTACCCTTTACAAATCCATGCTGGCTCTCTCTGATCAGCACATATCTGCCAAATGTTCAGGCACTCTGTTCCTAATAACAGATTCTAGTAACTTCCCCACAACTGATGTTAGACTAATAGGGCCTATAATTTCCTCTTTTAACTTATGAACAAAGAAATGGCTGCAAGACCTGCCCCCAGGTTCTCTGATGCTGCTTTACAGGCCCTGGTCCAGGCAGTGGACAGGAGAAGAGAAATCCTGTTCCCCTCAGGGGGCAGAAGCCCTCCAGGCAACACCTGCGCCGCAGGTCGGAAGAGATCACAGAGGCGGTCAATACCAGGAGCTTAGCTCCAAGGACATGGCTGCAATGCCGCAAAAAGATCAATTACCTCATCGGAGTTGTCAAGATAAGAATACTGCTCTCTTAGTCTTTGCTCACACTTCCACCATCTCCAGCCTCATCTCTGCCATGAAGACAAAGCCTCGGGTTCTCTCGTCCAACTTTGCTCTGTCCATGGAGAAAGTAATGTAGCTGTTCACCTGGTGTAGAGAGCCTCGGTGGCTTCCCTGATACAACGGTGGACTGCAAACTGTGAGATGTCGCTGATGTCACCTGCTGCAGCCTGGAAGGAGCCCATGGCATAAAAGTTATGGGCCATCTTGACCTTGACAGCAACAGGCAGTGCGGTCCATGCCTTGATGCGAGGCTTGAGATGTGGCTGCAGTTGGTGACATAGCTTAGTGACAGCCTCCTTGGTGAAGCTTCATATATTGCTCCTCCAAAAAGTTGAGCTAGGAGAAGGTCTCCCTGAATACCTTCTGTGGGTATGGCCTCCTGCGCAATGCCCTCCTCCTCCTCTTCCTCCTCCTCCTCCTCCCTTATCGCAGCTATTCCTGCTTGCTCCTGTCTTCCTTGCAGCTCCCCCTTGTTGTCCAGCCACAAAGGAAGCTCTACCAGACCACCCATAACTACAGGCAAATTGTTGGGAAGGCAGCCAAAAACAGTGCAGCAAAATCTCCTTCTCAGCAGTCAAAATTAAGTTTTCAAAGTCAGAAAACAGGCCAAAAACACCCAGAGGTTAGGCAGCAGCCTCAAATTACAAACCAGCAACTAAACTGTAAGCAGTGGATGAGCCATTTAAATAGTGCTGCTGAAGGGTCCTTGCTGCTTGTTAGTGCCACAAGTTTCTGGGTGAGATTATCACATGGCGAGTCATGGCACATGGCACAGCCCAATATCAGAAAGGGGTTCGTCGAAGCCTGGGACCTTTATTTAAATATTTTAATTTTCCATTTTAATTGTTCGGAAATGTACCCTGTACAGCTACCGAGTAGCCCGATCCAATATGGAGGGCGGTGAATTTCTGGCTGGTAATTAGCGAGCGTGCCACGCCGTCATATTGGATGCTTAGGCCCCAATTTTCGACCTGAAAAACGGGTGCGGTGCCATTGAATTTCTAGGCCATTTATTCTGAGATCTTGTCATGTAATTCTGCGCATGAAGGCAACTTTTTATTGCATCTTTTCCTCTTTAGCTATTTGCTATATTTGAATGTTTGCTCTGCATGAGTCACTAGACTGAAGTCATTCATTGCGTTCCAGGAGAACACGTCCAATTTGTACCTCTGCTGTCTTGTGGGCAGCTGAAGTGTTTTGAAACATGCGTCAGGACTGAGACAACTTCCTTGCCCCACCTACGTATCACTTCTCTGCTGCTTATGTTCTCCAAAGACCCTTAAAAACAGTTTTTCTATCTGTAAAACTTTACTTTGGAGAAAAATATAATTGGAATTCACGTTAGATGTTAAATTTATTGAAATTTACTTTTTCTCCTGCATTTTGTGCAGAATGAAGAATAATTTGTTCACCGCCACATATTTTAATCCAGTAGCATTCTAGACTGCCTTGCCATTTTCTGAAGCAAAGGATTGCAAAAAAAATCATAAACGTGCTGAATTTAGTTTTGTCATTGGTTAGGAAAATATAGTAGTGCACACACATGCATACACATCCATTATTCCAGCGATACAATAAAAGTGCTATAAAAATGCTTCATTACATTATGTATAATTTTGCTTTGGGCTTTCATACTAAACATGTCTTGTGTACATCAAGTCTGCTGCCTTCACTGTGACCATTGTTCGATGTCAATTTTCTTCTTCCTCACTGATGAAGTGTTTAAGCCTTTAAGGGTTGAGTTTCCGCAGGGGTTATCCTGATTGTCCACTGTAACCTCGGCAGAAGATCCACGTTTATGCCATCTCTCCGGATTTACTGCCGAAATTATGGCAGACGATCGAGAGAACCCCCACAGAAATTCAACCCCTTTGTGTTTTCCTCCCTTGTGACTGGTTACTTTCTACTTTGTTTTGTTATACTTGTTAGTCACCAATCATTTCATGCTAAATCGCATGTTACTTTCTCTTCCCATCTTTTGAAGTACAGCCACCCCCTACCCATAAAAATAAAATGATCACATAATATATAAAAAAGTAACAAAACAATCAGAAACTTTCCCATAAACTCCCCCCTTCGACAAACAAAACAAACTCCTTTGGGCTTCTGAACATCTGGATACAATTTCTACCTCAAATCCATTTTTAAAAATTCATTCACGGGATATGGGCATCGCTGGCAAGGGCAGCATTTATTGCCCATCCCTAATTGCCCTTGAGAAGGTGGTGATGAGCCGCCGCCTTGAACCGCTGCAGTCCGTGTGGTGAAAGTTCTCCCACAGTGCTGTTAGGTGGGGAGTTCCAGGATTTTGACCCAGCGACGATGAAGGAAAGTTGATATATTTCCGAGTCAGGATGGTGTGTGACTTGGAGGGGAACGTGCAGGTGGTGTTGTTCCCATGTGCCTGCTGTCCTTGCCCTTCTAGGTGGTAGAAGTCGCAGGTTTGGGAGGTGCTGTCGAAGAAGCCTTGGTGAGTTGCTGCAGTGCATCCTGTGGATGGTACACACTGCAGCCACAGTGCGCCGGTGGTGAAGGGAGTGAATGTTTAGGGTGGTGGATGGGATGCCAATCAAGCGGGCTGCTTTGTCCTGGATGGTGTCGAGCTTCTTGAGTGTTGTTGGAGCTGCACTCATCCAGGCAAGTGGAGAGTAATCCATCACACTCCTGACTTGTGCCTTGTAGATGATGGAAAGGCTTTGGGGAATCAGGAGGTGAGTCACTCGCCGCAGAATACCCAGCCTCTGACCTGCTCTTGTGGTCACAGTATTTATATGGCTGGTCCAGTTAAGTTTCTGGTTGATGGTGACACCCAGGATGTTGATGGTGGGGGTTTTGGCAATGGTAATGCCGTTGAATGTCAAGGGGAGATGGTTAGACTCTCTCTTGTTGGAGAGGATCATTGCCTGGCACTTATCTGGCGCGAATGTTACTTGCTACTTATCAGCCCAAGCCTGGATGTTGTCCAGGTCTTGCTGCATGCGGGCACGGACTGCTTCATTATCTGAGGGGTTGCGAATGGAAATGAATTTGATCCATCTCGCTTGATACCCTTACCAAATAAAAATCTGTTGCTTCAACACTGTGTCCAGGGGAAAAGCCACAGGTATTAAGCTAATATTGGTGGGAGGCAACTTAACTTATTTTCAGTACCAAACATTTAGCTTCAACTGTGCATCCAGCTGTCAGGAGTCCAGGATGAAACTGATGCTGTTAGGTTGCATGTAATGAGGTTCATACTTTGGATCATTCACTGGAAGGAATTCAACTGTGCTATTACTGCTCACAAAATTGAAAAAGTAACCATGTGCTTTAAATCTGTAACTGATTTTGAAAAACATTTTTTTAATCTTTTTATTATGTCATGAGGGCAAAACCTCACATCACTCTCTCATTGTTCAGATGGGTTGGCCTAAATTTTAACTATGAAGCAGGACATCAGCAGGAGGGTCAATAGGCAGGTGGAAAATCTGGAAAAAATTTTTGTGCGTGGTCCTGAGAGATCACGACTCAATAGAAGCCACTTAACTGAACTTCCGGTTTTTGCAACCTCAAGCTATGCAGCAGGCATACTGTGCACCTGCATGACGCATTTAAAGCCCACTATTTAAAGGGCCACTCCAACAATGCATTTCGAGGGAGAAAGGAGGCAAAAAAGAGTAAGGAATGTCCCAGAGCCAAGCCAGTACCCAGGTTCCCAGATGCCATCCTGGAGACATTACTGGGCACTGTCAGAAACAGGAGGGAGGTGCTATACCCACCGGACAAGAGGAAGAAACCTGGTTCTGTCACAAAGAATGCTTGGCTGGAGGTGGCAGACCAGGTCAGCAGCAGAAGCACAGCGCCCCAGTTGTGGCTGCAATGCAGGAAGAGATTAAAGGCCTAGCCAGGTCAGCAAAAGTGAATACAGTTACTGTTTCACCTGCATTCTGTGGTGAACATTACAATCCCCCCCACTGCCCCTCACACTGCCATGCGAAGCCTATTCCATCACATCACTCCTCAAACCCATTTAAGGCTCAATGTCAAGTTGCCTTCACTTTCTGTGCATTTCTTCACCCCCCCACCATTTGTCCACCCACCTGTCCCACTCACCCCAATCCTGATGCAATGTCTGATAGTCACACTCTGATACATCTGCTTTATTGTCACCTGATCCAAAGCAATGCATCCATCGAGTGACCATGTCACCCTCAGTCATTCACATGTCTGTACTTTCTCCCCTTGTAGAAGAGAGCGCAAAATGCAGGGAAGAGGGCGAGGACTAGAGGGGGACCACAACAAATAGTGGCCCTCAGAGAGGTGGAGGAGGAGGCCTTGGAGATTAGTCATACGGTGGAGTGCCTGGCCGTTGGGGATGCAGAGACTGGCACCCCGCAAACGTCTGGTGACAGAACTTTAACATCCCTCACACACAACATGGATTGATGTTATCAATGATTGACCAGTTGCACACCTCAGTACGCTTTTCGCAACATTACTGCTGCGATGATTATTAATATTGCTGCATGTTTTCTTCCAGGCGCGTCATGGACAGAAGAAGTGGATGAGGGCGATTCCTCAGAGCAGCTGCCTGCATCAGAGGGCACACTGCCACATCTTGGTGAGCTATCCACCAGCGCAGATACTCACACCTCGGTGGGTCCTATTAGAGAGGTAACTGGGTGTTACCTGGTGATTTACCACATACAAGTGAGCTTGAGCAGATACTGGTGGCAGAGGCAGTGATGGAGAGTCTGTGTCGGTGGGCGCACTCCTCTCCAAGCTCTGCTCAGCTTGGCACAGGTACTGAACCCCAGGGGCAATCCTTGAAAAGGAGAATGATAGAGGTACGGACACACCTTTGCGACGTACTGGAAGACTTGCCACACTCAATCTCCACATTGTGCAGAGGCTGGAGGAGTCCACTTCCAGCATTAGTGGACTAGTGGCGCAGGTAAGTGTGGAAATGTCTGCGATGGAGAGAATGGCAGCCTCTATTGAACTTCAAGCACGGCTCACAAATGAATCTATTCAGGCCCTGGCAATGGCCATGTGGACTCAGGGTGAACAACATTCTACCATCTTAAACAGGCAGACAGATACATTAGCACTGGCCTTACAAGGCATCACACATGTCCTCCAAACTGTTGTCCACCAGAGTGGTAGGACTGATGTGGCCCTGGCGCAGGAGAGGGATGATGGCGAAAGGGAACATGAAAGTAGGGGTGCCACTCAAAGCACTTCCACGATTCACCCATTGCCCCCCCCCCCGCCCCCCACAACCGGTACCCACAATGCCGCCTCCTCTCTCTATGGCCGAACCTGCCCCTGCACAGGTCCAGGTGGTGCAGTATTTGGAGGGGCCCTCACGGGCTCCAAAACCCAGAGGGTGTAGACAAGTTGCTCATATTCATGCCCGGACATCTAAACAGTCCGGGCATGAATATGAGCAACTTGTCACTACCTCTGCTGCAGCCACAGGGGATGCACCATGTACAAGCTTAGGAAGTGGAAGGTTTTGTAATCACCAACGGTATGCACAAATATGGCTGACAGACTGTCATGTTTTTCATTTATATTTGTTTTTTGTTAAATTCACATAAAATGTTATAATTCTCACCACCACTGCCACGTCTTGCCCATTCTTGAGTCCCTTTTGTGAAAGCGCCCTTTCATGTGCTTCATCATGAACGGTGAGACTTGCTTCCACCCATTAGGTGCGTTCACAATGGATCTATGTGTAGTTGTAGGACTGTTTTGTGCAACCTTTGTGGGGGGGAGGGGGTGGTGGTGTTGGTGGTCATTACAGGTCGTTACAGGTGGTCGGAGTACTTGACTATAATCACTTTGCAGATCTCCCTTTGAGAATCTATCAGATATGAGTGACTCCCTGGCATGACGAGCAGCCAGGTGAGACGCTGCTCTACTGATGATTTGCCCATCGTCGTCCTCCTCCTCCTCTTCCTCCTTGTCTTCTTCTTCAATGTTGATGGCAGGTGCGGCTGCTTCTTGAGCGCATGGGACCTCATCTACCTGTAACCCTCTCTGTTGAGTGATGTTGTGCGGGATGCAACACACGACTATTATTCTACACACCCTCGCCGGTGGGTAATGAAGGGCTCCCCTAGATCGATCCAGGCACCTGAAGCGCATCTTCAGTATTTCTATGACTTGTTCAATGACAGACCTGGTGGTGATGTGACTGTCGTTGTACCATTGCTGTCCCTCGCTGGTGGGGTTTTTCAAAGGTGGCATGAGCCACGTCTGTAGGGGGTATCCCTTGTCTCCAAGGAGCCAGCCTTAAGTCTGTCGTGTGCATGGAAGAGGGCTGGGATGTTGGATTCACTCAGAATGAAGGAATCATGGCAGCTGCCAGGGAATTTGGCACACACCTGTGGAAACCTCTTCCGGTGGTCGCAAACCAGCTGTGCACTGATGGAGTGATGTCCCTTTCGGTTGATGAACATTCCTGGCTCATGTGGAGGTGCTCGGATTGATACATGTGTGAAGCCAATTGTGCCCTGTACCCATGGGAAGCCAGCCAGGGAGTGGAAACCCACTGCCCTCTCAGTCTGGCTGATGTCGTCGATGGGGAAGTTGACGTAGTGCGATGCCCTGGAAAACAAGCCATCTGTGACATGTCTTATACACTTATGTGCAGACAACTGAGACCATGGCGATATCACCGGTGGCGCCCTGGAAGGATCTGGAGGCGAAGAAATTGAGGGCAGTGGTGACTTTAACTGTAATGGGCACTGCATGGCCACCAAGCCCATCCGGGAGCAGTGCTGCATGAAGGAGCCTGCAGATGTCTGCGACCACCTGGCGACTCAATCTGAGCCTTCGTAGGCACTGCTCCTCAGAGAGGTCCAGGAAGCTCAGCCTCTACCTGTAGACCCTCTCATGTGGATAGGGTCTTCTGCGACGTTGGCCCCTCTCTGCTCTTCTGTAGGTCCTTGTGGTGCACCTCTGCCTTATGGAGCTGCAACTCCCAGAACTGCATGCCGTGCTGCCGCGGATGCTGATATGCCGCCTCCTCAAATGTACTGCTGAATACATCCATTGTGCCCCCCATCCTGATGGTGTCAGTTTGAGGGGGTCTAAAATGTAGGTAAATATGTCCGAACACAAGACTTCTGAGTGTGAAGAAATCTCAGTCTCAACACAAAGAACTCCCAGCCAAAAGTTTGTCTGAAAGAACTGATTGCCCTGCTGCAAAACTCACTTTTTATTCCCATGTGTCAATCACTGGTTTAGAGGTCCAAATGGCTCTGCCGGCTTCAAATTGCTCCGTTTCCATGGTGTGCTTCAGAGGCCACGGGAGACATATTCAGGTAGAGTTAAAATTGTTTGTCTGCCTCAAGCCAGAAAAATTTAATTGAGTTAACTACTTAAACAATCTTAATTGTCCCTTTAAATGTCATCTTGCTGGCTTTAATTGCCGGCAGGACTTCTGCATTTCTGAAGTGCACGCACCTAGATGCGTCTGGGTGAAACGCGTTTCTGGGTTGCTTGGAGCCAGGATTCGTTCCCGCTTCAAGCTATTACAATTTTTACTGCCGCCCCCACCCCGTTCTTCCGGGTTAAAATTTAGGCCGTTATGTTTTGCGGCAAGATGACCTGTGACTGTGATTCTTCATTCCTGGTTAAATAATTTTTTAAACAGTCAATTACATTGATTTCTCTGCAGTGCAAGTGCCCTGTTGACTTGCAATACAAGGTGGTAACAAATGAGAACTGATAATAGATTAGTTTCTGAGATGTAAAGTGTAATTTATCGAAATGAAAAATTGGATAGGGATTATTGCCACCTGGTGGCTGGAAAAACATAGCAGTTTATAATCAGGAGGAAGCACGACTTTGACCTGAAAGTATCAGGAGAGGGGGTGAATATGGTAGAAAAGCTTATATAATAATAAAAAGCCTCATATTTCAGTGTTACTGTTGTGAGTGGGCCTGATGTGATGAGGCCCACACAATTATTACCAAGATATTACAGTGAAAACATGGGTAAAAAAATTGTGTAGAATCCTGGTGAATTTATTGTTTTTGCAGATTATTAGGCCACAGGTAATGAATGTCACGCATCGGGGAAATTGCTGAGTATGATTCAAATGAAGGATCTTTAATTATGTTTGGAATGGCTAGAGCACTGGATAGTTGCAAATGAAAGAAAGGTCAGTTCTTTCGTTTGGTTATCGACCTCCAAGTGTATGGCCGATTTAAAAAAAACCCTGAAAAACCAAAGAAAAAATCTTTTGAACAACTGTTTCAGATTTTAGTGATGCTGAAACCCTCATGATTGCAGATAGTTCACAAATGTAACCAAAATGAAGGGGGAAACTGCTTCCATTTATATTATTGCTTTAAAACAGCTAACCACCTATTGCCATTTTTCAAAGTGATGCTCATGCAAGATTGTTTTGTTCGTGGGCTGAGAAGTGAATCCGTTCAAAAGAAGCTTCTGTCAGAAAAAGTTTTGATTTTCAAGTCTGCTTATGAACTTGCCCAAACTATGGAAGTGACAAATAATATACATGAATAGTCAGGAAAAACAAATTCACCAGCCATTAGCATCGATATGGTTAAATTGCTGGCCCGAGAGTAACGGGTACAATGGTATCCTCCGATGCAAATTCCATTAAGAAAGGTGGATTTGAAAAAAACGTGTGAATTGAATGGAACAAAGCTGTTGTTAAGGAAGCATTTTCCCCCAACTATGACTAGTACAAATTTAAGGATGTAAAATGCATACATGCTCAAAAGTTGGATATATAGTTCAAATATGCAGAAATAAAAAGACCCCATTGGCAATTCAATATGTAGCTGATGGCACTTCCTTGGTTACCTCAGCAGCTGAAGATTTCCGGGAGTCAGCAGTGTATGGCCAGTGGGAGCAGGGGAGTAGGGTATTAACATAGAATTGCAGCTGGATGTAACACGATGGACACTGGTGCAACTGTATCTATTTTGCCAGAATATATGTGTAGACATTGCTTTTCACATAAAAGGTCTGATGTGGAGCTGGGAGGAGCAGGAGGTAATTAATCCTCTGGAAATGGGCAAGTTGCCTCAGGAGGCGTGACAGGCGCCGGCAGCTCACCCTGAGTATTCAAATGAGGCTCGAAGCCCAATTTAGGGTGAGTTTTGGGCCCCTGAGTTGGGGTGTGAGCTGTGTGTCTGAAAATAGACGACCATAACCAATTTCTACCCCAAGAAGCTTTAGATAAAGCTGTTGTGTAGTATTTACAATTCATTGGTAACAATCGAGGCTGCTCTCTGCAATACAATTTATCTATTGCAATGAAATTGGTCAAATCATCCTAAATTAAATTTTGCTGATATTTATAAAATGTAGTATTTATGATTATTAAAATTATTTTGCACAAAATTAAACCACATTTCATTGTAATTAACTAATAATTTATTTTGAATGTAATTTTTTTTAACACCAACTAGAAAAGTGAGCAACAGAGATTATTTTCTTTCTCTTTTCCACTCCTCTGTACAATAGTAATGGGGGAAGTCTTGAAAGGAATTCTTTGAAAAGGAACACACAAAAAAAATATACAACCATACATATAGAAAATCAATAATATTATTTTACAGACAGCTCTTGATCTGTGTGTTGCTCACTTGTCTTATCTAAATGCAGTGCACCAAAATAAATAGTATCTGGAATAACATGCCTGAAAATTACAGAGTAGTAACACTCCTATGTCAAACTGAGTAAAGTCTTCAGAGTCTAAAGTCTGTGTCACAGACTAACTTGCATTCCCAGACAACATTCCTGTTTTGCCATTCAGCTCACACAGTTTTGCTCTATGGGCTTCCATTTCCATTAAAGCAAACCAATTTCATCATATCGATTACTATCTTCCATTCCTTCAGTCGAGTTTTGTTGTAAGATGAGATAGTGAGACAACTGTGAACAATCCCAATTATACGAGACAACAGCACGTAATAGGAAAAGAAGTCAAGTTATTTGTTACTGTCCATTTTAGGAATTTTATTATCGACAGCAATACCGTTTTGTAGTTGCAAGGAGCATAGCTAATCTTTGTAATAAGAAGAATTGATTAAATCAATCGTTTGACTGTATCGCAGAATGTCTACATATAAAGAACCATGTTGTAGTTACAGTTTTTACAAAATTCTGTTAAAATGGGATCTGGATACAAATATCTCATTATAGGCTAGATTTTCCACCCATTAACTATGAATGGTAGAAAATCTAGCCCTATATTCGCAGTATTTGGCATTTCAATATAGGAATGGTATTAAGGCCTTTCTTGACTTTGGATAGTCTTCAAACTTTTCCAGATACCATCTGCAATGAAAAGATAAATTATATATTTTGAAGAATAAACAGAAATGTTTCAGAACATTAAATCATCAGATTTCAATAATATTTTCAGTATCATTATTTTTTACATGTTTCAAACAGTTGGCATTGTCTGGGTTTGATTAAAATTTACTAAACCCTAGTTTAAACTCAAATAAAAATTTGTACTGCACAAAAATCAGATATGCATACAAGGCAGTGGGCAACACATGGGTCTATATCCAGTGTAGCTGCTTGAAGAGTCTTCACAAAATAAGATCTATATCAGCTTGAAAAATTATGTTATTCAGGGAGAAAGTTTTCTTTTAAATATTGAAAAATATTGGTGAAGGGCCAAGGTTCATGGTGCAGGACACCACTAAAGTTGAAAAGAATAGGAGTGAAGACAGGATAAATCATGAAGCAATGGTTGGGCAACAATAAGCTTAATACTCTTTTGGAAAGGATGGGAGAAGAAAAGAAATTCCAGTTTTAAGGTCCTGAGAAAGAGTTAGTTAGTTAGTTAAGAGTAGGAGATAGTACGATAATTCTTCACTTCAACACTGCTGAGGATTAACAAAGGTTGGCGTTGACTTTCAGGTTTGATGCGCATCGAGTGGGCAGTGTGTGGACCACCTGCCCGATGACACCAGGAAAAGGCCCAACCCATTTACATGGTGGGGCCTCATTTTTATAATGCCAGCAAGCTGGGAGCTCTGAACCAATGCTCACAGGCAGCTTGCCGATTCGGGGTGGCGGTATGTGGTAAGAAATCTGGCGGTTCATTCACAGAGCCAAACTGGAAGTTAAAGGGTGGGGGGGGGGGGGGGGGAGGGAAGCAATTGCTTCTCCTCGCTCCAGTAAATCATTAAAAAAACATGCTTACCTGGATTTGGAGTGGCCTTCAGTGGTCTCTTTAAGGATTGGTGGTTAGGCTGCACTGTGCCTAGTACCAATGGATGGAGCGTGTGTGGTGCACACTCCACCCATTGGCACCTGAAAATTTTATCAGGTTCCAACAATTGGTGTCGGACCCTGATTTGCAAATTTGAGTCAGCTCACGCCTGTTTTAGGCAGAAACATAACTCGCCTATTTTGAGGCCTGCTCCAAAATTGTGGCGGGACAGATGTAAGCTGGAATGGGACGCTAAGTGTGCACTGACATTTTCGGCTCACTTTTGCCCCACTGCATGTGTGAAGGAATGAATATTGTGTGCACTGACTTTCATCAGACTGCATACAGAGTGTGGGAATACCTCAGTTGATGAAAAAGAGGTAGAGACTGACCCATTTACTATAGTGATGTTCAAGGCAATTCATTTAGCATTATCAAAGTGTTCAGAAGCACAGCCAGGTAACAGGGAAAATCAATGGTCAAATTGCCATGCTGAGGGCCATACTGGCACAGATTAGACCAAAACTTCAGAAGTGGACAATTTAAGAGTTAACACCAACTTTCATAATTTTAGAAAATTCAGAAGTAAGGTCAACGAGGTAGATGTTGAAAGAGGAAGAGGATTAGCCATTTTTCTTCAAATATTGATCCAACTTTTCCTTAAAGATCATCTCTGCCTCAACCATTCCATGCTCCAATAATCCTCTGCGCAAAGAAATTTTCTTCTAACCTTTCTCCTCAATCTCCTAGTGATAATTTTACATTTCCTCATCACTGGTTCCCCAACTAGAGGAAATAGTCTTTTCCTGTCAAAACCTTTTATAATTTTAAAAGCCTCCTTTAAATCTCCTCTTAGCCTTCTCGGCTCCAGTTGAAATAGTCCCAGTAACTTAGGTTTTTCCTCATTTCAATAGTTTCCCATCCATGGCATCATCCTGGTGAGTCTATGCTGTATACTCTTTACGGATTTAATGCCCTTTCTATTATGGAGGCACCCAAAACTGCACACAGTATTCTAACTGTTGCTTAACCAATGTTCTGTACAAATTTATTAATACTTCTTTACTCTTATACTCTTTTCACTTTCAATATGAATTCGAACCCCTAGATCTCTCTATTCATCCGCATCCTTCAAATCTTTCCATTGAATTATATACTTGTCCAATATGTATCACCTCATACTTATCCACATTAAATTGCATTTACCATTTGTCCGCCCATTCTGCTAACCCTGTCTAAATTCTGCTTTCAGGCGGCTGCCAAGGATTCCTAAAAATGAGGACCGATATGGTGGCAGCCATGCTGCTCGCACCCAGAAATTGGTATACGTTGTGACCGTTATAGTCTAGAGGTGACAAAAGAGTAGATAAGGGTTGTAGCAGCACTGGGTGAAGTGGGGCAGAGGCAGGCAATATTGCGGACGTGCTTTGGTGATAGTTATGATGTGATTCTTCCCAGCAAAACATAGCTGAGGACAGGAACCTAGCAAAACAAGGGGAATTGAACCTGTGTCTTCCCCCTTCATGTGTCAGGTGCCTATTGCATCATTACACCAAACTGGAGGTAGTGCCCCCACAAACATAAAGCAGAAACACAGAATATAGGTGCTTTCCAGTTCGCATTGTTATTCAACTCTCACTTAAAATAATTTGAACTAAACGGCAGAAAGGATACTGAATTTAACTTGAACCTTACCGGTGATGTTGTGTAGCCCGAGAAGTAAGAACCAAAAATCCAAATACAGCGAAGGCTGCACTCGGCAGTGACCAGCAAGCTATGGCAAATCCAATCCATTCCACTATTTCTCCAAGAAAGTTGGCACCAGACACATATTCAAACATTCCCCCTTTAAAAATCACCAGAGAAATATTAATATTTACAAAAATATATAGTACAACTTACCATTAACAGCCAAATAGAATTGTTTTTTTCGAAAATCACTCACCCTGTGGGATCTTATATCCCGTTTCACCAGGTTTTCGAAGGTTTCGGAGGATATGGTCAGAGTGCAGGTTTATTAACAATCCAAAAAACCAGAGTGTGAAGCCTAAGAACATGTGTTTGCATTTAATAGTTACTTCAAATTTCTCTCAACCAGTCACAGTTTCTATTTTGTTTAAGAAATAAGGAATAGTCAACAAGAAAAAACAAGGGTTAAAGATGGTTCTAGAAAAGTCAAAATAGGATGTACAAGTATTTATATAATTGAGCAAATTTTAAACACTAATGTCACTTCATTGGGTCTAGCAGAGGGTACCAAGTATTTAGAAACCGCTCCCTTATTTGTATGGTTACAAGGAATGTACCCATGAGGCAAATAGATTATTTGGAGCATCTTACAGACATTTCCCAATCAAAACAATTAAACAAACTGGTCAGTAAATTTACAAGAATATGAAAAAATGATTCCTATTATACAATTCTATGTAGATTTTGAATATAAAGGGTCAACTTTAGAAATGTAGAAAATTTGCAGCATAGGAGGCCTTTCGGCCCAACGTGTCTGTGCCGGTTGAATCAGCCTAATCCCACTTTCCAGCATTTGGTCCGTAGCCTTGTAGGTTACGGCACTTCAAGTGCATATCCAAGTGCGTTTTAAATATGATGAGGATTTCTGCCTCTACCACCCTTTCAGGTAGTGAGTTTCAGACCCCCACCACCCTCTAGGTGAAAACAATTTTCCTCAGCTCCCCTCTAATCCTTCTACCAATTACTTTAAATCTATGCCCTCTGGTTATTGACCTCTCTGCTAAGGGAAATAGGTCCTACTTATCCACTCTATCTAGGCCCCTCATAATTATATACACTCAATTAAATCACCCCTCAGCCTCCTCAGTTCCAAAGAAAACAACCCCAGCCTATCCAATCTTTCCTCATAGCTAAAATTCTCCAGTCCTGGCAACATCCTCGTAAATCTCCTCTGTACCCTCTCTAGTGCAATCACATCCTCCCTGTAATGTGGTGACCAGTACATAGTACTCAAGCTGTGGCCTAACTAGTGTTTTATATAGTTCTAGCATAACGTCCCTGCTCTTATATTCTATGCCTTGGCTAATAAAGGAAAGTATCCTGTGTACCTTCTCAACCACCTTATCTACCTGTCCTGCTACCTTCAGGGATTTGTGGACCTGAACTCCAAGATCCCTCTCGTCCTCTACACCTCTCAGTATCCTCCCATTTATTGTGTATTCTCTTGCCTCGTTTGATCTCACCAAATACATTACCTCACATTTCTCCGTATTGAATTCCATTTGCCACTTTTCTGCCCACCTGACCAGTCCATTGATATCTTCCTGCAGTCTACAGCTTTCTTCCTATCAACCACATGGCCAATTTTTGAATCATCTGCAAACTTCTTAATCATGCCCCCTACATTTAAGTCTAAATCATTAATATATACCACAAAAAGCAAGGGACCTACTACTGAGCCCTGCGGAACCCTACTGGAAACAGCCTTTCAGTCACAAAATCACCCGTCGACCATTACCCTTTGCTTCCTGCCACTGAGCCAATTTCAGATCCAACTTGCCACTTTCCCTTGGATCCCATGGTCTTTTACTTTTTTGACCAGTCTGTCATATAGGACCTTGTCAAAAGCCTTGCTAAAATCCATGTAGACTACATCACACGTACTACCCATATCGACCCTCTTTTTTACCTCCTCAAAAAATTCAATCAAGTTAGTCAGACAAGACCTTTCCTTGACAAATCCATGCTGACTGTCCTTGATTAATCCGTGCCTTTCTAAATGACCGTTTATACTGTCCCTCAGGATTGATTCCAATAATTTGCCCACCTCCGAGGTTAGACTGACTGGCCTGTAATTACTCGGTGTATCCTTTTCTCCCGATTTAAACAACGGTACAAAGTTAGCAGTCCTCCAATTCTCCGGCACCACGCCTGTAGCCAGGTAAAATAATTGTGCTTCTGTCATATGAAAGACTGAAACACAATTGTTGTTGATATTTTCCAGTATGTTCATTTTAACAAATTTACTAACATGTTTATGAATAATATAACATAAATTACTTAAAACTAAGACAAAGAGAAAAATAAAATGGACTAATTTAAAATAAGGAAAAAAATTGATCAGCAGGACAGGCTTTTTTGTAAGATTACTTTAGTTGGAGTAATTGCTCGAAGTTTCAAGCTTGCTATATTTAGAAATGTTTTCCTCTCTAGAGATGTATTAGATGACTCTTTAAAATGTTATTTGTGATAACATGTAGTACAAAGTGCATTACCAGGCAGCAACACATTCAGCGGATGAGATCTCATGATATTAAACCACAAGAAAGAAACTCAAGCAGTTTACCGATGTCATATGAACCCTGGGTGCTCACCCCAGCCTGTTAGTCCAAATATAAAAGTATAGAGGACGCAGAATTCTTAAACTGCATTCAGAAGAACTTTTTTTAGCCAGTATGTAGCAAGCCCAACAAGAGGGGGGGGGTGGGGCGCAGTTCTGAATTTAGTTTTAGGGAATGAAGCTGGGCAGGTGGAAGGAGTATCAGTGGGAGAGCACTTTGAAGGTAGTCATCATAATTCAGTTAGATTTAGCGTAGTCATGGAAAAGGACAAAGATAGACCAGGAGTAAAAGTTCTAAATTGGGGAAAGGCCAATTTTACTAAGCTGAGATGTGATTTAGCAGAAGTGGACTAGAAACAGCTACTTGAAGGTAAATCAGTGTCAGAGCAGTGGGAGGCATTCAAGGAGGAGATAGTGAGGGTTCAGAGCAAATATGTTCCCGCAAAGAAAAAGGGTGGGACTTCCAAATCTACAGCCCCCGGATGTCAAGGAGCATACTGGGTAGGATAAGGCAAAAAAGGGAAGCTTATGTCAGGTACTGAGAGCTCAGTACTGCAGAAAGATTATTTTTTTATTATTCGTTCATGGGATGTGGACGTCACTGGCGAGGCCGGCATTTATTGCCCATCACTAATTGCCCTTGAGAAGGTGGTGGTAAGCCACCTTCTTGAACCGCTGCAGTCTGTGTGGTGAAGGTTCTCCCACAGTGCTGTTAAGAAGGGAGTTCCAGGATTTTGACCCAGCGACGATGAAGGAACGGCGATATATTTCCAAGTCGGGATGGTGTGTGACTTGGAGGGGAATGTGCAGGTGGTGTTGCTCCCATGTACCTGCTGCTCTTGTCCTTCTAGGTGGTAGAGGTTGCGAGTTTGGGAGGTGCTGTCGAAGAAGCCTTGACGAGTTGCTGCAGTGCATCCTGTTGATGGTACACACTGCAGCCACAGTGCGCCGGTGATGAAGGGAGTGAATGTTTAGGGTGGTGGATGGGGTGCCAATCAAGCGGGCTGCTTTGTCCTGGATGGTGTCGAGCTTCTTGAGTGTTATTGGAGCTGCGCTCATCCAGGCAAGTGGAGAGTATTCCATCACACTCCTGACTTGTGCCTTGTAGATGGTGGAAAGGCTTTGGGGAGTCAGGAGGTGAGTCACTCACCGCAGAATACCCAGCCTCTGACCTGCTCTCGTAGCCACAGTATTTATATGGCTGGTCCAGATAAGCTTCTAGTCAATGGTGACCCCCAGGATGTTGATGGTGGGGGATTCAGCGATGGTAATGCCGTTGAATGTCAAGGGGAGGTGGTTAGACTCTCTCTTGTTGGAGATGGTCATTGCCTGGCATTTGTCTGGCGCGAATGTTACTTGCCACTTATCAGCCCAAGCCTGAATGTTGTCCAGGTCTTGCTGCATGCGGGCACGGACTGCTTCATTATTTGAGGGGTTGCGAATGGAACTGACCACTGTGCAATCATCAGCGAACATCCCCATTTCTGACCTTATGATGGAGGGAAGGTCATTGATGAAGCTGAGGATGGTTGGGCCTGGGACTGAGATGATTGGCCTCCAACAACCACTACCATCTTCCTTTGTGCTAGGTATGACTCTAGCCACTGGAGAGTTTTCCCCCGATTCCCATTGACTTCAATTTTACTAGGGCTTCTTGCTGCCACACTTGGTCAAATGCTGCCTTGAGGGCAGTCAATCTCACCTCACCTCTGGAATTCAGCTCTTTTGTCCATGTTTGGACCAAAGCTATAATGAGGTCTGGAGCTGAGTGGTCCTGGCGGAACCCAAACTGAGCATCGGTGAGCAGGTTATTGGTGAGTAAGTGCCGCTTGATAACACTGTCAACGATCACTTTGCTGATGATTGAGAGTAGACTGATGGGGCGGTAATTGGCCTGATTGGATTAGAGAAGTATAGAAAGTGCAGGGGTGAAATTAAAAAGGAAATTAGGAAAGCAAAGAGAGGGGATGAAAAAATATTGGCAAATAAAATTAAGGCAAACCCAAAAATGTTTTATAAATACATAAAGAGCAAAAGGATAACTAAGGAAAGAGTAGGGCCTATTAGAGGCTAAAAAGGTAACCTATGTGTGGAGACGGAAGACGCGGGTTTGGTTCTGAATGAATACTTTGCGTCTGTCTTCACAAAAGAGGGGGATGATGCAGACATTGTAGTTAAAGAGGGGGAGTGTGAAATATTGGATGGGATAAACAGAGTGAAAGAGGAAATATTAATGAGTTTAGCATCTTTGAAAGTAGATAAACCGCCAGGCCCGGATGAAATGTATCCCAGGCTGTTAAGAGAAGCAAGGGAGGAAATAGCGGAGGCTCTGACCATCATTTTCCAATCCTCTCTAACTACAGCCGTGCTACTGGAGGATTGGAGGACTGCTAACGTTATACCGTTGTTTAAAAAGGGAGGAAGTAATAGGCCGAGTAATTACAGGCCAGTCAGTCTAACCTCAGTAGTGGACAAATTATTGGAAAAAATTCTGAGGGACAGTATAAACGGTCATTTAGAAAGGCACGGATTAATCAAGAACAGTCAGCATGGATTTGTTAAGGGAAGGTCGTGTCTGACTAACTTGATTGAATATTTTAAGGAGGCAACAAGGAGGGTCGATGAGAGTAACATGTTTGTAGTAGTTTACATGGACTTTAGCAAGGCTTTTGACAAGATCCCACAAGGCAGACTGGACAGAAAAGTAAAAGCCCATGGGATCCAAGGGAAAGTGGCAAATTGGATCCAAAATTGGCTCAGTGGCAGGAAGAAAAGGGTAATGGTTGACAGGTGTTTTTGTGACTGGAAGGCTGTTTCCAGTAGGGTTCTGCAGGGCTCAGTACTAGGTCCCTTACTTTTTGCGGTATCTATTAATGATTTAGACTTAAATGATTAAGAAGTTTGCAGATGATATAAAAATTGGCCATGTGGTTGATAGTGAGGAAGAAAGCTGTGGACTGTAAGAAGATATCAATGGACTGATCAGGTGGGCAGAAAAGTGGCAAATGGAATTCAATACGGAGAATGGAGGTAATGCATTTGGGGAGGGCAAACAAAGCAAGGGAATACACAATAAATGGTAGAATAAATGTAGAAGAACAGAGGGACCTTGGAGTGCATATCCACAGATCCCTGAAGGCCCCATGACAGGTAGGTCAGGTGGTTAAGAAAGCATACAGGATACTTTCCTTTATTAGCCAAGGCATAGAATATAACAGCAGGGAGGTTATGCTGGAGCTGTATAAAGTACTAGTTAGACCACAGCTTGAGTACTGTGTACAGTTCTGGTCACCACATTACAGGAAACATGTGATTGCACTAGAGAGGGTACAGAGGAGATTTACGAGGATGTTGCAGGACTGGAGAATTTTAGCTATGAGGAAAGATTGGATAGGCTGGGGTTGGTTTCTTTGGAACAGAGGAGGCTGAGGGGTGATTTAATTGAGGTGTATAAAATTATGAGGGGCCTAGATGGAGTGGATAGGAAGGATCTATTTCCTTTAGCAGAGAGGTCAATAGCCAGAGGGCATAGATTTAAAGTAATTGGTGGAGTTGAGGAGAATTCTTTTTCACCCAGAGGGTGGTGGGGGTCTGGAACTCATTGCCTGAAAGGGTGGTAGAGGCAGAAACCCTCATCGCATTTAAAAAGTTCTTGGATATGCACTTGAAGTGTTATAAGCTGGATAGCCCAGTGGCGAAAGATCGAATATTAGAGCCTGGTCTTCAACTGCTTCCAAGCCTTTATTCACAGAGCTCCATATTATACACATCACACCCTAGATAAGCTCGCTTGTATATGGAAACAAGAGAGCCCCAACTGATACACACCACCTGAATATAATTAACACTAATTGTTATAAATCACAGATACAATTAACATGAAGTGCCGTAACCTACAAGGCTACGGACCAAGAGCTGGAAAGTGGGATTAGGCTGGATAGCTCTTTTTTGGCTGGCAGACGTGACGGACCGAATGGCCTCCTTCTGTGCCGTAAATTTCTATGATTCTATGATGCAGATGTCACGATGGATGTTTACAGACCTCAGTGAGTCACAGTACAATTGTACTGCAGGAATTGAACTACAGTGGGGTGATTTTATTTCACAACATGTTACAAGGGGACAGTACATCGTCACATATCAGAAAAACCACATTAGCTCACATTATCTCGATATACTCAAGTGCATAAATTGTTTTATAAACCTGTGACTAAAAATATATGTTCTTGCTCTCTCTTAACTGTAAATTTACTTTGCGATCTCTAAAGCAGAGCTCACATTGAAGGTGGCTGTGCTCAAAAATCCATTATCCTGTTTGTTTTGCTACACAGCAGTCAGGCCGTTTCGAAAGGTTTCCACAAGATTCACAACCTGATGGCTCAGTGTTCCAGTATTCAATCTCCTTTATGTCATTCTGGACATTAGTACTGCTTCAATACCATTCACCTTTACTGCAAATAAAACTGCCATCAAAATTCCACCGCTTACAAAACACCTTTTAAGTTCGACCCCAGTCCAAACCATGTTATGTTAGTTTTGATCAACTGAGAGAGGAAGCTGCTGACTCAAGGTCAGGCTTTGTATCCCAAAGCCTCTTATCGGACTAGATACTCAACAGAAAATAAATGTGTCAAATCCCTGTCATTCAGCAAAGTAGTGACAGCCACATGTGCTGGCTGGTAAAAATGTATACCAGATTCAGAAGGAGCTATGTGGCCTCAATGGAAGCAAACATTAACAGAGACCACAAAGCCAGTAATAATAATTTTTAAATCTACAGTTAAAAGTGAGAGAACATACATATTTATTGTAAACAATTTTACAACACCAAGTTATAGTCCAACAATTTTATTAGAAATTCACAAGCTTTCGGAGGCTTCCTCCTTCCTTAGGTGAATGTTGTGGAATTTCGCAGCAAATTACCCAGCTTTCAGGAGAACAGCGTCCACGACACCACACAACCCTGCCATGGTAACCTCTGCAAGACATGCCAGATCATCGACACAGATACCACCATCACACGAGAGGACACCACCCACCAGGTGCATGGTTCATACTCCTGTGACTCGGCCAACGTTGTCTACCTCATACGTTGCAGGAAAGGATGCCCCAGAGCATGGTACATTGGCGAGACCATGCAGACGCTGCGACAACGGATGAACGGACACCGCGCATAAATTGCCAGACAGGAGGGTTCCCTCCCAGTCGGGGAACACTTCAGCAGTCAAGGACATTCAGCCACCGACCTTCGGGTAAGCATACTCCTAGGCGGCCTTCGAGACACACGACAACGCAAAATCATCGAGCAGAAATTGATAGCCAAGTTCTGCACCCATAAGGACGGCCTCAACCGGGATCTTGGGTTCATGTCATGCTACACGTAACCCCACCAGCGAACAAATGTTATCTGTTTTTAATATAACGGGTCATGTGCTGTCTTTTCTAAATTTCTGCCTCTCGCCCTCTTTTTTTTTGGAGGTTTGTATATTCGGTGGGCTTGTAGGTAACACCTCTCTGTCTGCACACTGTGATTGCCTTGGCAACGGGCAGTTGGAAAGACTATCTGTAATCACCAAGTATTGTTCTGTGATTTATAAATACGAAGGGTTCGAGGATTTCATTTCCACAACATTCACCTGAGGAAGGAGGAAGCCTCCGAAAGCTTGTGAATTTCTAATAAAATTGTTGGACTATAACTTGGTGTTGTAAAATTGTTTACAATTGTCAACCCCAGTCCATCACCGGCATCTCCACATCATACATATTTATAATCACAGATTTATAAAATGTGCAAAGACAATGGGCTGAATGACCTGCTTCTGTGCTGTAAATTTCTATGGTTCCACGTGATCTTTTTTGTGTTTGTGCATCTGCAGTGACAGTGTCACCATATGCCTTCAGGGTCACTTCTGAGCTTTCTGATTGGTCTAATGTGTTTTATTGGCATGGCTGGTGACTAATGAGATGAGAAAAGCAACACAATCCCAGTATCCTGCTCCTCCTGGCCCACAAGGAAACTTAAAAAAATTAAAATCCATTTACCTTTCTGGGTCTCCTGTGGTCCCGGCTCCTCTTGCCACCAGGTTGGCCTAGTGGGGAAACCACAACAGCTTCCCTGCGCAAGGCTACGGTTAAAACTGCAGTCAAGCCCCGAAGACATCACCAGAGCCTGAGCTGTATATTTAAAGAAGGCCCCGCTGCCTTCGGGCAGATGTCTATCTCGCCTGCACAGAAGAGCAGGTCAAGATCGCAACCCAGGGGCAGGCAGCAGGATCAAAGCCGCTAACTCACACAAGCCATTTTAACTGCCCGCCCGCTTAGTTTCCACCTGACAGGCAGGGTAAAAGTTGACCCTTTTTATGTCTAAATGTCTGAAGTAATCATGTGTCTGGAGGGGTAATTTTTATACTTACCAATTTGTCCAATGCATTTTACAGACAGGGCTGTTAACGAATGAAAGGAGATGTGACAAAGGCTGAACCAATGTTTGAGCTTTCTGATTGGTGCACAACCTGTCAATGAAACATGTCGGACCAAATTGGTCCCCAAACTAAATTTCAGTGTCACTACAGTTGTCCATTGTCTGAGCTCAACCCCAGCCATATTATACCATCTCCCACTGACCTTCTACTCACTCCTGGACTTCTCTCTGTCTCAGCCTCTCTGTTACACAGCTTAATTTTCCTCTCAGCCTAAGTTATGGGCCATCTCCCTCTTCCAGTCTCATATGGGCATGCTGCTAAAAGGGTGAGACAATGGTACACCGTTGCAGATCAGGTGTGTGGGTTTTATGTAGGCATTCAGGATCGCTCAACGTCAATACTTGTAGCAATCGGGCAATAATGGCTATCACATGACCATCCATCCTCTGCGCTCCAGACACCGCTCGATCCATTGCGCAGTTTCACTGGTTAGGACTGCATTACATCTTGGCCATGTTGCCGCTCTGCTGTTTATTATGAGTCTGGTTGGAGCGATTTTTCTCCCAGATTGCTTGTAGCAGCTTCCAGGTGATTAAATCTTTAATTTTGGGAGACTTCAGGTTTATCTGAGAGGGTTGGCAATCCTATAGGCTGGATTGGATGGAGAAAAGAATATTCTCTGTTTTATATAAAAACAGAAAATGCTGGTGAAGCTCAGCAAGTCAGGCAGCATCAGATGAAAGGTCTTTGACCTGAAACGTTAATTCTGTTTCTTTCTCCACAGATGCTGCCTGACTTGCTGAGCTTCTCCAGCATTTTCTGCTTTTATTTCAGATTTCCAACATCCGCAGTATTTTGCTTTTGATCCTCTGTTTTATGCCTAACAAGTTGACCTCTGGCAACAAACAGGTTTAGTAACCTAACAGTACTGCATAATCTCCCCCTCCCCCAAAATACATTTTTACATCAAATTAAGATGACCTGTGAGGAAGCGTGGATCCGTTATCCAGTCTGAGGGGTAGACAGCATACTTGCTGAGGTATCTGGCCTGCAGATATCCATTATATAAGCAAAACATGAAAGCCATTACAAAAGGAATGAAGGGTGTCGCCTTTCCTCCTCTAATTAAAAAAGGGAATATCAGTGACCTGTAATGAACAGAGAATTGTTTAGCACTTTTTTTCTCCAAAAGAAAGTAATGAATCTGGGTAAGTAGTCTATCACAATATTTCTAAGCTCTCATAATCTACAACGTGTATGGCTGTCCCATTTATTGCTCTTCATTTTCATACTCAATAGTTAACAGTGTTCTTATTTCATGTTTTCTCTTGTTATCAGATGTCCTCCCAATTTGCCCTTGTTTGATTTTCACAGCAGTCTGGAGAGTCTTGGAAAATTCTAAAATTAATCTCTGAAGCAAAGGTTTGAATTTTTTTAAATTCATTCATGGGATGTGGGCGTCGCTGGCGAGGCCGGCATTTATTGCCCATCCCTAATTGCCCTTGAGAAGGTGGTGGTGAGCCGCCTTCTTGAACCGCTGCAGTCCGTGTGGTGAAGGTTCTCCCACAGTGCTGTTAGGAAGGGAGTTCCAGGATTTTGACCCAGCGACGATGAAGGAACGGCGATATATTTCCAAGTCGGGATGGTGTGTGACTTGGAGGGGAACGTGCAGGTGGTGTTGTTCCCATGTGCCTGCTGCTCTTGTCCTTCTCGGTGGTAGAGGTCGCAGGTTTGGGAGGTGCTGTCGAAGAAGCCTTGGCGAGTTGCTGCAGTGCATCCTGTGGATGATACACACTGCAGCCACAGTGCGCCAGTGGTGAAGGGAGTGAATGTTTAGGGTGGTGGAAGGGGTGCAAATCAAGCGGGCTGCTTTGTCCTGGATGGTGTTGAGCTTCTTGAGTGTTGTTGGAGATGCACTCACCCAGGCAAGTGGAGAGTATTCCATCACACTCCTGACTTGTGCCTTGCAGATGGTGGAAAGGCTTTGGGGAGTCAGGAGGTGAGTCACTCGCCGCAGAATACCCAGCCTCTGACCTGCTCTCGTAGCCACAGTATTTATATGGCTGGTCCAGTTAAGTTTCTGGTCAATGGTGACCCCCAGGATGTTAATGGTGGGGGATTCGGCGATGGTAATGTCAAAGGGAGGTGGTTAGACTCTCTCTTGTTGGAGATGGTCATTGCCTGGCACTTATCTGGCGCGAATGTTACTTGCCACTTATGAGCCCCAAGCCTGGATGTTGTCCAGGTCTTGCTACATGCGGGCTCGGACTGCTTCATTATTTGAGGGGTTGCGAATGGAACTGACCACTATGCAATCATCAGCAAACATTCCCATTTCTGACCTTATGATGGAGGGAAGGCCAAGCTTTCGGAGACTTCCTCCTTCCTCAGGTTAAAGAACATTTACCTGAGGAAGGAGGAAGTCTCCGAAAGCTTGTGAATTTAAAATAAAATTGCTGGACTATAACTTGGTGTTGTAAAATTGTTTACAACTGAGGAACTCCTGCAGCAATGTCCTGGGGCTGAGATGAATGGCCTCCAACAACCACTACCATCTTCCTTTGTGCCAGGTATGACTCCAGCCACTGGAGAGTTTTCCCCCTGATTCCCATGGACTTCAATTTTACTAGGGCTCCTTGGACATAGGAACAACCTCAAGCAATTTGGCTCATAAATTAAATGGGCCGTTAGCAGGTCCCTTCCTTCGAGAAGGAGCACAAGGCAGGGGTGCCAGCTTTTACCGTGCTTTGTGCTGGTAGTAAAACTCCTGACCAAGGGAGTGGCAATACGGTCGTGAATATTTTTTATGCATGTGCTGCTCCATCAGAACCCCCACTGTGGAACTGTCTTTAACCTCATGGCCCGGCATATTCCTCACTCTACAATTATCAACAAGCCAGGGGATCAACCCTGGTTCAATGAGGAATGTAGAAGAGCATGCCAGGAGCAGCACCAGGCGTATCTAAAAATGAGGTGCCAACCTGGTGAAGCTACAACTCAGGACGACATGCATCCTAAACAGCAGAAGCAACATGCTATAGACAGAGCTAAGCGATTCCACAACCAATCGATCAGATCAAAGCTCTGCAGTCCTGCCACATCCAGTCGTGAATGGTGGTGGACAATTAAACAACTAACGGGAGGAGGAGGCTCTGTAAACATCCCCATCCTCAATGATGGCGGAGTCCAGCACATGAGTGCAAAAGACAAGGCTGAAGCGTTTGCAACCATCTTCAGCCAGAAGTGCCGAGTAGATGATCCATCTCGGCCTCCTCCCGATATCCCCACCATCACAGAAGCCAGTCTTCAGCCAATTCGATTCACTCCACGTGATATCAAGAAACGGCTGAGTGCACTGGATACGGCAAAGGCTGTGGGCCCCGACAACATCCCGGCTGTGCACGGTAAGCACGGTAAAAGCTGGCACTCCTGCCTTGTGCTCCTTCTCGAAGGGAGGGACCTACTAACGGCCCATTTAATTTATGAGCCAAATTGCTTGAGGTTGTTCCAATGTATTTAGGACCCATTTGGTGTACTGCTGAAGACTTGTGCTCCAGAACTAGCTGCGCCTCTAGCCAAGCTGTTCCAATACAGCTGCAACACTGGCATCTCTCCGACAATGTGGAAAATTGCCCAGGTACGTCCTGTCCACAAAAAGCAGGACAAATCCAATCCAGCCAATTACCACCCCATCAGTCTACTCTCAATCATCAGCAAAGTGATGGAAGGCGTCGTCGACGGTGCTATCAAGCGGCACTTACTCACCAATAATCTGCTTACCGATGCTCAGTTTGGGTTCCGCCAGGACCACTCGGCTCCAGACCTCATTACAGCCTTGGTCCAAACATGGACAAAAGAGCTGAATTCCAGAGGTGAGGTGAGAGTGACTGCCCTTGACATCAAGGCAGCATTCGACTGAGTGTGGCACCAAGGAGCCCCAGTAAAACTGAAGTCAATGGGAATCAGGGGGAAAACTCTCCAGTGGCTGGAGTCATACCTAGCACAAAGGAAGATGGTAGTGGTTGTTGGAGGCCAATCATCTCAGCCCCAGGACATTGCTGCAGGAGTTCCTCAGGGCAGTGTCCTGGGCCTAACCATCTTCAGCTGCTTCATCAATGGCCTTCCCTCCTTCATAAGGTCAGAAATGGGAATGTTTGCTGATGATTGCACAGTGTTCAGTTCCATTCACAACCCCTCAAATAACGAAGCAGTCCGAGCCCGCATGTAGCAAGACCTGGACAACATCCAGGCTTGGGCTCATAAGTGTCAAGTAACATTCGTGCCAGACAAGTGCCAGGCAATGACCATCTCCATCAAGAGAGAGTCTAACCACCTCCCCTTGACATTACTATCGCCGAATCCCCCACCATCAACATCCTGGGGGTCACCATTGACCCGAAAATTAACTGGACCAGCCATATCAATACTGTGGCTACAAGAGCAGGTCAGAGGCTGGGTATTCTGTGGCGAGTGACTCACCTCCTGACTCCCCAAAGCCTTTCCACCATCTACAAGGCACAAGTCAGGAGTGTGATGGAATACTCTCCACTTGCCTGGATGAGCACAGCTCCAACAACACTCAAGAAGCTCAACACCATCCAGGACAAAGCAGCCCGTTTGATTGGCACCCCATCCACCACCCTAAACATTCACTCCCTTCACCACCGGCGCACTGTGGCTGCAGTGTATACCATCCACAGGATGCACTGCAGCAACTCACCAAGGCTTCTTCGACAGCACCTCCCAAACCCGCGACCTCTACCTCCTGGAAGGACAAGAGCAGCAGGCACATGGGAACAACACCACCTGCATGTCCCCCTCCAAGTCACACACCATCCCGACTTGGAAATATATCGCCGTTCCTTCATCGTCGCTGGGTCAAAATCCTGGAACTCCCTTCCTAACAGCACTGTGGGAGAACCTTCACCACACGGACTGCAGCGGTTCAAGATGGCGGCTCACCACCACCTTCTCAAGGGCAATTAGGGATGGGCAATAAATGCCGGCCTCGCCAGCGACGCCCACATCCCATGAACGAATAAAAAAAAAGAACTGCTAGTGTGCTGCACCTCATAAATGCAACCCAAGAATTTCTGTGAATAACGTGAACTGGGCTTAATTGGAGGTAGTAACCTTTAACAGGAACTATACCAGTATGGATTCTGAAGGGGACCATTATTTGCATAGGTACCAGGAAAGATGAGATAACTAAGAATTGTAACTGCAATAGATACGGTTGTAGTTTCCATTGATTATTTTACCATCTATCTGTAATATACTAAAAATCTGCACACACTTCCTGTCTGTGCTACTTGACTTCCTGTTGTCACATACTTTGTCTCATCTTTTTCCCATATTATAAATTCCTTTTTTTATACTTATGGGTTTTGCCTGTGTGTACTTGTCACAATGTAAATACACTATCTGGTTGCTTTGTGCCCAGTTTGTGAACATCTCAAAACAAATCCTGAGCAATTCTGTTTCACCTGCAGGTAAGTTTCTGTTTCAGGTTTTAGGCTTATCATCACCATTTTTTTCTATTTAATGGAATGTTTCAGCTTATTCTCTTCCTTTTCAATGTAACTCAGTTCTTTCCCCAGGAGCTTTGCAGCTTGCCTCTCTCTAATCATAGCATTCGTACTGTCTGCACAGTCATGGCATTCTCAAAATGGATTCACTGACAAGATTGCCACAGGAAATGATGTAATATAATATGCTGAAATGTTTTCAATTCTGATTAATCTGATTATAGATGTCAATCTCTCATGGTCTAAGCTGACGGCACTCCGTGACCGTGATCTCTGTTGTGACAGAACAGCCGATGTCATAAGAACATAACAAATAGGAGCAAGAGTAGGCCATACCGCCCCTCGAGCCTGCTCCACCATTCGATCAGATCACAGCTGATCTTCGACCTTAACTTCACTTTCCTGCCCAATCCCCATATCCCTTTATTCCCATAGAGTCCAAAAATCTATCCATTTCAGCCTTGAATAGTCTGTCATCTCCATTCCCAGGTCCCAGTGTGTTTATCAGTCAAAAAAGTGCAAGCCCCATGGGATCCAAGGGATAATGGCAAGTTGGATCCAAAATTGGCTCAGTGGCAGGAAGCAAAGGGTAATGATCGATGGGTGTTTTTGTGACTGGAAGGCTGTTTCCAGTGGGATTCCCCGGGGTCAGTACTAGGTCCCTTGCTTTTTGTGATGTATATTAATGATTTGGACTTGAATGTAGGGGGCATGATTAAGAAGTTTGCAGATGATACAAAAATTGGCCGTGTGGTTGAAAGTAAGGAGGAAAGCAGTAGACTGTAGGAAGATATCAATGGACTGCTCAGGTGGGCAGAAGAGTGGCAAATGGAATTCAATCCGGAGAAGTGTGAATTAATGCATTTGGAGTGGGCAAACATGGCAAGGGAGTACACAATAAATGGGAGGAGACTGAGAGGTGTATAGGAACAGAGGGACCTTGGAGTGCATATCCACAGATCCCTGAAGGTAGCAGGACAGGTAACTAAGGTGGTTAAGAAGGCATATGGAATACTTTCCTTTATTAGCCAAGGCATAGAATATAAGAGCAAGGAGATTATGCTGGAACTGTATAAAACACTGGTTAGGCCACAGCTTGAGTACTATGTACAGTTGTGGTCACCACATTACAGGAAGGATGTGATTGCACTAGAGAGGGTACAGAGGAGATTTACGAGGATGTTGCCAGGGCTGGAAAATTTTAGCTATGAGGAAAGATTGGATAGGCTGGGGTGGTTTTTTTTGAACAGAGGAGGCTGAGGGGTGATTTAATTGAAGTGTACAAAATTATGAGAGGCCTAGATAAAGTGGATAGGAAGAACCTATTTCCCTTAGTAGAGAAGTCAATAACCAGGGGGCATAGATTTAAAGTGACTGGTAGAAGAATTAGAGGGGAACTGAGGAAAAAAATTTTCACCCAGAGGGTCTGGAACTCACTGCCTGAAAGGGCGGAAGAGGCAGAAACCCTCAACTCATTTAAAAAGTCCCTGGATGTGCACCTGGAGTGCCGTGACATACAAGGCTATGGACCAATGCTAGAAAGTGGGATTAGGCTGGGTGGCTCATTTTCAGCCAATGCAAACACGATGGGCTGAATGGCCTCCTTCTGTGCCGTAAATTTTCTATGATTCCATCATTCCTGGCCACAGTCGGCTGATCACATGCCATGAATGAGAGCACCACTAAACTAGTGAAAACAGACAAAATGGGTCTGAAAAATAATACCCACATTTATAGCAGCCTTGGATTTTGAGGTAATGTATTGTATCTGAAAAATGCTTGCATTTAATTTACTATAATTCTCAATGGAAAGAAATATTCCATTAAGCTCCTGCCTCCCTCACACAGAAAGGGGAAAAGAGAGAGAAAGAAAGAAAAGATATAACTTGCATTTATCTAGTGCCTTTCACGACCTCAGAACATCCCAAAGTGCTTTCCAGCCAATAAAGTACTTTTGAAGTGCGACCATTGTTGCAACATAGGCAACATAGCTGCCTTTTGCTCAAAGCAAGCTCCCACAAACTAAATGACCAGATCATCTGTTTTAGGTGTTGGTTGAGAGATAAATGTTGGCCAGGACACCGGAAGAACTCGCCTGCTCTTCTTTGAATAGTGCCGTTGGATCTTTTACATCCACCTGAGAAGGCAGACCGGGCCTTGGTTTAACATCTCATCTGAAAGACAGCACCTTTGACAGTGCAGCCCTCCCTCAGTACTGCCTGGATTATATGCTCAAGTCTCTGGAGTGGGACTTGAACCCACAATATTCTGACTCGGAGGCGAGTGTGCTACCACTGAGCCATGGCTGACACGAATTAAAAGAAGGAAAAGAGAAAGGGGGAGGGGAGAGTGAGAGGAAGGGGAGGGTGAGTGGAGGGGGAGGGTGAGGGAGAGAGTGAGGAGGGTGAGGGTGGAGGTGGGAGAGGGTCCATCAAGCCTGCTCCATTGAAGTCCATGTATGATTATTCTATCATAGACTCACCCCGCCACCATCTTAATCGCCTAGTTTGGGAGACACTAATTTCCTTCCCTGAACTCCCCTGAAAAAAAATCAAGCTGTGCTGTTAAATATCTCTATAACCCTCAATCCCACTTTTCAACAGTTATTGATCAAGCTCATTTTTAAAAGGTGCCAATTGATTCTGAATCAGCTGCAAACTATAAGAATTTGTTCCACTTATCAACTATCCTGTGGGGGAAAAAGTGTTTTTGTAATCTCTAATCTTGCTTCAGGCTTGTAAATTTTCTACTATGTCCTCTAGTCTTATGCTTGCTGTCCAAGATAAATAGATTACTAATTTCTACCTCATTTGTATGTTCTGTTATTTTGAGGACTTGCTTCATGTCTTCCCTCTTTTATCCTGGAAAAATATGTTTCATCATGAGCCTTTCTTTATAATTTAATCCCCTAAAGCCTGGAATCATTCTGGTCTCTGAATTGTTTCTAAAGCATCTATATTATTTGAGATAGGAGGACTAAAAATGCATGCCGTACTCCAGAAATGCCCTCAATAACTGATCTGTATAATCTCAGTACAACTTGTTCTGACTTGTAGTCCAAAGTCCTCCAGTACCTGATTTGGCTCGTTAATATCTGTCTTATCCTGCATTCAATGTATGATCAATGATCACTCCCAAATTCTTTTCCTTTACATCCTACTCAGAATTTGATTTTTTCATGTTATCCCAGATGAACCTTGAACACCAACATATGGGGGTAAATCTTCATCTTCACCATCTGGGCAGTAATCTGACAGAGTATTGATTTCAATGGAATGAAAATGGATGGGTTCTACTTCGGGCAGGTGATTTGCTCCAACAGACTACTGCCCAGGCGGTGAAGACAAGAATTTACCCCATGGTTTCTACCTTTTTGCTAGGTGCCATCTGTGACCGGTGAATTTTTTGTTTGATTTCCCCCAGCCGTACCATTTTATTTTAGTTATTTTCATCTGAAAAACAGTTTGGGTGGGCCAACCCATCTCTGCAAATTCTACTGGAGTCACCTACTAATGACCAGCACTTCATTGCATCCCTGTGAAGCTGGACATATCTGGCTCCAGATAGTTCTGATTTATATCATTTTAATTATTTTTGTTAGTTTATTTTTGTTTGGGACCAGTTTGTGTGGATTTGCCCTCTTTGACACTTTAATGGCGTCACCCCTTTGGAGAGGCACCTGTTGCATTCCAGTGGCGCTGCATTTAGCCCAGTGCCACTATTCCTAACAGCATATCTTAATTTTCATGTTAAGATTTTAGTTACTTTTGTTAGTTTGTTTTGTTTGAAAATCAGTTTGGATGAGTCATCCCTCGCTGGAATTTTAGTGGTGTTACTCTTTTAAGGAGAGGCGGCTGTTGAATCCTGGTGAGGTTGAGCTTTGCCCAGTTCTAGAGTCCCACTGTTTCATGTTACACATGTTTACTGTTACCTGTTCCTAAATGCTTCACCCTGCATTTATCAAAATTGACATCCATCAGACATATTTCACTCCAGCTCCATAATTGGTCCAAGTCTCTCTGGAGACAGTGAATCTTCTTTCTGCTTGTTACCTGCTCACAGAGCTTTTTGTCAATGGCAAATTTAATTCAACTGCTACAGATGCTGCATATTATTCACAAATATTATAAATAGCAGGTGTCCCAGAACAGATCAACAATGGAACTCCACAGGTTACATTTTCCCAGACAGAATATTTTCAATTTAAACAGTGTCCTCTGTATTCTGTTGCGAGCCAATGTTCGATCAATCTGGATGATTTGTCAGCTATTCCTTGAACCTTAAGCTTCCTTACTATCCTTATGTGTGAAGCTTTGTCAAATGCCTTTTTAAAAATTCACAGTAAATTACATCTACTCCATTGCTCTTGTCCACCAGCTTATTTACTTCCTCAAAAAATTATTTGTTTATTATTAGCATGATCTATGACTTCTATGTTACATCAGCTTAACTCAGTTTGTAGCACTCTGAGTTGGAAGATTGTGGGTTCCAGGACTTGAGCACATAATCTAGGTAGACCTGTGTTGTTGAAGGTGGCATGACATATTTGAATTTCTACATCACACATTTTTTATTCACGTCTGTACGTTCCATGAATCACTTAGCCCCATTTACTATGAATATAGTCCTTCTTTGTGAAAATTGATGGGAAGAATCCATTCAAAATATTTACTATATCCTTATCATCTAAAGCAGCTTAGCCCAATTTATTACTTAACAAACCCACTGTTATTTAACCTTTCTTCTACTATTAACATAGTTGTAAAACTTCTTTGCGTTCCTCTTGCTGCCCTCTGCAATTGGCCTCTACTTCTCTTATTTTTTTTCTTCAGCTATCTTCAGTTTCTTTTTGTTGGAATCCCAATTCTTCCTTTTTTTGTTTCCTTGTATCTCTTAAAGTATATTTGCTTGTCTTTTATGTTCTTATGCTTTCTTTCCTCATCCTGTATAATAAAACATATTTGGACCAGATTTTCCTTCAATGGCGAGATCCGTGGCCTACACCATAAATGTTGCCATCTAGTGTGCCGATCTCGCCGTTGTTAACTGCCTCCATATTTTCCTGCATTCCTAATTAGAATATGCCACAGTGAGCATGGAGGCAAATCAGAAGCGGTGTGGCCAATGTTTGACATTAGGCACCCTTCTGTAACAATTCTTGAAATTAAAAAAAAAAGTTGTTTAATCGAAAAGAATCACCTCATTGCAGCAGTTTAGCCTTTAGTATCTATTAACATATTTGTGAGGGGCGGGGGGTCAACCATTCTCGATAATTTCACTGAACATTGTTTCTGGGTCTTTGCAACCGTCTAATTTTCTTTACAGTTTTTATGTAAAACCGTGACCAAATCAAAGTCCCGACTTCTCCCTTCTGGCCTCCGAAGTTGATCAATTTTAAATCGCAGTATGCGAATTTGATGAAGCAATAACCCGCAAAATACCATTCAAAAAGGTGATGAAACTGACAGAAGTTGTTGTCAGTTGAATTATATACTGCATGACTGTGCTTCATAAATTACAGCTCGGAATTTTCTGCCCTGTGAACACCTTCCAGGTCCTGTAATCTCAAAGTGATAAATAACCATTAACTAGATGATTTATGATCATGGCTATTTACTAAGCTAACGTGATTCAGGTCTTTGAAACTTAATCTGCTACGATTCATTCTGTTGCCTCAAAACAACGCACAAGTTATTTTCCTCAAAGTATTAAAAAATGGCCCAGATGTTCCTGCAATGGTGAGATACACCATAAATTTCATCATCGAGTAAGCCAATCTCGCCGTTGATAACTTACACCAATAAACTAGACCTCGTAGCAGCTAAGAGATAATGGCCCATAATTTGCTGGGGCAGGCCATCTCGTGGTGAGTGCCGTGAGTTGGATTTTTTTCCTCACTTTTCAGCTCCAATTAATTTTGCGCCGCAAATTGCTGGAAGTGCGAGTTAATAACGGCGCACCTGGGACCTTAGTGAACGATGGGATCAATTGTCTATCTCCTTAACCAATGAAATTTAAAAGATAGAGAATGAAACAGAGTGTACGGCGGAGAAGGAAATAGGGTGAATTAGAGTCAAATTAGATACAGGAAGAAAGAGAGAAAGAGAGAGAGAGGATTAAGAGGGAGAGAAAAAAACTGAAAGGGAAAGTAAGAAAAAAATTTTAAAAATTAAAATTTTAAATACCTCTAGGAACAATTTACTATCTGTAGGAGTGAGACTCCATGGTATCAAGTGTTCCCTTTCTGGGCCTCTGAGGTTGACTGGCGATGCAAGAACAAAAATCTTGTAATTAAAGGGGCCCTTACATCATGAAATACCAGCCCTGACTTTCTACGGTGAGTTAAATTCGTTTCTTTCCACACCCTTTAGCTCAAAATTTTTTTAGGAACATAGGAACAGGAGTCGGCCATTCAGCCCCTCGTGCCTGCTCCGCCATTTGATAAGATCATGGCTGATCTGTGATCTAGCTCCATATACCTGCCGCAAATTGGTGGAAGTGCGTGCTGATAACGGGGCATCCAGGACCAACAGATGAACGACGGAGAAGGAAACAGGGTGAATGCGAGTCAAATTAGGTACAGAAAGAGAAACAAAGAGAAAGATTGGATTATGAGAGAGAGAAAAAAAGACAGAAAGGAAAAGGATTTTTTTTTATTTTAAATTTTAAAAACCGCTAAGCACAATTTACTACCTGTAGGAATGACACGCCACAGTTTCAACTGTTCCGTTTCTCGGCCGGAGAGGTTGAGCGGCATTGCAGGAACATAAATCTCAACATTAAAAGGATCCTTACGTCGTTAGGTAGCAACCCTAACTTTCTGCAGCAAGTTTAATTTGTTTTAAATGTGCAAATGCAGCAATTTTTTTTGAAACTTATGGGGAGGTTGACGGCGAGCTCCCATTTTCGCAAGGCTAACAGCGGAGTGGCGCAAATCGTCCAGAAATTTGTGGCAATTCGCAACTCATGGGGTATCTCTTCCTTGGCACAAATTGCTGGGTTGTTTACACACTAATAACAGGGTGCACAGTGAACTCACCGTTATTTTGCCAGCAAATTCTGGCCCAATATAACTTGGCTTACTCATTTTCATTGATATAGTAAAGTTATGAAACATGCACCCACCTTACCTGTGGATGTAGTGGCAAATGAACATGCTGAGGAGGAGCTGGTTGGGAAGTTGCAAAGGCCTCATGTCTGTGCTGAAAAATACCAGATAGAGTGGCACTGCCAGGGCAGGGATCTCCTGGACAAACCAAGCAACCTTCACATTGATTGGAAACCCGAATTTACTGCAAGCATATCTCCCATAAGGCACATGAACGAACTGCAAGACCAAGAAAGAACAGCCTCCCATAAGGAACATGAGCCAGGACGATTCCAACAGCAACTCGTTTTCATTGTCCACACTCAAAAAAAACCGAAACATCGACTGCGAGAACATAGTGAAGGAGGAATGCCTTTATTTACTCTGTAGACTGTGTGATCACAACTAAATCGTTACTGCGTCTCTTGAGCAAAAGGGCGCACCTTGGACCTAATTTTTGGAGGGGGAGGAGAAGATGTTGTGATTGACTTTGAGATCAACCATTCAAGAGCGGTGCTGTTTAGAGCTACTCGGTGACGCTCTCAGAAGGGGCGAATTGCACCAGAGCCATGGTCCCAGCACCATGTAAGTGACAGTGAGACTGACCATTCAGAGGCAGCAACCTGATGAGGCGACTTTGAAAACAAACGATCAATTTCTAGCCCTAATCCAGGAAGTTTTTGTTTAAATCAGTTAGTTATTTGATGAAAGTGTAAACATTGAATTTTTAGCCAATCTTGTTCATAAGCATTTTCACACTGCTTGAAATTAAAACCTCACAGATTTGCAAATTTTGCACTTCAGTTTTTATATTTTGTAAATGCCAAAAGGTTCTAAAATTCAATCATAAAATCATCTACGTTGCATAAAAATATATATTTTTAAAAAATTGTGGCTTGAATGTTGGTTCACCTTGCCCAATTAATCTCAGTGAAATTCTAATTAGTACCTTGGGGACTCTAACGCACATTACTTTGATACAATTATAATCTAGTCCGGATTTATACTGCACGCTGTGTGTGAACTCAAACCAGTGTGAAGTGACCTCGAAGCAAGATGGGGAGTCTCACATTCAAGGGTTTGTTGTGTTCTGTAGTCTCCTTAGTTAGATTATCACTTTTCCATTGACTCAAAACCACTTCACACTGATGCAAAAATGGCAATATAACTGCATATATGATGATGTGGAGATGCCGGTGATGGACTGGGGTTGATAATTGTAAACAATTTTACAACACCAAGTTATAGTCCAACAAATTTATTTTAAATTCCACAAGCTTTCGGAGGCTTCCTCCGTTCACCTGACGAAGGAGGAAGCCTCCGAAAGTTTGTGGAATTTAAAATAAATTTGTTGGACTATAACTTGGTGTTGTAAAATTGTTTGCATATATGATGACAGTATTTCTAGCATTTTCTGTTTTTATTATACATGATGACAGAGGTTGGTGTGGTGTCCTTTCGCTTCTAAGATTTAAGTTCAGCCCAGAAGCAGGACATTAATCTCTTTTTCAATTGCTGAAAAGCAGCTTTTTACAGTCTCAAGCATGATCTCACAGTGTCTTAAGAGCCTTGGGATGTTTTACTATGTTAAAGGTGCTATATAAATGCACGCAGTTGTTGCCTTGGGTGAAGGCTGTGATTTCCTGCCTAATATTTTCCATAGTGAACAGCAATGAACAAAAAGGCTGTATTTGTTATACCAACTGTTTTGCACTTTGGTAAAGCTTCATTCCATACATGTGAGGATGCATATATACAAGTAATATTTTAAATCAGGAACGAACAGAGGCAGCATGTGGTGTTCAGGACAGCGGTAGTTTCAAACTTTCTTTTTAAAAAGGCATTTCTAAATTGAGGGGGCTGAGCAGGAACATGGGAGGGGGGAGCTGTTCGATTTCTACTTGAGCTATTATGTAGGCAAAGAGGCAAATGTGGCCTCAAATTCTGGAAGTTTGAGTTAAGCCCAAACAGTACCACGGTGTAACATCTGGTCCACTCCAGCTGTTTGAATGCTGTTAGAGGTACTGACATCACAAACTTCTGCCTTTTGTCTTTCAAATTACTGCATGCGCACAGTGACCAAAAAGATGGGGCAGACATGTGGCTTTGGTTTCAGAAAGGTTTTTTGTAAAAAAGCATTACATAAAATTCACAACTTGGAAACTGTTCAAATTAATTTTACAAATTGCAGCAACCATACGTACCTGTTCTATTTGTCCACACGTCATTTCTGACTTGAAAGTAAGAAAATCTTGTGAACAAGGCATGTTGAAGTCTTATCTAGATCTGAAAAACATACTTGCCAGTGTTTCCTGAATAAAAATCTGGATGAATAATGAGGTGCACCCAGACTCCCTGCCTCTATCAATCAGGTCTACCAGTCCTCCAATCATCTTGTGATCTTGTATATTGTTAGGTAATTCCCCACATTCCCCTTGTTAAAGTAAAATTTAAGCTGTTGGGTTAAAGGCAAAGATGAAGTGACTATTGTGTGCATGGCTGCGGTCACTGCCCCGAGACCACACTGAAATGCGCTTTGCGCAGACCAGACTAACCATAATTAAAAGCTTAAACATAACATATGACAAATTAGTGTACTACTAAACAAAATGGATTCTGCTCAAGATGGACTGTGTGAGAAGACATTAAAAAATGCTGAGCTTGTGTGTTTAGAAAGCTGACTTACAGTCTGGAGTTACAAAGACATTTCACAACGAGCTGATAAAAACTACAGAACCAGACTGGATAGATAAAGACCATACTGTCTTAAATTGATAACAGTTGTTTTAATGTGATTGGAGGTCAATTGTTGCTGTGGGGGCCTAATTGGCTAATGTGTAACTAATCAAGACTAATAATGTAATAGCTGCTGAAAGTCTGTACTTGAAAGGTATAAAAAAGCGCGACAACCATTTTAAAATTGAGAAGGTGGCTGCGTACACTGCGGGGTGTCCAGTTTTTCTCCCAAAGTACTTTGTCCAATAAACTGCATGTCGAATCTTTAAGTCTGACTCCGAGTGGTGATTTTCCCACAACACCCTCATTGGAAAACAACAGTAAGCAAAAGAATGTTTTCGAAGCAAGGCTAACCTTGTGAAAGCTTTCTACTAAAACTCCAGGTCTTTATAGTTTTAAGAAGGATTCTGCTGTGTTTTAGATTCCACATCTGTTTCTTGCTTACATCAAAAACAATTGCAATGAATGACAGACAGGCAGTGAAGAAAAGTCCAAAAATAGACAAAAAGAAAAAAAAAGAGAGAAAAATGCCAGGGAGCAGAAGAAAGACGATAGAAAAAAAGCATTAATGGCACTTGGTTGTCCCTCGCAGCCCATGTGACCATCACAGCTTACAGCTTATAGCGATGTTTGTGTTCTTGATATGAATGAGTGTCTCGGATGTGCACTTGTGACAGAAATTCTTACACCTAGGATTTGTTGAATGTTGATAGCTCTGTTAAAAGTAAAATGAAAAGACAGTTTCAGCACAGTTCCTAGTGGGTCCACAAAATCAAACTGCATATCATTTTGGTAATAGCAATGCCAGCTCATTCTGTGTAAGTTTTAAGTATGAAGCCAACTAACACTGTACTTTATAACTGTGTGGGATGACCTTGAGAATACAAAGGGCACAATGGCTACTTCATTATTGTAAGATTATTGCAAAACAATTTGAAGTTCAGTTGATTTGTCAAAAAATTACAGGATCACTATAAAGTGATGAAATACATATTCTGTCATTTATCAGTTACGTGGTCAATCCCTATAATTGAAATAGAAGGTGTATCAAATGTTACCCTCATCCGTCATATGTTAGATGCAGTAAAGTTTATTTGATTGGCTTTCTGTAATATTTGTCAGCATTCTGTGTGTGTTTGTAATAATTGTACATACTACTTGTTTTCAAAATCAACAATATTTAATTATACAAAAATCAATGTAGGGCAATTTCACAGTTAAGAGATTGAGAAGTAGTGTTGCGAACCCTCCCAGATTATCCAGGTGACTCCAGGAATGCAAGATTGATGTCCCAGCCATTGCTGCTACCAACCCAGGAGAAAGATACTTTGCATATAAAATTCTAACAGGACTAGACAGACTAGATGTAGGGAGGATGTTCCCGATGGCTGTGGAGTCCAGAACCAGGGGTCTCAGTCTCGGGATACGAGGTATGCCATTTAGAACTGAGATGAGGAGAAATTTCTTCACTCAGAGGGTGGTGAACCTGTGGAATTCTCCACCACAGAAGGCAGTGGAGGCCAAGTCATTAGATGTATTCAAGAAGGAGAGAGATATATTTCTTAATGCTAAAGGGATCAAAGGATATGGGGAAAACGCGGGAACAGGGTACTGAGTTAGACGATCAGCCATGAGAGTTTTGAATGGCGGAGCGGGCTCGAAGGGCCGAATGGCCTACTCTTGCTCCTATTTTCTATGTTTCTATGTTTCATTTGCAAATTCGCGCCTATGTACTCTTACTTCTCGCATGACAGCTGCTGGTGTGAAACCCTTCCTGCCTCCACCATCATACCTGTCTCCCTGGCACTCGAGGCTCCACAGTCACAGGCTGTCTGTCTTCTGTTGAAAGGTTCCCAGCCATTCCCTGCCTCCCATTTCAAGAAACGGCCTGGAATTCCCTTGTAGCTGGTCCTACTCGGTCACCATAGCTTTGTTGGCCATGCCCATGGTTGGCGAAGTGATGGCGGTGGACGGAGTGGGACCAGCCATGAGAAAATTCCAATACTATACTTGCAAGAATTTCAACTGTCTGACTGTGTGCAGCCTGCAACTGCTAAGCAAAGTTATTATTCTGAATGTAAAAACATTAGAGATGGGGCCTTTATATGCAATCTGATCTGACTATTGATGTGCCAAAAGCCTACATCTCCAAATTGGTCACTGTCTAATAAACATGCTTCTGGAGTATGTTATGTGCTAGGCTCCAATTTGAAGTCAATTTTAAATGTCCACCTAGTATTGTGTTATTTCTATTATGCTTAGTCTAAAAATTTAAAGGAAAGAAACTGGCTGTGAGACAAACAAATGTTGCCTCCATGGAGTTGCCCTAACTGGAGAGAGCATTACAATGGTACAGCTCCTCTCAGCCAGCCTACATAATAACTTGCATTTATATAGCGCCATTAATGTAGTAAAACATCCCAAGGTGCTTCACAGGAGCATAATCAGATAAAATTTAACACTGACCCACATAAGGAGATATTAGGATAGATGACCAAAATCTTGGTCAAAGAGGTAGGTTTTAAGGAGTGTCTTAAAGGAGGAGAGAGAGGTAAAGAAATTTAAGGATGGAATTCCAGAGGTTGGGGCCTAGACAGCTAAAGGCACAGCCACCAATGGTGGGGCAAAGGAAATCGGGAATGCAGAGTTCTTGGCAGGTTCTAGGGCTGGAGGAAGTTACAGAGATTGAGAGGGGCATAGATTCATTTGCTGAGCCTGGATTAAGGAGCCAAAGTTCTACATAAAAAAGGCCCTTTCTCTCACATTTTTACATTGAAGATGTGGAGATGCCGGTGATGGACTGGGGTGGACAAATGTAAGGACTTGCACAACACCAGGTTATAGTCCAACAGTTTTATTTTAAATCACAAGCTTTTGGAGCTTTCCTCCTTCGTCAGGTGAGTGAAGGGTTCTAAAAACGCATAGCATATATAGTCAGAGAACAATGCCTGATGATTACAGATAATCTTTCCAACTGCCCCCTATCACACCTCGGCTGGGAGACGATCACAGCAATCAAAGGTGTCGTTGGTGTTCAGACAGGTTAGCCACGGAAAAATTACACCCCAGTATACTGAATACACAATGGGTCAGATCACAAAGACAGAGAGAGAGAGACCCGAAAGGCAGAGAGAAAGAGAGAGAATGTCCAGTTGTATTAAAAACAGATAACTTTTTTTCCTGACATGAACCCAAGATCCCGGTTGAGGACGTCCTCATGGGTGTGGAACTTGGCTATCAATTTCTGCTCGACAATTTTGCATTGTCGTGTGTCTCGAAGGCCGCCTTGGAGAACGCTTACCGGAAGATCGGAGGCTGAATGTCCTTGACTGCTGAAGTGTTCCCTGATTGGGAGGGAACCCTCCTGTCTGGCAATTGTTGCGCGATGTCCGTTCATCCGTTGTCGCAGTGTCTGCATGGTCTCGCCGATGTACCATGCTCCGGGGCATCCTTTCCTGCAACGTATGAGGTAGACAACGTTGGCCGAGTCGCAGGAGTATGAACCATGTACCTGGTGGGTGGTGTCCTCTCGTGTGATGGTGGTATCTGTGTCGATGATCTGGCATGTCTTGCAGAGTTTGCCGTGGCAGGGTTGTGTGGTGTCGTGGACGCTGTTCTCCTGAAAGCTGGGTAATTTGCTGCGAACGATGGTCTGTTTGAGGTTAGGTGGCAGCCATGCGTTTTTAGAACCCTTCACTCACCTGACGAAGAAGGAAAGCTCCAAAAGCTTGTGATTTAAAATAAAACTGTTGGACTATAACCTGGTGTTGTGCAAGTCCTTACATTTTTACATTTAAGACTAGTTTAGTTTATAGCATATGACATAATTGTAAACCAGACAGCCACAACTAAGTAGTTCTTTGTATTCTATGCAAAGTTGCTGATAAATATGGGTAGTTTGCTATAGATTGTGTCCTTGGATCATTCAAATCCTGGCACACATAACATGATTCCAAAACATTTCTGTCCAAATTGTGCATCTAGTTTTAAAAAAGGTAAGATAAATGCGATAAGATTTGCAAACAGTGAGCAAATGCCACGTGATCAATTTGCCAGGAATATGTCCAACCAGAGTTGGCAACCTTATTGAGAAGCCAATTTCTAACCTCCCAGAAATGTTGTCATAATTTTAAAAAAGGCCCCCACTGTGCAGCATTGCAGATATGAATTTAACATCTTAAAAACTACAAGCAGATATTCTCCCACCACACATATAGTGTAAAATGACTAATGGTAATTGAAAAACCGACTGGTTTATATATATATATATATATAATATCATGAACAATATTACACAATATTTAGAGTTGTACACATGTACATGTCTTGTATCACGCGAAAATGGAAAGAAAGGGTGCCCGAGGTATTTGCCAGTGACTATTTGGGCCGCGTGTTAAGAGTTAAGTTTGACTGGTGCGGTGTGAGCAGTGACGGGGCGGGATATTAAGTCGCAGCTCCCACAGTATCTTTCATTTTGCTACATTGTGCTGTCGCGGCGCGTGGCTCTTCCCGGGCTGAGTGAAGGAGGTCCCCGGACTGCACGCTTTGCAAAGTGCAGGCGGCTGCAGCGTTGGGCTCGGCTTTCTCCCGTGTGTTTTTGTAGCCCCAGCTCCAGCCCCAGCTCCAGGCTTTCCTTTTCCCAAGCGGCGTGTCTCTGCGGCTCAGGCCCGGTTTCTCTTTACTTCCATCCGCGATCGGCGGGGGAAGAATCACGTTTTTTCGGTTCTTCGCCGTCCTCTGCACCATGGGCAGACGAAAGAACAGACCTAGAAATCGCGACAGGAATGAAAACACCAGCAGCAAACCCGTGGGTATTGAGTAGGACTCGCGGCCCAGCCCTTTTCATCAATCAATCAATCAGTTTTTAAAAAAAAAATTGTAGCTAAAAGTCCGGCTTGTGTTGGACCTGACTCATTTTAAAGTCTGTATTTTCTACCGCTCTGTTCAGATAGCTTTTATAGTTTCCTGACATCAGTGTTAAAGTCTACGTCGTACAGAAAGGCAATGCAAATGGCCCAAGATTTTTTGCTTTATATGATTCTTAAGCGTTTTTTCATAGGCCCCTTATAGATTAAAACCATATTGCTGATACTAATTGATCTTGGTGTTGTGATTTAGGATTTATTCTGCAATGAGGCAACGGCGCTAAGAACAGCCCTTTCCAAACCTGCAGGGCAAATCAGCAAATACTTTAATAAATATCTGCAAAATGGGACTGAATGGGCTGGGCTTTGCGGGCCACATTGCCAGGACTCCGGGGCTGTAGTTTGGATAGGCATGTTGTAAATAACCCACGTTCATGTGCGAAAGGGTGGCACGAGGGCCAAGCCTTTTACACGATGTATATATTTTCTTCACTTGGTAATATATGGTACCATGTAGATGAGTTTAGTTACACCATACTATGGTAAAGGTTGTAGTACTTGACCACATCTTGTTTAACAGTTGAATAGATATTTTTTTGCCTTAAGTTTTGTTCTCTGCATGTACAGGGTTGGGGAGCTGGTTACCAAGAGATAATTAAAGAAAACAAACTGTATGAAGAATATTACCAAGGACAAAAGATTGTTCCTGATGGGGAATGGGACCAGTTCATGGCAACCATGAGAGAGCCATTGCCAGCTACTATTCGGATAACTGGATACAAGAGGTAACTGAGTGAGAACTGGATTAGATGATAATGTACCAGTGGTTTAAAAAAAGGAACGAAGCTGCATTTATATTGTGACTTCCATGTCCTCCATATGCACCAAAGTGTTTCACAGCCAATTAATGACTTTTGAAGTGCAATCATATTTGTAGCGTAGACAAACACAGCAGCCAATTTGTGCACAGCAAGATCCTACAAACAGCAATGCTGATCTGTTTTGCTGCTATGGCTGTACCAAACAAACCCCTCCCCCAGCAGGCTGTGCTCTTCGAAAGCCAAGAATGTATGTCTTGGATTGAATAGCCATCTGCGAACAATTACCCTATTTTGAAGTGACATTGTATATTGGGATTTGCATATTGTCACTGTCTTTTAAATAGCCAGGCAAATGCATTTTCACTTAATTTACAGATGCAGATATTGTAGCACAATGTGGTATTTTTATACATCTTTTATACCGAGACAATTAAAACAGCAGTGTGTTATGACTGCTTTTCCTTTCATAGAAATGGCTTTCTGTGGCCTTTTGACATAAACAATTCAGTGAGGTTTACCTCAGCTATGTGCTTCAGTTCCATGAAGCCTCTTGTTTTGAAAATAGTCTAGTATTACACTTCTGTTAAGAGTTTCTTCCTTGTACGTTCAGAATGAGAGAGAACACTCCAATCGATGGAAGTTCTGTTTTAAGGATATTTTTCTCCTTGAAACTAAGATTGCCCATCAAGATTATTTAAATTGAAAATTTAAAGTAAGGATGTATTTTTGCCCTGTGACAATACAGGCTCTCATAATATTTACCTATGATTAAAATGCACTATTACAGTAATATAGATGAAACTTTTTAAAAATGCAGTAGTATAATTTGCGGTACAATTGTCAGCTGCTGACATCTTGCTGATTTAATTTGTATGTTAAACAGACTGTTCCCAATCACTCCTGGGCCAAAATGTCTTTATCATAACTAATTCTTGATCAAAAAGAATCTGCCTGTACTCTTAGCATGACTGTCTCTGGTCATCAATTTTTTTTTATAACTTAAGGAAAGAACAGCTTCCATTTTAAACTTGAGCTAATTTTGTTTTTAAAAAGTACTAGATGTAAGAGTCTACTGAACAAAAACTTTATTTTTGGCATGCACCCTGTGATGTGTATACTTGTGTGTTTTATAAACATTCTGGGAAGCATAGGGCAAAGTAGGTTTTCTGCTTCATGGAAACTTACTTTACTCGCACAAAAACTTTTAATTTTGGTCACATTATTTCCTTTGTTCAGAAATTGTTTGATCTTTTGCCTTTTCTTCCCTTCCCTGTTTGTTTTGTAAAGTCATGCGGAAGAGATTTTGCATTGTCTAAAAACCAAATACTTCCAAGAACTACAAGACTTAGAGGTGGACGGGCAAAAGATCGAGGCCCCACAGTCTTTGAGCTGGTAAGAAAGAGACACAAATTAGTGGGATTGAAGTTGTTCTCTTAAACAGTTGGGTTAAAATAAAGATTTCTCTCGCAGGTATCCAAGTGAAATGGCTTGGCATATTAACATCAGCAGGAAGATGCTAAGAAAATCACCAGTCTTGGAGAAGTTCCACCAGTTCCTTGTTAGCGAGACTGAGTCGGTAAGTATTCAGGGATGCTTCACTTAAGAAAAACAATGTGGTAAAATGATGCTGAAAGCTTTCACAGATAAAAATGCAAGAGAACCAATTTCTGTAATCTACTTCGTAAATGTTTCTGTTGGTTTATTAATGGATCTATATCTTAAAATAAAGATATTGTGCGATACTAATAAATAACATACTGGAACTCAGAATATATTTGTGTTGGATATCTCTACCTGCTATTTATTTATTTTCAACTTTGGTATTTTTTGGTGTGACTATTGTAGGATGCGAAGATACTAGCATAATTTTTTTTTAAATCTTAAAAATTTCCGCAGCTAATGGAAATTTTATTAATTGAGAATTTTTAACCTAGAAATATTGTCATTACTTGTCTTACCACTGTAACTATTCAATTTCTACTAGCTGGTGTGATTTATTAAACTTTTAGACATGCACAAACTCTAAATATTTGAAGATTTTCTTAAGAATTATTCTACATGTGGTAATTTTTTGCTTAAAACTGTGCTGTGTACCTAATCCAGCACAGTTCAAATCCAGTTTGCTGCAAATTATTTTGCTATTCCTTTATAAATTTGCAAGATTAATTACATATGGAATGTAGCAGCGTTCATGTCATGCCCAAATTTTTCCTAATAGGTCCTTCATTTTTAGGTAGTGTAGCTAGCTGTCTTGAGTTATAGTCCTGTGTCTTTTTTACTTTAAATTGTAGCAGTTTAGGGCTGTAACATGCTTTCAGTTGCATAATTTTTGCTCTTTTTCCAGGGAAATATCAGTCGCCAGGAAGCTGTCAGTATGATCCCTCCTCTGCTGCTTGACATTAAGCCTCATCATAAGGTACAGCAGGTGTTTTTGCTATATAGGTACAACAGATTTGTACAGAGTAATAATAGAAAATTGTTTAATTTTCTGCTTTGTAGTCAGTATTCCAAAAAAAATCAGCTGAGTTCAGCTGTTTACTAAAATCACTAGAAGTTGCAGTTGTACTACTTTTGCATCAGGCGTAAAGTAGTTTTGAGTGGACATTAATGCAAAAGGGGCAGCATAACTCAGCACTGAAGCCCTGAGGTGTGTGACCCCTTCTAGGAGGTCATTGACACTAGTTCGAGTTTGCACAGTATTACTTTAGACTGAAGCAATTTTATTGGTACAGTTGACTCCACTTAAGTGAATCCCTCACAGGAGAGCACTTTTAGAAAAATGCAGGGGATTTTTAATCTGCACCCATTGTATACTTTGTGATTACAGAAGTCACCATATTTGTAACTTAGCTTATTTTCTGTGGTTACCACAAGCTAGCTGTACAGACCAGTTTACACTTTGGATAAACTATTGTGATTTTGTGAGAAATGAGCACAACTTTCTGGAAAGTAGATTCTTAAAAAGCATTTGGCTTTATTCTACTAAAGGCTTGTTAGGGTGCTTCGGAGGACATTAAGAGTTAACCATGTAGCGTAGCTGGAGTTGTGTTGAGGCTAGACCAGATAGCTTCCTTTCCCTGCAGGACATTAGGTGTAAACCAGTTGGCTTTTTACAACAATTTAGCAGCTTTCAGGTTCACTCTTTTTCTTTCTAGTGCTAGCCCACAAATTAGCAAATTGTTTTCAGTATCACAACTTGCCATGGTGGAATTTTAGTGCACAACCTCTGGGTTGCTAGTTAAATACCATAAATGCTACACTAGCGAACCCATAGTCAATGGCACAAAGGAATCGGGGAGAAAAATTCAGAGGAACGTTGACCAGAGTAGCATCAGGGCGGAGGAATTAGACGCTGGAAGTTAGAGGCTTGCCTATCAGAAGTGTTTTTTTTTCTTTTGTATCTTGTTAATGAGTGCAAGGGGGATGCTGGAGTAATCTCCACAGATATGAGAACAGCATTTAAGTTTAGAATGGGCTTGGGCTTTATAGAAAGTTGGGAAGAATTGAAGTGAAAAGTATTTGGCACGAAAGAGGAAACCAAGCTTCTTGGAGGAAACTTCAGCAATGAAGGAGATGTGTAAAATTCTATGGAGATCAGAGCAGGTAGTGAGCCCAAGAGTGTGGAAGGTGAAGGACTGAGGCTAGAGCTGTCAAAGGTAAGAGGTGGAAGCTGTTGCTTAGACTTGGGAGATATATAAAATCTGTTCTTACTGTTTGTCAAAGATAAGATTTTAATTGTCCATTTAAGGGTATAGGAACATAGGAACAGGAGTAGGCCATTCACCCCCTCGTGCCTGCTCCGCCATTTGATAAGATCATGGCTAATCTCTGATCTAGCTCTATATACCTGCCTTTGGCCCATATCCCTTAATACCTTTGGTTGCCAAAAGCTATCTATCTCACATTTAAATTTAGCATGGAGATTAGGATGCAGTGATTTAGCCATTCCCTTAGAAAGGAAGTGGATCAAGGCCACTGATTTAAGGTTTTTATGAAAAGCAAATAGAATTGTGGAATTCCATTCCCAAAATCCATTGCCATAAAGTAGTATTTGACTTAGTCATCTTAAATCAGTAGCCCTGAAAATGATGTACCCCAGTGATATGTAAATTATAACCCATAGGGCTACATGTAGTCCCTGAACCGCAGCATTCTGAGTCCTGGCCTTTTCTGTCTAAATCTGTTCTGAGCTCATCTTGATGTGATTCTTCAAGATTTACTCCATTTTCAAAATGATAATAGTGATCCTCTTCATGTAAAGAAATTGGGATGCTATCAACTAAAATTTATTCTCCATCCCACAAAAGTTTTGCCTTTCAAAATATAAATTGTTGCATTTTATTGTATAGTATTTGTGTGGGCATCTTCATAGTTGAATTGTTTCAAATTGGGTGAACGTGTGATCCATTGTGAAATGCTTTTGTTCCTTAGATTCTCGATATGTGTGCAGCACCTGGATCAAAGACTGCTCAGCTGATTGAGATGCTGCATTCTGACATGAATGTTGCTTTCCCAGGTAATTGTCCTTTCTCTGATGGGAGGACATTCAAACTTTCCTATGCCAAAGGCTTCACTTCAGCACATTTTTATTAGAGACCTTCAGAGGAGTGCTACTCACTCCACTGATACCTGTAAAAAGCAAATCTGCTCATTTCAGCGACCTGACTTAATTAGAAGTGAGATGTCTGCTAATCCCAGTTTAGCATGAATGTCCAAGTCTTTTTCAAGTGGATCCTTACATTATGAATTTGATTTGACTTGCCACTTGTGTCATGATTGCACATTGTAGGTTATTTTGCAGATTGATTTCCCTTTTCAAAAATTCCAATGAAATTGACATCCTTAAAATGTGAAGTACAAAGCAATGGGACAACAAAGACAACCAAATGTAAAATGCTGTATTTCCCTGAGTTGAGGTTTCTGACTTTTTTTGAAAGTTATAAACAAGTGGGAGAAATGTGCAGTTTTAAATCTGTTTCAGGTTTTTAAATTTTTTTTTCTATTTGTGCACTTTAAATTTTGCTACTATTTTTTTTATTCGTTCACGGGATGTGGGCGTCGCTGGCAAGGCCGGCATTTATTGCCCATCCCTAATTGCCCTCGAGAAGGTGGTGGTGAGCCGCCTTCTTGAACCGCTGCAGTCCGTGTGGTGACGGTTCTCCCACAGTGCTGTTAGGAAGGGAGTTCCAGGATTTTGACCCAGCGACGATGAAGGAACGGCGATATATTTCCAAGTCGGGATGGTGTGTGACTTGGAGGGGAACGTGCAGGTGGTGTTGTTCCCATGCGCCTGCTGCCCTTGTCCTTCTAGGTGGTAGAGGTCGCGGGTTTGGGAGGTGCTGTCGAAGAAGCCTTGGCGAGTTGCTGCAGTGCATCCTGTGGATGGTGCACACTGCAGCCACAGTGCGCCGGTGGTGAAGGGAGTGAATGTTTAGGGTGGTGGATGGGGTGCCAATCAAGCGGGCTGCTTTATCTTGGATGGTGTCGAGCTTCTTGAGTGTTGTTGGAGCTGCACTCATCCAGGCAAGTGGAGAGTATTCCATCACACTCTTGACTTGTGCCTTTTAGATGGTGGAAAGGCTTTGGGGAGTCAGGAGGTGAGTCACTCGCCGCAGAATACCCAGCCTCTGACCTGCTCTCGTAGCCACAGTATTTATATGGCTGGTCCAGTTAAGTTTCTGGTCAATGGTGACCCCCAGGATGTTGATGGTGGGGGATTCGGCGATGGTAATGCCGTTGAATGTCATGGGGAGGTGGTTAGACTCTCTCTTGTTGGAGATGGTCATTGCCTGGCACTTATCTGGCGCGAATGTTACTTGCCACTTATCAGCCCAAGCCTGGATGTTGTCCAGGTCTTGCTGCATGCAGGCTCGGACTGCTTCATTATCTGAGGGGTTGTGAATAGAACTGAACACTGTGCAGTCATCAGCGAACATCCCCATTTCTGACCTTATGATGGAGGGAAGGTCATTGATGAAGCAGCTGAAGATGGTTGGGCCTAGGACACTGCCCTGAGGAACTCCTGCAGCAATGCCCTGGGGCTGAGATGATTGGCCTCCAACAACCACTACCATCTTCCTTTGTGCTAGGTATGACTCCAGCCACTGGAGAGTTTTCCCCCTGATTCCCATTGACTTCAATTTTACTAGGGCTCCTTGGTGCCACACTCGGTCAAATGCTGCCTTGATGTCAAGGGAAGTCACTCTCACCTCACCTCTGGAATTCAGCTCTTTTGTCCATGTTTGGACCAAGGCTGTAATGAGGTCTGGAGCCGAGTGGTCCTGGCGGAACCCAAACTGAGCATCGGTGAGCAGGTTATTGGTGAGTAAGTGCCGCTTGATAGCACTGTCGACGACACCTTCCATCACTTTGCTGATGATTGAGAGTAGACTGATGGGGCGGTAATTGGCCGGATTGGATTTGTCCTGCTTTTTGTGGACAGGACATACCTGGGCAATTTTCCACATTGTCGGGTGGATGCCAGTGTTGTAGCTGTACTGGAACAGCTTGGCTAGAGGCGCAGCTAGTTCTGAAGCACAAGTCTTCAGCACTACAGCTGGGATGTTGTCAGGGCCCATAGCCTTTGCTGTATCCAGTGCACTCAGCCGTTTCTTGATATCACGTGGAGTGAATCGAATTGGCCGAAGACTGGCTTCTGTGATGGTGGGGATATCGGGAGGAGGCTGAGATGGATTATCCACTCGGCACTTCTGGCTGAAGATGGTTGCAAACGCTTCAGCCTTGTCTTTTGCACTCACGTGCTGGACTCCGCCATCATTGAGAATGGGGATGTTTGCAGAGCCTCCTCCTCCCGTTAGTTGTTTAATTGTCCACCACCATTCACGACTGGATGTGGCAGGACTGCAGAGCTTTGATCTGATCCGTTGGTTGTGGAATCGCTTAGCTCTGTCTATAGCATGTTGCTTCCGCTGTTTAGCATGCATGTAGTCCTGAGTTGTAGCTTCACCAGGTTGGCACCTCATTTTTAGGTACGCCTGGTGCTGCTCCTGGCATGCTCTTCTACACTCCTCATTGAACCAGGGTTGATCCCCTGGCTTGTTGGTAATGGTAGAGTGAGGAATATGACGGGCCATGAGGTTACAGATTGTGCTGGAATACAATTCTGCTGCTGCTGATGGCCCACAGCGCCTCATGGATGCCCAGTTTTGAGCTGCTGGATCTGTTCTGAATCTATGCCATTTAGCACGGTGGTAGTGCCACACAACACGTTGGATGGTGTCCTCAGTGCGAAGACGGGATTTCATCTCCACGAGGACTGTGCGGTGGTCACTCCTACCAATACTGTCATGGACAGATGCATTTGCGACAGGTAGATTGGTGAGGAGAGGACGAGGTCAAGTAAGTTTTTCCCTCGTGTTGGTTCGCTCACCACCTGCCGCAGGCCCAGTCTAGCAGCTATGTCCTTCAGGACTCGGCCAGCTCGGTCAGTAGTCGTGCTACCGAGCCACTCTTGGTGATGGACATTGAAGTCCCCCACCCAGAGTACATTTTGTGCCCTTGCTACCCTCAGTGCTTCCTCCAAGTGGTGTTCAACATGGAGGAGGACTGATTCATCAGCTGAGGGAGGACGGTAGGTGGTAATCAGCAGGAGGTTTCCTTGCCCATGTTTGACCTGATGCCATGAGATTTCATGGGGTCCAGAGTCAATGTTGAGGACTCCCAGGGCCACTCCCTCCTGACTGTATATCACTGTACCGCCACCTCTGGTGGGTCTGTCCTGCCGGTGGGACAGGACATACCCAGGGATGGTGATGGAAGAGTCTGGGACGTTGGCTGAAAGATATGATTCTGTGAGTATGGCTATGTCAGGCTGTTGCTTGACTAGACTGTGGGACAGCTCTCCCAATTTTGGCACAAGTCCCCAGATGTTAGTAAGGAGGACCTTGCAGGGTCGACTGGGCTTGGTGTTTTTTTGCCGTTGTCGTGTCCGGTGCCTAGTGGTCCGATGCCGGGTGGTCCGTCCGGTTTTATTCTTATTATGACTTTTCGTAGCGAGATTTTACAACTGAGTGGCTTGCTAGGCCATTTCAGAGGGCAATTAAGAATCAACCACATTGCTGTGGGTCTGGAGTCACATATAGGCCAGACCGGGTAAGGGCGGCAGGCTTCCTTCCCTGAAGGACATTAGTGAACCAGATGGGTTTTTACGACAATCCGGTAGTTTCATGGCCATCATTACTGATGATACTAGTATTTTAATTCCAGATTTTTATTTAATTAATTGAATTTAATTAATTAATTGAATTTAAATTCGCCAGCTGCCGTGGCGGGATTTGAACTATTGCATCTACCCAAAAGTGGAAGGCAACTGAGGGGGTGGGGAGGCATGTGCGCAAACCTGAGAAACTTTAGCTGGGCTCCCCTGATGGAGCTCTGTTTAATTAAAATGCTTATTAGCATGGTGTGCTCTTCCCCTGTCTCTAGCAAAGTATGATGTATGTTTTCAATCAGCATTGCTCACTGTTCTTACAAAAGTGTAGAATGTAAATTGTTTTTGTGCAGCAATTGTTGATGGCTGGTGGGAGGCTTAGCTTGCTGTTCATATGTTGCCAGAAGGATGTCCTAGCTTGATGATGCTATTAGAAAAAAAGATTTATAGTTTTCCATCAACATATTATCCCTAGTAAGGGAGGTTATGGGTGGAGGGGAGTGGGGAGTTGAAATGCATACTTCAGCATGAAGGAGGGGGTACTGCTGAAGCATATGTACACTTTTTCAATCATTTACTGATTACAATGTCAGATTCTATAAACACAGAATATTATCGAGAATTTAAATCTGTTTCTGAGTTAAAGTAAGTTGTATTTGAGGTTGGAATTGTTTTTCTAGGACAGTGGAGATCAACTTTGGGGGTGGTTGGAAAAGCGAACAATTGGGTTGGGCCCATGAATTGCAATTTTGGCACTCATGATTTATGGCCAACCTCAAACTCTGCTATTAATTTCTCTCACAATTCATCTTATAGGGGCTTCTGCTGTGGAATAATTATAGCAAAGAAGTTATAAAATGTAAAATAAAACTTCTTTGTTTTCTACTTTGTGGTGTATAACCTGTCTCATTCTGCTATTTTATGTTGGACTTGAAAGTTTCCTTTTGACAGATAGAATAATATTACTAGGATTGTTTGAAGGCTGCAATAATCAATGGATTCAGACTCTGCAAAAAAAAAAGTGAAGCTTGAGCAGTTTTTTAATGACCTTCCAACCCTGTGATTTATGTACTCAGTAGAATAACTTGCATCTTTTTTCATATTATTCACTAACTTGATTTTTTTTTTCAGTCTTTCATCACATCTCAGTATTGGAATTTTATACTAACATTTTGTTTTCTTTGTTTGTAGAGGGTTTTGTAATTGCTAATGATGTTGACAACAAGCGGTGTTATCTGTTGGTCCATCAGTCAAAGCGCTTGCACAGCCCTTGCATTATGGTAGTAAATCATGATGCATCAAACATACCAAGATTACAGATGATGGAGGCTGATGGCCAAAGGGACATTCTCTTCTATGACCGGATTTTGTGCGATGTGCCATGCAGGTACAGTAGGTCTTCATAGCAGGCACACCACGCAAAATAATTTATTTAGTAGTTGAAAGAGATCCCTTCATTACAGCTAAATATGCAGCATCTGGCTGCATGTCATTCACTAATGCAATTTTGCACATTGATTCATGCTAATTTGCTATTATCCTCTTCATCTGTACATATGGAGATTAGCTCCTGTTATTACAAGGAAGGAATGTAAATCGAAGTGTATTTTGTGTAGTGTAGCTTGCCCTTTTTATTATGTTTCATAATTGGACACTAGGAACCGTTACAAACTGATGCTTTCTTTGGGAGGTGAACTTTAAATGGTGAAAGACAGACTGCCAGCATTTAGAGTGTTGTGAGTATGTTAATGTGACTGAAACAATGATGTTGAGGAATAATTAGCTGCTGCGGAACATTTAAGATCTACTTCAGTGGTTTGTTTTTGTGTATTTTCAGTACATTGTTTTAAAGGAAGGTGACCAAAAGTAAAAACACATCCATATAAGCATTTTGTAGGAAAGGTTAAAATTTAATAGTTTCTTTTAAAGTGTTTGGGTGTGTGTATATTTGATATATACACCCAGACCTCTGTCAGTTACACATTCTAAAGTAGATGCTAGCGTGTGTGTAAGAGTAACCCAGATTTTATTTTCTTTCCCTTCACTATGGAGGAAGGTTCTTTGCCTCTGCTCGGCATGTCCTCTGGTACATTGCAGTGAAAGGGGAATTTCTCTTGTATGAACCCATGTCTTGCCACTCTTGTAACCCATTAATGCTACAACAAGCTCTGCCATTGTATTGCTGTGACATGGAGTTACTTTTGGAAAAGTAGTTTAAACCATATCGGCCACTGATAATTGAGCTTTTAGCATTTGGCTGCTTGAGGTACTGGATTTGAACTTGCTTTTAAACTATACTTTTTTCCCCCCTCCTCATGTTAAACTTGCATTACCGCCACTCTCCATGAAGGTAGGGCTGCTTGAGCCATGGACTTCATCATGCAATTTGCTGCCAGACACTGCTTTCCTGTCGTGCTGAACTCATTCTGTGAGTTCTTGTTCCCCGTTAAGCTGCAGCACCCCAGTCCATTGAAGTTCTTAAATTAGTGGATTATCAAGCGCAATCTTGTCCAGTGAGTGGAAATCAAATAACATGCAAGGCTAGGTTTTAAATTTGACTATCTGCATATAAGTCTGAATATCTGTCAACTTGCCTTTCTGAATTTTGAGAATGTGCTTCTTGATGATTATAGTGGTGATGCAACTTTAAGAAAGAATATAGACGTGTGGAGAAAGTGGACAACTAGCAACAGTCTACAGTTGCATGGGTAAGACTATTAATTATCTTCTATATTATGAGAAGAGCAGCTTGTGTCTTCTACATTTATTTCTTAAGGAATTGGTCTGTTTTATCGATCCAATGCATTATTGCTTTCTTTACAGTGACAAACAAGAACTAACTGTAATGGATTTCTGAGTTCCAGCTGCTGTAAATTAGAGTCTAGTTATAGAGAGCTAAAATGGGTGCAGAAGGGACAGGTTATGTCTGTCCATTTTAATGGAGTTCTTTTGAGGAGTTTACTGTTCTGGTGGATATGGGTGAGGCAGTGGAGGATTTCAGGATGACATTTGACATTGTCCCACGTAATTGACTGATTTGCAAGGTGTGAGTTAATGGGATAGACAGCAAATTATTAGGGTGGTGGTGTGTGGAAAGATGTCAGGGTGGAAACCAGTTATCTGTGGCGTTCCACACGGGTCAACATTGGGGCCACTGTTAATTTTTCTAACTGAGTTAAGTGTATAATGTGCAAGTATACTCACTGGTTCAGCAAAACTAGTCTCTCCTGTAAGCAGACCTTGCGTCCCCTATGATCTGGAGTGCACTATATATATTTACCAATATCTATTTAAATGATAGAACCGTTGCTCTTTATTTCAGCAACTTAAATATTGCACGTGACGCCATATAGTGGACTGAATAAGACTCCCATCAAAAAAGGCATTAGTGTCAAACTATTAGCTAGTTCACTTTATGTGCAATATATGAATGAACATTATACAGTTTCCACAGTGACAAATCAATTTTCCTACACATCAGTTATGAAACATGAAAACAAATTACAATCTCTAAATGAAGGCTTACTTCTCTAGCTAAACTATTCAAAGTAAAGCTAGCTCAGACTTTTAAAATACTAGCAACTTTCTTTTGCTGCCTGCTAAAACAGTTTGCCTTCTGTATGTGAGAGAGGGGGAGACTTCTATATCCCTTGCCTTAAGATTATGGTGTAGGCAATATATCGTTAATCTGTAATGGACATTCCACAAACATTGAAGACAAAAGAAAAAACTTGAATTTGTATAGCACTTTTCACATCCTCAGGATGTCCCAAAGTGCTTTACAGCCAATTAATTGCGTTTGAAGTGTTGTCACTGTTTAAGGTCCCACAGACACGTCCAGTTAATCTGTTTTTAAGAGGTGTTGGCTAGGGGAACAGGAGAACTCCCCTGCTCTTTGAATAGTGCCATAGGATCTTTTACGTCCACCAGAGCAGGCAGACAGGGGGTCGGTTTAACGTTTCATCATTCCTCAGTACTGCATGTCTGGCTAGAGCGAGGATTCAGCCAACGATTAGGAATGTGTCATTGCTTAATAATTCCTGTTCACTTTATTGTAGCCAGTTTTATAAAAGAACCAGTACTTGGTGTGCAAATGTACTTCTGGTGCAATCAAAATCAGTTTGTGTATGGTATTTAGGAAGTACACATTTATTATTTTTGAAATGATTGGCATAATTGTGAAAGTTTGTTACATCAGAAAAACTATCTTGTGTCCAGCCTGTCATCTTGTGGTTTGGGAGTCTCTGGCTTCTTTTTCCTGGAACATCTGGCCTTTGTTATAGAAGTCTTTATCTTGCCAAAATTAGCATGCTCCAATTTGTGTTATCTTATCATTTTATGTATTTGCCCTGAAAAAAAAATTCAAATTCTGATCTACTCAGGCATTTTGTGGAACAAAATTTTGGTCTCCTTTTTAACTTCCATATCTTCCAAGTTTACAGCAGAGAATTGCAATCCGTGGTGTGGAACAGTTGACAGTTGGAGGCAGAATGGTCTACTCTACTTGTTCTCTGAACCCCATTGAAAATGAAGCTGTAATAGCAGCCATTCTTGAGAAGAGTGAAGGTAAGCATGTCCAATGTTTAGGTTTAGTGTATTTTTGTTTGTTAAAATAAAATTGTGAAATAATGAGACCGTTATGGATTGGTCCATTTTCAGTGAAGCACAATGGTCCTTTAATATGTGATAGCACAAATGGTGTATGTGTAACCTGTATTAGTTGCATTGGAGCTTGACTTTAAAATGACTGTAATCAAAGTGGAACGCTTTAAGAGAATACCTACATGTAAAAACGTACTGTTACTCTAAAGTGCTGGAGACACATTTTAATTTTAATTTCACTTCTAGCTTGGTTTAGGAACTTCAAATTCTTACAAAAGCTGGCGTTTTTCATTGTTGGTTTGAGGTAGGGGAGGGGAAGAATTATGTGAGCCATATGTTAAACTAATTTATTTGAATTATCACTTCTTGGGGAGATGCTAGACTTTGCACTCAAATAAATTTAACTTAAGAATATTTAACGTGGATGTTTGAAGATGCTGATCCAAAGCTCCAAATTAGTTGACAATATGGTGATTTGTTGCAGGAACTCTTGAGTTAATTGACGTTTCGTCCGAGTTGCCAGGGTTGAAGCGGATGCCTGGTTTATCATCGTGGAAGGTAATTCTTTTGAGCTGAAACTCTTCCTTTCATCCTTCCTTCCCCTGTCCAAGATTCTCTAACACCATGTTTTTTTTCTTAACTGTAGAAACATTGCAACATCATCAATTTAAATCTTTCAACACCCAATTGAAAGTGAGCTCAATCAAAATTTGCCACCAAATGGAAGGGCTTGGGTTTGAATTCCTATCTTGGCTAACTTTTGTACATGCTTCTTCTTCTCTCTCCACTTCCCCTTCTGCAATACTGAGTTTACTGGTCTTGGCTAGCAGTGAAGTTTGGGGTGGGGGAAGAGATGAGACTCTAGATCCTTTTTTTTATTCTTAAACTGACAGCTGTGATATTCATAGAATCATACAGCACAGAAGGAGGCCATTCGGCCCATCGTGAATGTGCCGGCTCTTTGAAAGAACTATCCAATTAGTCCCACTCCCCTGTTCTTTCCCCATACCTCCTCAAATTTTTCCTTTTCAAATATATATCCAATTACCTTTTGAAAGTTATTATTGAATCTGCTTCTAACACCCTTTCAGGCAGTGCATTCCAGATCATCATATCTCACTGCATAAAGGAAATTGCTCCACATCTCCCCTCTGGTTCTTTTGCCAATTACCTTAAATCTGTGTCCTCTGGTTACCAACCCTCCTGCCAGTGGAAACAATTTCTCCATATTTACTCTATCAAAACCTGTCATAATTTTGAACACCTCTGTTAAATCTCCTCTTAACTTTCTCGGTTCTAAGGAAAACAATCCCAGCTTCTCTAGTCTCGCCACGTAACTGAAGTCCCTCATCCCTAGTACCATTCTCCTCTGTACCCTCTCCAAGGCCTTGATATCCTTCCTAAAGTGTGGTGCCCAGAATTGAATACAACACTCCAGCTGGGGCTTAACAATTGATTTATAAATGTTTAGCATAACATAATATTGAATTGGTGCACAAGTTGAATGAGTTGTCTTTTTCTTTGGTTGTATGATCATAAAATCTATTTACTGACAGGTAATGACAAGAGAAGGTCATTGGTATGCTGAGTGGTCAGAGGTGCCAGAAAACAAACACACCCAGATCCGCCCTACAATGTTCCCAACCAAAGACCCTGAAAAACTCAAAATAATGAATATGGAGAGATGGTTAGTTTTGATGGGTTCTTGTGATATTACTAATGTGTTATATACAATATTTAAACTTGAAGGAAAATGATTTTAAAAAAAATGATAATCAATTTAAATCACGGAGCCTCCTAAGTAGGAATGTATAGTTTATGTTTTATGAATTTCTTTCATTTAATTGAGCTTGAGAGCTTGCTAATCATAGACGTGGCCAAATCTGAATATGGCTGCAAGATTTTCTTTCATGTGAACCAATGATTATGCAACATCAAATTATACAGTGCGTCTTTTCAAATATTTATAATCCTACAAAAAACTGCTCCAAAAAGAGAGTGGATTCTGTTTTACAATCAAAATGGCAAGAAAGAGGGGCAAGGAACCAGAGGTTTTGATATTTTGGCAGAGCCAGAAGGCTATTTCTTACCCCCTTCTCAATTTTCAGTTTCCTTCAATTTGGCAATCCTGACCAAAACCCAAATTAAAGCTAATTTGCCAAAATATTTGTCCATGTCTATGATTAGCAAAAGCCTGAACCGATTATTACAAAATTTACAAAGGGTTTTCTTCCACTACGGCTTGTTAACCGTGTCAATTCTATACTGCATTTATTTTAAACCACTGTGGCAGCATATAGTGGTAATAAAAAAGGTACTTTATGAAAATATAATATTACTCTGAAATATGAGACAATATTAGCTCAACTTTTGTTAACTTTTAAATATTCACAAACATTTTTTGTATAATTTTTTATGCATGTAGCTTTGTTAATTTGTAAAATTGTCCTAGGTTCTAGTTTGCATGAACTGCAACCTTAATGGTAATATTTTGGCAAATTAGCTTTAATTTGGGTTTTGGTCAGTCTTGCATATTGAAGGAAACTGAAAATTGAGAAGGGGGTAAGAAATACCCTTCTGGCTTTGCTAAAATATCAAAACCTCTGGTTCCTTTCCCCTCTTTCTTACCATTTTGATTGTAAAACAGAATCCGCTCTCTTTTTGGAGCAGTTTGTTGTAGGATTATAAATATTTGAAAAGGTTCGCTGTATAATTTGATGTTGCATAATCATTGGCTCACATGAAAGAAAAACCTGCAGCCATATTCAGATTTGACTCTCATCTTATATGACTGTCCAATTTTTACAGCATTAGGATACTGCCTCATCATCAGAATACTGGAGGATTCTTTGTAGCTGTTTTGGAGAAAAAGGCTCCAATGCCATGGAACAAGCGAGAACCAAAGGTAAGGTGGTTTGCCTGTTAGTAACATTTGAAGTTTTTCTGTGCTTGAAATGATCCTATATTTTTCGCTTTTTATTCCCAGCTTTCACTGTTCCACTAACAAATTTTATGCATTATGCACTTAGAAACATAGAAACACAGAAAATAGGAGCAAGAGTAGGCCATTCGGCCCTTTGGGCCTGCTCCACCATTCAAAATGATCATGCTGATCGTCTAACTCAGTACCCTGTTCTCGCGTTTTCCCCATATCCCTTGATCCCTTCAGCATTAAGAAATATATCTATCTCCTTCTTGAATACATCTAACGACTTGGCCTCCACTGCCTTCTGTGGTAGAGAATTCCACAGGTTCACCACCCTCTGAGTGAAGAAATTTCTCCTCATCTCTGTTCTAAATGGCATACCCCGTATCCTGAGACTGTGACCCCTGGTTCTGGACTCCTCAGCCATCGGGAACATCCCCCCTGCATCTAGTCTGTCTAGTCCTGTTAGAATTTTATATGTTTCAATGAGATCACCTCTCATTCTTCTAAACTCTAGTGAATATAGGCCTAGTCGACCCAATCTCTCCTCATATGTCAGTCCTGCCATCCCAAGAATTAGTCTGGTAAACCTTTGTTGCACTCCCTCCATGGCAAGGACATCCTTCCTCAGATAAGGAGACAAAAACTGCACACAATACTCCAGATGTGGTCTTACCAAGGCCCTGTATAACTGCAGTAAGACATCCCTGTTCCTGTACTCAAATCCTCTTGCAATGAAGGCCAACATACCATTCGCCTTTCTAACTGCTTGCTGCACCTGAATGCTTGCTTTCAGCGACTGGTGTACAAGGACACCCAGGACTCGTTGCACCTCCCCTTTTCCCAATCTATCACCATTCAGATGATAATCTGTCTTTCTGTTTTTACAACAAGTGGATAACCTCACATTTATCCACGTTCTACTGCATCTGCCATGTTCTTGCCCACTCACCCAACTTGTCTAAATCACATTGGAGCCTCTTTGCATCCTCCTCACAGCTCACATTCCACCCCAGCTATGTGTCGTCTGCAAACTTGGAAATGTTACATTTAGTTCCCTCATCCAAATCATTGATATATATTGTGAATAGCTGGGGCCCAAGCACTGATCCCTGCAGTACCCCACTAGTCACTGCCTGCCACCCGGAAAAAGACCCGTTTATTCCTACTCTCTGTTTCCTGTTTGTCAACCAATTCTCAATCCATGCCAGTATATTCCCCCCAATCCCATGTGCTTTAATTTTGCACACGAACCTCTTGTGTGGGACCTTATCAAAAGCCTTCTGAAAATCTAAGTACACCACATCCACTGGTTCACCCCTATCTATCCTACCAGTTACCTCCTCAAAAAAAACTCCAGTAGATTTGTTAAGCATGATTTCCCTTTCATAAGCCCATGCTGAATTGATTGAGAAAGTAGGCAGGTGCCCTGCTCATAGTTGCCTATTGAATGGAGTGATTTGCAAGGAGTTGTGCAAGTGCTGTTTGGGCTAACTGTATTTATTTTCCTCCTCTTCCCTGCTTCCTGTAAGGAAGCGTCTTTGTCGTACACACCCCGCTGTGATCATTTAAACAACCTGTGCTGATACGATGTGATATGACATCACTAGGTTATCCTAAAATTGTTTTTGTTCTTTTCATTAAACTGCCTGTTTGGTGAATTTCAATTTATCCTTAAATGTTGTGCTTGGCAGAAGTATGTTTTTGTGTGGCAGGGGGGGGGGGGGGGGGGGGGAGATTAAAGGGTAAGATCTATGATTAATCTTTTCAACTATGTAGTGGCCTGTTTGAGAGCAATCTAATCCCATTTTATAACTAGGATTACTTCTTGTAACTGACATCTGTGTATTTGAATCTTTGAGCCAGTGAATCAGAGGGGAAATCCAACTCTCCTTTTCATTTACTGCTGAAACTGAGTAAATATTAAGCTTTATGTTTGATCCTAGAATTTAAAATAATATCAAGTATTCTACTGTATTCCACCTGAATCCATTAACTGGAAAGACTTGTCCAGTTGTTTTTGGCTTGAGTTGCAAGTGACAGGTTTTCTTTTTGGGGGGGAAAGAAGTGATCTGAGTGGATAAGCAATAGACCTGCTATTTAGCCTCTGGCAACATAGCTCCACAGCCGGCCACTAGGAGATGCGCAAAGGCAATTGAGAACTTCCTGGTCCTCAGCCAATCTGTGGTCAGTACTACACTGAATTGAGTACCTAATTGAAGTTGTCCATATGCATGATAGGTTTGTGGTTTTCAAAAAGACTGGACCCAGAGTTGATGAATGCAATCCACAAAATACTGGCAAAAAACTGTGGAACCTTCTCTGTTAAAAATGGAATTTGACTTTTTCCAGTCACCATAAACCACTGGCTCTGTAGAGAGTCTATTTGAAGGACTGGGTTGATGGGCCAGACAGCCTTTCATCTCCCCCCACATGTAATATTAAATCTTAATAAGCCAGATACAGATTTCTTTCAAACAATGGAATGTTATGTCTACAAAGTTGAAGGTATCAAGTCTTCAGAATAGCTGAAATCCATTCTTGTTTTCCTACTCTTTGAACAAAAAAGATTGCAAGAAGCCGCCCGTGGGTATAGAGAACCATCCTTTCAGAGTTAATTTAGTAACAATTTTAATGTTTATTTTTGTCAGTTGAGACATAAAACGGCAGCAGTTGATGCCCCTGTTGAAGGTGCTGAAGAGGAAGTTGCAGTAATGGATGAAACTAAAAAAACCGATGATGCCGAAGAATCATCAGCCAGTAAAGATGGTATCTGTTGGTAAGTTAGACAATGATATGTGGAGCTCACCGAGCATTTTGTTTCAATATCACTTGCCTCTTGTGTATAATAAGACTGCCCTAGTTCAGAAGTGGCAGTGTCTCAGTCTATCAAGGGCTTCTGCTCTTGATCCTCTGTGGTGAGCTACTTCTGGTTAGCCATGAAGCTGGGGGGAGGCAGAGGACTGGTGCTTCCATATAGTGAGAAAGGAAAATCTGGGGTGAGTTGTTTCTGGGCTGTTTTGCTGTACTTAGTGGCTGATTTCAGAGCATTGTTAGTGTAGGCATTGTGCACGTTGCCCATCTAAGTATAGTTTGAGTTCTGATGCAACGACACCCAAGAAACTGGAAGATGGGATTTTTTTTTACCTTTCCATTTCCCCTCCTCTTTCTCTTTCCCCCCCCCCCCCCCCCCCCCCCACTTCCTTCCCACCTCCAAATGCCATTTTCACTATAATTATCTGTTGGGTTTTTAACTTTCCTCGCTGACATTGGCCAGTAAAATAGGGTTTGAGAAAAGCAGTCGAGCCTGTTTAATATTTATGAAGTAAAAGTACTACTCTCATACGATTTGTAGCTCTTCCTCTCGGTACCTAGGTTTAAATGATCCATTAGCAAATTTTAAAAAACCTGTCTGGTTCTTCAAATATTTTTGAATGCTTGATGCCGTTTGAGTATCTCGCAATTTTTAATTGCTGCCATAGAAGAGGTGAAAAGTGATGGCATATCCCAAACCGAAAAGGATGAATTGGGATCTGAGTATCTTCTCTGCAATTTCTTGTAAATATTGCATCAAAGTAATTCTTGTGTGAGAACTCAATTTTTAAATTATCTTTTCTTTAGTCCACCGCCATCAAAGAAAATGAAACTATTTGGATTCAAAGAAGATCCGTTTGTGTTCCTAAGTGAAGATGATCCAATATTTCTACCAATTCAGTAAGCTTTCTTTGGCCGTGTCGGTCCTGTTTTGCTGTCTGAGTGGGAATGAAAAGATTTAGCACTGGCCAATGATCAAATTCTACTGTTTTGGGTCGGGCTGCATTTTCATGTCCATCTTGGTCACATTATAGTTGTACGTACTAATATTAACAGAGCCTAGCTTGTTTAACTTCAGTGCATAGGAACATTAGATCATGGCCGATCTGCACCTCAACTCCATTTTTCTGCCTTTGCTCCATATCCCTTGATACCCTTACCTAGCAAAAATCTACCTATTTCTGTCTTGACGGCTCCAATTGCCTTAGTGTCCACAGCCTTTTGGTGAGAGTGTTTTAAATTTCTACTACCCTTTTGAGTGAAAAAGTGCTTCCTGATTTCACTCCTGAGTGGCCTGGCTCTAATTTTAAGATTATGGACAGTAAGAGGCAAAGGTAAGCCTCAAGTAGGATGTATCGTTCCCAGCCATTTATCTGTAAGTCCTTGTATCCTAGTAAGTTCATATGCACCCTTTTGAAATACAAAGAGCACACGGAAGTCCTAAAACTAAATTAAAAAAAAAATTCTACCTTGTCTGTTCCAGTATAGTTATGTGCTTATACTTTGTGAATTTCATTGTGAAGTGTTATGACAACTAGCAGTGGCTTAAAATTAATGAAAAATGAATTTAATAAATGTAGCAATTTGGTAGATCCAAGGCTGAAAATCTTTATCAATATAATCTAAGAATATTCAGTGAGTGACAAGCTAATTAATCCAGAAGCATTGTAGCTTTCAGATCTGAGGAGTGCACAGAGTCCTCTAGCTACAATGTGTCACTGTATTTTCTTTCAAATGGAGTGTTAAGTGGAGTGCCACTTAAATTAATGAGTCATATAATACTATGACAGTGCCGCCTACATGTAGAAGGGTAGTGAGTTTGGGTTTAATGAGTAGGTAGGTAGTGAATAATGGGAGAAAGTGAATCTGACGGTGGGGTGAGCAGTTTGGATGGTAGGCATTGGGGGTAATGGATATTTGAGTATCAATTGGTAATAGAGGGAAGGGTATAGCTTGGAGATGAGAAGCAGTAGATATGTGGGGTGGCAATGAACAACAATAAGGTTGTTGGTATTGGAGGGGCTAGGGCAGTTCATGGAGGTAAAATGTAGGATGAGACTGCAGACCCAGAAACTGGATTCCAGGAATTAGGCCATATCTACTTACTTAATTAATTCCTGACTAGCCTGCTGATCCAAAGCCTTAAATTGTAGCAACCCGGCTCCCATGAAGCCCAATCTCGTTTGTTCGAGCAAAATTTGTTGATTTCATTTGAGGATGACCCCAAAAGTTCCATTAATTTTTTTAAAGCCCAAAAAAATTTAAAGGTACCTTCTATTTAATGGCAGGACAGTTGCTTGTGGATAGAGCTGGGATTTAGACTTTGAGGTGCAACAGTGTCATCTATGGAGGACTGAAAAGGTAAATTTATATAGGGAGTAATCTTAAAATTTGAGCGAGGCCTTTCAGGAGTGAAATCAATTAGCACTTGTTCACACACAGGGTAGTGGAAAGCTGGAACTATCTTCCCCCAAAAAGCTATGTATGCTGGGTGAATTTAAATTTTCAAGATTGAAATTGATAGGTTTTTGTTAGGTGAGGATATCAAGGGGTATGGAGCAACTGGAGTAGAAGTACAGATCGGCCATGATCTAATTAGGTGTGAGAACAGGAATTTTGCTCTACATGTATGTGTGTGTATAATGTATTTTTATGTGTAAGTTAAAATTCAGTACTTCAATCTATGGCTCTGTTGACCTTCAAGAACAACTTGTACTTCATTCTTACACTTTGTCTTACTACTGCCAAACTGAATTGTCTTGTAATAGCAAGTCATCTGCAATCCTTGTGTTACTGAGACTAATCTGTTCCTTGCTCTGTTGAACTAATTGCGTCTTTGTGCACTGCAAAGTAGTAGTCAGAGATGCAGTTGCGCTAATCCTTTTGTGCCGATGTATGCCAATTATGGCACAATTAATGTATCTTCTGTCAAAAGCTTAATAGTGTCTAGATTCCTCATTGGAACAGCTTTTGAATTACAGAATCTCTAGCATGCTGATTAAACTAGTGAAGGCTTTATGCTACACAGTATATAACTAATGAAACTGAGGAATAATTGAAACATTAAATGTACATATTGAACTTGCAAGAACATGTCTAATAAATCTAAGTATTTGAAACATACTTAACTATGCCAATTTTGCAGGATGTAATTTTCTAGTGGGCTTGCTTAGTTTGTCGATACTGGTGTCCTGTTATATTATCTGTTGTATGAGAAAAATATAACGGACAATTTTATCAAAATACTGAAACAATTTTTAATAGGAAATTTTATCAATTGGATCCATCTTTCCCAAAGTTGAATGTCCTCACTAGAACGCATGAGGGAAAGAAGCGTCACCTCTATATGGTTTCGAAGGAACTAAGGAATGTGCTTCTCCATAACAGTGAACGAATGAAGGTTGGTTTACAAAGTTTCCTATTGCATTTTTAAAAAATTATAGCTTGTACTGTAATGTTAGGCTTTGGGAGTCATCGAACATTCTCATTTGGCAAGGCCTCTTCCTAGCTTGTCATGCTTTTACAAAGATTGACCTGGTCTATGACCGACAGTCAGTCAGATCAATCTTCAGACTTAAGACTTTTGCTTTTTAAGACGTCTGCTTTTAAAGCCAATTTTAAGCCACTGAAAACCCTTTTTTATAAATATAAACTTTAAAAATTCAGCATTATAAAGTTAGAAATGAATTATAGATGGAATAAAGTCTAATAGTTTTTTTTAAATGAGGGGGAGAATAATATATGGCAAGCAGAATTGAAATGCTTTAATGTTACTGTAATTATATGGATAATACAAGAATAAAGCTATTTTAGAGTTATTTTATTCCTGTAATATTTTTTGCTCAACATCATGATGAGCTGAAAACTCAAGCAACCAGCTGGCCTAGGGAAGCTGTCATTTTCTGGCTAATGCCATGATCAAATACCACCTAATTATTCTGTGTGCAATTTGATCACGAATAAATTGTTATTTATATTTATACTTTGTATAGCTGTAGCAGAACTTCTACCCCCTTGTATTCTAGTCCTCTAGATATAAGGGCCAGCATTCCATTAGCCTTTTTGATTATTTTCTGTCCCTGTCCATGACATTTTAATGATCTATGTGCATGGACCCCTAAGTCTCTTTGGATCTCCACTGTTTTGAGCTTTTCACCATTTAGAAAGTACTCTGATCCATTCTTTTTAGGTCCAAAGTGGATGACCCCACACTTTGGACCTAAAAGTGTGGTCCAAACTTTTTTGGACAACCTCCTGCTCCAGGGTGTCATAGTTAACATTCTGACTGTCCTTCCAACAGTCGTTATCCTTATCCTCACAGGTAGCAAGTACATTGTACCTATAAGATAGGATCAGTTTCTGCGGATCCTCGTTCTCTATCTTTTTTTCCCTCTTTTCCCCCCCCCGGCGCCCCGAATCCATTCACCCCTACCGTTGATGGCAGAGCCTTCAGCTGAGTCTGCTCTCTGGGACTCACTCCCTAAACCTGTCCCCCTCCATTTCGCTTTTAAAAAATGTCATTAAAGCCCATCTCTTCAACCCTTCGCTTAATCTCTTATAATCTCTCTCGAGGTTCAACATCTTTTTTTTTGGTGTCTATTTGAAGTGCTTCTTCGCATTAAAGGTGCTGTATAATTGTTACTACAAACTGTTTTTAGATTTTTTAATTTGAGCATTTAACTTTTCCTGTTTAATATTTGGAGGTGCTATAATAAATCTGATGTATTCTCCTAGGTTATCAACACTGGAATTAAAGTTTTAAGTCGCAATAATGATGGGGAAGAGTTTGGCTGTGCCTTCAGATTAGCGCAAGAGGTAATATTAGCTTTGTCATATTTGAAGATTATCTGTGGTGTTAATACTGCTGTTTTTTTTAAAGGTTTTAATATGTAAATAACTTGCTTTTAACATTTTGAAAATGGACTTTGTAGTGCAAATTCTTGTTGCACAAATTAGATTTTTTTTTCCAAATAGAAAAATACTAAATGATTTTTAAGCTTGACTTCCTAAAAAAAAATGAAGAACACTTTGTCCTATAAATCAAGCATATTCAGATACACAATCTTATAATTCAATACTATCCATAATCAATTTGATACATGGAGTGTGCATTCCATTGAAAACCTATATAATCAGCTGTTATGGGAAATCTCACATTTTGCAATTTTGCCTGTAAGTGGCATTGTGATCGGAATTTTAATCTTGCCTGTAACATGACAGCAATTGTTTGTGAGGTTCCTGTAGGGTCCTCATCTATCTTTCCCCAAAAATCATTCAAAATACCTTATGGGGAAAAAAATTATCACTTTACTTTCTTAAACAAAATAAAAATTCAAAATTGCATATTTCATAATAACCTGATCAAATTTATCCACTGAATTGTCTTTTATGTTTTTTAATGCTTTCAAGTTCCTACTTAAAGGCCTCAGCCTCCGCCTCTTCCAAAAACCTGGGCTTCGACTAGATATTTTTGCCCAGAGTTGTAATGTTAGCTGAGTTTGGATTGTGCATAGACTCATAGAAAGTTATGGCACAGGAGGAGGCCATTCAGCCCATCGTATCCGTGCGGGCCAAAAAAGATTTATCCAGCTTAATCCCACTTTCCAGCACTTGGTCCATAGCCCTGTAGGTTACAGCACTTCAAGTACACATCCAAGTACTTTTTAAATGAGTGAAGTCTGATCATGTGCAGTGTATGCACTTTCCCAGGGTGCATCAGTACTAGAACTGCTGGAATATTTTTCTTCTAGCTTCTCGGTTACTTTTCAAAATTATTTGAAAAACTGGAGTATAAATTTCAAAAATTTTATTCAGGCAAAGTTCAAATTGGCATTTTTAAAATGTGCTGTGTTTTATGCATGTGAAAAAAGGACATTGCTGATTTATACACCTAGCTATTGTTTTGTATGGTATAAACGTCAGAGCGCATTAAGCGAAGAGAGAGACACAAATGTCCTCCCTCATCTTAATTTGAGTTCATTTTTCAAAAAATAAATTAGTTGATTTTTTTTTAAAGCAAAGTTCCCCCCTCTGTTACCATGATTGATACATAAGATTGACAGTTAGAAAACGTTCACAGAATTATAGAACGGTTGCAGCACAGAAGGAGGCCATTTGGCCCATCGAGTATGTGCCGGCTCTATGCAAGAGCAATCCAGCTAGTCCCACTCCCTGTTGTGGGAAAAAATCACCACTCGGAGTCAGACTTAAAGATTCAACATGCAGTTTATTGGACAAAGCTTTGGGAGAAGGACTGGACACTCCGTAGCACCGCAGCTCCCTTCTCAACTTTAAAATGGTTGTCATGCTTTTTTATACCTTTGAAATACAGATTTCAGTAGCTTTTACATCATAAATCTTGATTACACACATTAACCAATTAAGTCCGCACAGCAACAACGGACAGTTTATACATTAACCAATTAAGTCTGCATAGCAACAACAGACTGCTTACGCATTACCCAGTTAAGTCCGAAGAACTGTTATCACCTTAAGACAGCATGCCTTTGTTTTATGCAGTCTGGTGCTATAGTTTTTATCAGTTCGTTATGAAATGTCCATTGTATTCTCAGACTGCAAGCCAGTTCTGGAATGTACAAACTCAACACTTTTAACTGTCTTTCCCACAGTCATAGAATCCATTTTATTTAATAGTGTCCCTTTGTTAATAGAATCCATTTTGTTTTAATAGTGTCCATTTTATTAGTAGTCAAGCGTTATATTTAAGCCTTTAATTAAGGTTAGTCTAATCTACACAAAGCGCATTTCAATGTGGTTTTAGGGTAAATACCACTGTCATGTACCCATAAGTCACTTCATCGTTGCCTTTAATTCAACAGTCCAAAATCCACGCTAACACTCCCCCATCCCCATAGCTCTACAAATTTTTTTACTTTCAAGTACTTATCCAGTTCCCTTTTGAAGGCCATGATTGAATCTGCCTTCACCACCCCCTCAGGCAGTGCATTCCAGATCCTAACCACTCGCTGTTTTTTTTTAAAAAGTTTTTCACCTTAAATCTATGCCCTTTGGTTCTTGACCCTTCTGCCAATGGGAACAGTTTCTCTCTATCTACTTTGTCTAGACCCTTCCTGATTTTGAATACCTCTATCAAATCTCCTCACGACCTTCTCTGGTCCAAGGAGAACAACCCCAGCTTCTTCAGTCTATCCACTTAACTGAAGTCCCTCATCTCTGGAATCATTCTAGTAAATCTCTTCTGCACTCTCTAAGGCTTTCACATCTTTCTTGAAGTGCGGTGCCCAGAACTGGACACAATACTCCAGTTGTAGCCGAACCAGTGTTTTTATAAAGGTTCATCATGACTTCCATACTTTTGTACTCTATGCCTCTATTTATAAAGCCCAGGATCCTGTATGCTTTTTTAACCGCTTTCTCAACCTGCCCTGCCACCTTCAACGATTTGCATACATATATCCCCAGATCTCTCTGTTCCTGTACCCCTTTTAGAATTGTGCCCTCTAGTTTACATTGCTTCTACTTGTTCTTCCTAATGAAATGTATCACTTTGCATTTTTCTGCGTTCAATTTCATCTGCCATGTGTCCGCCCATGCCACCAGCCTGTCTAAATCCTCTTGAAGTCGATCACAATCCTCCTCACTGTTCACTACCCTTCCAAGTTTTGTGTCATCTGCAAATTTGGAAATTGTGCCCCATACATCCAAGTCATTAATATAGATTAAAAAAAAACTGATCCCTGGGGAACACAACTGTATGCCTCCCTTCAGTCCAAAACTCAAACGTTCACCACTACTCTCTGTTTCCTGTCACTCAGCCAATTCTGTATCCACATTGCTACTGCCCCCTTTATTCCATGGGCCGCAATCTTGATGACAAACCTATCATGCGGCACTTTTATCAAATGCCTTTTGAAATTCCATATACACCACATCAACTGCATTGCCCTCCTCTACCCTCTCTGTTACCTCATCAAAAAACTCAATCAGGTTAGTTAAACACGATTTGCCTTTAACAAATCCGTGATGGCTTTCCCTAATCAATCACACTCGTCCAAGTGACTGTTAATTCTGTCGCGTATTATTGTTTAAAAGTTTCCCCACCACCAAGGTTAAATGGACTGGCCTATAGTTGTTAGGTTTATCCTTACACCCTTTTTTGAATAAGGGTGTAACGTTTGCAGTTCTCCAGTCCTCTGGCACTACCCCTGTATCTAAGGATGTTTGGAAGATTATGGCCAGTACGCATCCCATCCGGACTGGGTGACTTATCTACTTTAAGTACAGCTAGCTTTTCTAGCACCTCTATCAATTTTTAGCCCATCCAGTATCTCAACTACATCTTTCTTTACTGAGATTGTGGCAGCACCTTCTTCCTTGGCAAAGACAGATGCAAAGTACTCATTTAGTACCTTGGCCATGCCCTCTGCCTCTATGAGTAGATCTCCTTTATGGCCCCTAATCGGTCCCACCCCTCCTCTTCCTAACCGTTTATTATTTCTATGCCTGTAGAAGACTTTTGGATTCCCTTTTATGTTGGCCACCAGTCTATTCTCATACTCTCTCTTTGCCCCTCTTATTTCCTTTTTCACTTCCCCTCTGAACTTTCTATATTCTGCCTGGTTCTCACTTGTGTTATCAACCTGACATCTGTCATACGCCCCTTTTTTCCGCTTCATCTTACTCACTATCTCTTTTGTCATCCAGGGAGCTCTGGCTTTAGTTGCCCTACCTTTCTCCCTCGTGGGAATGTACCTCGACTGTACCCGAACCATATCCTCTTTAAAGTTCAATTACAGTTTCGCCTGCCACTCTTTTTGATTCCAATTTACCCGGGCCAGATCTGTTCTCATCCCATTGAAATTGGCCCTCCTCCAATTGAGTATTTTTACTTTTAGAGTGGTCTGTGTCCTTTTCCAAAGCTATTCTAAACCTTATGATACTATGATCACAGCTCCCTAAATGCTCCCCCACTGACACTTGCTCCACTTGGCCCGCTTTATTCCCCAGAACCAAGTCCAGCAATGCCTCCTTCCTCAATGGGCCGGAAACGTACTGGTCAAGAAAGTTATCCTGAACACATTTCAAAAATTTCTCCCCCTCTTTGCCTCATTATTATTATTATCCCAGTCTATATTAGGATACTTGAAGTTCCCAGTTATCACTACTCTATATGGGTTTTGCACCTCTCTGTAATTTCCCTGCAAATTTGTTCCTCTATATCCTTCCCACTAGTTGGTGCCCTGTAGAATACACCCAGTAGTGTAATGGCACCTCTATATTGTTTCTTAACTTTAACCAAATAGTTTTGGTCCTTGACCCCTCCAGGACATCCTCTCTCTCCAGCACTGCAATATTCTCCTTAATCAATACTGCCACCATCCTCCCACCCCCCCCCCCCTTTCTTTCCTTCCCTATCATTCCTGAACACCTTGTATCCAGGAATATTTAGTACCCAATGCTGCCCTGTTTTGAGCCAGGTCTCCGTTATCGCCATGATATCGTATTCCCATGTGGTTATTTCCGCCTGCAGCTCACCAGCCTTGTTTAGCACGCTTTGTGCGTTTACACACATGCACTGCAATCCAGTCTTAGACTTTCTTGTACTCTCTCTTAGTCTGGTCCCATCTACTACCGTACTATTTCTTGTTCTAGTGCTATCTTTCTCTCCCGATCCTTTGTGCCCCTTGTTTCTCCTTTCCATTGCTACATCCTGGTGCCCATCTCCCTGCCAAAACAGCACTAGTGAACCTTCCCATGAGGACATTGGTCCCAGTTCCGTTGGGGTGCAACCCTTCCGGCCTGTACAGGTCCCACCTCTCCCACACCTGGTCCCACTGCCCCATGAATCTAAAGCCCTCCCTCCTGCACCATCTCTCCAGCCATGCATTCATCTGCTCTATCCTCCCTATTTCTATACTTGCTAGCGCATGGCACGGGGAGTAATTCAGAGATTACTACTTTGAGGTCCTGCTTGTTAATCTATTTCCTAACTCCTTAAAATCTGTCTGTAGGATCTCATCCCTCTATCTATGTCATTGGTACCGATATGGACCACGACCTCTGGCTGTTCACCCTCCCGCTCCAGAATGTTCTGCAGCCGCTCAGTGACATCCTTGATCCTGGCACCAGGGAGGGAACATACCATCTTGGAATCACATCTGCGGCTGCAGAAAAGCCTGTCTACTCCCCTAACTATGGAACCCCCTATCACTGTTGCTCTCCTTATCTTTCTCCTCTTTCCCCCCCCCCCCCCCCCTGTACAGCTGAGCCACCCATGGTGCTGTGGACTTGGCTCTGGCTGCACTCCCAGAGGAACCCTCTCCCTCCGCAGTATTCAGAACTGAATACTGGTTAGAGAGTGAGATGCCCTCAGGGGACTTCTGCACTAGTGTTCTAGTTAATGACACCTGCCAGACGTAGACAGTGAGTCAAGAGAGAGAGTATTTAGCTCCTAAATGGCCTAGCTCTAACTTTAAAACAATATCTCTTTCTTTGCTGGATTCCCCCAGCAGAGGAAATAATTTCTCTGTATCTACCCTATCTAATCACTTCATCAGTTTAAAGACCTTGATTAGATCACCCCACAATCTGCTGAAATCAAGGGAATACAAACCAAGTTTATGCAATCTGTCCTCGTAATTTAACCCTTAAAGTCCCGGTATCATTCTGGTGAATGTGCGCTGTACCCACCCTCCAAGGCCAATATATCTTTTCTGAGGTTTGGTGCCCAAAACTAAATGTAGTACTCCAGATGTGGTCTTGCTGGTTGAAAGTTGAAAGTTGAAAATTAGAATGTTAAGACTTCCTTACAACTCAGAGCGAGAGGAAGAGACGCATATACAGAGATACATGTCCAGGAACCAATCATAAAACATTAAATTCATTGTTTGCAAAGACCCCCTTTAAAAGTCACCAAATTAGCTCTGCCAAACATTGGAGCCCGCACCCAATGTTGTCAAGCCCAAGCCCTTGCCCTTCCCCTTCCCTCTTTGCTGACACTCTAGCAATCCACCAATGATCCAAACCTCACACTCTGACCACAGTTGTACCAAACTTCAGGTTTGCCTTCCACAGTTCTATCAACCTTAGATTTCCCCCTGTGCAATGATGCCAAATCAATATCTTTATAAGTGATCTGGAGCTCGGAGTCACAAGCATGGTGTCTAAATTTGCAAATGATACAAAGCTAATGAAGGTGGTGGTCTCTGAAGCTGAACAGGATAAACTACAGGAGGATTTGAATATACTTGGGTATTGGGCAGACAGGGATTAATAAAAATGGGATTTGACATAGTCACAAAATCAATGACCCTGATCTTATTCCCTACATGACATAAACATCTCTTGTTATAAAATAGCGAAATCGCTGACTCGCTGTGAGGAATGCCAAGGGACATGTGGTTCTCTTCAGTATCTGTGATTTAACCCTGAATACCATTTGCATTATCTGTCCATAATTTAGCACCTGCTTACAGTTTTGCACGATGGACTCAAACATAACAGGACCTGGGTTGAGACTGCCCAAATTCTTCTCACGTGGGGCCCTAACAACCAGCAAAGAAAGGAGACTTTGTGTAAGAAAGATTTGAACCCATCCTCGTGGGTACAAGGAGACTGTGCCAGAGAATCATCAATCATATTATGCCTGAGGAAAACTTTGTAGCTGCCACCTTGAATGTACCTATCTGGTTACGGTGGATGCAACCAGCCATTATCCCCTACTATTTCCCGAGTTTAACACTCGAGATAGCTGCTGATTTGCATTGTCTTGGTGTGATACCACTGTTGGGACTGCTGAAGAATTAACTTGTTAAGTGGCTCTGACTTGCACGTTCTTACTTTTCAAAAGAAGTTAAGTGTTGATGTAACCAGGTCAATCTTTCAAGCCTGCAGCATCAGTTGGTGGGGGGACAGGGCATTTTTTTGGAATTTACAACTAATTAGAGACAAATTGTAGATGCTCCAGACCTCATTACAGCCTTGGTCCAAACATGGACAAAAGAGCTGAATTCCAGAGGTGAGGTGAGAGTGACTGCCCTTGACATCAAGGCAGCATTTGACCGAGTGTGGCACCAAGGAGCCCTAGTAAAATTGAAGTCAATGGGAATCAGGGGGAAAACTCTGCAGTGGCTGGAGTCATACCTAGCACAAAGGAAGATGGTAGTGGTTGTTGGAGGCCAATCATCTCAGCCCCAGGGCATTGCTGCAGGAGTTCCTCAGGGCAGTGTCCTAGGCCCAACCATCTTCAGCTGCTTCACCAATGACCTTCCCTCCATCATAAGGTCAGAAATGGGGATGTTCGCTGATGATTGCACAGTGTTCAGTTCCATTCGCAACCCCTCAAATAATGCAGTCCGAGCCCGCATGCAGCAAGACCTGGACAACATCCAGGCTTGTACTGATAAGTGGCAAGTAACATTCGTGCCAGACAAGTGGCAGGCAATGACCATCTCCAACAAGAGAGAGTCTAACCACCTCCCCTTGACATTCAACGCCAAATTCCCCACCATCAACATCCTGGGGGTCACCATTGACTAGAAGCTGAACTGGACCAGCCATATAAATACTGTGGCTGCAAGAGCAGGTCAGAGGCTGGGTATTTTGCGGCGAGTGACTCACCTCCTGACTCCCCAAAGCCTTTCGACCATCTACAAGGCACAAGCCAGGAGTGTGATGGAATACTCTCCACTTGCCTGGATGAGTGCAGCTCCAACAACATTCAAGAAGCTCGACACCATCCAGGACAAAGCAGCCCGCTTGATTGGCACCCCATCCACCACCCTAAACATTCACTCCCTTCACCACTGGCGCACTGTGGCTGCAGTGTGTACCATCCACAGGATGCACTGCAGCAACTCGCCAAGGCTTCTTTGACAGCACCTCCCAAACCCGCAACCTCTACCACCTAGAAGGAAAAGAGCAGCAGGCACAAGGGAACAACACCACCTGCACGTTCCCCTCCATGTCTCACCATCCCGACTTGGAAATATATCGCCGTTCCTTCGTCGTCGCTGGGTCAAAATCCTGGAACTCCCTTCCTAACAGCACTGTGGGAGAACCTTCACCGCACGGACTGCAGCGGTTCAAGGCGGCGGCTCACCACCACCTTCTCAAGGGCAATTGGGGATGGGCAATAAGTGCTGGCCTTGCCAGCGACGCCCACATCCCATGAACAAATTTTAAAAAAAGATAATTTAGGCCCCACCTCAAGAATGTGTGTTGGAACCTTGGAGGCTTAGGAAATAAGTAAGACTGGATAAGCAGAAATTAGGTGTTTAAAACTGTAAGAATGTGGACCCTATGCTAAAATGGTACTAATACTGGATTTTTAGCATTCGGGGTCTGTGAGCTGGAATAATTTTTTGGAATTCTCTGGAACTGCTGCTACTCATTGCGGTAATTGTATTTAATTTTAACAAATCCATCCAAGACATGTGCTACTGGAGTTGTTTTACAGTATAGCACTACATGGGCAAACCAAATGTTGATGTAGAGCAGGTGCATTTAAATTGCAGCCCATGGGCTACTTACAACCTCCAAGCCCTGGCAGTGTGGTTCTCGAAGCCCAGACAGCTCAGTCCTATTTGTGCTTGCATTTCTTATTTCATCCTGTGTGAATTTTTTGGCCATCGAAGTTTAGAAAGGGCTTTTTGCAATGCTGTTGCCCCATTGGTGGATACGTCCTAAATCACCAAAATCTGTTGGCATCAGCAATTGATGTTTAAATTAATGGGAGCATGGATTTAAACTTTCTTTTATGGAGCTCTAAGGTTCCACTGAACACAGTATGTGGTCCACTGAGACACAAGTCTGGAACAACTCTGATATAGGAGAACCTGTGTTTGCAATGCTGAAAGAAAGATTCTGATTTTGTTGTGTGGGGTGAGAATTTCTTGTATTATGTTAGTAGTCGGGTATGACCAGTGTTGATGCATCTTGTGTAGATATGCCTGTTCTTCAAAATCAAATATAAGCAGCTAAAAGTAATTGTATGTTTCTTCAGGGCATTTATACTTTAAATCCATACATCAATGGAAGAATCATTAAGATTTCTGTTGAGGATGTTATGGTGCTGTTAACGCAAGAAAATCCATTCATTGGCAAACTTACAAGTGACCCACAGAAACAGGCCAAAAAGCTGAGTAAGTTACAATGTTTGGCACCTTTCTCCTTAAACGAGAGGACAGCTCTTTATTATGGCGGTAGGAATTAACTGTGTTTCTGTTTTTTTGTGTAGCATATTTTTACTGCTGTTGCACGTTAGTTTTTACATTGCTCACAGATATGGCATGTTAATTTAATCATTGCTTATTTTATGGAAATTGGGCTCCAGCTTACAATATTAAAAATAAAATTTAGATGCTTAGTGTGGAAAAAATGCCAGGTGTTTGATCATGAGCTCACTTATTGCATCATACAATTCCCAGTGTGTTTGCATCTGAAATTCCAGTCAGCTGTGGTGCTTTAACTTGCAGAATATGATTTAAAATCTGCAGGTACCATCAGCGTTCCCTTAAAGCAGCCCTTTTTTACTCTGCAGCAAACAATAAATAAGTGAAGCCGGCAAATTGGATGACTGAATTGCATGTATGCAAAACCTGCTGATGGCCATTTCACGTGTTTGCTGCCTACTGCTCATTTGACTTTCCCAGATCACACTAATCCTCAGAATATTGAATTTTACTTGACATATTCATATGAGAATTAGTGGAGCTATTTATTAAGTTGTGGCAGTCCAAACCGGTGTATTTATGTTTAGGTGCAATGTTTATAGATACTAAATTGCAAAGAAAATGTAACTTAATGAATATAATGCACAACAGTAAGTATAGCATTAAGGCATTTTTTCCACTTGTCTTCACTTTCCTGAATGCTGTGACTCATTCAGGTTGAGAGAAGGCCCTGTAACTGGGGAGGGGAAGAGCATGAATTGTGACTCGGGTGGATTGAGGGTGGTCTGTGACTTGAGATTGGTGGTCCCTGAAGTTGATATTCTGGTCTCTTGCAAAGTAGTGTTAGTATAGTATTTCACTTACACTGAAAAGCCACAGAAGTAATTTAATACAATAAGCAGCTGTGTCTTTTCATAGCACTAGAATTCTTGTTACTAAAAATATTTAACAGCCAGTGGATTATTCAATAGAAAATTGAGATGCTATCTTAAAATTACTCCAATTGAGTTTATGAATAATCAAATAATTATTCCCTTTATTTAAAAAAATGCAGATATGGGGAGCATTGTGCTGAAGTACGAACCTGATCCTTTGTAAGTTTCTCAATAAATTATTTGTTTATTTTCAAGGTCACTTTGAATGTTAAAGTTAGATTATGTATCTTTTTTAATTTTTTCAATTTTCTCCCCTCCTTTTACTGAAGGTGCTGACTCTTGCTGAGGTAGGGTTCCGTGAGCACCAGCAGCACCTCCAGTACCATGCGAAGTTGCCAGTCTTAATTAATGAGCATAGGCTATTCCTTGATGTTTAGCCACGTGCCTTTTCCCAGAGTTTTCCATCAATTAGAGAGATTTTTGTCACTCCACCATTGGTGGCCATACTTTCAACAGTCTAGACCCTAGGCTCTGGAATTGTCTTCCTAAACTTCCCAGCCTCTCTACCTCTCTCCTCCTTTTAAGACATCCTTAAAACTTACCTCTTCGACTAAGCTTTTAGTCACCTGTCCTAATATTTCCTTATGTGGCCTGTTGTCACATTTTGTTTGATGCTCCTGGGAAGTGCCTTGGCTCGTTTTACTACGTTAAATGTGCTTTGTTATTGCAAGTTATTGTTGACTTTAAGCCAACTGTAGCTTGGTAGCTGTTGCCCTAACTGAGCAGCTAACTCAGTACCTTCGAGGAATTGAACATGGGGTCTAGGGTCTGCATAACTTAGTGCTTTTTAAAAAAATTCATTCTTGGACATCTTTACTTTCTCTGAGGACATTGAGTCATTCTTATAGTATGGGACTGAGTCACATGTAGGTCAGACTAGGTAGGGGTGGCAGGTTCACTTCTCTGGAGGACGTTAGTGAACCAATTGGGTTCTTACAACAATCCAGCAGCTTTCTTCATCATTGTGCTAATCCACATTTTAAAAAAAAATCACAACCGGTCATTCTAACCACTAGACCACTGTAATGTACTGGATAGTTCCTTTATCCATGGGCCATCAGGGGATCTTGGATTAGTATTTTAGGGTTAAACCTCAGTGATTTTTTTTTATATAACTTATTCCAAAAAAAAATTATCTATTCTCTACAAATCAAATACTATACTTAATCTAGCAAGAAAAAGACTGATTGTCAAATTAACTTTCCCAACCTCTTCCTACATCCTATCCATTACCAACAATGCTTTCATCCATCTCTGAAATATTGCCTGCATGCACCTGACCATTGCTGAGATCCTTGTCAGTACATTTATCTCGAGGCTTGACTTCTCTGATGCTCTGTTCTCCTTGCTGATTTTTTTTTTCTCTCTCCTCCCCCCTGGAACTACACAAATTATACATTATCCAGATTTCTGTGGTCCGTGTGCGTACTGCACAGTGTTCCACAAGCTCCACTGGCAAACCTAATGGATTGGTTTATAAGATCCTCGTTCACGAGTTCAAATCCCTGCAGCGTCTTGTCCGACCTTACTGTGCGATCTCCTATATCCAACTGTCCTTGTATATAAACTTCCACACCTCTTACACTGGTTTACTTTCTGTTGTCCTTTCCACCACCACTGGCCATTCTTCCAGCCATTATGTTCCTGTTCTCTGGAAAAATCTCCCTAACGCCACTTTCCACTCTGCTTTCAAAAGTCCTTAAAACCTTTCTCTTTGACCATGCTTTTGCACCTTTCTCTAATCCTTGTTTCTTTTCTCTCTTTCCTCTTGCTTGGTGTCCACCTTTCTGTAAAAACATTCTTTGATGCTCTCTACATGAGGAGTGCTGTGTTCTTGTCCATTCAGTGTGGGAATTAACCTATTTTTAATCATCAAACTATCCTTGCTGTAGACATTTAGAACAAATCTTCAGTAATGAATTGTGGATGAAAAGTAGTGATTATAGTTATGGCTGCCTTATGGGCCAGTGGTCAATTGCTCCAACTCGGTCATGTGGAATAGTCCTAACTCCTTTCATAAACACTATTGCCGTTACATGTCTTTTTTGTGATTGACCATACTCTCATTTGTTGGTACTCCAATGATATATTCCGAAGGTATGTGTGGGATAAATAAATTCCATTAAAAGACTGGGGAAGATTGTCCTGAAGGCAGGTAATTTTTATCTTTTTCAGTTGTTACCTGAACTAACTAGGAATCTGTGTGCTGGTCTTAAATATAGCTTTCCCATGGTTAGAAATGGTGAGCTGTTTATTTGGGAAAAATCCTTTGAAATAAATAATTCTGGGTGATTTTTCTGCTCAACAGACAAAAAAAACGTAATGACTTAATTCTGATTGATTGATTTATTTATTTATTGCTCACTTCTCCCCCTTGCTCCCCCCCCCCCCCCCAATCCAATTGTATTTACAGAAACACCGAAGGTCCAAAGTGTCCTATTGTACTGTGTGGTTGGAGGGGAAAGAATTCAATTCGTGCCTTTGTCGCTAGGAACGAACGTTTCCATTACCTACGAATGTTGGGAGTAGAGGTTTTCAGAGACAAGAGTAAGGGTGAAGGATCAGACAGTGTGGCTGTAAATACTGAGAAAAATGAGGAACCAATGGAAGAAGGGGAATTGAATGTACAGAGAGAGGTTGAAAAGATGAATGAAGAATCTGAAGAAAAATCTGATCAGATCCTGGAGGCCACAGAAGAACCTGAACAACATCAAGAACCTGTACAGCATGCAAAGTTAGAAACTAATAATACAAAAAGAATGTCAGAATCTATCGATTCATGTTCAAGAATTGAAAGCTGTGATGATGCTGAAGTAGCATGTTCTGATGCAAATAAATCTAAGGTTTTGACTTAGAAAAAATGGCAACTGTGGACTGATATAGATTGCAACACAAGTGATCTTATGACTAACTGTTGGATATCAAGTGCTGCCAAACTGTTTCAGGAGGAAAATATAATTTACTTACAATTCACACTTCAACATTTCATTGTGAATGTACACAGATCTTTAGTAACTAGAAATATAGGCTTGAAAAATTACTTGATCTCACTATCAGAAAGCACGAATCAACCACTTTCTGATTTGAATATCATGATTACTTCATTCGCAAGTGATGATGATGCATTTCAACCCCATTCATATGATTAAGTTGTGTCTTTGCAAATAGTTTGACAAACCATTCTCATGGAGACAATAACCCTTTTAAAATGGGCATTTTTAAGTTTGTAACCTGTTTGGTGCCATTTTTGTTATGCAACTAATTGAGCTTTTTTTAAAAAGAACTTCTGTAAATCCCTTCTTTTGAAAGGTGATTTAAAGTTTTTACAGTTGAATTTATAAACCTGAAGTGCTAACTTTATTTTAAAGCATCCTGATAAGTTTTATGGTAATTTTCACCTTCAATGCTTAGACAGTAAACTGGCGGAGCTGATTGCCCACCCACTATAGAGCCTGCCTGGCTTTTCTGCCAGTTTACTGCCCAAGTGGTGAAGGTGATAATTACCCCTTAAATTCAGAAAAATTATTTACTTTGCAAAATCTGTGGATATACCAAAGGGAACTGTTCCACGTTTGTATTAAACATGGTTACAAATGTGAGGTCATCTGGTTTTCAATCAAGGTACCATATTTTGCCCAATAAAAAGGCACTGAATCTTGCAGTTTTGGCGTGTTGATTTTGTATCCCTTTTTTTGTATGTGCAAGGTTCCTGGTGAATATAAATCAGTTGAATGTTGCTGTGATGGAAACCTTGCCAATGTGTAGCAGTAATGGTTTTAAGGACTGCAATCCCAAGTTCCCTCTCAAAGAAGTCTATTAATTTTGTGCTTGAAACCCTGTCAGGTGGCTGCTGGAAATTCCCATTTACATCAAAATTGGACTAGTGTATCCACACTTGTTTACATCAGGCATCTGAACATGGAAGTGTGCTGGCTGGGTTGGGGTAATGAAGTATGGAAGAAAAGAGTAGACCAGGATGTTCAGAGTAGTCCAGGATGTTCAGAGGTCCAGTGTGGGGTGTTTGTGTTTGGGATGGGGGAGAAAGATAGAACTGTTGGATCCAAGTTAATGAGCAAAGTTGCTTTGATGAATTTCCTGTTTTATGATACAGTGGAGTGGGGTGAGAAATTCCTGGAATTTTCTTTTTGGTAGAATGTGATTGGGGACAAAATTAAATTTGTGGAAAAAGAATTTGTGTAATGATTAGAATCATAGAATCATAGAAGTTACAACATGGAAACAGGCCCTTCGGCCCAACATGTCCATGTCGCCCAGTTTATACCACTAAGCTAGTCCCAATTGCCTGCACTTGGCCCATATCCCTCTATACCCATCTTACCCATGTAACTGTCCAAATGCTTTTTAAAAGACAAAATTGTACCCGCCACTACTACTGCCTCTGGCAGCTCGTTCCAGACACTCACCACCCTTTGAGTGAAAAAATTGCCCCTCTGGACCCTTTTGTATCTCTCCCCTCTCACCTTAAATCTATGCCCCCTCATTATAGACTCCCCTACCTTTGGGAAAAGATTTTGACTATCTACCTTATATATGCCCCTCATTATTTAATAGACTTCTATAAGATCACCCCTAAACCTCCTACTCTCCAGGGAAAAAAGTCTCAGTCTATCCAACCTCTCCCTATAAGTCAAACCATCAAGTCCCGGTGGCATCCTAGTAAATCTTTTCTGCACTCTTTCTAGTTTAATAATATCCTTTCTATAATAGGGTGACCAGAACTGTACACAGTGAATAACTAAAGTAGCAAGTTAATTGAAGAAAGACAAACCTTAGCAACTCGAGGAAGAAAATTGACAAACTTGATGGCTGTAACATAGGTAACAATTATTGTTTTATAAAGATGTAAATAATTTTAGATGCGTTGTGTGTGATGCAAGACTGACACAACTTTTTTGAGCACAAGACTTCTTTGGGGAAGTACTCTGTTTTACATGCTCAAACACGTCTCAAATGACCCATGATTTAGTTGACTGTAATTTAAAAAAAAAATTAATATTTAAACAGGAAAACATTGAACAACCAGTAGTCAAGTTACGAAGAAATAAAAACATAAACTAATCTACATGTTAGTGTAGCTTAATAAATCAACAACATAATTGTGATTCTTTAATGAATAAATTGTTCAAATTGGACTGTTACAATACCATCTAGAGGTATATATATGCCAGTGCTGTAAAGCACAATAGCCTGGGTTTTGATTTTTTTCTTTACATACTAATACATCTCCTATGATGTTGCTGATGGGTCATTTGGGACCTAGACTATTTTTCAAGTTTACCATAGTCCTTTTGCAGCCTAAACAAAACAGTTTGACATTGCTTTAATATAGTAGATTTCTTTTAGGAATAAATCACATGACTGACTTTTATGGAAAAATGTTAACGCTGATACAGATTTGATATAGGTCCTCAGATATATTATCCTACCACTTACAAAAGCAAAATACTGCAGATGCTGGATCTCTGAAATTAAAACAGAAAATGCTGGAAAAGATCAGCAAGTGAGGCAGCATCCATGGAGAAAGAAAGAGTTAATGGCCCCGATATTAGGAGGGAGGCGGGTTGGCAGCGGGGGGTCGATTGGGTGCGTGGGTAACACACCCGGTGAAATTGGGGTGCTGCACACACAATCGCAGCTTAATTGAAGGTACTTACCTTGGCTTCCCGGTTTTCAGTCCTAGACCTGCGCACCCGCATCACAGGTTGTCAGCAGGAGGGACCCTATTTAAAGGGGCAGTCCTCCAATGCTCCTCCTGCAGCAAACAACCAATTTAGGAGCATGGAGCAGGCCAGAGGCAAGGCTGCTCCAAGGTTTTCTGACTCCTCACTCCGGGTGCTGCTCGATGGGGTGAGGAGTAGGAGGGAAATCTTTTTCTCATCGGATGGGAGGAAGTGCCCTCCCTCCACCACCAAGAAGGCCTGGCTGAAGGTGGCCGAGGAGGTCACCAGCAGTGGCAATGTGTCCAGAACTTGGGTGCAGTGCAGGAAGAGATTTAATGACCTAACCAGGTCAGCCAAAGTGAGTATACTTACGCATTCTCGCACACTCCGTCTTCCACATCACCTCCACCACCACACAACCCCTTCTGCACTGCCACCACAACGCTCTCTCATCACTCCTCACATCCACTCAACTATCATCCTCACCTTGCCTGAACTTACTCACCGTCCCAGTTCCCATTCGAACACTACCACGCAACCCAATCCTCATACAATCTCATGGCTATGTCTCACACACACCCTCCCATGCATCTCCCTCATGCTCATCCCCACCCACACCAATGCATGCAGCGGGTCACCATGCAACCATCACTCAATCATGCCTCTGCGTTTTGCCTTGATAGGGGAAGAGATGCCAGAATGCCCAGGAGAGGGCAAGGACCGGAAGGGGCCTGCCACACCAGGTGGCATTAACAGATGCGGAACAGCAGGCACTCGAGATAAGCCGCACACTGGAGTGCCTGTCCGTGGCGGATACCGAGACTGGGATTGCACAAGTGGCTGGTGACAGAAAGCTAACTCTCAGCACTCATGATAGCGAATGATCTTAGCATCACTTGGCATCTGCAGCACCTCAACATCTGTCCACATGCTTAATATTGCTTTCTGTTCTCTTGCAGGGCCATCTGCGACTGCCGTGACTGTGGAGGGCGATTCCTCAGAGGACCTGCCGGCCTCGGAGGGTCCATCGTCACATCTGAGCCATCCATCCACCAGCGCAGATATACACACCTCGGTGGGTCCCCATCCTCACTTAGTTGGGCTTGCACATGGTGAGTCACTACGCACATATGAGCACGAGCAGACCCTGGTGGCAGTGTCAGCCGTGGAGCGTCCACGTCTGTGGGAGCACTCTTCTCCAGGCTCTGCTCAGCTGGACACAGATGCTGAACCCTGGGGGCCAGCCGTGAAAAGGAGAGTCATCGAGGGGCAGCAGCACATTGGCGAGGTACTGGAACAGTTGCCACGAGCACTCTCCACAATCGCGCAGAGGATGGAGGACTCAAACTCTTGCACGAGTGGAATATCGTCACAGGGATGTGAAGGCATCTCTGAGATAGTGTCGCGAGTAGGTGCAGGAATGTCTGCGATGGTGGAAAGGCAAGCCTCCATCGAGCGTCAAGCAAGGCTCAACAACGAGTCCATTCAGGCCCTGACAACGGCCGTTCGGAGTCAGAGTGAGTAACATTCTGCCGCCTTAAACAGGCTGACAGATACCTTACAACTGGCCTGCTAAGGCTGCACACAAGTCCTCCAAACTGTCGTCCAACAGGGTGGAAGGAGTGATGTGGGCCTGGGCCAGGAGAGGGATGATGGTGAAAGGGGACATGGAAGTGGGGACGCCACTCAAAGCGCTCCCACATCTCACCCGTTGCCCCCCTCTCAACCAGTACCTGCAATGCTGCCCCCTGTCCAGGTGACCCACAGGTGCAGGTGGAGCAGTCTTTGGAGGGGCCCTCACGGGCACCGAAACCCAGAGGGCGTCCGCGCAAAGCATCTCATCGGTCAGGGCATGGACAATAGCAACCTGCCACTACCTCTGCTGAAGACACAGGGGTAGCACCACGTAGGGGTTCCCGTAAATGCAAGGCGAAGGTTTTGTGAGCACAAAGGGGATGCACAAGGATGTTTGACGATTTGTCATGTTTTTTATTTATATTTGTTTTCTTCCACATTCACAATAAATCTTATTATTATCACCACTACTGCCACGTCTTGCCCATTCTTGACTGGCTTGTGGAATAGGTCCCTTTCATGAGGTTCACCATGAACATGCACACTTGACGCCACCCATTGGGTCATTCTACAGTGGGTGTAGGTGTAGTTGCACCACTTTTGTGCAGGGGGCAGGGGAGGGGGCTGGTATGGCCGCTCCTCTGTCCAGGTGATGACGACTGGACTCTTCACACAGTCTGATGTTAGGAGAACCGTTCACATATCAGTGACTCCCTGGCCTCACGAGCAGCCAGGTGAGCCGCTGTTCTGCTCATGGGTTGTTCCTCCTCCTCGGCCTCCTCCTCCTCCTCAATATGGGTGGCAGATGTGGATGGGGCCTCCTCCAGTGACACCCCTCTCTGTTGTGCCATGTTGTGCAGGGCTCAACGGACAACTATGATGTGTCCCACTCTGCGTGGCGCGTATTGAAGCGCTCCCCTAGAATGATCAAGGCACCTGAAGCGCATCTTGAACAGCCTATAACCTGTTCAATTGTAGACCTGGTAGCGATGTGGCTGTCTTTATACCAACACTGTGGCTCAGTGGTGGGGTTCCTCAGAGGTGTCATAAGCCACATGTGCAGGCCACTTGTCCCCGAGGAGCCAGCCCTTGCGGGTGTTGGGTGAGTGGAAGAGGGGCGGGATGTTGGACTCCCTGAGGATGAAGGAATCATGGCAGCTGCCAGGGTATCTGGTGCACACGTGAAGGAATCTCTTGCGGTGGTCACAGATGAGCTGAGTGTTGATGGAGTGATAGCCCTTCCTGTTGATGAACAGTCCTGGCTCGTGTGGAGGTGCTCGTATTGCTATATGGGTGCAATCGATTACACCCTGCACCCGTGGGAAGCCAGCCACAGCGTGGAATCCAACTGCCCTCTCCAGATGGCTGAGGTCATCCATGGGGAAGTTGATATAGTGCGAGGCCCTGCAGAACAAGCCGTCGGTGACCTGCCTTATGCACTTTTGCGCAGACGACTGAGAGTCCCGGGTGGCACCCTGGAAGGATCCGGAGGCGAAGAAGTTGAGGGCAGCAGTGACTTTGACAGCGACAGGTAAGAAGATGCTGCTCAGTCCATCTGGGAGCAGCTCGGCATGAAGGAGGCTGCAGATGTCCACGACTACCTGGCGACTGAGTCTGAGCCTCCATATGCACTGCTCCTCAGAGAGGTCAAGGAAGCTGAGCCTCGGTCTGTAGACCCTGTGGTGAGGGTAGTGCCTTCTGCGACGCATCTCTCTCTGCGGTTGCCCTCCCTCCTGCTGTGTAGGTGGATGTGTCACAGCACTGTGTTGTGGAGCTCCACGTGTCAGAGGTGGACGGCATGGTCGGCGATGCTGTTCGTCCTCCGAGGAGGCCATGACTGCAGCTACGGCGGCCCCCATCCAGAAGATGTATGTTTGAGGGGGTCCGCAAGGTAGGTAAATGTGTCTGCACACCGGGCTTGAGGATCCAAGTTGGTGAATTTTAGTGTTAGGATGAGGGTGGTGGAGGCCAAACTTTGTCCAAAGTGACAGAGTGGCCTCCTGCAATGACTGAGGGTCTCTTTTCCCCCCCCACCCCCATCCCCCCCCCACCTGTCAAATGGACCGTTGCAGCTCCCACAGGCTGGTGGCTGCAACACGTCCGTTTCAACTGGGAATGTTTCCCCCAGTACGGGAAACAGTCTCAGTTGATTTGAAAATCCCACCCCTCTTAAAATATCATGTCAATCAGGTCTGAAAACGACCTGAAGTACCTACTTAATTAGTTTAAGTGGCACCCCGCCGGCAATTAAAGCTGGCGGGAGTCCCGCATGCGGGGGCTGCGCGCGCATGTAAGTGCCTCATAGGGGAACCCGGAAGTGGGCGGGTTAGAGCCGGGCTCCGGACCCGCCCCGAGAATCCACGATTTTTGGAGCCCCCCTGCCACAAACCCGCCGGCTCGGAGGTCCGAAAATCGAACCCAATGTTTCAGTTCTGACGAAAGGTCTTTGACCTGAAATGTTAACTCAGTTTCTTTCGCCACAAATGCTGCCTTACCTGTTGAGCTTTTCCAGCATTTTCTGTTTTTATTCTACCACTTATAAAGTTTGCTTAAGGTGCAAGTAATGTTCTTCCCTCCTGAAAACCTGTTCCCCTCTGTTATCTACATTACTGGTTGATCTATCATGGTATTGCACACAGTAGTCTAGATCAATTAGAATTTTTCAGGTCAAGCAGGTTTAGAGGGTGGATGATAATGGAACCAATGTGGGGAAAGCGGAGGGGGGGGGGGGCAGAGGAGGCAAAAAGGAGGGATGAGGGGAGAAAGACTGGGGAGGAGGATGGAGGCAGTTCTGAGGAAGGGGATTGAGGCAAAGAATATTGAGGAAGGAGAAATATAGCCAGCTCGAGGCAGCTTCTGTGGATGGGAAATTAACTCTGATTACATAAAAGAAGAAACTAAGTGGGGTAGGGGTGACCTTTAAGAGGGAACTGCAGATACTTTGGAATGGTAGGGGTGATGCAACTAGTGCTGAATGAATAGGAATTTGAGCCAGGGGGGAAGAATATAATCCATGACTTACTGCTTAGTGGAGGGGGTGATGGAGTCCATGATTCCTGCTTAGTGTGGTGGTGGGGAAAAGGGGCGGTGACAGAACTTGCTTATCAGGTCACGCCAGGCGATGACCATCTCCAACAAGAGAGAGTCTAACCACCTCCTCTTGACATTCAACAGCATTTTCATTGCTAAATCCCCCAACATCAACATCCTGGGGGTCACCATTAACCAGAAAGTTAACTGGACCAGCCATATAAATACTGTGGCTACAAGAGCAGGTCAGAGGCTGGGTATTCTGCGCCGAGTGACTCACCTCCTGACTCCCCAAAGCCTTTCCACCATCTACAAGGCACGAGTCAGGAGTGTGATGAAATACTCTCCACTTGCCTAGATGAGTGCAGCTCCAATAACATTCAAGAAGCTCAACACCATCTAGGACAAAGCAGCCCGCTTGATTGGCACCCCATCCACCACTGGCGCACTGTGGCTGCAGTGTCTACCATCTACAAGATGCACTGCAGCAACTTGCCAAGGCTTTTTCAACAGTACCTCCCAAACCTGCGACCTCTACCACCTGGAAGGACAAGGGCAGCAGGCGCATGGGAACACCACCACCTGCACGTTCCCCTCCAAGTCTCACACCATCCCGACTTGGAAATATATCGCCGTTCCTTTATCGCTGCTGGGTCAAAATCCTGGAACTCCCTTCCTAACAGAATTCTGGGAGAGCCTTCACCACACAGACTGCAGCGTTTCAAGAAGGCGGCTCACCACCACCTTCTCGAGGGCAATTAGGGATGGGCAATAAATGCTGGCTGTGCCAGCGATGCCCACATGCCATGAATGAATTAAAAAAAGATGGAGTGGAGGGAGCAGTTTTTGTTTCCCATTTTAGACAGACTATCATTTTGCTCAGATACTGGGACTTCCATTGCTGCTTCAGGGATTTTAGATACTAACTGGGAACATGAACTCACTTTCTTCCAGCCATTGTCCTCCAAGACTATTTGAGGGTGCTCCATTTATGTTTCTTCATTTTGGGGAAGTGGGTGTGTCCTGATGTATGCTGTTTGGAGAAAGGGAAGAGTCGGGCCACAAATGTGCAGCGTGTGGAAGGGGTCAAAATATTCACGGGGAGGAGGAAGGAGCTGAAATCTTGTTCGGTGGCAGGGGGATGGAATCTTACACGGTGAGTTGAGGGGCTAGGCTATAAATTGTCTATCTTTGTGTGTCTGAGATTGTATGTCTCCCTCTGCCCTACGAGTGAAAATTAAACATTAAATAGTTGTTCAAATTTGAAAATTTACCCGAATAAAACTCTTAAAATCCATTCTTCAGCTGCTTTTCAAATCATTTTTTAAAAATGAAAGAATTCAGCACAAGGACAATACCTGGATAGTTGCAGTGAGTGGATTGTCCTGATGCACACTCACACCAAGAACTATAGCATATACCCAGGCTGGAGCCTAATCTCTTTTTACTCTTTTCAACTTTGGTGGAATACCCCAAAATATACTACTGTCTTGGAACCATCATGCCTGTGGTGGTTTATATGATTATACAAGTTTAATCATTTTTATACATTTTTTTTAAAGCCAAACAAGCCAACAAATACCTGGATGGGGTATCCATGTTTCTCCAACCAGATTCATACTCCAATAATATTCTACCACACTTGGTTAAATGACATAGACTGTTTTTAACAGCAATTATTTTGACTTTACTTCTACTTTGGGCTAATCAGTTCAATATCCTTTTGTAGGGAGAAGTGCTTTTCAGTGTTGTGGTGATCCATTAATTTCTTTTTTTATTTGTTCATGGGATGTAGGCATCGTTGGTGAGGCCAGCATTTATTGCCCATCTGTAATTGCCCTTGAGAAGGTGGTGGTGAGCCGCCTTCTTGAACCGCTGCAGTCCGTGTGGTGAAGGTTCTCCCACAGTGCTGTTAGTTAGGGAGTTCCAGGATTTTGACCCAGCGACGATGAAGGAACAGCAATATATTTTCAAGTCGGGATGGTGTGTGACTTGGAGGGGAACGTGCAGGTGGTGTTGTTCCCATGTGCCTGCTGCTCTTGTCCTTCTAGGTGGTAGAGGTCACGGGTTTGGGAAGTGCTACCGAAGAAGCCTTGGCGAGTTGCTGCAGTTCATCCTGTGGATGGTACACACTGCAGCCACAGTGCGCCAGTGGTGAAGGGAGTGAATGTTTAGGGTGGTGGATGGGGTGCCAATCAAGCGGGCTGCTTTATCTTGGATGGTGTCGAGCTTCGTGAGTGTTGTTGGAGCTGCACTCATCCAGGCAAGTGGAGAGTATTCCATCACACTCCTGACTTGTGCCTTGTAGATGGTGGAAAGGTTTTGGGGAGTCAGGAGGTGAGTCACTCGCCGCGGAATACCCAGCCTCTGACCTGCTCTTGTAGCCACAGTATTTATATGGCTGGTCCAGTTAAGTTTCTGGTCAATGGTGACCCCCAGGATGTTGATGGTGGGGGATTCGGTGATGGTAATGCCGTTGAATGTCAAGGGGAGATGGTTAGACTCTCTCTTGTTGGAGAGGATCATTGCCTGGCACTTGTGTGGCGCGAATGTTACTTACCACTTATCAGCCTAAGCCTGGATGTTGTCCAGGTCTTGCTGCATGTGGGCTCAGATTGCTTCATTATCTGAGGGATTGTGAATGGAACTGAACACTGCAATCATCAGCGAACATCCCCATTTCTGACCTTATGATGGATTCCTTCTGACAATGGTGCAAATTCTGAGAATTATTGTAATTGACCACATCCAAGTAACACAAATTGCAGTAAAGCAGGAGCCTTTTAAAAGGGTTGAATAATTCTCCCTTTATTTGTAGCCTTTTAGCAGCCTTCTCTGTTACTCTGCTGTAATGTCAAGGTGAAAGCAGGTTTAGAATCATCTGATGTCTGCAGTGCATCTGATATCTCTAGTATGCTGCATCTGCCACAGGCAGTTATCTGATTGAATAAACACAAGGTCGCTCTCTACCCACAGCCTTATATAATGTGATGATGCTGCTTCAATCTACATCAATCTACAAAAATGTTAGACTTGTTCACTATGGGTTTAATGTTAAAAGGACAATGGATAATACAGCCAGAATTGGAAGACCCATTTCTACCTTAATAAAAGTGGCATCACAATTACTATGGTATAGTGACTTGTGGGGATGTACATCATGTGTCAAACAACAATGCAGGACTGTCTAGCACTGCTCCAAGGAAGTGCTTATCCAGGCTAATGTTTTAGCCAGAAATAAATTGAACTGAAGAAAGTAGAACTAGTGATATTTTTCATTCTGTCGTTATATAATACAGCCAAAGGTTGATATTTATTTTCATGGACCAAACATTTGCAATTACTTCACTTTATTTAGGGTCACTTAAAAAAAAATGTTGGTTGAGGGGAAATGATGGCCCACTTTTAATATCACAGTTGAGACAGATGGGTAGATTTCCAGTGAACTACTTAAGTACCTATGTATTCCCATAATGCATAACACCGATCAAGCATGAAGTATCAGTGCACGTTTCATTTAGCACATTGAATCTTGTTGGTTTAGTATCATCTTTTGCATACCAGTAATATCCAAACAGGCTGAATTGGATAATGAGTGATTTAAAGGTGTTTAGGTACAAAATTACAAATTGACAACATTTTCATAAACCAATAGAATTTCTGATCCAGACAGAGTCTTTCTTGACAATGCCATTGTGTATAAAAAAATGTTAAGGTGCCAACTAAAAGGTATAAACAACTGTCATTTTGTTTTCTCCTTTCTCATTAAATTTCTGTTCTCGTAAAGCCATTGACTTCCTGCCAGGACACGATTCCACAGGTGATAAATGGTCATCATGCAATTCAGTCACAACAGTGAGTGTCATCAGGCTATTTTGTCAAGTGGGGTGAGAGAGCCTTTGGCTTAGTGGTAGCATTCCTGCCTCTGAGTCAGATGTTTAAAACCTGCTCTCGATAGTCCTGGCGAGTGGAGACTGACTTTGAATTCTGGGTTGACATCCAGTGAGATACTTGCATTCGATGGGTGTTCACCACCGCCCCCCCCCCCCCCCCCCCCCCCGCCCCCTGCATTGTATGATTTGTAGGAGCCCATAAAACCCTCCTGCTGTATAGGACTAACTGCCCTATTGGCTGGTATAAAAATGGTTTTGACCATGGAAGGAGCGTTCATGTTGTGGCTGTTAACCAGCCTGAAAATTCTTCTATTACTTCACACTATTCTCCAAGGGAAGCCTGTGAAGATATCAAAAACAAACAAACCATGTGGGATGTTTCAGTTGAGTCGGATCCTGATGTGCACACAGAGATGTTTCCAGCAGGGGTCAGCAGATAGCAATCAGGAGCTCTGGTTGATTTTTATTCCCCTCGAACTCAGGGATGCCGAAGTCGGTTGTAGCCCTCCCCTCTACCATTCTCAGGCTGAGATCAACTAACTTCGTACAAACCGGGGCTCAAACCTACGATCCATATTTTCTTCTGGAAAAAAAGATGTTGATATGTACAAATGTCATGAGTAAGCTACTGTACTATTGGGTTCCAGGAAATATTGTGAAAATTGATCTGTCTGGCTCCAAGAAAAATTTGTGAATCTGTATAATCGGTAAGAAGACTTCTACAGTGACTGCTAGTGATTTTTTAGACTAGTTAAATTGAAGATTAATGTCAATCAAATGTTACAGGTGGGAGTTTGGAGAACCAGATTACTTCAAAGTGTGATTGGCATTGGTCTACACACTTACTTCCTGAACTTAGATTTACAAAAGAAAGTTATTTCCATCCCAAAAGCTCTCTCCATCTCTACCTCATTCCCACTGCTACTGAAACCCTCATCCTCCCAACTATTGAAGCCTCCCAAGATCCAAGCTTCACTCTACACAAATCCCAACTCATACAGAGCTCTGCCACCCCCATCCTACCCATCACTCATATCCTTGCTAAACTTCACTGGCTCCTTATCCCCTAACATAATAATTTCAAAATCCTTGTTTTCATCTGCAAATTCTTTCATGGCCTCACTCCACCCTACCTCTGCAACTTCCTTCAGGCCTATCTCCCAGCTTAGACCCTCGCTTTTCTGAGTCTGAATTATAGTGGCATTAGCCCCATTCCCCACACCATTGGTGACAAAGCCTTCATGCATCACAGCCCGGCATAAAATCTACTTCTTTGGTCTTGCCTCTGGCAGTTAGCTTGTGTACAAGCACAATCTTTTAATTAAATAAAAATGAATGCCCTGCAGGTATGAATCTAAAATTCATTTGCTTACCATGATACAAATGGTAGAATTCAATTTTCTTGGCATTTATTCCTGTTTTGATTTGAATAAGTGATAAGTTTTAAATATCGTAACCTGGTTGCAAACTTGGCCTTTTTCATTTTCTGTCCATAATATGTGGATAATTTTGGCTCATTTGTCAACATGGGCTGTGGTAGCATAGATGATATGGAAGTTAACTTTTAAAGTTGTTCTTTGTTTTATCAAAATTTACCTATATAGGACAGAAGCTAAAGTTTCTGAAATGTAGCAAAGTTTTTTTTAATACCCATTTACTGCCATAGTAAAGCAAGTGTGCTGCTGCATATCAGTGAATTTCAAAAGTGGTAGTTGAAATTAGAAACCACGTACAGGATATCCATCCTGGCACTGATGCTTATTCATTTATACTTCACTAAGCAAACTGAGAGTGAATTACTTCTGAGCTTGCTTTGGGTTTGGAGATCGGATTTACACTGGCCCTTCTAAAACACAGGGTATAATTGTAACCTAACCCGCTGGGCGGGAAACAGGTGGGTTTGGATAGAACTCTAGTTTTACATGGCGCCCAATTGACTTCAATGGAAAGTAAAATTGAGGGGGGGTGTAAAGCGGCCAGCCAACCCGAACCCACCTGTTTCCCGCCGGGCGGGTTAGGTTAAAATTACCCCCACGGTCTTACTTCTTCAGTTTCAAATCAGTCTGAAACCTGCTGACATTATTATGTTACAGTGTATGCATGTTGGTGTCAGGATGCTCAGAGTGCATGTGCATATGATAGTTTGTACAATTTGCCAAAGTACTTCACTCACTATGTCTAGGAGAGCCAACCATTGGAAATTTAACGAACAATCTTACCTGCCTTACTGACACATTTCCAGGCATACCCTCATTCTACTGCACACATTCTTGAACCAGAACTGCAGAAGACTGTGTTTATGCTGTAATTGGAATCTGTAGTTTGGGTGCAAAAATCCCAGCTGCTTGGGGTTTCACTTCAGCACAAGTGATCTCTGTGAAATCCACTCTGAAATTACTTGGTTAGTCTCTGTTTGCAAGACAAATCACACCGCAGCAAAGTGGAAACTGCTTTGCTGTGACACTAAAGCTGCCATGTAAATACACCCTAAACTATTCGGTGCCTATGCACGTAATAAATTGCTTTGGAGTACGTGCTTCTGAGATTCATTTTCCTTAATCTACAGCTGGGCTTTTGGATGAAAACATTTTCTTTAAAATTGCAGTTAGTAAAAATGTTCAAAACTGAGACAAAAGAAAGTTCTTGAGCCATAAAGGTGATTTTGCAGCAGTTGAATGCAAAGGTGTTAAGAGCAAAGCATTTAACCATTCATCACCCTTGCTGAGTACAATAGGTGCAGATTAGCTTATTAACACACAAAAAAATAAAGTGAAGGCAGTTTTAAACCCTCTGCCAAAATAATTCCGATGAAGGGTCTACTCCTGAACTATTCACCTGCCTTTTCTCTTCTCAGATGCTGACAGGTCTGCTGTGTATTTCTAGCATTTTTTGTTTTTTTTTATTTCTAGTATTTGCATTTTTTTCTTTTTATCTCTATGCTGAAATGTTTATTGATTTAAGTAAAAAAAAAAATCAAAAATTACTAATTGGCACATGCAGAATGCAGTTGGACTATTTGATGTGTTCTGTAAAAGATTCTAGTGCATCACAATCCAGATTAAAAACAAAATGTGATTATCTTTTTAATAAGAATAAAAGGAGTGTTTATATTTCTTAACCAGCTCAACAATGTTGAATGCTCCATGATAGTCTAATTTTCTTATGAATGTAAAAATTTAAATTGTTTGAAAACAAATGCTACTTAAGGTAATTAAACAGGAGTACAGTTGACTTTGTGCTATCTATTAGGATAGTTTGTATGTCCTTGTTGAATCCATGAACAGTGGAACACCTTCATGGCCTACACCTGCTCTATGCTTGTTGTGATTAATGATTGTGCTTCCATTGAATATGGGACCATTGGCCTTCAACTAACCTCCAGCTGTAGATTGGCTTCAGTCTGGCTAAGCTCCAGTAATGCTGACGCACTTAGGTCTTTCTGCCAATAATAAAATCAAGCCAATTTTAAAAAAAATCCTATTTGGCCAAACTCTGTAGTTACAGCTTTATTTCCAGATGATACCCAATATAGTATTATAGGTGCTTGAAGATGAGAAATGTTTCAAATGACTGAATGCTTTTCAAGTTCTAAAATTATGTTAGGAAAGCTGGTTGCTACAGCACTGTAGTGTTATATTCAGCTGGAGAGTCCTATTTTAAATTCCAGTCTTGATAGCCATTCTGATTCAAGTTTCTACATAGGAGATAGGTTTGCCAGTCTTGGATATGTTATCTGAGCTAGGAAGAGAAAACTGCCCCAACCCTGTCGCTCAGGCTTCTAGTGAGTTCAGCCATGGCATCAGATCAATATAATTGTGAAAGTACTTTACCTGCATTATCACAGCCTCCCAACCTTGGACAAGAATATGGATTACGAGGGTTAATGGCAGAGGGGAAATTTCTGAAAATCTTTTAATAAAAAATTAAATAACATCAGAAACTTACTATATAGTATCCTCGACCACTGAAGTAATCTTATCTGGTACTACCGTAGATAGGTAAGAGTGATAATCATCCTGCCTGTGTTACAGGCAAGCTCCTAAGAAGATAACCATTTGGGATTAGGTAATACAATGCAAGCTGACATAAAATGGATTCTATGGTAGACATCATCATTTATAAATATAAGGAATAGAGATGATGAAGAGGAAAATAAGCTATGATTTGCAAACTTATTGCTTTCATTTTTGTTAGGTAAAGTCACTCAGCTAATTTACAATCCTAATGGGTAGTTTTTGCAAGTTCAGAGGAGAGTATTGCATACTAAAGTGTATATAGAAACAAAATAATTCTCTATTCTAAAATAAAGGTCAAAGTAACTTAACAGTTTGATGAAATGTATAAACTAGGTTTTGAATTCAAATTTATAGGGTAAGGATAACCTATACACATGCCATAGAAATTGGACACTTGCACAGTTTCTATGCATTCCTAATATTGATTAAAAATTGCTCATTTGTTTCATTAAAAAGTATAAGATGTATACTGGATATGAAAGACATCATGTCCTTATTGTTGTTAAAACTATAAATGCACAATGACTATCCTTGAAAAAATTTGGTGGACTGAAGTATTTTAAGTACAAACTATAGCATTTAGTTTGAAAGAAATGGTAGATTATCCTTTCTAGGACATGATTTTTGAAATATTTATGAGCAAATAGAACTGATTCTATCTTAGTTACAGTTTTCTGGCTGATTCTGAAATTATCCTCCCTTGACAGAGTAGGATTAGTGTTTTATTTAATAATCCAAATGCTTTAATCCTGACTTTATAGGGAGCTACAAAGTAAAGGATGAAGGATTATTGACCAGTTATATCATTTTTAACATAAATTTGCAATAAAACCATAGTTTTAAAAAGTGTGTTTTGTTACAAAATATAAACATTTCAACATGAGTTGCAAATCAATATTTGTGACTGGATAAAATTAGTAGCTCAACTTGGAATGTGTGTGGGGGATTGGGGTTGACATTAGTTAATGTGAGGGTCACCACTGCTGACTCTAATGAGGATCGGCCCCATTACTGTCATGCTTTCAAGAATGTCTTACACAATCAAAATGTTGGCATCTCTTAACAAAACAGGGCAACAGTACCAGTGCTGGTGTTGTGCATTGTTACAGTAACTGTCGATACATAGGAATGAACATTATTCCAGATATGCTCAAGAAAATATAGTGATACATTACTTATATGTACCCTTTTCACTTCTACATGTGAACCGTGACCATCTAGAGCCTAAAAACATGCAGCAAGACCTTTAAAATAGTCATTACCGATTTTCACTGATTATATTCCCAGATATTTTGGGGGTAACGAATTGGTAAAAACTGAAATTTGCCATTGTTTTCTCACCAAAAGTCAGGAACGGACATGTGCACGCATCACGTCCGCAATGTTGGGATGCATGATGAAAAGCCTTGATAATGATTACAGCTATGCTATCAATCAAAATAGATTGCATACAGTGCTCGCAATCTACTGTTGATAGCACATTATGTAAAACTAAACTTAAGCATCCACTATTTCATATTGCAGCCAGACTTTAAAAATATTTGTGCTGCACGATCCTAAGGTGGTGACGTGTTACCTGTAGCATACGTTTTAACAATCAATATTTTGCAGTACACAGTCCATTCACAAACGCAATAAACGTATGTTACTGCTAAAAAAAAAACTGACAGTATTTTGTGGTCATGGAAAGTTACATTATTTTTGGAAATGCCATTGAGACCTGGAAAAGTAATGTCTGTGAACTGTGTAAATAATTGTGGATTGTCAATTAGCTTAACTGTGCCTTGTTAATCTCTCATTTTCTTGAGATTTAATCATATTCAAAACAAAAACTGATTTTTACAGATTTTCTCCAAATTTACACCATTCTCATTTTTCTGCCTGGTTTTTATTGCTAAAAATAAAAAAATGAAAAATACCCCAAAATACCTGGGATTTTAAATTGGAAATAAAAACTGACATTAAAAATCGTGAAACACAGCATGGCACACTGCAACCGAGTGCCCAGACTGCCACAATCCACACAGTAGTAAGTCAGTGTAAAATTAACGACAGTCATAGCACCTACCCCTTGATTCTTTGTCTTTTTTCATAATACATCCTTTAATTATCTCTGCATGCTTGATGGATATTCAAGCTGTTTTGACTGGACCAGGAATTTATTCATTTGTTAAGAATTTAACCCATCTGCTATTTCTTGCTCCTTCATAATCTTACTATTTATTCCTTTAATGACCTGTCTGGCTTCTAAGAGTCTCTTAGCACTGTTAAAGAAAAAGTTTCTTGTTGTTAACTGTACTTCACTTTTCTGTTGCCCATTTATGTTACTAATCCCCTTTAGATATTGTCATTTTTTTTTTGCTTGACTCACAGCCTTCTCTGTGAAATTGCTTGTACGATCACTCTCCCCTCTGGTTGTCCCTGGCGATTCATTTCACCTATGGGGTAGTGAAATCTCTGACATTATTATCAATACAATTCACTGCATCCTCTCTTGTTTAAACAGCTCATTTCATCACATAGAGCTGGCAGTTGCCAACTATTTTTATTGCCCTTGTTGCTAATTTCTACCTCTATTACTTCTGCCATCTCCATACAATGCTTGTGATTGCTATTCTATCAGTTCATACCAATAATACCATTCAGGCAGGGCTCTTGATTCGCTGCAGCCCTCTATCATTAACATATAGTCAGAAACTTCTCACAGAATTATATTGGCAGCCCACAGATAGATTTCAGACAGAGCTGTCAATGTTCGAAATTCGTAAGACTGAGGACACTAAATTGGGCCATACAGTCCCATTGTTTCGGTGCTACATGACCTCTCCAACATCCAAGATGGCGACTTGGCTGCGCACATACGTTTCCAGCGTGACGTGCGCCGGATGCCATCTTGGTATAGGAGTTAGTGCAGGCGCAGATAAGGAATGCTGGAAGCATGTAAAGTAGGGAGAAAATGGCTACAATCAATGTGCAACGCTGATTTAAAGTGGTAAACACCATTTTGGGACTTAACGCTCAACTCAACACACAGTCTTAACCCTGACCATCTGAACGTGTCTTAGAGTGCCTGGAGGACCCCCCACCAGCGCTATTTAAAGGGACCATGCAGGATTTACAGGTTAGTGGCTGGATTATTGCTTCTGGCTGCTGAGTCATTTGTAACTGGTTTTGAAGGTCTTTTGTACTTGAATACTAGGATGCGGGGACATAGCCTAACATTTAGAGCCAGGACGTGCAGGAGTGAAGTTAGGAAATGCTTCTACACATGGGTGGGAGAAGTTTGGAACTCTCTTCTGCAAAAGGCAGTTGATGCGAGCTCAATTGTGAATTCTAAATCTGAGATTGATAGATTTCTGTGAACCAAGGGTATTAAGGGATATAGGGTTAAGGCGGGTATATGGAGTAAGGTCACAGGTCCACCATGATCTCATTGAATGGCGGAACATGCTTGAAGGGCTAAATGACACTGCCACTTGCTGCCTCATGATATGCGTCACCTTCTCCTGCAAGAAAGTGGGACATGTGTCTGGCTGATGTGCCTGTCATGGTTGAATAACTGTCAGTGTGTGTGGCCTGTGAGTTGTGGGTGTGCGGCTTGCAATAGTGGTAATGTGTAAGGGTGAGAGGAAGCACCTGGCTGGAAGAGTTGAGTACTGATAGAAAGAGTTTGTTGGTATGTGTGTGATGGGGGTGTAGGAGACGCCACTTGACAGTTGACCTCACTCACCTTGACCACTTTTGTCAAAGCATTGAACTTCTTCCTGCACTGCATCCATGTTCATGATGCTGTGCACCTGGCATTTACTTCATTCCCCGCTGCCCCCCACTGCCTTTGGATATATGTCTGGAGGGCCTCTTGCACACCCCCTACCCCCGCGGATATAAGATGTCCCTCCTTCTGTCCACCTCTTGCACCAAGGTCTCTAGTGCATCAGCAGAGAACCTTGGTGCACACACTCTTGCAGGCCTGGTACCAACTCAGATTGGTGAGGTCTGTCGTGCAGATTGGAGGATGTGGGATTTAGTAGTGCGCAACCTTTATTCAATGTTTTAACATAAATCATCAGTATGTAAACATAGGGATGGGACCTGCATCTGTGTTTTACCTGTGCGATGTCTGATCTCCGTTCAGACTCCGTGCAGACAGTAGATTGTTATTTTCAGCAAATAACAGGTACCAGCTACCTTTAAGAGATTTCGAAGAAACATCCTCCCTTTAAGAGATTGGGCTCCCCCTGCTGGTGCAAAGTGCAAATTGCATTGATTCCACGTCCAAGGCCCGGAATGGAACACTGATTGCAGGTTAGTACTCAGGCCGACCGAAACTCGAGTCCTGCCTGTGCAGGGGTCATTGGTCATGGGGTAATAGCGCATCACGCTACCCGCGCCCAAAAACGGCCCTTATCCAATTTTTTCCCCCCAGTGTTTCTTAAGTTAGAGCTGGCCGGGCCAGGGAGTCAGGCTAGTGTGAGTTTACAGTAAATGGACTCCCATTTAAAGCTCCATGTTGCAAAAGAAAGTGAGCTGCATCTTTGTTGTTTTATATATCGAGGAGTGTAGGGAAATATATATTTTAATGCATTAATCTCTGTACTGTTCATTCATATATCATATGCAAATAAAGCCTGTGCCTCGAATTGGTAAGAATGTTTATCCAGTCTGCCATTTGCAGAGAGAAGAATTTACAAGTTGTGACATAATATATTCTGGAAGCCATTGTACAGAGTAAGGGTTCTTTCTTATGATAGTTGCACCATCTAGCTAATGTACAGGTAAAGGTGAACTCCAAATCATAGGGAATGTGAGGTCGGCCTATGGGACTGACCAGCAATATTGAACCTGAGAAAATATCTAATGTAATAACCCAAAAATGTGACACATATACACCGTTAATGTTTTCTTTGTTTTATTTACTGTTTTACCTTCCTTTAAATCCCAGGATTAATTTCTCCTCACTGTGTTCTTTAGGTTTGCCAATTTTTTCTCATCTCCTGGAAGCCCTGGCTCTTGCTGCAGTATAGTTCACAGCTCCTGGCAGCCCTCTGGTAACTCATGTAAGTGGCCATTCTTCATGTGTGAGCCAGGATGATGAATATCAGCATGGAGCCAGCAGTGGGAGAGGGAGAAGACAAAGCAATGTGTTATAACTGGAGTACTGGGGAAGAGAAATAAGGGATTGGAGGAAGCTGTAGGGTCAGGTGTTATGGAGTCTAATCAGTGGAAAAGAAGCAGGGATGAGGAAAGTTTGTGATGCGATGACTGGCCAGAGAGGCTGAAGAGGGAATGAAGGAGCTTCTGGGACTTTGTTATGGTGAAGCTGGAGAAAGAAGGTATAAAGGAGTCAGGGTGTTGGAGAAGGGGTTGAAAATGATGCAAAGCCTGGGAAAGGAATGAATGTGCGGCTTGAAGAGCAGGGGAGTTCTCCCCAGTGCTCTGGCCAATATTTATCCCTCAACCAACATCACTAAAAAAATCAGATTATCTGGTCATTATCTCATTGCTGTTTGTGGGACCTTGCTGTGCACAAATTGGCTGCCACATTTCCCACGTTAAAACAGTTCGAAAAACTACACTTCGAAAAAAGTACTTCATTGGCTGTAAAGCATTTTGAGACGTACTGAGGTTGTGAAAAGCACTATATAAATGCAAGTTCTTTCTTTCTTTTGAAAGGAAGTTAGAGCGTGGGAGAAAATGAACTTGGAGAATGAGTGACACCAAGGCTTGAGTGTGGCTTAAGCGTTTAGTGAACAGTCATAAGGGAAGTGGGGAGTGGGAGGTGAGTGGTTGTGAGGCCTACAAAAAAGCTGTGGATAGATGCAACTTGGAGGCTTATAAAGGCAGAGGAACCAGGAGAGGAGTGGCTGTGGGACTTTAGAAAGTGGGAGAAAACAAATTTAGAGGGTAAGTGACATCAAGGTCTGAGGGAAGCATAAGCAGGTTACTCAGCCCAGGCAGAAAGACCCACAATAGGCAACAAGTGTAATTTCTTCAAGTACACAGTGAGTTATTGTTTGATTTTTAAAGGTTGAAGGTTGGAACTTACTGTTAGGAGTTCCTTTGTCACAGCTGTTTACAAAACGTCAGGTCTGGGAGTTGTGGCTAGGAGGACCAGGCCTGGGAGCCAGTCAAATTGGGAAAAATGAGCCAATCAAAGGTAAATAAAATACATTTAGAGTTTCGAATAAATTTGGGGATAATTATAATAAATTTTACGGTGTGAATGAGAATTTTATAACAAGTGTGTGAATTTTAATGTATCAATCGATATATACAATCAAGTGGACACACTCTATCAATATATTGTTTACTCTTAACATATTCCTAACCAATTTATCCAGTTACTCATACAATGTTTTGTTTCCCCTACTGACTACAGATACCCTTTCAACAATTGCTTCTCTCAGCAACAAAGCAAGTTTGACTGTGCAGAGCGGGAGAATTGCATCAGCTGCAGACTTTTTGCTGCAGGTACAAAAAAAAAGCTGAGCATATGTATCTGACTGGTAATTTAATGCTGTCTAGCACATGAACTGAATCTGTGGGCAGGTGTAAGTATAAACCTCAGGGGATCACAGGCGGTTTCAGCCTGTTCTGATTTAAACTGAACGTAATGATCTCCATCAGGACCGCAGCTTGAACTGGGTTCATTAGAATGTTATTGCTTAGCTTCAGCACATTGTTTGATAAATTTAACGATATTTAAATTGTAGCCCGGTTGTCTCAAGATGTCCTATTGTGTGCTTAAAATAATTATATTCACCATGCAGAAAGTGCACGAACCTTGTGCAAATCTATTGGAGTTTTGTGTAGAATAATATGGCTGAAGAGCGAGTGTCACGATCAGTGCCCTTTTTAAAAATCAAATGGTTACAAATAATTATCACTTTCAGCATCCTTTTACTTCTTTCTGTCCTTTTGGGCTTTGTGTGAGAAATGTCACTGTTAGGTGAAAACAAAAGTGGGTGATCTATAGAGTTTGCCAGTAACTCAGGCTTCTCACTAGTCACTATAATATGCTTCTCCTTGCTGACTGCCAGTTCAACCCAAAAATCCAGACAAGTGTGTGTCCTTTCAGAGGTAGACACAAACTGTGTGACCCTTCCTACATGACGCAAAGTAGCACCCTCAGGCAGCCATATTCACTCCTTTCTCCCACAGTCAGAAAATATTGAAAACCTTATAACAAAGAAAGCATCAGTCAGATGATCACTGGTTGTTCGAAATCCCACTGGTCTTTTCTCCTCGGATGTTTTCCTTTTATCAGTGGTGTATTTCTGCAGAGGTTCTACCGTTCATCGACCGTAACTTCGGCGAGAGAGTCGTGAACAACCCGGATAAATGGTGTAAACAGTTGTGGCGGACGATTGAGCGAACCTCTATGGAATTTTGCCCCCATTGAGACTCCAGATGCAGTACGCATTTGCACATTGGAAGGGCAGGCTGGAGAGCTGGGCGCAGATTTTCAGGATTGGCAAACATCAGGCGGGCAGCGGGCGGAGCAATTGCCTGATGCTCCTCGACGAGAGGCATGAGCCATTTTAATTGTGCCTCTTTAGGTTGGAATCGGCGATCTGCAGGCGCTGAACCAGTACTCACGGGCAGCTCACCGATCGGGGATCGTGGGTGGGAAATACAGCTGCTCCTACGCAGAACTGAGTCAGCAGTTGAAAGGGAGAGGCAATCACAGGAGGCAGGGCCCGGAGGGACCGACAGCGAATGGGAAGATTTTTGTGGGACAAAGAGGTTCATTCATGTTTCTCCTGGACTCACCAAAACCTTTTTAAAAAAAAAACTTACCTTGGCCATTTTTCTGAGCATCCTCTAGCAGTCCCTTCAAGTTACTAGTTAGGCTACTCTACAGCAAGTGCTTTGACCTATTGGTACTTCAAAATTGCGTCAGGGTCCTATGTACATTATAGGATCCTGAGTTGAATATTGTAATGAAGCTCCTACCTGAAATAACGGGTGCCTGAGCTGAGAGGAGCCCAACTCAATTGGTGGTGGTGGATTGGAAGCAGAAATAAGGCGGTACTGTCCTGTTCCTGCAAGGTGGAAGCAGTCAAAATTAGCCTCCTGATCTCAGACCTTTGTCAAAGCTGGTCTACCGTTAATCATCAAAAGGCACAGAAGAGACAACTTGGGTTGACGCGCCCTAGAATTGTTTTCCTTCCTTCCTGCAGGATAATGCCTGGGTTCTGCTCAGCACATCCACTAAAGGAATTGTGGGTGTAAATCTCCATTCTGCCAATCCATGAAACATTGAGTTTGAGCCTAAATAAACTGCTTCTCAGCTCCGATAACTCATCTAATAATGAAGAAAAATAGAGAGGAACCTGCTTATGGTTGGGCCCTAAACCTATCTTCCTCGGACAAATATTCTCTCAATTCATCCAATTTGCAGGTGCAAGTAAAACAGACTCAAATCAACATTGGAGAATTGCATTGAATTGAATTACATGAAATGCAGTTACTTGAGGGGACCCTCCATTCCCATGGCAGCATAGCAGATTTATTTCCCAGTACTTACAAATGACGCTTCAGAAGCTGTAGCTTAAACATCAGGAGTCCAAGTTGGTATATGCATGCCTCAAATGGAGCAACTTCCCCTCCCTCACAACATAGCCAAATAGCCATTAACCACCATGGAGAATATTTGCACAATCCTGGAGTAGATTTCACAGCATTCCCTGTGTCTTAGCGTATTGGAAATGAAAATCAGGAGAGATATATAACAGGTGAATGATTCGATATCGCCCGCTTTACACTATCGGCCAAAGTCAAAATTACACCAGTGGCTCTGTGAGGGAATGCATGTTCCATTATGTGTCTGTTGAAGAACTGGAAGAAGCTTTCTAACATCTATGGTCCATGTAACAGGAATCGAGCCTAGTGTGCATCATTTAAGAACATAAAGACCATAAGTAATAGGAGTTGGAGTAGGCCATACGTCCCCTCAAGCCTGCTCCGCTATTCAATCAGATCAGGGCTGATCGTCAATCTCAACTCCACTTTCCTGCCCGATGCCCATATCCCTTGATTCCCCTAGAGTCCAAAAATCTATCCATCTCAGCCTTGAATATACTCAACGACTCAGCATCCACAGCCCTCTGGGATAGAGAATTCCAAAGATTCACGACCCTCTGAGTGAAGAAATTCCTCCTCATCGCAGCCTTAAATGACCAACCCCTTATTCTGCGACTTTGCTCTCTAGTTCTAGAAGGTACAAGAATTTGGATCGTTCATTCCATATAGGGATGGGCAATAAATGCTGGCCTTGCCAGTGATGCCCACATCCCATGAATGAATAAAAAAATACTGACTATCTATATAACCCCTGTTACATTCTGGAGGGTTTATGAGGAAACTGTTGACCTTCATATCTTTTGTACGTGCCCAAAATTCCAACCATGGGGGAAAGATTTCCTCTGTGTGCTATCTGTAACAAAATTGTAAGTCTGTTCATTATAAATGAGACACTGATTTTGTTACACATAACGCACAAAGGAAATCTTCCCCAATATTGGGTCTCAGCTATACGAAGAATCTTTTTGAAATCCATACTGTAAGCTGTAACAGGGATTATCAGAAAATTAAATGTACTGCTTCCTGAGTTCTTAGTGGAAATCCCTTTCACACCAATATGACCTGATTCTAACTGACCACCTTTTATGTGCCATTTGCCAGTGTATCACAATCACATGGCACCTCCATGATCATCCTGAATCCGGATGCTGTGGAAGAATTGCCCAGCCTGAGAGGTTAATTCGGCCTCAGACTATGTCAAGAATGATTTCTGCAGATGTGGACTCACTTGCTGAAGTCCAAAAGTAGCTTTCAGCCAATGAATTGCTTTTTTGAGGTGCAATATTGTTGTAATGTAGACAAATGTGGTAATCAATTTGCATACAGCAAGGTCCCACAAACAGCAAATGAGATAAATGACCAGTTAATCTGTTTTAGTGGTGTTGATTGAGGGAAGAATATTGGCCAGGATACCGGGAGAACTCCATGATCATCTTTGAATGTTGCCAATGGATCTTCTACACCCACCTAAACATGCAGATGGGCCCTCTCATCTCATCTGAAATACAGAACATCCAACAATGCAGCTCACCTCAATACTGCACTGAAGTATTGGACCTAGATTATATGCTCAAATCTTGCAGTGAACTCAGAAGGTTTAGTTATCTTTCTGGGGTGGGGGTGCACTACTTCACTTGCTCATGATACAGTATATACCTCATATATTTCATTCATACAGCTTGTTTTGTTTGGATGGATATTAAATAGTGCAACAATAGCCAGTAGCTGTAATAAGGCCAAATGTCCCTTTGTTCAATATTGTGTATATTATACTCCCCCTTTTTTATGTGGCAATGGGGATTTTGGGAGATTCTCAACAACTTACATTTCCGTAGTACAAAGTAAAAGCAAAAAAACCTGCAAATGCTAGAAATCGGAAAGAAAAATACAAAGTACACAACATCTGTAAAGAGAAAAGACAGGTTCTGACATTTCAGGCATGTATTCATGAGAATTGAAGATTAAAAGAACTGCAGGAGATTTTAGTATGATTGAGAAAAATAGAGAAAGTGGGAAGGAGAGTCAACAGAATGCCAATCATGGAGTGGCAGAGCTGGATTAAGAATTCTTGGGGGCCCCGGGCACTAAGAACATTCGGGAACCCCTCTATATCCCAGAACAACAAACATATAGTAAAATGCATGAAGAAATAGGCCCATAGAACGTTTGCTGAACTTACTTCAGTGCAGAATTGAGGTGAGCTGCATTGTCGGATGTTCTGTATTTCAGATGAGATGAGAGGGCCCATCTGCATGTTCAGGTGGGTGTAGAAGATCCATTGGCAATGTTCAAAGATGATCATGGTGTCCTGGCCAATATTCTTCCCTCAATCAACACCATGAAGACAGATTAGTGCAGAACTGAACTAATAATAAAGCAAATCATATTACAATATACTGTACTATTCTTAATTAAATTACTTAATGTTGTCACACACAATAAAATAACAGCTGACTGTAAATTCTATAAATTTGATATCCAGGTTCTGTTATATCACAGAAATTATCTACTATCAGCATCTAATTATAATTAAGGATACAAAACACCAAACCAGTGAATATTTCAATTGCAGTATTTTCTCAGTAAGAACAATCCAAGATATATCTGCTACATGCATCATCTCCTCAAAATAATTGAATTGGCCTGCTATCAGATACATATTTCAACACCTTAATTTAGCAGGGAAACATTTTTTGGAGGAAGGACAGGAAGGAAACAAATGTGTAGCGTTTATTCAACATTAGACTGGAATCCATCAAGCGACAGAAAATACTGTAATTACAATGAATATTTAAGTTTGAAGTAACTGCAGTACCAATATTTTAGCATATATATATTTGCAACCTTTTGTGAGTTTTCACGAGACTGGTGGTGGGAAGGGTTTGGTGCCAGAAGCTGTCGTGCCTCGTGTGAGAAGTGGGAGGCCACTGTGAGCAGGCGAAGAAAGTCCACAGGAATCGCAAACCACAGGCGCAACGTGCAAACAGCGAACTTTACTTCCCTATTTTCTCCAGCGTTTCTCACAGCAGTGCCTAGATGCTATGTTTGCGTCGGGCCTCTATGCACTGGCCCGTGCAAATGTCTGTCCTGTGGAGAGGGAGTTAATGGGCTGAATGATCTGCAAGGTGCCACAGAGATGTCAGGCAATATAAAAGATTATCAGTGAGGGGATGACAACACATAAAAAGGACCAACAAATGTGCAAATATTGGCCAGGTGAAAAACTTGGGAGAGACTCATGCAAACAAAAAGCTTAGAAAATGGAGAAAGAAAAAACAAGACTGAAAATGCAGCAGAGAGAGCCACAGTTGCATGAAGCTCAGGAGGACATTCAGCCCATAATGTCTATGCCAGCACTTTGCTAGAGCAATCTAAAACTAATCCCACTGCCTGTTCTCTCCTCATAGCCCTGTATCTTCCTCTACTCTTCCTTAAAAACTGTAATGGTCTCTGCCTCAACCCATTTCCTGTAACATAGCTTAACATGCTCTAACAAATTTTTGCATAAAGAAATTTCTCCTGACCTCTCCCCTCACTCTCTTAGTAACAATTTAAAATTGATAACCTCTCATTAATGATTCCCCAATCAAAGGAAATAGTATCTCCCTATCCACCCTATTAAAACAATTCATAATTTTTAAAATCTTATTAAATTTTCTCAGCCTTATCCGCTACAGTGGAAATGACTTGTTAAGTCAAGTGTCTCCTCATAACTTTAGATTTCATCTTTGGTATCATCCTAGTGAATCCATTCTGTACAGTCTCTGACTTTAATATCTTTACTATAATGGGTACCCAAAACTGCTCCTAATATTCTAACTGTCGCCTTACATTGCCATGTAAAAATTTATCATTACCTTTTTGATTTTGTTCTTCATGTTCCTTTTTATAGAACTCAAAATGTGCCTTTCTCTACCCGCACTTGCACTTTCAATGGATTCTGTATTTGAATCCCTAAGTCTCTCTGTTCCTCCAAATCCATCAACGTCTTTCCATTGATTGTATATTTCCATTCCTTGTTTTTCATCCCAAATGCATTATTTCACATTTCTCCATATTAAATCACATCTAACTCTTGTCTGCCCATTCTGCTAAACTGCCTGTTCTCCTAAAGTCTTTTACAGTCTTCCTCACTGTTTGCCAAACCCCGACGTTTGTGTCATTGGCAAGTTTCAATATTGTGCTCCATACACCAAGTCTAGAACATCTATATGAATACAGCACTAACCCCTGGAGTATACCACTTCCAACTTTTCTCCAATCCAAGTAACACTAATTATTCCAAACCCTTTGTTTCCAGTCCATCAACCAACTTTCAATCCATGCTGCCACATTTCCTCTCCTACCATATGCCTGAATTTTATAACAAGCCTCCTATGCGCTACCTCATCAAATGTCTTCTGAAAATCCATGTACATGACATCTACCGCATTCCCTTCATCTATACAGTTTGTCACTTCTTCCAAAAATGGTATTAAATTCATCAAAAAGGATTTACCTTTAGCAAATCCAGATTGGATGTCCCTGATTATACCACGCATTATGCTCACTAATTTGATTTCAAATTGAACATTTGCTCAAAATTGACATTAGACCAACTAATTTTCCCCCTCTCTCTCCCTCCCTACCGATCGCCTTCCCCCCCCCCACCTCTCCTCGGACCTATCAACAGGCCGCTGCCAGGGAGGAACCCAGCCAAGTTCATCCTCATGGAACTGGCGAGCTGCTTCTGGACACTCGATTGGTGTCTGCAGCAAGCCGATAATATGCTGATGAGGCCAACTTTCGGGTGAGCCTCAGGGGTAAAATGAATTTCCACCCTGTTGTTCCTCTCTGAACTCCTTTATAAAGGCAGACTATTTTATCCATGATATATAGACTGTACCTTGAAATGAAGAATGATGACTGCTGTATCTAAGCTCACTGATCGAACTTTTCATTATTTAACATTTGTTTCTATGTCATACTGCTACTTTGAAGTAGTATTTGAACCTAAACTCATTTTTTTCCCACCTGTTTATAATTTTCAAACATTCACATTTTACATGATTTTACTGCCTCTAAAATCAATTTTTTTTTAGAAAATGTTACAATATATAGTATGTTTAATTAAGTACATGTTGAGTACATATTGAGTGTTTAATCTGCTAGAAGTGCATTTCCACATTTTTTTTTTATTCGTTCACGGGATGCGGGCGTCGCTGGCGAGGCCAGCATTTATTGCCCATCCCTAATTGCCCTCGAGAAGGTGGTGGTGAGCCGCCTGAAGGTGGTGGTGAAGCACAATGGAAATTAAACAGCTGCTGTGATGCAGAAAGAAAATAGCCTAAAAACTATAAATAGACCCTGGATAATTCAAAATGAGTAGAATTATATTGATTTCTAATTTAATGTTTTTTTAATTCGTTGCTGTAATTAGTACAATAAAGTTTAGCTATCTGAAATGGTGCCAAAAAAGCAGACCTATTACTATCAAATACTGACATTGGTGATCTGTCACATGTCCTTTCACTTAATATTCAGAGCCGGAGCCAGAATCCTGGTCTGTGCATTAGTAAGCACCCTTTCCTTTTCATTCAGGCTTTTACTCTCATTGTTAAAAGAATAAATTCAAAATAAAATAGAAGAATAAATTGATTTTTCTCTAATAAAAAAATCTGAATATGCAATAATGTGCAACATGTTGATGGTTGCATGATCGTTTACATTTTCTTTCAAATAAGTTTTCATATAGATTAGAGTACAAATCCAAGTGAAGACAAATATAATGAAAATTACTAATGTGCTTTACACTTTATACACTTTCAAGCAGGAATCATTGGATAGTCTGATCACTTATTGCTGCCGAGATAGCAATTCTATTACAAATGGAAATGTCACTCCTAATCAGCCTCAAGATGCAGTGACCTGCATTTAAATCGGAAACAAAAGCAATGCACAACCTTAGTGTTATTGCCAGAGGATTGTCAATGTTAGGGTGAGTCTACTGCTACTTATGTCCATTCTTCTACTTTGGCAATCACCTAATCTAAGTGAACTGTTCATATTTTGCAGATATACACTCACTCACTATCCTGTACATGTTTATTTTTCTTTCTCCCTGCACATGCCACTCCCCATGTGAAAGAACAGAATTAATCCTTAAAACCACATGCTTCTGGCCCAAAGCATGTTTTTTTTAGAATCATAGAATCATAGAAAGGTTACAGCATGGAAGGAGGCCATTTGGCCCATCGAGACTGTACCATCTCTATGCAAGAGCAATCCAGCTTGTCCCATTTCCCCGCCCTATCCCTGTAGCCCTGCAATTTTTTTCTTTCAAGTACTTATCCAGTTCCCTTTTGAAGGCCACGATTGAATCTGCCTCCACCACCCCCTTGGGCTGAGCATTCCAGATCCTAACCACTTGCTGTGTAAAAAAGTTTTTCCTCATGTCACCTTTGGTTCTTTTGCCAATCACCTTAAATCTATGTCCTCTGGTTCTTGACCCTTCTGCCAATGGGAACAGTTTCTCTCTATCTGCTGGAGACCCTTCATGATTTTGAATATTTCTATCAAATCTCCTCGCAACCGTCTCTGTTCCAAGGAGAACAACCCCAGTTTCTCTAGTCTATCCATGTAACAAAAGCCTCTCATATCTGGAATCATTCCAGTAAACCTGTTCTGCACCCTCTCTCAGGCCTTCACATCTTTCCTAAAGTGAAGTGCCCAGAATTGGACACAATACTCCAGTTGCGGCCGAACCAGTGTTTTATAAAGGTTCATCATGACTTCCATACTTTTGTACTCTATGCCTCTATTTATAAAGCCCAGGATCCTGTATGCTTTTTTAACCGCTTTCTCAACCTGCCCTGCCTCCTTCAAAGATGAGTGCATGAATACCCCCAGATCTCCCTGTTCTTGTACCCCTTTTAGAATTGAACCCTCTAGTTTATATTGGCTCTCCTCGTTCTTCCTACCAAAATGTATCACTTCACATTTTTCTGCATTAAATTTCATCTGCCACGTGTCCGCCCATGCCACCAGCCTGTCTATATCCTCTTGAAGTCTATCACTATCCTCCTCACTGTTTACTACCCTTCCAAGTTTTGTGTCATCTGCAAATTTTGAAATTGTGTCCTGCACAACCAAGTCCAAGTCATTAGTAAATATCAAGAAAAGCAGTGGTCCCAGCCATGACCCCTGGGAAACACCACTGTACACCTCCCTCCAGTCCGATTACCAACCGTTCACCACTACTCTCTGTTTCCTGTCCCTTAGCCAATTCTGTATCCATGTTGCTACTGCCCCCTTTATTCCATGGGCTGCAATCTTGATGATAAGCCTACCATGTGGCACTTTATCAAACGCCTTTTGAAAGTCCATATACACCACATCCACTGCATTGCCCTCGTCTACCCTCTCTGTACCTCATCAAAAAACTCTATCAGGTTGGTTAAGCACGATTTGACTTTAACAAACCTGTACTGGCTTTTCCTAATCAATCTACACTCGTCCAAGTACTGTTAATTCTGTCCCGGATTATCGTTTCTAAAAGTTTTCCCAACACAGGTTAAACTGACTGGTCTATAGTTGCTGGGTTTATCCTTACACCCTTTTTTGAACAAGGGTGTAACATTTGCAATTCTCCAGTCCTCTGGCACCACCCCCGTATCCATGGACATTTGGAAGATTATGACCAGTACCTCCGCAATTTCCACCCTTACTTCCCTCAGCAACCTAGGATGCATCCCATCCGGACCAGGTGACTTATTTACTTTAAGTACAGCTAGCCTTTCTAATACTTCCTCTTTATCAAATTTTAGTCCATCCAGTATCTCAACGATATCTTCCTTTACTGAGACGCTGGCAGCATCTTCTTCCTTGATAAAGACAGATGCAAAGTACTCATTTAGTACCTCGGCCATCCCCTCTGCCTCCATGAGTAAATCTTCTTTATGGTCCTTAATTGGCCTTACTCCTCCTCTTACTACCCGTTTACTGTTTACATGCCTGTAGAAGATTTTTAGATTCCCTTTTATGTTGGCCGCCAGTCTATTTTCATACTCTCTCTTCATCCCTCTTATTTCCTTTTTCACTTCCCCTCTGAACTTTCAGCTTGGTTCTCAGTTGTGTTATCAACCTGACATCTGTCATACACCCCTTTTTTCTATTTCATCTTACTCACTATCTCTTTTGTCATCCAGGGAGCTCTGGCTTTAGTTGCCCTACCTTTCTGCCTTGTGGGAATGTGCCTATACTGTGCCCGAACCATCTCCTCTTTAAAGGCCTCCCACTGTTCAATTAGTTTTGCCTGCCAATCTTTGATTCCAATTTACCCTGGCCAGCTCTGTTCTCATCCCATTGAAATTGGCCCTCCTCTACTTGAGTATTTTTACTTTAGAGTGGTCTGTGTCCTTTTCCATAGCTATTCTAAATCTTGTGAGACAATGATTGTTGCTCCCTAAATGCTCCCCCACTGACACTTGCTCCACTTGGCCCGCCTCATTCCCTAGAAGCAAGTCCAGAATTGCCTCCTTCCTTGTTGGGCTGGAAACGTACTGGTTAAGAAAGTTATCCTGAACACACTTCAAAAATTCCTCCCCCTCTTTGCCCCTTATTATCAATATTATTGTTGTCCCAGTCTATATTAGGACAGTTGAAGTCCCCAGTTATCACTACTCTATGGCTTTTGCACCACTCTGTAATTTCCCTGCAAATTTGATCCTTCATATCCTTCCCACTAGTTGGTGGCCTATAGAATAGGCCACCAACTAGTGGGAAGGATATGAAGGATCAAATTTGATGGGCCGAAGGGCCTCTATCCATGCTGTATAACTCTAACTCTATGAATACACTCAGTAGTGTAATGGCACCTCTTTTATTTCTTAACTTTAACCAAATAGATTCTGTCCTTGACCACTCCAGGACATCCTCTCTCTTTAGCACTGCAATATTCTCCTTAATCAATACTGCCACCACCCCACTCCTTTCTTTCCTTCCCTATCTTTCCTGAACACCTTGTATCCAGGAATATTTAGTACCCAATCCTGCCCTTTTTTGAGCTAGGTCTCCATTATGGCCGCAACATCGTATTCCCTTGTGGATATTTGCGCCTGCAGCTCAGGCTCAACTTTAAATGTTGCAGGTAACAAATTGTTCAAGATCAGCAAAATTTAAAAATCACATTGGCCCAGAATGTCCTCAGTGCTGTTCCTGCTTCCCTGCTGTACCTTTGCCAGTTTCAATGGAATGAACATCGGGTGGGTTCTATAAAGGGCGGTGATCCACTCCACCAGATTACTGTTCATCTAGTGAAGACGAAAATCTACCCCAATGTATCTGCAATATATTAAAAATCTTGTGTCTGCATGCACATCTGGTCTATAAAACCTTACTTCCTGTTGTCATGTTTTTCTCATACTTTAGTGCCATCTTATTCCATAATAAATTCCTTTATCGACATTTATAACGCAAACTGCTTATGTAAATTTGCCACACTGTAATGATACCCTTCTGTCACTGGTGTTGCTGTAGCACCTCAGTTTCCTGTCTCACAGCTCTTGCATTGCACTCCAGCCAACTCTACTCTTTTTCCAAAACTGCAGTGAATTTTGTTGACTATACACAATAACATTAAATCAAATATTGTGTTAAAATAGGAACAGAGGTATGCCGTTGAAAAGGGGAGTCAATTACGTCAATGCACCCTGGTCCATTATCCCCCGGCCTCTTACTCTGCTTCACCTGAAGACTACACCTGGTTCTGACTATGTGCCAATTAGGAAGGCCTGGTGATACCAGAACACATGACTGCCTTACCAAGACCAACCCTTTTAAGTAACGACTTCCTAGATTGCATATAATGGGTAGATTTTCATATTCACCACATGAGGCGGTAGTCTAACAGGATGGATCTCAGGCTCTTTATAGAACATGCTTGATTTTCATTCCATTGAAATCACTGGAATTAAATTCAGCCGGGTTCCATAGAGAATGGGAAATCCGCCCCTCCAGATGACCACCCAGGTGGTGAACATAGGAACATAGGAACAGGAGTAGGCCATTCAGCCCCTCGTGCTTGCTCCGCCATTAGATAAGATCATGGCTGATCTGTGATCTAACTCCATATACCCGCCTTTGGCCCATATCCCTTAATACCTTTGGTTGCCAAGAAGCTATCTATCTCACATTTAAATTTAGCAATTGAGCTAGTATCAATTGACGTTTGTGGAAGAGAGTTCCAAACTTCTGCCACCCTTTGTGTGTAGTAATGTTTTCTAATCTCGCTCCTGAAAGGCCTGGCTCTAATTTTTAGACTGTGCCCCCTCCTCCTAGAATCCCCAACCAGCGGAAATAGTTTCTCTCTATCCACCCTATCTGTTCCCCTTAATATCTTATGAACTTCGATCAGATCACCCCTTAACCTTATCATTCTAGTAAACCTACGCTGCACTCCCTCCAAGGCCAATATGTCCTTCCAAAGGTGCGGTGCCCAGAACTGCTCACAGTACTCCAGGTGCGGTCTAACCAGGGTTTTGTATAGCTGCATCATAACTTCTGCCCCCTTGTACTCTCATCCTCTTGATATAAAGGCCAGCATTCCATTAACCTTATTGATTATTTTCTGCACCTGTTCATGACACTTCAATGATCTATGTACCTGAACCCCAAGGTCCCTTTGGACGTCCACTGTTTTTAACTTTTTACCATTTAGAAAGTACCCTGTTCTATCCTTTTATGATCCAAAGTGGATGACCTCACATTTGTCTACATTGAATGCCATTTGCCACAGTTTTGCCCATTCACCTAATCTATCAATATCGCTTTGTAATTTTATGTTTTCATCTACACTGCTTACAATGCCACCAATCTTTGTGTTATCGGCAAACTTAGATATGAAACTTTCTATGCCTTCATCTAAGTCGTTAATAAATATTGTGAATATTTGAGGCCCCAAGACAGATCCCTGCGGGACTCCACAAGTCACATCCTGCCAATGTGAGTACTTACCCATTATCCCTTCTCTCTATCGCCTTTCGCTCAGCCAACTTCCTAACCAAGTCCGTACTTTTCCCTCGATTCTATGGGCTTTTATCTTTGCTAACAGTCTCTTATGTGGGACCTTATCAAATGCCTTCTGGAAGTCCATATAAATAACATCCATTGACACTCCCCTGGCCACTACTTTAGTCACCTCTTCAAAAAATTCAATCAGGTTTGTCAGGCACGACCTACCTTTCACAAATCCATGCTGGCTCTCTCTGATTAACTGAAAATTCTCGAGGTGTTCATTCACCCTATCCTTAATTATAGACTCCAGCATTTTCCTCACAACAGATGTTAGGCTAACTGGTCTATAATTCCCTGGTTTCCCTCTCTCTCCTTTCTTAAAAAGCGGGGTGACATGTGCAATTTTCCAATCTAGAGGGACAGTTCCTGAATCTAGAGAACTTTGAAAGATTATAGTTAGGGCATCTGCAGTGTGCTCACCTACTTCCTTTAAAACCCTGGGATGGAAACCATCTGGTCCCGGGGATGTGTCACTCTTTAGTGGCATTATTTTCTTCAATTACTGTTGCTTTACTTATGTTAATTTTATTGAGTCCCTGTCCCCGATTCAATATTAGTTTTCTTGGGATTTCCGGCATGCTTTCCTCTTTTTCTACTGTAAATACTGACGCAAAGTAATTGTTCAACATGTCTGCCATTTCCCCATTGTCAATGACAATATCCCCACTTTCAGTTTTTAAGGGGCCAACACTGCTCCTGACCACCCTCTTTTTCCTAATATAACTATAAAAGTTCTTCGTATTGGTTTTGATATCCCTTGGAAGTTTCTTTTCATTCTCTCTTACTATCTGTTTTGTGACCCTTTGTTGATCTTTGTATCTTTCCCATTCGCCAGGATCTGTGCCATTTTTTGCCTTTTTGTATGCCCTTTCCTTATGTCTTATACTGTCCCTTCCCTCTTTAGTTGTCCATGGCTATTTTTTTTCGCAAGTAGACTTCTTGCCCCTCAGGGGTATAAACCGATTCTGTATCTCGTTAAATGTTTCTTTAAACAGTTCCCACTGATCATCAGTCATTTTACCCATTAACAGATTTGCCCAGTTTACTGTGGACAGTCTCTGTCTCATCCCATTGAAGTCGGCCTTGCCCAAGTCTAGAATCTTAGTAGCTGATTCACTTTTTTCCCTTTCAAACACTACATTGAACTCAATCATGTTATGATTGCTATTGGATAGATGTTCGCGTACAGTTAAGCCGTTAACTAAATCTGGTTCATTACTCATTAGTAAATCTAGTATGGCTTACCTCCTTGTTGCCTCTAGGACATACTGCTGTAGAAAACTATCCCGGACACACTCAAGAAATTCACTACCTTTCTGACAGTTGCTAGTCTGCTTTTCCCAATCTATGTGAAGGTTAAAGTCCCCCATTAAGACCACTATGCCTTTCTTACACGCTTGTCTAATCTCTGCATTTATACAATCTAGCACTTCAGAGCTGCTGCCAGGTGTCCTATACACAATTCCCACTATAGTCTTAGATCCTTTCCTGCTTACCTCTCGTTATATCCCCCTTTATCATTGAAGTGATTTAATCTCTAATCATTAAGGCTGCTCCTCCCCCTCTTCCATTTTCCCTATCTCTCCTGTAGACCTTATAACCTGGTATGTTTAGTTCCCAATCCTGACCATCCTGCAGCCATGTCTCAGTAATAGCTTTCATTTCATACCCTCCAATTTGAATTTGAACCTGTAGTTCATTTAATTTATTCCTTATACTCCGTGCATTTGTATATAGAACTCTTAGTTGGGCCACACACCCTAGTCTGACCTTCAGCTTTGATGCTGGGTTAATCACCTTACACCTTCTAGTTTTCACTATATCTGTATTGCCTAAAGTACACTTTCTGCTGCTCTATGCTTTTCCCTTTCACTTGTTCTTGAACAACTGTTTGTACTATTAATATTGTAAATTTACCCTGGGTCTTCCCCTCTCTTGCTGCTCTCAACTTTACTCCCTTCTGACTCCCCGCTCAGGTTCCCATCCCCCTGCCACTCTAGTTTAAACCTTCCCCAACAGCACTAGCAAACACACCCGCGAGGACATTGGTCCCGGTCCTGCTCGGATGTAACCCATCTCGCTTGTACAGGTCCCACCTTCCCCAGAACCAGTCCCAATGTCCCAGGAATCTAAATCCCTCCCTCCTACACCTACGCATTCATCCGATCTATTCTCCTGTTCCTATACTTACTAGCACGTGGCACTGGTAGTAATCCTGAGATCACTACCTTTGAAGTCCTGCTTTTTAATTTATCTCCTAACTCCTTAAATTCACCTTGCAGGACCCCATCTCTTTTTTTACCTATGTCGTTGGTACCGATATGGACCACGACTACTGGCTGTTCACCCTCTCCCTCCAGAATGCCCTGCAGCCGCCCCGTGACATCCTTGACCCTAGCACCAGGGAGGCAACATACCATCCTGGAGTCACGTTTGCGGCCGCAGAAATGCCTATCTGTTCCCCTTACAATTGAAATCCCCTATCACTATAGCTCTGCCACTCTTCTTCCTTCCCTCCTGTGCAGCAGAGCCACCCGTGGTGCCACGAACTTAGCTCTTGCTGCTTTCCCCTCATAAGCCATCTCCCCAAACAGTATCCAAAGCGGTATATCTGTTTGAGAGGGACATGGCCCCAGGGGACTCTTGCTCTACCCGCCTAGTCCTTTTACTCTGCCTGGTGGTCACCCATTTCCTTTCTGCCCGCGTAATCTTTACCTGCGGTGTGACCACCTCACTGAACGTGCTATCCACGATAGTCTCAGCATCACGGATGCTCTACAGTGAATCCACCTGCAGCTCCAGCTCCGAAATACGGTTTGCCAGTAGCTGCAGCTGGACACACTTCCTGCACACATGGTCGCCAGGGACACAATAGCGTCCATGACTTCCCACATAGTGCAGGAGAAGCATATCATGGGCGCGAGCTCTGCTGCCATGACTTGCCTTAGACTCTCAGATTCTCCTCCGGCTCTAGGTCTCTCCTTTTATACTGTGCTCACCTCTCGGACTCTCCTGCCTCACCTGTGACGTTGCACAGTAGTTTTCTCTTGTTACAGGTCTGCTGCTGCTTTTATTCCCCCATCTCAGTCTTCTGCTGCTTAGGTCCTCCACCGCTCTGGGGAAAAAGTTAGGAAAAGCAAGGCAAAGCAGCACCTCCTTCCCCCACTTCACCGAACTCCCACACTCACCAAACTCTAAGCTGTATCACTCTGTGCCCGCTGCACTCAGTGCTGGTTGCACTAACAGGCCCCATGAAAAATCTACCCCCGTATGTTTAACAATATATATCTTTTTGTGGCATGGTGATTGGAACTGAACACAGCATTCCAAGTGTGGTCCAACCAATGCATTATAAAGCCTGTGAATGCTTGCACTCTATTGGTCTAGCTATATATTTCACAATTCTATTAGGTTTACTAATTGCATCACCACATTGTCTGGAGATTAAAAGTGATGAATCTAGTGTTAGTTTACGTATCCTTCTAAGTCTTCCTGTGCTAATTTAATTTCAAGCATTTTATACTTATGATCAACATCCTATACTTTACATTTATCTGCATTAAATTTAATTTATCTGCCTAATTGCATAACTGAGCTAAATCCTTTAGCAAGTCTTTAGTTGCATCCTGTCTCTAATGTTCTTTCTTTTTTAGTGTTGTCAGTAGCCAGGTCTTTGATGATCAGAAACAACAGAGATCAAAGCACTGATTCAGAAGGACCCTATGCAACACCTCCTCCAGTCTGACATTACACCTGTGAAACTCTCTGCTTCATATTGTTCTACCTTGTTTTTTACCTTGGATTCCCGCGGCTTTCAATTTAATTAGAAAACTTTCATCTGGAACTCTTTTTGAAAGCCTTCTGAAACTATGAATAAACAATAGGGAGTTCCACTTTCTTCTTTACCTGTAATGATCTCATCAAAGCAGTCAAGGAGGATTGTGAAGCAGAATTTTCTTCTAATTTCCTCTGTATCTCTAGCAAGTGAAACACAGTAACCATAAAGTGCTCATTCAAAGCAAAATTTTCCCACAAATGAAACAGTTGCAAATCAAGGGGGTAATTTTAACCTAACTTGCCCAGCAGGAAACTGACGGGATCAAATTGGCCACTCGTTTTACACCCCCAGCTGGCGCCGTCTGCCTCAGTGCAAGTCAATCTTGCAGTGGGTGCTTCTAACAGGTGTTAGGCACCTTATTTGAATATGTGAAGTGCCTGCATTAGGGTTAGGGTTAGGGTCCGGCACCTTATTTGAATATGTGAAGTGCCTAACGCCGGTTTCACGTGGGGGCACTGCACAGTGATTTTTTTGATCTTTAACAATATGGCGCACTTCCGGCTCGTAATGAGCGTGCACTTCCTGCCCGCCATATTGGAGTCTTAGGAGACCATTTAGCACCGGAAAAATGGGCGCTGCTCGTCCAAATTTCTAGGCCAGTATTCTAACTGCAGCCTTAGCAATGGTTTGTATTGGGGTTTAGCATTGTATCTTTGTTTTTATGCTCTGTACTACTATTTATAAAATCTAGGATCCCATATGCTTTTTTTTGCAGTTTTATCAACTTTGGTCTTCCTACTTGCAAATGATTTGTGTAACTGAATCGTTAAATATCTTGGATCCGCTACTCATTTTTACCATTTAATGTATATAATGAAGAAATCAAAAAAGATGTAAAGACATTTAAGATAGAAAGGGGGGAGATAATTGATAAATTAATCAAACTGAGAGAGAATAAAACCCCAGGTCCAGATGGATTGCATCTGCACACATTAAAAGAAGTTAGGGAAGAGATAGCAGAGGCACAATTACATATATATAAAAACTCATTAGAAATGGGAATAGTACCAGAGGACTGGTGGACAATTAATGTGATTCCTACATTTAAAAAGGGAGATGGAACAAGTCCAGAGAACTATAAACCAATTAGCTTAATGTTGGTGGTAGGAAAGATTATAGAATCCATATTCAAAGATGTAATAGAGAAACAACTAGAAACCAAAAATATAATAAAGAGTAGTCAGCACGGATTTCATAGAATCATAGAAAGTTACGGCACAGAAGGAGGCCATTCGGCCCATCGTGTCCGTGCCAGCCAAAAAAGAGCTATCCAGCTTAATCCCACTTTCCAGCACTTAGTCCGTAGCCCGGTAGGTTACTGCACTTCAATTGCACATTCACGTACTTTTTAAATGAGTTGAGGGTTTCTGCCTCTACCACCCTCTCAGGTAGTGAGCTCCAGACTTCCACCACCTTCTGGGTGAAAATAATTCTCCTTAGCTCCCCTCTAATCCTTCTACCAATTACTTTAAATCTATGCCTCCTGGTCACTGACCCCTCTGCTAAGGGAAATAGGTCCTCCCTATCCACTCTATCTAGTCCCGTCATAATTTTATATACCTCAATTAAATCTGCACGCAGCCTCCTTTTTTCAAAAGGGAAGGTCATGCTTGACCAACCTTACTGTTACTTCTTCAAAGAATTCAATAAGTGTAGATAACTGCAATGTATTAGATGTAATATATTTGGATTTTCAAAAGGCCATCGATAAGGTACTGCATAGTAGACTCACGTTTAAGATCAGAGCGTGTGGAGTCAGGGGACAAGTAGCAGTATGGATAGCAAGCTGGCTACAAAACAGAAAACAGAGTGTAGGGGTTAAAGGTAGTTACTCAAACTGGCAAAAGGTGGGAAGTGGTGTTCTACAAAGATTGGTCTGGGACAATCGTTGTTCACCATATACATAAACGATTTGGACTCAGGAATCTGAAGTGCAATTTCAAAATTTGCAGACGACACCAAATTGGGGGGTATAGTTAATATTGAGGAGGACTGGGACAAAATACAGGAAGACATTAATAAACTTGCAGAATGGGTGTGTAATTGGCAAATGAATTTCAATATAGATAAGTGTGGTACATTTTGGTAGGAATCATAAGGAGGCCACATACTGCTTGGAAAATAAGAGTCTAAACTGGGTAGAGGAGCAGAGGGATTTAGGGGTACAGATACACAAATCATGAAAAGTAGCGATGCAGGTTAATAAGACTATTAAAAAAAATAGCAAACCAACAATTGGGGTTCATTTCTAGAGGGGTAGAATTGAAAAGCAGAGCAGTTACGCTAAACTTGTACAGAACCTTGGTTAGACCACATTTGAAGTACTGCGAGCAGTTCTGGTCACCACACTATAAGAAGGATATAGAGGCACTGGAGAAGATGCAAAAAAAGATTTACTAGGAAGATACCAGAAATGAGAGGTTATACCTATCAGGAAAGATTGAATGGGCTGGGGCTCTTTTCTCTAGAAAAGAGAAGACTGAAGGGTGACCTGATGGAGATCGTTATGATTATGAAAGGGTTTGATAGGGTAGATTTAGAAAAGATGTTTCCACTTGTGGGGGAGACCAGAACTCGGGGCCATAAATATAAGATAGTCACTAACAAATCAAATAGAGATTTCAGGAGAAACTTCTTCACCCAGATAGCGGTAAGAATGTGGAACTTGCTACCACAAGGAGTAGCTGAGGTGAATAGCATAGATGCATTTAAGGAGAACCAAGATAGACACATGAGGGAGAAGGGAATAGAAGGATATGTTGATAGGCTTAGATGAAGAAGGGTGGGAGGAGGCTCACATGGAGCATAAACATCGGTATGGACCTGTTGGGCTGAATGGCCTGTTTCTGTGCTATAATTCTGTGTAATTCTTCGTAATTTGGAATATTTCCTCTCCTTATTCATCCTCCTAAAATGTATCACCTCGCATTTCTCTGCATTAAACTTCATTTGGCATCTATCTGCCCAATCTGTTACTCTGTTTATGTTCTTCTGAAGTCACTCACAATCTTCTTCACAGTTAACCATGCTCCTATTTTTGTGTCATTTGCAAATTTTGATATTGTGACCCATGTGCCCAAGTCCAGAGTATTTATCTATATTGAGAGATCAATGGTCCCAACACTGACACCTGAGGATCACCATTGTTTACATCCCTCTAGTCTGAAAAATATCCAATAACCACTATTATCTGTTTACTGTCCTTTAACCAATTTCTATCCTTGTTGCCACATTCCCTTTAATACCATAGGATGGAAATTAATTTGTGGCATCAGTTAAGCTCAAGGCCTGATCGATATTGGACTTCAGGCCTCATTTTAATAAGACAGCTGAGCTGCGGACACCTACCACGGGTCCCCAGCCAGCTCCCCGATGAAGCGAGGATGAATGTCGACCGCTGTGACACTGGCAGTGGCCCTCAGGTAGGACCTGAGGGGGAGGCAATTGGGAAGGGGAGCTGAGAGGGGACTGGCAGTGGCTCATGGCAAACGCTAAGGAGCCGGGAAGAGCACTCCTTCTCCTCTTGGCTTCACATTAAGGCAAGTATTTTTTTAAAAATGTCGCTTTTTGGTGGCGACCTCCAGCGGCCCCTTCAAGGTCCCTTAGGCTGCATGTAGATCAAGTAATCCTGAGCGGAGCAGGCAAATTTTTGGAAATAAATTTCTGTAATGGGTCCTAGTACAGACATTAGGCCCCTTATTAGCATATTCAGGGGACCTAATGCCTGTTTTAGGCCGACGCCAGGGATGCCTCTACAGTCGTGTTGCTAACCCTCCAGGATTGGCCTGGAGTCTCCAGGAATTGAAGATTAACCTCCAGAACACTGCAGTGAGCAACCCAGGAGAAAAATTGTACGTTGTTTTCATTTTCTTTGAGCACTTTCATTTATTAGTTGTAAAAATATTGGAGATGGGAAAATTGGCTGTTTGACTGACAGTTAAGAATCATCCTATAAAGTGACTGAGTGTGTTCACTTTACACTTGGTATGGGAAGGTGGTGTGTTGCAAGGATGGACGTGTTTGGCAACAATGGTGGCAATGTGGGGATGAGGAGATTGGGGGCGAGAAATCATGCGATGAAACCTCCAGGAATACATCTAACCGAAGTTGGCAACCCTGCTCTACAGTGGCTGAACCGATTAACTTTATATAAACTGATGTTCATTTGCTAATGTTACCAACAGCAAAATTTAAGCTTTGGTTTCAAAATAAATCACTGATAACATAATAGAATAACGTAAAAATAGCTCCTTATCACAGTAATTGCCACAGATCCTTACAATCTTCAACAGAAGATGTCTGCCTATATCACTTTGACCTTGTGTAATTTGCTGTACTGTGCATTTGGAGCCATGATGTGATATACTTACATAGACTTACATAGAATGTGCAGCACAGAAACAGGCCATTTGGCCCAACAGGTCCATGCTGGTATTTATGCTCCACACAAGCCTCCTCCCTCCCTAATTAATCTAACCCTATTGGCATATCCTTCTATTCCTTTCTCCCTCATGTGTTTATCTAGCTTCCACTTAAATGCATCTATGCTAGTCGCCTCAACTACTCCTTGTGGTAACGAGTTCCACATTCTAACCACTCTCTGGGTAAATAAGTTTTTCCTGAATCCCCCATTGGATTTATTAGTGACTATCTTATATCTATGGCCCCTAGTTCTGGTCTCCCCCTCAAGTGGAAACATCTTCTCTACGTCTACCCTATCAAACCCTTTCATAATCTTAAAGACTTATCAGGTCACCCATCAGTCTTCTCTTTTCCAGTGAAAAGAGCCCCAGCCTGCTCAATCTTTCCTGATAGATATAACCCCTCATTTCTGGTATCATCCCAGTAAATCTTTTTTGCACCTTCTCCGGGGTGCCTCTTTTTTTTTGCAATATGGAGAGCAGAATTGTTCACAGTACTCCAAGTGTGGTCTAACCAAGGTTCTATACAAGTTTAACATAATTTCTCTGCTTTTCAATTCTATCCCTCTAGAAATGAACCCATTGAATGGTTTGCTTTTTTAATGGCCTTATTAACCTGCGTCGCTACTTTTAGTGATGTGTGTATCTGTACCCCCAGATCTCATTGCTCATTCACCCTATCTAGTCTCTTATTATCCAAGCAGTATGTGGACCCCTTATTTTTCCTGCCAAAATGCAATACCTTACACTTATCGTAATACCTCACTACTTCTTAGGATCCCACATGGGAAGTGATGGTTCATAGCTTGAGTCTGGTTGCATTTGAGATGTGGAGTGCTGTGGTATTGTAATTTCTTTTTATTCTTCATCATAATTATTCTGCCCTACATTAATATAAAATTCTTCAAAATTGAGGTTTGATCAAAGCTGAAAGTGAATCAATGAGCTCACTGTATAATTTCATTTGGAAAAAAAAGTTGTGAGCCTTTACATTTGAGGAGGGATAATAGGTTCAAGGATGAGATGTACCCAAGACCATTAATCAGATTTGTGTAATTGAATGGGGGAATTAATGAATTTATGGGTCACATACTATTCATAATTATCAATTTAATAGTGAGTTGTGGATTTCTTGTCAGGCAACATTAATAATACTTAATTAAATTTATGAAAGAGACTTTTTTGCCATGAATGAAGCAATGTATGTGAGAACGGATTGAACATAGTATGTAATGTTAATGGGAAATGTAAATGAATGTAGGTTATATATAGTATACATGATGATGATGGGGATCAGTTATGAATGAGGTTTCGAAATAGTGTGTATGTGATAGATATGTTGATGAAGACTAAGCATAACACACTGGGGATTACATTGGATAACCCCTGAAAACAGGCTCGAAGAACCAGCGTCTGTTCATTGTGCTGCATGCAACCTGTTAAATTGGTGCTGCTTGCTGATTTCCATGATTGGGAGACCCCAATAGAGCAACGGATCATGTCAACAGCTGACCCTGGGTCTACCCCAAAAAGTGGCATAAAAGGAGCGCCCTGCGATGATATCAGATTGTAGAGACTTGGCAGGAGTAACGACTGGTAGCATTGGAGACCAGCCAAACAGCTATTCAACATTTCAACAAACGACCCGGATCAACAGAAATAGCTCCAGGCGGAGCAGGACTGAGGACGAGAAGTCAAGAGGTCACCTGAGGTGGGGCAGAAGACATGAGAGATAACCAATCGACAAAGGTAGCCCAGGCGGTGTGGAAAGCACGCTTTCTTCAAGACTCCTAGACAGACACGACTCTACCCAGTGCAGAACGGGTGATATGATCTCTTGCTCTGTGTTGTAAATCACTGCCCCAACACTGCATGTGTTGGTCCTTTTTTGAATTTCAATAAAGCACCTTTTTACCAAATTGGAGTCATATCAATTACCGGCAACTGAAAGTAAAATCTCACCTGTCTTCACAGTAGAAGACACAAAAAACATACCGGAAATAGTGGGGAACCAAGGGTCTAATGAAAGGGAGAAACTTAAAGTGATTGAGTTTAGTAAAGAAAAAGTTTTAGAAAAATTACTGGGACTAAAAGCTGACAAATCTCTTGGGCCTGATGGCTACATCCTAGATTTTTAAAAGAGGCGGCTGCAGAGATGGTGGGTGCATTGTTTTTGATCTTCCAGGATTCCCTAGATTCTAGAACGGTCCCCGTGGATTGGAAGGTAGCAAATGTAAACCCGCTATTCATGAAAGGAGGGCGAGAGAAGACAGGTAACTACAGGCCAGTTAGCCTGACATCAGTAGTAGGGAAAATACTAGAATCTATTATTAAGATCATAGTAACAGGGCACTTAGAAAATCATAATATGATTGGACAGAGTCAACACAGTTTTATGAAAGGGAAATCGTGTTTGACAAATTTATTAGAGCTTTTTGAGGATGTAACTAGCAGGGTAGATAAGGGGGAATAGTGGATGTAGTATATTTGGATTTTCAATAGGCATTCGATAAGGTGCCACACAAGAGGTTGTTACACAAGATTAGGGCTCGTGGGATTGGGGGTAATACATTAGCATGGATTGAGGATTGGTTGATGGACAGAAAACAGAGTAGAAATAAATGGGTCATTTTCAGGTTGGCAAGTTGTAACTAGTGGGGAGCTGCAAGGATCAGTGCTTGGGCCTCAGCTATTTACAATCTATATTAATGACTTAGATGATGGGACCGAGTGTAATGTATCCAAGTTTGCTGACGATGCAAAGCTAGGTGGGAAAGTAAACTGTGAGGATGATGCAAAGTGTCTGCAAAGGGATATCGACAGATTAAGTGAATGGGTAAGAAGGTAGAGTATAATGTGGAAATGTGAGGTTATTCACTTTGGTAGGAAAAATAGAAAAATGGATTTTTTTTTAAATGGTGAGAAACAATTAAACGTTGATGTTCAGAGAGATTTGGGAAACACAGAAAGTTAACATGCAGGTACAGCAAGCAATTGGGAAGGCAAATAATATGTTGGTCTTTACTGAAAGGGGGGTTGGAGTACAAGTGTAAGGAAGTTTTGCTGCAATTGTACAGAGCTTTGGTGAGACCACACCTGGAGTACCGTGTGCAGTTTGGTCTCCTTATCTAAGGAGGGATATACTTGCCTTAGAGGCGGTAGATTGATTCCTGCAATGAGAGAGTTGTCCTTTGAAGAAAGATTGAGTAGAATGGGCCTATGCTCTTTGGAGCTTAGAAGAATGAGAGGTGATCTCATTGAAACATATAAGATTCTATGAAGGCTTGACAGGCTTGTTTCCCCTGACTGGAGAGTCTAGAACTAGGGGACATAGTCTCAGGATAAGGGGTCAGACATTTAGGACTGAGATGAGGAGGAATTTCTTCACTCAGAGAGTCATAAATATTTGGAATTCTCTACCCTAGAGGGCTGTGGATGCTCAGTCGTTGAGTATATTCAAAACTGAGATTGATAGATTTTTAGACTCTAAGGGAATCAAGGGATATGGGGATCGGGGGGGAAAGTGGAGTTGAGGTCGAAGATCAGCCATGATCTTATTGAATGGCGGAGCAGGCCCAAGGGGCTGAATGGCCTACTCTTGCTCCTATTTCTTATGTTCTTATGCACTACACTCCCATCACCCACCTACCAACAATCTTCACCACACGGACTGCAGCGGTTCAAGAAGGCGGCTCACCACCACCTTCTCAAGGGCAATTAGGGATGGGCAATAAATGCTGGCCTTGCCAGTGACATCCCATGAATGAATTAAAAAAATCTCTTTCAATCCATACTCAACCGTTCAAATCATATGCTTTATCTCACCCTCACACATTACCACTGTTGCAAGCCTCACACCCACAAATCACAGTCCAAACACACTGGTAGCCATTCAACCATGACAGCCACATCACCCAAACATCCTGCAGGACAATCACTGACACACTGCCCTCTTTCTTGCAGGAGAAGGTGGCGCAGAACAGAAGGCAGCAAGAAATAACTGGGGGAGGACAAGCGCGCCTACACGTCTTGACTCCCATGGAGGAGACAGTGCTGGCCATCATGGGAAGGCCATTGCTGAGGCCTTGGCCACTGGCAGCTTTGGAGTGATTGATGATGAGGGTTTCTGCATACCTAATCCTCCTTCTCTCTTCCCATTTCTCCTTCATCCACCAATCTTTTCTGACTCACATGCTGCCGATGGTGAAAGCACATACTTCTTACATTTTCCTCTCTCCTCACCACAACCCAACTCTTGTCTCTTTATCGTTTTAGATAATCAAGAACTGGAAGCTTCCCAGTCAGAGGAGGGAGAGGAAGAAGACAATGGTGATGAAGAGACACGGTCAGTAGATCTTACACTCACAGCCACCAGTTCACAGACTGACACTGCACGTAGTATAGAGGCTAGGATAGAGGAGGGATCTGCATGTGGTGAGACACCGGGCACAGGTGCGCAGGAGTCAGGGTGGGGGAAAAGAATATTGCAGGTGCCAGCTCGCCGGAGGGTGAGGTCACTCACTAGTTCTGCTGCAGAGGAGTCAGATGATGACTTTGATGGGCCAGGCTACAGAAGAAGGCTGATGGGTGTACAAAACCAAATGATTGGTGCACTGGAAAGCCTGCCAGAAAGCCTGCGCACAATGTCAAGGGGCATGGAGGAGTCCAACTCCAACTTGGCACAGGGCTTTGCGCAGAGCTTGGAGCCCATCCTTTCCAACATGGAACGGGTGGTCACCTCCATCAGCACACCTGTGGAACCCACCAAAATACAACGCCTGATGACCGATGTTACAGTTTCCATTGCAGCACAAACAGCTTCCATCAAAGGCATGATTGCTGCCTTGGAAGCTCAGACTGCTGCCATCATGGCACTGTGTACCACTGTTTCCAGAGCATCACGGCAGTTGAGCAATTTGTTCTTCAACAGATCACCAGAATTGCTGAGGTGCTACCCCGGGAGAGTGGCAGTGGCATGGAAGACCAACCTGCTGTCCTCTCTCCGGATGACAGCATTACTGCTCCCACCCCTGCCACTCCGCCAGTGCCCTTGCTGTTGCCTGTCAGCCAGCCAGGCCAGACTGCTGTAGCCCAGGCCAGATGGTGCAATTTGAGGCCGGGCCCTTTCAGCCCAGAGCTGCTTGAGGTCATCCTCCAAGGCCATCTGCAGTCTCCTCAATTGAAGATCAGCAGCCTTCCACCACCCATGTTCCAGCCACTGAGGATGCACTCGTAGGAGCACTAGGAAAGGAAAAGGCACACGAACAACAGGCACTAAGGGAATGCACAAGGGTGAATAGTCTCATTTTGTTTGCATAATTTCATGTGTTAATTTATAAAAGTGGATTTGAATTTGCATTTGGTGGTGGTTTTTATTTCTGCGATGAGCTGAGGGAGGAAGCAATGTGTAATCATAAGGAGGACGATTTGATGGTCATGTGAGAGAGGAAAGGTAAGGAGTGTGGGACTGTTGGTGAAAGGGGAGGTGTCGTTGAGGTTATTGGTATCGCTAATTAATAATCTGATCACATAGAGCCCTAGCAGAAAGGGCCTGTCAACGTTGTTGTCTCCCTGCCTCTTCCTCCACATCCTGTTGCACTTCCTCCTCCTCTTCCTCCTCCACTTGCTTCTGCTCTTCTGGTCTTGCCTGATAGGCAGTGGCAAGGGCTGTTTCCTCATAATAGCCAGGTTATGCAATATGCAGCATACAACGACAAATCTTGATACCCGCTCCACTGAGTACTGCAGGGCTCCTCCAGAATGGTCCAGGCAGTGGAAGCATTGCTTGAGGATGCCTGTGGTGTGCTCTATGATGTTCCTTGTGGCAGAATGGCTCTCATTGTAGGCCTGCTCTGCACGTGTGCATGGGTTCCTGACCGGAGCCATGAACCACGTCATGAGGGGATAACCCTTGGCACCCAGTAGCCAACCTTTGACTAGCCGTGTTGGTTGAAATATAGGTGGAACAGAGGACTGCCGCAAAATGAACAAATCATGACTGCTGCCAGTTTAGAGGGCATTCACATGCATGATGCGCTGCCTGTGGTCGCGTACCAGCTGCACATTGAGGGAATGAAATCCCTTTCTGTTCATGAATATGCCCAAGTTCAGATGAGGTGCATGAAAGGCAATGACTGTGCAGTCTGCAATGGCACCCTGCATCATGAGGAAGCCTGTAATGTGAGCAAAAACTTATCCATGCTCCTCCTGTTTGTTTCTGGCAAGAGAGAATAATTTGAATTTGTCTTTCATTGTATACAGAGCCTCAGTGACCTCCCTTATACTGCAGCGTACTGTAAACTGCGAGATGTTGCTTATATCTCCAGTAGCAGCCTGAAAGGAGCCAGCACCATAAAAATTAAGAGCCACTGTCACCTTGACAGGCATAGGCAATGCTGTCCTTTCCCTGCTTTAAGGTTGCAATTGTGGCTGTGGCAGTTGACAAATTCCAGACACGACCTCTTTTGTGAACCGAAGACATCTGATGCACTGGTCGTCGCTGAAGTTGAGGTAAGACAATTGGTCCCTGAAGACCCTTTGCGGATATGGCCTCCTGCTGAGTGCCCTGCTCCTCCATCTCCTCCTCCCTCTTCTAGCAGCTTGCCCTACTCTGCATGGCCTCTTTTCATTCTCCCAGTCATGTTCAATTCCCAGAGGAAGACCCACCATGCCACCCATGTCTGGAAGCAACTTTTTTTGGCACAATATTTTAAATGCCACAAAGAGTACAGCAAAACCAGCCAGACTACTCTTCCTGTAGAGTATTGAAACTTTCTCCAAGTATGGGAAACCTCCAAAAACATGAACAATTGCACCAGCAGCCAGAATAAATAATCCAGCAACTAACCTGTAAGTACTTCATGATCCCTTTAAATAGTGCTGGTGCAATGCTACATGGCACAATTTCGCCCCCACTATATTTAATCCTCATTCATACCATAGCCTCTAAAAATAAAAAGTATACCCTGAATTACATACTGCTAAAAGTGGGATTACTCTTGTTTCCACAAATACTCTATGTATCCTCTACTACACCTCCTATATTTGACCGTGGAGGGATCACACCCAAGCCTGATCCCAATGTTCACACACGCACACTTCTAGCAGGGGTCATTGGGTAGAGATCAGGAGTAGAAGCCCTGGATGATTTTCCCCTCCATCACTTTGGGGCGATGAGTCCAATTGTTGTATCTACTAATGCTGCCTTGACTGAGTTTGGGTAACTCAGCACAAGACAGGGAATAAAGCTAGGACCTTCCTGGAATTTATGACCAAGTTACTCACTCACTTAACCTACTGAGTTATCTAGGAAACTAGATTCTTGTTTTTTGAAGCTTAGAGTAGAATCCTAAAATCAGGAGGCTGATTTTAACTTAGCCAAATCGCCATTAATGGAGCAGCGATGACCTCAAAATGGGGTTGGTAGACTTACCATCCTGTTAACACGACGGTTCGGCTGCTGCCATTTTAAAAGGGGCCTTCCCTTGAACGGCTGGAGCGTCCACCCAGAACTTTTCTGGGGTTTTTGGAGTGACCAGTCCCTTTAAGAACTGCTGGTTAGGCCGCTCAACCCATGCTTCCCTCAAAATTTTAATCAGGATCCTAACTTCTACATGGGATCCCAATTTGCATAATCAAGAGGTCTATCACCTGAAATAGGCTCTTATATCTAGAAAAGAGAAGACTGAGGAGTGACCTCATAGCGGCCATTCAGATTATGTGAGGGGTTGATAGGGTAGACGTAGAGAAGATGTTTCCACTTGCGGGGGAGACCAGAACTAGGGCCATAGATATAAGATAGTCATTAAGAAATCCAATAGAGAATTCAGGAGAAACCTCTTTACCCAGAGAATGGTTAGAATGTGGACCTCGCCACCACAAGGAGTGGTTGAGGCGACTGGCATAGATGCATTTACACATGAGGGAGAAAGGAATTGAAAGATATGTTGATGGGATTAGATTGAAGAAGGGTGGGAGGAGACTCGTGTGGAGCATGAACACTGACATGGACTGTTGAGCTGAATGGCCTGTATCTGTGCTGCACATTCAATGTAATTCTATGTAATAAAATCAACCCCCTGACGCTTCATCGTTATATATAACAATAATATCCAAGTGCAAATTGGGCCTCTGATGTACTCCTTATTTATTAAAACTCCACTGATGGTCCCCTAGTCACTGATAAAATAAGTTTGCCAGAACACAAGCTATAGACTTTCTGTTTAACCCTTAGAGCGTCAATGTCCAGTTTCCAACCGCTTGACTGCCAAATTCAAGTCAGTTTTATAAACTCAGGTCAGCTAACATTTAGAAGATAAGGTCAGCAAACAATCATTGGTACAAAATGTTAATCAGATTGAAAAGAAAGATCTTCTGTTTAATGCTGGAAGGGGGCCTTGAATCTAATTAAAGCATGAGTGCACTTCATCCCCTGCTAGAACATTCATTATCAATAGAATAAAGGACAATTCTGAACGTGACACAATGCCATAATGCAATCAAAGAGCTAAGGCAACATTGTTGGCTGTAAGAGTGAATTTCAAATGATTTATGAAGCCGTCTGACCCGTGGGACTCTTTTGCAGCTTTGTACCACACTGGCGAAGGCAATTTTTTGTCTTGATGATTGGCTTTGTATCTTTTGCTGCTGGTATGTTTTGCTATTGTGGTTTTGTTTCTGTTCAGAGTGGGGCAGTATCACATGACAGTAAGAGACGACAGTTATTTTCTGCCCCGTCGCCAGAAAATTCTTTCATATTCTTATTGCAACCATATCATACAGGCATATAACTATTATACAGCTATTTTGAGCACGAACCTAAAAACAGTTGACATTCTGCACTTCTTGGACATTTAACACTGTGGCCTAGAAATTGGACCGTGCAATGCCCATTTTTCAGATGAAAAACAGGCGCTGAAGGGCCCAATGTGACTTGCGGCTTCTGCATTGGGTATGTACCGCACACCATATTGGTTAGGGTGCCCTGTAGCTGTCCAGGGTGCTTTCTTGAAACAAGCATTAGGCCCATTGCTCCTCCTGGCTCCAGATTAAGACTGAGGGCTGCTGCCGGCCACCGCTAGCCCACCGCCCCCCCCCCCCCGATCTGGTCCCCCCTCTGGCATCATGGTAGGTTTGGTGCTGGTGTCCCCACCGGCCGATCTTCCTTTTCTTTGCGATTGGCGCACTGCCTCTTGGGCCGCGACTGACATCCCCAGCATGTGTGGTCCTCTTGCTCATCAGTTCCATCACAGACGTTCATGTTTGCCACTGAGTTTGCACCTCAAGTCCAGCGCAAACCAATTTCTAGGCCCATGTTCCTTCTACGAACTCTTTATCACTGAGTGTATCTTTGTGCAGTCTGATAAGTGAAGTCCAAATTAAGATTAACCTCAGGAGATAACACATCCTTGTCCATCTGCACAGGTCGAGCTTCTAAGTCATGGCGACGTATTCGAAAGGTTTTGTTGGAGACAGCAGAATCGTACACATTTTCTTTAACTTCAGCGGAAGGTTAACTAGTGCTACAGGGGAGTTTAAACTAATATGGTGACGAAAGGCAAAAACAGGTGAGAAAGCAGAAAGAAGAGCAAAAGGGACAAGGAGCGCAAGAAAGATTAGAGAAAAATAAGAGAATGGAATAAAATCAGTAAGATTGCCAAAATAAACTGAGGCTATTTTGAAATAGCAGGGAAAACAATTTCATACTAAAGCATTAAGCAATGCTAATATTGCACAGCATAATTTCTTAAAATTAATGGCGCTAAATTGGGCCGTGTAGCTCCCATTGTTTTGGCGCTATGCGGCCTCTCGAACATCCAAGATGGCGTCTTGGCTGCGCACGCACGTTTCCAGTGTGACGTGTGCTGGACGCCATCTTGGTATAGGAGTTAATGCATGTGCAAATACCGAATGCTGAAAGCATGTAAAGTAAGGAGAAAATTGATGCAATCAGTGTGCATTGCTGATTTAAAGTGATGGACACCATTTTGGCACTTAACGCTCAAGTCAATGCACAGTCTTAACATTTGCAAGAGGTGGACAGAAGTAAGGTCATCATATATCCGTATTGAGGGGGGGGTGGGGCAAGACGCCGTACAAACATATGGCCAAAAGGCAGTGGAAGGCAGCAGGGGTCAAAGTCAATGCCAGGCGCACAGCACCACGAACATGGATGCAGTGCAGGAAGGAATTCAATGCTTTGATACGAGTGGTCAAGGTGAGTGTGGTTAACTGTCAAGTGGCGTCTCCTACCTACTGCACCATTAGCCGCATCCACTGCTCCACGCACTACACCCCCCATCACCTCCTGACTCCCCAAAGCCTTTCCACCATCTGCAAGGCACAAGTCAGGAGTGTGATGGAATACTGTGGCTTCAGTGTGTACCATCCACAGGATGCATTGCAGCAACTCGCCAAGGCTTCTTCGACAGCACCTCCCAAACCCGCGACCTCTACCACCTAGAAGGACAAGAGCAGCAGGTACATGGGAACAACACCGCCTGCACGTTCCCCTCCAAGTCACACACCATCCCGACTTGGAAATATATCGCCATTCCTTCATCGTCGCTGGGTCAAAATCCTGGAACTCCCGCCCTAACAGCACTGTGGGAGAACCTTCACCACACGGACTGCAGCGGTTCAAGAAGGTGGCTCACCACCACCTTCTCAAGGGCAATTAAGGATGGGCAATAAATGCTGGCCTCGCCAGCGACGCCCACATCCCATGAATGAATTAAAAAAAAACCCACATACCAACAAACTCTTTCTATCAGTACTCAATTCTTCCAATCAGATGCTTCCTCTCACCTTTATACATTACCACTGTTGCAAGCCGCACACCCACAACTCACAGGCCACACACATTGGCAGCTATTCTACCATGACAGGCATATCACCCAGACACACGTCCCGCTTTCTTGCAGAAGAAGGTGGCACATAACAGGAGGCAGCAAGTGGCAGTGACATTTAGCCCCTCGAACCTATTCCACCATTCAATGAGATCATGCTGGATCTGTGACCTAACTCCATATACCCGCCTTAGCCCCATATCCCTTAATACCCTTGGTTCACAGAAATCTATCAATCTCAGATTTAGAATGCACAATTGAGCTAGCATCAACTGCGGTTTGCAGAAAAGCGTTCCAAACTTCTACCACCCTATGCGTGTAGAAACGTTTCTTAACTTCACTCCTGCGCAGCCTGGCTTTGTCCTCGCGTTCTAGTATTCAAGTATAGGAGACCTTCAAAAACAAATGTATTGGCAGCCATAAACAATAATCCAGCCACTAATCTGTAAATCTTGCATGGTCCCTTTAATCAGCAGAGAACCTTGGTGTATGCACTCACTCAAATCGGCAGATTGATGAGTGGCATGTAGATTGGAGGATGTGGGAATTAGTGGTGCGCAACCTTTATTCAATGTTTTAACAAAACTCATCAATGTGTAAACATAGGGATGGTACCTGCATCTGTGTTTTATGTGTGAGATGTCTGATCTCCATTCAGACTCCGTGCAGACAGCAGACTGTTATTTTCAGCAAATAACAGGTACTGGCTACCTTTAAGAGATTTGAAGAGACATCCTCCCTTTAAGAGATTGGGCTCCCCCTGCTGGTGGAAAGTGCGAATTGCATTGAATTGACATGCAAGTCCTGGATTTCAATGCAGATTGACAGTGAGTACTGAGGCAGGACGAAGTTCTCCTCCTGCCTGCATAGGGGCCATTGGGTGCAGGTTAATAGTGGATCACGCTACCTACACCCAATAATAGGCCCTATCGAATTTTTCCCCCAATGACTTGTATATACAAAAATGCACAAAGTATTGTGAATAAAATTGGTGAGCTGGAGGTACAAAGTGTTCTGGGGGGTAACATATGATAGCACTAAAACCGACATGGCTTAGGCCAGGGCAGGTCTGAAAGCTGTACGTTCCTGGTTACAAAATATTCAGGATGGATGTAATAGAAAAGAAGGGAGGGGGATAGCAATGTTAATCAAAGATGCCATTTGATCACCAGGACATAGATGACACAGGAGATGGTGCAAAAAGCTAAACTTATTTGGTTAGAATTAAGGAGGCAGAAGCGAACTGTTACTTTTTGGGACCACTGAACATTAGAGAGGAGGTCGAGGAGGAAGTGTGGCGACATAATAGTCAAAAGTGCAGGAACAACATTGGGCCGCAATTGCCATTTTGGGAGACACCTGGTGGCATATTCCCTGTGCTGGCTCCGGTCAGTTTTACCCGGCGGTAAAGCCGAAGAAGATCAAAAACAGTAGGTTTAAAATGATTTTTGTTGTGGCATGAGGAACAGGAGTGCTCCACCAGAGTAATGTGGTTAGCAGCTGCCCCGGGCTCTTCCCCTCTCTCTGCGATCGGCGCCTGCCGGATCCAACCTTGTTGCTGGCCAGGGGTCGGTTGTCGGGGCGTCAGTTTGAAGTGGTCCAGAGCCAGCGAGCTGCAGCGAAACAGCCACTTGGGGAGAACAATAAAAGATTGAGAAATTTGACTGGAAAAGGCCAGTTTCGATGAAACGAAAGGCAAACTAGCCCAGATAAACTGAAAAGAAAAGTTGGCACTTTAGAACAGGGCACAGGCATAAAGGTGGTGCTGCAAAAGCTGAAGACCCAACGGCCCGACTTTTATCATCGACTTACCTATCAGCTGCCTGGGGACCCGCAGTGGTGTCCGTAGCTCGCCGGTCTTATTAAGATGAGGCCGGAGACTAGTGTTGCCAACTCTGGTAGGACATATTCCTGGAGGTTTCATCCCATGATGTCCTTTCTCCAACTGCCCCACCCAGTCAAAACAATTTCTTTTCCCATCTCCAATATTTTTAAAACTAATAAACAATAGTATTCAAAGAAAATGAAAAAAAATACACTTTTTTCCTAATGCCTCTGATTTTTCTCCTGGATTGCTTGTAGTACTATCCAGGAGATTAATCCTTAATCTCTGGAGACTCCAGGACAATCCTGAAGGGTTGGCAACCCTACCGGAGACCCAATATTGATCGGGCCTCGGGCCTCGGGCCTACCTGATCGATGCAGGGTTCGCTCCCTGAACCTGGTTTGTGCCGGTAGTTGAATCCACCACCAAATTCTACCCCATTGTGTCCAGTTTGGGTGCTTTACTTTAAGAAAGATGTCAAGTACCTGGAGAAGTTGCAGAAGAGGCACTCTCTAACTGAAAGCAGGAAGGTGATACCAGAGATGGGAGACTTTTATTATGAGGAGAGACTGAAGAAACTGGGGCTCCTTTCACAGGATCAAAGAACGTTAAGAGGATTTGATTGGATAACTAGGAAAATCTACTTCCACTAGTCATTGAGCTGGTAAGTAGATGGTGTAAATTAAGGATCATCATCAAAATAACAAAGGGAGAGATTACGTGAATTATTTTTTACACGTAGGGTTGTTAAGACATGGAATGCCCTGCTAGAAACCATGGTGGAAGCAGAATCCATAATAGCTTTTGAAAAGGAAGCAGATAAATATTTAAGAGAAATTTAAAAAGGTCTGGGAAATGGGTAGGAAAATGGGATTAAGTGGATAGCCTTCTTCAGACACGATGGGCTGAATGGCCTCCTTCTGTGTTGCAAAATTCTATGGCCTTGCCCAGCAAGAATGGTGCATGGGAGGGGTTAAGATTAGGCCAAGTCCCCTTACCGGCCTGAGGTTGCTCTGTTCCCACTTGGTGACATCATAACTTCACCGACTTTGAAGTCGGCCGAGGCTCCCGCTGCGGGTAAGTGAGCGCCTAATTTAAATTCAAAAGTCGCAGCCGATGACATCATCGATTTTCACGATGAGTCTGGGGAGGCCTGCCCAGTGTTAAACCTGCCAAAGAAACCTGACAAGTTGAAAAAAATTTCTATTTTGTGAAATCCTTGTAGGCCAGGAAAAGCAGGCATGCTCCCCCCAGGCCCCGCAAGGAGTCCTTGGGCCTCCTCAGTCCCGGCCTTGCCTCTCCCTCTCCGCGCTGGCATCGGCTGCCAAAGCCCTTGCCCAACGCTAACTTTATGATGAGTACCGTTCCTGTGGGTTCCCAGCATCGTAAGGCTCCCAACCCGATTTCTGCTCCTGCCCGCCGCCCTGACATCAGTCCTGCCAGTTTTGGGAGGGAGACTATCCTGCATTATTTAAATGAGGCCCAGGAGTTATAATGGCATGGGCCTCACGCAGAGATCCCCATGGAGGTTTCTTTTCCACCGACACCCCTGCCTGTCCTGAACGTTATCCCCAGTAAAAATCAAGTCCTGTGATTCTACCTAAACTACATGAGCAGTTTAACTGAAATCAGTAGCATGTTACATTTCAACAGGTATGGTAGCATGGAGGTTATGTCACTGGACTAGTAATCCAGAGGCCTGGACTGATAATCCAGAGAATATAAATTCAAATCCCACCATGGAGTTTGTGAATTTGAATTCAGTTTAAAAACTGTTTAAACATAAAGCTGTTATCAGTAAAAAGTGACCATGAAGCTGTCTGATTGTTGTAAAAACCCAACTGATTCATTAATGCCTTTTAGGGAATGAAACCTGCCATCAGTCCCAATCCCACATCAGCGTGGTTGACTCTTAACTGCTCTCTGGAGTAGCCTAGTAAGGCATTTAGTTGTACCACCACCTTCTCAGGACAACCAGAGATGGGCAATAAATGCCGACCTTGCCAGTGACGCTCACACCCTGAGAATGAATATATTAAAAAAAAATCATGAATGGTGCATATTCAGTCCCTGTGGTCTGCATGAAAATTGAAAAAGTAATTTTTGTGTAAGGAGAGTCATCATATAATCTGCCACTACTGTACGATTCAGAATGCAGAATGCGAGCAAAAATAACTAGTTCCCAGGTGACCAAGAATTAATTACACCGAACAGCAGGTTAAAAAGAGCATTTATTTTCTGTCCAATATGATATTTTCTTCCACTCTTCTGTCTTTCTTTGCCTTTTACATGCCTCTCCAAATACTTGGTCACAAAAGAACTATACGAAGATACCAACACAAGTGCGATTGATCCCACTCAGACACTTTGATCAAACTTGGTTCCTTGAAGTTTTTTCCCTTCGGTCAGAATACCCGTCACATGCTCAAAAGGCTATGTATTTGGCAAACCACAAATAAATTAAACAAAAAAACACAAATGTCATTACCACTTGACAAAATGTAATAGCTCTTGACACAGAACAAATGACAGCAACATTCTTTCAGCAAACTAGCAACCACTGATTCCTTAAACATGCAGATACAGTAGGAATTGAAACATCTGAATCATTTAAGACATTTATTTAATGCAGGATTTTGAAATGTATCTCTGCAGTGTCTTAAAGCTACTCCTCTACAATCTATCATGAGCATGTTGCTTTCCTTACTCCCACACACATTTGATGTACAATTCTACTATTAACCCTGACATTATTTACCACATAGGCACATTAACCCTGTGAGATGTTGGTTTGAATGACAGAGGTGACACCCCCTGCTAAAGACTGTTTTCATAAATAATGTACAGTAACGCCAATCAATAACGATTCTGAAACACGTTACCCCTCCTACTTTCATCTCACTGGATTTGAAGTTAGAACAATTTACTTTCAGTGATCAATGACCAGCTACATGACATGTAGAATTTTAATTTTAGCCACAATAGAGCACAGCTCCACAGAAATTACAATCTTCAAGTTGCATTGACCATTGACCTGTGAAAAACAGCACAGCAAAATGTCAACCTATGCTTGCCACCTGGGTATTAAATATTAACTGCTTCATTTAAATTTAAATTAGTGGAGAGGCAATGAATGGAACATATGATGCCATTTGTTTATCATTAGCATGGAGAGAAGCATACTAAAGTGTAGTACGATGGGTAACTGATGCAAACACAATGCAGCACAACCAAATTCAAATGAACTCCATCCCAGTGATGAAACAGGTTTCTCCCCCCCACCCCACCCCAAAAAGAAATCCCATTAGGCATTTATCCGTAAACATCTCTCTTCATAAATAACGTAAATGTCTCCTTCGTATCGCCATGTCTAATTGAAGCTGGAATAGAAAGAATGGATCGTACACAGCACTGAGAAGATGAAAGTGTTTTTGTGGTTGAAAACGTTGGGAGCTCTGTGACTCAGCCATCGGATACAGGTGGAGTAACCCAGCCATATTTCTCATGTGTCTTCACCAAACTTTTAAATGTTGCTTCAGCTTCTTTGCGAGTGAAGGCTTTCTTTGTCTTCCCCACTTTTCTGCAAATTCGACCCTATGTCAGATGAAGAAAACACAAAATAAAATGGATTAGATACTTTCGTTCACAGAAATGATAGCAAGCAACCAATTTCCACATAATGTTTAACACGGCACTCTCATCATGAAAAAGTGTTTGCAAACGAAGCTTGGTCAAACATTTTCTCCAGGAGATGGTACTCCTCTAAGCCTAGCAGCGACCCCTGAAGACAGAGGGGCGATTTTGATGTGTAGCGAACATTGGGCGGGCAGTGGGTGAAGCGATTGCGATGATGTCACCAGCGAGAGGTTCGGACCATTTTGATCTCGGCCCTCATTTAAATTTGACAGGCAAGCTGTCCGTCTGTTTCCAGCGCTGATAGGCAGCTCACCAATCAAGAGGATGCCCATCCGTGGAGCCAAGCCAGCAGAAGACACTTAAAGGGTGAAGGGTAGGCTGACCTGGGGGGGGTAGGAGGGGGGGGGGAATAGCTAGCAGAAGGTAAGATATCAATGGAATAATAATCGGGCGGATGATCTGCTCTGTCAGATTACCGCCCAGATGGAAATCTACCCCAGAATCTGTAAAGATGGTAAAATTTCCTTAAAAAGCAACCGTTGTAGTTTGTAAAATCAGCAGTGAGCAAGCTGCAGCAAACTCATACTTGAAGCTTCCTCTGATAACCTATAATTAAATATATTGAAAAAAGAAATGAATTAAAAAACTGAAATTAAAATCAATGAATCTGTATTAAACTGCCATTTATATGAGGTGGAGAAGTGGCATAAAGATTCACACTATTTTTCACTTATGGATTGTTCATTAAAACGCACCAGCATAATAGTGGATGATGTCTTTCAGGTGCTGATGCTGCAGTGAGGCAAAAGAGGCTTGACCTTGTTGGCACTCAAGGGCACTCTCCTTGAAGAGGAATCACCTGAAACACCTGGAAAGACTGGGGGCACAATTTTAATATGCCAGCAGGAAGAGTCCGGCAGGGGTGATTTGCGGGCGCCAAACCCAGAAGGGAAGTAGGCGGGTTTGCAACCCTAATTAGGCCAATTAAAGCCTCTTCCGAGTCTCGTGCACGGCAGCCAGCCCGATTGACAAGCTGGCTGCCGACAGGAGCTGCACATCTGGTGGGGGGGGGGGGGGGGCGGGGGTGAGAAAGAGAGAGAGAGAGAAATCTCATCAGCCGCTGGGAGATAGATAATCTGATTATGGATTGTTTCCAAAGCACCTGGACTTGGCTGTCTTCTTCATGCATTATTTTCCTCATACTGTTATCATCCTGGCACAAGAAACTTGCCACGAAATTGTTCTGAAACAAAACTAGTGTCCAGGCTACACTTGTTTTTCTGTTGGGATTTTGTACTTTAGTGCTGGGAGTTGAGTCTTGGTCAGCAACAAGAAAGAGAGAACTTGCGTTTAAAGAATCCTGACACATTTAGGATTTCATAAATACTTGGCTATAGTCATATAATGTGGTTAATGGACAGTTTATTAATTTTTCATAAAATATGATAAATTTGTGTAGATATTGCAATGTGTATTTTTTCCAGAAGTACTAGGCCAAGTCTATAAAAATCTTACGGTTAACATATATGCTGTAATCTGTCATTCTTGTAATATTTCTATTCCCCATAGCCCCAGTGCATTAATATGATGCTATGTCTTCTATCACTGGGAGAGAGATGGTGGGGGGGGGACAAAGATCGGGGGGGAGGGGACATCGGACATCGGGGGTGGGGGGTGCGAGTGACATCGTTTGTAAGGTATGTTTATTTATTTTTTTACAATGGGAAATGTAATTTTATTTAATTTATTTTTCACTGATCCGGCCCTTCCAGTCTGGTTTCACCAGGCGTCAATCGGAAGTGGTGGGAAAGCTGCCCAGGTAACATTAAAAAGATTTTAACTGTCCAATATGCAAAAAATAAACTACCTTAAGTACCTCAATGAGGTACACTTGCTCCTTTAATTATCAGCCTGCCGGTTTTAATTGCCGGCCAGACTTTCGGGTTCGGGAGCGGCGCGCGCACCCAGATGATTCTGGGTCGTGCACGTTCTTCAGTGTGTTGGAGCCGGGGCAGATAGCAGTGGATTCACCTTAGGGATGCAGATAAAGGTGATATTTTCCTTGTACCTGGTCTGTTCCTTGAAGGACATCTGGATACTCTTTTTGGAGTTTTCCAGTGAAAGTGGCTTTTTTGCTTGTGGCTCTAAACTTGCCTTAACTGTGGTAGCAAGTATACTTTTGCACTAAAACTTAACTAGTTCCATTTGTTGGATTGCTTTGCATCCATTCAAAGGTATGCTCTTTGCTATGACCACAAATTCTACGTGGTACTTCTTACAATTGTTTGGGTTCACCAAGTTTACTTTTCAACATTCCAGCAGCTTTACAATAGCTGTGTTGTACATAGATCCTGATGTGCCTCTTCAAACAGATATTTGCTAAGATCTCCCAACAACTTGACTTTGACTGCATTGCCCATTGCATTGCAGTCTAACTGGTCTGCTGTTCATTTATCTGCCTGAATAAATCCAGCTGGGGAAGTGGTTGTCACTAAGAATATTCACCTGCCCTTCTTCTGGAAATAAGGTTACTGGCTTAATAATCTCTAGATTTTGCTTACTGTTCATTCCTGCTATCGTATGAATTTTGGCCTCTCGTTAGTTCTTGGCATAACACTACAGAGCAAAATGATTTAAATTTTCTGCAGTTCTTGCATAGTTGACCAAACATTGGCACATTTTTTTATCATGGTCCAGTCCTACAGTACTGGTATGTCAACTTGGCACTACTTCTTAGGCAGTCTCATTTTGGCAGATTGCAGTCTCACCTTTTACTTTACAGCATGAACTGTTTTCTATGTATTCTCTCAAGAGTTCTGCTGCTCCGGACACTTGTAAACATGTTGTTAAGTCTATGTCTGTTTTGCTAAGAAGTCTCTAATTCTCTAACATGATGAACCTATGTCTGATCAAAGATTAATGCAGTTCTCTGAAATTGCAAGTAGCTGCTTAAATTTCCAGTTCAATTAGATACTTCTTCACTTTCTCTTTTAGCTTTTGGTTGCAATTTTAAAAAAAGTGACATTCAACTGTCTTTTTTAAGCTTACAGTGCTCACCAAATTCTAGTATTACCATAGTGAGAGTTCTCTTCTGGGCCTCCTTTATCTTGATTTCTGATTGCACTAAAGGTTCCATCTGTCTCTAACCTCAGTCTGCAGGTGTTGATTAACTTTTGATACTTTCAGTATGCTTACTGCAAAACTGCATTAAAAAAAAATTCAAAAAAAAAGTTCTAAGTGAGTTTTTTTCAGTGTTTTCTGCATCTGAGAATAACTGAGGTCTCAGCTTTTAAGCAGTTCAAAATAAGCTCCCATACAACCTCAATAAGTTGAAATTTTGTTCCTTTTGGTCTTCTCTTGTATTTGCATGAAGTCAGAAAAAAACACTACACTTCTGACACCATGTTTTACCTAACTGATCATTTACATCATGAGCCAGAGATATCAGGCTGTATTTCCAACATGAGAACATTTTACTTTGAACATCACTGCTTGCTGAATCAGTTCCCAGGCTTCACAAAGGTTGGCGCCGTGCACAAGATGGCTCTGTTCTTTGAGTCCATATCTAAGCTCACTTACGCTACAGCTGGGGAACTTTTTAAACTTAAATTTTGCTGTTAGTAAAGAGGTAATGCTCCCAGCTGATCTCTTAACATTAAAAATGTAATTGGCATTCAGCAGCTCTGTTGTTGCTAGATGAGAGGGACATAAGAGTAACTTGGGTTTGTGGGCTTCACATTGCACTTGGTCTGAGTCTTGTATCTATAATATAATTGGCCCCAAAGTGTCAATTAATACAGATACATGGTCACTTTTGCACTGTGGATGTATGCCCTCTAAGACCTGGAATTTTTGTACTGTGGCCGCGTGCCCTCTAAGAACTGGAATTAGCTGCCCAAACTAATTTCACACAGAACGCCTACAGCTAACAGACAGTTGACAGGCCTTTTAGTATGGGTTGGAATTAAACTCAGCAGAGAAAGGAAAATCTCTAACCCACTGCACTGCCCAGTAGCTGCATAATATATTTGCAATTGTTTGTGTACATTTGATCTCTATCCATCTGCCTTAATTGCAAAAACAGTGTGTGCATAATGGGGGAGAGGTAGGAGGGGGTACTTTGTGGTAACCCTGTATTCCCGTGCTATTATAAAACTAGTCACATGCAAAATTTCAAATATTAACTGCTTTTGTTCCCATTTTCACCAACTGAAATCATCCATGCAAACCAAATATGGTGCAATTTGTTTTCCATGTGGAGAGCAAAACAGACTTTTTATTTTACAACTTCCCCTATGTTGTAAAATATAATATTTGATATGCCCACATGAAGATCATTACTGCCTTTAGAAATAGAGCCAGGCACAGCAGAGGGACTAAGAAACTGAATAGACTTAATCATCATCATGTGACTTGACCAAACATTTTAGTGGGCTGCTAATTTTCATAAGTAGGAAGTCCAGCTCACGACCAACAACACTAATTATTACTCCACTATTCTAAATAGGTGATGCTACGTGGTATCCACTCCTCTCCCCCTCAAAAAAAAAGAAAATGACAGTACTCCATGTCCTTGCTGTGCCACTGTGGAGGAGGTAAGAACGAGTAAATCATTACAAATGTGGTGCAGTCAAGAATCAACAATGGTAATTTTAAATTGCCAGTGCACAGACCTCAGTTCAGTGATAATGCTGCTTTAGAGATCGAGAATATATATTTGATTTATATATGAATTCCCCACCCTGATGGGGTTCCAAACTAACTTGATAATGGAATCCTTCTGTTAAATGTCTTTTTTAAGAAATCATCTAATGGGGCAGGAGTGAAGAGATCTAAAAGATATTTTAAAATGACAGTCTCATGATAAGGTCAATCAAAATTCAAATTTTAATCTGCCAATGCTAATATTTACTTTGTTGAAATTGATAAAATAGACTTTTAGCACTTAGGTAGTAATACTATCTGGAACTAGGGGGCGTAGTCTCAGGATAAGGGGTTGGCCATTTAGGACTGAGATGAGGAATTTCTTCACTCAGAGGGTTGTGAATCTTTGGAATTCTCTACCCCAGAGGGCTGTGGATGCTGAGTCATTGAGTATATTCAAAGCTGAGATTGATTATATTTTTGGACTCTAGGGGAATCAAGGGATATGGGGATCTGCAGGAAAGTGGAGTTGAGGTTGAAGATCAGCCATGGTCTTATTGAATGGTGGAGCAGGCTCCTGCTCCTTTTTCTTATGTACTGTTACTGATGGCACTAAAACCAATGATAATAATTAATCTAAAACCTTACCCTACATGTACTATTCTCCTACTATGTTATATTTTATTGTAAATTTACTTTGAGTAAAAGTCTAAACAAAATTTAGAGATGAGTTTGCCAAATATTTCTTCCATTCGCAGTGCAAAACAGAGTGTCCCATCATAGCCCATCATTTCATTCAGTGCCTCACTTCAGAACCAGTGAGAATTGCTCTCAATCAGATGCAGGTGAACTTGAGTGATAGGCAGCCTGGGATTCGAACCATCTGGATAGGAGGCAAGCCAGCCATTCATGTGACTTTGATTCAGTGCTTTCTGGTTGCGAAGTAGGTGCTCTACTGCCTGTGCTATGAGGCTGCCCTGATGCATTATTCACTTTTTTATTTAATTAACTACAATATGATTTAATCAAATTCTTACAATTAGTTTTTTTCCACATTTAATCAATTTAACATATTTCATTTTAAGTGCTCTACTGTATGCTTCTCCATAAAAAAGTGAATGGTGCACTTTAGGTATTGTATATTCAACTCACACAAGCTCATTCTGCTTCACAGACAACTTTGTGTGGTTGTAAATTGCTTCATCAAAGTACTACATTTGGTCTTAAAAGGTATTTAAAGACCATCAGGACCCCTTTTAAAAAACAGTTCCAAAAAATTATGAATGTTAACATTTTTCTATTTGTCTCTTTCCTCTTGATTTTTAAATATTCCTATTTAAGTAGGGAATGTTGTTGAGATATTTGAGGGGACTTGCTAAGACAGGTTTCTGATCCTGACAATGCAGGGGAGCCAAATCAATAGATACGCTCATTAACCAGATGTGCTTCAAAGCTTTTATCATTTAGTATGTTAACTCAGCTCCTCACAATTAGGCTAAAGCTAATTCCCTTGCATATTAGTACTTGCTGTATTAGCATAAAATTGCAAAAATATTTTGTATCCATAAAATGAAATGAAAGCATGTTAAACTTCATGATTTTTAAAAGTATTGATGGAAAGACCTCTAAGTAGCTTCAAGAAAGAAAGAATGAATGAATGAACAAATTTGCATTTATTTAATGCCTTTAATGTAAGCAAACTTGGCAGTTGTTTTGTGCACAGCATGGTATTGAGATGAAAAACCAGTCAAACTACTTTTAGTGGTTTTGGTTGAAGGAAGGATACTGGGAGAAATCCCTGCTCCTCTTCAAATAGTACTACCAAAGATAGGCAGATGGAGCCTCAGCTTAGCATTTCATCTGATGTGGAGATGCCGGTGATGGACTGGGGTTGACAATTGTAAACAATTTTACAACACCAAGTTATAGTCCAGCAATTTTATTTTAAATTCACAAGCTTTCGGAGATTTTCTCCTTCCTCAGGCAAATGTTTCTCAGGAGCTCTTGAAACATTTACCTGAGGAAGGAGAAAATCTCCGAAAGCTTGTGAATTTAAAATAAAATTGCTGGACTATAACTTGGTGTTGTAAAATTGTTTACATTTCATCTGAAGGGCAGCACCTTGAAAATGCAGCAGTGGGATAGTGATCAGGGGTAGGAACTCCAGCTGCTTTATCCATTGGACCTTGCATTAAAAAAGGGATTCCGAGAGGTAAGCAATACAATCTATGCAATAGCAATGGACTCAAAAGGAAAATCAGTCACTGAAAAGGGTAAAATGTAATGAAACAAAATTAAAAAGCATTTAAACCACAAACTAATAAAATGACAAGATACTGGCCTGGATCTTCCAAACTGGTGGGATTCCTGGAAGAACATCAGTGGTGGACAGGCTTTGCACCCACCCATCTCACTGTGCCCTAACTCTGGTGGGTCTTCCAGGATCAGACTAATTACATATTTGTGGAAGGCTTCTTCGACAGCACCTCCCAAACCCGCGACCTCTACGACCTAGAAGGACAAGGGCAGCAGGCAGATGGAAACAACACCACCTGCACGTTACCCTCCAAGTCACACACCATCCCGACTTGGAAATATATCACTGTTCCTTCATCGTCACTGGGTCAAAATCCTGGAACTCCCTACCTAACAGCACTGTGGGAGAACCTTCACCACACGGACTGCAGCGGTTCAAGGTGGCGGCTCATCACCACCATCTCAAGGGCAATTAGGGATGGGCAATAAACGCTGGCCTTGCCAGCGACGCCCAGATCCCATGAACGAATAAAAAAGGCATTTCCAGTTCCACCATTTGCCCACAAGGATGATACCAGAGCTGAGAGCTTATTAGGAAAGGCTGAACAGGCTGGGACTCTTTTCTTTGGAAAAGGGAAGGCTGAGGGGTGCACTGATGGAGGTGTTTAAGATAATGAAAGGGTTTGATAGGGTAGATGTAGAGAAAATGTTTCCACTTGTGGGGGAGTCCAAAACTAGAGATCATAATTATAAAATAGTCACTAATAAAACCATTAGGGAATTCAGGCCAAACTTCTTTACCCAAAGTGTGGTAAGTATGTGGAACCTGCTACCACAAGGGGTAGTTGAGGCGACTAGCATAGATGAATGTAAGGGGAAGCTGGATAACCACATGAGGGAGAAAGGAATAGAAGGATATGCTGATAGGGTTAGATGAAGTAGGGAGGAAGGAGGCTTGTGTGGAGCATAAACGCCGGCATAGACCAGTTGGGCCGAATGGCCTGTTTCTATGCTGTAGTTTCGATGTAACGCCTTGATTTGGGGGGGGGGGGGAAGAAAATTTGGCAGTGCCGGTGGCAGGGAAAAATGTTTCTTGGTTTGCATAGTACAATTGATCACTCATCGATTGGCTGCACTAGTCCATGCTGGCATTTACATTTTAAATTCACCTCTGCTGCTTTAGCAATCTGGATACCAAGAATTTGATAGTATTCCCAATGCTGAGTGTTGCTAAGGCATTAATGGAAAATACTTCTGGCATTAATATTTAATTCAATTGTATTCAGTGTCTGCTATCCGTTCTGGTGGGAAATCCAGGAAGTGGAAGCGGAGGCGGGGAAGTCAGCAGAACAGCCCGCTCTACATTTTTTGAATCCAACAACCCAGAAACCACCCTAAAACACGTGCAAAATATTGGAAGACCTGGGCCACTGTCTCCCAAGTTTGATGCCGTGATTGACCTGATCTCCACAACAGTGGCAATGAGGACACCAGCAGGGCCTCATTTTAAAGAACGATATCACCAACAATGTGGCACTGAAGCATCAGTCCAGGTTATGTTTCAAGTCCTAGAATGGGGCTTAAACCCACAATCTTCCGACTTAAGAGTAAAGAGTGGTACTTACTGAGCCGAGCCAGCAGTAGTGCACTGGACTCCTACATAAAGGAATTGCAGTTGAGGTTTACTCAGCTACCGTATAACTTTTTTGTCAGGTTGTTAGATGGAATGCAACCTGGAACCAGACCGATACAGTACTTCACTTTGGAGCAGAAAAAAAGATCAGCAGTGATGCTTTTCCTGCCCAGCAATAGATGCCTTCTGCTGCCTAATCAGGATTAGTGACAATGGTCATAGATATGTCTGCAAACTGACGGCCCTGCCCTGCTAGCTAAAGGGAGCAGGAAATCGGAGATGGGGGAAAAATAAGTGGACTGAAACAACAAATATGCGAGACTACAGTTTTTCACACAATATTCATACTTCTATCATGTAACTACTTCCAGATTGGGATATCTTTAGTCCTTTGATGCAAATGCCAGGTTAGAAGGAAAATGTGCCAAAGTACTGAAATGACCCAATCTGGAAAACAGAATTTTGTTGCAGTATTAATCTTTTAGTAAAAATCATTGAATTTTAATAAACAATGTGCATTTTAATACAGTACTTTACAGTTGCACACCGCTTGTGTATTGTAGGTTGGGGGCAGCTTTTAATCTATGCATTAGCCTGGATTCCTCTTGGCTGATAGTACAGATAACCGCCAGGAGTAAGTACATCGATATACCACTCAGTACATTTTACACATCGGACAAATTAAAGTATTCAAAAGGACCCAGTCGACCCTGCAAGGTCCTCCTTACTAACATCTGGGGACTTGTGCCAAAATTGGGAGAGCTGTCCCACAGTCTAGTCAAGCAACAGCCTGACCTAGCCATACTTACAGAATCATACCTTTCAGCCAACGTCCCAGACTCTTCCATCACCATCCCTGGGTATGTCCTGTCCCACCGGCAGGACAGACCCACCAGAGGTGGCGGTACAGTGATATACAGTCAGGAGGGAGTGGCCCTGGGAGTCCTCAACATTGACTCTGGACCCCATGAAATCTCATGGCATCAGGTCAAACATGGGCAAGGAAACCTCCTGCTGATTACCACCTACCGTCCTCCCTCAGCTGATGAATCAGTCCTCCTCCATGTTGAGCACCACTTGGAGGAAGCACTGAGGGTAGCAAGGGCACAAAATGTACTCTGGGTGGGGGACTTCAATGTCCATCACCAAGAGTGGCTCGGCAGCACCACTACTGACCGAGCTGGCCGAGTCCTGAAGGACATAGCTGCTAGACTGGGCCTGCGGCAGGTGGTGAGCGAACCAACACGAGGGAAAAACTTACTTGACCTCGTCCTCACCAATCTACCTGTCGCAAATGCATCTGTCCATGACAGTATTGGTAGGAGTGACCACCGCACAGTCCTCGTGGAGATGAAGTCCCGTCTTCGCACTGAGGACACCATCCAACGTGTTGTGTGGCACCACCACCGTGCTAAATGGGATAGATTCAGAACGGATCTAGCAGCTCAAAACTGGGCATCCATGAGGCGCTGTGGGCCATCAGCAGCAGCAGAATTGTATTCCAGCACAATCTGTAACCTCATGGCCCGGCATATTCCTCTCTCCACCATTACCAACAAGCCAGGGGATCAACCCTGGTTCAATGAGGAGTGTAGAAGAGCATGCCAGGAGCAGCACCAGGCGTACCTAAAAATGAGGTGCCAACCTGGTAAAGCTACAACTCAGGACTACATGCATGCTAAACAGCGGAAGCAACATGCTATAGACAGAGCTAAGCGATTCCACAACCAACGGATCAGATCAAAGCTCTGCAGTCCTGCCACATCCAGTCGTAAATGGTGGTGGACAATTAAACAACTAACGGGAGGAGGAGGCTCTGCAAACATCCCCATCCTCAATGATGGTGGAGTCCAGCACGTGAGTGCAAAAGACAAGGCTGAAGCGTTTGCAACCATCTTCAGCCAGAAGTGCCGAGTGGATGATCCATCTCAGCCTCCTCCCGATATCCCCACCATCACAGAAGCCAGTCTTCAGCCAATTCGATTCACTCCACGTGATAACAAGAAACGGCTGAGTGCACTGGATACAGCAAAGGCTATGGGCCCCGACAACATCCCAGCTGTAGTGCTGAAGACTTGTGCTCCAGAACTAGCTGCGCCTCTAGCCAAGCTGTTCCAGTACAGCTACAACACTGGCACCTACCCGACAATGTGGAAAATTGCCCAGGTATGTCCTGTCCACAAAAAGCAGGACAAATCCAATCCGGCCAACTACCGCCCCATCAGTCTACTCTCAATCATCAGCAAAGTGATGGAAGGTGTCGTCGACAGTGCTATCAAGCGACACTTACTCACCAATAACCTGCTCACCGATGCTCAGTTTGGGTTCCGCCAGGACCACTCGGCTCCAGACCTCATTACAGCGTTGGTCCAAACATGGACAAAAGAGCTGAATTCCAGAGGTGAGGTGAGAGTGACTGCCCTTGACATCAAGGCAGCATTTGACCGAGTGTGGCACCAAGGAGCCCTAGTAAAATTGAAGTCAATGGGAATCAGGGGAAAAACTCTCCAGTGGCTGGAGTCATACCTAGCACAAAGGAAGATGGTAGTGGTTGTTGGAGGCCAATCATCTCAGCCCCAGGACATTGCTGCAGGAGTTCTTCAGGGCAGTGTCCTAGGCCCAACCATCTTCAGCTGCTTCATCAATGACCTTCCCTCCATCATAAGGTCAGAAATGGGGATGTTCGCTGATGACTGCACAGTGTTCAGTTCCATTCGCAACCCCTCAAATAATGAAGCAGTCCGAGCCCGCATGCAGCAAGACCTGGACAACATCCAGGCTTGGGCTCACAAGTGGCAAGTAACATTCGCGCCAGATAAGTGCCAGGCAATGACCATCTCCAACAAGAGAGAGTCTAACCACCTCCCCTTGACATTCAACGGCATTACCATCGCCGAATCCCCCACCATCAACATCCTGGGGGTCACCATTGACCAGAAACTTAACTGGACCAGCCATATAAATACTGTGGCTACTAGAGCAGGTCAGAGGCTGGGTGTTCTGCGGCGAGTGACTCACCTCCTGACTCCCCAAAGCCTTTCCACCATCTACAAGGCACAAGTCAGGAGTGTGATGGAATACTCTCCACTTGCCTGGATGAGTGCAGCTCCAACAACACTCAAGAAGCTCGACACCATCCAAGATAAAGCAGCCCGCTTGATTGGCACCCCATCCACCACCCTGAACATTCACTCCCTTCACCACCGGCGCACCGTGGCTGCAGTGTGCACTATCCACAGGATGCACTGCAGCAACTCGCCAAGGCTTCTCCGACAGCACCTCCCAAACCCGCGACCTCTACCACCTAGAAGGACAAGAGCAGCAGGCAAATGGGAACAACACCACCTGCACGTTCCCCTCCAAGTCACATACCATCCCGACTTGGAAATATATCGCCGTTCCTTCATTGTCGCTGGGTCAAAATCCTGGAACTCCCTTCCTAACAGCACTGTGGGAGAACCATCACCACACGGACTGCAGCGGTTCAAGAAGGCGGCTCACCACCACCTTCTCAAGGGCAATTAGGGATGGGCAATAAATGCTGGCGTCGCCAGCGACGCCCACATCCCGTGAACGAATAAAAAAAATAAATTTAGTGGTGCTCTGGAAGCACAGTTAGAAAACAGTGGGAAGGTGGATCAGGTTGCAACTAGGCAAATTTACTTGCAGTAAATTCCACCCTGTCCCTCTCTGAACATTGAAATTTCAGCTGAGGAGAGGAACTCACGTCTACAAAGATTGCCAGCTCATTCTTGAGAAAATTGAGTAATTCAAAGAGAGTAACTCGCCTATCCTTTTGGAAAACTGGAAAATCGGGAAACAGAAACTCTACTACCTTTTGTCCAAATAATGATGTTCCAACTCCTTTAGTGGTTATATGGCAATAAAACAATTTCATTTCACAGTTTCTGTAACCACCAAATAAGAATAAAAATGTTTGCAATTTGTAAGAAAATCAAACGTGTCAGGAACATTTAACCAACAATTGACAACTGGATCATCACATAATTCAAAATAGGAATCTCTCTGTTGCCCCTTGTTTCCATGTTTTATGCTTTTAAGATGTGAGATAATGGCAGCCTTGGAGCAGATCTTTTGTGCAGTAGTCCCTCTAATGTAGCACTATGGTGCTCTGCTCAAGTGACATCATGAATGGGTAATGATGTCCACACCTCTCTCCCTGCTCTGAGCAGCTGAAGAGCAATCAGATGAAGAGTTGGAGGGGCATCAGCGGCATTTCTGGGATTTTGGGAAGAAGGGGACATAACCCATGGCAAAATAAATAGAGGGGGTAGAAGTTCCCTTCCCCCTGGTAGTTTTGCCTATACTGAGGGAGATGAGGGATTAAAATGCCATGTAGATTTCAGATATGACTGTTCAACTTCCATTGTTATTCACAAAATACTTTTTGAAGGAGACTACTTTGCACTTTTACATCTAAAAGATGACTATTAAAGATGGATTCTGAACCTTCAAGTCTAAATTAGTTCTGCATATTTCATGACTGACAAAAGCATTTTTTTTTTAAGATGTGTATTCTCATTTTTTAATCCTTTCCCAGAATTTTCTCTGCACTCTGTGAATCTGCAGGAAGCAGACATAGACTGGATTCATACTAATTGCTCCCACTCCCACACATGTTAGCTGTGGTCCAGATGAGATGACGTGCAGTTTATCATCTATACTGTTTTTGGTAAAACAGAGTCATGAGGCCTAGAGCTGAAAAGCAAGCACCTCATTGTTGTACTGACAAAGTGATACTTGCTTTTCTAGTCAAACAGCAGCTAATAAGTTTTCTAAAATGGTATCTGGACATCAAATTGCCTGCAACTTCACTTGCTGTCTCATTAATTTGTACAGTCAATACTTGGGGGAGGGGGCTGCTGTGTCAAAGCCCTTGAGACGGTGTCTAAACTTACACCAATAAATGCTGACTTAGCACTGAAATGGTGACGACTGTACTTTTGCTAATTTAATGAGGGTGAATAATTGGCATCAATTATTCATACTAAACTCTATAATGAAAATTGGCATTTGCCACATCCTATTATTAAGCCAATAAAAATGATGCGCTATCTGATTGTTTCTGTCAAAAGGTACAAATCAGTCATATTTTACAACTAGTCATTTGTGATTCCTCTGAAATTTGCCGTTATAAATATCCTAGAGCTATACTGCATAATATTACTGACTTCAGTAGGCAAAACAAAATTTAATTGGCTAAAATCTATTGGTCCCATTTTGAGTCAATAGTAATAGTACTCCTACTTTTGCTTCAAGTTGAACTAATGAGTTGTCCTACACTGTCCTTGGCTATGTTTAAATATTCACTAAATCATTGAAATTAATGATACAAAACATTTTTCACATATATGATTCCAATTATACATCTATAATGTAATTCAAGGTGTTTGGGATGATATAATGTATAACTACATTAAATATTTTTCCATTGCAATACTGGTGTTATTTACTTATTAAGACAGATATTACTGAAAGCAAAGTGTATTTTTCATTGGTAAAACAACAACAGCTTATGATGTTCAACATAGAAAACATCTCAAGACAGTTCATTGGTAGGTGCATGGAATGCTGGGCCAGGAAAGAAGAAATTAGGAGGGAGGAACAAAACCTTGGTTGAAGAGATGGGTTTTGAGGAGGTTTTTAAAAGGAGGAGAGATGTACACAGGGTTTCATGGAGGGAATTCCAATGAGAAGTGCTGAATTGCATATCTCAGATTATAATGGAATACAGCTTTCCTTAGCCTTTTACCAACACAGTACTAAAAAAAACACAAGTAGAAAATAACTTCTAATATTAAGTTCATCATCTGGGTGACTTCACTTATAATTGTTGGTGCATTTCTATGAACTGAAGCATTTATATGAGAAACGTATGCATTTACTTCTCAATCATGGTTAAAATCTGAAATTACATTAATTTCTCTATCAATTAAGCAATAGCATAGTTCTATCGTGGCAAATTCAAGATAAAATACAGTCCAATGAGTAATGAGTGCTCATTATTATTAAAATGTAGGCATAATGAAGAAATACTCGGCACATGGTTGCTTCCTATTAAAATTATCAATATGTTTACATCATTGATCAAAGAATATTGTACACTTGGGTATCTGGCAAAATCATAACTGGCATGAGGTCAATATTGACTCCTTGAAGTCTGACAGTTGATGAACAGCAATACACTGAGTATGCAGCATGACTGTTTAAATAAGATTTTATAGGGAAAATATTTTGAGCAAAAATAAAAAGATGGAAGATTGCCAGTTTCTTGAGCTTTAGGTATGTCCACTGTAACATCATAACAGGTACAGTGCAGGAGGAGGCCATTCGGCCTATCATGCCTGTGCCAGCTCTTTGAAAGAGCTATCCAATTAGTCCCATTCCCCTGCTCTTTCCCCATAGTCCTGCAATTTTTTTTCCCTTTAAGTATTTATCTAAATCCCTTTTGAAAGTTACTAGTGAATCTCCTTTCAGGCAGTGCATTCCAGATCGTTGCAACTCGCCGCTTAAAAAAAAATGTTTCCTCATGTCGCCTCTGGTTCTTTTGCCCATCACCTTAAATCTGTGTCCTCTGGTTACCAACCCTTGTGTCACTGGAAACAATTTCTCCTTATTTACTCGATCAAAACCGACATGTATTATTACTTGAGGTAGGAAGATAGATGTTTCGTATTATGCCAGCAGCACCCCCCCCTCCCCCTCCCCACCCTCCTCCTCCTCCCTTACCTGCCCCTTGACCAGACTGGCCGCGAACTGCCTCATGACCGCCTCCACGGTGTAAGCGCTGGACCAACCCCGCGGGGTCAGCAGCTCCATGCAGATCGCCCCTCCGTCCAGCACGTAGCCGTTCTCCAGCCGGGGGCTCAGCACCCTCATGAAGGGCGGCGAGAAAGGGAAGTTGTCGGGGAAGTTGAGGTTGAGCAGGATGCACTCGGTGCTGGTCTCCTTCATGTCCTGCCACAGCGCCGAGTCCTTGTCCACCTGCAGCAGCTTGACGTTCCACTCGAACAGGTTGTCCTCCACCAGCTCCACGCTGATGAAGTGGTCCGTCAGTTTGCGGATGTCCTGCAGCTCCTTCATGAGCCTGCGGCTGCGGACCTGAGCGCAGTGCTGCTTGTTGGGGGGTTGCCCGGGGATGGAGCTGGTGCTGGTGCTGGTGCCGGTGCCGGTGCTGGTGGTGGCCGGGGGCACCTTGCTGCCAGCCTGCTGCTGCTGCTGCTGCTTGTCCTTGTTGCTGTCCTTGGTGGAGGCGGGCTGCTCGGACCTCTTGTGGTTGTGTTGTGGTTGTTGGTGGTGGTTGCTGTGGTAGTTGTGGTGGTGGTGGTGATGGTGGTGGTCGGACTGGAGGAGGATGCTCTCGTTGCTCGAAGAATTGCACTGCTTGCTGGCGTTTTTCTGGCTGCCGCTCTTGGTCGCTTTGCGGGAGCCTTGGTGTTTTGCACCGTCGGTGTCTCGTTCGTGGAGGCGAATCAGACCTATTTTTCGAAGCAGGGTGGCCATCTCTTGGCAAGTTGAATTACAATATTGACCAGTTTTTAAAGAAAAATCCTTAAAAATACTTTAGGAGGAAAAGGCTAAAGTGAATCGACGTGGAAACAAAAAACGATTCGTGCAGCTCAAGAACATCAAAACGAAGTCATTTTTTAAATCCCACGAATAGGTAGGTGCAAAAGAGTAAGGAATCGACGGGAATATTTCTTAGCTTTAAATTTTTTTTAAAAAAACCCCTACAATATCAATTCGCAGTCAGCAGAGTGACCGCTCCTTTTGCAGCTACAACCTTCGAAGAAACTGCTGCACGATGGCAAAGAAAAACACAATCCTTTCTCACTCTCTCTCACTCTCTCTTTTTCCCGTGGCTTTTCCAACCTCTGTTGTGTGTTCTCTCCAGATCTTGCAAAAGAAAAATCTCCAGCCTCCTCTGTTTTTTTTTTGGCCAACCAACACCAAACAACAATTTAAAAAAAAAATATATGATCAACTTGTCAAGCCCCGACCCAGCGCTGTGACTCCTGAATCACGCAAGAGTGAAAGGAGATCTGTTTCGGTGCAGATCAGCTCTCCGGCGGGCTTTGCACCGCTTGTCATTGCGGTAAAGTGCTTCTATGTATTGGTGTCACAGCCCCGGCGCAGGGATCTGAGGCTGATCGTGCACTGGCGGTCCGGACCTGACGTCCAACCCACAGCTTTCATAAATTATACACTGCACGTCAGTGTCCCTGCTGCCTGCTACGTCGACCTCACGCTAAGATATATTACCAGCACGAATAACACACACACACACACAGCCCTTGTTTAAATTTAAATTCAAAGAGCATCTGACTCCTCATCGTTAGCTCTATTTTCTATGCACTACATAAAGGGTCCCTCTTAATCCTGTCCCCTGGCCCTTTCCTAGCAATTTGTATTATTTTTAAATTCATTAGTAACACAAAGGAAATAACAGGACTTCGTTTGGCTGCGTAACTGTTAGGAGAGGGAGGGGGCGGGAGTCAATTAGAACATTTTAAGTAAAAACACCACCTCCATCAGCCCTGATGAAAGCATTTGACCATAGATCCTACAGTCCCACGCTGCATTCATACATTTAAAGAGATGCTGCCTTCCATTTTTATTTTGCAAAGTGCTTGGCAAACCTTTTTTCCATTTGTTTACAGGTGCATAATATGACGCAAATCCTGCCAAAATGTTCATGGCATCATTTTGCATTATATCAATTGTAATGAAAACACAATCTGTCTCTTATGTTTACCTTCTTTCCCCAAATAAAAAGGTTCAATGAACAATTTCTCGTTTAAAAATACACACTTTAAGATCATAGAATCATAGAAAGGTTGCAGCATGGAAGGAGGCCATTCGGTCCACCGAGTCCACGCCGGCTCTATGCACGAGCAATCCTGCTAGTCCCACTCCCCCACCCTATCCCCGTAGCCCTGCATGTTTTCTCGTTTCAAGTACTTAACCAGTTCTCTTTTGAAGGCCATGATTGAATCTGCCTCTACCACTCCCTCGGGCAGTGCATTCCAGATTCCAACCACTCACTGCGTAAAGTGAGCCTGTAACCATCATGTCACCACTACAAAGTAATCAACAATCCCTGTTTCTCTCCTATAATTGATCAAAGCCATAACGCCCTAGCAAAGTCCTGCCCACCACCATCCCTTGGTTTTGAATCAATACCAAAGAACATCAGCATTGAACTATCAGGATCCTTGTGAAAGTCTCATAATACTGGGATAAAGTAAATGGTTTGCTGGTCATTGTCCACCAAGACTTTGTAGATTTCCCACAAAAGCACCTTCAAGCTTAGGTCCAGATCAATGTAACCGAACACTGCTTTTCTGAACAAGAGGCTTGCATCATTTCATTGGAAGATAAAACTGAGGGCTTTACACAGAGAGGCTATGTAAAATGGATGACTTGAACAGCAGATTCAGACTGGGTAAGCTCTGCATCTTTGGAATATGGTAAGGTTTCAATAGATGGGAAGTAAACTCCTTTACCAAAGTATCATTGACAGTTCTCATGGGACGAAACAATAAAATGAAAAGCGGCTTCTAGCCAAAACATGATACTGCATATCCATTTATGTTGATCTCATTGAATGGTGGAACAGGCTTGAGGGGCTAAATGGCCTACTTCTGTTCCTATGTTCCTATGGTCTATCCTAGGAGGTATTTGACTGATAGGATAAACCCCATCAAGGTTCTGCTTCAAAACAAATCCATTGCAATTGCAAATCTAAATGGTTGAAGTGGCTGAAAAAATCCATGTGAACAAGGGAATCAGCACCTGGAGGCAACTACCATCCCACATTAAACTCTGACAATATGCATTGCAGGCAAACAGCAATTCAAGTCCCTGTGGCCTAAGAACAAGGTAAAAGGCTTAATGTTGCTGCCACTCTGGCCAACTAATGCTAATAAACAATCAGGCCAGGCATGATTCACAGAATATACACAGTCAGCTAACGCACTGATCATCTGGGAGCAGAACACTAATCAATAAAAGACTCCAGCAAATGCACAATTAATTGTTAAAGATTTGTAGAAATGTAATTACAAGTGTGATAAAATGTGTAGTGGAATGGAGGGGAAAGGGGGAAGAAAAGAGTTTGTTATGGGACTGTTCATTGAATGGGTTAATTATTTAACAAGGTAGACCCTGGATTTATTGGTTCACGGAAAAACATCACCACGAGAAAAGCTCTAATAAAAAAAGTGTTCAGGCCACAGGAGGCACATGGCTTGGTAAGATAAAGGGGGAATGGAGAAAAAAAGAGGGATCCACACCCTCATAAGACTATATTCTGGGGTTCGGAGGAAAGCAGTGAGAATTTTTGTATCCTATGTTGGAGTCTCTAAAAAGAAAATAATTCTGAATAGTACATTGTCATAATTCCTTTTCTCTTTTTAGTCAAACTACATATATTTGTATTTTTATTCATTTCTAACAATTTATTTTATTTTATACCCCTCTTTAAGACTCCATAACCCATATAGTACTTATGGCCAACATGGTGGGGAGGTGTCTCTGAAGTCTTTTCTGATACTGCTCTTCACCTGGCTTCCAGGAGGTGCCAAGGGTGGCCTATGGTGAACTGTACAAATTTCTCTCCCTGTTTGCGGCCAATGGCTGCCTTAATTTTATTGCTTCCACTTGGTAGCAGAGTTGATATCAAGAATTTGCCACATGGAGAATTATGATAGCAAACTCACATCTTACCAGTCAGGTACAGCAGGTTTGGGTATTAACTTGCTGCAGTACAATGCAGCCCATAAACAATGTATGTTAATGAAGGCTGACATGTATTACAAGACACATTTGATATTTGACATTCAGATGGCTATAACAGAGGCACCTTGTTACAATCTCCTTTATATAATCTGAACTCACCCAGACAAGATGACACATCTAATGAGATTTAGCAGATTGTAAAACAGTTTAATCCAGATAAAGCCTGAATTTCAGTAGATTTAGGTCAAGGGTGAATGTTGTGCCTGTATGGTCTTTGTATTGCAGGTGTATGCACACTGGAAATTCCTGCCCCCTTTCAGAATAGGATGGGGAATGAAGCTGCACTTTCCCCATCTCAATGTGCGTATGTGGGGGACGGCGCGATTTTTTAAATGTGAGTGCAGAAATATAGGGAAAAGATGACATTACAGGAGAAAATATATGGCAAAGGTGCCTGGTGCATTTTGGGATTTTTGATCATTTTTCTAGAGAAAGGCCTTGGAAATTATGTACATTGAAGTCTTGCTTTAAGTTTAAGCCAATTTACAAAAGTTTAAAACCTATCTTATAGCTACATGCTGGAACAAAGAAGAATTGGTATGTTATGAGCAGCCACTGAAAACCATAAATGATAATATCCCAGTTATCCATATTTATCTGGAACAATAGGGGATTCATTATCTCACTTCAGACACTTCCAGTAGGCATTCATATTTGAGGGTGAGAGGAACTGAAGTCATGCATACACAGCATGAGATGGTCTGGCCAGACCTCCACCCAGGGAAGGGGAATTGCTTCATTCCCCATCTTATTCTGAAAGGAGGCAGGAATTTCCAGTGTGCATACACCTGCAATAGTGACCATACCGGTACAACATTCACCCTTGACCTAAATCTACTGAAATTAGCCAACCCTGGACAGGGAAGTATTTGGAGGTTGATTCTCCTCCCCTACCTCCCGTGAACACAGGGAGTAAAAGATGTTCATGGTCAGTTCCAACAAAGGCTGCCGAGTGAGGTAGGGAGGAGGCAAGTCTACTTTATGGAGACCGCTGACCTTGGCTTAGATAATTGTTCAGGTTTCAGAGAAAAAACTGTCCAAGAAAAAAAAAATCCATTTTTTTAGCCTGCTAAAATGGTCCATGCTTTTTTTTAATTTATGAGGAGGAACTGAAGTTAAGTTGTATAGAGGTGAGATTTACTGCAATTGTTAGACTGTATGTTCATTTCTGACAGTAAAATAAAGCAGCTTGACAATTTGTATCTGGCTTTATCTCACTGATTAGTTCACCTTTTGGAAGATTGAAGAAGTGCACGAGAGCACACTGACAAGGATTGTGATATCCATAGGATGAAATATTTTGTGTAAAAATATGTTCTAGCAAAAAGAGCATTTACCATTCATGTTTATTTCAACAGTTGCTCTTGTGTTCATGGCTAGGTGGCATTTGTTGTAAGCAGAGCAAGTACCTTCTGAACCAAAACTTACATCTTCATTCACCAGTGCAAGTTTAAAAATGAGCTTCTAATCATGAAGAACCACTTACTGAAGAATATATATATATATAATGCCCACCACATTTCCCATAATCTTCAAAGGTGGTGAACAACACATCACCAGGTCAATATGAATAGGATGAAACTACTAGGTCATATTTATTTACAATGTGAAATCAAAAGACAAAAGCAAGACACAATAAGGCAGTAAAATAGCACAATGCTTAAAAACAACAGAACTAGAGTTATTCCACTAGAGATTAATAGTCAGAAAGGTATTTGTTATAGTAACTAACAAGCATCAGATCCCTTGGATGGAATCGTTGAGTTTATCCCTTTTGAAGACCTTCAGAATGAGACATTAGGGGAGATCTTCCTGGGCGAGGGAGGAATGTCAGCCAACCTGATAACTATCCAGTGACCCTAGTAAAGCTGCATGTTGGTTGGTGGAGGTTGTGACCGCCCCCCTCCCTAGTCAGAATGAGTACCTGGTGGAGGTGGCGGAGGGCAGATGATGCCCCTGTGCACCACACACCAGGATAAGGCAGGCTCTTCAGACACATCCCACGTTACACCGTCAAACCCAGCCCTGGTCTGACGGCTCTGGTCTCAAGAGCCTGGTCCTTGACTTTTATTTTGTGAGCCAGACGGAGGACCATGTGGTTTTATTAGCATTTTTTTTACACAAGCTGTAAAGTCAATCACTTGATCTTCCAGCTCCAAAGAGCCTGGCACAAAGCGAGCAGCCAACTCACACACTGCAGCCTCAGGAGACCAGGAGGAGGCGGCGAGTCCTCCTCTATCCCAGGATCCACCGCGCGCGGGCGGAGGTGACGTCACCAACCGCTCTCCCCATTGCCCGTCATGGCGGCGTGAAGCGGGGCGCGGGGGGGAGTTCGGTTCCTGCTCCTGTCTCCGCGAGTCTGGGGGGTTTGTTTTTTTTTTGAAGCCGCGCGGATTCCCGCCCGCGCCATGGCGGAGAAGTTCGACAACCTGGAGGAGCATCTGGAGAAATTCATCGAGAACATTCGGCAGCTCGGCATCATCGTCAGCGACTTCCAGCCCAGCAGCCAGGCGGGCCTGAACCAGAAACTGTGAGAGGATGGGGGGGGGAATGGAGGGGAGGATGGGGGGGGGGGGAATGGAGGGGAGGATGGGGGGGGGGGGGGAATGGAGGGGAGGATGGGGGGGGAGGATGGGGGGGGAATGGAGGGGGGGAATGGAGGGGAGGATGGGGGGGGGGGAATGGAGGGGAGGATGGGGGGGGGGGAATGGAGGGGAGGATGGGGGGGGGAATGGGGGGGGGGAATGGAGGGGAGGATGGGGGGGGGGGGGAATGGAGGGGAGGATGGGGGGGGGGGGAATGGAGGGGAGGATGGGGGGGGGGGGGAATGGAGGGGAGGATGGGGGGGGAGGATGGGGGGGGAATGGAGGGGGGGAATGGAGGGGAGGATGGGGGGGGGGGAATGGAGGGGAGGATGGGGGGGGGGGAATGGAGGGGAGGATGGGGGGGGGAATGGGGGGGGGGAATGGAGGGGAGGATGGGGGGGGGGAATGGAGGGGAGGATGGGGGGAGGATGGAAGGGGACGGGGAGGGGGGAATGGAAGGGGGGGGGAATGGAGGGGAGGATGGGGGGGGGGAATGGAGGGGAGGATGGGGGGAGGATGGAAGGGGACGGGGAGGGGGGAATGGAAGGGGATGAGGGGGGTGAAGGGGGGAGAATGAGGAGAGAGGGGAATGAAGGGAGGGTGGTGGGGGATGAGGGGAAGGAACAGAGGGAATATAAAAAGACCAGCTGGTCGATACACCTATTGGATTTTGTGTGTTTCATTTATTTGTTTTAAATTTGTAGGCAGACACAATTGCAGTTTGCAAAGCATAATTTCAATATTCAGCTCTATAATTTTCCATTGAATTAGACTTTAGCAATCCATGGTATTGGAGAAGCCTAATCAAAGATACATTTTCTTTTTAAACAAGTGGCACAGTGACACCATTAAGTATCCATGTTGGCTTTACAAGAATGTTTGTTTTTAGCGTTACATTGAATTACATAGAATTTTACAGCACAGAAACAGGCCATTCAGCTCAACAGGTCTGTGCTGGTGTTTCTGCTCCACATAAGCCTCCTCCCTCCCTACTTCATCTCACCCTATCAGCATATCCTTCTATTCCTCTCTCTCTCATGTACTTATCTAGCTTCCCCTTAAATAATCAAAGAAAAAGTTAGAAATGTTTTAGCAAAAAAATGTACACTTGTACAGAAAAGTCTGAGATTGCACACTAAAATATTATCTGCTGGTTCATGATTTTATTGAATATCCTTCTAAACATACTCTGGTTCAACAAAACTCCTTGAAATATTGCTCCCATTTTAATTTCTCTCCTGTGCATTGACTGGCACATTGTTTAACGTTCTCAATTTAGAAGAAGTTTTAAGAATTTTATTGGAATTTTTGAATTACATGGCAATAGTTAAAACATCGAAGAGGGAAAGAAACAGACAAAAATACTAAAAGATAAAAGTTACATGGTACAAGAAAGCCATAATTGCAATAAGAACGAATTTAAGTATAAGTTCATAACAGTCAAATGTCTAAGGAAAGATATGCTCGTGAGGGAGTATTTGCGAATGTATCCTCAGTGAGAGGGGGATATCTGTGGATACCTCAGTTGAATGGGGGGGGTACCTTTGGGATGTGCTGCTTTCCGAAGTGTAGATCTTGCACAATTGGCAGCAGCCCCAACATAAACCTGCTAGATTTGTTATGGCCCGTTATGATCTGCCTTGGCGTCAGCATTAGCAAATGTGGCAGGTTCGCATTTGGTTTGCGGCTGGCTGAGTGGGACTTGTGCATCAGGACCTGGCAGCGCAAATATTCCATCGCTAGCAGTAAATTATTGGTTATATTCTAATTCAGATTCTAGGAGCTGGGTCCTGCTGTTTGTTTAATCTATTTATTATAGTCCAGTGGCAGATTCATAGACCCAGGTTAAAAGAGCTTCATAAAACTGTTAACAGTGTAAATACTGAGAACCAGCTCATGGACATCAGCCTCCCAAAATCTGAATGAATGTAAAAGCAGGTAAATGTTTATTAGGATTCATCAGTAATTTTTTTAACATTTTTAAAAATCTGCATATTCCACACCAAATCTGCAGAAAATAATCTTTGTTTTGAAACGTTGGATTAGACTAAACCTACTTAAAATTTATCAGACTGATCAAGCAATCAATATGGTTTGCCTCAAAAAACTTCTAAAGTAACTATTTTATACACGTTCTCAACTAAAGATGATAGCCTGTCGGTAAAAGCACAACTTTCTTATTTTAATCTACAGAAATTCTATGATTACGGGGCTACAAGATGTTGATAAATGCCGACAACAACTGCATGATATTAATGTACCACTGGAAGTATTTGAGTAAGTAATTGTGGCTTATATTTTGTGACAAAAAAAGAAATTATGACTCGTGACTAGTTTTATTGATTACAACACAGAAATCAGTGTACACTCAGCATGGTGTTTGATCCAAAAGCTGTATTTCTACAGTACATTATTCCTGTGCTGTACCTACTATGATACTATTACTGAGATGAATTTTCATTTACAGAATCATAGAATGGTCACAGCACAGAAGGAAGCCATTCAGCCCATCGAGCCTGTGCTGGCAGTTTGTACCGGCAATCCAGTTAGTCCCTTTCCCCGTAGCACCACCATTTTTTTCCCTTCACTTATTTATCCAATTTCTTTTTGAAAGCCACGATTGAATCTGCTTCCACCACCCTTTCAGGTAGCGAATTCCAGATCATAGTTACCTGCTGCATAAAAAAAATGTTTTTCCACATGTTTCCTTTGGTTCTTTTGCCAATCGCCTTAAATCTGTGTCCTCTGGCAGAAGGGTCAAGAACCAATGGGAACAGTTTCTCTTTAATTACTTTATCTAAACCCTTCATGATTTTGAGCACTTCTATCAAATTTCCTCTTAACCTTCTCTGCTTTAAGGAGAACAACCCCAGCTTCTCCAGCCTATCCACATAACTGAAGTTCCTCATCCGTGGAACCATTCTAGTAAATCTTTTCTGCACTCCCTTGAAAGCCTTCACATCCATCCTAAAGTGCGGTGCCAAGAATTGGACACAATTCTCCAGCTGTGGCCGAACTAGTGTTTTATAAAGGTTCAACATAACTTCCCTGCCTTTGTACTCTGCCTCTATTTGTAAAGCCCAGGGTCCTGTATGCTTTTTTAACCACTTTCTCAACCTTCGAAGATTTGTGCACCTATACCCCCAGGTGTCTCTGTTCCTACTCCCACTTTAGAATTGTACCATTTAGTTTATATTGCCTCTCATTCTTCCTGCCAAAATGTATCACTTCGTACTTCTCTGCCTTAAATTTCATCGTGTGGAGATGCCGGTGATGGACTGGGGTGGACAAATGTAAGGAATCTTACAACACCTGGTTATAGTCCAACAGTTTTATTCCTTTATTAATCCACACTTGTCCAAGTGATTATTAATTTTGTCCCGGATTATTGCTTCTCAAAGCTTCCCCACCACAGAGATTGAACAGACTGGCCTGTGATTGCTGGGTTTATCCTTGCTCCCTTTTTTGAACAAGGGTGTAACGTTTGCAGTTCTCCAGTCCTCTGGCACCACCCCCAAATCCAAGGAGGATTGGAAGATTATGGCCAGCATCTCTGCAATTTCCACCCGTACTTCCTTTAGCAACCTAGGATGCATTCCATCTGGACTGGGTGACTTATCTGCTTTAAATACAGTCAGCCTTTCTAGTACCTCCTTTATCAATTTTTAGCCCATCCAGTATCTCAGCTACCTCCTTTTTTATTGTGATGTTGGCAGTATCTTCTTCCTTTGTAAAGACAGATGCAAAGTACTCATTTAGTACCTCGGCTATGCTCTCCACCTCCGAGTCGATCTCCTTTTTGGTCCCTGATCGGCCCTATCCCTCTTCTTACTACCCATTTATTATTTATATGCCTATAGAAGACTTTTGGATTCCCTTTTATGTTAGCCACCAGTCTATTCTCATACTCTGTCTTTGCCCCTCTTATTGCCTTTTTCACTTCTTCTCTGAACTTTCTATATTCAGCCTGGTTCTCACTTGTATTATCAACTTGACATCTGTCGTATGTCCCCTCTCTCTGCTTCATCTTACTCTCTACCTCTTTCATCATCCAGGGTGCTCTGGCTTTGGTTGCCCTACCTGTCCCCCTCGTGGGAATGTACTTAGACTGTACCCGAACCATCTCCTCTTTAAAGGCTGCCCATTGTTCGATTATAGTTTTGCCTGTCAATCTTTGATTCCACTTTACCTAGGCCAGACCTGTTCTCAACCCACTGAAATTGGCCCTCCTCCAATTAAGTATTTTTACTCTAGAATGCTCCTTATCCTGTTCCATAACTCCTCCGAAAGCTTGTGATTTTCAAATAAAACTGTTGGACTATAACCTGGTGTTGTAAGATTCCTTACATTAATCTAAACCTTATGAAACTATGACCACTGTTCCCTAAATATTCCCCCACTGATACTTGCTCCACTTGACCCACTTCATTGCCCAGAACTAGATCCAGCAATGCCTCCTTCCTCATTGGGCTGGAAACACACTGATCAAGAAAGCTCTCCTGAACACACTTCAGAAATTCCTCCCTGTCTTTGCCCTTTACACTATTACTATTCTAGTCTATATTAGGATAGTTGAAGTCCCCCATTATCACTACTCTATAGTTCTTACACCTCTGAAATTTCCCTGCAAATTTGCTCCTCTAAATCTTTCCCACTAGTTGGTGGCCTATAGAATACATCCAGTAGTGAAATGGTGCTTCTGTTGTTTCTTAACTCTAACCAAATAGACTCTGTCCTTGACCCCTCAAGGATATCCTCTCCCTCCAGCACTGCAATATTCTCCTTAATCAATACTGACCCCTCCCCCCCCCCCCCCCCCGGCCACTTTTTTTTCTTTCCCTATCTCTCCTGAACACCTTGTATCCAGGAATATTTAGTACCCAATCCAGTCCTTTTTTGAGCCAGGTCTCCATTAATGCCACTACATCGTATTCCCATGTGACTTTGCACCTGCAGCTCACCAGCCTTATTTACCACGCTTCATGCATTTACACACATGCACTCTAAACCAAACCTGTCTTAGACCTTCTTAGTCTGATCCCACCTAATATTTAATGTTTCTTACTCTAGTGCTATCTGTCTCTCCCAATTCTTTGTGCACCTTGTTTCTCCTTTCTAATGCTACATCCTGGTGCCTATCCCCCTGCCAAATTAATTTAAACCCTCCCCCACAGCATTAGTGAACTTCCCCACAAGGACATTGGACCCAGCTCTGTTGAGGTGCAACCTGTCCATCTTGAACAGGTCCCTCCGCCCTCAGAACTGGTCCCAATGCCCCAGAATCTGAAGCTCTCCCTCTTGGGTTACAGGGAGCGGGCAGGAAATTGGACATGAATTTAGATTTGAGGTTAGGATCAGATCAGATCAGCCATGATCTTATTGAATGGCGGAGCAGGCTCGAAGGGCCGATTGGCCTACTCCTGCTCCTATTTCTTATGTTCTTGCACCAGTCATCGATAAAATGCTGGAATCTATTATTAAGGAAATGGTAACAGAGAACTTAGAAAATCATAATATGATTAGGCAGAGTCAGCATGGTTTTATGAAAGGGAAATCGTGTTTGACAAACCTATTAGTTTTTTGAGGATGTAACCAACAGGCTAGATAAAGGGGAACCAGTGGATGTAGTATCTTTGGATTTTCAAAAAGCATTTGATAAGCTGCCTCAAAAGGTTGTTACACAAGATAAGGGCTCATGGGGTTGGGGGTAACATATTAGCATGGATAGAGGATTGGTTAATGGACAGAAAACAGAGAGTAGGGATAAACGGGTCATTTTCAGGTTGGCAGGCTGTAACTAGTGGGGTACCGCAAGGATCAGTGCTTGGGCCTCAGCTATTTACAATCAATATTAATGACTTGGATGAAGGGACCAGGTGTAATGTATCCAAGTTTGCTAACGAATGGGCTTATACTCCCTGGAGTTTAGAAGAATGAGAGGTGATCTCATTAAAACATAAGATTCTGTGAGGGGGCTTGACAGGATAGATGCTGAGAGATTGTTTCCCCTAGCTGGAGAGTCCAGAACAAGAGGGCATAGTCGCAGGATAAGGGGTCGGCCATTTAAGACTCAGATGAGGTGGAATTTCTTCACTCGGAGGGTTGTGAATCTTTGGAATTCTCTACCCCAGAGGGCTGTGGATGCTGAGTTGTTGAGTATGTTCAAGGCTGAGATAGATAGATTTTTGGACTCTAGGGGAATCAAGGCATAGGGATTGGGCAGGAAGGTGGAGTTGAGATTGAGGTTGAAGATCAGCCATCATCTGATTGAATGCTGGAGCAGGCTCAAGAGGCTGTATGGTCTACTCCTGCTCCTATTTCTTATGTTCTTATGCACCATAGTGGTTATGTTACCGGACTAGTAATCCAGAGGCCTGGACCAATAATCCGGAGTCATGAGTTCAAATCCCGCCACTGCAACTGAGGAATTTAAATTGAATTAATTAAATAAAATCTGGAATTAAAAATAACTAGTATCAGTAGTGGTGGCCATGAAACAACTGGATTGTTGTAAAAACCCATCTGGTTCACTAATGTCTTTTACGGAAGGAAACCTGCCATCCTTACCCGGTCTGGCCTATATGTGACCCCAGACCCACAGCAATGTGGTTGATTTTTAATGGCTCTGTGAAATGGCCCAGCAAGCCACTCAGTTGTACGATCTCACTACAAAAAGTCACAAGAATAAAACCGGACGGATCACTAGGCACTGGACACGACAAAGGCAAACCAAGCCCAGTCGACCCTGCAAAGTCCTCCTCGCCAACATCTGGGGACTTGTGCCAAAATTGGGAGAGCTGTCTCACAGACTAGTCAAGCAATAGCCTGACACAGCCATACTCAGAGTCATACTTTTCAGCCAAGTCCCAGACTCTTCCATCACCATCCCTGGGTATGTCCCGTCCCATCGACAGGGCAGACCCACCAGAGGTGCCGGTACAGTGATATACAGTCAGGAGGGAGTGGCCGTGGGAGTCCTCAACATTGACTCCGGACCCCATGAAATCTTATGGCATCAGGTCAAACATGGGCAAGGAAACCTCCTGCTGATTACCACCTACTGCCCTCCCTTGGCTGATGAATCAGTCCTCCTCCATGTTGAGCACCACTTGGAGGAAGCAGTGAGGGTAGCAAGGGCACAAAATGTACTCTGGATGGGAGACTGCTAAATGGGATAGATTCAGAATAGATCTAACAGCTCAAAACTTGGCATCCACGAGGTTCTGTGGGCCATCAGCAGCAGCAGAATTGTATTCCAGCACAATCTGTAACCTTATGGTCTGACATATTCCTCACTCTATCATTACCAACAAGCCAGGGGATCAGCCCTGGTTCAATGAGAAGTGTAGAAGAGCATGCAAGGAGCTGCACCAAGTGTACCTAAAAATGAGGTGCCAATCTGGTGAAGCTACAACTCAGGACTACATGCATGCTAAACAGCGGAAGCAACGTGCTATAGACAGAGCTAAGCGATTCCACAACCAATGGATCAGATCAAAGCTCTGCATTCCTGCCACATCCAGTCGTGAATGGTCGTGGACAATTAAACAACTAACGGGAGGAGGAGACTCTGTAAACATACCCATCGTCAATGATGGTAGAGGCCAACACGTGAATGCAAAAGACAAGGCTGAAGCGTTTGCAACCATCTTCAGCCAGAAGTGCTGAGTGGATGATCCATCTTGGCCCCCTCCCGATATCCCCACCATTGTAGAAGCCAGTCTTCAGCCAATTTGATTCACACGACATAATATCAAGAAACGGCTGAGTGCACAGGATACAACAAAGGCTATGGACCCCGACAACACCCCGGCTGTAGTGCTGAAGACTTGTGCTTCAGAACTAGCCGTGCCTCTAGCCAAACTGTTCCAGAACAGCTACAACACTGGCATCTACCCAACAATGTGGAAAATTGCCCAAGTATGTTCTGTCCACAAAAAGCAGGACAAATCCAATCCGGCCAATTACCGCCCCATCAGTCTACTCTCAATCATCAGCAAAGTGATGGAGGGTTTCGTCGACAGTGCTATCAAGCAGCACTTACTCGCCAATAACCTGCTCACCGATGCTCAGTTTGGGTTCCGCCAGGACCACTCGGCTCCAGACCTCATTACAGCCTTGGTCCAAATGTGGACAAAGGTGAGGAGGGAGGGAGTAACTGCACTTGACATCAAGGCAGCATTTGACCAAGTGTGGCACCAAGGCGTCCTAGTAAAGTTGAAGTCACTGGGAATCGGGGTAAACTCTCCAGTGGCTGGAGTCATACCTTGCACATAGGAAGATGGTAGTATTGTTAGCGGCCAATCATCTCAGCCCCGGGACACTGCTGCAGGAGTTCCTCAGGGCAGTGACCTAGGCCCCACCATCAGCTGCTTCATCACTGACCTTCCCTCCATCATAAGGTCAGAAATGGGGATGTTTGCTGATGATTGCACAGTGTTCAGTTCCATTCGCAACCCCTCAGATAATGAAGCAGTCCATGCCCGCTTGCAGCAAGACCTGGACAACGTCCAGGCTTGGGCTGATAAGTGGCGAGTAACATTTGTGCCAGACAAGTGCCAGGCAATGACCACCTCCCGTTAACATTCAACGGCATTACCATCGCCGACTCCCCCACCAGCAACATCCTGAGGGTCACCATTGACCAGAAACTTAACTGGACCAGCCACGTAAATACTGTGGCTACGAGAGCAGGTCAGAGGCTGGGTATTCTGCGGTGAGTGACTCACCTCCTGACTCCCCAAAACCTTTCCACCATCTACAAGGCACAAGTCAGGAGTGTGATGGAATACTCTCCACTTGCCTGGATGAATGCAGCTCCAACAACACTCGAAGCTTGACACCATCCAGGACAAAGTAGCCTGCTTGATTGGTACCCCATCCACCACCCTAAACATTCACTCCCTTCACCACTGGTGCACTGTGGCTGCAGCGTGTACCATCCACAGGATGCACTGCAGCAACTTGCCAAGGCTTCTTCGACAGCACCTCTCAAGCCCATGACCTCTACCATCTCTATGAACAAGGACAAGGGCAGCAGGCACATGGGCACAACACCACCTTTGCATTCCTCTCCAAGTCACACGCTATCTCGACTTGGAAATATATCGCCGTTCCTTCATCGTCGCTGGGTCAAAATCTTGGAACTCCCTACCTAACAGCACTGTGGGAGAATCTTCACACGGACTGCAGCGATTCACGAAGTTGGCTCGCCACCACCTTCTCAAGGGCAATTAGGGATGGGCAATAAATGCTGGTCTTGACAGCGATGCCCACATCCCATGAACGAATTTTAAAAAAAAAACTTGTCTCTAGCCATGGGTAACCTGCCTTATCTTCCTATTTCTGTAGGTAGTACTTTTACAAATAAGCAAGTCAATACATTTGAAACTATTGAAGTGACAAATGGAAGTTATTGATTTAAGTATTTGTAGCAGTTACTACAGTTATATTCAGTCTTTGCTATTTTAGGCTGCATTTACACAAGAACAGTAGCATTGGTGCGAAGTGGGTGTACTTTGCTCTAATTAAATTGTACTGTAAATCCAGAGTCAGAGATCATCTTGATTTGAAACCGAAGTGAAAGTAAGATTCCCCGAAGAAGCCATATTAGCGTCATTGTGAAATTGTAGTTAAATACTCCTTGAAAATGCAAAAAAAAGCATTTTTTTGTATTTGCAAATTCCTCATAAAGCCACTTAGTGCTATGCAACTTCATTTACTTGGTGATTGGAATGATCTGGATTGTGACTGCTATCAGCAGGACCCATCAACAGGAGAAATGCTTACTCATTCTCTTATATAACTATTTTGCCAATACATTAACACCCTTCCTGTTCATATGTAGTCCCATCTGTCCCAGAACTGTTGCCAATGCCCAACAAATTGGAATCCCTCATCCTGACACTACTACTTTAATCATGCATTGATTTCCTTAATTTTCCTGTCCTTCCCTATTCTAGCACATGAATAATTCTGGGGATTACCACATGTGATTTCCTCCTAAAATTGTTTCCTAAACTCATTTTGTAGGGCTTCAGGTCTGTCTTCGTTGGCTGTAGATGATTTCACCATGGGATAGGTAGGGAGTTCCAAGATTTTGACCCAGCGACGATGAAGGAATGGCGATGTATTTCCAAGTCGAGATAGTGTGTGACTTGGATGAGAGAGAGTAGGAGGCCAAAGATTGATTCTTGAGCGGTCTCAAGGGGTCCGGACATGGGAACAAGAGTAGGCCATTCAGCCCCTCCTGCCTGCTCCGCCATTTGATAAGATCATGGCTGATCTGTGATCTAACTCCATATACCCGCCTTTGGCCCATATCCCTTAATACCCTTGGTTGCCAAAAAGCTATCTATCTCAGATTTAAAATTAGCAATTGAGCTAGTATCAATTGCCGTTTGCGGAAGAGAATTCCAAACTTCTACCACCCTTTGTGTGTAGAAGTGTTTTGTAATCTCACTCCTGAAAGGAGTGGCTCTAATTTTTAGACTGTGCCCCCTACTCCTAGAATCCCCAACCAGAGGAAATAGTTTCTCTCGATCCACCCTATCTGTTCCCCTTAATATCTTATAAACTTCGATCAGATCACCTCTTGACCTTCAAAACTCTAGAGAATACAACCCCAATTTGTGTAATCTCTCCTCATAACTTAACCCTTGAAGTCCGGGTATCATCCTGGTAAACCTACGCTGCAGGTGCGGTCTAACCAGGGTTTTGTATAGCTGCAGCATAACTTCTGCCCCCTTGTACTCTAGCCCTCTAGATATGAAGGCTAGCATTCCATTAGCCTTATTGATTCTTTTCTGCACCTGTTCATGACACTTCAATGATCTATGTCCCTGAACCCCTAAGACCCTTTGGACATCCACTGTTTTTAACTTTTTACCATTTAGAAAGTACCCTGTTCTATCCTTTTTTGATCCAAAGTGGATGACCTCACATTTGCCTACATTGAATTCCATTTGCCACAGTTTTGCCCATTCACCTAATCTATCAATATCCCTTTGTAATGTTATGTTTTCATCTACACTGCTTACAATGCCACCAATCTTTGTGTCATCGGCAAACTTAGATATGAGACTTTCTATGCCTTCAACTAAGTCGTTAATAAATATTGTGAATAATTGAGGCCCCAAGACAGATCCCTGCGGGACTCCACTAGTCACATCCTGCCAATGTGAGTACCTACCCGTTATCCCTACTCTCTGTCTCCTTTCGCTCAGCCAACTTCCTAACCAAGTCTGTACTTTTCCCTCGATTCCATGGGCTTTTATCTTAGCTAACAGTCTCTTATGTGAGACCTTATCAAATGCCTTCTGGAAGTCCATATAAATAACATCCATTGACATTCCCCTGTCCACTACTTTAGTCACCTCTTCAAAAAATTCAGTCAGGTTTGTCAGGCACGACCTATCTTTCACAAATCCTTGCTGGTTCTCTGATTCACTGAAAATTCTCGGTGTTCAGTCACCCTATCCTTAATTATAGACTCCAGCATTTTCCCCACAACAGATGTTAAGCTAACTGGTCTATAATTCCATGGTTTCCCTCTCTCCTTTCTTAAAAAACAGTGACGTGCAATTTTCCAATCTAGAGGGACAGTTCCTGAATCTGGAAAACTTTGGGCAAGTTAGGGCATCTGCAATGTGCTCACCTACTTCCTTTAAAACCCAGGGATGGAAACCATCTGGTCCAGGGGATTTGTCACTTTTTAGTGCTATAATTTTCTTCATTACTGTTGTTTTACTTATGTTAATTTTATTGAGTCCCTGTCCCTGATTCAACATTAGTTTTCTTGGGATTTCTGGCATGCTATCCTCTTTTTGTACTGTAAATACTGACGCAAAGTAAAAGTGCAGGGAGCGAAGCCATCGGTAGAGATGCTTTGACTGTAATTGGATAGATAAGTGTGGGACGAGCGAGGCCAGTCTCGCCAAGCTTGACAATGGAAGACAGGCATTGCAGGGGGATGGTGTGGTTGACTGTGTCAAAGGCTACAGAGAGGTTGAGGGATAATGTAACGCAGTCACAGAATGATGTTTGTGACTTTGATCAGCGCTGTTTTAGTGCTGTGGGAGGGGCAGTAACCTGATTTTAGGTATTCAGATGGAGAGTTATAGGAGAGATGACCACATATCGCCCGGTAGGAAGAACGAGGAGAGGCAATGTAAACTAGAGGGCACAACATTTATAGGGGTACAGGAACAGAGAGATCTGTGGGTATATGTGCACAAATCGTTGAAGGTGGCAGGTAGGTTGAGAAAGCGGTTAAAAAAGCATACGGGATCCTGGGCATAGAGTACAATCGTATGAAAGTCATGATGAACCTTTATAAAACACTGGTTCGGCCACAACTGGAGTATTATGTCCAGTTCTGGGCACTGCACTTTAAGAAAGATGTGAAGGCCTTGGAGAGCATGCAGAAGAGATTTACTAGAATGATTCCAGGGATGAGGGACTTTAGTTATGTGGATAGACTGGGGAAGCTGGGGTTATTCTCCTTGGAACAGAGACGGTTGTGAGGAGATTTGATAGAGGTATTCAAAATCATGTAGAGTCTGGACAGAATAGAGAGAAACTTCCCTTTGGCAGAAGGGTCAAGTACCAGAGGACATAGATTTAAGGTGATCGGCAAACAAACCAAAGGTGACATGAGGATAAGCTTTTTTACACAGAGTGGTTAGGATCTGGAATGCACTGCCTGAGTGGGTGGCGGAGGCAGATTCAATCGTGGCCTTCAAAAGGGAACTGGATAAGTACTTGAAAGGAAAAGATTTGCAGGGCTACGGGGTTAGGGCGGGGGAGTGGGACTAGCTGGATTGCTCTTGCATAGAGCCGGCGTGGATTCGATGGGCTGAATGGCCTCCTTCCGTGTTGTAACCTTTCTATGGTATCTGGGAGGCAACAATATGGATTTGTGAAAGGTAGGTCGTGCCTGACAAACCTGATAGAATTTTTTGAAGAGGTGACTAAAGTAGTGGACAGGGGAATGTCAATGGATGTTATTTATATGGACTTCCAGAAGGCATTTGATAAGGTCCCACATAAGAGACTGTTAGCTAAGATAGAAGCCCATGGAATTGAGGGAAAAGTACGGACTTGGTTAGGAAGTTAGCTGAGCGAAAGGCGACAGATAGGGATAATGAGTAGGTACTCACATTGGCAGGATGTGACTAGTGGAGTCCCGCAGGGATCTGTCTTGGGGCCTCAATTATTCACACTATTAATGACTTAGATGAAGGCATAGAAAGTCTCATATCTAAGTTTGCTGATGACACAAAGATTGGTGGCATTGTAAGCAGTGTAGATTAAAACATAAAATTGCAAAGGGATATTGATAGATTAGGTGAATGGGCAGAACTGTGGCAAATGGAATTCAATGTAGACAAATGTGAGGTCATCCACTTTGGATCAAAAAAGGATAGAACAGGGTACTTTCTAAATGGTAAAAAGTTAAAAACAGTGGATGTCCAAAGAGTCTTAGGGGTTCAGGTACATAGATCATTGAAGTGTCATGAACAGGTGCAGAAAAGAATCAATAAGGCTTCTGGAATGCTGGCCTTTATATCTAGAGGACTAGAGTACAAGGGGGCAGAAGTTATGCTGCAGCTATACAAAACCCTGGTTAGACCGCACCTGGAGTACTGTGAGCAGTTCTGGGCACCGCACCTTCAGAAGGACATATTGGCTTTGGAGGGAGTGCAGCGTAGGTTTATTAGAATGATACCCGGACTTCAAGGGTTAAGTTACGAGGAGAGATTACACAAATTGGGGTTGTATTCTCTAGAGTTTCGACGGTTAAAGGGTGATCTGATCGAAGTTTATAAGATATTAAGGGGAACGGATAGGGTGGATAGAGAGAAACTTTCCGCTGGTTGGGGATTCTAGGAGTAGGGGGCACAGTCTAAAAATTAGAGCCAGACCTTTCAGGAGTGAGATTAGAAAACATTTCTACACACAAAGGGTTGTAGAAGTTTGGAACTCTCTTCCGCAAACGGCAATTGATACTAGCTCAAATGCTAAATTTAAATCTGATATAGCTGGCTTTTTGGCAATCAAAGGTATTAAGGGATATGGGCCAAAGGCGGGTATATGGAGTTAGATCACAGATCAGCCATGATCTTATCAAATGGCAGAGCAGGCACAAGGGGCTGAATGGCCTACTCCTATGTATGTTCAAGGACATTGTTGCGGAAAGGAAGGTTGGAGATGGGGCTGTAGTTTGCAAGGTAGAGGGTGAGTTTTTGGAGGAGTGGAGTGATTGTGCATTTTAAAAGGGAAGGGGACAGTTCTTGCAGAGAAGGAACCATTTATAATGTCAGCTAGCATGGGGGCTAGGCAGATAAGTTGGGTTCTCAGCAGGTTAGTGGGAATGAGATTGAAGGAGCTGGGTGTTGACGAGGTGAGTTCGGAGAAGGTAAAGGGGAAGATGGGAAGGAGAGATGGGTTCTCAGGGCTAGGATGGGAAGGGGGTGATTTGGCTTGATGGGCAGGGATAACTGGTCTCTCCTGCTAAGTGAGAAATCCATCAGCTGCTCGTACTGTTGGAGGGGGCAGGAGAGAGGGGTTTAAGGAGGCAGTTGATAGTAAAGAGAAGCCAGGGGTTAACTTTGCTCTCCTGGATGATCCTAGAATAGTAGGCGATTTTGGCAGAGGAATGTAGAGGCTGATTTGTTCCAGCCAGCTCTGGTGATGGATTGCTAAGCCAGTTGTATGCCAAATACACATGTTTGCACCTCATGCACTTGAGGGAGCGAAGATGCAGCTTGCAGCAGGTGGGAATGATTGGGATGGGAGAGAGTGACGGTTTTGTTGAGAGATAAGGGCATCAGAGGTCGGGGATTGGTTGTGCAGATCAACAGCTGCAGAGGTATCCTGGTGAATGGAGGGCCCAAGGTGCATTTGTAAGGGATTTGGGGGAAGAGTTTTCTTTCCAGGAGTGGGCACAGAAGGAAGTGGGGTTGAAAGTGGGTGGGGGGATTTGGGTAGTGTGGCATGCAAGGAAATGGTCAGAGATGGCCTCGTCATTGATGGAGACTAGTATTTACAACTTCTGATTTTTACCATTGTTTGAGTCTCTGGTAATGATGACCCTCTTGTGCAGTATTACTAGGAAATGTTTAGAAAAATTACACAAACAGTATGTACTCTTAATGCCAATTATTCATTTTAAACACAGGTACATTGATCAAGGTCGAAATCCTCAGCTTTACACCAAAGAATGCTTAGAGAGAGCCTTGGCCAAGAATGAACAAGTCAAAGGGAAAGTTGACACCTTGAAGGTAGACAATCTAAGGAATGTATTCATAAACAATGATTAAAGGAGGCATTGTATGGAGATCACCAAAGATAGCTGCTTCTTGTGAAAAGCATAGCACTGTGACAGTCAAATAGAAGTGATGTTGTTAAAGCTAGATGAATACTTAGTCATCCGGAAGCTGCTGTAGCATTTTTGCAAAAATGGGGAAAGTGCACTAATGTTGCCCAAAGAAATGTTTGTAAATGGAATATATTGTTGAGCGTAATGAGTGAAGAATTTTAAGGAAGTGGACAAGATCTTCATTAGTGAAATAATGGAATGATGCAGGATTTGCTTCTGAGGTGGCAATTCGGTTATTTGAAACAAAGGTTGAGAACATATTGAATTCCTATGTTCCTGAGCTGAACAGCCTTTTCTCATTCCTATTTTTAACACATGGCTTGAAGATTTGATGTGTTGGAGTTTAATGAGGCAGTCAGTATGAACCTGGGGATTGATGAGTATGTTTGCGTGCTTTATATACCAGAATTTCGCTAAAGGGATCTTTACACCTATTCATCAATGTGTGGTTAAATTGCAAGGAAAATTAGCAATGAACGGTTATGAATGTGAACCTCATGCATTAAAGGACCAAGCAAAGGAACATCAGCTCGCGGTGTAATAGGCAAGCAAGTTGTCTCACTTGCTGATGTGATTGAAGAAAATGCAGGGAGGCTATAGAATGCCTACAAGCGGGTGCTAGAAGAGACAGCAGGGCGATATTCGGCCACTTTACTTGCTTTCCCTTTCTCTTTGCCTGACGCACAAAGTTAGTGAAACAAAGTACAGATGATGAAATGTGGATAAGCACAGGAAAAAATGAAAAGCAAGGGAAAAGTGCCGAGAATGCAAAAGTAAGATGAGGAAAAGAGTTCTTTGTGCAGAGAACAATGGAAATGGATAAGGTGACAATAAGGAATTGATGTGGAGATGCCGGTGATGGACTGGGGTTGACAATTGTAAACAATTTTACAACACCAAGTTATAGTCCAGCAATTTTATTTTAAATTCACAAGCTTTCGGAGATTTTCTCCTTCCTCTATGAAAACATTTGCCTGAGGAAGGAGAAAATCTCCGAAAGCTTGTGAATTTAAAATAAAATTGCTGGACTATAACTTGGTGTTGTAAAATTGTTTACAATAAGGAATTGCACTGGCAAATGGTTCAGTGGAAAGAAAACTGGAAAGATCAAGGAATTTAAAACTGTGGTGGGCAAGGACAGAAGAATGCAAGGAGGAAAGTATCCTGCATGTCTAATAGCAATGGTTTAAGGAACTCTTGAGAGGTACCTGAGATGCATAAAATATGGAGAAATTAATTATAGAGGTGGTGGATGAGACCGATTGAGAGGAATAACTTTTCTGTGGTTAGTCTGCCAAGGAAGGTCCTCACTCCTGAATATACTGCAGGGTCATTTGAATTGAAAGCTAAGGGAAGGTCATTGTGCCTTCAGATGTGGGTGTGCTGACCGATATTTTATTGGAATCAAATGGGGTTACAGATTAAGTTACCACTGGATCCTGGAAAAAACAAAGCAGTACAAATCTATTAATACAATGCTTTGGGAAAAATCACCATTTAATTGACACTATGCTCTATTTCCTCAAAACCTTTTCGGCGGGACAGTGATTGCTGAATTAATGAGAAGGTGCGTCCAGTGTGATAGAGCAGGTTATGATAAAAATATTACAATGGGCAGGAGATGTGTGCTGTATGGTTGAAAACAATATCCTTGGAAGGTGTGGAATGGGCTGTAGCTGGGAAAAGACTGGAAGGTGAAAGCTGAGATAAAGGAACTATACAAAGGAAGACATAAAATAAGCTTTGACTGCAGGATCTTGTTTTTGTGGTTCCATCTAGTTATGACAACTAATCATAAACAGATTTTTTAGAATTCTTAAGTGTTTCAACTGGTAAAATATAACATAGTTTTCTTCCCCTCTTTTCTCCTGATCTCTCCCGAAGCTGTTGATTTTCTTACTGAAAGATTACCCAAGTGCCCATTATTCATATAAGAGCCTTGACGGTGAGTACTGGCAGGCTATCTGACTCAAAGGCAGCATATCTGAGCCTTATCCTTTCCTCATTTGGCATCCATACATACTTCCAGTAAAGGTCATGATAGTGACGAGAAGCAGCCCTTCTCTAAACCAGCGGTGTTGTAGCTAATTGTGGCACCCCTACCAAAGAATCTGCTGAGAGACCAGCTAAATTAGTACAGCCCAGGGATCAAACCAGGGCCTTTCTGATCTGACTCAGAAATGGTTATTTTATATTGGAAGATTCTTAGATTAGGTTTTATATATCATAAACAATTGGCATTTTGTATCTGAGTTAAAAGTATGCCAAATAGAAAAAGTCTCAATGGAAACAATCTGGAACACAGATTCTGGTGACTGTATTGAATCTATGCAGCAGAGCATATCTAAGGGACTCCAGGCACTTATTTAATTAGGTCAGTGTGTACTAGAAAGAGAGAACTGCTCTGTTTTATGTTTTCTCATCTGTAGTGATATTCAATATTAGAAATTTATAACTTTTCAAAGCTGAGAATTTTAAAAATGTTGGGTATTCAGAGTTTTATATCGTTTCATTGTCGTTGGAGTTTAGTTGAATTTAACGTTTTTATCTGTGCAGATTAAGTTGCTAAATCTAGAGATTTGGTTATTGGCTAGATTGTCAGTTCTGTGTTTGTTTTTTGAAAGTGCTGCACACAAACTTGTGCTCCTTTGTTCAATACTTCTGGAGGCATAGAAGCAGCTACCCATTGAAGCTATTTAATATGTAGGAGCACTTCCCATGCCTTTGTTGTTTATACTCCATAATAACCCCGATGCCCCAAGAAATGAATTCATGGTGTCGTGTAGCATACATGCCCAAAAAATGAGAATTCACACTGTTGTGATAATTGTGTCCTTGTATGTCTAATCATTTCCATAAGATACTTCGGATAAATCACCAATTTCCCTGATCTGTTGCGCTTGGTGTCATGCAGCACCAGGGCTAGCATGACCAGAGGGAGAATGGCCAGGTGAGCAATGCATCATGATGCAGCAAGTGACAGGAGGCATATTTGAGATAAAAGGAGTATGAAGTCTGCAAGCTTCCCGGGTTCTGAATGCTGCAGTGACTGTCCATGAACTATGAAGGGCAGAATTTCCTTTAGGCAGTTGTGGCTTTGTACTCGTCTGTCACGATGTGAACTAAACTGGAACAAGAAAGCCCTTTTCAGCCTTGCATACCAAGGCACTGGAACAGTATTTTTCAGGTTTAACAGAGGCCATGTGGGAAGAATCTCAATCTACCATGGGGGTTGGCTGTTCCAACCTTCTGTTGCTAGGTCCGTCGCCTTGGAGCCACTTTAACTGTAAAAAGATCCTACCTAGTGTCTCTTTCCCACTGTTTCTTCCCGCCCGCCCCCACCCCCCGGGAGAATAATCACTCGGTGATTAGATTAACTCATTGGCCACTGCTGCTCTCTTGTTGCCTCAGCATCAATATAAAAGTGCCTTTTTGATCTTGGCTGTGTAATGTAAAAGTGCATTATTCTTTTGCTGCTTTTGTTATCTCGAGGTAATTTCAGAGATAGTGTAGATTATCAAACCATTGTTGAAGCATCATCTATAAATTCTTTTAAAAGGGAATTAATTACTTGACAAAGAGGAGTAACACAGGGTATGAGGAGCAGCGGTAGATGGGATGAAACTAAGTGGTTCACGTGGAGAAAAACACCGGTGTAAATTCATGGGCTGAACGGCCTTTTTCTATGGTGAAACATTTGATACTATTTAAGGAATCATTATCTGTATTTCAGTAGTTCATGGTGTATTAAAGTTGCTGTCATTGTTTCTGTGCCTTGTGTGCAACTATTGTACTTACAAAGTCAGGACAAACCACCCTTCCCCAGACTACTACTAAAGCAGGTGCTTCCTGTTCCCTCTTCCATTTAAAAAAAAATCCCTGCTTACACTGTTGTGAGGATGGTGTTGAACTGAACACAAATGCACAAAAACAGTTTTTCTTCTACACTGGTAACGAAACACCTCCACGCCATTTGCTTTTTAACCCAGTGAAAATCTAGAAATTAGAATCTTAGAAAGGTTACAGCATGGAAAGAGGCCATTGAGACCGAGCCAGCAAGAGCAATCCAGCTCGTCCCATTCCCCCGTCCTTTCCCTGTAGCCCTGCAAATTTTTTCCTTTCAAGTACTTATCCAGTTCCCTTTTGAAAGCCACGATTGAACCTGCCTCAAACCCCCCCCACCACCGGCAGTGCATTCCAGATCATAACCACTCGCTGCGTAAAAATGTTTTTCCTCATGTCACCTTTGGTTCCTTTGCCAATCACCTTAAATCTATGTCCTCTTGTTCTTTACCCTTCTGCCAGTGGGAACAGTTTCTCTCTATCTATTCTGTCTAGACCCTTCATGATTTTAAATGCCTCTATCAAATCTCCTCTCAATCTTCTCTGTTCCAAGGAAAACCACCCAGCTTCTTCAATCTATCCATGTAACTAAAGTCCCTCATTCCTGGAATCATTCTAGTAAATCTTTTCTGCACCCTCTCTAAGGTCTTCACATCTTCCCTAAAGTGCGGTGCCCAGAACTGGACACGACACTCCAGTTGTGGTCCAACCAGTGTTTTTTAAATGTTCATCATGACTTCCTTGCTTTTGTACATTATGCCTGTATTTATAAAGCCCAGGATCCTGTGTGCTTTTTTAACCGCTTTCTCAACCTGCCCTACCACCTTCAACGATTTGTGCAAAAATACCCCCAGATCTCTCTGTTCCTGTATCCCTTTTAGATTTGTGCCCTCTAGTTTATATTGCCTCTCCTCGTTCTTCCTACTAAAATGAATCACTTTGCATTTTTCTGCGTTAAACTTCATCTGCCACTTGTCTGCCCATTCCACCAGCCTGTCTGTATCCTCTTAAACAGTGAGGAGGGTAGCGATAGACTTCGCTACCCTTACAAGTTTTGTGCCATCTGCAAATTTTGAAATTGTGCCCTGTACACCCAAGTCCAAGTCATTAATATATATCAAGAAAAGCAGTGGCCTTAGTACCGATCCCTGGGGAACACCACTGTACACCTCCCTCAGTCTGAAAAACAACTGTTCACCACTACACTCTGCTTCCTGTTACTTAGCCAATTTTGTATCCATGCTGCTACTGCCCCCTTTATTCCATGAGCTTCACTCTTGATGACAAGCCTGTTCTGCGGCACTTTATCAAACGCCTTTTGAAAGTCCATACGCACCACATCAACCGCATTGCCCTCATCTACTCTCTCTGTTACCTCATCAAAAAAACTCTACCAAGTTAGTTAAACACTATTTGCCTTTAACACATCCGTGCTCGCTTTCCCTAATCAATCTACACTTGTCCATGTGACTGCTAATTCTATCCCGGATTATTGTTTCTAAAGGTTTCCGCACCACCGAGGTTATATTGACTGGCCTAGTTGCTGGGTTTATCCTTACACCCTTTTTTTGAACAAGGTTGTAATATTTGCAATTCTCCAGCCCTCTGGCACCATTCCCGTATCTAAGGATCTTTGGAAGATTATGGCCGGTACCTCCGCAATTTCCACCTTTACTTCCCTCAGCAATCTAGGATGCATCCCATTCGGATCAGGTGACTTATCTACTTTAAGTACAACCAGCTTTTCTAGTACCTCCTCTTGATCAATTTTTAGCCCATCCAGTATCTCAACTACATCTTCCTTTACTGAGATGCTGGCAGCATCATCTTCCTTGGTAAAGACAGATGCAAAGTACTCATTTAGTACCTCGGCCATGCTCTCTACCTCCATGAGTCCATAAGACCATAAGAGATAGGAGCAGGAGTAGGCCATTCGGCCCCTCGAGCATGCTCCGCCATTCACTGAGATCATGGCTGATCTGATTTTTACCTCAACTTTCCCTCCTTTTCCCCATATCTTTTGACTCCCTTGCTATCAGAAATTTATCTAACTCAGCCTTGAATGTATTCAATGACTCAGCCTCCACAGCTTTTTGGGGTAAAGAATTCCAAAGATTCACGACCCTCAGAGAAGAAATTCCTCCTCATTTCCATCTTAAACGGGTAACCCCTTATTCTGAGGCCATGCCCCCTAGTTTTAGATTCCTCCATGAGGGGTAACATCCTCTCAGCATCTACCCTATTGAGTCCCCTCTGAACCTTGTATGTTTCAAGAAGATCTCCCCTCATTCTTCTGAACTCCAATGAATATAGAACCCAACCTGTTCAATCTTTCCTCATAAGACAATCCTTCCATACCCAGAATCAACCCAGTGAACCTTCTCTGAACTGCCTCCAATGCAAGTATGTCCTTCCTTAAGTAAGGGCACCAGAACTGTACACAGTACTCCAGGTGTGCTCTCACCAGCACCCTGTACACTTGTAGCATGACTTCCCTGCTTTTGTACTCCATCCCCCTAGAAATAAAGGCCAATATTCCGTTTGCCTTCCGGATTACCTGCTGTACCTGTATGTTGACTACTTGTGTTTCATGTACGAGGACACCCGATCCCTCTGTACCGCAGTATTTTGTAGTATTTCTCCATTCAAATAATATTTTGCTTTTTTATTTTTCCTCCCAAAGTGGATGACATCACATTTTCCCACATCATATTCCATCTGCCAAATTTTTTCCCATTCACTTAACCTGTCAATATCCCTTTGCAGACACTTTGTGTCCTCATCGCAACTTGCTTTTCCACCTATCTTTGTATCGTCAGCAAATTTGGCCACGACACTCTGTTCTTTCATCCAAGTCATTGATATATATTGTAAATAGTTGAGGCCCCAGCACTGAGTCCTGCAGCACCCCACTAATTACAGATTGCCATTTTGAAAATGACCCGTTTATCCCGACTTTGTTTTCTGTTAGTTAGCCAATCCTCTATCCATGCCAGTATATTACCCCCAACACCATGAGCTCTTCTCTTGTGCAGTAATCTTTTATGTGGCACCTTATCGAATGCCTTTTGGAAATCCAAATATACTGCATCCATTGGTTCCCCTTCATCCACCCTGCCCGTTACTTCCTCAAATAACTCTAATAAATTTGTCAGACATGATTTCCCCTTCATAAAATCATGTTGACTCTCCTTGATTGTAAGATGAGTCTCCAAATGACCTGCTACTAATTCCTTAATAATGGATTCTAGCATTTTCCCAATGACAGATGTTAGGCTAACTGGTCTATAGTTACCTGCTTTCTGTCTCACTCCCTTCTTGAATACGGGTGTTACGTTTGCGGTTTTCCAATCCACTGGGACCTTTCCAGAATCTAGTGAATTCTGGAAGATTACAACCAATGCATCCGCTATCTCTGTAGCTACTTCCTTTAAGACCCTTGGATGCAAGCCATCAGGTCCAGAGGACTTGTCAGCCTTCAGACCCATTAGTTTACCTAGTACTTTTTTTCTAGTGATAGTGATTGTTCTTAGTTCCTCCCTCCCCTTTGCCCCTTGATTTTCTACTATTATTGGTATATTATTAGTGTCTTCGACTGTGACGACAGATACAAAATATCTGTTCAATTCCTCTGCTATTTCCCTGTTTTTCATTATTATTTCCCCAGTCTCATTCTCTAAGGGACCAATGTTTACTTTAGCTACCCTCTTTTTATATACTTGTGGAAGCTTTTACTGTCAGTTTTTATATTTCTTGCTAGTTTACTCTCAATTTATTTTCTCCCTCTTTATTATTCTTTTAGTCATCCGTTGCTGGTTTTTAAAGTTTTCCCAATCTTCGGGCTTACCATAATCTTTGCCATGTTGTATGCTTTTTCTTTTAACCTGATACCATCCTTTACTTCCTTAGTTAGCTATGGTTCACCGTTTTTGTGGAGTCTTTCCTCCTAACAGGGATATATTTTTGTTGCGAGTCATAAAATATCATTTTAAATGTTTGCCACTGCTTATCCACCATCATACCAATATTCTGGCATGGGTGGAGGATTGGTTATCTAACAGGAAGCAGAGAGTTGGGATAAATGGTTCATTCTCGGACTGGCAACCAGTAGCCAGTGGTATTCCGCAGGGGTCGGTGCTGGGTCCCCAACTCTCTCCAATCTATATTAACGATTTGGAGGAGGGGACTGCGTGTAACATATCAAAGTTTGCGGATGATACAAAGATGGGAGGGAAAGTAGAGAGTGAGGAGGACATAAAAACCTACAAGGGGATATAGACAGGCTGGGTGAGTGGGCGGAGATTTGGCAGATGCAATACAATATTGGAAAATGTGAGGTTATGCACTTTGGCAGGAAAAATCAGAGAGCAAGTTATTATCTTAATGGCGAGAAACTGGAAAGTACTGCAGTACAAAGGGATTTGGGGGTCCTAGTGCAAGAAAATCAAAAAGTTAGTATGCAGGTGCAGCAGGTGATCAAGAAGGCCAACGGAATGTTGGCTTTTATTGCTCGGGGGATAGAATATAAAAACAGGGAGGTATTGCTGCAGTTATACAAGGTATTGGTGAGACCGCACCTGGAATACTGTATACAGTTTTGGTGTCCATACTTAAGAAAAGACATACTTGCTCTCGAGGCAGTACAAAGAAGGTTCACTCGGTTAATCCCGGGGATGAGGGGGTGGACGTATGAGGAGAGGTTGAGTAGATTGGGACTCTACTCATTGGAGTTCAGAAGAATGAGAGGCGATCTTATTGAAACATATAAGATTGTGAAGGGGCTTGATCGGGTGGATGTGGTAAGGATGTTCCCAAGGATGGGTGAAACTAGAACTAGGGGGCATAATCTTAGAATAAGGGGCTGCTCTTTCAAAACTGAGATGAGGAGAAACTTCTTCACTGAGGGTAGTCAGTCTGTGGAATTTGCTGCCCCAGGAAGCTGTGGAAGCTACATCATTAAATAAATTTAAAACAGAAATACAGTTTCCTAGAAGTAAAGGGAATTAGGGGTTACGGGGAGCGGGCAGGAAATTGGACATGAATTTAGATTTGAGGTTAAGATCAGATCAGCCATGATCTTATTGAATGGCGGAGCAGGCTCGAGGGGCCGATTGGCCTACTCCTGCTCCTATTTCTTGTGTTCTTATGTTAATCTGTTTACCCAGTCCACTTTAGCCAATTCTGCCCTCATCCCTTTATAATTGCCCTTATTTAAGTTGAATACGGTAGTTTCAGACCCAAGATCCTCACTCTCAAACTGGATGTGAAATTCATCATGTTATGATCACTGCTTCCCACGGGATCCTTTAATTTGAGATCATTAATCCTGTTTCGTTACCCATTACCAGATCCAAAATAGCCTCCTTTTTGGTCCATGATTGGCCTTGCCTCTCCTCTTACTACCTGTTTATTATTTATATGCCTGTAGAAGACTTTTGGATTCCCTTTTATGTTTGCTGCCAGTCTATTCTCATACTCTCTCTTTGCCCCTCTTATTTCCTTTTTCACTTCCCCTCTGAACCTTCTATATTCAGCCTGGTTACCACTTGTGTTATCAACCTGACATCTGACAGGTGCCCCTTTTTTCTGCTTCATCTTACTCTCTATCTGTTTTGTCATCCAGGGAGCTATGGCTTTCGTAGCCCTATCTTTCTCCTGCGTGGGAATGTACCTAGAGAATACTTGAACTATCTCCTCCTTATAGACTGCCCATTGTTCAATTACAGTTTTGCCTGCCAATCGTTGATTCCAATTTACCTGGGCCAGATCTGCTCTCATGCTGCTGAAATTGACCCTCCAATTGAGTATTTTTACTTGAGTGGCCCATGTCCTTTTCTATAGCTATTGTAAACCTTATGATACTATGATCGCTGCTCCCTAAATGCTCCCCCACTGACACTTGCTCCACTTGACCCACCTCATTCCCCAGAACTGAGTCCAGCAGTGCCTCCTTCCTTATTGGGCTGGAAATGTACTGGTCAAGAAAGTTCCCCTGAACACACTTCACAAATTCCTCCCCCTCTTTTGCCCCTTATTATTACTATCCTAGTTTATATTAAGATAGTTGAAGTCCCCTGTTATCACAACTCTATGGCTTTTGCACCTCTCTGTAATTTCCCAGCAAATTTCCTCCTCTTTGTTCCTTCCCACTAGTTGGTGGCCTATAGAATACACCCAGTAGTGTAATGGCACCTTTATTGTTTCTTAACTCTGACCAAATAGATTCTGTCCTTGACCCTTCCAGGGCATCCTCTCTCTCCAGCACTGCAATATTCTCCTTAATACCACCACACCCTCTCCTTTCTTCCCTTCCCTATCTTTCCTGAACACCTTATATCCAGGAATATTTAGTACCCAATCCTGTCCTTTTTTGAGCCAGGTCTCCGTTATTGCCACAACATCATAGTCCCATGTGGCTAATTGCGCCTGCAGCTCCCCAACCTTGTTTACCACGTTTACACATGCACTGTAAATTTATCTTAGATTTTCTTGTACTCTCTCTTAGTCTGGTCCCATCTACTGCCATACTATTTCTTGCTCTAGTGCTATCTTTCTCTCCCAATCCTTTGTGCACCTTGCTTTTCCTTACCAATGCTACACCCTGGTGCCCGATTGTAGAGAATATTGCATAAATGAACTGTCATCCTACCATTCTGTGATGACGTGTTCTTATTTGTATAATTATTTTCCTCTGGTTTTGTTTTTATATTTAAAGAATGTTTTTAAATGTTGTCGCAATCTTGTACGTGTAACATTCAGAGCATTCAAATATCATTAGAGGTACTTGTCCGTTAGATAATAGGGCCTGAAAATGACTGGTAGCAATGGAAAAAAAGCGGTGGAGGATCATATGCCCTTGCAAGGAAGTTAAAATGGCAAACTAAAAATGATAGCTTGGGCAATAAAAATATGCTAGCTTTAAGCTTGTCTTGGGATAATATTTTGCAAGTACTGAATACTTTTTTTTGTTTCAGAAATTCAAGGGACTTCTGATTCATGAACTGAGCAAAGTTTTTCCTGAAGAAATGTCCAAATACCGAGCTATCCGATGTGAAGATCATCTGCCCACATAGCTGGATCCGTTGTGTTCTATTTTGTGGAATTATACTGCCTCCTTTTTCCAGGAAACAAACAGAATGTGGCTAGCTTTTTGCAGCCTAAGAAATTATTCTTGAAATCTTAAAAGGAATACATAATTTGTTTCCTACACTGAAAAAGACCTGAAAATAACTGGGGAAGAAGCAAATGCCTTTTTTCTTTCTAGATGCATTAGTACTTGGATTGAATGGAATTTAGTTAGTATGCGTCTGACTACGTGACGGCAACATTACGATTGGATACGTAGATGAACTCAGTACAACCGATCTTCAGATACTTTTGTACCAGTATACATGATGAATTCATTTTGTATATTGCTGGTCAGTACAGCAATTTTTGTAATAAAATAAGTTCTTTGCTACCAGAACGCTTAAATGGATTTTTGTTTAATATTTTATTTATTACCAGCTGTACAATTTATAAATTACTTTAAAGGGAGAAAATAAGAATGTAAGTAAATCCAGAGTGAGTAAAGGCTATTTAGCCCTTAGAGCTCGCAGTATCCAGAGTCCATGGGTGTCCATCCCATGCTACTTTAATAATTTCCTTTCCATACCTCTCCTGGGGGTGCCAAATCAAGCAGTGATGTTAAATTTCTCTGAAACCCTCATTCTCACTTCACAACAGGTAACCCAGCTTTATAAAGGTGCCAGTCAATCCCAAATCAACTATGTTCTCTGGGAGTTCCACGTACTGACTATTCTGTGAGGGGGGGGGGGGGAAAAGAGTATTTTTCTGGTCCCTGTCTTCCTTGAGGTTTGTGAATTTTTGTGTGTCCTTAAGGCACATGTTCATTTTAAATAAAGTTTTTGATTTTTCCATATGCCACTGTAGAAAGTCTTTTATTGAATATTAATAGAGTGTCTTTAAACAAGGTAAATACCAACAAACGTGCACCTCTCATTTTATTTTTCCCTTTCACTAATGCCATGTCCCATTCAAGAGGGTGGACAAGTGACCATTCCAAAGCCTCCAATTATGCAGCATTTAATCTGGCTTTCAGGAGATGTATAAGGCATAGATGTAGATTGACTTTTCCTTTCTTTTTCTTCTGTTGTCCCCCTCTTTGGATGAAGTATCCCCCACTTGGCACCTAACCGAAACTGTGGTTAAGATTGGAAACTTATTGAATGGTATTATTTTCAAACTATTGCGTGTGGTGATTGCCTGGAACCATTGATGTACTCACTGGGACCCACGGTCTTAACCTCCATAAGTGTTTCCCCTCAGTGCTATGATTGCAGAATTTTAAAAAAAAATTGGTATACAGCAACAGAAAAGTAACATGCCAGTAAGTCAACAAATACAAGCGGACGGAAAGGAGATTTAAATCAGACCAACAGGAATTTGATGGCCTTGCAGACCCCCTAGGGTCCAGGGATGCAGTTTGAAAACCTATTCTGTATGGGAATGCATTTATAAAACAAAAATTGAGTACTATAGCAAATTCAGTTAGAAATAACTTACAAGGTCCAATGCTTCTCTAATATCACTCTATTGGTCATTGGAAATGCTGCAATGTGGGGAATTATTAGGCAATTTACAGTTAATTCTACACTTGCACTTCTGTGTACAAGGAACATTGTAGCAAGTTGATCGGGGAGTTCCATAAGCAGGAGGAACAGCATCTGAAGCTTCATTGCTATCAATCTGTAGTGTTTTCTGGGTGGCTACAGAACTCTGAGGTGTGGCAGCAGCAACTTCTGTGCTTTTGCCATAAATGTGAAAGTCTGGCTTGAATGTCTGAGCAACCATGTAGTTGTGAACTCCAGTCGTAATCTTGAAGACTGAAATTTTAGCCACGACCTTTCGGTGTTATAGTAATAGCAATGGTCAATCTTCCTAAACAGAGTTCTTGACTTGCTATGTTTTGTGCTGAGGATAATGTATTTGTACACCCACTGCCCCAATTATATCTATATTAGCAGTGATTCATTTGCCACTTTCCAGGTAAGATTTAATCGCTCAGCAGAGATTAGTCAGCAAAGATATGGTTGTTTTTGATATTGACCAGGTCTTTGATAAAGAAGAGAATCCAATTTGGGCCAAGTATGCTTCCCTGATGAATCCTTTATGGGTGTTAGGATAAGAATGAATGGCTACTCAAAATGACCCTATCCTCAGGAAGTCTTAATGTGCACTTAACTCTGTATGCCACACAAAAAAAATTAGCTGTACAATACTTTTATCAAAAGCTCTGTAAATGGGCAATACTTTGGTTCATTCAGTGCTACCCATTGAGAGAATTGCACCATTTCTTGACCACAAAGTTGAGAGCCTGAAAATCAATTGATTTGCTCTAAATCCAAATTGGAGATCAGATAGCAAAGTTGTGCTTGAGATGTTGCAACAGCTTTTAGTTACGATGATTTCTTTAAGATTTGACATAATTACCAATAGGGACACTGGTCTATAGTTAGTGTTTGATTTTGATCCCTTGTGAATAGGCACGATGTTTGCTGCCTTACATTCGGATGTGGTGATCCTTATTCAAAAAGTCAACTAAAATGCAAATGAAGGGAAAAATAATTTCTCAAGATAGGTGCTGAGAACTATACTTTTTGGGCCATTAGCATGCCTGATATCAAACTTTTAAAGATGTTTAACTTACCTATGCCTCATCTTTATCTGGTCCATTTATTAATAGAATTTTTGTCATCTGACCTTTAATTTCCAGCAAATAATGGGGTTTAACAACTCCATTGTACGTAGAGATGATGTAATCAATTCTCGAATATCAGAGATTATTCAATCCAGAGAAGTGTGAGGTAATGCATTTGGGGAGGGCAAATAAGGTAAGGGAGTACACAATAAGTGGGAGGATACTGAGGTGTAGAGGAACAAAGGGACCTTGGAGTGCATATCCACAGATCCCTGAAGGTAGTAGGACAGGTAGATAAGGTGGTTAAAAAAGGCATATGGGATACTTTCCTTTATTAACCAAGGCATAGACTATAAGAGCAGGGAGGTTAAAACTGTATAAAATGTTGGTTAGGCCACAGCTTGAGTACTGTGTACAGTTCTGGTCACCACATTACAGGAAAGATGTGATTGCACTAGAGAGGGTACAGAGGAGATAGAAGAGGATGTTGCCAGGGCTGGAGAATTTTAGCTGTGAGATAAGATTGGATAGGCTGGGGTGGTTCTCTTTGGGGCAAAGGAGGTGAGGGGAGATTCAATTGAGATATATAAAATTATGATGGGACTAGATAGGGAGGACATATTTCTCTTAGCAGAGGGGTCAGTGACCAGGGGGCATAGATTTAAAGTAATTGGTAGAAGGATTTGAGGGGAGCAGAGGAGAATTTTTTTCACCCAGAGGGTCTGGAACTCACTGCCTGAAAGGATCAACTCATTTAAAAAGTACTTGGATGAGCACTTAAATGCCGTAACCTACAGGGCTACGGACCAAATGCTGGAAAGTGGGATTAAGCTAGATAGCTCTTTTTCGGCAGGCATGGACATGGGCTGAATGGTCTTCCTCTGTGCAGTAACTTTCTATGATTATAAATGCTTGACTCTTCAATTACTCCCCTGGGCCTATCTGAAAACTGCTGTTTGGAACTGATCTCAGACATGTTTCCTGGGAGAGTTGGTAACAAGGGTTATATTGAAATTTCAAGATATGGATCTGTTGAGATGTTTAATCTGGATTTAATTAAGTACTTCTAAGTTTTAAACTTTTTTATTTGGATTAGATTATAGCTAAGAATTCGGCATGCGAATGCATTAGGCTGGCTTTCTATTAATAGAAGTATATTGTCCACATTTATTTGCAGTGCATAGGCTTTTTATTTTGTGAAGTCAAGTTATCATGACTGAAACTTACCCTATTTCTGAATTTAACAACTTATTTATTTCGTAAGTGAGGGTGGTAGTGTAGAGTTTTTCTTGAGTGAATGATTACATAAATATCCTATTTATCTTGCTTGGGTTTAAGGCAAAAAAGCATAGGCCAGATTTTGCTGTAGCAGGGCATCCAATGGTGTCTGCGATTAGTTAGACTTGCCCCTGCACCCTTCAGCTGAAAACATTTTTGCCCACTAAGTTGCTGAATATGAGCTGATAATGGTGCAGTGAGGGAAACAGGGTATCTGGGACCTGAGTAAACAGGGCAATCAATCAGATTGAAGGATTGAAAAGTAAGTGTAAATTAGAGTGCATTAATTCAATGTCAAATCAGGCACAGGAACTTGATTAAAGAGAGGGAAAGAAAGATTGGATTAAGAGAAAGTGAAAAAAGAGACAAAGGAAATGTTTTTAATAAAAAATTAAATTTCACATTTTTGTAAACAATTAATACCTGAAGGAATGAGACTCCACATTTGTAACAATTAATTTTCAGTGTCAGAGAGGCTGATTGATAGTAATTAACAATTATCACATCTTTAAAAGGGTACTTGTGCTTGAAATGACAAGACTTAACTTTCTGTGGCAAGTTTAATTTGTATCTACTGCGCAGATACAGCAACTTCATGACATTCAATGCAGGTCAATGGTGAGGCTGACAGCGAAACACCATTTTCGTGAAGCTAATGGCAAAGCGGCACAACTCAGACAGCAACTTTTGAATATTGCTATTTAACCGCGCATCTGCCCCTCTTCTGAAGTTGCCATTAGCTTCACTGTTATTTTGACAGCAAAATCTAGCCCGATATTGCTGGAAGTGTACTATTTATCAAGTATCATCATATCGTTATGGTGTAGACCAGTGTGTCAATCAGATTGATATTCACACTAAACAAAGGAAGCAAAAGTAAAAAGAACTAAAATGTTGCTAAAACAGTGTGGAATTCTGTTGCAAGCAAAATAAATATTGTTATATTTTATGTTACCATAAACTGACAGATAAATTGGGAGATGGTTAAGCTTTTCTCACATGATAATCCTATTTCCATATGTGAATTTTGACACTTATTTGGTGTAAAGTAAAACACACACAGTTCTGAATTATTGCAGTGTGTTCATACGATGTATGGAGGGTAATAACATCCTGGTAAAATTGTACCTTGCAACTGCAGAACCTGCAAAATGTTTCAAGTCAGTAACACATCAAATCGTTCTGATGATGTGATAACTCAGACTTTTCTCTTGTGGGATTGAAATGATAAGAAACCACAAGAAGTTACTGCTTTATAATACAAACCATATTCCCTATAACATGCAGTGGAAAAATCCAATACCATTTCATTTAAAATCACATGGTACAATCATACTTCACCTCAAGTTCCATCATTTGATTGCAGTATCCTACCTGACATGAAAGCCAAAAAGAGACAGAAAACAACTTGAATTTGTATCGTACCTTTAATGTAGTAAAATGTCCTAAGGTGCTTTACAGGAGTGTAATCAGACAAAAAAAAAGCCTAACGGAATAACTGTGCCATAATACTGAATTGGTGCAATTGTTGAAAAATTGTTTGGTAATACAAGATATGAACTCGAATGTGAAATTTCAACAATTTGGAAGTAGACTCAATAGTAACTTTCAAAAGGAAATTGGATAAATACTTGAAGGGGAAAAATTTGCAGGGCTATGGGAAAGAGCAGGGACTAATTGGATAGTTCTTTCAAGGTGCTGGCACAGGCACGATGGACCGAATGGCCTCCTTCCATGCTGTACGATTCTATGAATTCAAAAAAATACAAGATGGGGCCCTTCTGATTGGTCAGTGAGTAGTTCAGGCATACGGACCAGGAACATCTGGGTTTGATCCGTGCTGCGTTACTTGTTTTCAGCCAAGGAAGATTCAGGTGCTACAGCTGACCTCTGTGCCCCTGGGTTAGGAAAAGAAAAATTGGCTTGTATTCTTGCTCCTGATTATTATCCAGCAATCTGACACAGTTTGCAAATGTGGAATTTTGGGTGAGGACAGGATTGGACTTGGCTGTGTTGCCCCCTGCAGTCAAATAACCTGCCAATATTCCCTATAAAGGCTACTTGCATGAACAAGGGCTATTTGGATTGTAGAGTGACAGGCAATTATGGAACTGTCAACTCTCAACAAGGAATTAATCCCTTTGGGGGAGAAATTAGCAAGGAAAAAAATGATGTAGTTTTATCGTATATTTTAGTCAGGGTCTAGTGATTGTTATAAATTGCTTTAATTTTGCTCTCTCTTTATGTCAGGCTCTTTATTTGCACTACATCTAAGATAGCAAATAGCCTGGGGCATGTTGTGAAGCTGTTCACATTGAGGAGCTTAGATGACATCAAAAATTGAAAGTGACATTGACAAAATCTGAAACCTGAGATGTGTAATTCTTGAAATATACACCTGCACATGATTTCAATGGAATATATAAGTGAAATTTGGAAGTGGGTTATTCTGTTGGCCTTTCTTTGCCACTTTTGGGTTTCATGGCACAAAATAATGGATAGAAGAGTACAGCAATGAAATCATGTAATTTGAGTTGAAATACTACTGTACCATGTGATTTTAACTGAAATGGTATTGGATTTTCCACTGTATGTTATAGGGGAATAGCATACCCTTTGTATTATAAGGGAGTAACTTGTTGAGGGAAAACAAGGGAAAAGTCTGAAATAAAAACAGAAAATGCTGGAGAAGTTCAGCAAGTCAGGCAGCATCTGTGGAGAAAGAAACAGAGTTAACGTTTCAGGTTGAAGACCTTTCGTCAGAACTGGATGATGTTAAAATTTTTGAGCAAGTACAGAGCCAGGGAAAGGGGGTGGTGGAGGGAGGGAAGGGAAGGACTAAAGGGAAGGTCTGTGATAGGGTAGAGGGCACGAGTGATTAACTGACAAAAGTGATGATGGTGCAAGGCAAGGAAGGTGGTAATGGGACAGATTAAGAAACAGAAGATTGATCAGGAGTAGCTGTAAATGGCAGCAGCAGAACCATTACCAGCACCAGCTGACCGAAAAAATGGGAGCAGTGGTTATGATCTGAAGTTATTGAAATCAATATTGAGTTCGGAAGGTTGCAACGTGCCTAAACGAAAGATGAGGTGCTGTTCCTCGAGCTTACATTGTATTTCATTGGAACAGGGTAAGAGGCCGAGGTCAGAGTAGGAGTGGGAAGGGGAATTAAAATGGCGAGTGATCGGCCGGTCAGGGTCACGTTTGCGGACAGAGCTGAAGTGTTTGGCAAAGCGATCACCCAATCTGCGTTTGGTCTTCTCAGTGTAGAGGGGTCTGCATTGTGTGCAGCGGATACAGTATACTAAATTGAAAGAAGTACAAATAAACCACGCAAAGGAAGGTGCCATGGGGAGGAGAGCGGGTGTTTGGGGTGATGGAAGAGTGGACCAGGGTGTTGCGGAGGGAGCAGTACCTTTGGAATGCTGAAAGGGGAGGGGAGGGGAAGGTGTGTTTGGTGGTGGGATCACGCTGAAGGTGGCGGAAATGGCGGAGGATGATACGTTGAATGTGGAGACTGGTCGGGTGGAAGGTGAGGACAAGGGGGACCCTATCGTTCTGCGAGGAAAGGGAAGGGGTGAGGGCAGAAGTGCGGGAAATAGGATGGACACGGTTGAGGGCTCTGTCAACTCCAGTGGAGGAGAATCCTCCGTTGAGAAGAAAGGAAGACATATCGGAAGTACTGGTCTCGGAAGGTGGTATCATCGGAACAGATGCGACGTAGACAGAGAAACTGGGAGAAGGGAATAGAGTCCTTATAGGAAGCGGGGTGGCAGGAAGTGTAATCAAGGTAGCTGTGGGAATTGGTGGGCTTATAATAGATATTGATTGACAGCATATCCCCAGAAATGGAGATAGAGAAGTCAAGGAAGGGAAGGGAAGGGAAGTGTTGGAGATGGACCATGTGAAGGCGAGGGAAGGGTGGAAATTGGAAGCAAAGTTAATGAAATTTTCCAGTTCAGGGTGAAAGCAGGATACAGCTTCGATACAGTCATCAATGTACCGGAAAAAAAGGTGAAGGAGGGGACCTGAGTAGGACTGGAACAAGGAACGTTCCACGCATCCCACAAAATGGCAGGCATAGTTCGGACCCATACAGGTTCCCATAGCAACACCTTTTATTTGGAGGAAGTGAGCGAAGTCAAAGGAGAAATTGTTCAACATAAGAACGAGTTCAGCCAGGCAGAGGAGGATGGTGGTGGATGGGGACTGGTTGGGCCTCCGTTCAAGCGGAGGACCCGCAGGCCATCCAGGTGGGGGATAGAGGTGTAGAGGGCCTGGACATCCATGGTGAAAAGGAGATGGTTAGGGCCGGGGAACTGGAAACTGTTAAAGTGGTGGAGGGTGTCAGAAGAGTTGCGGATGTAGGTATGAAGAGACTGGACAAGGGGAGAAAAAAAAAGTCAAGATTGGAGGGAATAAGTTGTACTTATGTTGAACAACTTCCTGTGCGAGCGCAGGAGATGCAACACCTGCCCCTTCATCTCCTCTCTTCCCACCATCCAGGGCCCCAAACACTCCTTCCAGGTGTAACAGTGGTTTACTTGTAGTTCTTTCAAGTTAGTATACTGTATTCGCTGCACACAATGTGATCTCCTCTACATTGGCGAGACCAAACGCAGACTGGGTGATCGCTTTGCTGAACACTTCCACTCTGTCCACAAGCGTGACCTTGACCTGCCGGTCGCTTGCCATTTTAATTCCCCTTCCCACTCCTACTCTGACCTCTCTGATCTCGGCCTCTTACACTGTTCCAACGAAGCGCAACGTAAGCCCAAGGAATGGCACCTCATCTTTCGTTGCAACTTTCTGGATTCAACATTGATTTCAATAACTTCAGATCATAAGCACTGCTCCCATTTTTTTGGTCAGCTTGTGCTGGTAATGGTTCTGTTGCTGCCATTTACAGCTACTCCTGATCAATCTTTTGTTTCTTAACCTGTTCCATTACCACCTTCCTTGCCTTGCACCATCATCCCTTTCGTCATATCACAGACCTTCCCTTTTTTTTCTTTCCTCCCCCCCCCACCCTTCCCCTGGCTCTGTGCTTGCTCAAACACTTTAACTCTTTTAATATCTTCTAGTTCCGACGAAAGGTTTTCGACCTGAAACGTTAACTGTTTCTTTCTCCACAGATGTTGCCTGACTTGTTGAGCTTCTCCAGCATTTTCTGTCTTTATTTCAGATTTCCAGCACCCGCAGTATTTTGCTTTTGATTTAGGGAAAAGTCTGAGTCATTTCCACATCGTCAAAAACTACTTGATGTGTTACTGACTTGAAATACACATCTGTGTTTATAATATATATGTAGAACAATCTTATTCACTCATTTATTCTCCATGTGCTTTTACGATAGACCTAATTCTCCAGCTGGAGTATTGTTTTTCTTAGAAATTTAATTCTCTATGCAGTTGTGTGAGAATCCTATGATTTTCCCCCCATATTGCTTAAAAGCCCTGCCACCAGCATGAAGCATGGGATATAGTTAGACTATGAAGAATTAAAAATAGGAGGAAATATGTGAACAATCAATTCAAGGAATGAGACAGCCACAATGAAGGTGAATCACTTTCTCCCTCTTTTTATTCCCGACATGTCTTCAGGAATATATTATAATAGTGCTAAAAATGGAGGCAGGGCAGTTACTGCAATTAGATAGCTAAGGGAAATTCTCTATTTAAAATATTCTTCTAATCAAAAAACCACATTCAACTTCCACAATCACCTAATGGATAAAGGCACCATCTGGTGTAGTACTAAGCCATGCAAACCAGAAGGTTTGAGGTTCAATTCCTGATTTTTGCCCAATTAGCTCATTGCAGTTGGAACACTATAATTGGCCTCAGCACATCCTGTGCTGAGTTGGAAGAAATTAGTCTGGGTTCTCACTCGTGATTGCTATCCAATATCCCCAGTGCAGATAATCAGGCTCAGATGTTATGCCATCCAGAGTTGAATAGCCCACCAACACTCACTGCAAACTTGCACATGAGGAATAACCGTCTGATGAGATACAGAGGGCAGCTGGTGAGTATGAGCCAGCAACCACAGGAGGTGAGGTAGAAAGGGATGTAGAGGCTAAACTACATGCAAAGTACAAGGGAGAGTATACCAGAATTAGGTACCTTTTTCATAAAATGGGATGGGATTGGGAGAAGTAGCTCTTCGGTGGAATGAAAGTACCGCTGTTCAGCTTCAGATGGACTCTAGACTCTTACATAGTTTTTTCATATCTTTCAAACTATTGTGAAGAGTTTTATTTGCAAAATGTTATAGGCACACAACCTTTTGATAATTAAAAGAAATGTTATTCCTTTGTAATATGGGTTGTGATTATTACAATTTAAATCATGAGGTACAGCAGCACATTAGTTCAAATCACAGGATTCAGCTGCAGTAATGTGCCATCCTCTTTTGTCTGCAATGGTTCCTCTCACTAGCAAAACAGTCTCACCAAATAATGAATAAATCATCCTATGAGCTCCATCTGTGTGTATTATTAAACTGTTTCAAGGACAGAATACATCTCAGGGTTCAGATGATCTTAATCCACTTGAGAGTCACGGTTGCAATTCATGATGCCATCTGAGTCCCTTGATATATTACTGTCTTATAAACATTCCAATCTATATGTGTTGTCCTATATAGGTAATGGTAGGTTCTGAAAACAGGAATTGCCATTATGCAAAAATGCTAATATATTGTTAGTATTATAGTTTTTATCTTACGTGGAATAAACTTTTCAGAATGTCTATTGACACAACTGTGTCAGCCAATGATTTGGAGGCAGGGTTGGACTTACAAGGTCTATTTTACAGCAAACAAAGTCTATTTACTCAGTAAACAGCAAACAGAGTCTATTTAAAAAGAGTCTCTAAGAGAACTCATGACCAAAACTACAAACTACAGCAACATCTCCCGATAAAAACAGGATAATTTCTCCAGCAAAATGCAATGAATGGAGGATAGTTACATAAAACAAATTATGTGCGTAAAATCAATACAGTCACTTACAGCAGTGCAGTCTCCTGGTGTGATTGACGGGGAAATTACCCAATCATCTCCATTCTGGCCGGGAATAGTGGTGTCACTATATACAGCCTAAACTTTTAGTTAGGCCAAATAATGGTGTGAAAGTTAAATCTATATGGGAACGATCTCCTGGAAGCACTATTATTTGCTCTGAAGAGGATTTTGCTGCACAGGTGCCTACTATTTGATTTTTCTAGGTAACATTTTGTCATGTCTAACAGATAAGCTGAATGCAACTGCAAAACCTGCAAAAGAAAATGCAAACACTGGCCATGCAGTGTGATTTTAAATAGGTTATTGATTAGACTTGAGTACGATTATCATAGAATAATGGAATGATACAGCACAGAAGGAGGCCATTCGGCCCATCGTGCCTGTGCCAGATCTTTGAAAGAGTTATCCAATTAGTCCCACTCCACTGCTCTTTCCCCATAGCCCTGTAAATTTTTTCCCTTCAAGTATTTATCCAATTCCCTTTTGAAAGTTACTATTGAATTTGCTTCCACCACCCTTCAGGCAGTGCATTGCAGATCACAACATTTTGCTGCGTCAAAAAAAAGTCCTCATGTTGCCTCTGCTTCTTTTGCCAATCACCTCAAATCTGTATCCTTTGGCTATAGACCTTTCTGCCACTGGAAACAGTTTCTCCTTATTTACTCTGTCAAAACCATTCATGATTTTGAACACCTCTATCAAATCTCCCCTTAACCTTCTCTGTTCTAAGGAGAACAACTCCAGCTTCTCCATTCTCTCCACATAACTGAAGTCCTTCATCCCTGCTACCATTCTAGTAAATCTCTTCTGCACCCTTTCTAAGGCCTTGACATCCTTCCTAAAGTGTGGTGCCCAGAATTATACACAATATTCCAACTGAGGCCTAACCAGTGTTTTATTAAAGTTTAGCATAATTTTCCTGTTTTATCAAGGTTTAGCATAACTTATCTTGGTAAGAGATATATAGGAGAGATGCTTGTGGATTATAAACAGGAGACTTTGCACACCACTTGGCTGTCTCAGCGACTGGAGTTACGTGGCTCTGCTGGACAGTAACAAAAAAGAGATGTGCACCTTCGTTGGAAGGTAATACGCCTTCAAAAAAGATAAAATTGAAAGTAGGTAGTAATTATGGTGACCCACTGACATTTACCCATTTGTTCCACTTATGCAGTAAACTATTACTGTCAGTGATGGTACTAAGTGAAATTGGGTGTGTGTATTAGTCAAGTAACAACAACAACTTGCAGTTATATAGGTCTTCCAATGTAAAAAAAATACCAAGATGCTTCACAGAAGTGTAATGAGACAAAAATTGTCAGAGCCAAAGAAGGAGATATTAGGAGGAATGACAAAAAACTTGGTCATAGAAGTAGGTTTTAAGGAGGATCTGAAAGAAGGAGAGAGAGGCGGAGTGGTTCAGGGAGGGGATTCCAGCACTAAGGGTCTAGACAGCTGAAGGCATGGCCGCCAATGGTGGAGCAAAAAGAGTGGGGGATGCACAAAAGACCAGAGTAGGAGGAATGCAGAATTTTCGGAGGGTTATAGGACTGGAGGAGGTTACAGAGATAGGGAAGGGCGCGGCCGTGAAAGGATTTGAATACGAGGATGAGAATTTGAAATTGGAAGTGTTGGGGGACTTGGAGCCAATGTAGGTCGGTGAGCACATGGGTGAGCAGAACTTGATGCAAGTTAGCATAAAGGCAGCAGAGTTTTGGGTAAGTTGAAGTTTATGAAGGGTAGAGGATGGAAGGCTGGCCAGGGGATCATTGGAATAGTCAGGGATGGATGTGACAAAGACATGGATGTTGCTTTCAGCAGCAGATGGCCTGAGGCAGGACCACATTTAGGTGATGTTATGGAGGTGGAAGTTGGTGGAATTTGTGATGGAGTGCAGATAGGGTGTGGAAGCTCAGCTCAGGGTCAATTAAGATGTTGAGGTTGTGAACGCTCGGTTTCAGCCTGACAAGGTGGCTGGGGAGGGGGATGGAATTGGTGACGAGGGTACAAAGTTTGTGCCGGGAGCCGAAGGCGATGGCTTTGGTCTTCCCAATGTTTAACTGGAGGAAATGTGAATGCTCCAGGACTGGAAGTTGGACAAGCAGGCTGACAACACAGAGGCAGTGGAGGGGTCGAAAGGTGGTAGAGAGGTAGAGCTAGTTGTCGTCAGCGTAAACGTGGAACCTGACCCTATGTCTTCGGATGATGTCACGAAGAGGAAGCATCTAGATGAAGAAGAGGAGGGGGCCAAGGATAGATCCTTGGAGCACTCAAGAGAAATGATGTGGGGGAGGGAAGAGAAGCCATTGCTGGTGATGCTCTGGCTACAGTTGGATAGGTAGAGTGGAACCAAGCGAGGTTCACTTGCCACTCAGCTGGACAATAGAGGAAAAGTGTTGAAGGATGATGATGTGGTCGACCATGTCAAAAAGGTCAAGAAGGATGATGAGCGATAGTACACCACGTTTAGAATCACAGAGGATGTCATTTGTGACTTTGATCAGAGCCATTTCAGTGCTGTGGCAGGGGCGGAGACTCGATTGGAGAGATTCAAACATGGAGTTGGAGGAAAGAGGAGCACGGACTTGGGAGGTGACAAAACGTTCAAGGACTTTGGAGAGAAAAGGGAGGTTGGAGATGGGGCAACAGTTTGCAAGAGCAGAGGGATCGAGTGTAAGCTTTTTGAGAATGGGTGTGATGATGGCAGTACATGCACATTTTCCAGCATATGTCAGTGGATAACAATCAAAAGTGGGAACCCTGGATAATTTTTATCTTTCTTACGCAAGAGGTGCTGTGCCCAATTGCAAGATTTTAACTTCTGCCACAGCTGAAATCAGCTAACTCAATACTAACTGAAGATCAAGCCTGAGACCTTCTCGTTGTATGACTCAGTTAGGGGATTGGAAGCAGAATGGATAGCAAGCTGGCTACAAAACAAAAAAACAGAAAGTAGGGGTTAAGGGTAGCGACTCAGCCTGGCAAAAGATGGGAAGTGGTGTTCCACAGGAATCTGTGCTGGCACCACTGTTGTTCACAATTTACATTAATGATTTGGATTTGGGAATCGGAAGTGTAATCTCAAAATTTGCATATAACACCAAATTGGGGGGGTGTAGTTAATACAAAGGAAGAATGCATCAAAATGCAAGAGGACATTGCAGAATGGGCATGTAATTGGCAAATGAATTTCAATATAGATAAGTGTGATGTGATGCATTTTGGTAGGAAGAATAAGGAGGCCACAAAATGCTTGGATAATAAGAGTCTAAACGGGATAGAGGGGCAAGGAGATTTAGGAGTACAGGTACACAAATCATTAAAAGTAGCGACACAGGTTAATAAGGCCATAAAAATCAGCACTGGAGTTCATTTCTAAAGGAATAGAATTAAAAAGCAAAGAAGTTATGTTAAACTTGTACAGAACCTTGGTAGACCACATTTGGAGTATTGTGCACAGTTCTGGTGTTCACATTATAGAAAAGATGTAGAGGCATTGGTGAGGGTGCAAAAAAGATTCACAAGGATGATACCAGAACTGAGAGGATATCCTTATCAGGAAAGGCTGAACAGGCTGGGATTCTTCTCTCTAGAAAAGAGAAGGCTGAGGGGTGATCTGAAAGAAGTCTTTAAGATACTGATAGGGTTTGATAGGGTAGACATAGAGAAAATGTTTCCACTTGTGGGGAGTCCAAAACTAGAGGTCCTAAATATAAAATAGTCACTAATAAATCCAATAGGGAATTCAGAAGAAACTTTTTTACCCAAAGAGTGGTAAGAATGTGGAACGAGCTACTACAAAGACTAGTTGAGGTAAATAGCATAGATGCATTTAGAACCATAGAACCGTAGAACCATAGAAACGATATAGCACAGAAGGGGGTCATTCAGCCCATCATGTCCGCGCCAGCTCGAAGAACAACCAGGTTCCCATTCTAATCCCACCTTCCAAAACCCGGTCCATAGCCCTGCAGCTTACAGCACTTTAGGTGCAGGTCCAGGTACTTTTTAAAAGAGTTGAGGGTCCTTGCCTTTACCACCAATTTGGGCAGCGAATTCCATACACCCACCACCCTCTGGGTAAAAAAGTTTTTCCTCATTTCCCCTCTAATCCTTCTGCCAATCAGCTTAAATCTATGTCCTCTAGTTCTTGAACTCTCCGCTAGGGGAAACAGGTACTTCCTGTCTACTCTATCTAGGCCCCTCATAATTTTGTACACCTCAATCAAGTCTCCCCTCAGCCTCCTCTGCTCCAAGGAAAATAACCCCAGCCTATCCAATCTCTCCTCGTAGCTGCAATTTTCAAGCCCTGGCAACATTCTTGTAAATCTTCTCTGCACTCTCTCCAGAGCAATTACGTCCTTCCTGTAATGTGGTGACCATAATTGCGCACAATACTCCAGCTGTGGCCTTACCAGCGTTTTATACAGTTCCATCATTACATTCCTGCTTTTGTATTCTATACCTCAGTTAAAAATGGAGAGCATTCGTATGCCTTTTTCACAACCTTATCTACCTGTACTGCCACCTTCAGGGACCTGTGCACATGCACTCCAAGGTCTCTCACTTCGTCTACCCCTCTCAATATATTCCCGTTTACTGCGTATTCCCTTTTACTGTTTGCCCTCCCTAAGTGCATTACCTCACACTTCTCCGGGTTGAACTCCATTTGCCACTTTTCCGCCCACTCCACCAACCCATTGATATCTTCTTGGAGTCTACACCTATCCTCTTCACTATCAACTACATGGCCAATTTTTGTGTCATCTGCAAATTTGCCAATCATGCCCCCTACGTTCAAGTCCAAATCATTAATATATACCACAAACAGCAAGGGAGCCAACACTGAGCCCTGTGGCACACCACTGGAAACGGATTTCCATTCGCAAAGACATTTTAAGGGATTTAAGGGGAAGCTAGGTAAGCACATGGGGCAGAAAGGAGTAGAAGGGTATCCTGATAGGGTTAAATGAAATAGGGAGGGAGGAGGCTCATGTGGAGCATAAACACCGGCATAGACCAGTTGGGTCGAATGGCCTGTTTCTGTGCTGTAGTTTCGATGTAACTCAATGTAACAGCACTGTTCTAACTAAGCTTGGCATTTTGTTAACCAACATTACTTAGAGCCTGCTGAAGTCTTGTGATGCGTCAATATACATATTATACCATATTACATCATTGCAACCCTGTATTATTGCATCCAGTTAGTTTTTACAATGATAAATCCATTCACCATGAGCAATATTTACTTTACAATTTCCTGGAAATATGTATTGCGAGTAAGATACACAATGGAATTTAGTGCTTTGCCAGAAAGTTAATAAATCACAAAGTGCATTGTGTTGGTCCAACTCTTTAATAAATCATGAGTCCCAGTGTGTGTTTATTTGTGATTATATTTGAGCATAATATTTCCATGAAACTAAATAGTCCACTGCCAATTGTAAAGGTAAGCATTCGATTCTTTTCAACGGGAAAACTTAGATTGTATCTGGTACTGGCTAATGAAGCATCAGACCTTGGTTTAGTACTTGTATAATTTAATGAACTTGAGTATCAACAGTTTAAATCTCGAGAAGGAAATCAATTTTGAACATTATTAGTTATTGTGGAGGACTAATTCAGTTACATAAACTATAATTATTCTTGTAGCTATAAATTTGTGATTCATGAGATGTAAAAAATGATATGCACTGATCCGTCAAACCTCATATGATTCCATTTAATTGCATTTATTAGAAAATTATTCAGTTATGCTTTAAAAGGAATCTGTTCAAGGTGCCAATAATAGAACTCAAGTTCATGAATTAGCTGGTCAGTGTCTGGAGTGACATTTCTGAATCACTGTTTCACGCACTAATATACTAAATGCATTGTGTACTTGATGTTTTCTCTTCAATATCTAGCAGTCTCAATATTTCACAATTAGTCAGTGTCTCTACCATCAGGGAGCTTTTTTTGAGTAAAACCTAATCTAAAGACCAGATAACTGGTGAGTGACAAATTCATAAGTTTATTAAAAATCCTCTTTACAAGAGGAATAAATTATCCATTCTACAATTCACGACTTAAGTGACCTGTTTTTTGCATTATATTTTACCTTAATAAATATTAAAAAGGAAATGTTGAAAAAAAAATGTAAATGATGAAATATTGATAAATGTTTACTATCACCCATCATTTAAAAATCATTTCACAGTTTAGATGTTTCATTATTGGATACACTTGAAAACATTAGCAAATTAATAGATTTTAAACTGATTCTCAAAAAGAATAAATGTCTTCACAGAAAAAGGAAAGAATAATGACAATTAAAGAACAATTACAGGACAGTTATGTCATTGAGGGGTTGAGAGAATGCCATAGACCATGGGTGTCAAACTCAATTTACATGATGGGCCCGATCCGACATCCTGGCACTTGGCATGGCCACATTCAGTTATTTGGACGCACTGGGGTAGAAATTAGTATGCGTAACACCATGACAGTAACAATATACCATAAGAACATAAGAAATAGGAGCAGGAGTAGGCCATGCGGCCCCTCGAGCCTGCTCCGCCATTCAATAAGATCAGGGCTGATCTTTGACCTCAACTCCACTTTCCCGCCCGATCCCCATATCCCTTGATTCCCCTAGAGTCCAAAAATCTATCCATCTCAGCCTTGAATATATTCAATGACTCAGCATCCACAGCCCTCTGGAGTTGAAATTTCCAAAGATTCACAACCCTCTGCATGAAGAAATTCCTCCTCATCTCAGTCTTGAATGGCTGACCCCTTATCCTGCGACTATGCCCCCTAGTTCTCGACTCCCTAGCCAGAGGAAACAACCTCCCTGTCATCCCCCTCATAATTTTATATGTTTAAATGAGATCACTTCTCATTCTTCTAAACTCCAGAGAGTATAGGCCCATTCTACTCAACCTCTCTTCATAGGACAACCCTCTCAACCCAGGAATTTATCTGGTGAACCTTCATTACACCGCCTCCAAGGCAAGTATATCCTTCCTTAGATAAGGAGACCAAAACTGTACGCTGTACTCCAGTTGAGGTCTCACTAAAACTGTAGTCTTCTTCTTTGGCAGTCCCTCAGGGTCGAGGATGACTTGCTTCCACTCTGGGAGGGTGGGTTCTGCGGTGGCTGAATAGTCCAATCCTGGAGCCGCAGACTCTGCCACAGGTGGAGCAGGTAGTGTTTAATAAGGCGGGTGGGTGAGATGCTCTGGATTCTGCGCGCTCTTTCCGCTGCTTACGTTTGGCCTTCACTCAGTGACGCTCGAGGTGATTGGCGCCTTCACGGATGCTTCTTCTCCAGTTTGGGCGTTCTAGGGCAAGCAATTCCCATGTGTCGGTGGGGATGTTGCATTTTTTTAGAGAGGCTTTGAGATTGTCCTTGTAACGTTTCCTCTGCCCTCCCAGTGATCACCTGCCATTGCGGAGCTCGGAGTAGAGCATTTGTTTAGGGAATCTTGTGTCGGGCATGTGGGCAATGTGGCCCGCCCATCGCAGCTGGTTGAGTGTAACCAGTGCCTCGATACTGGGGATGTTAGCCTGGGAGAGAACGCTCACGTTGGTACGCCTATCCTGCCAGTGAATTTGCAGGATTTTACGGATGCAACGTTGGTGATATCTCTCCAGGGATTTGAGGTGTCTGTCATACATTGTCTATGTTTCTGATGCGTACAGGAGGGCGGGGACCACAGCTGCTCTGTAGACCATGAGCTTGGTGCTGGATTTGAGTCTCGGTCTTCGAACACTCTGTTCCTCAGGCATCCGAAGGCTACACTGGCGCATTGGAATCGATGTTGAATTTCATCGTCGATGTCTGCTCGCGCCGAGAGGAGGCTCCCGAGGTGTGGGAAATGATTCACGCTGTCCAGAGGCTCACCGTGAATCTTGATGATCAGGGGCAGTGTTGTGTGGCACGAGCGGGCTGGTAGAGGACCTTTGTTTTCCGGATGTTTAGCCTGAGGCCCATTCTCTCATACGCCTCGGTGAATGTGTCGATGGTGGTTTGTAGCTCGGCCTCTGAGTGTGCGCACACGCAGGCGTCGTGTGCGTACTGCAGCTCGATGACAGAAGTTGGGGTGGTCTTGGTTCTGGCCTGGAGGTGTTGAAGGTTGAACAGTTTCCTGCTTGTCCTGTAGGTTAGCTCCACTCCGGCGGGGAGCTTCATTGTGGTGGGGTGGAGTGTTGCAGCGAGGAAGATGGAGAAGTGTGTTGGTGCGATGACACAGCCCTGCTTGACCCCAGTTTGCAATCGTATTGGGTCTGTGGTAGATTCATTGGTGAGGATCACAGCTTGCATGTCATCATGGAGCAGGCGGAGAATGGTGACGAATTTCTGCAGGCAGCCGAATTTGAGGAGGATGCTCCACCATCCCTCACGGTTGACAGAGTCGAAGGCCTTTGTGAGATCGAAGAAGGCCACGTACAGGGGTTGATGCTGCTCCCTGCACTTTTCCTGGACTTGTTGCGCGCTAAAGATCATGTCCATTGTGCCTCTTGATGGGCGGAAGCCGCATTGAGGCTCAGGGAGGAGCTCTTCGGCCACTGGAAGGAGGCGGTTGAGGAGCATTCTCGCGATGATCTTTCCCGTGGTGGACAGTAGGGAAATCCCTCTGTAATTTCCGCAGTCGGACCTATTTCCTTTCTTGAAGATGGTCACAATTACGGCATCTCTGAGATCTCCCGGCATGCTCTTTTCCTTCCAGACAAGGGTGATAAGTTTGTGTATTCGGGACAAGTGTGCCTCTCCGCCGTATTTTAGTACTTCAGCGGGGAATCCATCTGCGCCAGGGGCCTTGTTGTTTCTCAGCTGTCAAATGGCTTTTTCTACCTCACAGCGGGCTGGGGTTGTGCTGAGATGGTGGCGGGTAGTGTGTTGCAGGATGGTGTCGTGAGCACTTGCGTCGAGGACTGCGTCTTGGTTGAGGAGGTCCTTGCAGTGCTCTCTCCAGCGGGTGTTGACTGCCTCTCTGTCTTTGATGAGCGCCTCTCCATTTTTGGCTCTCAGTGGGGTCGGTCCCTGGGTACTCGGACCGTAGATGGCTTTAATTGCGTTGAAAAAGCTGCGCTCGTCGTGGCTGTCGGCGAGTTGCTGAGTCTCCTGCGCTCTTTCCACCCACCATCTGTTCTTTAGGTCACGGGTTCTTTGTTGCACCTTGGCCTTCAGTTGCCTGTAGGCTTGTTTCCTCTTGCTCGAGTTTTGGTGGAGCTGCCAATTCAGGAACGCCTTGCGTTTGCGGTCTAGGAGATCCTGGATCTCCTGATTGTTCTCGTCGAACCAGTCTTGGAATTTCCTGGTCGAGAGACCGAACGTCTCCTCGCAGGTTCTGATTATGGTGGCTTTTAGGGCGGACCAGGCGCTGTGGGCACTCTGCGGCTCTGGTTCGTTGGTCGTCGCCAGGTTGGTTGTAAGGTGACGGCTGAGTAGGTCTTTCTTCTCAGGGTCTTTGAGTCCAGCGACATTAAGTCTCCTGCTGCAGAGTTTTTTCTGCTGCTGCCGGTTTGGGGCCAGGTTGATGGAGATGGTAGAGCGGATTAGTCAGTGGTCAGTCCAGCAGTCGTCGGCTCCGGTCATGGCGCGGGTGATGCGGACATCTTTGCGGTCCCTCGCTCGGACGATGATGTAGTCTATTAGGTGCCAGTGCTTAGAGTGGGGGTGTTGCCATGAGGTCTTGTACTTGTCCCTCTGGTGGAACAGGGTGTTCGTTATGATGAGGTTATGTTCTAGGCATTTTGTCAGGAGGAGCACTCCATTGGGGTTTGCTTTCCCTACGCCTTCCTTGCCTAACACGCCTTTCCAAAGTTTTGCGTCCCTCCCGACTCTGGCATTGAAGTCGCTGAGGAGAATCAGCTTGTCTCCTTTTGGGATACGGGACAGCGATTGGTCAAGGCTAGAGTAGAATACCTCTTTTATCTCGTCCGTTGCGTCTAGGGTCGGGGAGTAGGCACTGACAACTGTGGTGTGCTGCTTCTGGGCCAGGGTGAGCTGTAGGGTCATGAGGCGTTCACTTGCCCCAAAGTGGGATTCGTTGAGATGTCCAACCAATTAGTTTTTTACGGCAAAGCCGACCCCATTAAGACAGCATTCTTCTTCTGGTTTGCCTTTCCAGAAGAAGGTGTATCTGCCGCCTTGATCTTTAAGCTGGCCTTCTCCTGCCAGCTGTGTCTCGCTCAGGGCAGCGATGTCGATGTTGTAGTGCCGGAGTTCCCGGGCTATGATGGTAGTGCAACGTTCAGGTCTGTCGCTGTTGGGATTGTCCATAAGGGTCCTGACGTTCCAGGTCCCGAAATTCATTTGGGTGGGTAGGGTGGGGTTGGGGTGGAAGATGCCTGTGCGTGGATTCTTTTAACGTGGGATGGTCGTTGCACACCAACCACCACACGATCCCAGCGGAGCAAGGTCTTGGCCCAATGGCAGGGAAATCTGAGATGATTGGAGACCAGGCTCTACTGTAGGATGGGGACTAACAAACACTCTTCGTCCATCAGAACACTGGAGCTGTGGGAGCGATGAGGAAGAAGTGGCGGCGGCGAGGACCCGACCTGGGCGAGGCCGGGTTAAAAATATGTTTTATTTAAAAACTGTAGTACCATGTAATGCATAATGCATTGTTTCCCTTCCAAAGTGCCTCTGTATTTAAAATGGCCTACCATTAAAGCCACACATTCTGATTCCTGTAAATAGGTATCTACTAAGGGCAATTACAGGATAATTGCTATTGGTGAGAGATGTTTGCAGTTTGGCAGCTGCTTATAACAGGTAAGAAAATACAGCACAAAATAACTGCCTTTTAAAAAAATATTTTAGACATTTTGAAGTTTGATTTCTGATGTATGAAGTAAGGAAGTTATGCTAAACCTTTATAAATCACTGGTTAGTCCTCAGCTGGAGTATTGTGTTCAGTTCTGGGCACCACAGTTTAGGAAGGATGTCACGGTCTTGGAGAGGGTGCAGAAGAGATTTGCTAGAATGGTACCAGGGATGAGGGACTTCAAGTATGTAGAGAGACTGGAGAAGCTGGGATTGTTCTCCTTACAGCACAGAAGGTTAAGGGATTTAATAGAGGTGTTAAAATTATGAAGGGTTTTGATGGAGAAACTGTTTCTAGTGGTAGGAGGGTCGATAACCAGAGGACACAGATTTAAGGTAATTGGCAAAAGAACCAGAGGGGAGATGAGATTTTTTTACGTGGCGAGTTGTTATGATCTGGAATGCACTGCCTGAAAGGATGGTGGAAACAGATTCAATAGTAATTTTCAAAAGGGAATTGCACCTATATATATGCAAATAACAAGATAATGTGCGCCATAGCTGTTGTCCCAGAAATGCCGCTATTTACACCAGAATTACACCTGAACTAAGCTTGTAGAAAAGAGGGGTGAATTACCTACATGTCTTGTCAAACTTGAAAGTGGTTGAGTTCACAGGCTTTGAATGTCCATAAAATTTATCTGAAATAGCAGCTCCGACCAAAGCTATTAGAAAAATCTTTTCTCGGCTGCGCTGCTAAGAAAGGATTCTCCAAATGCCTTTCAGCAGTTTCAGGCAGTGAAATTGTTTGTTCCCCAGCCTTTTGTTGTGGAGCCTTTAGCATGGGGTTCACTCTGGGCATTCCCATGTATTTCCTTATTGTGGAGGCAGAACAGGAGCAGGTGGAAGAGGAAATGACAGAGGCACATAGGATAAGGCTACACCAAAGGCGAACAAGACCAAATGGGAGAGACCCTTCCACCAGAGCGCGCAGACCGCACTGTTCCCCTGATGATCTCAGAGGAGGCCTTGTTAAGACGATATGGAACAGGAACTCTTGTCTCCCATTAGAGACTGACCTCCAAGCATCCCCAAAATACAAAAATCAAACAACAGACTTACTTAGAAACACTGCAGTGCACATCACAAAGAGCTTTTACTGTGCCGCACACAGCAAGTGCTTCTTGTTACTACCACACCTGCCCCGGTGCTTTTCTGTACTGTTCTTAAAGCTATCCTGGTGCTGTGCTGAGGTGCTACCTGAAGGCCAGGCACGCCAGTGGTAGTTGGCTGTGCTGTGATATCATAAGACTGAGTTGGCTCTTGTCTCAGGGTTTCTAAGTCCTGGGAAGATTATTCAGCAGCCTGCGTCATCACAGCAAGTGCGTGGGCAGCCTGATTCTGCATCCTGACACCTACATGAGCAGGCATCTGAGGGGGCTGGCTAGAAAGGTCATGTAAACTGTCATCAGGAGAGAGGATGGCATCATGAAGGTGCACTCTAGCCATGCCACTTGTACTAGGTCCAGGATCTGAATACCCACTGATCAGCGGGAGGAGCAGGCATGGTACCAGTTAGCCCCTACAGACCCTGAGAGATGTCACCTCGAAGCTCTCGGAATCTCAAAGCTGTCCATCATTCTCTACAAACTGTCTCGCAGTGGTCAAAGTATCCACTTTGGATGCATTGCCTAGACTGGTGGCCTCTCTGTCAGGGGTGCCATCAGCTGCTCTAGGTAGTGTTGCATTGCGACAAATTCTTCTCAGATATTGGCAGCGAGGATGTCATTGGACTCCACTGTGCCCCCTGGCATCAGTCTCAGGTCCTTGAGATAATCCTCAATGCCTCTATGTGAGTGTGATACTCATCCAGCATTCCTTTTTAGAGCAGGGCCCCAGAGAACTGGCTCCACAAGCTGACTTCTGTGGATGCTCTATCCCCCCACTGCCAAATCCCACTTTCACTTCTGATTTGGGTACGGTAGCGTAGTGGTTATGTTACTGGGCTAGTAATCCAGAGGCCTGGACTAAAATCCAGAGTCATGAGTTCAAATCCCGCCACGGCGGCTGGCGAACTTAAATTCAATTAATTAAATAAAAATCTGGAATTAAAATACTAGTATCAGTAATGATAGCCATGAAACTACCGGATTGTTGTAAAAACCCATCTGGTTCACTAATGTCCTTTAGGGAAGGAAACCTGCTGTCCTTACCCGATCTGGCCTATATGTGACTCCAGACCCACAGCAATGTGGTTGATTCTTAATTGCCCTCTTAGGGATGGGCAATAAATGCCGGCCTTGCCAGCGACGCCCACATCCCGTGAACGAATTTAAAAAAAAACCTTTTGAGGGGAATGAATGAAGCAGTACCACATATGTAAAGAGATTACAAGCAAGGGTCGGGTAGTAGGTAGGTTGCCCTGGTGAGACATTAAACTTCTTCCTGCTTTGTTTGGAGTCCTGAGATTCAAAAAGGACTTGCAGGTGTAGCTCCTTGAAGTTTGTCGCTGACATCTTTGATCTGGCTGCTATTCTAATAGCCCACTTTGCCTGCTGCTTTTATATCCTGCTCTGCACCTCTTCCAGGTATTTTCTGGCCACCACCTCTCTCACATCCCGAGCTCCCATGTCCCTGCCCCTGGCTATTGAAGGAGTTAAGCAGCACCGTCTGAAATGGTCCTTTGAGTCAAATGCATATCAGAATGATTCTTTTGATTAAATGTGCTATTTAGAGTAATTTTTTAAAGCTATACTGAGTCAAGTGATGTAATCGCTAAGCACAGTGAATCATCCTTTCTGTGTATCAATGCAACTTTGGTGTTAACTCTGTGTGAACTATACATACTTCCTGCACAGATGATATTTTTCAAATTTCTGCATGATAATGTACTTCTGGCAGTGAGTTACACCATCCTGTAATAAGCTTTGATGAAATTATGCAAATTGCAGAGCAAAAATGAAATGAATCATTTGTACTGTGAACAACAGTAAATCAAGGAAAATGGCATATTTCACAGAATTGAATAGAGCAGTGAAAGAATTTCTAAAAGAAGAAAAAAAGTATCATTGGATTACCCAGTCAAAGCCAAAATCATCTATGCAATAAAATGCCTGGGTTAAGATGCCCCAAGAAATAAACAAGGTGTCCCATATCAGTAGGTATGCCGAGAAGTGCCAAAAAGATTAAGAACATAAGAACATAAGAAAAAGGAGCAGGAGCAGCCATACGGCCCCTCGAGCCTGCTCCAGCATTCAATCAGATCATGGCTGATCTTCAAATTCAACTCCACTTTCCTGCCTGGTGCCCATATCCCTTGATTCCCCTAGAGTCCAAAAATTTATCCATTTCAGCCTTGAATATACTCCACGACTCAGCATCCACAGCCCTCTAGTTTTAGACTCTCCAGACAGGAGAAACAACCTTTCAGCCTCTACCCTGTCAAGCCCCTCAGAATCTTATATGTTTCAATGAGATCACCTCTCATTCTTCTAAACTCCAGAGAGTATAGGCACATTTTACTCAACCTCTCCTCATAGGACAACCCTCTCATCCCAGGAATCAATCTAGTGAACCTTTGTTGCGCCACCTCCAAGGCAAGTATATCCTTCCTTAAATAAGGAGACCAAAACTGTACGCAGTACTCCAGGTGAGGTCTCACCAGAGCCCTGTACAATTGTGGTAAGACTTCCTTATTCTTGTACTCCAACCCCTTTGCAGTAAAGGCTAACATGCCATTTGCCTTCCTAATTGCTTTCTGTGCCTGCATGCTAACTTTTTGTGTTTCTTGTACCAAATCACTCAAGTCTCTTTCGACACCAACATTTAATGGTTTCTCACCATTTAAAAATATTCTGTTTTTCTATTCTTCCTACCAAAGTGAATAAACTCACATTTTCCAAAATTATACTCCATCTGCCACCTTCTTGCCCACTCACTTAACCTGTCTATATCCCTTTTTTGTGTCCTTACAGCTTATTTTCCCACTTAGCTTAGTATCATCAGCAAACTTGGATACATTACACTCGGTCCTTTCATCCAAGTCATTAATATAGATTGTAAATAGCTGAGGCCCAAGCACCGATCCTTGTGGTACCCCACTAGTTACAACCTGCCAACCTGAAAATGACCCGTTTATCTCTACTCTCTGCTTTCTGTCCATTAACCAATCCTCTATCCATGCTAATATGTAACCTGCATCCCCATAAGCCCTTATCTTGTGTAACAACCTTTTATGTGGCATCTTATTGAATGTTTTTTGAAAATCCAAAGATACTACATCCAATGGTTCCCCTTTATCTACCCTGCAAATTACATCCTCAAAAAACTCTAATAATTTTGTCAAACGCTATTTCCCTTTCATAAAACCCTGTTGACTCTGCCTAATCATATTAAGTGCCTTGTTACAACTTCCTTAATAATGGATTCTAGCATTTTCCCGGTGACTGATGTCAGGCTAACTGGCCTGTAGTTCCCTGTTTTCTCTCTCCCTTCTTTCTTGAATAGCTGTGTTCCATTTGTGTTACATTTGCTACCTTCCAATCTGTTGGAACCATTCCAGAATCTAGGGAATTTTGGAAGTTCATAACTAACGCATCCACTATCTCTGCTGCCACCTCTTTTAGAACTCTCGGATGTAGGCCATCAGGTCCAGGGGATTTTTTCGGCTTTTAGTCCCATTATTTTCTCAAGTGCTTTTTCTCTACTGATAATAATTACTTTAAGTTCCTCACTCTCATTAGCCCCTTAGTTCCCCACTATTTCTGATATGCTTTCTTTGTGTCTTCTACTGTGAAGACAGATTGCAAATATTTGTTTAACGTCTGCCATTTCCTGATTCCCCATTATAATTTCTCCTGTCTCAGCCTCTAAGGGACCCACATTTACTTTTGCTGCACTTTTCCTTTTTACATTCTTGGAGAAGCTCTTACAATCCATTTTTATATAGTATATATTGATATAGTGATATTGCATGTCTTATGTGGCATAGCTTTTAAAAATCATTCGATTTACAATTCCTATTTTAGACATCCAAACATCCAAATTTATGTTCAAATGTAGAATCATTGTTGTGTTTGAAGGAGAGGAAGGCTACTCAAGTAGGAAGATGAAGAATCCAGGATATAATCATTGCCTGAAAATTGATTGCATATTCTTTTTAATAAAATGTTATTTTTCATTGCTTTTTCATCTCGGTCTTTTTCCTTGTTGCTAGAAAAGTGATTACTTCTTTTAATGCCAATATTCTCTCCTTCCTCTGCTGAAGGTGTTGATCTTTGGTGGGGACATTTCCATGGATGCATGCATTCCTTTGGTGTCTTGCCCAAGTGACCATTCTTCAAATGTAAGCCTAGACAGTGAGTGTTAGAAAGCTATTTGATTGTGGAAGGCATCACAGCACAGCTCAATCCTATTCTCACTCAACAGCCACACATGCGAGTGTACTAACATGTGTCACTCCATAATGATTATGGGTGGCAATTTAGGCTCAATTTTTGCCCCTCTAGCCCAGGAGTGCTGAAGTTTGTTGTAAGTGTTAAATAATTACAATAGTTCCATAGACCACTGACAATTTATACCTAATAGAATATATATGCCAGATTTTTGACAACCATTTATATTACAGATAATGTAAATTTACAACAGTAAATTACATTTATATAGTGGTCCTCACATAAAAGAACATTCCAGGGAGAGACAGACACTGAGCATGAAGTAAACATGTTTGGGGTGAGGGAGAGAATGAAGACATGGTGACAAGATCTTTACAGGCTTCTGAAGGTGGGGAAAAAGCAAAGTGGTTGAGGAAGACAGTTTCACATCAGAGGCATAATGGCTGAAGAATTTTCCTCCACTGGTGGATTGGAAAGGGCGAGGGACAAACAGCAATCCAAAGTCAGAGCAGTGAAGGGTGTGGTCTGAGGGTGTATAGCTGAAGAAGATTTTCTAAAGTGACTGAGACCTGGACTGTGGAGTAATTCGAAATTGGGAACAAGGATCGCAAAGTCAGTGGATGAGCACAGGGTGATGGGTGTGTAAGACTTCATGTGGGTCAGAATATGGACTGCAAACTGTGTAGACTAAAGGGGCTGGGACTATTGAGAAGAATATTTGAGAAGTCAATTCTTGTAGTGATTTGAGGGTTTCAGCAATGGTGCAGGTGAGTTGGGGAAAATTGGGCAATGTTCTGGAAGTGGAAGAAGTCAGTCTTGATGGATGTAGGATAGAAAAACAAACAACAACAAGAACAGTTTGCATTTATATAGCGCTTTAAAGCAGAAAATCTCCCAAGGTGCTTTACATAGGCAGAAGCTAAAAAAAACTGGAACAGATAAGGGAACAGGCACTGAGAAATGGAGATGAGATTAGGAGTTTAGATGAAAATATGCTTTTTGAGAAGATTTTAAAGCTGGAGAGAAGTGAAGAGGTGGAGGGTTTTAGAGAGAGAGTTCCAGAGGGTAGGCCCAAGGCAGCTGAAGGATCTGCCACTAATGCGGGGTGAGGGGAGGAGGGGATGCACAAAAGGTCAGAGTTGGAAGACTGAAGTGTGTAGGAAGATATAAAAGACTGGAGAAGGTCGCAAAGGTAGAGGGAGTGTGGCCATGGAGGGATTTGAAGACAGGGATGAGGATTTTAAATTTAATAAATGGATTGAGCCACATTGCAGGGGGTTGGGGGTGGGGGGGGGGGGTGATGATGGGCAAGCTGAATTTAATGTGGAACAGAATGTGGGCCACCTCATTTTGGACTATGGCAATTTATGGAGGATGGATGATGGGAGATTAGCAAGGAAGAAACTAGAAAAATTGGGGTAGATTATCATCATGCTGCCTGGGTGTAAAACTGATGTTGTGGTTCGTCCATCCATTATAGAAAGCAGCCAATTAAATCAATAGGAATAAAAATCGGGTGGTTTCTATAAGGGGCGGCTGATCCACAATGGCAAGTTTACACCAATAGGTTGAAGTCAATTGAAAGGAAAATCGGAAGTGATGTATAATGGGCGGCTGATCTGATATCACCCGTTTGACACTATCGCCCAAAGTTAAAATTACTCCCCCTAGATGTACAGTACTCCTCTAGTCAAATGCAGATTATTTCTCTTTAAACATGTAATACTGACAAACATCTTTAATGTTCTTCTGTGAACATCGTATTGCACTGCTCTTAGCTTTTAGCTTATCACAGAAACCTACATAGAGCTAAAAAAGGTCAGCAATTCAAACACCATAACAAAAAAAAACAAACTCAGGTCAACTCTATTTTTAATCACAATTGCTAATGAAGAGAGAGGAATTTTTATCCACCAACATGAGAATGGCAGCAACATGCTGAAAATAAATGGTTGACTGCCGATGTGAGATATGCCCACGGGTTCCTTACATCACACAACTTCCAGACACAGCCCCATGACCAAAAATGGTGGGAAGAACAAATTGAAACACGTATAAAAAGTGCCCAGCATATATTATAAATAGCAACACGTTGGCTGTTATCTAAATTTGGGTTCCAGATGATATTCAGAAACTGTCCAAGTTGTTTATGATGTCATCTGAAATTCCTTGATTAGATTACAACCTTGCAATCACTCCCAGCTATCCATTATTCTATATATAATTCAGATGATATGATATCTTGAGCTACAGAGTCATCCAAACCCCTCAGTTTATTGTGTTCTTGCATGAAATAGCTAGACATAACATCAGTTTAGCATTTAATTCAAAGGACAGAATTTCAAATAATACAAATATCCTGCAGTAATACTATACTCCACACTCTGGAATTCATTCCCTGATCTCCTCTGACTCTCTACCTCCCTCTCCTCCTTTAAGACCATCCTTAAAAATGACTACCACAAGTTTTTGTTCACCCCTCCTAATATCTCCTTCTTTGGCTCCGCGTCCATTTTTCATACTATGCCTCTGTGAAGCGCCTTGGGATGTTTTTCCATGTTAAAGGTGTTATATAAATGCAAGTTGATGCTAGTGTATCAAACTAGATTATGTGCTCAAGTCTTGGAGTAGGGCTTGACCGTAGAACCTCTGACTCAGAGGTAAGAGCTCGACCAACTGAGGCAAGCTGACACTTGTTTACTTATGAAAGTTACAGCTTAAGTGGAATAGTCAGTGGAGCGTGAAAATGAAATGCATTGATATTTTTTAAGCAAAACTCTGAATAATGTTGTCATTATAAATACACATTACAGCGGTGACAGAGTAAATAAGCTGAGAATGAAATTTCACCAACCAGTTGATCTCTGAGGTGGAGTCTCTAATTGTTATGTCAATCACAGTAAATACAAATCACTAGAGCAAGACTATAAGATCAATGCACCATATTTTGTGCTGATATTAGAAGTGACAGCAAGTCTTTAGCTACAAGGGTGCATCTATGATTTTAAAAAAGGGGCCCACATTCATCTTTCCTTTAATTTGTCAATCTTGGTATATTCTTTTGTTGTTTTAAATTTTTTCCATCAACACAAAAACTTCTACATTACCAAATTATAATGGCCAGCAGTCACTTAAAAAATTATTGCTTTTTTTTATGCCTTCTCCTAATGATCTAACTTACAGCTAACAGCGCACAATACTGAAGGATCATTGACGCCTTGCTATAATGAGCAGAAAGCAAAACCTTTTGTCAAAACCCTGAATCCAGCCTCTTTGGCCTCTGTACAGGGCTTGAAAGCTCCTTGGCTTCGACTTTCCTTGTTGCCATGAGAACAATTCTGTTAACAATTTGGTTTCCTGCACAACAGTCTTGGGAAAAGGTCTACAGTGGGGCTTAACAGACAATTAATATTCATGCAGTTAACGGGAGGTTACGACAGTACGGCTGTTAGATTTATTGATGTTCATCAAATGTAACACATTGTAAGTTAAAGCAACTCCTACAGCAGGGTATTTAAAATATACATAATGTAGCCTATGATCTTTGGAGACTGATATATCAACATTTTAAATCTGCTTATGTTCATATGCTATCTTTACACATCTGATGCAAAAAAATGCTCATCAAATCAGGATTATTCATCTCCTAGTGCAGTAAAATTAAAGCTTCAACTAACTATTTCATATTTGTACATTTTTGTTTTTACTTGATTGTAAGATGCAAAACATAAATTAAAATTCAAGGCTTCATTTTGATCTCAAAACTTTCTTTCTTTATAAAGTGAACTTCAATGGAAGCAACATATTGCAAACAAATTATTTTGCTTTTGAACCGTGGTTGCCAATGTTATATGCCTCTCCTTTATCCAGGGGTTAAAAGCACAAAGATCTAACCTATTGCTTATACCGTTCTACTTCAAGGTACATTATGCTGTATATTCCAAAATCTACTACAAAATAAAAGTAAGTCATTGGCTGTGAAGTGCCTTGGGATTCCCTGAGGATGTGAAAAAACTATATAAATACAATTTAGGAACTTAGGAATATAGGAACAGGAGTAGGTCATTCAGCCCCTCGAGCCTGCTCCGCCATTTGATAATATTATAGCTGATCTGTGATCTAACTCCATATACCTGCCTTTGGCCCATATCCCTTAATATCTTTGTTGCCAAAAAGCTATCTATCTCAGATTTAAATTTAGCAATTGAGCTAGCATCAATTGCCGTTTGCGGAAGAGAGTTCCAAACTTCTACCAACCTTTGTGTGTAGAAATGTTTTCTAATTTCACTCCTGAAAGGTCTGGTTCTAATTTTTAGACTGTGCCCCCTACTCCTAGAATCCCCAAACAGCAGAAATAGTTTCTCTCTATCCACCCTATCTGTTCCCCTTAATATCTTATAAACTTCAATCAGATCACCCCTTAACCTTCTAAACTCTAGAGGATACAACCCCAATTTGTGTAATCTCTCCTCGTAACTTAACCCTTGAAGTCCAGGTATCATTCTAATAAACCTACGCTGCACTCCCTCCAAGGCCAATATGTCCTTCTGAAGGTGCGGTGCCCAGAACTGCTCACAGTACTCCAGGTGCGGTCTAACCAGGGTTTTGTATAGCTGCAGCATAACTTCTGCCCCCTTGTACTCTAGTCCTCTAGATATAAAGGCCAGCATTCCATTAGCCTTATTGATTATTTTCTGCACCTGTTCATGACACTTCAATGACCTATGTACCTGAACCCCAAGGTCCCTTTGGACATCCACTGTTTTTAACTTTTTACCCTGTTCTATCCTTTTTTGATCCAAAGTGGATGACCTCACATTTGTCTACATTGAATTCCATTTGCCACAGTTTTGCCCATTCACCTAATCTATCAATATCCCTTTGTAATTTTATGTTTTCATCTACACTGCTTACAATGCCACCAATCTTTGTGTCATCGGCAAACTTAGATATGAGACTTTCTATGCCTTCATCTAAGTCATTAATAAATATTGTGAATAATTGAGGCCCCAAGACAGATCCCTGTGGGACTCCACTAGTCACATCCTGCCAATGTGAGTACCGACCCATTATCCCTACTCACTGTTGCCTATTGCTCAGCCAACTTCCTAACCAAGTCTGTACTTTTCCCTCGATTCCATGGGCTTCTATCTTAGCTAACAGTCTCTTATGTGGACTTTATCAAATGCCTTCTGGAAGTCCATATAAATAACATCCATTGACATTCCCCTGTCCACTACTTTAGTCACTTCTTCAAAAAATTCAATGAGGTTTGTCAGGCACGACCTACCTTTCACAAATCCATGCTGGCTATCTCTAATTAACTGAAAATTCTTGAGGTGTTCAGTCACCCTATCCTTAATTATAGACTCCAGCATTTTCCCCACAACAGATGTTAGGCTAACTGGTCTATAATTCCCTGGTTTCCCTCTCACTCCTTTCTTAAAAAGCGGAGTGACATGTGCAATTTTCCAATCTAGAGGGACAGTTCCTGAATCTAGAGAACTTTGAAAGAGTATAGTTAGGGCATCTGCAATGTGCTCACATTTATTTCTTCCTCTCTTCGTCCCTTCCTCCCTTCCTTGACTTTTGTGTGTTTGAAATGTCTCTGACAATGTTGTTTGACAGACTTTCTCCTTTCTGAGAAGTCTAAGGCATGGGTTTGTGAGGGTTCCCAAAGCTACCACTCTGTCAACTCAAAGGAAACCCAGCAAGGTAGCAGACTATAGCTATCAGCCTACACCAGTGTAAGCAGTCTGTGGAGAAAACACCCAACATGCACTAGAGACTCCCTCCCTCCTGGGTCTAAGAACACAACCATATTTTGAAGCCCATGCTGAAACTTGATGGCCCCAAAGATCCACGGCCCACTCCATCAGTGGAAGTGACAGGCGCCTGTGCCACTATGGGCACCCTGTCAGAGGAAGGGGGGTGTGGGGAAACTGGTGCCACTAAGCAGCTCGCTGGCCAATCATTTGAAAAATTTGATTCACTAGTTGGGGGGCAATATCAGTAAAGCTGACGACATTTTGATTAATGATTGAGGCACGGACCCAGGCCTGGAAACCCTGATGAGCCCCACTTCTGCTGCTGAGCAGTCCTGGATGCCAAGTACATCCTGGTGCCCAGGTCGCTCAGTATTAGAGAGGCTGTTTGGGAACTGCAGGATGAACATGAGTGGCACAAAGTAGGGTCAAAAGTCCTGTTTGCTCTATCAATGTTACTTAGCTGTTAGAAACCCTGGGATCTATTGCTACAAATTGATTATATTTATCTTCAAATAAAATAGAAATAGAAATTTAAATATTGCATTGGGAAAGTACCCGTACCAACAGGTATAGGCCCTGAAAACTGAGGTAAATGGCAGTTATGGCCAAACAGCATAGCAGTCACTTGAATAATAATTATGAATTATGGTTCACCTTGTGTACACTTTAATGTCCTTTACTAGGTCCAGAAAGCTAACAGTGGCATAGGAACTTGAGAGATGTTTCTTTGACTTCCACAAGGAGGACAATGCTGACCCAAGAATGTCTCTGCAGATTGTCGAAAAGGTCAGTAACCATCTCCCTGGACAGCCTTAGCCTTTGAATGCAGTTTCTCCATTAGGGACAAGTATCCCTTGGCTAGTTGGTCATAAGGATGTTATGAATCTTTGTTCTCACTCTACTTGGTCTCCTGCAGCAATACAGCGCAGTATATTTTGCAGCTCTAAATCTTACCAAAATCTATCCCAGAGATACAATACCTCAAACTCAGATTGACAACAAGTGCCAGTGGAGAATTTATTGCTCTAAATATAAAACAGCACCAATTGGAATTATGAGGCATTAACAAGGCTTTAATTGGTATAATTAAGTAGTCGGCATTAAAATAATGATAGAGTGTTAGTGATAATAAGTTTTTTTTCTCACAGGGCAAAAAACGTGCTAAAATCACCAGCTGATGTTGCTAGTGCTTCAACCCCTTCAACCACTAACCTCCATTGGTGTTAGCAGCGCAGAACATAGCTGAATGTAACTTACTTTAAACTACACAGGGAGACAAATGTGCATCCAATTGGTCCATAGCACTAGTGAGCTGCCAGTTTTCCTTTCTAGATGAGCAGCTACATGTGTGTCATATTCTGGGATTTTCCGCTGTGGCAGAATTCCACTGTAAACTTGGCAGGATGGGCTTTGTGCCTGCCCTGTATCAGTGCTCCTGAACCCAGCTGGTTTTCCAGGCTCAGGCTAATTTGCATTTTTTCAGCAGTCTCTTGACATTATTCCCTTCTCCCTTGGGGAACCTGCCTTGAGAGGTGGGAGGGAAATGCTTGTACCAGCACCTGCTGCAATGTAGTGTGTGGCTGGGGGAATTTTATTTTTGTAAATAAGCCCACCCTGTCTACTAGTCAAGATGGCCCTTTAAATTTTAAATTCTTCTTCACCTCCAAAGCAACTCTGAACATGAGGAATTTGCGGCATTCCTACCACCCAGCACGAATGATAGTGTACACATCGTGTGATGACCTTTCTCTTTACATTTTTTGGAGGTTCCTGTAACTTTCCCAGTGGTTTCTCTCATTGCTTTCCCTACAAGCATTGTAAAGTTTATTTTTCTTGCTTATTCCACTTTGCAAGAGGAATTGTTCTGTCCGTTACAGTGGTAGCATTGTAAAGGCATTCAAAGATAATCTATTTGTTATTTGGCTGCACATAGTGATCAGAGAAATTCTTCCTTTCCTATATCTGTTTCACTTTCTACATCTCTGTCTCTATCCATATCTATAATAGTTAGAGATGAGCATTTGGATTCATTGAGAGAGTTCAGCTCAAAGTCATAAAATAAATTATCAAGCTGGTAACATTGAAAGTGGCAGATGTGAATGATAATGTGATGATATCATCACATCATCAATTGAATCTGTGCATTCTCTCCAAAATTAGTAAAGTGACTTTAAAGGGATTTTACCAAGATGACACTGCCCTTTAAGGCTCTGCCTTATCTGTATCTCATTTTTAGTGCTACTTACTTGAAACCATCAAAGAAATTGTAAATTACCAGCTATGAACCTTTTATGTGGTGTTCTTCTTGACCTTCTCTCTGTGATATCAATATGTAAAATGATTTCTGGCAATTGATTGGTTGGAAAATGCACTATGTATGCAAACCGATGACAGTGTGACAAATTCTAATTTTGTTATTACCAATCCAGTTTCTCCCCCATTCGTGTTAGTTTTTGCTGTCAGTTCCATTGGGCCTCTCCTGATTGTCTCTCTACTAACCTGTGGAAACTCTGGAGAAATGGAGTAAATGGCATTTATGCCATTTCTCCAGGGCACCCGTAGATCTTTTGCCAATGTTATGATGATCAGAAGAACCCCCATGAATATTCTAGCCCTATATACTCTTGTAAATAATGTAATTGGTCACCATTTTAACTGGGGGCCAGATTTTGGTGAGCGAGTTTTGATGTCAGTTCAAAACCCACCCACCCTGGAAAAAATTAGGCCCAGGGTATTTTAACTTCTGGGCTTCATTTAAACCATCACAACTTCCCACCCATACTGGGAAAGAAGTCGGCTGGAAGGGGCACAAAATTTGTGCAGCCTAGAGGCCTCATGCCGAACAAATAAATCCCTAGGATCGGTTGCCGGATCATCCCGCGGGCAGGAAAGCCTAAGATTTCCTGAGTGGCCCAGAGGAGTTGGCCTTCCCTGGTAACTGATACCTTTGACATTTCTTTTGCCTGAATTCCCTATTCCTAATTATAAAATGATATCCCTGGGTTTATGAACCGTTTGTCAATGTAACAATTTACTCAGATTAACATCATGAATTATTTGACTAAGTTATGTGCATTTGTTGTATAAGCCTGATAATCATTTATTTGTATATTGCATGCAATTTCTCTGTACCATGTATGTGCAGAGACTTTGACTGACGTCCTAACAGCTTCCTGCCCTTGAATTACCAGTGATACTTAGCATCCCCTGTACTTGCTTTGTAGGTGGCAGCATTATTCGTGCTTTCTTACCCTGCTTTATAAACAAGGTCCATCTGCAGAAATCAATTGTATTAGTATGTAGAATCAGTGTGTTAAAGGAAGCACTGTGCTACTATGGGGGCAATCTTAATCCTACCTGGCTGGAATAAATCAGGCAGGTAGGTAGTTAAAATTGCCCTGGTTACTTACCCACCAGGAGCTCATCGTTCTGAATTTTAACCTGCTCTGCTGAGCATGTGACAAGAACACCTGCCCAGAGCTGAGTCTTTCCTTATATATGTATGTAAGGTCCTGATGACATCACTGGGACCTGACTGCAATTTTAACCGGTGCCCTGAGTGGGTAGAGGAGCCGTGGCCAGAAGAGGCCCAAATAGGTAGGTTTTTTTTTACTTTCCTTGTGAGGCCAGGAGGAGCAGGAGTGCTCCTTCAGGCCCAATGAGGAAAGCTTAGGCCAGTCCTGCTGTGGACTGCCCCCTCTTTCCTGAATGCGAGACTCCCGTGAAACAGCACCCAAAGCCAATCCTGCCACCTATCTGGTGTTGGTGGGCCTCACGGTGTTCCACACTTTCTGCCCGTTCCCAGCTGGAAGTCGGTCGGTGGGATTTAAATGAGGTTCAGGAGTTAAAAAAGCCCTGGCCTCATATCTGGAGCAGCGGGTGAGTTTCTAACTCATGTAGCTAACCAACCCGGAGTTAAAATCGGGACCTAAGTTTTAATCTCTGCGATAGAGCTTTGATATTTAGAAAGAAATGTGTTAAAACAACAACAACTTGCATTTAACATAGCGCCTTTAACATAGTAAGACATCCCAAGATGCTTCACAGGAGCGTTTCTCAAGCAAAATTTGACACCAAGCCACATAAGGAGATAATTAGGACAGGTGACCAAAAGCTTGGTCAAAGAGGTAGGTTTTAAGGAGCGTCTTAAAGGATGAGAGAGAGGTAGAGAGGCGGAGAGGTTTAGGGAAGGAATTCCAGAGCTGAAGGCACGGCCGGCAATTGTGGAACGATTAAAATCAGGGATGCGCAAGAGGCCAGAATTGGAGGAGTGCAAAGATCTCGGAGGGTTGTTGGGCTGGAGGAGGTTACAGAGATAGGGAGTGGGTGAGGCCATGGAGGGATTTGAAAACAAGGATGAGAATTTTAAAATCAAGGCGTTCCCGGAACAGGAGCCAGTGTAAGTCAGCGAGCACAACAGTGATGGGTTAACGGAGCTTGGTGCGAGTTAGGTTACGGGCAGCAGAGTTTTGGACTCAGTGTGAGTAGCAAAGGAGGACACGTTCAAATCGCTTTTATAATACAGGAGTGCAACCGGCTGCAGATACGTAGTTCTCCCGCTATCAGTTGCATCCCTAAGTATAAACAGCGGAACGGCAGTATAGACTAGGTTAAGGATCTCTACACCAGCAGCATTAACGGGTGGAGTAACTCCCAAGCATTTGCACTCTGGGTCTTCATATTATAAGTTGGATGCCACGGACTGCAGCGGTTCAAGAAGGAAGCTCACTACCACCTTCCCAAGGGCAATTAGGGATGGGCAATAAATGCTGGCCTTGCCAGCGATGCCCACATCCCATGAACGAATAATAAAAAAAACATAACTTTGGAGTCTGGCACCCACCCCCCCCACACCCCACCCCCCACCCTCAGAAAAATGGGAGAGTAGCAGACGGAGGTTGTTGTCCCCAAACAGGGGCAAAAAAAATGTTGAATGTAAAAGCCTTTCAAAACAATTTAAATCAGTTTAGTCTGGTTGCATTAGATACCCAGATTAGAAAGAATGGCTGTGTTAAATTAAATTTCTTTCAATACAAATATTTGGTAAGCAGAAGCTGTTCCTTTAATAATTTTCCCCTAATTTAAAGATAAGCTATGACACACTTTTGGAGGAGAACAATGGTAACACCAAGTATTTATCAGTTATTTTCCAGTGTGTTTGATTAGATCAGTTTATTATCCATAGGCTTGTATCTGGTGCTAACTGTAGTTTTCATTCCCAGTCTGAGTCACTTCAGTTCACACTGACGTCATCTATCTCCATGTATCCTCCATGGAAACCTCATGATATTTAAATTCAGCCTGTGATTTCTCTGCAGGGGCTGAGAGGAGGAACCCAGCAGGGAAATGACAGACTACGGACCTTGCACCATTTAATAAAGGCTTTTATGTAGTAGTTGGGTTTTTGTAAATGCTTCAACCACTGTTCCTGACTCTCATCATTGTTAAAGTAAATTACTGTGCAGAATCTAGAGTCTGACAACAAGTAAATTAAACCACTCTGCAGAATCCAGAGTCTTGACAACAACATTTATTTGTGTTAGTCTTCTGTCTATCTGGTCTTGTCACAAGTGCAGCATTACTTCTGATCGTCCCTTAATTATAAGAGCTATATTTGAACCACATATTCTTTTATCTAATATAGTGTAGAATCCCTAGAACTTGCCTGGTATCACATTCCATGGAGCCACAAAGAATTTCATAAATGCACCATAACGAGGAATAGATTACATTGGAAGACTGTGTAAATAATGCATCACATGATATAGAGTATCATAGTATAATATCATAGTAGGTATAGCACAGGAGGAGGCCATTCGGCCCACCATGCCTTTGCCGGCTCTTTGAAAGAGCTATCCAATTAGTCCCATCCCCCTGTTCTTTCCCCATAGCCTTGTAAATCTTTTACTTCAAGTATTTATCCAATTCCCTTTCAAAAGTTACTATTGAATCTGCTTCCACCACCCTTTCAGGTGGTGCATTCCAGATCGTTACAACTCACTACGTAAAGAAATGTTTCCTCATGTCGCCTCTGGCTCTTTTGCCAATCACCTTAAATCTGTGCCGTCTGGTTAACGACCCTTCTATCACTGGAAACAGTTTCTACTTATTTACTCTATCAAAACCCTTCATGATTTTGAACACCTCTATCAAATCTCCCCTTAACCTTCTCTGCTCTAAGGAGATCAACCCCAGCTTCTCTAATCTCTCCACATATATGAAGTCCCTCATCCCTGGTAACGTTCTAGTAAACCTTTTCTGCACCCCCTCTAAGGCCTTGACATCCTTCCTAAAGTGTGATGCCCAGAATTGAGCACAATGTTCTAGCTGAGACCAAACCAGTGTTTTATAAAAGTTTAGCATAACTTCCTTGCTTTTGTACTCAATGCCTCTATTAATAAACCCCTAGATCCCATATGCTTTTTTAACAGCCATCTCAACTTGTCCTGCCACCTTCAAAGATTTGTGTATATACACAGCCAGGTCTCTCTATTCCTGCACCCCCTTTAAAATTGTACCATTTAGTTTATATTGCCTCTCCTCATTCTTCCTGCCAAAATGTATCACTTCATACTTCTCTGCATTAAATTTCATCTGCTATGCATCTGCTCATTTCACCAGTCTGTCTATGTCCTCCTGAAGTCTGTTACTATCCTCCACATTGTTTACTACATTTCCGAGTTTTGTGTCAAATGCAAACTTTGAAATTATACCCGCTAGACCCAAATCCAGGTCATTAACACATAACAAAAAGATCAGTGGTCTGAATACTGACCTCTGGGGAACACCACTGTATACTTACCTCCAGTCTGAAAAACAAACGTTCACCACTCCTCTCTTCTTTCTGTCCCCTAGCCAATTTTGTATCTATACTGCCATTGTACCTTTAATCCCGTGGACATTAGCTTTGCTAACAAGTCTGATATGTGGTACTTCAATTTATTAATTTAATGTTATAAGTACAATTATATTATAACTGGAAATTGCTATTTATGTAACTTTGGGACAGATTTTTTAAAGTATGTAATTTACAATAAAATGGGATTGTGATAATATAGCTGTACCACATGGTAGGAATAAAATATTATGGATCATATAATTGATGTGGCTTCAAGAGCAGTGTGATTCCATTTCTTCATCTCAATATTTTCAGGTGACCTACATGACCAGGTATACGTTGCTGCTAACACTCCTTTCCATTTTAGGGAAAAAGGCAAACAAAATTAAACTACAAAAACAACTTGCACTTATATATCATCTTTAACCGAGCGAGATATCTCAACACTCATCACAAAGGCGAGGTATATGAAATGAACATCAGGGTAACAAGAAGAGTTAAGGTAGGTGACTAAAGAGGTAGGTTGAAGAGATAGGTTTTGAAGCTGGGGAGTAAGATAGGAAGATAATTCCAGAGTGCAAGGCTGTGCCACCAATGTTGGAAGAGTAGTGGGTTTGAACCACTATCAATATTGTTCTGGAGCTCAACACCACAAGTACATGATTGAGACTGCCTCTAATTTTTCTAAACTCTCTCTAAATTTGTTGTGGAGATTTATGGCTTTACTTGATGCCTTTCCCTATGTGGCATTCTTTCCCTCTCCAACAGCTTAAAGGTAGATACTCTGTAAAACTGTACTGTAAGAAGGCTACACCAGAGCAACCACCTTGTGGATACCTTATTTTTCATTAATTAATTAGGCTTCAAAAGGACATACACTTGCTCAGACAGATCCTGTTGCTTAACTAATTAAGGCTTAATTATCTGGTGCCTAATCTGATGGCAAATATTGCAGAATCTAACCTACTGCTGCTGTTATACTAAAACTTTTATTAAATTTGAAGATCTCCACGCTGGAGCATCACTTTAAATTTCCTTAAATAAGAAGTTACATGATCTAGCCATGAGTGCTTCAATTTTCATGTTTTACAGATTAAACTGAAGGTGAATCAGCTTTGATAAATGCTTATATTGATTAAACTTGGTTATCTTGCCAGCAATTCTTATTCTTTGATAGGATAGTTGACTTAGATGTGAAGCAATTTCTCCCCTTCTCTGTCCACAAAGTATTGATGCTATTGGCATTGTGTGAATTAATGAACAATTAAAACATCATGACAATGGGGAACTGAGTGTGGAATTACTTATTTACATGAAACTGCCAGAGAGTCTACTAAAGGCCACACTGTTGCCTAATTTCTTTGCACTGTCACATAAAAGATGTAATTTTATAAGTAGCGCTAGGCAACAACATGTCAGAGGGCGTTGCTTTATCTGCCATAACAACAATGTCACAATTCAGGTCAACTGTTGAAGTTTCTCTATGGGTGGGGTGCTGTTAGTTCAGGAGACTCAAGTGCTAGTTGCAGATATGGTCACACCATAGGAAGGAAAAGGGTTGAGATCCTGCAGTCAGAGTTTCAGCAGCTAGGGAGGAAGTTAAAAAGTAGGACCTCAAAGGTAGTAATCTCTGGATTACTCCCAGTGCCACATGCTAGTGAGTATAGGAATAGTAGGATAAGACAGGTTAATGCTTGGCTGGAACAATGGTGCAGGAGGGAGAGCTTCAGATTCTTGGGGCGTTGGGACCAGTTCTGGGGCAGGAGGAATCTGTTCAAGACGGACAGATTGCACCTCAACAGAGCTGGGACCAATGTCCTCGCCGGGAGGGTAACTAATGCTGTGGGGGAGGGTTTAAACTAATTTGGCAGGGGGATGGGCACCAGGATGAAACATTTGAGAGGAGAAACAAGGTGCACAGAGGACTGGGAGAGACAAATAGCACTAGAGCAAGGAATAGTTCAGAAATAGGAGGGATCAGACAGGAGCCAAATGCGAGGCAGTCTAAGATGAGCTTGGAGTGCATGTGCATCAATGCACTTAGTGTGGTAAATAAGGTTTGTGATCTGCAGGCACAAGTTGCCACATGAACTATGGTATACTGGCAATAACAGAAGCCTGGCTCAAAGAAAGAGAGGATTGGGTACTTAATATTCCTGGCTACAGGAATGATAGAGAAGGAAAGAAAGGAGGGGGGTGGGTGGAAGTATTGATTAAAGAAACTATTATAGCACTGGAACGGGATGATGTAGTTGAGGGGCCAAAGACAGAATCTATTTGTTTAGAATTAAGGAACAATAGAGGAGCTATTACGCTACTGGGTGTATACTATGGGCCACCAAATAGTGGGAAGGAGATAGAGGAGCAAATTTGCAGGCAAATTACAGAAAGATGCAAGAACTATAGAGTAGTGATAATGGGGAACTTCAATTATCCCAATATAGATTGGGATAGTAACAGTGTAAAGGGTAAAGAGGGGAGCAATTTCTGAAATGTATACAAGAGAACGTACTTGATAATTGTGTTTCCAGCCCAACGTGGAAGGAAACAGTGCTGGATCTAGTTCTGGGGAATGAAGTGGGGCAAATGGAGTATGTTTCATTGGGGGAGCATTTGGGGAACAGTGATCATAATATCAATAGGTTTAGAATAGTTATGATAAAGGACAAGCAACAATCAAGCATAAAAATACTTAATTGGAGGAGGGCAAATTTCAGTGAGGGATCTTCCCAGTTGGTTTGGAATCAGAAATTATTCGGAAAAACAGTAATTGAACAATGGGAGGCCTTCAAGGAGGAGATGGTTTGGGTACAGAGTAGACACATTCCCACGGGGGGGAAAGGAAGGGCATCCAAAGTTAGAGCTCCCTGGATGACTAAAGATATAGAGATTAAAATGAAACTGAAAAACGAGGCTTATGACAAATGTAAAGTTCATAATAGAGTAGCGAATACAGAAAGTACAGAGGAGATCTAAAAAAGGGAATAAGAGGGGAAAAGAGAGAGTTTTTTTTCGTCGCGAGGCCAGCATTTATTACCCATCCCTAATTGCCCTTGAGAAGGTGGTGGTGAGCTGCAGTCCGTGTGGTGAAGGTTCTCCCACAGTGCTGTGAGGAAGGGAGTTCCAGGATTTCGACCCAGCGACGATGAAGGAATGGCGATATATTTCCAAGTTGGGATGGAGTGTGACTTGGAGGGGAACAGGTGGTGTTGTTCCCATGTGATGCTGCCCTTGTCCTTCTAGGTGGTAGAGGTTGCGGGTTTGGGAGGTTCTGTCGAAGAAGCCTTGGCGAGTTGCTGCAGTGCATCCTGTAGATGGTACACAGTGCGCCGGTGGTGAAGGGAGTGAATGTTTAGGGTTGTGGATGGGGTGCCAATCAAGCAGGCTGCTTTGTCCTGGATGGTGCCGAGCTTCTTGAATATTGTTGGAGCTGCACTCATCCAGGCAAGTGGAGAGTATTCCATCACACTCCTGACTTGTGCCTTGTAGATGGTGGAAAGGCTTTGGGGAGTCAGGAGGCGAGTCACTCGCCGCAGAATACCCAGCCTCTGACCTGCTCTTGTAGCCACAGTATTTATATGGCTGGTCCAGTTAAGTTTCTGGTCAATGGTGACTCCCAGGATGTTGACAGTGGGGGATTCAGCGATGGTAATGCTGTTCAATGTCATTGTGAGGTTAGAATCTCTCTTGTTGGAGATGGTTATTGCCTTGCACTTCTCTGGCGCGAATGTTACTTGCCACTTATGAGCTCAAGCCTGGATGTTGTCCAGGTCTTGCTGCATGCGGGCACGGACTGCTTCATTATCTGAGGTGTTGCGAATGGAACTGAACACTGTGCAATCATCAGCGAACATCCCCATTTCTGACCTCATGATGGAGGGAAGGTCATTGATGAAGCAGCTGATGATGGTTGGGCCTAGGACACTGCCCTGAGGAACTCCTGCAGCAATGTCCTAGGGCTGAGATGATTGGCCTCCAACAACCACCACCATCTTCCTTTGTGCTCGGTATAACTCCAGCCACTGGAGAGTTTTCCCCCTGATTCCCATTGACTTCAATTTTACGAGGGCTCCTTGGGGCTACACTCAGTCAAATGCTGCCTTGATGTCAAGGGCAGTCACTCTCACCTCACCTCTGGAATTCAGCTCTTTTGTCCATGTTTGGACCAAGGCTGTAATGAGGTCTGGAGCCGAGTGGTCCTGGCGGAACCCAAACTGAGCATCGGTGAGCAGGTTATTGGTGAGTAAGTGCCGCTTGATAGCACTGTCGACGACACCTTCCATTACTTTGCTGATGATTGAGAGTAGACTGATGGGGCGGTAATTGGCCGGATTGGATTTGTCCTGCTTTTTGTGGACAGGACATACTTGGGCAATTTTCCACATTATCGGGTAAATGCTAGTGTTGTAGCTGTACTGGAACCGTTTGGCTAGAGGTGTGGCTAGTTCTGGAGCACAAGTCTTAAACACTACAGCCGGGATATTGTCGGAGCCCATAGCCTTTGTTGTATCCAGTGCACTCAGCCATTTCTTGATATCACGTGGAGTGAATCGAATTGTCTGAAGACGGCTTCTGTGATGGTGGGGATATCGGGAGGAGGCCGAGATGGATCATCCACTCGGCACTTCTGGCTGAAGATGGTTGCAAATGCTTCAGCCTTGTCTTCTGCACTCACGTGCTGGACTCCACTATCGTTGAGGATGGGGATGTTTACAGAGCCTCTTTCTCCCATTAGTTGTTTAATTGTCCACCACCATTCACGACTGGATGTGGCAGGACTGCAGAGCTTTGATCTGAATCGTTGATTGTGGAATCGCTTAGCTCTGTCTATAGCATGTTGCTTCCGCTGTTTAGCATGCATGTAGTCCTGAGTTGTAGCTTCACCAGGTTGGCACCTCATTTTTAGGTACGCCTGGTGCTGCTTCTGGCATGCTCTTCTACACTCCTCATTGAACCAGGATTGATCCCCTGGCTTGTTGATAATGGTAGAGTGAGGAATATGCCAGGCCATGAGGTTATAGATTGTGCTGGAATACAATTTTGCTGCTGCTGATGGCCCACAGCGCCTCATGGATGCCCAGTTTTGAGCTGCTAGATCTGATCTGAATCTATGCCATTTAGCACGGTGATAGTGTCACACAACACGTTGGATGGTGTCCTCAGTGCGAAGACGGGACTTCGTCTCCACGAGGACTGTACGATGGTCACTCATACCAATATTGTCATGGACAGATGCATCTGCGACAGGTAGATTGGTGAGGACGAGGTCAAGTAGGTTTTTCCCTCGTGTTGGTTCACTCACCACCTGCCGCAGGCCCAGTCTGGCAGCTATGTCCTTCAGAACTCGGCCAGCTTGGTCAGTAGTGGTGCTGCCGAGCCACTCTTGGTGATGGACATTGAAGTCCCCCACCCAGAGTAAATTCTGTGCCCTTGCTACCCTCAGTGCTTCCTCCAAGTGGTGCTCAACATGGAGGAGGACTAATTCATCAGCTGAGGGAGGACGGTAGGTGGTAATCAGCAGGAGGTTTCCTTGCCCATGTTTGACCTGATGACATAAGATTTCATGGGGTCCGGAGTCAATGTTGAGGACTCCCAAGGCCACTCCCTCCTGACTGTACATCACTGTACCACCACCTCTGGTGGGTCTGTCTTGCCAGTAGAACAGGACATACCCAGGGATGGTGATGGAAGAGTCTAGGACGTTGGCTGAAAGGTATGATTCTGTGAGTATGGCTATGTCAGGCTGTTGCTTGACTAGTCTGTGGGACAGCTCTCCCAATTTTGGCACATGTCCCCAGATGTTAGTGAGGAGGACTTTGCAGTATGAGAATAGATTAGTGTCTAACATAAAAGGGAACCCAAAGGTCTTTTATAAACATATAAATAGTAAAATGGTAGCCAAAAGAAGGGTGGGGCCAATTAGGGAAAAAAAAGGAGATTGTCTTGTGGAGGCAGAGCGTATGCCTGAGGTACTAAATATATACTTCACATCGGTCTTCACTAGAGAAGTGGATGCAGCCAACATAGCAGTAAAGGAAGAGGTAGTAGCGATATTGGATAGGATAAAAATAGATAAAGAGGAGGTACTTAAAAGGTTGGCAGTACTCAAAGTAGAAAAGTCACCCGGTCCAGCTGGGATGGATCCTAGGTTACTGAGTGAAGTAAGGATGGAAATTGCGGAGGCTTTGGCCACAATCTTCCAATCCTCCTTAGATATGGGGGCGGTGCTGGAGGATTGGAGGCAAATGTGACCACCCATGTTCAAAAAAGCGACGAGGGATTAAACCCGGCAATCACAGGCCAATCAGCCTAACGTCGGTGGTGGGGAAACTTTTGGAGACAATAATCCGGGACTTGGAAAGGTACGGGCTAATAAATGAAAGTCAGCACGGATTGATTAAAGGAAAATAATGTTTGACTAACTTGATTGAGTTCTTTGATGACGTAATGGAGAGGGTTGATTAGGGTAGTGCAGTTAATGTTGTGTATATGCACTTTGAAAAGGCATTTGATAAGGTACTACATAATAGATTTGTTAGCAAAATAAAAGCTCATGGGGTTAAAGGAACAGTGGCAGCGTGTATGTAACATTGGCTAAGCGACAGAAAGCAGAGAGTAGTGGTAAGACAATTCTGTCATAGATGATGCCCTTCAAAGTGTTCTCCTTTATTGAAAGTTTATTTCAAAATTAATATAACCTTGTGAAAACTGTATTGCAACTATTCATGATGATTGTTTCCACAGCCCAAGAACTCTTCCAAACTAGAACATGATGCCCCTTTAATCTGCTTCTTGTGATCCTCTGAAAAAGAGTCAGCAAAATCAATTATCTCCATGAGAATTAGGGTAGTTTTCTGTCCAAAACCAATTTTCACACAACATGCAAGTAATTATCTGCAAATGGGATAATTTGGCTAAAGCGAGCTTGCAGCTCATTTATAAGTGGCTTTACAAAGTAACGGATCGATGGAAATTGGTTCTCGAGCCTCATCAGCAAACTTGGAGCAAGCTGCCGGCTCTGGTCGCGTCGCCACAAGCTCGCCTGAGGGAAGTCATCAATGTCGGCCCGCTTGCCTCGCCAGAAGTGGCACCACAGATAAGTCCCAGGAGGGGGGATTGGAGTGGGCTTCGAGGGCGATCATGACTCCTGGGTTGTCTGAAAAGCAATCATTTTCCTCCTGGCTCCACAGAGTGGGTTTAAAAAAAATTAGAAAATTAAACTTATCTGTGGTTGGCGACCACGGGGGCAGGGCCAGTTTTACACCCAAAAAATGGGCGCAACGTATCCAAATTTCTACCCCTTCAAGTCATAGCTCTAGGCAAAGTAGCTAGTGCCGATTTTAACTCCCTCTGCCAGCATATACAGGGTGGACGAGGCCTGAAAATGGTAATGGGTAACTTACCGCCTTGTTTATGCTGCCGCTCAGGCTGTTGCCATCTTGGGTGTCCAGAGCGCCCGCCTGTTTCAGGTGGCAGGATACTTGTAAGATGTAAATTAGGGTCCTGTGACGTAAATCTGACTCTGATTGCAATTTCAAGGTACAAATGAGTGAATCAATGGAAATGAAAATCAGGAGAGAGGTATAGCGGGCCACTGAATCTTTATCGCCTGTTTCACACTATCACCCAAAATCAAAATGACCCCCACTGACTTTTGTGGGGAAGCTTGAAGTCACCCTCATAGTAAACATCAGAATGGATCTAGGTTTTAGTGGAGATCCAACATGGCTGGACTGCATGGGAGCAAAATTCAAGTAAAATGATCAGAAAAGAGATCTGTTACTTTTTTAAAGTAATACAGATGGGGATCACTTCTCCTTGGAGACCACACAACATTAGCTGATTGCCCAATTATGTCTATTTCTGTCCATGGTGATTTATCACCACTTATCTTTCAGAAGGGGGAATTAATCATTCTGAAGAGGGTTGGTGGTGTTAGCAAAAAGAACACCACTGTTGATGACAACAACAAGAGCAGGGGAGTCCGTTAGCGGGCGGGGGACCTGGCAATGCTGGGGACGTGGAGGTCCTGCCGATCTTAACGGCAGGGCCTTATTTAAATAAATCTCTGCAGACTCCCGCTTGACAGCAGGCCAGATTGACAGCCTGGCCGGCGGGTGGGAGCATAAGTTAGCAGCAGGACGCCGCAGCCGGGGTGCAGTGGGAATGGTCTCCAGCAGTCGGTGGGTGGGGGGGAGGAAGGCTCCGTGCCATGATTGGATGGTGGTGGTGGGTACGTGAAAGATCAGGGCCGCGGTCGGGAGGTGGGGACTATGTGAAAGATCAGGGCCGTGATCGGGATGGGAGGGCCAGGTGGTGGTGGGTACGTGAAAGATCAGAGCCGTGATCGGGAGGTGAGGACTATGTGAAAGATCAGGGCCGTGATCGGGAGGTGAGGACTATGTGAAAGATCAGGGCCGTGATCGGGATGGGAGGGCCAGGTGGTGGTGGGTACGTGAAAGATCAGAGCCGTGATCGGGAGGTGAGGACTATGTGAAAGATCAGGGCCATGATCGGGGTGGGGGGAGGCCAAAGACTTCCTTGTGAGGCCTGGGGAAGTACTCCTGCTTTCAGAACAGGGTCCTTCAACAGGCATTATGTCCCTCATTAGCCATATGGCGTGGATGTATTTCAGGTGCACCTGAGGCACGGGACAGAGTTCCACAAAATTGGGCCTTCTTGTCCCCATTTCATGCTCAGGAAATGGGCGAAATGTGGTCCAATTTTGCCTTCTATATTTTTCCCAGTCTATCATGTCTATGCAATTAAATGGTAAGTAACTTGTAATAGAAACTATTCATTATTTTCTTTTGTTAAGAAATCTCTTCAGATGAACTTAAAAGAGAGCAGAAATGTTGAACAGAATTTATTTATATTTTTGCCAGGAGGCTTGTTTTAATGAATTTTCCACTTCTAAACATTACATCCTGTTCTGAACCATTACATTCAGCAGCTGAAGGCATTAATCTGCTGATCAGGAGCTGTACACTTATGTTAATAATTAATGAAAGAAGCGTGAAATGAGTTTCAACTGGTTTGTAGCAGTACCTGTGTCAAAATTATGAATGATTGCATCAAGTAAATTGCAACTTTCTGTTAGCTCAAACCTGTTTCTTCAAGTAAAGCCATTTTATAGAAACAAAATCATGGTATCTTTGGAAGAGAATTCTAAAACCGCGAGTCAACATAGTGATGATTGATTCCAGGAAATTCTTATTTAGATTGTGGGTTCTAAAGTATTTGATTAAAGCTGCATTGTGACATGCAAGTTGTATAAACAGTACTGGTATTGCACAGTCGATCACGAGATGCTATGTTTCTTAACATTTCAATAAAATTAGGACCTTTTGAAAGATCCCATTACCAAACTTTGCATTGTAGATATTACATGGCAACAGTTGAGATGAGTTTTTGGTATAGACTGTGACCGACCATAATGGTCGATTTATATTCAACATTGGGAGAGTAAGACTGAGGCACGTGTAGCAATTTGAAATTTGTGACCCAACCTGATAGAAGTTTTTCTTACAGCACACAACATGGCTTCCATTAAATCATTCTTTACCTGTTACTTCTAGAGTTCAATTCTAGAATTCAACCCACATTGGCTGTTCGCACTCACAGTGAACAGAGAGGATGATGCACATCAGCCTGGAACAGTGATTGAATCAGTCACTGACATGCCTGCAGATACAATGCAGGCTCAGTCCTTTGGAAACATGTACTGAACAACATGGGCTCAGAAATCTGTACAAGCCTTTGAATCTTGGTCATTGAACAGCGAGTAATCGGATTGACAGAAATTTAAACGGTTCAAGTACCCCATTATCTCTTGCAGTTAAATCAACTGATTCCAGTTTCCCCCTCTCCAAGGAGTCACCACAGCTCCCCAGTGCAGAAGAAATATGAATCCACTGTTTTCATTGTGAGTGTGTTGCAATTTCATGCAGAAGGGCATTTGGATGGCTGAATCACTGTCTCAAAGTAACACTAGGCAAAAAGACTCTGCACTCTATCTGCATGTAGCAAGGATAGAGCACAGTAGTTTGAAGCCTTTTTGGTTCAGTGGTGGCACTCTCATTTCTCAGTCAGAAGGTTGTGGATTCAAGCCCCACTCCAGAGATTTGTGCATATAATCCAGGCTGATACTTCAATGCAGTACTGAGGAGGTGCTGTCTTTCAGTTGAGATGACCGAGGCCTGTCTGTCAGCTTAAATAAATGTAAATGGTCCTGTAGCACTATTTGAAGGAGAGTATGGGAGTTCCCCTGATGTCCTGACCAACATCTATTGTTGAACCAACTCCACTAAAATAGATTATCTAGGCATTTATCTTATTGCTGTTTGTGGGACTTTGCTGTGTGGAAATTGGCTGCAGTATTTACCTACAGTGACTACATTTCAAAAAAATATTTAATTGGCTGGGAAGCATTTCAGATGTCTTGAGGCTGTGAAAGGCATTATATAAATTGGCCAATTACCACCCCATCAGTCCACTCTCAATCATCAGCAAGTGATGGAAGGTGTCGTCGACAGTGCTATCAAGTGGCACTTACTCACCAATAACCTGCTCACCGATGCTCAGTTTGGGTTCCGCCAGGACCACTCGGCTGCAGACCTCATTACAGCCTTGGTCCAAACATGGCCAAAAGAGCTGAATTCCAGAGGTGAGGTGAGAGTGACTGCCCTTGACATCAAGGCAGCATTTGACCGAGTGTGGCACCAAAGAGCCCTAGTAAAATTGAAGCAAATGGGAATCAGGGGGAAAACTCTCCACTGGCTGAAGTCATACCTAGCACAAAGGAAGATGGCAGTGGTTGTTGGAGGCCAATCATCTCAGCCCCAGGACATTGCCGCAGGTGTTCCTCAGGGCAGTGTCCTAGGCCCAACCATCTTCAGCTGCTTCATCAATGACCTTCCCTCCATCATAAGGTCAGAAATGGGGATGCTCGCTGATGATTGCACAGTGTTCAGTTCTATTCGCAACCCCTCAAATAATGAAGCAGTCCGAGCCCGCATGCAGCAAGACCCGGACAACACCCAGGCTTGGCTCATAAGTGGCAAGTAACATTTGCGCCAGACAAGTGCCAGGCAATGACCATCTCCAACAAGAGAGAGTCTAACCACCTCCCCTTGACATTCAATGGCATTACCATCGCCGAATCCCCCACCATCAACATCCTGGCGGTCACCATTGGTCCAGCCATATAAATCCTGTGGCTACAAGAGCAGGTCAGAGGCTGGGTATTCTGTGGCGAGTGACTCACCTCCTGACTCCCCAAAGCCTTTTCACCATCTACAAGGCACAAGTCAGGAGTGTGATGAAATACTCTCCACTTGCCTGGATAAGCGCAGCTCCAACAACACTCAAGAAGCTCGACACCATCCAGGACAAAGCAGCCCGCTTGATTAGCACCCCATCTACCACCCTAAACATTCACTCCCTTCACCACCGGCGCATGATGGCTGCAGTGTGTACCATCCACAGGATGCACTCCAGCAACTCGCCAAGACTTCTTCGACAGCACCTCCCAAACCTGCGACCTCTATCACCTAGAAGGACAAGAGCAGCAGGCACATGGGAACAACACCACCTGCACGTTCCCCTCCAAGTCACACACCATCCCAACTTGGAAATATATCGCCGTTCCTTCATCGTCGCTGGGTCAAAATCCTGGAACTCCCTTCCTAACAGCACTGTGGGAGAACCTTCACCAGACGGACTGCAGCGGTTCAAGAAGGCGGCTCACCACCGCCTTCTCAAGGGCAATTAGGGATGGGTAATAAATGCTGGCCTTGCCAGCGACGCCCACATCCCATGAACGAACAAAAAAAAAATGTAACTTCTTTCTTTTTGTCTTAAGCCATTGGCTTTAAATCTGGAACTCCATTACTAATGAGGTCCTGACCTTTAATTATAAAGCAAGACAGATTTCTACAATCAGTTTTTTGCAATAAGGAATATGTGAGCCAACTTTGGAAAAATAAATGTAAATTTATGGCAAATTCTGTCAAATGCATCCATTTTGAACAGACTTCTTCACATCAAGTGTAATTAAAAGCTCTAAATACACATACAGCTGATATTTTTATTAAGATTAAAAAATTGTTGTCACAGTAAAATCTCTGTTACACACTGACAGGAAAAAAAATGAATTTCTTCCTCCATTTGTTTTCGAAAGAGGGTGGGTCACGCAGACAGGGCGATACTGCTGCCAATATGCTGCTTCTGTAAAACAACATTCTACTCTACCAGGCCCTCTCCCTCCATTCTTGAACCTCGGGACCACAACTTTGCTACCCAAGGCCTACCTCCACCTTCCACATGGTGGCCTCGGGAAACAGTGGCAACTGGGGCAGATGGGAGGTTTGTGGATGTTCCCGGCTACTAAGTATTTCCGTAATTGAGAGAGTAGAACTGGTGGGTGGCTGTTGAGCTACAGATGATATGGAAGGTCTGATGTTTATATGTGTGACTAATCCTAATTGCCTTGCTTCAATGCAAGAGATAGTTGCTATGGACTCCTTAGGGCTGATTTATCTGACCCTTGCCTGTGTAGAATACCTATTCCCCCAGCTACAAAAGTCAGGAAAATGGGCAGAGACCCAATTTTCTGGGTCGCTGCCCTTTTATGCTACTCTGGGATTTTCACTACTTTCCTGGGCTGGGGGGTAATGGTGGTGGTGGGTGGAGGGGTGGACCTTTGCCTATGCCTGCATTGGAGATGCAGGCCAGTCGGACCCATTTTAATAAAGCGAGATGGGGATTTTTCCACCTCAGCAAACATGGGATTGCGGCCTGCCTCCAGGGCCATGCCAGTTGAAAGGCCAACAGGTATCCCGGGTGAGCAGATCGAAGGTTGCAGGTAACAAACTTTTTCAACTCAAAAATAACCTCCTGCCAGGGTATTAATGTTTAGTCGGGACCTTCTAGCTGCCAATTTCTATTGACAAGCAGAAGGTCCCGACCTTGGAGACCTGACATGCAGCTTCACCTTTCTTTCTTGCCCCTTCCTCCAGCACTAAGCCCTGCTAGGAGGTGGGCCTGTGCCTTGTAAATGGCCAAGGACAGGAAATCCTAATGCTCCTGGATCTTGACAGAAGCAAGAACTTTGGCTGATTTTTTTTGCACCTAGCTTGAGAGCACTGAAACTATTAGAACAATCAACCTGAAAAATAAAATGTGTAGTAATAATTCTGCATGATTGTACAAGTAAAACACCATAGTACAAGAAAATTTGACCTTACCTGTGTTACAGCACTGTGTCTGCCTGAAATCAGCAAGCTCAGCACAGACCAAGAATTGAATCTGAGGGCCTTCCTTATCTGCATCACTCATTGTCACATCAAACCATAGTTTCACCCACTGAGCCATTCGGGCAGCACTAATTATGAACCATTCTTGTAATAGTTCTGGACTTTTGGGACAGTCTACCTAGGAACTCTCTCATAATTGTTAAACATTAACTCAGTTCATGTCAACGTTTCTAAAAATATTTTGGTGCATCTGTTACCTGATTGATTTACTGGTGTGATTCTCATAACTATTTGGTAATACTGGCCCTGATTTTAACTCCGGGCGAGTTTTGGATGGGCGGGTAGCAAAGTGAGTTGGAAATTCTCCCATTGCTCCACAGATGAGGCTATTTTAACACCCGGGCTTCATTTAAATCCTGCCAGCTGATGTATATCACACAGCCCAGAGCCATCCAACAGCACTAGATAAGTGGTGAGATCGGCTTCCCAGGGCCGTCTCACATTCGGGAAGGGGAGAGCCCTAAAGCAAGGGAGTCCTTAGCTTTCCTTGTAGGGCCTGGAGGAAAAACAAAAGTACATATTTAGGTCTTTTCGGTCCCCGTCTCTTCTCCCCACTGTCTTCACCTGGCGAGAAAGGCATGGCGGCTTCCCGCTCAGGCCATTCAGTTAAATTGTAGTCGGGTCCTGATGACATGAGAATTTAATGGAGTGTATCTGGCAGCTAGCCCTGTGCTTTGTATTATTTGTTTTTATAAAAGGTCAGGATCTGTTAATTTGTTCTAGACCTATTCTTCTTTAAAAGTCATTCCAACTGGTAACTAGAGCAATTTATAGCAGAACCACTTCAGATACCTGTATAAACGGGGCAGAAGAAAATAAGACAAAGAAGCTATAATTAAAGTAAATTGAGAAGTGAGAAAGAAAGGATTATGAAAATGTTGCAGAACAGCTGTGAAGGGATTATAAGATTATGTTACTAGACAAGCTAGTCACAGTGCTAATGTACCATGGAGCTGAATCAAACCTGAATGAGAAAATCACATCTCAGCTAGGTACGATAAGGTTTAGGACTGTTTTCATGTTAAAATCAGGTTATGTGTGGCTAGCTAAGGTCATTTAAGCTAGTGCAATTTATCACACTCCAGACTGCATTGTGAAATACAACTGGATGAATGTTATTAAATTAATAGAAAATCAATTTTTTGCAATGTCAAGATAATTTATTGATTATATGTCATGTAATATAACTTCAAGGGTCACAAGCGGTTTTGTGCTGAAGAAGTCACAACTGATGATTGGTATTATAGTTTGGGCTGTCTTCCAAATCCTTTACTTGAGTTTACACCAAAAAAGCAGTTTCCGTAAGCAGACTTTCATAAGAACATAAGAAATAGGAGCAGGAGTAGGCCAAACGGCCCCTTGAGTATGCTCCGCCATTCAATAAGAACATGCCTGATCTTCGACCTCAACTCCACTTTCCCGCCCGATCCCTTTCATTTCTGGTGCTCAGAAACTTATGACTTTTTTGTGTTGTGAATGGAATAATCAAGCAAAAGAATATAGCAAGTAACCACCATTACCATATTTGAATTACCTAATACTTAAATTGCATTGAAAAAAAATAATGAATTCACAATCTTCGTGATTCAGTTCAGACTCCTTTAACTGAGTCTCTGATGATCATAACATAGGCGCTTGACTCCACAAAGCCCTTCCTATTGCTGCAACATGGAACTAGGGAGGTGAACAGGGAATTGAACATCTTAGGATGGTATATTGGTGATTTTTTTGAAATTGAGGCTGACTGGAAGAATAAATGGATTCTTTCTCATTAGTTAGGTAATTAGAATGTAATTATTGCTGTCAATCAAATGAACAGGGTGTGAACAGCGGTCCCTTGACTGTCTGTTGACCCTGACTACCATTCTGAACATTAGATGAGGGCTAATCCCAGAAGATGCAGTGGGATCAGAGATTTCTAACTTGTGGGAGTGCAAAGTTCACAGCACACTGGCAATCATAGAGCAGAATCATAGAATCATACAGCACAGAAAGAGGTCATTCAGCCCATTGTGCCTGTGCTGGCTCTTTGAAAGAACAATCCAATTAGTCCCCTCCCCTGCTTTTTCCCCATAGCCCTGCAGATTTTTCCTTTTCAAATATATATCCAATTTCCTTTTGAAAGTTACTATTGAATCTGTTTCCACCACCATTTCAGGCGGTGCATTCCAGATCATAACAATTCGCTGTGCAAAAAAAATTCTCCTTATCTCCTAATTTCCTAAACACAAGTGAAAATTTGTTTATTGTTACATGTATGGGTGAAAAATGAAGGATTGAAATTCAATTTTAGGTAGAGGTATTTCAAATCAGAAGTTTATAAAGTGTGATTTAAATTTTGATGTAAACTTATTCACAGTAACCCCACCATTTAAGAAAGGAGGGAGAGAGAAAACAGGGAACTACAGACCTGTTAGTCTGACATCAGTAGTAGGGAAAATGCTAGAATCTATTATAAAGAATAAGATAACAGGACACTTAGAAAATAATAATAGGATTTGGCAGAGTCAACATGGATTTATGAAAGGGAAATCATGTTTGACAAACCTATTGGAGTTCTTTGAGGGTGTAACTAATAGAATAGATAGGGGGGAACCAGTGGATGTGGTGTATTTGGATTTTCAGAAGGCTTTCGATAAGGTCCCACACAGGAGGTTGGTGAACAAAGTTAGAGCACATGGAATTGGGGGTAATATACCGGCATGGATTGAGAATTGGTTAACAGACAGAAAACAGAGAGTAGGAATAAACGGGTTTTTATCAGTTTGGCATACTGTGACTAGTGGGGTATTGCAGGGCCCCAGCTGTTCACAATCTATATCAATGATTTGGATGAGAGGACCAAATGTAATATTTCCAAGTTTGCTGATGACGCAAAACTAGGGGGAATGTGAGTTGTGAGAAGGATGCAAAGAGGCTTCAAGGGGATATAGACAGGCTAAGTGAGTGGGCAAGAGCATGACGGATGGAATATAATGTGGAAAAATGTGAAGTTATCTACTTTGGTAGGAAAAACAGAAATGCAGAGTATTTTTTAAATGGTGAGAGATTGGGAAATGTTGATGTTCAAAGGGACCTGGGTGTCTTTGTACATGAAGCTAACATGCAGGTGCAGCAAGCAATTGGGAAGGCAAATGGTATGTTGGCCTTTATTACAAGAGGATTTGAGTACTGGAGTAAAGATGTCTTACTGCAATTATATCGGGCCTTGGTGAGACCGCACTTGGAGTATTGTGTACAATTTTGGTCTCCTTACCTAAGAAAGGATATACTTGCCATAGAGGGAGTGCAATGAAGGTTCACCAGACTGATTCCTGGGATGGTGGGATTGTTGTATGAGGAGAGATTGAGTAGACTAGGCCTGCATTCTCTAGAGTTTAGAAGAGTGAGAGGTGATCTCATTGAAACGTACAAAATTCTTACAGGGCTGAAGAGGGTGTTTCCCCTGGCTGGGGAGTCTAGAACCAGGAGTCACAGTCTCAGAATAAGGGGTAGGCCATTGAGGATTGAGATGAGGAGAAATTTCTTCACTCAGAGGGTGGTGAATCTTTGGAATTCTCTACCCTAGAGGGCTGCGAAGGCTCAGTCATTGAGTATATTCAAAACAGAGATCGATAGATTTCTAGATATTAAAGGCATCAAGGGATATGGGGATAGTGCGGGAAAATGATGTTGAGGTAGAGGTCAGTCATGATCTTGTTGAATAGCGGAGCAGGCTTGAGGGGCTGGATGGCCTACTCCTGCTCCTATTTTTATGTTCTATGTTCTTAAAAGATATTGGGAGAATTTTGCATATTTAGTGTATTTAGAAATAGTAAACTTGACATAAAAGTGTATTAACATGTCATTAATGCCAAGACATATTTTATGTTACAGTGGTGGCTGGTTTTCATTAGCTAAATAAAGCACTAACTGATCCAATTGTTAAAGGGTGAAACCATAGAGGAGGCCTGCTGGTCTCTCAGTTGCATCTATGTCCAATTCTCCCACTAATCATGCTATCTCCTATGAGACATTCACATTTTCTTCTTTTTTAAGTATCCACATGTCATGTACTAACTGCCATGTGCTAACTGAACATATTTTATCATTCCTCCTCTTGCAGCTATATGTGAAGTCCATAGACAGAAAATAATGGGTCCTGCAGTTTTCCAATATGTTCCGTCAGTGACCAAGGTTCCTTGCCACCAGCGTGTATTTGGAAAATGACCCATGTAATGTCTCCAGAAAAAAATTATACTCACTGTACCTACAGGCTCTGAAGATAGTAGTACAAAGGAAATCTTATCTTAACAGCAGCCATAATTTCGATTTGAAATTTCAATTCATTGGCCTAGCTAAAATTCATATGAAAAGGTACAAAATAGAAATATTTTCGAATATGGTAGAGTACAGAGCCTGCGTCCATCCTGTAAGTATGTACAACAATGCTATGTAATCGGGTTAGTTTTCATCTTCATTTCACCGACCCATTATAAAACATGTTCGATTTTAGAGTCATAGAGAGTCATAGAGTTATACAGCACGGATAGAGGCCCTTCGGCCCATCGTGTCCGCGCCGGCCATCAAGCCCCATCTACTCTAATCCCATATTCCAGCTTTTGGTCCGTAGCCTTGTATGCTATGGCATTTCAAGTGCTCATCCAAATGCTTCTTGAATGTTGTGAGGGTTCCTGCCTCCACAACCCTTTCAGGCAGTGAGTTCCAGACTCCAACCACCCTCTGGGTGAAAAAGTTCTTTCTCAAATCCCCTCTAAACCTCCCGCCTTTTACCTTGAATCTGTGTCCCCTTGTTATAGAACCCTCAACGAAGGGAAAAAGCTCCTTAGTATCCATCCTATCTGTGCCCCTCATAATTTTGTACACCTCAATCATGTCCCCCCTCAGCCTCCTCTGCTCCAAGGAAAACAAACCCAATCTTCCCAGTCTCTCTTCATAGCTGAAGCGCTCCAGCCCTGGTAACATCCTGGTGAATCTCCTCTGCACCCTCTCCAAAGCGATCACATCCTTCAATGGATTTTCATTCCATTGATTCTCCCTCTGACATCATGGGCCACGTTTGGGACAGATGGTGGATCTGCCCTCCCCAGATCCTATTGGAAACTGGCTGCCTGTGTCACCATGTCTCATCCAATGTTTCTGAGATAGTGCTACATTTCCAGCCAACTTATGCTGGGAGTGGGTCTCTGGTCCCAAGGAAATTTGGGACCATAGTCTTTTGAATCTGTAAATTATTGTGAGCAAGGTTATTTTACAAATGTTTAACACGCTCATGTAAGTTCCTCTCCGCACCACCTTAACAGAGGCATTAACCTATTTGTGTACTGTCTGTATGAATTTGAGGTTTGAAAGGCCAGCCCCTCCCCTCTCATACCAATGTGTCCTATCATGTTCCATTGCTATCGCATCAACTTCCATTGCAGAATCAAGAGGAAGATCCAGCTACTAGTGAAGTGTCCTCTTAGCACTTGTCAGTCCACTGTGACTCAACTCCTGACTCCCCAAAACCTTTCTACCATCTACAAGGCACAAGTCAAGAGTGTGATGGAATACTCTCCACCTTCCTGGATGAGTGCAGCTCCAACTACAGTCAAGAAGCTCGACACCATCCAGGACAAAGCAGCCTGCTTGATTGGCATCCCATCCACCACCCTAAACATTCACTCCCTTCACCACCGGCGCATGATGGCTGCAGTGTGTACCATCCACAGGATGCACTACAGCAACTTGCCAAGGCTTCTTCGACAGCACCTCCCAAACCCGCGACCTCTACCAACTAGAAGGACAAGAGCAGCAGGCACATGGGAACAACACCACCTGCATGTTCCCCTCCAAGTCACACACCATCCCGACTTGGAAATATATCGCCGTTCCTTCATTGTCGCTGGGTCAAAATCCTGGAACTCCCTTCCTAATAGCACTGTGGGAGAACCTTCGCCACACAGACTGCAGTGGTTCAAGAAGGCAGCTCACCACCACCTTCTCAAGGGCAATTAGGGATAGGCAATAAATGCTGGCCTTGCCAGCGACGTCCACATCCCATGAACAAATAAATTTTTAAAAAGTTACCTGGCTAGACTTGCATTCTATGGAGAGATACTGTGAACTTTTGTTCTGTTGTAAGATTATGTCATCTATATTGGTTATGTCCTTCATTTTCTAAAATATTATTGGGCTTGATTCAGATTCTGAAAGCGGTGTGATGACTCATCTGTGAAGATGTAAGAGGCATTTTTAATTAGACTTTGCACTGTGCACAAACTTCTGGGGTAAGGAGGGTAAAACTATTGCAGAAAACAAAGCAAAACTACTTAAATTATTAATGCAAGCATAACAAATAATGAAGAATGCAGATCATTGTTCTAGGAAGACCCGTGAGACTTTACAACTTATGATTGGCAAGCATGTAATGGTGGACTTTATGAGCTTTATCATTATTTTATTATGGAGTATTCTTTGCTCCATATGTAAAGTTAAAGGGAAAGCAAACTCTCATTGGTTTATCATAACAGTTTAGTTAAAAAAATTCCATTAACTTTACACATGGAGCAAGATATACTGCCTATGGGTTTGTAGTTGCAAAAATGTAAATTATTGTGTGACCTTCGGATTTCTCAGCAGTTTCAAATTAAGAGTTGCTACTTTCATCACATTTTAGGCTGTAGAAATCAGTTTTGATACTTTCACCTTTTATAAGATTTTTAATTGGTATTTGGCATCTAGCTGGTATTCTTTTCATGGTTTTTCTATTGAATTGAAATTTACATTTTGTTGATCTTTTGAGACTGTTGATACATTTTGAACAAATCTAGTAAGTTTTTGCATATCTGTTGATATTCAGTGGAACAAGTATTTCATAAATTAGCATGTTGCTGTCATTTAGAAAAGGATTGTGTTTCAAAGAATATTTTTTAATATATTATTGGAATTCCATGAGATCTTAGGGTCATTCAGTACAAACAGAAATGAGATGAATAAGATAGAGGGAAGTATTGAGATATTTTTCATCTCTCCACAGCAGGCAAGGTATAACAGATTGTTCCCTTTGGACTCTGAGACTAAGAAAGAAAGAACTTGTATTTATACAGCACCTTTAATGACCTCAGGACTTCCCGAAGTGCTTTAAATCCAATGAAATACTTTTGAAGTGTCATCACTGTTGTGATGTATGAAAATATGGCAGCCAATTTGCACATAGCAAGGTCCCACAAACAGCAATGAAACAAATGATCAGATCATCTGTTTTAGGTGTTGGTTGAGGGATAAATGTTGGCCAGGACACTGGGAGAACTCACCTGCTCTTCTTCAAATAGTGCCATGGAATCTTTTACATCTACCTGAGAGTGCAGACGGGGCCCCGGTTTAACATCTCATCCGAAAGATAGCATCTCCGACAGTGCAGTACTCCCTCAGTACTGCACTGATATGTCAGCCTAGATTATGTGCTTAAGTTTCTGGAGTGGGGCTTGAATGCATGACCTTCTGACTTAGCAGCGCGTTTGTTACAACTGAGCCACAGCTTACACCTAATCTTCTGGAGACTCAATGCAACTTCTGAATCTAATTGTAGCACAGCACCCATGATCTTGGTGGCAAGAGAAAAACAACATTAGTTCATGGAACTGAATCACAGACTTGTGCATATTATTTGTCAACTTAACCCAGGCAAAAGGGAAGGTCTTTGGAAACTATTATCCAAATTGCATCAATAAATTTATCAAAATCCTGCATGAATTATATGGCAGCAGACCAGACCAGGAAGTAGCAAAAAGAATAATCACTGAACCTTCCTCTACCTCTAAAGGCTAAGGCAAGATCCGTCCTTAAACATCACCATTTTGCCCCCTCTTTGTGGTCATGCTCAATGAAACAACTGAAGACATGGACAAGGGGCTCTATGTTTGATTCTGAATTGGGAAACTATTGAATTTATGGAGACTCAAGGCCAAGACAAAGGTCATAAAAAAAAATAATTTGAGAACTGGTCTTCACTAATGATTGTATGCTTCTTGCCCATACAGAAGAGGATTAATAGAACTTCGCTGACCATTTTGCAATATCTGCAGTGATTAGTCTTAAGTGATGTATCAGCCTACACCTCAGGACACTTGTTCTGCACCCCATCAATATTGAAGATGCTACACTGAATCTGATGGCACAGTTTACCTATTTGGATAAATGTGACAAAAACTATGTGGTTTTTGTTCACTTTTAATTAGAAAAGAAAGAACTTGCATTTATATAGCACCTTTGATGGATGTCCACAGGATGTCCCAAGGTACTTTACAGTCAATTAACTACTTTTGAAGCATAGTCACTGTTGTTTTGTAGTGGCTGTTCATTTAAATCCAGCCTCTATACAGAAGCAGTTTAAAAAAACAAATGCAGCTCAGATTCCTGTAACAGGCTTATTTGGATCCATATGTTGCAAAGTCAGTTCAAACTGATTTTTGAACTGTAGGTTTCAGGGAAGGAATTAAAGAAAGAAAGAAAGACCTGCATTTATATAGCACCTTTCACAAACTCAGGACATCCCAAAGTGCTTTACAGCCAATGGTGTACAGGTGTGATTCCAGGATGCTATGTTGCCTCCCTGGTGCCAGGGTCATGGATGTCACTGAGCGGCTGCAGAACATTCTGGGGGGGGAGGAACAAGGGTGAACAGCCAGAGGTCGTGGTCCATATCGGGACCAACAACATAGGTAGAAAGAGGGATGAGGTTCTGCAGGCAGAGTTTAAGGAGTTAGGAAAAAGGTTAAAAAGCAGGACCTCAAAGGTAGTAATCTCCGAATTACTCCCAGTAGTGAGAATAGAAATTGGAGGATAGAGCAGATGAATGCAAAGGTGGTGCAAGTGGGAGGGCTTTAGATTCCTGGGGCATTGGGACTGGTTCTGGGGGAGGTGGGATCTGTACAAGCCGGACGGCTCAACAGGGCCGGGACCAATATCCTTGCGGGGAGGTTTGCTAGTACTGTCGGGGAGGGTTTAAACTAGCTTGGCAGGGGGATGGGAACCTGAATGTGGATTCAGATGGGATAAAGTCAGAACTGGAAATGGAAGGCAGAAAATTAGTGAGTGAGTCTGGAAGGCAGAGGGAACGAAGATTAGAAAATAAACAACAGAGGAGTTTGGCAGTCCTTAAATGTATTTACCTCAATGCAAGGAATATAGGAAATAAGGCGGATGAGCTGAGGGCACAGATAGACACGTGGCAGTATGATATCTTAATTATTACAGAAACATGGCTTAAAGAGGGGCAGGACTGGTAGCTCAACATCCCTGGTTACAGGGTTTTCAGACGTGATAGAGAGGAGGATAAAAAAGGAGGGGGTTGGCAATTTTGGTTAAGGAAACAATTACAGTTGTGAGGATGGATGATATTTTAGAAGGAGCATCAAATGAGGTCTTATGGGTTGAGCTAAAGAACAACAAAAGGGCAGTCGCACTACTGGGAGTGTACTATAGACCCCCTAACAGTCAGAGGGAGATAACGGAGCAAATTTCTGAGAAGTGCAAAAACAATAGGGCAGTAATAGTAGGGGATTTCAACTATCCTAATATTAACTGGGATACAAACAGTGTGAATGGTATAGAGGGTGCAGAATTCTTAAATTGCATACAGAATCATTTTTTTAGCCAGTATATAGCAAGCCCAACGAGCGGGGTGGGGGGCAGTTCTGGATTTAGTTCTAGGAAATGAAGAGGGGCAGGTGAAAGAAGTAGCAGTGGGAGAGCATTTTGGTGATAGTGATCATAATACAGTTCATTTTAGCATATTGTAAACAATTTTACAACACCAAGTTATAGTCCAACAAATTTATTTTAAATTCCACAAGCTTTCGGAGGCTTCCTCCTTCCTCAGGTGAATGGTGTGGGAAAAAAAATCCAGGGTAAGATAAGGCAGAAAAAGAAAGCCTATGATAGACACCGGGAACTCAATACTACGGAAAGCTTAGAGGAGTATCCAAAGTGCAGGGGTGGAATTAAAAAGGAAATTAGGAAAGCAAAGAGAGGGCATGAAAAAATATTAGCAGGTAAAATCAAAGAAAACCCAAAGATGTTTTATAAATACATTAAGAGCAAGAGGATAACTAAGGAAAGAGTAGGGCCTATTAGAGACCAAAAAGTAAACTACGTGTGGAGGCGGAAGATGTGGACATGGTTCTTAATGAATACTTTACATCTGTCTTTACAAAGGAGAGGGATGATGCAGGGATTGAAGTTAAGGAGGAGGAGTGTGAAATATTGGATGGGATAAACATAGTGAGAGAGGAAGTATTAAGGGGATTAGCATCTTCGAGTGCAAAAGACAAGGCTGAAGCGTTTGCAACTTCTTCAGCCAGAAGTGCCGAGTGGATGATCCATCTCGGCCTCCTCCCGATATCCCCACCATTACAGAAGCCAGTCTTCAGCCAATTCGATTCACTCCACGTGATATCAAGAAACGGCTGAGTGCACTGGATACAGCAAAGGCTATGGGCCCCGACAACATCCCGGCTGTAATGCTGAAGTCGTGTGCTCCAGAACCAGCTGCGCCTCCAGATAAGCTGTTCCAGTACAGCTACAACACTGGCATCTACCCAACAATGTGGAAAATTGCCCAGGTATGTCCTGACCACAAAAAGCAGGACAAATCCAATCCGGCCAATTACCGCCCCATCAGCCTACTCTCAATCATCAGAAAAGTGATGGAAGGTGTCGTTGACAGTGTTATCAGGCAGCACTTACTCACCATTAACCTGCTCACCGATGCTCAGTTTGGGTTCCGCCAGGACCACTCGGCTCCAGACCTCATTACAGCCTTGGTCCAAACATGGACAAAAGAGCTGAATTCCAGAGGTGAGGTGAGAGTGACTGCTCTTGACATCAAGGCAGCATTTGACCGAGTGTGGCACCAAGGAGCCCTAGTAGAATTAAAGTCAATGGGAATCAGGGGGAAAACTCTCCAGTGGCTGGAGTCATACCTTGCACAAAGGAAGATGGTAATGGTTGTTGGAGGCCAATAATCTCAGCCCCGGGGCATTGCTGCAGGAGTTCCTCAGGGCAGTGTCCTAGGCCCAACCATCTTCAGCTGCTTCATCAATGACCTTCCTTCCATCATAAGGTCAGAAATGGGGATGTTCGCTGATGATTGCACAGTGTTCAGTTCCATTCACAACCCCTCAAATAATGAAGCAGTCCGAGCCCGCATGCAGCAAGACCTGGACAACATCCAGGCTTGGGCTCATAAGTGGCGAGTAACATTCATGCCAGACAAGTGCCAGGCAATGACCATCTCCAAAAAGAGAGAGTCTAACCACCTCCCTTTGACATTCAATGGCATTACCATCGCTGAATCCTCCACCATCAATATCCTGGGGGTCACCACTGACCAGAAACTTAACTGGACCAGCCATATAAATACTGTGGCTACAAGAGCAGGTCAGAGGCTGGGTATTCTGTGGCGAGTGACTCACCTCCTGACTCCACAAAGCCTTTCCACCATCTACAAGGCACAAGTCAGGAGTATGATGGAATACTCTCCACTTGCCATGATGAGTGCAGCTCCAACAACACTCAAGAAGCTCGGGACCATCCAGGACAAAGCAGCCCACTAGACTGGCACCCCATCCACCACCCTAAACATTCACTCCCTTCACCACCGGCGCACTGTGGCTGCAGTGTGTACCATCCACAGGATGCACTGCAGCAACTCACCAAGGCTTCTTCGACAGCACCTCCCAAGCCCGTGACCGCTACCACCTAGAAGGACAATGACAACAGGCACATGGGAACAACACCACCTGCACGTTCCCCTCCAAGTCACACACCATCCTGACTTGGAAATATATCGCCGTTCCTTCATCGTCGCTGGGTCAAAATCCTGGAACTCCCTTCCTAACAGCACTGTGGGAGAACCTTCACCACACAGACTGCAGCGGTTCAAGAAGGTGGCTCACCACCACATTCTCAAGGGCAATTAGGGATGGGCAATAAATGCTGGCCTTGCCAGCGACGCCCACATCCCATGACGAATAAATAAAAGTGGATAAATCACCAGGGCTGGATGAAATGTATCCCAGGCTGTTAAAAGAAGCCAGAGAGGAAATAGCAGAGGCTTTAACAATCATTTTCCAAACTTCACTGGATACAGGCATAGTGCCGGAGGATTGGAGGATTGCTAATGTTGTACCGTTGTTTAAAAAGGAACCGAAGGATAGACCGAGTAATTACAGGCCAGTCAGCCTAACCTCGGTGGTGGGCAAATTATTGGAATCAATTCTGAGGGACAGGATAAACTATCACTTAGAAAGGCACAGAATAATCAAGGACTGTCAGCATGGATTTGTTAAGGGAAGGTCGGGCTGACTAACTTGATTGAATTTTTCGAGGAGGTGACAAGGAGGATCGATGAGGGTAGCGCAATTGATGTAGTGTACATGGATTTTAGCAAGGCTTTTGACAAGGTCCCACATGGCAGATTAGTCTAAAAAGTAAAGGCCCATGGGATCCAAGGGAATGTGGCAAATTGGATCCAAAATTGGCTCAGTGGCAGGAAGCAAAGGGTAATGGTCAATGGGTGTTTTTGTGACTGGAAGGCTGTTTCCAGTGAGATGCTGCAGGGCTCGGTGCTGGGTCCTTTGCTTTTTGTGGTATACATTAATAATTTGGACTTAAACGTAGGGGGCATGATTAAGAAATTTGTTGATGACACAAAAATAGGCCATGTGGTTGATCGTGAGGAGGAAAGCTGTAGACTGCAGAAAGATATCAATGGACTGGTCAAATGGACAGAAAAGTGGCAAATGGAGTTCAATCCAGAAAAGTCTGAGGTGATGCCATTGGGGAGAGCAAACAAGGCAATGGAATACACAATAAATGGGAGGATACTGTGAGGTGTAGAGGAAGTGAGGGACCTGGAGTGCATGTCCACAGATCCATGAAGGTAGTAGGACAGGTAGATAAGATGGTTAAGAAGGCACATGGAATGCTTTCCTTTATTAGCCGAGAACAATACATGGTGATTACAGATAGTCTTTGCAACTGCCCGTTGCCAAGGCAATCACAATCTGTGATTTCCTTTCCTTTATTAGCCGAGGCATAGAATATAAATGATGTGGAGACACAGATACCACCATCACACGAGAGGACACCACCCACCAGGTGCATGGTTCATACTCCTGTGACTCGGCCAACGTTGTCTACCTCATACGTTGCAGGAAAGGATGCCCCAGAGCATGGTACATTGGCGAGACCATGCAGACGCTGCGACAACGGATGAACGGACACTGCGCAACAATCGCCAGACAGGAGGGTTCCCTCCCAGTCGGGGAACACTTCAGCAGTCAGGGACATTCAGCCACCGACCTTCGGGTAAGCGTACTCCAAGGCGGCCTTCGAGACACACGACAACGCAAAATCGTCGAGCAGAAATTGATAGCCAAGTTCCGCACCCATGAGGACGGCCTCAACCGGGATCTTGGGTTCATGTCACGCTACACGTAACCCCACCAGCGAACAAAAGCTATCTGTTTTTAATATAACGGGTCATTTGCTGGCTTTCTCTGCCTTCAGGATGTTTCTGCCTCTCCCACTCTGTTTTTTTTTCTGTTTGTTTTTTTTTTGTTGACTGTATATTTGGGGGCTCTGTAGGTAACACCTCTCTGTCTGAACACTGTGATTGCCTTGGCAACGGGCAGTTGCAAAGACTATCTGTAATCACCATGTATTGTTCTGTGATTTATAAATGCGTAGGCTTCGAGGAGTTCCTGACATTTACCTGAGGAAGGAGGAAGCCTCCGAAAGCTTGGAAATTTCAAATAAAATCGTTGGACTATAACTTGGTGTTGTAAAATTGTTTACAATAGAATATAAAAGCAGGGCTGTTATGCTGGAACTATATAAAACACTAGTTAGGCCACAGCTTGAGTACTGTACACAGTTCTGGTCACCACATTACAGGAAGGATGTAATTGCACTAGAGAGGGTGCAGAGGAGATTTAAGAGGATGTTGCCAGGACTGGATAATTTTAGCTATGATGACAGATTTGATAGGCTGGGGTCGTTTTCTTTGGAATAGAGGAGGCTGAGGGGTGATTTGATTGTGGTGTACAAAATTATGAGGGGCCTAGATAGAGTGGATGGGAAGGACCTATTTCCCTTAGCGGAGGGGTCAATAACCAGGGGGCATAGATTTTAAGTGATTGGTAGAAGGATTGGAGTGGAAATGAGGAAAAACTTTTTCACCCAGAGGGTGGTGGGAGTCTGGAACTGACTGCCTGAGAGGGTGGTAGAGGCAGAAACCCTCAACTCTTTTAAAAAATACCTGGATGTGCACCTGAAGAGGCGTGACCTGCAGGACTACGGACCAAATGCGGGAAAGTGGGATTAGGCTGGGTGGCTCGTTTCTCAGCCAGCGCGGACACGGTGGGCCGAATGGCCTCCTTCTGTGCCGTAAATTTTCTATGATTTCTATGATTCTATGAAATGTAGTCACTGTTGTAACGTAGGAAACGCAGCAGCCAATTTGTGTACAGCAAGCTTCCACAAACAGCAATGTGATAATGACCAGGTAATCTGTTTTAGTGATGGTGGTTGAGGGATAAATATTGGCCAGGGCACCAGGGAGAACTCCCCTCCTCTTCTTCTAAGTATTGCCATGGGATCTTTTACGTCCACCTCAGAGGGCAGAAAGGGCCTTGATTTAACATCTCATCCAAAAGATAGTACCTCCAACAGTGCAGCACTCTCAACCTAGATTATATGCTCAAGTTTCTGGCGTGGGATTGTGAACTCACAAGCTTCTGACTCAGAGAGTAACAGTGCTACCCACTGAGCCATGGCTGACTTTGAATCTATACAGATGGTGTGATTTGTTCAACTGAATGCAAGACAGTCAATTACTTTGACTCTGACTGTCAGTTATGAAAAATCCAAACAAGCTACAAGAAGCAGTGAAAAGTATTTAAGTATATGGGTCTGTTCATTGAGTTGAATTATCAGAAGGTAGCCAAAGCAAATGGAAAGTTCAGAATGTAAGTTAGCTAATTTCCATGGTAAGAAAAGATTGTAAGAAAGAATAGGACTACATTTATAAAAGTTATCTATAAAATATTAGTTTAATATTAGATTTTGACTCATTATTTTGTCCACTAGAGGGGTGTGCTTAAAGACTATGTATTGTAGGTATATAACTATTATATCACTTATTTGCTAGTTCAATGTTTATTAAACTTGCTTGATGGCTTAAACTAAAAAACAAGGTCTGGTGTGATGCTCTAGTGCTTTCAAAGCCTGAAGTGAAGTTTTATCGAGGGTTACTAATGTCCTTCAGGGAAGGAAACCTCTCACTCTTACCAGGTCTGACCTAGACGTGACTCCAATTTCACAATATGTGGTAAACCCTTGATGCCCTCTAAAATGGCCTAACAAATCATTCAATTGCAAAACAACTGCTACAAAACAGAACACTAAGAGAAATATTGGGTGAATCTATCAGCAACGATCCAAGCATCACATCAGGACAAAACTCAGGCAATTCCAGACAAATCAACTGTTCAATGCTCTCCTCACCAACTTCTGGGGACTTGTGCCCAAATTGGGAGAGCTGTCCCATAGACTGCCAAGCAATAGCTTCACATTGTTGTACCGACAGAGTCATATCTTTCAGCCAAAATCCCATACTTCTCCATTACCATCTCTGGGTTTGTCTTGTCCCACTGGCTGGATACACTCACTAGAGATAGGAGCACAGAAGTATACAGAATGGCCGTGGGAGTCTTCAACATTGACTCCAGACTCCATGAAGTCTCATGGCTTCAGGTCAAACAAGATTAAGGAAACCTCCTGCTGAAGTACATCTACCGCTCCCCCCATAACTGGCAAATCAGCACTCCTCCATGTTGAACACCATTTGGAGGAAGCACAAAATGTACTGTGGATGGGAGACTTCAATGTTCACCATCGAGATTGGCTCGGTATAACCACTACTGATTGAGCTGGATGAGTGCTGAAGGACATGCAGGCCCAGATATCAGGTGGGGAGGGTGCGAACACAAGGGAATCTGTGGCCCGCTCCAACCACCTTCCTGGGACTTACCTGAGGGCTGGTGCTGGCTAGGCAGGCAGCCCAAAATTGATCTTTCCCGTTGGGTGAACTGCCTGAGGAGGCACAACAGGTCACCTCAGATATGTAGATGAGGCTCAAGAACCACTTCCTGACGACCCTCGATTTGAGGACGCGCGCTTCCTCTGTCTGAGCCCAGACGAAACTCTACCCTAAAATCTTCTCTTCATAGTCAGGACACCCTTCATTGTGTAGTGTGCGACTACCACTGTGCTAAGTGGGGCAGACTAGGGACAGATCTAGCAGCCCAAAGCTAGCATCCATGAGGCGATGTGGGCTACCATCAGCAGTAGAATAGTATACCACCACATGTAACCTCCTTGCCTGGCACAGAGTGATATCGGCATGCCACCTACAACATTGGACTCTTAGATGCCCTTTTCATGACTGTAAAATGGGTGCACAGTGTTCGAATTTCTAGGCCAACTACTTCCATTTAGCATATTAACCACGTTTTGTCTACGTGAGATTTTTTAAACTTATGGGAATATACTTTGCTTTAAAAAACTTAACAGAACAGCTGAGAGGAGCCGAGCCGAGCGGAGGGAGCGTCCGATAAAAGGCGGGATTTCAGAGCGCTGAGAACAGCTGAGAGGAGCCGAGCCGAGCGGAGGGAGCGTCCGATAAAAGGCGGGATTTCAGAGCGCTGAGAACAGCTGAGAGGAGCCGAGCCGAGCGGAGGGAGCGTCCGATAAAAGGCGGGATTTCAGAGCGCTGAGAACAGCTGAGAGGAGCCGAGCCGAGCGGAGGGAGCGTCCGATAAAAGGCGGGATTTCAGAGCGCTGAGAACAGCTGAGAGGAGCCGAGCCGAGCGGAGGGAGCGTCCGATAAAAGGCGGGATTTCAGAGCGCTGAGAACAGCTGAGAGGAGCTGAGCCGAGCGGAGGGAGCGTCCGATAAAAGGCGGGATTTCAGAGCGCTGAGAACAGCTGAGAGGAGCCGAGCCGAGCGGAGGGAGCGTCTGATAAAAGGCGGGATTTCAGAGCGCTGAGAACAGCTGAGAGGAGCCGAGCCGAGCGGAGCTGCGACCGAGTTCGAAGTGACGTCAGGAATCAGATCGGGACGCGACACAGGGGAGGCACCTGATTGGTGAGTAGGTTCAGGTGAGTATTTCTAATTATCTACAGTAACTAAAGTAAAAAGAAAGGGAAGGTCTGCAGGTCTTATAGGAAGTAGCGTTTTTTTTAGTGAATCAAGGTCCCTAGTGTAGTTAACATTCTCTAAATTAAGAACAATTTAAAGGAGTAAACTCCTTAAAGGGAGTGGTAAGTAGTTTTTCTTTCCTTCTTTTTCTCTTGACATTGTAGTTGTTGTTAAGCTAACTTAAGGGTTAAGTCATGGCAGGAGATCCCACAGCCGTGTCATGTTCCTCTTGTGGGATGTGGGAATTCAGGGATCCTTCCTGTATCCCTGATTCCTTCACCTGCGGGAAGTGTGTCCAGCTGCAGCTACTGTTTGACCGCTTGACGGCTCTGGAGCTGCGGATGGACTCACTTTGGAGCATCCGCGATGCTGAGAAAGTCGTGGATAGCACGTTCAGTGAGTTGGTCACACCGCAGATAAAAATTACTGAGGGAGATAGTGAATGGGTGACCAACAGACAGAGGAAGAGTAGGAAGGCAGTGCAGGGGTCCCCTGCGGTCATCTCCCTCCAAAACAGGTATACCGTTTTGGATACAGTTGGGGGAGATGGCTCACCAGGGGAATGTGGCAGTGGCCAGGTTCATGGCACCGTGGCTGGCTCTGCTGCACAGGAGGGCAGGAAAAAGAGTGGCAGAGCTATAGTGATAGGGGACTCGATTGTAAGGGGAATAGACAGGCGTTTCTGCGGACGCAACCGAGACTCCAGGATGGTATGTTGCCTCCCTGGTGCAAGGGTCAAGGATGTCTCGGAGCGGCTGCAGGACATTCTGGAGGGAGAGGGTGAACAGCCAGTTGTCGTGGTGCATACAGGCACCAACGATATAGGTAAAAAACAGGATGAGGTCCTACAAGCTGAATTTAGGGAGTTAGGAGTTAAATTAAAGAGTAGGACCTCAAGGGTAGTAATCTCAGGATTGCTACCAGTGCCACGGGCTAGTCAGAGTAGGAATGACAGGATAGCTAGGATGAATACGTGGCTTGAGAGATGGTGCAAGAGGGAGGGATTCAAATTCCTGGGCCATTGGAACCGGTTCTGGGGGAGGTGGGACCAGTACAAATTGGACGGTCTGCATCTGGGCAGGACTGGAACCAATGTCCTAGGGGGAGTGTTTGCTAGTGCTGTTGGGGAGGGTTTAAACTAATATGGCAGGGGTATGGGAACCGATGCAGGAAGTCAGTGGGAAATAAAGTGGGGACAGAAACAAAAGACAGTAAGGGAGAGTGTACAGAACATGACCGGACAGATGGTCTGAGAAAGCAGGGCAAAGACCAAGGGAAGTCTAGATTAAACTGCATTTATTTCAATGCAAGAAGTCTGATGGGCAAGGCAGATGAACTCAGGGCATGGATGGGTACATGGTACTGGGATGTTACAGCTATTACTGAAACATGGCTAAGGGAGGGGCAGGACTGGCAGCTCAATGTTCCAGGGTACAGATGCTATAGGAAAGATAGAGCAGGAGGTAAGAGAGGAGGGGGAGTTGCGTTCTTGATTAGGGAGAACATCACAGCAGTAGTGAGAGGGGATATATCCGAGGGTTCGCCCACTGAGTCTATATGGGTAGAACTGAAAAATAAGAAGGGAGAGATCACTTTGATAGGATTGTACTACAGACCCCCAAATAGTCAACGGGAAATTGAGGAGCAAATATGTAAGGAGATTACAGACAGCTGCAAGAAAAATAGGGTGGTAATAGTAGGGGACTTTAACTTTCCCAACATTGACTGGGACAGCCATAGCATTAGGGGCTTGGATGGAGAGAAATTTGTTGAGTGTATTCAGGAGGAATTTCTCATTCAGTATGTGGATGGCCCGACTAGAGAGGGGGCAAAACTTGACCTCCTCTTGGGAAATAAGGAAGGGCAGGTGACAGAAGTGTTAGTGAGGGATCACTTTGGGACCAGTGATCATAATTCCATTAGTTTTAAGATAGCTATGGAGAAGGATAGGTCTGGCCCAAAAGTTAAAATTCTAAATTGGTGAAAGGTCAATTTTGATGGTATTAGACAGGAACTTTCAGAAGTTGATTGGGAGAGTCTGTTGGCAGGCAAAGGGACGTCTGGTAAGTGGGAGGCTTTCAAAAGTGTGTTAACCAGGGTTCAGGGTAAGCACATTCCTTATAAAGTGAAGGGCAAGGCTGGCAGAAGTAGGGAACCTTGGATGACTCGGGAGATTGAGGCCCTAGTCAAAAAGAAGAAGGAGGCATATGACATGCATAGGCAGCTGGGATCAAGTGGATCCCTTGAAGAGTATAGAGATTGCCGGAGTAGGGTTAAGAGAGAAATCAGGAGGGCAAAAAGGGGACATGAGATTGCTTTGGCAGATAAGGCAAAGGAGAATCCAAAGAGCTTCTACAAATACATAAAGGACAAAAGAGTAACTAGGGAGAGAGTAGGGCCTCTTAAGGATCAACAAGGTCATCTATGTGCGGAACCACAAGAGATGGGTGAGATCCTGAATGAATATTTCACATCGGTATTTACGGTTGAGAAAGGCATGGATGTTAGGGAACTTGGGGAAATAAATAGTGATGTCTTGAGGAGTGTACATATTACAGAGAGGGAGGTGCTGGAAGTCTTAACGCGCATCAAGGTAGATAAATCTCCTGGACCTGATGAAATGTATCCCAGGACGTTATGGGAGGTTAGGGAGGAAATTGCGGGTCCCCTAGCAGAGATATTTGAATCATCCACCGTTACAGGTGAGGTGCCTCAAGATTGGAGGGTAGAAAATGTTGTGCCTTTGTTTAAGAAGGGCGGCAGGGAAAAGCCTGGGAACTACAGACCGGTGAGCCTGACATCTGTAGTGGGTAAGTTGTTCGAGGGTATTCTGAGGGACAGGATCTACAGGCATTTGGAGAGGCAGGGACTAATTAGGAACAGTCAGCATGGTTTTGTGAGAGGAAAATCATGTCTCACGAATTTGATTGAGTTTTTTGAAGGGGTAACCAAGAAGATAGATGAGGGCTGTGCAGTAGACGTGGTCTACATGGACTTCAGCAAAGCCTTTGACAAGGTACTGCATGGTAGGTTGTTACATAAGGTTAAATCTCATGGGATCCAAGCTGAGGTAGCCAATTGGATACAAAATTGGCTTGACGACAGAAGACAGAGGGTGGTTGTAGATGGTTGTTTTTCAAACTGGATGCCTGTGTCCAGCGGTGTGCCTCAGGGATCGGTGCTGGGTCCGCTGTTATTTGTTATTTATATTAATGATTTGGATGAGAATTTAGGAGGCATGGTTAGTAAGTTTGCAGATGACACCAAGATTGGTGGCATTGTGGACAGTGAAGAAGGTTATCTAGGATTGCAACGGGATCTTGATAAATTGGGCCAGTGCGCCGATGAATGGCAGATGGAGTTTAATTTAGATATATGTGAGGTGATGCATTTTGGTAGATCGAATCGGGCCAGGACCTACTCCATTAATGGTAGGGCGTTGGGGAGAGTTATAGAACAAAGAGATCTAGGAGTACAGGTTCATAGCTCCTTGAAAGTGGAGTCACAGGTGGATAGGGTAGTGAAGAAGGCATTCGGCATGCTTGGTTTCATTGGTCAGAACATTGAATGCAGGAGTTGGGATGTCTTGTTGAAGTTGTACAGGGCATTGGTGAGGCCACACTTGGAATACTGTGTACAGTTCTGGTCACCCTATTATAGAAAGGATATTATTAAACTAGAAAGAGTGCAGAAAAGATTTACTAGGATGCTACCGGGACTTGATGGTTTGACTTATAGGGAGAGGTTAGACAGACTGGGACTTTTTTCCCTGGAGAGTAGGAGGTTAAGGGGTGATCTTATAGAAGTCTATAAAATAATGAGGGGCATAGATAAGGTAGATAGTCAAAATCTTTTCCCAAAGGTAGGGGGGTCTATAACGAGGGGGCATAGATTTAAGGTGAGAGGGGAGAGATACAAAAGGGTTCAGAGGGGCAATTTTTTCACTCAAAGAGTGGTGAGTGTCTGGAACGAGCTGCCAGAGGCAGTAGTAGAGGCGGGTGCAATTTTGTCTTTTAAAAAGCATTTGGACAGTTACATGGGTAAGATGGATATGGAGGGATATGGGCCAAGTGCAGGCAATTGGGACTAGCTTAGTGGTATAAACTGGGCGACATGGACATGTTGGGCCGAAGGGCCTGTTTCCATGTTGTAACTTCTATGATTCTATGATTCTATGATAACTATTATTTTCAAATCCTTTCTGTGTAAAAACAGTCAAAAAATTCTCCAACGTAACAATTATTAATGATTGAAGCCATGCTGGTGAAGAAACAAATGAGGTGTACTGGGCAAATGATGAGGATGTCAGATGAAAGACTCACAAGACTGCACTGTACTCAGAGCTGACCAAAGGAAAATGTTTCAAAGAGACTGTGAAGTAGAATCTCAAGTGCTCCCAGGAAGTTCTCTGGTAAGGAGAGATCGAGAGCTGCAGTCTATGTTGGTGTCGACAATTCAAATAAGTCAGAATTGCCAACACCAGGAATAAACAAAAGATCTGGGAATAACAGACTGCAATGCAGCTTACTACTGGGACGTGTGTAGAAGGGACTGCCACCCAGGACTAAAGGCGAACCTGTCTCACCACTACCACAATTACTTTGCAGTTTCAGAATTCCAATACTGTGGAGACGTGACAGAATGCCTCAAATATGTAGATGTTGCCCAACGACCAATTCCTTTGATTTTGTTGGAACTGGGTGGCGGGGGGGGATGGATTTTCAACCTGCTGCCTGGGTGTAAAACTGGCATTGCAGATCGAATGCCTTTTTTTTTATTCGTTCATGGGATGTGGGCATCGCTGGTGAGGCCAGCATTTATTGCCCATCCCTAATTGCCCTTGAGAAGGTGGTGGTGAGCCGCCTTCTTGAACCGCTGCAGTCCGAGTGGTGAAGTTTCTCCCACAGTGCTGTTAGGAAGGGAGTTCCAGGATTTTGACCCAGTGACGATGAAGGAACGGCGATATATTTCCAAGTTGGGATGGTGTGTGACTTGGAGGGGAATGTGCCCATGTGCCTGCTGCTCTTGTCCTTCTAGGTGGTAGAGGTTGCGGGTTTGGGAGGTGCTGTCGAAGAAGCCTTGGCGAGTTGCTGCAGTGCATCCTGTGGGTGGTACACGCTGCAGCCGCTGTGCGCCGGTGGTGAAGGGAGTGAATGTTTAGGGTGGTGGATGGGGTGCCAATCAAGCGGGCTGCTTTGTCCTGGATGGTGTTGAGCTTCTTGAGTGTTGTTGGAGCTGCACTCATCCAGGCAAGTGGAGAGTATTCCATCACACTCCTGACTTGTGCCTTGTAGGTGGTGGAAAGACTTTGGCGAGTCAGAGTCAGTATAGAAACCACCCAATTTTTATTTCCTTTGATTTCCATGGGAATGAAAATCAGGTTGTTTCTATAGAGCCACCAATGCCAGGCTTATGCCCGGTTGGCAAGTTGAAAATCTACCCCATGGTCTCTTGCGTTGTTTTCTGTCAATGAGAAAAAAAAAGGTGCTGTTTTTTTAAATAATAAATGTCCTGTTAACCTGACTTGCTATAGTGTTGTAGTTTTAATGTTAGCAAAAAATACTAAAAATTAGTTTGTATTCTTGGATAGTCTTTCTGAAACAATTAGAATGGATTTTTCTTTCATATTTTTTGTGCTCACCCAAATGAATGACTGTGTTGGGAACTAAAAATACTTTTCTAATTTGTAACTGTTTTAATGGCATCCAGCCTTCTCAGGTCAGGGCATATTAACATGCATTAGTATACTTAACAGTTCCTCTTTTCCTGTTACTTTGGCATTGTACTAAACTCCAAACCCATGGTGCAGCAACAAAATGTTCTGTCCGTAAAACTGCCTACCTTTATGGCTTGTCTAAATGAGATTGCTGAATTAATGTCTAATGCTGAATCTGAAGGCAATTTTGATTTGTTGAGGCATTTTCGGGCTCTGGATTGATACTGCTCAAATTAATTTACAGCAATCATAGAAGACACTCCAACTTTCTGGGCTGGATATGAATTCAGCTACTAAAGGAGAAAGAATAGTGTTCTAATACAGGCTCCTACTAGTTGGATTTTTCCCTCTCAAAAATACAGAGAGACTGTGTAATTTTCCAACTTATCTATGTGGGGGGCTGGACCCCTGTCAAATATTGACACACTCGCAGGCAATTCCTGCAAATATTGACACTCTCACTGTGACCTCCTGTGAAAACTTCAGAAAGATACCTTTGGCTACCCAAAGAAAGATAGTATATAGTAACAGAGATAATAAGCCAACAAATAGAGAGAAATACATTAATCTGAGGATGGATAGAGAGCAGCCTGATGCCCTTAGACTGCCTAATGGACTGCCTTGAGTCCAGAGACTCCATTTATAAACCTATGCTCTAATATCCTATTTACAATAGCAAATGGGAGCCAAATAAGTGCACGATTCAGATCATGTTTGGCACCACCCACCCCACTGACTTTGGAAAACTTAAACAAAAGGCGAAAAACTGCTGATCCTGGAAATATGAAACAAAAAAAATTAGAAAATTCTGGGAACACCCAGCAGGTCAGTCAACTTCAGGTGTTTCAGGTGTGAAACCTTCATCAGAACATTTCTCATTAACAGAATTGTTTTTAATCATTTGTTGTGGCAAAGTGGAGGGAGCTTTATTCCGCAGCTGGCTATACATCACCTGGGAAATGATTTAACTGGGTGTCTGAAATGGAAAAATGTTCCAATTGCTGCTGCTTACATCCTTCACATTTAGCACAACATTCACCAGGAAAAGGAATAAAAAGCTGGAAAAAATGCAATACATGGTCGATACGAGGCATGCACATGTTTATAACAATGTTATTGTCCTTTGATTGAAATAGGCTGTGTGCTGAGCTTTCTGAGTGAGAGAACAATACACATTTCTTTATTAAAAACAGAAAATGCTGGAGAAACTCAGCAAGTCAGGCAGCATCTGTGGAGAAAGAAACAGAGTTAACGTTTCAGGTCGAAGACCTTTCGTCAGAACTGGAAGATGTTAAAAGAGTTAAAGTTTTTGAGCAAGTACAGAGCCAGGGAAAGGGGGGAGAACCATTACCAGCACAGTGCTGGTAATGGTTCTGCTGCTGTCATTTACAGCTACTCCTGATCAATCTTTCGTTTCTTAACCTGTCACATTTGAAACCCTCCTTGCCTTGCAACATTACCCCTTTTGTCATTTAATCACTCGTATCCTCTACCCTATCACAGACCTTCCCCTTTGTTCTTTCCTCTCCTCCCATTCCCCCCCACCTTTCCCTGGCTCTCTACTTGCTCAATTGAAGACCCTTAATGTAACTTCCGGGTTTCGTGTCTCCAAGCTGCACAGTGGGTGTACTGAGCACCTGAATGAAATGCTGGGAACTGGAGTATTTAAAGAGCCATTCAACCATGGATTTTGAGAAAGGAGGAATTTGCAGATATGGAGCACCAAAGAACTAAGGCAGCATCCCAGTTTAACGACTCTTCATTTGAGTTGCTACTGGCCGGTGTGAGGAACAGGAGGGACATACTGTACCTGGCTGATTGGAGGAAGTGCCTTGCCTCTGCCACCAAGAAGGCAGAGGAGCTGAGCAGCAGGAGCACCGTGGCAAAGTTGTGGGTACAGTGCAGGAAGTGCTTTAATGACCGAACCAGGTCAGGAAAAATGAATACAGTTACTGATTCACCTATATCCTGTGGTGTACATTACCCTACCTCTCACTCTGTCTTGCCAAGCCTACTCCATCACATCACTCCTCGCACCCACTTAAGTCTCATCATCAACTTACCTTCACTTTCTGTGCGCTTCCTCACCTCCCCATTTGTGAACCCAACACTACCACTCACCCCAATCCTGATGCAATGTGATGAATCTGTCTGATACTCACCCTCTGATGCATCTCTTTCATTGTCAGCCTCACCCAAAGCATTGCATCCATCGGGTGACCATGTCACCTTCACTCACTCACACGTCTGTTCTTCCTCCTCTTGTAGGAGAAGACAGCGCAAAATGCACAGGAGAGGAGTAGGACTGGAGGGGGCCCACCACAAATAGTACCCCTGACAGATGCAGAGGAGGAAGCTTTGGAGCTCGGACACACAGTTGATTGCCAGGCTGTCAGAGATAGCGAGGCTGGCAACCCACAAACAGTAATTAAAGCCAGCAGGATGATAGTTAAAGAGCCAAATGTACCTCATTGAAGTACTTAAGGCACTTTACTTGTGACAGATTAGGTAGTTGGAACGATTTTTAACTTATCTGGCAGCTTTTCCACGGTTTCTGATTCACGCCTGGTGAAACCAGACGCGAAGGGCCGGATAAGGCAAAAAGAACCAAAATAAATTAAATAAGAAACCATTCCACAAAGTTAAAACACAAAATCAACCTACCTTTCACCCTCCTCCGATGTCTCCCTCTCCGATCTCCCCCTCTTCACCCCCCCCCGATGTCCCCCCCGATCTCTTCCTCTTCACCCCCCCCGATGTCCCCCCTCTCTTTCCCTCTTCACCCCCCCCCGATGTTCCCCATCTTCCCCTCTTCACCCCCCCGATGTCCCCCTGATCGTCCACTTTCCCCCCCGATCTATGCCCTCTCCCCCCTGATCTTCCACTCTCCCCCCTGATCTTCCATTCTCCCCCCCCCAATCTTCCACCCCCCCCGATCTTCCACTCCCCCCCCCCCCCCGCCCACGATCTTCCGTTCCAGTGCCGGATGACGCCTCTCTCTCTCTCTTTCTCTCCCCCCTCCTGGCGTTGCAGCTCCTGACGGCAGCCCGGGCGCGACACCCGGAGAGCACGTTAATCACCATCAATTACGATGTGATTGCATCGGAAATGGTAAGTTTTGTTTATGCGGGTTTGCCACGCGCACCTTCACCACCCCCCGCTGCCAACCCGCCATCATTTCAAAATTGAGCCCAATGTCATGTTTTTAGTTTATATTTGTTTTTTCTCGAACATTAAATGTTATTATTGTCAGCACCACTGCCACGTCTTGTCCATTCTTGAGTCACTTTTGTGAAAGTGCCCTTTCATGTGCTTCATCATGAACGGGGAGACTTGATGCCACCCATTGGCCACGTTTACAATGGGTGTATGTGTGGCTGTAGGACTCTTTTATGCAGAGGGCGGTGGACTGGTGTTGGTTATGGTGGTGGTTGTTCCAGGTAGTCTGAGTAGTTCACTATCTTCATTTTGCAGATCTCCTTATGAGAAACACGTGTGCTGCTACTCTGACGATGGGTTGACCATCTTCGTCATCCTCCTCCTCCTCCTCTTCGTCTTCTTCCATGTTGCTGGTAGATGCAGATGCTTCATGAGCAAGTTTGTGTGCCTCCACCTGTGACCGTCTCTGTTGAGTGATGTTGTGCAGGACGCAACATACGACTATTATTCTACACACCCTCGCCGGTGATTACAGAGCTCCCCTAGATCGATTCAGGTACCTGAGGGGCATCGTAAGCATTCCTTTGTCTTGTTCAATGACAGACCTGGTGGTGATGTGACTGTCGTTGTACTGCTGCTGTGCCTCGTTGGTGGGGTTTGTCAGAGGTGTCATGAGCCACATCTGCAGGGGGTATCCCTTGTCTCCAAGGAGCCAGCCCTTAAGTCTGTCTTGCGCGTGGAAGAAGGCCGGGATGTTGGACTCGCGCAAAATGAAGGCATCATGGCCGCTGCCAGGAAACCTGGCAAACAGCTGCAGAAACCTCTTCATAAATTGGTTGCAAACCAGCTATGCATTGATGGAGTGATATCACTTTCGGTTGATGAACAGTCCTGGCTCATGTGCAGGTCCTCGGATTGCTACGTTTGTGCAATCAATTGCGCCCTGCACCGTGGGAAGCCAGCTAGAGAGTTGAAACCCACTGCCCTCTCAGACTGGCGGATGTTGTCACAGGGGAAGTTGACATAATCGGATCTCCTGGCAAACAAGCCATTTGTGACCTGTCGTATACACTTATGTGCAGATGACAGAGGGACCCTGGAGATGTCACCGGTGGCGCCCTGGAAGGATCCAGAAGCGAAGAAATTGGGGGTAGTAATTACTTTGGGGCCGATTTTCGGATGGCCGAGTGGGTGCTTTGGGGGCGGGGAGGGCTCCGAAACTGGCGGAATCCCGGAGTGGGTTCGGAGCCCGGCTCCAACCTGCTAACTTCCGGGTTCCCCAATGACGCTTTCGGGTATGCACGCAGCTCTCGCATGCGGGACTCCCACCGGCAATTAAAGCCGGTGGATGATAACTTAGATACTTATTTAGCTAGTTGAGATACTTGACAGACCTCATTGAATGGAGATTTTGGCAGGGGTGCAATTTTGAAGGATCCTCAGCGTGTTTTCCGTGCTGTGGGAAACACTCCCTGTTGGAGCAGACGTGTTTCAGCCAGCAGCCAGTGGGAGATGCAAAGGATTTTTTGACAGTTGGGGGAATACCTCATTTATTGCAGCAGGACAGTTTTGGCTGCAACACCTTTGTCTTTCCACTCAAAATTATTAATTTATACCCTAAACTCTGCTGTGCAAACACATTTACCTACTTTGCGGACCCCCTCAAACTCACACTGTCAGGATGGGGGTTGCCATAGCTGCATTCATCACTTCACCCGAGGACGAGCAATATCACCAGCCTCGCCAGGCACGCTGTCCACCTCCGCCACATGAAGCTCCACAACACAGTGCTGCGCCACAGGAACCTGCACAAAATAGTCGTGCAACTACACATACACCTACTGTAGGGTGACCCAATGGGTGGCATCAAGTGTGGATGTTCATGGTGAACCTCATGAAAGGGACTTATTCCACAAGCCAGTCAAGAATGGCCAAGAAGTGGTAGTAGTGGTGACAATAATAATATTTAATGTGCCATTAACAAAAATCAAAGATAAATAAAAAACATGAAAAACCATCAAACACCCTTGTGCATCCCCTTTGTGCTCACAAAACCTTTGCCTTATGCTTCTGACTACTTCTACATGATGCTTCCCCTGTGGCTGCAGCAGAGGTAGTGGCAGGTTGCTCTTGTTCATGCCCTGACCACTTAGATGCTTTGGGCCTACGCCCTCTGGGTTTTGGTGCCTGTGAGAGCCCCTCCAAATACTGCTCCACCTGCACCTGTGCAGGGGCAGACTTGGTCACCTGGAGAGGAGGCAGCATTGCAGGTACTGGTTGAGGGGGGCAACGGGTGAGACGTGGGAGCACTTTGAGTGGCATCCCCACTTCCATGTCCCCTTTCGCCATCATCCCTCTCCTGGGCCAGGCCCACATCACTCCTACCACCCTGCTGGACGACAGTTTGGAGGATATGTGTGAAGCCTTGCAAGGCCAGTGCTAGTGTATCTGCCTGCCTGTTTAAGGTGACAGACTGTTGTTCACCCTAAGTCCGAAGGGCCGTTGTCAGGACCTCAATGGACTCATTGGTGAGCTGTGCTTGAAGCTCGATGGAGGTTACCCTTCTCTCCATCGCAGACATTCCTGCACTTACCCGCGATACTATCTCAGAGATGCCCTCACGTCCCTCTGACAGTATCTCAGAGATTCCCTCCTGTACCTGTGCCACCATTCCACTCATGCAGGAGTTGGACTCCTCCATCCTCTGCGCGATTATGGAGAGTGCGCGTGGCACCTGTTCCAGCAGCTCGCAAATGTGCTGCCACCCCTCGATGATTCTCCCTTTAAAGGATGGCCCCCAGGGTTCAGCATCTGTGTCCAGCTGAGCAGAGCCTGGAGAAGAGTGCTCCCACTGACGCGGACTCTCCACAGCTGCCCATGCCACCAGTGTCTGCTCGTGCTCACGTGTGTGTTGACTCACCACGTGCGACCCCAACTAAGTGAGAATGGGGACTCACCGAGGTCCTCTGAGGAATCGCCCTCCGCCGTCACGGTGGTCGCTGAAGGCCCTGTAAGAGAACAGAAGGCAATATTAAGCATGATGACAGATGTTGAGGTGCTGAAGATGGTAAGGCATGTTAACATCATTTGCTATTGTGAGTGCTGAATGTTAAAGTTCTGTCACCAGCCGTTTGTCAGGTGGCAGTCTCGGCATCCCCGATGAACAGGCACTCGAGGGTGTGGCTCACTTCAAGAGCCTCCAGCTCCACGCAGGTTTCTGACGGGAAACCCGGAAGCTACGTTAAGTGGCTTCAATTTACCCGCGATCGCATGGGGAATGAACGGATTTCACTCGGTGCGTTACCCATGTGCCCAGTCACCCCCCCCCCCCCCCCCCCACTGCCATCCCACCTCCCTGGTAATATCGGGGCCTTTGAGTGCGACGGGCAACGCGTGCTCACCAGGCCCAGCTTGGAGCAGCTCTGCATGAAGGAGCTTGCGGATGTCTGCAACCACCTGGTGACTCAATCTGAGCCTTCATAGGCACTTCTCCTCAGAGAGGGACAGGAAGCTCAGCCTCTGCCTGTACACTCTCTCACGTGGGTAGGGCCTCATGCAACCTCTGTCCCTCCATTATTCTCCTCTCTGCTCTTCTGCAGGTCCTCTGTCCTGTGGAGCTGCAACTCCCAGAACTGCACGCTCAGGAGAAGTCAAAATGGGTTGTGTAACTCAGTACACAAAAAGTTAATAGGATTAAGTACTTTAAAGACCTAAATTTGCCCATTAAATTTCGGCCTGCCGGCTTTAAGTGCCAGCAGGATTTCTGGGTGTCAGAAGCACGTGCGCATCCAAACATGTCTGGGTCAAACCTGGAAGTAGGGGCGTTGGAGCCGGGATGCGGTCCCGCTCCGAAAATGGAGAATTTTTACTGACGGCCAACCCAGCCCATCTGATATTGGGGGTTAAAATTTACCCCAACATGTATTACTCTACATGGTACTGCTGAATGATCATCAACCAAGCTGCACCTGCCAATATGCCACCAATCATATTTACAGGTATTTTCATATCTACTTTGCAATAATTGTGCACAACTGTCTTTTTAGGGTTCAGCTGGCAGAGAACCAGATGCAAAGCTAGACCATCAACTGTAAGGACACATGCTACTAAAATACATCATAGGGCTGATACAGCAAGTGACAACATTGGTCAGCTGTAGCCTCTATCCTCCTTCCGCTTACTTCTACATTTCAGACCTACAGGGACCATGATGTGGAGTGGTTCCAAGGACAATTCTCCTCACAACCAACCCATGCAGCACCACCTGCACTTGGGCCGATTTGTATCCATTCAACAGGAAATTTAGGTGCTTAGCTGCTTTGTCACTTGCAGACTCATGCCTTCAGCTTGGGTTTCCTTTCCCTTCACCATTGTCTGCCACTTCTTAATCCTCTGCCCTTTCAGCCTTGACAAAGGTTGCTAATGGCTGGAGATGCCATTTGGGCATTTTTTAAGGCTTTCAGAATTTTGTCACCCTATTGTGATGCCTCCCATTAATTGTCCCAATCACTTTAAATTCCCCTTACCTGCAATTATCCGCTCCCAATATTAGTTGTTCCCTACACCCATGCAAACCTGCATCTAGATCGGTGGATAATTATGCAAATATGCTGACTTTGAGTGCTATTAGTGCATTACTAGTCCAGTGAGATTAGCATTAATTTTTAACCATTTAGAAGTCACTTACACCAGCAGACCGAAAAATAGTCTCCTGCACTCCAGAATATGGGATGGAATTAGTGAATGTTTAGAAAATTAGGAAGAGGCAGCATGAATTTGTAACGGCAATTTATGCTTCACTAGTTGAATTGAATTTTCTGAGGAAATCGCAGATTGTGTAAAGGGAATGCGGTGCATGTTATATGCGTGGACTTTCAGAAGGCATTTGATAAGGTGGTATAAAAGAGGCATGTTATAAAAATGAAGGCACATGATATTAAAAGGAAGGCAGCTGCATGAATAGAATTGAAAGCAAAGAATGGGATTTTTTTTTGGCTTAGCAGCATGTGTGTTCCAGGGGTCTGTGTTTCTGTTTTCCATTTATATAAATGATATGGATATAGGCACCAGAGGAATTATATTGAAATTCACTGATGATATTAAACTAGGGGGCATGGCAAACTGGGAGGAAGAATGCAAGAGTTTTGCAGGAGGACATAGACAGGTTAGCAGGGTGTGCAGATAGGTGACAAATGTAGTTCAATACAAAAAACTGAGAAAGAAAGAACAGTATGGTCTATCAACAGTAAGATTCATAACTCAGTGGAGCACAAGAGAGATCTACGGGTGCAGATTGATGGGAGTGCAAGTAGAAAAGGCCATAAAAAGGCAAATAGGATTGTGGGGGTTTAGACAGGGGGCATTGAATATGAAAACACAGAAATGATGTTGAATTTGTACAAACATTGGTTAGGCAGTTGGAGTACTGCATACAGTTCTGGCCATCCCATTATAGGGAGGTTAATAGAACCATGGAAAGGATACAATGAAGATTTATTAGAATAATATAGCTATGAAGAGAGGTTGAAAAAATTCGGGCTTTTCCTATTGGTACAGGAAAGGTCAAGGCGGATGTAGTTAAGGTTTTCAACATTTTGAAAGGTTTTGAGAGAATTAATAGTGAAAGATTGTTTTCATTGGTTGGTGAATTGGTAACAAAAGGGGCATTAATTGAAGAATGTCACTCGAAAAAGGAAGGGGGAAGTTAGAAGAATTTTTATTACACAGAGCGTGTTTGGAATATGGAATGCTTTACCACATGTGGCTATTGAAGCAGAGACTATAAATCATTTAAAATTGAATTGGCTAGGTATTTGAAAAGAAAGAATATAAAAGGATACAGGGAAAGGATAGAGAAATGGAATTAAAGTAAATAGCTTCACTTAAAGAATGGCTCTGGTACAGGCATGATAAGCCAAATAGCCTGCTTCTGTGCTGTACTTTCCATGATTCTAGAAATAGCATCAATGAGGCTGCAATCGATGATTTCCAGAACTAAACCCTTAAATAAAGTTATATTGTGTGGTGATAAATTACTGTGTGTTATGTGGAAAATAGCACTTGTGGCCTGTTGGTAAACTATGTCATTATTACTCATGTACCACCAAAAGTGCTTTCAGGTGTCAGCCTTGGCTCAGTGATAGCACTCTTGCCTACTGAGTCAGAAGGTCATGGGTTCAAGCCTTACCACAGACACTTGAGCACATAATCTCAACTGACAGTTCAGTGCAGCACTGAGGGAATGTTGCATTGTTGGAGGTTTGGCCTTTCGGGTGAGATGTTAAACTGAATCTCTGTCTGCTCTCTCAGGTTGGTGTATAAGATCCCATGGCACCATTTGAAGAAGGGCATGGACTTCTCGCGGTGTCCTGGCCAATATTTATCCCTCACTGTTGCTTGTGGGACCTTGCTGTGTGCAAATTGCCTGCTGCGTTTCCCTACATTACAACAGTGACTACATTTCAAAAGCACTTTATTGACTATGGAGCACTTTGGCACATCCTGATGATGTGAAAGGCGGTAGAGAAATGCAAGTTCTTTCTTAGTTGTCAGGAAATTATACAGTGTGTTTTAGAGATTATTTATGACCTAGATATGCTATTTCTTCAATTATTCACTTTCCAAATACAGTTTTTATGTATCTATCAGGCTGATAAAGTCCTTACAATTATCAAAAAGGTGGTGGGATTGTATTACTATATAATATAGTACTGTATTACTATAAACCTATTGCAATATTCCATAATTAAACTGGGCCTCTTTCCAGATTCTTCAGTAATTCTGGTAATGTCCATTATGGATTTGTACAGCTCACAATGTTAAAAGGGCACCACCTTCATTAAAAAAGCATTAAGCAAACTTATTGTTTGGGAAAGGGAGAAGGGCTGGAAGTCATTTTCACCAGGATAATCACACTGGTAAATGACACAAGGATTGATTCATTAAAAAAAAAAATTCTCTCCAATATTCTCCTCCCTTCTCACCTGATATTGTTGACTTCTTTATTGGGATACAAATTCACAGATAGCTTTTGTCCTTGCCCAAGAGGCTATTATTTATGTGTGAGCCTTAACAGTGAGTATCAGCATGCTGTTTGAAGGAAATCACAGCTAAGACTAAACTCAAGTGTCCATACATGTGCATTTCCAGCAAAGGTTGCTAAATAATGAGCAGGAGCAAGAAGCTGGCTGATTTTCCCTCTCGAACCCAGGGTTATTAAGACCAATTGAAGTGCCTCTAATTCTGCTTAATGATGCATTTTTATATGATTTAGATCATTTATTGTGTGTTAGGTGAATTGATTTTGGCTTATTTACAACATTTATTCATGAAGACATTGCCTCCTAAAGAGCAGTCTTCATTTCTCACAGTCCTTGATGAATAAATCCTTTTCAACACCTTGAATTACAGTCTCAGGATATGGGTATGGCGTTTAGAACCGAGATGAGGAGAAATTTCTTCACTCAGAGGTGGTGAACCTATGGAATTCTCTACCACAGAAGGCAGTGGAGGCCAAGTCATTACATGTATTCAAGAAGGCGATAGATATATTTCTTAATGCTAAAGGGATCAAGGGATATGGGGAAAAAGCGGGAACAGGGTACTGAGTTAGACGATCAGCCATGATCTTATTGAATGGCGGAGCAGGCCCAAGGGGCCGTATAGCCTACAACTGGTCCTATTTCTTATGTTCTTATGATGGAACTGTCTGCAAATTGTATCAAGGAATAAAAAAGACGTGATGACAGTTGCTGATTTCTGATTCTTCAGAGCATCAAAATTGGATTTTAAGCTTGTTTAAAGTTGTGTTTATGGTTCTAAACAATTTATCATGTCATTTTTATCATGTTCCTATCATTGTGACAATCACCCATTCATAGAAACATAGAAAATCCACTTTGGCCTCAAATCCACTTTCCCGCCTGATCCCCAAATCCCTTGATTTCCCTCGAGTCCAAAAATCTATTGATCTCAGTCTTGAATATACTCAATGACTCAGCATCCACAGCCCTCTGGGGAAGAGAATTCCAAAGATTCACATCCCACTGAGTGAAGAAATTCCTCCTCATCTCAGTCTTAAATGGTCAACCCCTTATCCTGAGTGCAAGGACGTTTGGATTTGCATTGTTGTGGAAGTTACCGTATAAATGCAGTCTGAATTCAGCATCTGACCTGACATCCTGCAGGAAGGAGTCTCACCTTGCTTCACTTAGGAGTTAGTTTGGTCTTTGGCACGCAATTTGCACTCTGAGTTTAATATCAGCTTACGCTTCGTACCAACGCTAAACTTGTGGAATATGAATGCACCCTTAGTCACATTGTTTAACCTTTGTTTCAAAATCTGTGTTTTACAGTATAACGCCCTTCAATTATTTCAGAATAACCTAGTTAAAAAAGTCCAGTCGATCCATGATCTTGTGGGTTCACCCCCACCCCGTGCTCAAGGGACATTTGCTCTTCCCTGGCATCCAGGGTTGCTATGGGCAGCAGAGGGGCCATTTAAAGTTTAAAGGGACAAAAAAAATGCAATTAATTGCAGACCTTAGTTGCCTTTTTAAAAAAGTATGTACATGTTTTTCATTTTATTAACTGTTAGCACAGAGGCTGTAGGCCATACTACACTGTAGAAGTCCTGACCCATCTGTGTTGGGACCAAATGGAGGATCTAGGCTCATTTTTCCATATTCCTTTGACTGTGACTAATATTCTCAACTCTAATGATCTGGCCCCATAGCTCATCCTATGAATAGGGTTAACAACAGTGGAACAGATCCCTGTAAAACTTCACCAACTGTTAGTCCCCAGAGCTAGTTTTGTCTATCAACCTTTGATTTTGGTTACCATGCCACTTTTAGATCAGTTAGCTAGTTTTCTTTTGATTCCATGCACCACTAGCTTCTTTAATGCTCATCTTAAACTAAGAATTTCACTCCACATTTATGCTCTTGAAGTATAAATTTGGCCTCAAAATCATATAAAGCAGCCAAATTATACATTGATTCAGCTGCTTTGCCTCCACTGAGACTCACAGCCAGTAATGTTGTGCTGGCTGCAGCGTAATGCAATACCCCATGGACCAGTGTGTCATGGCATGCACTACGTACTGACCTAGGCTTGATTCCTCCCTCCCGTCGCCTCCTGGACTGGTAAAAGATTCAATGTATTTACAGGTGGCTCATACAGGCCATACACTGAGTTCTGGTCTCCTATGACTGTCATTACTCACACATAGACATGTACGTGTGATGCACAAAGCTGCACGTGAGTACCCATAAAGAATATGGCATTCCACGTTCTTCAGGGAGCCAGGCACCTGTCTGTAGCCAACATAAGTTCTTCTTGTGTGGGGCAGACAGCATTGCATACGACATTTCACCTGCACCAGCCCGTTACTGTAACAAAAGTATAGATGGTTAGAATGTTGAACTTGGTTAAATGTCTTCTGAAAATCCAAATTTATTATATCCACCAGATAGACATCATCTAGTAATTGATCCATCTCCTAAAAGAATCCAGTAGACTCATGAGGCATGACCGATTGCTTGTATTGCTACAATTAAAAAATACCTTTTTGCTAGATGATGGATAAAGCTACATTTCACCACACAAAACCAGTATTGGTGACTGATAAATTATCAAGCAGCCAGTGAGATCTGTCTACTACTGTGACTTTCCACTTGTACTTAACACAACCCTGGCAGTATAATAGCAGTTCAAACAGAAATCAAATAAAGGGAGTTAAAAGAGAGAAAAAGTGGAGGAGAAATAATGAAACCCATGTTATAATTGCTTTCCTAGAGCCATTAATGGCTCAGTTGGTAAAGAAAATGCCCATGTTGAACATAACCACCCAGACCGGAAAGGTTCAATCCCTGACCACAGTTGGTTTGCTGATTGCAGGGAGGAGAAAATTCAACAAGGCTCCTGGTCCTAGTAGGGTTTTTACTGTTTTTGACTATGCTAAAAAATGTGACTAAACACACTGTTGTCAAAAACTATGGATCATCCCTCAAACAGGAATTGAGGTCTGGAACTTATGTTGTATTACTTCCTTTACATCACACAAAGTGTTTCCTGTATAATCTGGAACTTAAACTAAACCTAACCATAGTATAACTATAACAATAAATATTCATATAAAAGGTAATGGTAATCTTTAATATAAACCAAATATGATTACGTTTAGATATTCCTAAAGACTAACTAAAATATAACTATAATTGTACCTTTTTCAACACATGCATGCAAGTATAATTTGTATTGCGCTCATCAAGGTTCTATCTAACTTCTTCCAATATTAATTTTCTTCTTTTCATTTCCTTCTGAAGTTTATTTTTTTGCCCTCCTGTGCAGACCATAGCACTTTCTGGTCTGGTTGGTTATGTTCAACATGGGCATTTCTTGGCTGCAATGCAGGAAAAAGTTCAATGACCTCACCGGAGTTGCCAAGGTAAGATTTCTAACTCTCAGCACTTTTACTTTCTGCTCAGCCCCCACCACCTACAGCCTCACTACTCATAATACTCCCCTCCCCCACTTCCCTTCACTCTCCTACAATCACTGAACCACATTTCACTCCATCTCCTCCTCCTCTTACTCACACACTCTGCACCTCCTACTATCAACCCTTTTTTTTATTATTCATTCATGGGATGTGGGCATTGCTGGCAAGGCCAGCATTTATTGCCCATCCCTAATTGCCCTTGAGAAGGTGGTGATGAGTTGCCTCCTTGAACCGCTACAGTCCGTGTGGCGAAGGTTCCCCCAAAGTGCTGTTAGGTAGGGGGTTCCAGGATTTTGACTCAGCGACTGTTGCAACCCTCACTTCCCCACACCTCACAACTTGCACACAACATATGAACTATTTGACCAAGACAAGCACAATCTCTAAACACCTCAGAAGGATATCACTAACACATTCCCTTTTTTCTTGCAGGGGAAGGTTGCGCACAACATGCAGCAGGAGGCCGCGACCTTAGGAAGGCCGAGCCCACCTGCACGTCCTGTCCCCTGTGGAAGAAAACATGCTGGTCATCACGGGCATGGGGAGAACCGTGGCCGTGGCAAGTGACAATGCTGGAGGAGACGTTGCATAAGTTTTCTTCACACCTTATCTTCTTTTTCCCTTCTTCCTGCTCTCTCACCCTACACACTCTGCATGACAAACTGCAGCTGCTTTCAGCAGCCACTCAACTCTCTCTGCTCTCCCTTCACACTAAAAGCTAACTTTTGTCCCTCTCTTTCATTTCAGGTGCTGAAAATGCCGACATCCCTGTGCCACTTCAGGAAGAGAAGGCCAGTCTTCCTGAAGATGCAGTGACACTTGATCTAACCCTAGCAAGCACCAGCTCAGAGACTGTCACCATTTGTACTTTAGAGGGAAGTATAGAGGAGGGATCTTCACATGGTGAATCAATGAGTCACAAGTGTGCAGGAGCCAGGGCAGAGGTATGGGATGCCGCCGGTGCCAGCTTGCCGGAGGGAGAGATCACATACTAGCTCTGCTGCAGAGGATTCAGTTGCTGACTTTGAGGGCCCAGGCTACCAAAGAAGGCTTATGGGCATATACCAGGAAATGCTAGGTGCACTAGGCAGCCTGCCAGCAAGCTTGCACACAATGGCTCAGAATATGGAGGTGTCCAGCTCCAACTTGTGTCGGGACTCTGCACAGAGCATGGAGACCCATTCTATCCAACATGCAGTGAATGGTCAGCTGCATGAATACGACAGTGGCACCCACTATGATGGAGTCTCTGCTGACAGCTCTGACAGCTTCCATGACTGCTCACTGTGCTGCCGTTGAAGCTCAGATGGCTGCCATCTTGGCTCAGGGGGCTAGTATTAACAAGGGCTTCCAGAGGGTCACATCACTCCTGTACTCTGTTATCAGGCAGAGTTGTAGGAATGCTGAGCAGCAGGTCACAGGAGTGTGGCCTTGGCTCCATGGGAGAGGCAGCTTCTGTCCTCTTGCATGCCTGTTACTCCCTCAGTGCCCTTGTTAGTGCCACATAGCCAGCTGGGCCCTATCCAATATGGCAGGTGGCGCAATTCTGGCATGGAATGACAGCATGCCTTATTGAGCCCTTAATGATACATACATAATTAGGCCAGGACCAGGAAATACAGGCAGTAACAGCTGTGTGTAAGAAATCAGGTGGATGCCCACTCTGGGAGGACCAGTTCTGTAAATTCTACCCTATCACATTAAAAATGTAGAGAATGAAGAAGCAACATCAGATACTGTAAGGAATTGTACATGTAGAGATACAAGAGAGTCTGTAAAATGGGCCCATATATCAGCCAGCACTATGCAAACCTTACACTCTACCCTTAGTCCTCAATGGCACAGAACTGACAGCCATGACTCAGTTAAGATACCTTGGAAGTGTCTAATGATGTGCTCACTGATCAGGAAGTAGGAACACATTTCAAGAATGTGAAATTCTCATATGGATGCCTACAGGATCACATATAGAAAGAGTGTGCCTTACAGATCAAGCTGAGGTTTATAATAGAGTAAACCTCTACCGCATGGGGGAACTTAACAATTTCCATGTGTGTCACCAGTGATGAATACTGGGCTTCATGTGGCAAAATAAGATCACCAATGTTGTAGTCTCGTTCAACGATGTACAACAAGCATTTAAATGATGCTCAACATAACACAGCCTGATTGGATCGGCCACATCACTCAGATACCAGATACTGAGCTACTGAAACAAGCGTTCTACTTTGAGCTGAAAATTCACCTGGTAGGTAGAAGGAATGGTACAAAAACCCCTTGAAATCCAACTTCAAGATTTTGGATGTTGCAGCACTGGATAGGCCCTAGTGGCTTGCTGCCCTGTGTGCTGGGTTATTTCTCATTTCAAAAAGTGCTTGTGCCAGTTGAAGAGAGAGTGAAAATCGCTAAACCATATAATGCCTGTAGCAACAAACTGACTTCAAAGAGATCACGCTACACTGCAACCAATGGGTCATGACCTGTGGTTCCTGCATTGGGCTCATTAGTCACAAGCAGATGCACCAGAGGAACCTGACATACCTCTGATGATCCAGTCATCCTTAATATAAGAAACAATACAGAGGACCTGCTGCAGCATATAGTTTGATGGATTGGTTTTGAAGTTGTTTACAGCTACCTGAAATAGACTCGGGTAACGCTCTTCCACCTCCGTCCCATTAGGTACCCAGCATGTCGCCTGAGTCATTACAGCTCAGTGAATACGCTGTTTATTGTTACCTATTCTGCTCCTGTTCTGAAGATGTACCTAAGTTAAGCCACATTTTACATTCTGAAATATGTCAAATGCTTGTTGTTGCACATAGAAGTGAGATTATGGTCCAAATTTTGCAATGTTAATCTTACCATCTCATTGGAGAATTCAACAAACTTCCAAACAGAAAAGGATGGGTTGCTTTTTCCGTACAGTATGTGTCACACTGGTATATACACACTCTCTTGTATCTCTACTTGCACAATTCCTTACAGTATCTGATGTTGCTTATTTATTCTCTACATTTTTAATGTGATAGGGTAGAATTTACAGAACGGGTGATCCCACGGTGGGCATCCACCTGATGTCTTGCACACAGCTGTTTCTGTCTGTATTTCCTGGTACAGGCCTAATTATGTATGTATGCCCTCTGAGAGCTTACAAGAATGGAGGTCATGATGTGGAGATGCCGGTGATGGACTGGGGTTGACAATTGTAAACAATTTTACAACACCAAGTTATAGTCCAGCAATTTTATTTTAAATTCACAAGCTTTCGGAGATTTCCTCCTTCCTCAGGCAAATGTTTCAAGAGCTCCTTGAAGCCTACGCATTTATACATATAGAACAATACATGGTGTTTACAGACTGCCCCTGCAACTGCCCGTTGCCAAGGCAATCACCGTGTTCAGACAGAGAGGTGTCACCTGCAGAACCCCCGAATACACATTCAACAAAAAAACAAACAGGGAAAAAAAACAGAGAAAAAAAACAGAGAGAGGCAGAAACATCCGGAAGGCAGAGAGAGCCAGCAAATGACCCATTATATTAAAAACAGATAACATTTGTTCGCTGGTGGGGTAACGTGTAGCGTGACATGAACCCAAGATCCCGGTTGAGGCCGTCCTCATGGGTGCGGAACTTGGCTATCAATTTCTGCTCGACGATTTTGCGTTGTCGTGTGTCTCGAAGGCCGCCTTGGAGTACGCTTACCCGAAGGTCGGTGGATGAATGTCCATGACTGCTGAAGTGTTCCCCGACTGGGAGGGAACCCTCCTGTTTGGCGATTGTTGCGCGGTGTCCGTTCATCCGTTGTCGCAGCGTCTGCATGGTCTCGCCAATGTACCATGCTCTGGGGCATCCTTTCCTGCAACGTATGAGGTAGACAACGTTGGCCGAGTCACAGGAGTATGAACCATGCACCTGGTGGGTGGTGTCCTCTCGTGTGATGGTGGTATCTGTGTCGATGATCTGGCATGTCTTGCAGAGGTTACCGTGGCAGGGTTGTGTGGCGTCGTGGACGCTGTTCTCTTGAAAGCTAGGTAGTTTGCTGCGAACTATGGTCTGTTTGAGGTTGGGTGGCTGTTTAAAGGCGAGTAGTGGAGGTGTGGGGATGGCCATAGCGAGGTGTTTGTCCTCATTGATGACATGTTGAAGGCTGCGGAGAACATGGCGTAGTTTCTCCGCTCCGGGGAAGTACTGGACGACAAAGGGTACTCTGTTGGTTGCGTCCCGTGTTAGTCTCCTGAGGAGGTCTATGCGATTTTTTGCTGTGGCCCGTCGGAACTGTCGATCGATGAGTCGAGCGTCATATCCCGTTCTTACTAGGGCGTCTTTCAGCGTCTGTAGGTGTCCATCGCGTTCCTCCTCGTCTGAGCAGACCCTGTGTATTCGCAGGGCCTGTCCATAGGGGATGGCCTCTTTGACGTGGTTAGGGTGGAAGCTGGAAAAGTGGAGCATCGTGAGGTTGTCCGTGGGCTTGCGGTAGAGTGAGGTGCTGAGGTGCCCGTCTTTGATGGAGATTCGTGTGTCCAAGAAAGAAACTGATTCTGAGGAGTAGTCCATGGTGAGCTTGATGGTGGGATGGAACTTGTTGATGTTATCGTGTAGTCTCTTTAGTGATTCCTTGCCGTGGGTCCATAGAAAGAAAATGTCGTCGATGTATCTGGTGTATAGTGTTGGTTGGAGGTCTTGTGCAGTGAAGAAGTCCTGCTCGAACTTGTGCATGAAAATGTTGGCGTATTGGGGTGCGAATTTGGTCCCCATGGCTGTTCCGTGTGTTTGGGTAAAGAACTGGTTATCACCTTCGATAACCAGTTCTTTACCCAAACACACGGAACAGCCATGGGGACCAAATTCGCACCCCAATACGCCAACATTTTCATGCACAAGTTCGAGCAGGACTTCTTCACTGCACAAGACCTCCAACCAACACTATACACCAGATACATCGACGACATTTTCTTTCTATGGACCCACGGCAAGGAATCACTAAAGAGACTACACGATAACATCAACAAGTTCCATCCCACCATCAAGCTCACCATGGACTACTCCTCAGAATCAGTTTCTTTCTTGGACACACGAATCTCCATCAAAGACGGGCACCTCAGCACCTCACTCTACCGCAAGCCCACGGACAACCTCACGATGCTCCACTTTTCCAGCTTCCACCCTAACCACGTCAAAGAGGCCATCCCCTATGGACAGGCCCTGCGAATACACAGGGTCTGCTCAGACGAGGAGGAACGCGATGGACACCTACAGACGCTGAAAGACGCCCTAGTAAGAACGGGATATGACGCTCGACTCATCGATCGACAGTTCCGACGGGCCACAGCAAAAAATCGCATAGACCTCCTCAGGAGACTAACACGGGACGCAACCAACAGAGTACCCTTTGTCGTCCAGTACTTCCCCGGAGCGGAGAAACTACGCCATGTTCTCCGCAGCCTTCAACATGTCATCAATGAGGACAAACACCTCGCTATGGCCATCCCCACACCTCCACTACTCGCCTTTAAACAGCCACCCAACCTCAAACAGACCATAGTTCGCAGCAAACTACCTAGCTTTCAAGAGAACAGCGTCCACGACGCCACACAACCCTGCCACGGTAACCTCTGCAAGACATGCCAGATCATCGACACAGATACCACCATCACACGAGAGGACACCACCCACCAGGTGCATGGTTCATACTCCTGTGACTCGGCCAACGTTGTCTACCTCATACGTTGCAGGAAAGGATGCCCCAGAGCATGGTACATTGGCGAGACCATGCAGACGCTGCGACAACGGATGAACGGACACCGCGCAACAATCGCCAAACAGGAGGGTTCCCTCCCAGTCGGGGAACACTTCAGCAGTCATGGACATTCATCCACCGACCTTCGGGTAAGCGTACTCCAAGGCGGCCTTCGAGACACACGACAACGCAAAATCGTCGAGCAGAAATTGATAGCCAAGTTCCGCACCCATGAGGACGGCCTCAACCGGGATCTTGGGTTCATGTCACGCTACACGTTACCCCACCAGCGAACAAATGTTATCTGTTTTTAATATAATGGGTCATTTGCTGGCTCTCTCTGCCTTCCGGATGTTTCTGCCTCTCTCTGTTTTTTTTCTCTGTTTTTTTTCCCTGTTTGTTTTTTTGTTGAATGTGTATTCGGGGGTTCTGCAGGTGACACCTCTCTGTCTGAACACGGTGATTGCCTTGGCAACGGGCAGTTGCAGGGGCAGTCTGTAAACACCATGTATTGTTCTATATGTATAAATGCGTAGGCTTCAAGGAGCTCTTGAAACATTTGCCTGAGGAAGGAGGAAATCTCCGAAAGCTTGTGAATTTAAAATAAAATTGCTGGACTATAACTTGGTGTTGTAAAATTGTTTACAATTGTTAAGAATGGAGGTGGCATTTACAAGCACTGCTGCAGCGATTTAAGGGGCTGTAGGTTTTTTCTTCTCTACCATACTGTGGTCATGGATTAAGTAATGGAATTTGCAGTAAAAATAAAATTACAGCTGGAAATCCATAAAATAGGGTATAGTATGCTCAAATCCAGAAAATGGTTGCATAATTTATCTCTAGTAAAGACTGGCAAATCACAAGGTTGTCAACTCAGTGAACTGGCGTCGGCATGGCTCAGTGGTAGCACTCTCACCTCTGAGTCAGAAGGTTGTGGGTTCAAGCACACTTCATGTACTTGAGTACAAAATCTAGGCTGGCACTTCAGTGCAGTACTGAGGGAGTTCTACATTGTCACAGGTTCCGTCTTTGGAAAATGAGGCCCTATCTGCCTGCTTAGGTGGATGTAAGCGATCCCATGGCACTATTTGAAGAAGAATGGGTTAAATTATGAGGACAGGTTGCATTAACTTGGTTTGTATTCCCTTGAGTCTAGAAGTTTGAGAGGTGATCTAATTGAGGTGTTGACAATGATAAAGGGATTCGATAGGTTGACACAGAGAAACTATTTCCTTTGGTGGGGGAATCCGGAACAAGGGGACACAATCTTAAAATTACAGCTGTGCTATTTAGGAGTGAAATTAAGAAGCACTTTTTCACACAAAGAATAGTGGAAATCTGAAACTCTCTCTCCCAAAAGGCTGCAAGTGCTGAGTCAATTGAAATTTTCAAGACTACGATCTATAGATTTTTATTAGGTAAGCGTATTAGGGATGTGGATCAAAGGCAGATAAATGGGGTTGATGTACAGATCAGCCATGATCTAATAGAATAACGAAAAAGACTTGTGGGGCTGAATGGCCTACTCATGTTCCTATGTTTTTATGTAACAGCAGAAGAGTTGTGGTATCATAGTCAACAATTATCCCTCAAAAAACACGATTAGAATCATAGAATCATAAAGCATAGAAGGAGGCCATTTGGCCCATTGTGCCTTTGCTGGTTCTTTGAAAGAGCTATCGTATTAGTCCCACTCCGCTGCACTTTCGTCATAGCCCTACAAATTTGTCCGTTTTGGGTATATATCCAATATCCACTAAAAACAGGCTAACTGGTCATTTATCTCATTGCTGTTTGTGGGACCTTGTCATGTGTAAAATAATTGTCATGATTGCCTACATAACAACAGTGACTATACTTCAAAATAATTAATTGGCTTTAAAGTGCTTTGGGACATCCTGAGGATGTGAAAGGTGCGATATAAATACAAATTCTTTCTTTCTATTTACCTTCAAGAATGAAAACCTGTGGCAGAGCTGCTTTGAAAGCATTTCTCATATTTTTAAAGAAATGGCAGTGTACCTTTAAGAACTCCTTTCCCTACATGTGATTTCCTTTTACATCCACTGTCAATGGACAAACTTCAAGAGAGTGCTGGCAGGAAACATGAATCTGTAAATAGCACAAAATGCGTTATAATTGAGGCCCTAGAGAAGTCAGTAAGTTCCATTTTCCTGGTGCTTGGCCATTTATTACTGGCAGAACCATTCCTGCTGATGGAATATCTCCCCTTATATTAATAAGCCACTTCTCTGTGCTGCTATATCTTGGATTTTGCTAAGACAAATATCCTAACTAAATAAAAACAAAATGCAAAGCAGGCCACTCAACATCTGAAGCAAATAAAAACAGAAATGCAGGAGGTATACAGCAGGTCTCTCGCCAGCAGGGAAGAGAAAAGACAGGTTATAATTTTAGTTGTGCAGTAGTCCCTTCTACATCGGAAACAATAAATGACCTTTCCCCTTTACAGATACTGACAGATCTGCTATATATTTCCAGCATTTTCTGTTTTTAATTCAGATTTTGAGCATTTGCAGTACTTTTTTCTTTTTAATCACTACAGCATCTGGAAGAGGCAGATCAGCTAACATTGCAGGTGGGACTCTTCATCAGAGCTGGCTTTTCGCCAGTGCTAGCTGTAACCATGGCAACTTCTTCACAGTGATTGGCCTTAAGCACTCTATAGCTACATGATAAACATATAACACAGATGATGTCAGGATTGGTCTATCCTCGAGTCTTATGGGCCGCTACTTTGCACTCTGCAACTCAAAAAGGCCACCTGATCAAAACCACTCATAATATAAGTTTAATAATTAATACCACATAATGGCCTTAAAAATCAAACTTATTTCTTTTGCAGTTGTGATATCTCCTATTTCATTTATATATTCTGGCAAATGGTCTATGCCCGAAACATTAACCTGTCTTTTCTCTTTTCTAATGGTGATGGGCCTACAGTGTATTTCCAGCATTTCCTATTTTTATTACATTTCTATGTTCGTGGGGTGTTATTCTATTTTGAGGCATCTTTTGCCAGTGAGGACTGCATTCAATTCATTAAGCATGAATACATTCACACAAAGGTCTCCATTGCTAATATCAAGTGTATTGATAAAAGGATGTTAAAGATTCTTATCTTGCCTAAGCACCCCAGGACTAGGGAGAGAAGAAAAAATCCTCATGATCCCAGTTAATTAACTATCAGTGATGTCACATATGGATGTCAAGTGAGGACACAATCAAACTTGGCTGTGATGCCCCAAGATTGAACAGCCTGTCGATATTCTAGCCCTGACTTTCTGCAGGGGTTCTCCCAAATTCTTGCTGTAATCTTGGCTGGAGATCAGGGGAATCTCCAGAGAAATGTGTAAATGGCTAAAAATGCCATTTATGTCATATCATGTGTCAGTGGTAGCACTCTTGCCTCTGAGTCAGAAGTTTGAGGGTTTCAAGTCCCACCCCAGAGACTTGAGGACATAATCCAGGTTGACACACTAGTGCAGTACTCTGGGACTGCTGCATTGTTGGAGGTGCCGTCTTTTGGATGAGATGTTAAACCGAGGCCCCATCTGGTGGACGTATAAGATGCATGGACACCTTTGTATATGTATTCATATTCTTATTGTAGGTCTCGTAAGAGAGTCATTAGGCAGCACTGCAGATGTATAGCTGTTGTCTCCTAGGAGCCATCCTTCAAATGATCTAGCAGAGAACTGCCTTAAAATAAAAGATTTGTGACTGCTGCCTGGGAAATGGGCATTGATCTGCATGATCCTGTACCACTGATCACTGACCAGCAGGACACTGGTGAGGGAAAGCTTTGCAGTTCATGAGCATGATGGCAATGTGCTGAGGGCCCTGGATAGCCGCATAAGTGACATAAAATAATCCTCCGGGCTTTGGGGAATCTTGCAATGCAGAAGAATTGCAGTACCATGTCATTCTACTGTTTATTTCCTGAGATTTGAATCCCCCTTGAATAAGCCCACAGGTACCCTCTGATCCTCTCGGCATTCTCTGACGAGCCCATCGAGACACCATTTGTTGCCTCCTTACAAGCAGTGACCCCAACTGCCCCAACCACCTTTCTCATCAAACCTCCCCCCAGTACACCCGCTGGGAGCTAACCTCACTAACCTCTTTCCCATTCCAGGTGGACGTATAAGATCCCTCGGCACTATTCAAAGACGAGCAGGAGAGTTCTCCCATTGTCCTGGCCAATATTTTTCCCTCAACCAACATTTAAAAATCAGATTATTTGGTCATTTATTTTATTGCTGATGGTAGGACCTTGCCGCACACAAATTGGCTGCTGCATTTTCTACATTACAATAGTGACTACACTTCAAAAGTACTTCATTGACTGTAAAGTGCTTTGGGACATCCTGAGGTCATGAAAGATGCTATATAAATACAAGTCTTTCTTTCTTTTCTCTGGGGCTTACACTGATCTGCCATCGAAGTTACAGGGGGAGGTCTGGAAAATGCGCATTGAAATTTAGAACCTCACTGTCTAGGCTCACACATTGAAGAATGGCTTCTTAAACAAAGTAATAAAAGATGGGCAGCATCTGTAGTACACCAGTAAGCACCTTCAGGAGAAGAGAACAAAGATTTTTAGCTTCTGTGGATTATCAGAATTACTGTCAGTGAATATTATAAAGCATATGCAAAGCTCCATAGTTTAAATGAAGCTTGAAATAGCCTAACTCTCTTATGTCCATCCATCATTGAAGATTTTTTTTGGAAAAGTCTGAAACAGAGCGATGTTCAAAACCCTATTCATTATAGGAAATGTATAGGAAAAATTAACTGCTGTGGTTTGTAAATAGGGCAGAAATATAAGCCTCTAACCTTTTCTTGATAGTGAAGGTCTGAATCCTCAGTTCAGTGGCTTGAATAGGATTTTTCTTTTCCCCTGTGAGCTGATGAAAGGGAAATTCTGTCTTGGTACCATGCCTGAGTGGTATTGGTTTGTTTTTATAGCTGTTAAGGAAGGTTGACTATAACAATTATACTACGGATTGAATACCATGGATCTGATTTTAAAAAAAATTCTAATATCCTATTAAGTGCAACTTTCCTCCTCAAAAAATGCTTTTCTTCCTGTGTCTTGATTTAAGAATGTTCTGAGGTAGGAGAATAGGTAGAAATGTGTGAACTTAACTCATTCAGTTCAAATAGTCAAAACTCAGATTTTCCTGAAACCAAGCTGAGGTGAAAACATTTTCAAAGTCCCCCAGCCTATGCTCCTGCCAGTGGCCTTGTCAGTGAGTAAGACCATGGGAGTAGAGAGGTCATGAGAGATGGCAAGGTCAAGGAGGTGGCCATGAATATGGGTAGGAAAGTTCATAAGGAAGGAGAGGTTTAGGGAGGACAGGAAGGCAGTGAATTCGGAGGAGAGAGGTCAAGGGATGGTGGAGATTGAAATCCCCAAGCCGAGGAGTTGCTCCGTGCTGAGGTTGAGGGTGAGAAAAAGGGAAGGTATCTTGGTGATAAATTAGGGTGGGCCTTGGGGGCAGTAGACCATGAGGATTTTAAAGGAGAGGCGAGAGAGTGGAATAAGGCGAGTGGCTCGAAGGAGGAAAAGGTGCTAGAGGAGTAGGGGAAGAGGCTAAGTTGTGACTCGGTGATAAAGGCCACACCACCACCGTGGCAAGCTTAAGTACGGCCAGTGGTGGAAAGTATAGCCAGGAAAGGAGGTTTCGGTTAGGATCAAGGTATCACCATTCATGAGCCAAAATTCAGTCGAAGCCAGGTTGTTGATGCAATCAAATTGTGGATGGGAAGGGCCTTATTTGTGAATGAATGGGCATTCTGGAGGGAAGTGTGGAGAGGGGCAGTCATTTGTTTTTCTGCTGGCAGAGTCCAAAGGGATAGTGGTGGGTGGGGTGAGTGGAATGGGAAGGAGGTTAGTGAGGTTAGCTCCCAGCAGGTGTACTGGGGGGAGGTTTGATGAGAAAGGAGGTTGGGGCAGTTGGGGTCACTGCTTGTAAGGAGGCAACAAATGGTGTCTCGATGGGCTCGTCAGAGAATGCCGAGAGGATCAGAGGGTACCTGTGGGCTTATTCAAGGGGGATTCAAATCTCAGGAAATAAACAGTAGAATGACATGGTACTGCAATTCTTCTGCATTGCAAGATTCCCCAAAGCCCGGAGGATTATTTTATGTCACTTATGCGGCTATCCAGGGCCCTCAGCACATTGCCATCATGCTCATGAACTGCAAAGCTTTCCCTCACCAGTGTCCTGCTGGTCAGTGATCAGTGGTACAGGATCATGCAGATCAATGCCCATTTCCCAGGCAGCAGTCACAAATCTTTTATTTTAAGGCAGTTCTCTGCTAGATCATTTGAAGGATGGCTCCTAGGAGACAACAGCTATACATCTGCAGTGCTGCCTAATGACTCTCTTACGAGACCTACAATAAGAATATGAATACATATACAAAGGTGTCCATGCATCTACCACGGTGATCAAAGAACAGACTATTTGCATCTTCAAATGCTTGAACAAGTCAGGGAGTTTATTGCTGTACAGATCTGCCAGAATTTCCAAGATCATCATTGTCTGCTCCAGGCTCCATAATTTTGCCATCCGAAGAGGTCTGACTATGGATGAAGTGGATTAGGAAGCCCATCTACCATCAGTGCCAGAGGACAACACTGTCAATAACCCTGAGGAAGTTGCCATCGAAACAACTTTGTAGATAGGAAGAGCAGATCACCAGGCTTTCATAGAGGAGGAATTAGGCCATAGTCTCAGGATAAGGGATCGGCCATTTAAGACTGAGCTGAGGAGGAATTTCTTCACTCAGAGGGTTGTGAATCTTTGGATCATAGGGCTGTGGATGCTGAGTCGTTGAGTATATTCAAGGCTGAGATTGATAGATTTTTGGACTCTAGGGGAATCTAGGGATATGGGGATCGGGTAGGAAAGTGGAGTTGAGGTTGAGGATCAGCCATAATCTAATTAAATGGCGGAGAAGGCTCGAGGGCCATATGACCTACTCCCGCTCCTAATTCTTATGTTCTTATGAATTGACCTAGCTGACTGATGTCCCCATTTCATTAGCAGACCTACCCATATGTGCACTGTGCAGTGGCTCAAAACACCACTCCCAACATTATCCCCTGCACTACCGGAACTACTGTGGGTGCTGTTACCCTATTCTGCATCAGCAGAAAGAAACTCTCTGGACAAAATTGATATAAAGTGCAACCAATTTATGTTTTCTGAAAAATGTTCAGAGTATTTGTGCTTCTTACCCTGGTGCTTCTCCTCAGTGACAGTGTAATGTGTATCTTCCAGAATTAATTCTACGAGGTTTCTCCCTAGTAGAAGGAATAAGTGAGGTAGTCAACCAGACATACTACACCTGCTGCTGAGCACTCCCTCACCATGCCCAATGATCAGTATGGGAGAAAAACGCTGAGTAGCAAGTGAAGTCCTATGCAATGGCTCTCTTCATCCAATGCATTAGCATGTTCAAGGCAGAAAAGAGAGCCTGTCATAGGTTGGACGCCAAGGTCTCAATGCTCCCACTGTGCACAGAATCTCTGGCACTTGGGCTTTGCTGCAAATATCTGTTGAATTACTACAGACTCCATGATGGACCGCAGTGATAATAAGTCTTCTTGCACCACTGCGCAGGTGTGGCTAATAGACATAGTCATTGCCACACCTGGCAGGGTGGCTTGGACAACTTCAAATGACTTCCTAAGATGTTCATATTCAGATAACAACCTTTAGCTGCTGAGGCCCTAAACTCTGGAATTCCCTCCCCAAACCTCTCTGCCTCTCTATCCTCCCTTAAGATGCTGCTTAAAACCTATGCCATGTCCTAATGTCTCCTTGTGTGGCTCATGTCAAATTTTGTTTGATAAAGCTCCTGTTAAGCACCTTGGGATGTTTTACTATGTTAAAAGTGCTATATAAATGCAAGTTGTCATTGTTATTCTTTTATAAGCAGGCACCATGAGGTCAGAATCTCAAGCTCTGCAACTGAGGAAAGATGTGGGCTGGCTCTCTGGACAGCAGATTCTTGGTCCTCCACTAACATCTCCACTTTCTTGTCCTCACTCATGTTCAGTGCTTCATCCGACCCTTCTTGATCAAGCGGACTACCTAAATCCGCCGGGGTTGATGTTGATTGTGACAGCTGGAGTGAGCAGTGCTGGCTTCTGTTAGGTGTTGGCTTCTTTATTGGATTTGTTGAGCTGCGGCTTGTTCTTGGGGGACACCTGTAAAAAGGAGAGGATGATATGCTAGAATGCTGACTGCATCACCCCTTGAAATACTGCTTCCCTGAGTAAATGAGTAGGCAGAGAAGGAACATGGTAGCAGCTTGGAGGCGGCCTCTCATTCTGCTCCACTCCCTCAATGTTCTCAATGCATAGGATTTCCAACATCCCCTTCTTAAAGGTACTGAAGGGCTTACAGCTACAAGAATCTCCTCCAGTTCTGGTCTACTCCCTTCTGTTATATGCTGCTTAGTCCTGAAAGTAGAGAAGTAGTGTTAAGATTCAGGAGTACATCCAATGACACCAAGGTGATCATATTGCAGCCATTGGTCCGGAATTTCCTCAGAACTGCTCCCACTCCACTGCTGTAGCTTTGCTGGAAGTGTGGTGGAAACCTCATTTGCCGCACTTCCGGCAAACGTTACAGCAGTGGAGTGGAAGAGGCTCTGAGGAAATTCTGGGCCATTGTGGGAGTGAGAATATGAACATGTATGGTGCAGCTAAATTTTGTCAAAATTATATTTTGTGTGAAACCTTTTTAAGATTTCAGTGATAATTTGTGCCTCGCTGCAGTAAGGGCATGCATGGTAAGCATTCAAAGGGCTGTAAGGCAAGCTGTATGCTTTGTATGGGACAGCAGTCAATGTGTAACAGGGTGTGAGGAATCACCACGTGATATGCAATACTTTGCCCATCTCATTGGTGTAAGTTACTGGGGTGTTAAATTACCTTGGCTTTTATCTTCAGATTTGGTGCCAGTGTATCCAGGTGGTACACACTGAATTGACTCCTTGTGCCAGGCAGTGTTGATTGCTCTCCTGTGGAGAGGCTATCCTGGAATGCCAAACAGAGGAAACCTCCTTTTCCCAGTTTCTTGAAGCAGCACTTCTTTGCTACATCTGTACATCTGGGAGACTTGACTTAGTCCAATTGTAGGCTTCTCCAACTGTATGCCAGCAATAAAAAATGCCATCTTTCATACGGCTGCTGCAGCACTGGATATCCCACCCCCGAATCAGTGAGCTCCTTGTCACTAATGGAATCCCCACCAAGAACTTGCTGTGACTGTCTAATTAGACTGGAAACAGAAAGAGCCATAGAAAGAAAGAAAGAAAGAAAGACTTGCATTTATATAGCGCTTTTCCCGACCTCAGGACATTCCAAAGCACTTTACAGCCAATGAAGTACTCTTGAAGTGTAGTCACCGTTGTAATGTAGGAAGTGTGGTAGCCAATTTGTGCACAGCAAAGTCCCACAAACAGAACTGAGATAATGACCAGATAATCTGTTTTTTTTAATGATGTTGGTCGAGGGATAACTATTGGCCAGGGCACCGGGAAGATCTCCCCTGCTCTTCTTCAAAATAGTGCCAAGGGATCTTTTATGACCACGAGAGGGTGTTGGTTTAACATCTCATCCGAAAGATTACTTGGCTGGGTGCAAAACCTTGCTAAAGAGCGGCCAATAGAAAATGCCTCAAATCTCAAACAATATTTTTTATTGTGGAAAACTTTAAGGAATATTATTACATTGAATTACATTGAAAGTACAGCACAGAAACAGGTGATTTGGCCCAACTGATCAATGCTGGTGCTTATGCTCCACATAAGCTTCCTCCCTCCCTACTTTGTCTAACCTTATCAGGATACCCTTTCTGCTTCATGTGCTTATCTAGCTTCCCCTTAAATGCATCTATGTTATTTGCCTCAACTACTCCTTGTGGTAGCACATTCCACAGTCTTACCACTCTGGGTAAAGAAGTTTCTCCTGAATTCTCTATTGGATTTATTAGTGGAAACATTTTCTCTACGTCTACCCTATTAAACATTTTCATAATCTTAAAGACCTCTATCAGATCACCCTTCAGCCTTCACTTTTCTGGAGAAAACAGTCGCAGCCTATTCAGCCCTTCATGGAATACATTCGGGACAGTTTTCTAGAACAATATGTCGAGGAACCAATTAGGAAACAGGCTATTTTAGATCTAGTATTGTGTAATGAGACAGGATTAATTTGTAATCTTATAGTTACAGATCCTCTGGGGAAGAGCGATCATAATATGATAGAATTTCATATTGAGTTTGAGAGTGATATAGTTAAATTTGAAACTAGGGTCTTAAATTTAAACAAAGCCAATTACGTAGGTATGAGGGGCGAGTTGGCAAAGGTAGATTGGGAAATTAGATTAAAAGATATGATGGTGGATAAGCAATGGCGAACATTCAAAGAAATAATTCATAATTCTCAATGAATATACATATCCTTGAGAAATAAAAACTCCACGGGAAAAGTGGTCCAAGCATGGCTAACTAGAGAAGTTAAGAATAGTATTAGATTAAAAGAAGAGGCTGACAATGTTGCCAAAAAGAGTAGTAAGCCTGAGGATTGGGAAGGTTTTAGAAAACAGCAAAGGATGACCAAAAAATTGATAGAGAGGCAGAAAATTGAATATGAGAGTAAACTAGCAAGAAATATAAAAACCGATTGTATGAGCTTCTACAAATATGTAAAAAGGAAGAGAGTAGCAAAAGTAAACGTGGGTCCCTTAGAGGCAAAAACAGGAGACATTACAATGGGGAATAAGGAAATGGCAGAAACATTAAACAGTAGAAGACACAAAAAACAAACTGGAAATAGAGGGGAATCAAGGGTCTAACGAGAGTGAGGAAGTTAAGTTATTAATATTAGTAAAGAAAAAGTACTGGAGAAATTAATGGGACTAAAAGCCAACAAATCCCCTGGACCTGATGGCCTACATCCCAGGGACTTAAAAGAGGTGGATGCATTGGTTTTGATCTTCCAGGATTCCATAGATTCTAGAATGGTCCCCGTGGATTGGAAGGTAGCAAATGTAACCCCGCTATTCAAGAAAGGAGGGAGAGAGAAGACAGGGAACTATAGGCCAGTTAGCCTGACATCAGTAGTAATGAAAATGCTAGAAGCTATTATTAAGGATGTGGTAACAGGGCACTTAGAAAATCATAATATGATTAGGCACAGTCAACACACTTTTATGAAAAGAAAATCATGTTTGACAAATCTATTGGAGTTTTTTGAGGGTATAACTAGCAGGGTAGATAAGGGGGGACCAATGGATGTAGTTTATTTGGATTTTTAAAAGGCATTCGATAAGGCACCACACAAGAGGTTGTTACACAAGATTAGGGATGAGGATAATATATTAGCATGGATTGAGGATTGGTTAATGGACAGAAAACAGAGAGTAGGAATAAACGGGTCATTTTCGGGTTGGCAGATTTTAACTAGTGGGGTGTCACAAGGATCAATGCTTGGGCCTCAGCTGTTTACAATCTATATCAATAACTTAATTGAGGGAACCGAGTGTAATGTGTTCAAGTTTGCTGACGATACAAAGCTAGGTGGGAAAGTAAGATGTGAGGAGGACGCAAAAAGGCTACAAAGGGATATAGGCAGGTTAAGTGATTGGGCAAGAAGGTGGCAGGTGGAGTATAATGTGGGGAAATATGAAATTAAACACTTTGGTAGGAAGCATAGAAAAGCAGAATATTTTTTAAAAGGTGAGAGATTAGTAAACGTTGGTATTCAGAGAGATTTGGGTGTCCTTGTACATGAATCACAGAATGTTAACATCCAAGTCTTACAGGGGTTGCAACAAGGGTTCACTAGATTGATTCCTGGGATGAGAGGGTTGTCCTATGAGGAGAGATTGAATAGAATGGGCCTATATTCTCTGGAGTTTAGAAAAATGAGAGGTAATCTCATTGAAACATATCAAATTCTTAGAGGGCTTGACAGGGTAGATGCTGAGAGGAGAATCTAGAACTAGGGGGCATAGTCTCAAGATAAGGGGTCGGCCATTTAGGACTGAGATGAGGAAGAATTTCTTCTCTCAGAGGGTTGTGAATGTTTGGAGTTCTCTACTCCAGAGGGCTGTGGATGCTCAGTCGTTGAGTATATTCAAGATTGAGATCGATAGATTTTTGGACACTAAGGGAATCAAGGGATATGGGGATGGGGTGGGAAAGTGGAGTTGAGGAAGAAGATAAGCCATGATCCTACTGAAAGGCGGAGCAGGCTTAAGGGGCCATAGGGCTTACTCCTGCTCCTATTCCTTATGTTCTTAGAGCTGTGCATGGTAGCCCAAGTGTGGTCTAACCAAGGTTCTATACAAATTTAACATAACTTCTTTGCTTTTCACTTCAATCGCTCTAGAAATGACCCCTATTGCTTGATTTGTCTTTTTTATGGCCTTATTAACCTGCATTGCTACTTTTAGTGATTTGTATATCTGTACCTCTAGATCCCTTTGCTCCTTTATCCCGTTTAGACTCTTATTATCCAAGCAGTATGTAGCCTCTTTATTCCTCCTTCCAAAAGGCACCACCTCACACTTATCTATATTGAAATTCATTGGCCAATTGCACTCCCATTCTGCATTTTTATTAATGTCCTCTTGCATTTTGAATCGTTCTTCCTTTGTATTAACTCCAATCCCCAAATTGGTGTCGTCATCAAATTTTGAAATTAGACTTCCGATTCCCGAATCCAAATCGTTAATGTAAATTGTGAACAACAGTAGTCCCAGCACTGATCCCTGTGGAACACCACTAAGATATGAAGTGAATGTTCCCAAGCCTCCTGCCTGGTGGAAACAGGGAGATAGCGACCTGAAAATGGAGTGTACGAACTTACTGTTCATTAAATCAGGGTTCTATGGTGTTAACAGGACCCCAGTGTCATTTTTGGACTAAGCTGAACAGAGCATGCGTCATGCAAGCTCCGTCCAGCATCGGCTGGTGGTCCAGCCGAAGAGGATCCAAAAGGTAAATTCCTCTTCATTTTTATGTGGCCGGGACTAGCAGGAGTGCTCCTCTAGGGTCCACAAAGCCAACTGCTGCACCGGCTCCCTCAGGAACCTACCTTCCTTCGGCCCGGTGGCGGGCCTGATATTGCGGTGGTCTGAAGCCAGCCGGGGCACTTGGTTTCCAGCCACAGCCTACTGGTCCTCAAAATGGACTGGTCCTCCCGGCAGGACCACCGCATTCCGTCGACTAGCTCCCCAGATTCTGCACTGGGGGAAAATCCACCCCACTGTTGCACAGAGTGCCTATTCCTTCCTAGCACTCTTGTGCAAATTGACAGCTCAGTGTTACATTTTGTTAGGAGTTATATTAAAATGCTGCTGGCTAACGACACAACACATAGGGATTTAAAAAAAAATTCTGCTCCAGTGCGTACAGGAATTTCTGGTTGTTAATAATAACATTATTAGTTTAGGCTGTCTGCCAGCTCCAGCTAGACTGTTTGACTCCTATTTAAAGGGCTGGGGTTTGCACCTCAGTGCTATGCTGACCTTCAGATGCAGTTCCCTTCTAAGGGTGAGCTAGACACTCTTTTGTGTAGTTGACAGAGCACATTATAGCATTAGAGCCAAGGGGGAAATATGGACAGAGACATATCCAACCCAGCCAAGTGTGGCTTATGTTGGCTGATATTTTCAGTAGCTGTGCATCAGTCTGTGAAGGCCTTCTAATAGAAAAAGAAAGACTTACATTTAGGTAGCGCCTTTCACAATCTCAGGATGTCCCCAAGCGCTTTACAGCCAATTAAATACTTTTGTATAGTGTAGTGTAGTCACGGTTGTAATGTACGAAACGCAGCAGCCAATTTGCACTCAATTTGCAAGGTCCCACAAACAGCAATGAGATAATGACCAGATCATCTGCTTTAATGATGTTTGTTGAGGGATAAATATTGGCCAGGTCACTGGGAGGTAATAGAAATGGATGGAGGGAATATTCAAAATAAGATAAATATTTCAGCTAGGTCAGGGATAATGGTATTATAATTAGCTTCAACACCTCAGGCTACAGAGGGGGAGAAAATCAATCAGGATTCCCACTCTTGGTTACTATTTAGTGATGTATGCTGGATGTCTGTATGTGTGGACTTTGGGTGAGGACAGAATTGGGCTTGGCTGTGATGCCCCTATATTTGAATATCCTATCATAAGTCTTTGTAAACGTGAAAAATGACCACCAAGGTGAGTACTGGAGTGGCATTCATCCACATGTCAGTAAGGTATAAGAAAACTGCAGAGAAACTAAGAGGTGATGCCTCGTCTTTCCTTTGGCAGCACACAAAGATATAGAAAACAAAATGAGACGATTCTATCATTATTTCAAAGTTTTCCTTTGTGAAAGCAGTTGATAAATTGTGTAATTGGAATGGAAACAAATGTCAGGAATCGCCCATGAAGATAGTCATGGAATCCCCCATGTACATGGAGGAGATCCCAAGGCTAGATGTTGACTGCAGCAGCAAAACAATCAAGTGGAATTACGTCTGGCTGAGGAGGGCATGCATGTTAATTATGAAAAGGTCATTAGCACCCATGACTGCCTGTGTCTCATTCCAGGCAGCAACTGCATGGATCAGCAGCAAAGACAGGACTAAAGAGTGGGGATTTTTTTTTATTCACTCATGGGATGTGGGCATCACTGGCAAGGCCAGCATTTATTGCCCATCCCTAATTGCCCTTGAGAAGGTGGTGGTGAGCCACCTTCTTGAAGCGCTGCAGTCAGTGTGGTGAAGGTTCTTCCACAGTGCCGTTAGGTAGGGAGTTCCAGGATTTTGACCCAGTGACGATGAAGGAACGGTGATATATTTCCAGGTCGGGATGGTGTGTGACTTGGAGAGGAACATGCCGGTGTTGGTGCTCCCATGTGCCTGCTGCCCTTGTCCTTCTAGGTGGTAGAGATCGCGAGTTTGGGAGGCGCTGTCGAAGAAGCCTTGATAAGTTGCTGCAGTGCATCTTGTAGATGGTACACACTGCAGCCACTGTGCGCCGGTGGTGGAGAGAGTTAATGTTTAAGGTGGTGGATGGGGTGCCAAACAAGCGGGCTGCTTTGTTCTGGATGGTGTCGAGCTTCTTGAGTGTTGTTGGAGCTGCACTCATCCAGGCAAGTGGAGAGTATTCCATCACACTCCTGACTTGTGCATTGTAGATGGTGGAAAGGCTTTGGGGAGTCAGGAGGTGAGTCACTTGCCGCAGAATACCCAGCCTCTGACCTGCTCTTGTAACCATAGTATTTATGTGGCTGGTCCAGTTAAGTTTCTGGTCAATTTTATGGTAACCACCAGGATGGTGATGTTGAGGGATTCGGTGATGGTAATGCCATTGAATGTCATTGGGAGGTGGTTAGACTCTCTCTTGTTGGAGATGGTCATTGCCTGGCATGTGTGTGGCATGAATGTTACTTGCCTCTTATCAGCCCAAGCCTGGATGTTGTCCACGTCTTGCTGCATGCGGGCATGGACTGCTTCATTTTCTGAGGGGTTGCGAATGAAACTGAACACTGTGCAATCATCAGCGAACATCCCCACTTCTGACCTAATGAGGTTATGGTTATTTATAGAGTAAAGTTCCCTCTACACTATACCCACAATGTGCTTTAACTTATATCTTGGATAACCTCTTATTGCACCAATATATCATCTACAATGCTATTAAAGCATTGAATGTAAAAATTGCTCTGATGATCGAAGAGATATTCCTTAGTTCCAAGGGCAGAATAAATGATCATGAGCACTCCTGCTCCTCCTGGCCCTATAAAAATTCTCCCAACAAAGCTTTTGTGCATTTCCATTCACTGCCTGGTGCAAATGAGCAGAGTATATACTGCACAAGTTCCGCCCATTTATATCTGAAAATTGCAAATCGGGTCCTGTGCAAGAAGGATCCGGACTTGCATATTTAAGCAGCCTCCTGCTGTAAAGCAGACAGGCTATTTACGAGCCCACCAGAAAATTGCATTAGGTGGGCCTTGGGCATCAATGGGGCTGCCAAGGATCCTGCCCGATTTTCAGCTGCTGGAGCCCATTTTTCTGTTGAGGAATGGACAGGCAACAGTTGAAAATTGCCCTCACCGAGTGGAGGCTGTGGTGTTTTGATGCAAGGGAGAAGAAAAAATTGGATAGGGCATTTCGGCCTGGGTAATACTTCATACTTCTTATCGGTCAGCCAGTGAATTTATGGGGGAGGTCTGGAAATAGCTCAGCCTCTTGCATTCTTGCACGTGGAGTGCAGGTGGACTGAAGATTGTACATAAAGTACTACATAGTAGACTCATGACTAAGGTCAGAGCGTGTGGAATCAGGGGACAAGTAGCAGAATGGATAGAAGCTGGCTACAAAACAGAAAACAGAGTAGGGGTTAAAGGTAAATACTCAGACAGGCAAAGGTGGGAAGTGGTGTTCCACAAGGATCAGTGCTGGGATCACTGTTGTTCACCATTTACATAAACGATTTGGACTAGGGAATCAGAAGTACAATTTCAAAATTTGCGGACGACACCAAATTGGGGGACATAGTTAATACCGAGGAGAACTGTGACAAAATACAGGAAGACATTAATAAACTTGCAGAATAGGTGTGTAATTGGCAAATGAATTTCAATATAGATAATTGTGAGGTATTAAATTTAGGTAGGAATTATCAGGGGGCCACCTACTGCTTGAATAATAAGAGTCTAAATGGGATAGAGGAGCAGAGGGATCTGGGGGTACAGATACACAAACCACTAAAAGTAGAGATGCAGATTAATAAGGCCATAAAAAAAAGCAAACCAAGCATTGGGGTTGATTTCTAGAAGGATAGAATTGAAAAGCAGAGAAGTTATGTCAAACTTGTATAGAACCTTGTTTAGATCACACTTGGTGTACTGTGAATAGTTTCGGTCTCCATGTTATAAAAAGAATATAGAGGCACTGGATAAAGTGCAAAAAAGATTTACTAGGATGATACCAGAAGTGAGAGGATATACCTATCAGGAAAGATTGAGCGGGCTGGGGCTCTTTTCTCTAGAAAAGAGAAGACTGAGGGGTGATCTGATAGAGGTCTTTAAGATTATGAAAGGGTTTGATAGGATTGACGTAGAGAAGATGTTTCCACTTGCAGGGGAGACCAGAACTAGGAGCCATAGATATAAGATAGTCATTAATAAATCCAATAGGGATTTCAGGAGAAAGTTCTTTACCCAGAGAGTGGTTAGAATGTAGAACTCGCCATCACAAGGAGTAGTTGAGGCAACTAGCATAGATGCACTTAAGGGAAAGCTAAATAAACACATGAGGGAGAAGGGAATAAAAAGATATTCTGATAGGGTTAGATGAAGTAGGGAGGGAGGAGGTTCATGTGGAGCATAAACACCGGCATGGACCTGTTGGGCAGAATGGCCTGTTTCTGTGCTGTACATTCTATATAATTCTATGTAATAATGTATCTTGAGAAAAATTACAGTACTGAAGTACTAAATACATACAAAAGTGGTGATGTCTAGTTTCGGTTCAGATATTCTACAGGCTGTCCATATACATTGATGAAGGATTCTTTACTCGATCTGACTTGTTCCTTGGGGAGGGGAGTGATCTTTGCTTCAATCCAGTGCTGGAAAAGGGAACATTATTTGCATCCGATCAGCATTAAGCACTTTGAGATTATGGTTATTTACAGAGTAAAGTTCCCTCTACACTATAACCACAATGTGCTTTAACCTATTCCTTGGATAACTTCTTATTGCACTAATATGTCATCTACATTTTCCATACCAGCCAATTTTTTTTTGGCTATTCTGGCAGATTTATGAGCAGTTTGGCGCTGTGAACTCACATCTATTAGAAAATGGTTGCGACTGCCCAAACTCAATTCACTTAGGAACACATAGGATCCTTACAGCCAGCGGATAGATGAGAGTCACATTCCATCAGTCTGAGCTGGATTCAAAGCGGGATGCCAGAAATTAAGGGTACATTTTCTCCTGAACTGTGCAATCCTGTCCCCACTTTCCTCTTTGTTTTTATCCATCATATACATGCATGCTGTCACATCACATAATGATCTGAAAATTGAACATTGCTGCTAATTAACTATTGAGGAGGGTTGAGTTCTCATGAGATAAAGTAATTATGAATTAACCCATAGGTTATTCTAGACTTTGTAATATATTTTGTTTGGGGAAGGTTCTTTTAACAGACATTGAAAAAATTACAAAGGTTGGTTTGCAACTTTATACCTATCCATGATGGAAAAATATAATGGGAACTCACCTCCCACACAACAGCTGCATGTGAGTTTTAGAATACTGTACAGTCATGAAATGCATTAGGGCTCTTGGGTCTCTGGAGGTGAACAGAACAATTAATTTATATCAAATATGAGACACAAGTCTCTTGTCACCGTTACCAAGCCCTAAAACTATTATAGTTTTCAACAAAAGCAAGCTAAGCAAACTAAACCTGTAGTTGCAATTGCAGAATGAAATGGATAATTTTTTGGTATATGGCAATTTTATCAGCTGCTTACTGTGAAGTCGAAAATGTTGTCTTTAGGTGTAAGTTACTCTTTTGGTGATATGCCAAAATCCTTCAGATGAGAAATTCAACTAAGGTTCTGTTTACATATTTTGGTGGCTCAGAGAGACGTTAAAGATTCGACAACACTGTTTGAAGAAGAGCAAGGAGTTCTCCCAGTTTCCTGGACAGCATTCAAGCAGTATCATCAGAAACAGATTAGCTGGTCATTCATCTCATTCCCATTTGCGGGACCTTGTTGCTGCATTTGTCTACAGAGCAACATTTCAAAGTATTTGATTAAGTAAGAAAATAATGGCACTGAAGAGTGACAAATCCCCGGGACCAGATGGTTTCCATCCCAGGGTTTTAAAGGAAATAAGTGAGAACATTGCAGATGCCCTAATTATAATCTTCCAAAGTTCTCTTGATTCAGGAACCATTCCTTTAGATTGGAAAATTGCACATGACATTCCGCTATTTAAGAAAGGTGAGAGAGGGAAACCACGGAATTATAGACCAGTTAGCCTAACATCTGTTGTCAGGAAATTACGAGAGTCTATAATTAAGGATAGAGTGACTGAACACCTTGAAAATTTTCAGTTGATCAGAGAGAGCCAACATGAATTTGTAAAGGGTAGGTCATGCTTGACAAACCTGATTGAATTTTTTGAAGAGGTGACTAAAGTAGTGGGCAGGGGAATGTTGTTTATATGGATGTTGTTTATATGGACTTCCAGAAAGCATTTGATAAAGTCCCTCATAAGAGATTGTTAGCTAAAGTCAAAGCTCATGGAATTGAGGGCAAATTATTGACCTAGTTAGAAAATTGGCTGAGCGGCAGGAGACAGAGAGTAGGGATAATGGGCAGCTACTCAAATTGGCAGGATGAGACTAGTAGTGTCCCACAAGGATCTGTGCTGGGGCCTTAACTATTCACTGTGTTTATTAATGACTTAGATGATGGGATGGAGAGCCACATATCCAAGTTTGCCAATGACACAAAGATAGGCAGCATAATAAGCAGTGTAGATGGAAGCATAAAATTACAGAGAGGTATTAATAGATTAAGTGAATGGTCAAATCTGTGGCAAATGGATTTCAAAGAAGGCAAGTATGAGGTCATCCACTTTGGACCTAAAAAGGAAAGATCAGATTACTTTCTAAAAGGTGAAAAACTCAAAACAGTGGAGGTCCAAAGAGACTTAGGAATCCATGTACATAGATCATGAAAATGTCATGGATAGGTACACAAAATAATCAAAAAGGCTAATGGAATGCTGACCTTTATATGTAGAGGACTAGAATACAAGGAGTTAGAAGTTATGCTACAGCTATACAAAGCCCTGGTTAGACCACACCTGGAGTACTGTGTTCAGTTCTGGGCATCGCACCTTAGGAAGGATATATTGGCCTTGGAGGGAGTGCAGCATAGATTTACTAGAATGATACCTGGACTCCAAAGGTTAAATTATGACGAGAGATTCCACAAACTGGGGTTATATTCCCTGACATTTTGAAGATTAAGGGGTGATTTGATCGAAGTTTTCAAGATAGTCAGGTGAACTGATAGGGTAGATAGAGAGAAACTATTTCCGCTGGTTGGGGAGTCTCGGACTAGGGGACATAGCCTAAAAATTAGAGCCAGGACTTTCAGGAGTGAAGTTAGGAAACACTTCTACACACAAAGGGTGGTAGAAATTTGGAACTCTCTTCTACAAATGGCAGTTGATCCTAGCTCAATTGTTAATTTTAAATCTGAGATTGATTGATTTTTGTTAACCAAAGGTATTAAGGGATATGGGGCTAAGGCAGGTATGTGGAGTTAGGTCACAGATCAGCCATGATCTCATTGAACTGCGGAACAGGCTCGAGGGGCTAAATGACCTACTCCTGTTCCTACGTTCCTGTGTGTATGTGAAGCGATTTGAGACCTGATAAGGCATGATATAAATGCCAGTCTTTCTTTTATTCCTATCTCACTATCTTTTCAGATACGATTAATAGGTATTCAATGGAAAGGAAACCCATTTGTACATTATGCCTGCTGAAGGATAACTTTTATTTTTCAAGAAATAGATTTACGTTTTAGCTGGCATAATACAAGACATTTTTTTGCCCATCAGTTTTCTCATCGCCCTCCTCCTCTCCTGCAGGTGTTGACCCCTTGCTAGAGGATAGTCCCATAGGTGCCTTCCACTGTCTCACCCAAGTAGCCATTCTTCATACGTTGACCTTAACAGAGTGTCAGCAGGCTTATTTGATCACAGGGGGCATCAGAACTGAGACTGATTCTGTCATCACCCAACATCCACATGTACATACTTGCAGCGGGTTTCGCTGAATAGCAATCAGGAATGGAAATCTAGGACACTTTTTCCCTCTCCTTAACCTAGACACATTGGTGACAGTTGTAGATTGATTAACTCAGCACAGACTGGGGATTGAACCTTGTACCTTCCTGGTCTGTGTGGCTCAGCTACACACTGCCTTAAGCAGCTGGCAAGCCATCTTCTATGTGCAGAGCATTGAAGGATGACACATATGACAGCAAATTCCAGAAACTGTAAGAGCAGCACAAAGGAGCACAAAATTGTAATAGATTTCCTGCATCAATGGGAAAAAAGAGCTCCAGACTCAAGAGTGACATCCAGTAATAACTTAGTCAAACAGCCATAAAAATTAAATAAGTAAGATTAACATATAGATTGTATTAAATGAAAGTGGGGTGAACATCATTATATTACCTTTTCATTCTAATAAAAAATAAAGATAAATTATATACATTCTGTCAATTAAAACAATTTTGCTCCTTTCTATGGAACATATGTGCTGTACAATTAAAATGTAAAAGTTGAAATGGAATATATTGATACAGTAATTATGCTGTAATATATTTTCCCATTATATTAATATATTAATTAATTTACTACTTATAATTTCCTATTATACATATTTCCTATTTATAGAATTCACAGAATACTGTCTGCAGAGCTTTGGGAGGTCCCATGACTTGCACAATCCTGCAAAAGGTCAGATGTAGTGGCACGTCAGCCACAAGATAGTTTTCCTGATAATGCCCAATGCGTGGATCTTCAAACGAGGCAGCGGAGCATTCAGCAGCTATGTCCCAGAGCTGCAGAAAGCAAACTGACTTGTGGCTGACCAATGTAGCAAGCACATCTACTTCTCCAGCTGAAACCAGTCAAATTGCATAATGTGATGCAAAGTATTGTAGTCATTTCACGATTCATCTGGGTAAAACCAGACTCTGCAGCTTTCAAGATACTTGATGGCAATTTTATGTTACAAAAACAGTCCAAGGAGAGTGCGGTTCAAATGGAGACTCTGTCCTCTAGTCACCCCTCTTCATTTTTATTTTGCTGCCTCTTCAATTCAAGGCTGGAGAGTTGCAATACCGATTTCTGAAAGAGAGGGAATCAAGTTCTGCACTTATAGTTTTACCTGGAGATCTTCCACAAATGTGGGTCTTCAATGCTGCTCCCGAGGTTGGGTGGTGACATTTAAGTAATAATGGTCAGCCATCAACGTACCTTGTCAGTATAAAACTGTGTTTGATGGCCCGAGGTCTTAGGGACTGTTTTTTTTGTTGCCTGGGTTTTAGGTGGGGGAATCACAGGGCAACATCTGCCCACTGTGGCTGACCAGTCTCTATGGGGTAAATGTTCAGCTTTAACGCTCTCATTGCAGAGCTTCATGCATCAAGAGAGTATTGGGAATTCAGACATGCCCTCCCTGAATGGAAAATTGGGGAATTGCATCCAAATCCTTGATTTGTACTCTTGGCATGCAAAGCTCTATGCCAGGCATGCTAAAGACAAAAAAACAAATACTGGGTAGATTTTAATGGATGGAATTTCCATGGACAGAAAATCCTGCAGGGTTTACTGACCTTCACGTCCTAATTGCCATTATGTTCCAATAGCATGAAGTTCTCTGCCAGGAAAATCCACCCATGTCTTTTTCTAAAGAGGCTCCAGTTTGTACATATGCGTTCCAGAGGTGGTGCTGTGAATGATTCTTTTGAATATGCAACACTATCCTACGACTCAACAGCACAGGCTCCAGATGCTTTCGCTATAGAGGCCATGCTGTGTTTCACTTTAAATGCAGCAGCATAATTCTTGTAGTTATAGAATCATAGAAACGTTACAGTACGGAAGGAGGCCATTCGGCCCATCGAGTCCGCGCTGGCTCTATGCAAGAGCAATCCAGCTAGTCCCACTCCCAAGCCCTTTCCTTGCAGCCCTGCAATTTTTTTCCTTTCAAGTACTTATCCAGTTCCCTTTTGAAGGCCATGACTGAATCTGCCTCCGTCACCCGCACCGGGCAGCGCATTCCAGATCTTAACCACTCACTGTGTAAAAACGTTTTTCCTCATGTCACCTTTGGTTCTTTTGCCAATCACCTTAAACCTATCTCCTCTGGTTCTTGACCCTTCCACCAATGGAAACAGCTTCTCTCTATCTACTCTGGACCCTTCATGATTTTGAATCCCTCTATCAAATCTCCTCGCAACCGTCTCTGTTCCAAAGAGAACAACCCCAGCTTCTCCAGTCTATCCACGTAACAAAAGCCCCTCATCCCTGGAATCATTCTAGTAAATCTCTTCTGCACCCTCTCCAAGGCCTTCACATCTTTCCTAAAGTGCAGTGCCCAGAACTGGACACAATACTCCAGTTGCGGCTGAACCAGTGTTTTATAAAGATAGTTTATAAAGATAAAGTTATAGTTGTCCTTCCTCTCCTCTGAAATGATGATGATAGGCATTTAATTACATTTTCATATTAATTGAGATTTGAGAACCTCCATTCCTTTAACTACAGTGATGAAATTGTAGTCATTAACATAATTAGCCACAAGAATACTTGACCTTTGAACTTTCAGGCAATCATCTTAATCTCTTGTGTAACATATGCATCTGATTTTATTTGCATCATAGTCGACTTTGATCTATTTTAATATGGGCCTTGATTTTAACTTTGGTTGGCTCTTGGATGGGTGGGTGGCGAGGTGAGGTGAGTTGGTAACTCACACCCTGCTGCAGAAGTGAGGCCTGGGGGGTGATTTTAACCCTACCCATCTGGCAGGTAGACAGTTAAAAGGCTCCAAGTTATTTTCCAGCCCTGGAGCTGCCAGGATCCCGCTTTCCCAAACTAATCCCACTGCCCCGCTCTCTCCCCATAGCACTGTTTCAATCCCAAACTAATCCCTCTGCCCCGCTCTCCCCATAGCTCTGTATCAAGCAAACTAGTCCCTGAGAGAGAGGGACTGAGACACCAGTCAGTGTACAGATATCTCCCTTAGAGACACCAGTCAGTGTACAGATATTTCCCTGAGAGAGGGACTGAGAGACACCAGTCAGTGTACAAATATCTCCCTGAGAGATGGACTGAGAAACACCAGTCAGTGTACAGACATCACCCTGAGAGAGGGACTGAGAGACACCAGTCAGTGTGGCTATCTCCCTGACAGAGAGAGGTACTGAGAGACACCAGTCAGTGTACAGATATCTCCCTGAGAGATGGACTGAGAAACACCAGTCAGTGTGGATATCTCCCTGACAGAGAGAGGGACTGAGAGACACCAGTCAGTGTACAGATATCTCCCTGAGAGACACCAGTCAGTGTACAGACATCACCCTGAGAGATGGACTGAGAAACACCAGTCAGTGTACAGATATCACCCTGAGAGAGGGAACTGAGAGACACCAGTCAGTGTACAATTATCTCCCTGACAGAGAGAGGGACTGAGTTACAACATCTTGACACTTCACATCGACTCCTGTTTTCATGCTGTCGCTGGAGCATCTAGAAGTTTATTCTGGCCTGAGGCATCTATGTCTCGGGAGGAGGTGACAAATCCACCTGGGGAATAAGCTGCTTCATCACCAGGACCTGCCATGTTCCTGGAGCTCTGCCCCAATCAGGATCCCAGTTCATCCTGTCCAGCGCAGAGGGTCACCGAGCAGTACATTTCAGAGTCACCTCATCCCCAAAGACAGTCCACGGAGATGAGTGACAAGTTAGTCTGGAGAGAGATGTGTGGGTCTGTTTGCACTCTGTCCCCACTTAGCAAAGTCCAGAGAATTCCAATGCCCAGCCTTAGGACCCCTCTAAAAATATTCCCCTTCCCAGCTCAATCGTCATTGCCATCACCACTAGTGCCCACTGGCTGTCCACATGATTAATAACAACAAAGTGCAGATTAGTAATCCAGGACCTTGAGAGACAGGGTCACTTTGTCCCTTTGACAATCTTGCCGATAACATCGAAACAAGTGTGTCACATGATTTTCAATCAGATAGTTTTATTGTTCGTCCCTGTAGAACTGGCCAATAACAATGTGGCACTTTGAAGTGCTCGCATTCAAACCTAGCATTTGGCACAGCTGAGAGAGATGGAGCGAGTGGAAGGAAAGGCAAAGATAAGGAGAGAAAACGGGCTCCAAAGCAACAATTGGATACACAGCCCCGAGTGATTGTAAGATGGGTCTTTCTCTTCAGCACACAGAAAGGGAACAAGAGACATGAACTTGCCCATGAGAATGCTCAGTCTTTACAGCCACCATGAACTAACTGTGAGTCACTGAATGGAGATTCTGAGAAATCTACACCGTCCTTTGCGGTTACTCTCTGACCCTCTCGCCGAAAGGACTGAACGTGCGAGTGGGCTGGAACTTAACCACGCAGAGTGCTTATCTAACCCGTTGAAGGGCATTGGCCTACTGGGTTATCTGGAGCCCAGGCCTCAGTGACAGCTGGTGTTGGATTGAGGAAAGAATGCTGGTCCCATGACACCGGGGAGAATTCTCACCTTGTCCAACCCCCCCCTCTCCTGCTCTTCTTCCACCCACCTGAGGGGTCACAAGGTCAGCCCCTGGTCATGGGTTCTCTGCTCTGCTCTTGTTGATGTGACCGGGTCCTGTTCAGCTTCTGGCCAGTGGTGACCCCAAGATGTTGGCGGTGGGGGTGTCGGCGATGGTGGTACAATCGAATCTTAGGGGGAGGGGTGAACGCCAGGGGTCCGATTGGTACAGTCCAATGAGGCAAAGGTTACGACAGGATCTCTGGCATTGGCCCGTTGGGCATATAGGCTTGCCACAGCACACAGGAGTGACCAGAGAAATGCAACCTCCCACTTAGGTGTGAGACTCCTTAATTAATTATTGGATAAATATTTGAAGAGAAAAAATTTGCAGGGGTACGGGGAAAGAGCGGGGGAATGGGACTAACTGGATTGCTCTTACAAACAGCTGGCACAGGCTCGATGGGCCGAATGGCCTCCTTCTGTGCAGTAAAGTTTCTAACCTGCACTCCTGAGCTGGGGGCAAGGACAGCTGCCCAAAGGCGGCAGGGAGCTTGTTTACATGACCATGTTGGATCCCGATGGCGTCATTGGGACTCAACAGCAATTTTAACTCAGGCTTCAGCAGGGAAGCCGCTGTGGCTTTTCTGCCTGGCCAACCTGGGACAGAAGAGGATCAGTCTCAGAAGAGGCTGAAGAAGGTAAGGTTTTATCATTTAAGTGTTTTTCGTTCCAGACCCCACAAGGAAAACTCAGGCCTCCCCTGCCCCAGGTTCCACCCCCTCTCTTCACGAGTGCATGACCCCGACAACACATTTCCTGAACCCATTGGACGGCCATTGCACCGTGTGATTTTCTGCTGCATTCCGCTGACTTCTTGTCCCCTCCAGGCAGAAAATGAACCAGTGGCATATTAATGAGGCCCAGGAGTTTAGATTGCCCAGGCCTCATTTTTGCAGCAGTTTCCAACGCACTTCAACACCCACCCGCCCAAAACCCGCCTTTGGTTTATTGTAATCAATGGGGGTAACTTTCAACTTCAGCTGGGGCAGTAGACTGGCAGTATCGGATCAGAAAGGAAAATCAGGCGGGGCGTATAACGGGTGGCCAATCCAATACTGCCAGTTTTCGGCCACTGCCAAAGTTGAAAGTTATCCCCATTGAATTAAAAATTGAACTTATTTGCACAGAAGGAACATTGGGTGAAAAACAAAATGGCGGGTGAACCTGGGCAATTCATGCCACTGTATATAAGAACATAAGAAATAGGAGCAGGAGTAGGCCATGCGGCCCCTCGAGCCTGTTCCGTCATTCAATAAGATCATGGCTGATCTTTGACCTCAACTCCACTTTCCCGCCCTATCCCCATATCCGTTGATTCCCCTAGAGTCCAAAAATCTATCGATCTCAGTCTTGAATATACTCAATGACTCAGCATCCATAGCCCTCTGGAGTAGAGAATTTCAATGATTCACAACCCTCTGCGTGAAGAAATTTCTCCTCATCTCAGTCCTAAATGTCCGACCCCTTATCCTGAGATTATGCCCCCTAGTTCTAGATTCTCCAGCCAGGAGAAAAAGCCTCTCAGCATCTACCCTGTCAAGCCCTCTCAGAATCTTGTACCGTTACAATGAGATCACCTCTCATTCTTCTAAACTCCAGAGAATATAGGCCCATTCTACCCAATCTCTCCTCATAGGACAACCCTCTCATCTCAGGAATTAATCTAGTGAATCTTCGTTGCACCGCCTCTAAGGCAAGTATTTTCTTCGTTAGGAGACTACCTAATATTGGGAAGACCAAAAGGTAAGTATAATGGTAAACATATAATATAAGCAGGCATTACACCACTACCCTTTAAAAGTAATTGTAAACAATTTTACAACACCAAGTTATAGTCCAACAATTTTATTTTAATCCCACTTTAAAAGTAAATGTTACTTCAGGTGTAAAGTAAGTACTTACTGCACAGGAGTACGTACTATACATATTGACAACTGGAAGTGCACACAGTGACAAGAACTTTAAAACATTACGAACAGATCTCCTGTGACACAGTTCACGGTGAGTCAGATAATATCTGGTGTTATAACATTAGAGGTGTCCGTGTCATGTCAGGGTTAATATTAGGGCTACTTTTTACAGTGATCAAATACAGTGGACAAAATGGCAACAAATGAGTGACACTCAAAATCCCTCACCACTTCTGCCAATAAGATACTGAAATAAATTGATATGCTTACATCAGATGTGCTTTCCTATGACTGTGCCCCTGATGTCTAAGCAGACATCTGCAGACAAGACCTTTGTGTCTGTGTAAGATGCAGGGATGGCCTTCCAGGGGGAATGTTACAAAATTAAAGTCCTTATCAGAAAGAAAACATCTCCAAGTATATTTGCCCCAACATGAGAGGGATGGTGTTGCCATACTGAGCAATTTTTAACGGATGGTTTATGGAGTGGAAAGGAATAGCCTTGTCGAAACAATCTGCTGAAAACCCACCAGGGTAGATTTTGACTTTTGGTCAGACGCCTGTTCCGGCGGAGTGCGCTGGTTGGACGCCTGTTCTGGAGGAGTGCGCTGGTCGGACGCCTGTTCCGGCGGAGTGCGCTGGTCGGACGCCTGTTCCGGCGGAGTGCGCTGGTCGGACGCCTGTTCCGGCGGAGTGCGCTGGTCGGACGCCTGTTCTGGCGGAGTGCATTGGTCGGACGCCTGTTCTGGCGGAGTGCATTGGTCGGACGCCTGTTCCGGCGGAGTGCGCTGGTCGGACGCCTGTTCCGGCGGAATGCGCTGGTCGGACGCCTGTTCCGGTGGAGTGCGTTGGTCGGACGCCTGTTCTGGAGGAGTGCGCTGGTCGGACGCCTGTTCTGGAGGAGTGCGCTGGTCGGACGCCTGTTCCGGCGGAGTGCGCTGGTCGGACGCCTGTTCTGGAGGAGTGCGTTGGTCGGACGCCTGTTCCGGCGGAGTGCGCTGGTCGGACGCCTGTTCTGGAGGAGTGCGCTGGTCGGACGCCTGTTCCGGCGGAGTGCGCTGGTCGGACGCCTGTTCTGGAGGAGTGCGCTGGTCGGACGCCTGTTCCGGCGGAGTGCGCTGGTTGGACGCCTGTTCTGGAGGAGTGCGCTGGTCGGACGCCTGTTCCGGCGGAGTGCGCTGGTCGGACGCCTGTTCCGGCGGAGTGCATTGGTCTGATGCCTGTTCCGGCGGAGTGCATTGGTCTGATGCCTGCTCTGGCGGAGTGCATTGGTCGGATGCCTACTCTGGCGGAGTGCATTGGTCGGATGCCTACTCTGGCGGAGTGCATTGGTCTGATGCCTGTTCCGGCGGAGTGCATTGGTCTGATGCCTGCTCTGGCGGAGTGCATTGGTCGGATGCCTACTCTGGCGGAGTGCATTGGTCGGATGCCTACTCTGGCGGAGTGCATTGGTCTGATGCCTGTTCCGGCGGAGTGCATTGGTCTGATGCCTGCTCTGGCGGAGTGCATTGGTCTGATGCCTGCTCTGGCGGAGTACATTGGTCGGATGCCTGCTCTGGCGGAGTGCATTGGTCTGATGCCTGTTCCGGCGGAGTGCATTGGTCGGATGCCTGTTCTGGTGGAGTGCATTGGTCTGATGCCTGTTCTGGAGGAATGCATTGGTCGGATGCCTGTTCTGGTGGAATGCATTGGTCGGATGCCTGTTCTGGAGGAGTGCATTAGTCGGATGCCTGTTCTGGTGGAGTGCATTGGTCGGATGCCTGTTCTGGTGGAATGCATTGGTCGGATGCCTGTTCTGGTGGAATGCATTGGTCGGATGCCTGTTCTGGTGGAATGCATTGGTCGGATGCCTGTTCTGGAGGAGTGCATTAGTCGGATGCCTGTTCTGGAGGAGTGCATTAGTCGGATGCCTGTTCTGGTGGAGTGCATTGGTCGGATGCCTGTTCTGGTGGAATGCATTGGTCGGATGCCTGTTCTGGTGGAGTGCATTGGTCGGATGCCTGTTCTGGTGGAATGCATTGGTCGGATGCCTGTTCTGGTGGAATGCATTGGTCGGATGCCTGTTCTGGCGGAGTGCATTGGTCTGATGCCTGTTCTGGTGGAATGCATTGGTCGGATGCCTGTTCTGGTGGAATGCATTGGTCGGATGCCTGTTCTGGAGGAGTGCATTAGTCGGATGCCTGTTCTGGAGGAGTGCATTAGTCGGATGCCTGTTCTGGTGGAGTGCATTGGTCGGATGCCTGTTCTGGTGGAATGCATTGGTCGGATGCCTGTTCTGGTGGAATGCATTGGTCGGATGCCTGTTCTGGCGGAGTGCATTGGTCGGATACCTGTTCTGGTGGAGTGCATTGGTCGGATGCCTGTTCTGGCGGAGTGCATTGGTCGGATGCCTGTTCTGGCGGAGTGCATTGGTCGGATGCCTGTTCTGGTGGAGTGCATTGGTCGGATGCCTGTTCTGGCGGAGTGCATTGGTCGGTTGCCTGTTCTGGAGGAGTGCATTAGTCGGTTGCCCATTCCTGGTGGACTGCATTGGTCGGACGCCTATTCCGGCAGAGTGTGCTGATCCGATGCCCGTTCCCGGCGGAGTGCGCTGGTCGGACGCCCGTTCCCGGTGGAGTGCGCTGGTCAGACACCCACTCCCGGCAGAGTGCGCTAGTTGGATGCCCGTTCCTGGCGGTGAAGAGGCCCCCGTGATTTTGAGTCTGCGGCCTCATTTAAATTCGCCAGTCAAGCTGCAGGGCGCCAAACAGCAACCCAGATTCCTGTTCCTGCTCATCCGGGACCCACAAAAATAATTAAACACTGACCTTTAGAGGGCTTCTTTGTCCTCTTCCATCATCCATGGAACTGATTGGAGCCTGCACTGCACAGGCTCTGACCAGTTCCTACCGAAAATGGCAAGCAGTGTCCTATTCATGTCATAGGACCCCGATTTTCAGATTAAGAGGGGCCTACTACTTGAAATAGGGGGGCGCTCTGGACACTCAGCGGTAGACCTCTTTTAAAATGAAGCAGTCTGCATCGCCGGTGTTAACAGGGCGATAAGGCGACCGACCCCATTTTGAGGGCGTTACAGCCTCGTTAACGCCAGCCGAGGGCACTCAAAATCGACCCCACTCTGTCACTGAAAACTTCCACTGCATAAGATTCAATATCCTTTGCGGTAAAAAGTTTAAAAATACATTTTTCTGAGCTATAATAAAAATGATGAATACATAGTGCCAGGCACAACTCAGCCCACATTGCAGTCACATCAGCATGACCTTCCCTCTATACAAACAACATTGTTTTCATGAGTTAACCCTCGTTCATTCAGACTGACTGGAAATGGTAATCACATAATTCCCTGAAGCACTTTCTAACAGTCACAGAATTTGATTTGTGCATACTAATTACATACTGACTCACATTGCAGGATTCTAAAATAGGTATTTACATTAGTTAGTGAGCATTTTTGGCTCTTTCTATACTGACAGTAACACGAGACTGCATGTAACTTACTGTATAACCTGAAAACCAGAGAAGCCATGTTAAAAAATCACTAGTTAGGAGAGAGTTAACCTACTGCTGCATATAGCTGAAATATGATATTGGAGGTCAGGATAATGCTTTCTAAAAGAAAAAGATCACTTTGCATGCAGGAATGCAAATAGCTTGGATTACTCATGTACGTTTAACGGTTAGTTGATTTATGACCTGTTCCATTACTGTACTAGCTACTCCACGGTCTCACATCCAGTCATCCAGCACCCAATTGCTGAATGCAGCTCGAGGCAGCTCGAGGCAGCAGGAACAGCAGCAGCACTAGAGTAAGATCATTACTCATTGACATGATATAAATTATAAAGCCTAGTGGGATTCTGTGGCTACCTGATTTATGTTATAAGACCAGGTGGGACTTTGAGCTGAGGAAGGGTCAGTAATAATGAGGTCAGTGGGATTTTTAACTTTTATGTAAGCTTGTGGGTGATGTAATCAATTTTTTATTACTTTAAATTGCACAGTTGGATGTTTATTCAGTAAAATTGCAGGCAAGGTAGTTGATAATCAATTTGGCGTTATCCCCTTTTCCTTACAACATTTAAAAATGTTGACTCTATAATCGGAGTATTACAATATTAAGGCTTCACCAGATCACTCCCGTAAGAGAGCCTTCAACCCCGACAAACCAGCAGATGACGTATTACACATCGTGGCCCCGAAATTACATTTGCCCCGATGTTGTGCTGCTGAACCAGGACTTCCACCCACTGCTGCTGTTCAGCACTGATCTCGTAGAAAACCCAGGGTCAGCTCATTGACATATCTTTTGGTGTTTCAGTAGCATAACTCCCATGTTACATGGCTATAGTATGATGGGGGGAGTAGGGCTTAGAAATCAGGAGTGCAGCCTTTAAAAGTGCCAAGCACAGTGAATTGACTGTCAGCCAACTGTAATGAGAGTCTCATGTGAGATTTTGTGGCAGTTTCATAATATGTCTTCAAGTGTTGGACCTGGCACTCGTAGAACAGAGCGGGCAGTGGAAGCAGGCAGAAAACAAGAGCAAATAATTTTAATGAGACCGACCGTCAGATGCTCCTGGTGAAGTGAAGCAAAGGAGAGAACGACTGCTGGGTGCTCATGGGAGGAAACTTCAGATAAGTGTCTTGCGTGCCATGATGAGGGATGTGCTACTTCTCTCACCCCCAGGACTGGAGACCAATGCTGGAATAAGTTCAATGACCTGACAAGGCCAGGCAAGTTAGCAGACCTGCTACTGTTCCTTTTCTTCCTTGTTCACACTGTTCACTCTCTAAAATTAATCGATGAAGTAACCCTTCATACTGTACTGCACTGCGGTTAACGCTGTATTGTACAATATGTGTCACCAACTCCCTTAACAGGAAATACTAGCATTCTTAAACCCCCTTCCCCCATTTTAACAGGGTGAAACCAGCAGATCTATTACAGCAACTGATTGTTACTACCTGGGAGACATTCCTCAATTACTAGCCTTCACCTAATTCCCTCAATCTTGTTACAGTAGAAACTTATGTACAATGCCCGTGAAAGGCAGTAGACCAGAAGGGGCAATCTGGACATTAGAGTGCTGACCTCCCACGATTGCAGGCCATGGAGTTGCTGAGGAGGCACTCTGCTCTAGCAGTGTGAGGTGGCGACCACAATGGGATAGTGCAGGCTACAAGCACACCTGCACAGTCACCATGACATCCCTATGAAGCAGCAGATAGCCAGAAGCTTCCACAATCTTCTGTATCTGCTAAATCCCAAGGAGGTTATTCGTACCCATTTGTAGATTATGACCTACTTTCCTGCAGATCCATCACAGCCCTATCTGATCTATCAAGCCTGTGAAAGCATCTTTTTAAGGCCCCAATGGTCCTCTTAATGACAACTTTGAAAGAAGCATGTGCCTCATTGCAGTGCTCTCCCGCTGCTATTCTTGCAGCTCTTAATGGGGTCATTATCAATGGCAGTGAAGGGTACGTATTGTTACTCACAAGCCAGCTGTTCACTTGACTGGAAGAGGTCAGGGTTAGGGCAGAATTACTGAGGATGAATTCATTATGGCAACTTCTAGCAAATCTGGCATTCGTGTGAAGGATGCTTTGCATCTGGTCACACACGATCTGGATATTCAGCCAGTGGCAGCCTTTCTATTCAGAAAGTTGAGGGGGGTTAATGGTAGAAGCTCACAATGTTCCGAGCGTGCCATCTATAGCACCCTGTACTTCGGAGAAATAGCAGTGTGATGAAACCGAACCCAGCGACTTAATGAAACTGAATGGTCCTATCCGGCCACTACTTTGCTGTCATGCCAAACTGGATGAGTTCTCTAGCTCTCCTAAATAGTGCATTGGTAACCTGACCAACCCATGCTTGCACAGCATCCTGGGTGATATTACACAGGCTCTGGCATAAAAATCGAGTGCGGTTATCACTTTCACTGCCACAGGCAAAGCTGTCCGGGTAGATGATCTTGGATGTAGGTCTTCATGCATTTGCTCGCGCAGCTCCCCCACTGTCTCTTTGGTGAAGTGCACTCTTCTTGTGTGGAGCTCATCACCGAGATCTTCATAAGATCTGCGTGGGCCTATGCATTGTTTGAGGGGAGTATTAACTTGTACGGCACATCCTCCTCAAATGCTGCCTTACTCTTCTTCCCTCCATTCTGTTTTCTTCTCCTCCTCCTCCATTAAAATTGCAAGCACGGGACTGCCCATTGGAAATTCCATATCTGGTACTCAGAAGCTCTTACAGTGGGTGGGGTCAAAAATATCTTGGCGGCTTCACAGACTCGTAGATTGTCAGAGGCAAGTACAGCTCTATCGAAGAACCAGGCCAGAAAATGTTTTAAAAAGCTCTTTTGTAACTCTAGCAACCTCTCTTGAAAGTTTCTTCATGCTGCAGGCTCCAAATTAAGTCACTCCAGCCAGCCTTAGCTGATACGGGCAACAGGTATGCCTTTTTTATTTTGTCCAATTTACCCGTGGTCTATTGGGGGTGCAAGCAATGCATTTTGGGAACTCCAAGGCGAGACATGCCCTGGAGAAGGAGCACGCAGTGTCTGCCGGTACGCTTGAGGCTTTCTGTGACCGCTGGGCGCCGCAGGGACTGGACTGCTTCCTTGATCATTATAATAAAATTATTATTTGACTTTGTTATTATTTGGTTTTGATTTTGTTTTTTTTTAAAAAATAAAACACACCCTAACCCCCCCTTCTTATAAAAGGGGGCCTAAACACAAACAAAAAAGAAAAAAAAAAGAGAAAAAATGTCTACTCTTCTTAAAAAGAAAAAAATGACTAGTCATTCTCATTTACATATATTTTAATGGCCCTCCAGCTGCACTGATGCACGCATTGAGGAAAATCCAGGAGTAGTTTTTTTTTACAACAGATCTCCCTACCTGTTCCATGGGGTTGAGTTTCTAAAGGAAGGTGCTCAGAAAAATAACTAAAGAGATGGGAGGAAACTCATGTGATATATTTTCCTAATGCTTCCTATAAATGAAAATAGAAGGACAAATTCTCTTTGTACCTACATCTGATGAAACTGTTCTACAGAAGGACCCATACAGATGGAACATTATTAGGTGTATGATGATTTTATTGACTCCTGCAGTCCTTTGCCCAGATGACCATTTTTCATGTGTGTGTCTGGTCAGTGAGTATTGACACTCTATTCAACTAGTTGGGGGAGGGAGGGGAGGCATTACATCCAAAATTGATCTTGTCCTCCCCGGGATCCACATATGTATACTTTTAGTAGGACCACTGGATAGCATTCAAGAGTAGGAAATAAACATAACCATTATATAACCATTACTCTGATACAGGAGTTCCAGATCAGTGCTGAACTATTTTCCGAAGGAACCTAATAGGCTAGTTCATCTTAATCTGCAGTATATCAAAATTTGGTCCAATTTGGGGCCATGGGCTGAAATTGTTCTACAAATAGTAATGTTACAGCCTATTTACCATAAATAGCAGCATGGTTATTTTGGTGACAATCTCACATTTGGTATAGTTAGTGCAAGTGTGCATTTTCATCGTTGAATTAAAGATATTGGGGGAAAAATTCGATAAGGGCCGTTTTCGGGCAGGGGTAGTGTGATGCGCTATGCAGGCAGCATGTGAACTTCATGCTGACTGCTACTTACCATGATATCTCCATGCAGCCAGCGCTACCCACACTGCTGAGAGGATGCACGGAGAATGAGGAAGTTGGAAAAGGGGCGTGCACAGCGCACATCATCAGCAGCCTGCACCTCTTAAAGGTACAAGTGCACATTTCAAATGGCAGGTACAGAGCTTACTAGGAGAAGGGAAAGATGGCCACGAGGATAGCAGGACTGGCACTAGAGAGGGCTCCACGCTTCTCTGATGATGCTCTGGAGGCCCTGGTGGAAGGAGTGGACAAAAGGAGAGCCAACATGTACCCGCAGGGTGGCCGGAGACTCTCCAGACTGCAGCTCCGCGGGCATTGGCAGACTGTGGCGCAGGAAGTCAATGTCAGGAGCATTGCACCACTCACGTGGGTGCAATGCCGAAAGAAGTTCAATGATTTGACACGAATGGTCAAGGTGAGTGAATGCAAGTGTCAAGTGGCACATCCTACCAACCGCACTACTGCTCCAAGCATCACACTCCCACCAACAAACACTGCCCATCCATACGCAATGCTGCACTCAGCATGCTGCATCTCACACGCACATAGAACCACACTTGCAGGCCACACAACCACCACTCACAGGTCACACAAACTGGCAGCTATTTGACCATGACAGGCACATCACCCACACACCTTGCAGGACACTCACTGACACACTGTGCTCTGTCTTGCAGGTGAAGATGGTGCATAACAGTCGACAGCAAGAGGGACCTGAGGGTGGACGGGCATGCTTACACATCCTCCCCCCCCTAGAGGAGACAGCACTTTAGCCGTGACAATATGCCACGCTGGAGGTCCTGATGAAGGGGGTCTCTGCATATCTAATGCTCCTTCTCCTTTCCCACATCCCCCTCCTCCCATAACCTTTTCTGACTCACGTGCTGCAGATGCTGTCAGCACGCACGTCTTACTTGCTCCTCTCCCACTCCACCACTCAACCTGTTTCCCTTTGTCATTGCAGATACCCAAGAACATGTCACTCGATCTGACACTTGCGTCCACCAGCTCAGAGACTGACACTGCGCGTTCTTTAGAGGCTAGGTTAGAGGAGGGATCTGCACATGGTGAGGCACCGAGCACAAGTGCGCAGGCGCTGGGGCGGGGGGAACGGATACCACAGATGCCAGCTCGCCGGAGGGCGATGTCGCTCACTAGTTCTGCTGCAGAGGAGTCAGATGAGGACTTCGATGGGCCAGGCTACAGAAGACGGCTGATGGGCGTACACCAACAAATGCTTGGGGCACTGGAAAGCCTGCCAGAAAGCCTGCGTACAATGAGAAGATGCATGGAGGAGTCCAGCTCCTACTTGGCACAAGCTTTGCGCAGATCTTGGAGCCCATCCTTTCTCACATGGAACGGGTGGTCACCTCCATCAGCACACCTGTGGAACCCACCATGATGCTGCGTCTGATGACTGATGTCACAGCTTCCATTGCAGCACAAACATCTGCCATCCAAGGTCTGACTGCTGCATTTGGAGCTCAGACTGCTGCCTTGGAAGCTCAGACTAATGCAATCGTTGTTCTGGGGACCATTGTGGAACAGGGCTTCCAGGGTGTCACAGCACTCCAGCAATCTGTTCTCCAGCTGATCACCAGGAATGCTGAGGCGCCAACCCGTGCAAGTGGAAGTGGCGCCATGGCAGTCGACCCTGCTGTCCTCTCTCAGGATGACAGCCTTCCTGCTGCCACTCCTGCCACTCTGCCAGTGCCCCTGTTGTTGCCTATCGCCAGCCAGGCCAGACTGCTGCAGCCCAGGCTGAGATGGTGCAGTCTGAAGCCAGGCTCTCCCGGCCCAGAGCTGCTCGAGGTCGTCTTCCAAGGCCACCTACACGCTCCTCCATTGAAGGCCAGTAGACTCCCACCACCCATGCTCCAGCCACTGGGGAAGCACCTCGTAGGAGCACTAGGATAGGTAAAGACATATGAACAAAAGGCTCTAAGGGAATGCACAAGGGTGAATAGTTCTGCTCGGTTTGCATAATTTCACTTATTCATTGATAAATGAGACTTTGATTTTGCATTTGGTGGTGATTTTTATTTGTGCGATGAGCTGAGAGGGAAACCAATGTGCAATCAGATGGAGGGCGATTTGATTGACATGTGGGAGCGGAAAAGTGGGTAGGACTGTTGGTGAGTTGGGGGATGTAGTTCACATTATTGATAGTGGGCATGGATCAGGCGAGCACGCAGAGCCCTTGCAGACAAGGCGTCTTCCTCCACTTCCTCTTCCGGTTCCACTCCTGCCTCCTCCTCAGCCTCTTCCTCCTCAGCCTTCTCCTCCTCCACCTCTGGCTCAGGGTTTTCTCCAATCATTGGTGGCAAAGGCTGGTCCCTCATGATGGTGAGGTTGTGCAGCATGCGGCATGCTACCACAAATCTGCCCACCCACTCAGGGGAGTACTGCAGGGCTCCTCCAGACCCGTCCAGGCAGCAGAAGCGTTGTTTGAGGAGGCCTATGGTGTGCTCCATGATGTTGCATGTGGCAGCATGGCTCTCATTATAGGCCTGCTGTGCACGTGTGCGTGGATTCCTGACCGGTGTCATGAGCCACGGCGTGAGGGGATAGCCCTTGTCGCCCGATAGCCAGACTTTGACTTGCCGAGCCGGGTGAAAGATAGCTGGCACGTTGGACTGCCGCATGACGAAGGCATCGTGACTGCTCCCAGGGCAACAGGCATCGACCTCCATGAATCGATGCGTGTGGTCGCACACCAACTGCATGTTCAGGGAGTGAAAGCCCTTTCGGTTGACGAAGACGGCTGAGTTGATATGCGGGGCACGCAGGGCAATATGGGTCCAGTGCACTATGAGGAAGCCAGCAATGCGAGCGAACCCCCGTGCTCGCTCGTTCTGCTTGTCTCTGTGGAGAGGGAAGGTGATGAACCTGTTCCTCATCTGGTACAGTGCGTCTGTGACTTCCCTCATGCAGCAGTGCACTGTATACTGCAAGACGTTGCACACGTCGCCAGCAGAGGCCTGAAATGATCCTGATCCGTAGAAATTCAGCACCACGGTGACCTTCACAGCCACAGGCAATGCTGTTCTTGCCCTGCTCTGAGGCTGAAGTTGTGGCCGCACCAGCTGACAGATCTCGGTCACGGCTTCCTTCGTGAACCTCAGGTGTCAGATGAAATCCTTCTCGGTCATGTTGAGGTAAGAGAATTGGTTCCGGAAGGCTCTCATTGGGTAGGGCCTCCTGCTCAGTGCCCTGCGCCTCCTCGTCGCCAGTCTCCTCGCAGCTTGGCCTGCTACGCGTGGCCTCTCTGTATGCTCCCAGTCATGCTCAATGCCCAGCAGGAGCCCTAGCAGACCACCCATGGTTGCCAGGAATGTTGTTCAACCACGGTTGTAACTTTCCAAACCGTAAGGCAGAACCTGCCAAACCCACTCTCAAATGTACTCTAGGAACTCTCAGTAAGAATAGGGAGCTTCAAAAAACACTTGTTACTCCACCAGCAGCCAGAAGCAATAATCCAACAACTAACCTGCAACACTTGCATGGCCCCTTTAAATAGCGCTGATGGGGGGGTCCTCCAGGCACTGTAAGACATGTTCAGGTGGTCGGGGTTAAGACTGTGTGTTGAGTTGAACGTTAAGGTCCAAAATGGTGTTTATCACTTTAAATCAGCGTTGCACACTGATGGCATGCATTTTCTCCCTACTTTACATGCTTCCAGCGTTCGGTATTTGCGCATGCGCTAACTCCTATACCGAGATGGCAACCAGCGCACGTCATGCTGGAAATGTGCGTGCTCATCCTAGATGCCATCTTGGATGTCAGAGAGGCCGTGTAGCGCCGAAACAATGGGTGCTATGCAGCCCGATTTAGCGCTCATTGTATTGGCTTAGTGGACAATGACTAAAACACTAATCAAGGAATAGTCTTGAGTAAGATTAGTTAAGCTGCTATATTCTGTATTTTACGTTGCACTAAGTCATATCTAAAATAGGGTTTATACATGAGGTATATAAATGGAATATGTTCTTGTTGAGACAAGTGCTTTGCCAGAAACCTACCATATATACCTGTTAACATGCAAAGCTCTTTTAATTATCTGACTATAGAAATCATTAGCATGGATAATCACATAGGAATTTTTCAATTTGAAAACAAAACGGAATATTTAAAAACTATTACTAATTGCATTATATTATGGAGTTGACATAAAGAAACCATAACAAATGTCACATAAATGAAAAGTGCATTCAGTCTCACTGTTTTTAATTGATTACTTGGCACAAGGCAAGCCTTGAACATTAAGATTATCAGAGGCTAAAGGTTAAAGGTGAAGCACATCTACCGGAATACTTCAGAAAGTCAAATTGCAGGGCACGAGGCTATGTCATTTCACAGGAACTAAATGTAATAAAGTATGGGTGGAATTTGCTGAGAACCCATGCTATCAGTGGGGGCTCACATGCAGACGGCAGCTTATTGGAAAATTACGGATGCACTGCTCGTGATTTTCCATCCATTGATTTCATTGGATTAAAAATCGTATGCAGTGTACTCGTGATTCTCTAATAAGCTGCCCGCTGCATGTGATACCCCACCAGTGGCATATGGCCTCATAAAGTGTTGCCTTATATTTTATTTAACAAAAAATTAAATAATATTGATATTTCTACATAGTAAGAAAAGAGATCAGCAGTTAACTTTATCGGTTATTAATTTATAGAAAATTTCCTGCTATTATTCGAAAGAGAACTCTGGGAGAATTGTTGCAAGTCTTCGCCACAGGGTCAGTCTCTGAAAAGCCAAAATGGCACTCAACGATGTCTAATAGACCCATTGGTGAATTGTAAAGAGTTTAGATTGGAAATGTCCCCAAGCTTAGGCAAGGAAGTTGGTTGGTTGTGAACTAGCATGGTCAACAGATCGCTCAGAAAGTCAAGCTGTTCAAGTAACTGTGCTCAGATAACCCAAATAGTATGATACAGGGATGCAACTCACTAGGCAGGTGTTGGAAATCAGCTTCCCTAGCATAAAATACATTTTTTGCTGCACTTGTAATTGAAGCACTCATGGTTTCCTGCCCTGGTACTAGTTTGGGGTTGTGGGTAGATGTGAACTGAAAGAGCAACTTCTGGCTACTGTGGCTGGTTCACTTTGTATTTCATAGAATCATAGAATTATGGAATGATACAGAAAGAGGCCATTCAGCCCATAGTGCCTGTGCCAGCTCTTTGAAAGAACTATCCAATTAGTCCCACTCCCCTGCTCTTTCCCCAAAGCCCTGGAAATTTTTTCCCTTTAAATATTTATCCAATTCCCTTGTGAAAGTTATTATTGAATCTGTTTCCATAACCCTTTCAAGCAGTGTATTCCAGATCATTACAACTCATTACGTAAATTTTTTGTCCTCATGTTGCCTCTGGTTCTTTTGCCAATTACCTTGAATCTGTGTCCTCTGGTTACCGACCCTTCTACCACTGGAAATAGTTTCTCCATATTTACTCTATCAAAACCTTACATGATTTTGAACACCTCTAACAAATCTCCCCTTAACCGTCTCTGCTCTAAGGAGAACAACCACAGATTCTCTAGTCTCTCCAAGTAGCTGAAGTCTTTCATCCCTGGGACCATTCTAGTAAATTCCTCTGCACCCTCTTTAAAGCCATGACACCCTTCCTAAAGTGCGGTGCTCAGAATCGGACACAATACTCCAGCTGAGGCCTAACCAGTGTTTTATAAAGGTTTAGCATAACTTCCTTGCTTTTGTACTCTATGCCTCAATTTATAAAGCCATGGATCCTGCATCCCTTTTTAACTGCCTTCTCAATTTGTCCTGCCACCTTCAAAGACCTGTGTATATACATCCCCAGGTCTCTTTGTTCCTACACCCCTTTTAAAATTGTGCCATTTAGTTTACATTGCGTCTCCTCATTCTTCCTACCAAAATGAATCACTTCACACTTCTCTGTGTTAAATTTTATCTGCCATGTCTCTGCCCATTTCACCAGTCTGTCTATGTCCCCCTGAAGTCTGTTAGTATCCTCCTCACTGTTTACTACCTTTCTGAGTTTCGTGTCATCTGCAAACTTTGAAATTATACCCTCTATACCCAAGTCCAGATCATTAATATATATCAAAAAGAGCAGCGGTCCTAATACTGACCCCTGGGGAACACCACTGTAAACTTCCCTCCAGTCTGAAAAACAACCAATAATCACTGCTCTTTGCTTTCTGTCACTTGGTCAATTCAGTATCCATGCAGCATTGGCCCTTTAATCCCATGGGCTTCAATTTTACTAAGAAGTCTATTATGTGGTACTTTAACAAACGCCTTTTGAAAGTCCATATACACAACATCAACTGCATTACTCTCACTGACCCTCTCCGTTACTTCATCGAAGAACTGAATCAAGTTAGTCAAACATGATTTGCCTTTAACACATCTGTGCTGGCTTTCATTTATTAATCCATATTTGTCAGTGACGTAGGAACATAAGAACATAAGAGATAGGAGCAGGAGTCGGCCATTTGGCCCTTCGAGCCTGCTCCGCCATTCAATGAGATCATGGCTGATCTGATTCTGGCCTCAACTCCACTTTCCCGCCTGTTCCCCATATCCTTTGACTCCCTTGCTGATCAAAAATTTGTCTAACTCACCCTTGAATATATTCAATGACTCAGCCTGCATTGCTCTTGGGGCAAAGAATTCCAAAGGTTCACAACCCTCTGAGAGAAGAAATTTCTCCTCATCTCCATCTTAAATGGGCGACCCCCTATTCTGAGACTATGCCCCCTAGTTCTAGATTCTCCTATGAGGGGAAACATCCTCTCAGCATTTACCCTGTCAAGCCCCCTCAGAATCTTATATGTTTCAATAAGATCTCCTCTCATTCTTCTAATCTCCAGTGAGTATAGGCCCAATCTGCTCAATCTTTCCTCATAAGAAAACCCTTCCATACCTGGAATCAACCTAGTGAACCTTCTCTGAACCGCCTTCAATGCAAGTATATCCTTCCTTAAATAAGGGGACCAAAACTGTATGCAGTACTCTAGGTGTGGTCTCACCAGCACCCTGTACAGTTGTAGCAAGACTTCCCTGCTTTTACACTCCATCCCACTTGAAGTAAAGGCCAATATTCCATTTGCCTTCCCAATTGCCTGCTGCACCTGTATGCTAACTTTTTGTGTTTCATGTACGAGGACACCCAAATCCCTCTGTACCGCAGCATTCTCTAGTCTTTCTCCATTTATATAATATTTTGCTTTTTTATTCTTTCTACCAAAGTGGATGACTTCACATTTTCCCACATTATACTCCATCTGACAAATTTTTGCCCCTTTGCTTAACCTATCCCTTTGCAGACACTTTGTGTCCTCCTCAAAACTTACTTTTCCCCCTATCTTTGTATTATCAGCAAATTTGGCCACAGTACTCTCACTTCCTTCAGCCAAGTCACTGATATAGATTGTATATAGTTGAAGCCCCAGCACTGATCCCTGCAGCACCTCACTAGTTACAGATTGCCATCCTGAAAATGACCCGTTTATCCCGACTCTTTGTTTTCTGTTAGTTAGCAAACCCTCTATCCATGCCAGTATATTACCCCCAACACCATGAGCTCTTACCTTGTGCAGTAACCTTCTATGCGGCACCTTATCGAATGCCTTTTGGAAATCCAAATACACTACATCTACTGGTTCCCCTTTGCCCACCCTGCTTGTTACTTCCTCAAAGAACTCTAATAAATTTGTCAAACACGATTTCCCTTTCATAAAACCATGTTGACCCATCTTGATTATATTTTGAATCCCTGAAAAAAGGCACCCTCTTGTGTAGTGACCCTGTAGAGTACCCTGCAACTGAGGTGACATCCTCAAGACCTTCTCTTCTGTTGGGTGCATTATGTCCCTCAGATGTTGGATGCACTTCAAGTTGTCAGTGATGTCTATTTCCTATTATCTCATTGAAACATAGACAATTCTGAGAGGGCTTGACAGGGTAGATGCTGAGAGGCTGTTTCCCCACGCTGAAGAATCTAGAACTAGGGGGCATAGTCTCAGGATAAGGGGTCGGTCATTTAGGACTAAGGTGAGGAGAAATTTGTTCACTCAATGGGTTGTTAATCTTTGGAATTCTCTACCTCAGAGGGCTGTGGATACTGACTTGTTGAGTATATTCAAGGCTGAGATTGATAGATTTTTGGACTCTAAGGGAATCAAGGGATATGGGGATCAGGCGGGAAAGTGGAGTTGAGGTCGAAGATCAGCCATGATCTTATTGAATGGCAGAGTGGGCTCAAGGGGCCATATGGCTTACTCCTACTCCTATTTCTTATGTTCTAGTAGTCCTCCACTTCCTCATCATCTGCACTCCCCTCTTCAATAAAGCAATGGCACCTTCTTCCCAAGGACTAGAATTTTTAGTTTGCAATATGACTAAATCATTTGTGCTTTTGTGAAAAGATCACTCTGCATCATGTCATAATGTGTAATGTTAAAGTTAACAGGATTAGTACTTTTATTACCTGTCTCATAGACAGCAACTTCCTCAAAATACTTTATGTAAGAAAGTTTTTCAACTCTTTTCTCCATGCGTATCAAGCATTTCAAATATGATGTTTTTTGTTAGCCAGCACTTGCATATGATCTTTCCCTTGATGGTCTTCTTCACTTCACTGAGACTTTTTTCTGACTTCCTGCAGTGAAATCAAGTTGAATCCCTCAGCCACCTTTTGCTACACTGCTTTATGGTGTTTGGGAAAATTCCCGTCGTCGCAGCGATAAAGCCTGCCTCATCAGCATCACATGCAGCATTAATTCATCTTCCTGAATCTTAATAAAAATGACATTTTCTACTTTCGTGAGTCTGTTTCAACTAATTTTTGAAAATACATTTTAGATTTGATGGATCACCTTATGGGCAGCAGTAAATTACTATGCAAAAATTTAGGATGTCCATACTAATAGTTTGGCAGTGAGTATTCCATCTACAGATAGAATATTTCCACTCTTTGATCTTGAAACTGTTTATCCCCATGCATGAATGGACAAGACATTCTACATACGACTTTGTTCATCCACCATGGATCATTCGGCCACCATAATCATTATCAGTTGAGTGACTGCTGTGGTGCCAAAAGTTATTTTTTAATTGAAAATAATGTTTTGTCTCCAGTCCCTGCTGATCTTATGGATGGGTGATATTTGACTTTGGGACCTCGGTTGAACCTTGGCAGAATCCCACAGTTCAGTATCTAGGAGACAAAGTAATTTTCCGTATATAACTCTTTGTGAAAAGATCTTGTTAACTCAGTCCAATGTTCACGTAATCCTTGATCACTGATTTCTCTCTGGGAATTAATTGCTATTAGCTTTTTAAATAATATCCAATAAGCTCTATCGTATCATTGGGGGTAAATTTCGTTGAGCTGCTCCCGCTCCGCCACCGTAAGTTCAGCAGCGAAAGTCCCGTTTACACACGTAAACTGGGTTATCACCGCATTTCTGGTGAAGCTACGGCGATGGAACGAGAGCAGCTCCAAGGAAATTCCCCACACTCTTAACAATTAACTTGCTACAATTAATGAATATTCATGATTCAAATATTTATTCATGAATATTCAACCATTTAAAAACATTAATTGCATCCCTTTCAGCACACTGAACAATCGCTAGATAATTTAACAATCCCTGGCAGTGACAATTTACACCTCTGGGAAATAAAAGCCATAATAGGCACATCTGAAATTACTTCAGCACCCATATTCGTGCCACATACTATGAGGCCATCGACATACTATGAGGCCAGCTCTCTGCTTGATTGATTGTTTCATCTGGAACGTGATGCACTTTAAAGATCTAAAACAATTAAAGGATCCAAGATTTGTAAATCTCTTGTTCTTTCTCAGTTTTACTGGTTGCTTTACCTTTAGCACACATTAAATGATTTAATTTATAATTTGCTATATTTTCCATATTATCACAATATACCTGTGATTGACTTATTAACTGCTCAATATATGAGTATTCAGTGAATATGGAAAATCTATGGTTAATACCACAATGACCATTCTCTACAACTACTAAATGAACATTGTTACCATGGAAAAAGGATTCTGTCCAATTAAGTATTGTTCCATATCAATGTAATTGGTTGGCAGGAGGGCAGTCTTGTTTTCATTGAAACTGAGATTTCTCAGTGTTGGGAAATGAAACATTTTCTCACTTTTGGTTTCAAGTGCCAACATCAAGCATTCTCAGTTCGGGCTTAGAACAGATTAATCCCAATCACGGAAGAGCATTTCCTACTGCCCTAGTGTGATAGTTCCATTTTGCACATCAAGTAGTCCCTTGACCTTGCAGATGGAGATTGCCTGTATAATACCTCTTACAGAATTGTGGGCAGTTTGTGGCTCTGTTTTGTTTTCATTGGAAATAGATTCAAACTGTCTAAATTCATTTATTTAGAATCCTTACAGCCAGCAGAAAGAAAGGATTTCCAAACATTCCAAGTTAGATTCAAATTCAGATCCAAGTGTTAAGGATGGTATTTTAACCTACTGTGGCACTTATTCCTATTTTCATTCATTGCTTTAATAAATTAATTCAATATCAACATAATTGTTTTGTCATTATTGGATTATATTACATGTTTTATCCTTATATTCCAAGCTAAAGGCTGAAGAATTTTAGTATCCTTACCTACATCATATTAAGTATGCTAGAGCATCTTTAGGTCCTCAAAGTTTGGTTTTCGTTAACTATATAATGAAAAATTATTTCACAACTAAAATAATGTTACATATACAAAAAAAAATTATTACTACTAAAATAACACTGGACCTGAGCAATGTCCATAAGAATAAAATGAATATTGTAAAAGGTGGGCCTGGTGTTTCATCTGCATTACACACATAATCCGGATGCAAATTACATGGCTTAAAGGATCACGGAATTTTGGGTGTAAGTGAGTTACGTGTGTAACTACAATACATCCAAGGCTCATCGAGGTTTTACGTCCGTCCATCAAACCTTCCATCGAAATGAATCTCCGCCCACAAAACTGGCCATGCACTGACTCTCAAATGTGAGTTTTCTTCAATTGTGTTTGTTCGGGGGTGGATTCTCTGAACATTGCGACCAGATTTTCAGGCGCAGCAGGTAGGAAATATCATTTTTCTAGTCTTTTAATTGCAATTTTTGGAGCGTTTAAAAAAAATTTATCTTTACTGAGATCTGCTCTGTTTTATCTGTTTCATGTAATGCATTTTTATAGCAAAGTATAAGTCATGTTAAAAATTGATAAGCTACCCCGATTGCAGGTTCTTAAAAATGCTGTACCTGATGTGCATGAATGATTGTGAAATGAGTTGAAATCTTAAATTTTAAGACTCAAAGAAGAAATATACTGATGTAGGTTCGGTGTTTCCTTGAGCCCCGCTGGTTTCTGCTCATTTACACCAATTTACGCCCATAATGAGGTTGGGCGTATTCTAAAGAGATTAGGTGAATACTTGGGGTGTCAATCAAGCGGGCTGCTTTGTCCTGGATGGTGTCGAGCTTCTTGAGTGTTGTTGGAGCTGCACTCTTCCAGGCAAGTGGAGAGTATTCCATCACATTCCTGACTTGTGCCTTGTAGATGGTGGAAAGGCTTTGGGGAGTCAGGAGGTGAGTCACTCGCCGCAGAATACCCAGCCTCTGACCTGCTCTTGTAGCCACAGTATTTAAATGGCTGGTCCAGTTAAGTTTCTGGTCAATGGTGACCCCAGGATGTTGATGGTGGGGGATTCGGCGATGGTAATGCCATTGAATGTCAAGCAGAGGTGGTTAGACTCTCTCTTGTTGGAGATGATCATTGTCTGGCACTTGTCTGATGCAAATGTTACTTGCCACTTATCAGCCCGAGCCTGGATATTGTCCAGGTCTTGCTGCATGCGGGCAAGGACTGCTTCATTATCTGAGGGGTTGCGAATGAAACTGAACACTGTGCAATCATCAGCGAACATCCCCATTTCTGACCTTATGATGGAGGGAAGGTCACTGCTGAAGCAGCTGATGATGGTTCGGCCTAGGACACTGCCCTGAGGAACTCCTGCAGCACTGTACTCGGGCTGAGATGATTGGCCTCCAACAATCGCTACCATCTTCCTTTGTGCTAGGTATGACTCCAGCCACTGGAGAGTTTCCCCCCTGATTCCCATTGACTTCAATTTTACTAGGGCAGTGATGCTTTACTAAAATCTTCTCACATGTATATGAGATTTCAGGACTTTTACACTTGGTAAACAACAATAGCAATGCGTGTCACCAATATGACACTCTATATATATCTCCCTATCTTCTAATGACCACCTTCTGTTCTCTGCAGACTCCTTAACTAACTATGGTTTCAAAATTCCTTCCAGTCCATTGAATGATCAACTCTAGGCACGAAGCACAAGCAATAATGTGAATTTCACCATGAAATTACTTCAAACGTGTGATGATGCCAGAGAGAAATATCCCATTAAAAAAATTAAAGTACAGTTTGATATTTGTCATCTTTCTGAAATTACAACTGAAAGTGTTAAGATTAATGTCTGGATGACCATTCAGGGAATATTAATTTGATTTAAATAATGTAGTATTTAAATGAGTGTTGAAGAATTGTTAAATTAAGCAAACCTTTTGGATTCAAATTAAAGACACAGTTATATTGATTGTAGTGATCATCATTCTTACAGTGTCAAATGAAGTTTGGATTTATCAGGCAATTCTAACCAGAGAAAGTGCAGGATTTTTTTTTGATATACTCGCAATTTTCTTAACTTCTCTACTTCGCCAAAATCATGTTTTGATTTGGGACATCTGAGTACTCAGAAGTTATTATCAACTGTAATGTACAGTTTACCTAATGCACCAAATGAATCATTTCTTTGTTGTTAAGCCATTAGCTAATTACATCATGATACTGTTTGTTCCACCTTATCCTGTTAGCTGCTGTTCATTAAAGGACTTTAGCAATCTAGTTTCAACCTGTTCTCAAAATGCCCATCAGTTATTTAAAATGCCTGATCAATTTTTTTTTGTGAAGAACTGGATAGAGTAAGTTTAGACCATGGAGAATGCAAATAATGAATTGTTCATGTCAGCTTAAAGAACCTATACTAGCAAAAACAGGAGATTTATGGTTTTGATGGTGGTGCAACAATCAAAGGTTAATAGACCATTGCTGTTAAAGTGTTACAAAGCATACTTGTTAACCCATGATTTTTTTGTTTCAGGCAGGTGCACTTTAACGCTAACATATGGGATATCTAGTGAGGTGCCAGGATCACTAATACCGACTTGTTCTTGTCAAGTCCACTAAATAGACATTAAGGTAGAAATTGGTTTATGACCATTTTCAGCAATAGAATGGGCGCCATGCTTGGAGAGCACGCTGGATCACATGGATGCAACTAAGGTCCTAAATTGGCACCCCTGCCTCATTTAAATAGAATAAGCAGGCTGCCAGCTCTACTCACACTGTTCATTGGCAGATCACCTAATAATGGAACGTCAATACCGCGCATTGCTGAAGCCATTTAAAGGAAAAAAATTTACAGGGCTATGGGGAGAGCCTAGGGGAAGGGGACTAATTGGATAGGTCTTTCAAAGAATGACCTCCTTCTGTACCATACTATGATACTATGATGCTATGAAAGGCAGGCTACACCTCTTAAAGGGGGGGGGGTGTACTTTGGCTGCAGGCAACTGCGATTGAAGTTTTCTGAAAATGACAGGCAGAGCAGAAGCTGCAAGGCCCACCGTCCCATTTTCTGACGTCGCATTGGAGGTTTTAGTGGAGGAGGTGGGCCAGTTTCTTTCCAGCAAGCTACCTGGCATGGGTGGGCAGAGGTGGCTAAGTGAGCGAGAGCTAGAAACATCGTCCTCAGGACGTGGCTGCAATGTTGAAAAAAGTTCAGTTACCTCACAAGCCTAGCTAAAGTAAGCCTCCTAAGTCATATCTCTCATTACTCTCTGCTAAGCACTCCACTACCTATAGTCACAGCACTCACGAACCTTTCCTTTCCTGATTCCCACTACTCTCCTCTCCTCCATTCACTGCAGCACACTTCACTCCAGCTCCTTCTGCTCCTATTGCAGGCAGCCACAGGAGGAACAAGTGATTGACATCGTAGACAGGGGGCACATCAGAGATATGGTGACTGGATATGCTGAAGTCCCACAGGGTTTCCCCCATTTTTCCCTCTTTACCTTCTCACTTAAATCTCATAGGAACATAAGAAATAGGAGCAGGAGTAGGCCACATGGCCCCTCGAGCCTGCTGCGCCATTCAATAAGATCATGGCTGATCTTCTACCTCAACTCCACTTTCCCACTTTATCCCCATATCCCTTGATTCCCTTCGTGTCCAAAAATCTAGCAATCTCAATCTTGAATATACTCAACAACTGAGCATCCACAGTCCTCTGAGGTAGAGCATTCCAAAGATTCACAACCCTCTGAGTAAAGAAATTTTTCCTCATCTCGGCCCTAACTGGCCGACCCCTTATCCTGAGACTATGACCCCTAGTTCTAGACTCTCCAGCCAGGAGAAACAGCCTATCAGCATCTACCTAGTCAAGCCTCCTCAGAATCTTATGTGTTTCAATGAGATCACCTCTCATTCTTCTAAACTCCAGAGAATATAGGCCCATTTTATTCAATCTCTCCTCATAGGACAACCCTCTCATCCCAGTAGTCAATCTAGTGAACCTTTGTTGCACCACCTCTAAGGCAAGTATATAGTTCCTTAGGTAAGGAGACCAAAACTGTACTCAAAGGTTGCAAGACAAATTGCTGCTGCTTTTAAAATCCACTCATCTGTCTCTGCTTTCAGCTGATCAGAGAGAGCCAGCATGGATTTGTAAAGGGTAGGTCATGCCTGACGAACCTGAATGAATGTTTTGAAGTGGTGACTAAAGTAGTGGACAGGAGAATGTCTATGGATGTTGTTTATATGGACTTCCAGAAGGCATTCGATAAAGTCCCACAGAAGAGACTGTTAGCTAAAGTTGAAGCTCATGGAATTGAGGGCAAATTATTGACCTGGTCAGGAAATAAGCTGAGCGGCAGGAGTCAGAGAGTAGGAATAATGGGCAGGTACTCAAATTGGCAGGATGTGACTAGTGGTGTCCGACAGGGATCTGTGCTGGGGCCTCAACTATTTACAGTATTTATTAATGACTTAGATGACACAATAGAGAGCCACATATCCAAGTTTGCCAATGATACAAAGACAGGCAGCATTGTAAGCCGTGTAGATGGAAGCATCAAATTACGAGAGATAGTAATAGATTAAGTGAATGGGTAAAACTGTGGCAAATGGATTTCAATGTAGGCAAGTGTAAGGTCATCCACTTAGGACCTAAAAAGGATCGATCTGACTACTTTCTAAATGGTGAAAAGCTCGAAACAGTGGAGGTCCAAAGAGACTTAGGGGTCCATGTACATAGATCATTAAAATGTAATGGACAGGTGCAGAAAATAATCAAAAAGGCTAATGGAATGCTGGCCTTTATATCTAGAGGACTAGAGTACAAGGGGGCAGAAGTTATGCTGCAGCTATACAAAGCCCTGGTTAGACCACACTTGGAGTAGTGTGTTCAGTTCTGGGCACTGCACCTTAGGAAGGCACTGGCCTTGGAAGGAGTGCAACGTATATTTACTAGAATGATCCCAGGACTCCAAGGGTTAAATTACAAGGACAGATTACACAAACTAGGGTTGTATTCCCTGGAATTTAGAAGATTAAGGGGTGATTTGATCGAAGTTTCAAGATATTAAGGAAAACCGATAGGGTAGATAGAGAGAAACTATTTCCGCTGGTTGGGGAGTCTAGGACTAGGGGACATAGCCTAAAAATTAGAGCCAGGACTTTCAGGAGTGAAGTTAGGAAACACTTCAAACATGCAAAGGGTGGTAGAAGTTTGGAACTCTCTTCCGCAAACGGCAGTTGATGCTAGCTCAGTCGTTAATTTTAAATCTGAGATTGATAGATTTTTGTTAACCAAAGGTATTAAGGGATATGGGGCTAAGGTGGGTATATGGAGTTAGATCACAGATCAGCCATGATCTCATCGAATGGCAGAACAGGCTTGAGGAGCGAAATGGCTGTCTCCTGTTCCTATGCTCCTGTGTTCCTATGCTTACCGCTGCCACTAAATGCTTCCATTTCTTTCAGCTCTGGCAGCTAGCAGCAGAGCTGGGCCCTGCTTTTCTCTCTGCATCCTCTGGTTCCCTGTGTGATTCTTTATCTTTCTCCTCCATTTCTTCTTCCTCTTGAAGCTCCAAGGATGACAAAATTGTGGAGCATGGAGCAAACAACAATAAATCTGGACACTTGGGGCTCGATGTTACCAGGGCTGCGGGTTCGCGGCGGGGGGGCTATTGGGCGCGTGGGTAACGCGCCCGGTGAAATCAGTCTGCCCCGCTCGCGAACGCAGCCTAATTGGATCCACTTACCTGGTCTTCCGGGTTCCCCGCTGCTGATCTGCGCGTCGGGCGGGCTGCGCATGCGCAGTAAGCTCTGTCAGCTGGAGGATCTCTATTTAAAGGGGCAGTCCTCCACTGACTGATGCTGCAACAAATAGGAAAAATTACAGCATGGAGCAGCCCAGGGGGAAGGCTGCTCCCAGTTTAATGATGCCTCACTCCAGGTATCATTGGATGGGGTGAGGAGGAGGGGGAGGACAGAGATCTTCCCCCCAGCGGGCGGGAGGAAGCGGCCTGCCTTTGCCACCAAGAAGGCCTAGCTCGAGGTGGCAGAGGAGGTCACCTGCACCACCAACATATTGCCCACCTGCATACAGTGCAGGAGGCGCTGCAATGCCCTAAGTAGGTCAGCCAAAGTGAGTACACTTACTCATTCCCCTACACTCTGTCTGCCACATCACCGCCCCCACCCCACATCTCTTTCTGCACTGCCAACACTACTCTTCACATCATCCCTCACACCCACTCAAAGCTCATCCTCATCTTACCTGCACTTACTCACCTCGCCAGTACTCATCCCACCACTACCACTCAACCCAATCCTCATACAATCTCATGGCTCTATCTCATACTCACCCTCTCGTGCATCTCTTTCACAGTCAGCCTTACTCAACCTGCCACTACCTGTGCTGCAGCCACAGGGCATGCATCACATATGTGCAGTAGGAAGCATAAGGCAAACGTGTCGTGAGCATGAAGGGGATGCACAAGGGTGTTTGAGGGTTTGTCATGGTTTTTACATCTATTTAATTTCTGACCAACTCACATCACATATTATATTGGCACCACTACTGCCATGTCTTCGCGAATCTTGTCTGGTTTGTGCAATAATGTCCTTTCCTGAGGATCACAATGAAGACCCACACCTGATGCCACCCATTGTGTCACTGCAGAGTGGGTGTAGGTGTATTTGCAGGGCTCTTTTGTGCAGACGACTGAGAGACATCGGCGATGTCCCCGGTGGCACCCTGGAAGGATGCGGAGGAGAAGTTGTTGAGGGCAGTGGTGACTTTGACAGCGACAGGTAAGAAGATGGTGCTTGGGCCAGCCGGGAGCAGCTCGGCACCAAGGAGGCTGCAGATGTCCACGACTACATGTCGAGTGACTCTGAGCCTCCGTGTGCACTGCTGCTTAGTGAGGTCCAGGAAGCTGAGCCTCGGTCTGTGGACCCTGTGGCGAGGGTAGTGCCCTCTGCGACACATCTCTCTCTGCGGTTGCCCTCCCTCCTGCTGTGCAGGTGGATGTGTCACAGCACTGTGTTGTGGAGCTCCACGTGTCAGAGGTGGACGGCAAGGCTGGTGATGATGTTCGCCCTCCGAGGAGGTCATGACTGCAGCTATGGCAGCCCCCATCCGGAAGATGCACATCTGAGGGGGTCCGCAAGGTAGGTACATGTCTCTGGACCCCGGGGTAAGTGTGCAAGTTGGTGACTTTGATTGTCAGGAGGAGGGTGGTGGAGTCCAAACTTTGTCCAAAGTGACAGAGTGGCCTCGTGCAATGAGTGAGGGTCTCCCCCCCCCCACCTGTCAAATGGACCTTTGCAGCTGCCACAGGCTGATGGCTGCAACACGTCCATTTGAACTGGGAGTGTTTCCCCCAGTATGGGAAACAGTCCCAGTTGTTTTAAAATCCAACCCCTCCTGACATATTCCCTTAATCAGGTCTGTTAATGACCTGAAATACCTAGGTAAATACTCTCAAGTGGCACCCCGCCGGCTTTAATTGCCTGCGGGAGTCCCACATGCGGGGGCTGCGCGCGCACGTCGGCGCGTCTGTGGGGAACCTGGAAGTGGGCGGGTTGGAGCCGGGCTCCCGACCCGCTCCGGGATTCCCCGATTTTTGGAGCCCCCCCGCCAGGAATGCACCCGATCGCGGGTGCTAAAATGGAGGCCTTGCTCTGGGCTGTACAGAAGGACTCCTCCCGAGATGTCCAGACAGAGGAACCTCTGTTTCCCAACGTTTTTTTTTGTTCGTTCATGGGATGTGGGCGTGACTGGTGAGGCCAGCATTTATTGCCCATCCCTAATTGCCCTTGAGAAGGTGGTGGTGAGCCGCCTTCTTGAACCGCTGCAGTCTGTGCGGTGAAGGTTCTCCCACAGTGCTGTTAGGCAGGGAGTTTCAGGATTTTGACCCATCGTTGTTGAATGGCCTGATGGTATCGGCGCTCCGCATTTGTACCTGGGTTCCTAACAGGTGTCATGGGGCTGTTGGTGAGGGGTTACCCCTTGTTCCCCAGCAGCCAGCCTGCATGTAACATCGGGGATAATGAGGATTGGCGTGGTATGACTACTGCCAGGAAATCAGGCATAGACTTGTATGACTTGCTGCCGGCGATCTTACTAATGACACCTGAAGCTGTTTGGAAGGAGTCAGAGGCATAAAAGTTTCGAGCCACAGTGACTTTCACTGGATTCCTATTCTCGCTGCAACGGGTGACGTAGGTGAGTGACTGCCTCCCTGTTAAAGTGTATCCACCTTACACATGGCTCTTCCTGTGAGGCTCAGGTATGGGGTTAATTTTGACTTTGGGCGATAGTGTAAAATGGGCTGCTGCTTCACTATCACCCTTTTTATACTATTGCCCAATGTTAACGAATACATGTATGAGAGTCTTCTTAAATGCCAAAAATAATTATTTGTCAAAGAAAGAGTGAGTTCGTCTTTTGGCCTACACTCCTTTATTAAGTTCAGCATGGAGAGTAGTTGAACAAACAGAGTGAAATCAAATGTAGGTATGCGTTCTTTAATTCCTGTCTGTCTCTGGGTACAGTAGAGACATCACCTTCAGTAATGTACCACAAACTAACAGCAAAGCGTGGGTTTTTATGTTACCTTTCGTTATACTTGGACACGCCTACTGAAACCAATTTAATATATTGTAAACAATTTTACAACACCAAGTTATAGTCCAACGATTTTATTTGAAATTTACAAGCTTTCGGAGGCTTCCTCCTTCCTCAGGTAAATGTCAGGAACTCCTTGTAGCCTACGCAATTTAATACACAGAGACAGAAGGCTCGATTTTACCGTCGGGTTTCCTGTGCGTTTCCAGCGGGGGGCCCCCGAAAATCCCGATCTCCAGGCACGTGACCGGATCGCGCCACGATCCCGCCCACTTCCGGGTTCTCCGATGACGTGTGGGGGTGCGTGCGTAGCCCCCGCTGGTGGGAATCCCGCAGGCAATTAAAGCCAGTGGGATGCCACTTGACAGTATTTATTTCGCTTGTTCAGGTCATTAACTGACCTGATTAAGGGACTGTGTGTGATTTTGGAGAAACATGGGACTGTTTCACACACTGGGGGAAACAGTCCTAGTTGAACTGGACGTGTTGCAGCCGTCAGCCTGTGGCAGCTGCAAAGGTCCATTTGACAGGTGGGGCGGGGGTGGGGGGGGGGGAGACCCTCGGCCATTGCAGGAGGCCGCTCTGTCACTTGGGACAAAGTGTGGCCTCCACCACCCCACTCCTGACGGTCAAAGTCACCAACCTGCACACTCACCTCGGGGTCCGGAGACATGTGCCTACCTTGCGGACCCCCTCAGATGTACATATTGCGGATGGGGGCCGTCGTAGCTGCAGTCATGACCCCCTCGGAGGGCGAACAGCATCACCAGCCTCACCAGCCTCGCCATCCACGCCGTCCACCTCTGATACGTGGAGCTCCACAACAGAGTGCTGTGACACATCCACCTGTACAGCAGGACGGAGGGCTACCGCAGAGAGAGATGCGTCGCAGAGGGCACTACCCTCGCCACAAGTTCCACAGACCGAGGCTCAGCCTCCTGGACCTCTCTGAGCAGCAGTGCACACGGAGGCTCAGAGTCACTCGACATGTAGCCGTGGACATCTGCAGCCTCTTTCATGCCGAGCTGCTCCTGGCTGGCCTGTGCACCATCTTCCTACCTGTCGCTGTCAAAGTCACCACTGCCCACCCGAACTTCTGCTCCACAGCCTTCGAGGCTGCAACCGGGGACATCCCCGACGTCTCTCAGTCGTCTGCGCAGAAGAGCCCTGCAAATACACCTACACCCACTCTGCAGTGACACACTGGGTGGCATCAGTGGTGGGTCCTCATAGGGATACCCAGGAGCGGGCATTATTGCACAAACCGGACAGGATCCGCGAAGACATGGCAGTAGTGGTGCCAATATAATGTGTGAACATAAGAACATAAGAACATAAGAAATTGGAGCAGGAGTAGGCCAATCGGCCCCTCGAGCCTGCTCCGCCATTCAATAAGATCATGGCTGATCTGATCCCAACCACAAATCTAAAGAACACAAGAAGTCGGAGCAGGACCCGGCCACATAGCCCCTGGGCCCTCTCCGCCACCCACAGGGCATTGACCGATCCGAACTCAGCTTCATGTCCAATTTCCTGCCCGCTCCCCATAACCCCTAATTCCCTTTACTTCTAGGAAACTGTCTATTTCTGTTTTACATTTATCTAATGATGTAGCTTCCACAGCTTCCTGGGGCAGCAAATTCCACAGACCTACCACCCTCTGAGTGAAGAAGTTTCTCCTCATCTCAGTTTTGAAAGAGCAGCCCCTTATTCTAAGATTATGCCCCCTAGTTCTAGTTTCACCCATCTTTGGGAACATCCTTACTGCATCCACCCGATCAAGACCCTTCACAATCTTATATGTTTCAATAAGATCGCCTCTCATTCTTCTGAACTCCAATGAGTAGAGTCCCAATCTACTCAACCTCTCCTCATATGTCCGCCCCCTCATCCCCGGGATTAACCGAGTGAACCTTCTTTGTACTGCCTCGAGAGCAAGTATGTCTTTTCTTAAGTATGGAGACCAAAACTGTATGCAGTATTCCAGGTGCGGTCTCACCAATACCTTATATAACTGCAGCAATACCTCCTTGTTTTTATATTCTATCCCCCTAGCAATAAAAGCCAACATTCCGTTGGCTTTCTTGATCACCTGCTGCACCTGCATACCAACTTTTTGATTTTCTTGCACTAGGACCCCCAGATCCCTTTGTACTGCACTACTTTCCAGTCTCTCGCCATTAAGAAAATAACTTGCTCTCTGATTTTTCCTGCCAAAGTGCATAACCTCACATTTTCCAATATTATATTGCATCTGCCAAATCTCCGCCCACTCACCCAGCCTGTCTATATCCCCTTGCAGGTTTTTTATGTCCTCCTCACTCTCTACTTTCCCTCCCATCTTTGTATCATCTGCAAATTTTGATATGTTGCACTCGGTCCCCTCCTCCAAATCGTTAATATAGATTGTAAAGAGTTGGGGACCCAGCACCGACCCCTGTGGAACACCACTGGTTACTGGTTGCCAGTCCGAAAATGAACCATTTATCCCAACTCTCTGCTTCCTGTTCGATAACCAATCCTCCACCCATGCCAGAATATTACCCCCAATCCCGTGATTTTTTATCTTAAGTAATAATCTTTTATGTGGCACCTTGTCGAATGCCTTCTGGAAGTCTAAATACACTACGTCCACTGGTTCCCCTTTATCCACCCTATACGTTATATCCTCGAAGAACTCAAGCAAATTTGTCAGACATGACTTCCCCTTCATAAAGCCATGCTGACTTTGTCCTATTAAATTATGCTTATCTAAATGTTCCGTTACTGTCTCCTTAATAATAGACTCCAAAATTTTACCCACCACAGATGTTAAGCTAACTGGCCTATAATTTCCAGCCTTCTGCGATGTGAGTTGTTCTTTAATTCAATAGAAGTAAGAACCATGACAATCCCTCAAACACCCTTGTGCATCCCCTTCATGCTCACGACAAGTTTGCCTTACGCTGCCTACTGCACATATGTGATGCATGCCCTGTGGCTGCAGCACAGGTGGTGGCAGGTTGAGCGAGGCTGGCTGTGAGAGAGATGCACGAGAGGGTGATTATGGGATAGAGCCATGAGATTGTATGAGGATTGGGTTGCGTGGTAGTGGCGGGGTGAGTACTCGCGAGCTGAGTAGGTGCAGGTAAGATGAGGATGAGGTTTGAGTGGGTATGAAGGGTGATGTGACAGAGTAGTGTTGGCGGTGCCGAAGGAGATGTGGGGTGGGGGCAGTGTTGTGGCAGGCGGAGTGTAGGGGAAAGACTACGTGTTCTCACTGTGGCTGACCTACTGAGGTCATTGGAGCGCCTCCTGCACTGTATGCAGGTGGGCGATATGTTGGTGGCGCAGGTGACCCCCTCTGCCACCTCGAGCCAGGCTTTCTTGGTGGCAGAGGTGGGCCGCTTCCTCCCGCCCGCCGGGGGGGAAGATCTCTTTCCTCCCCCTCCTCCTCACCCCATCTAATGATACCTGGGGTGAGGCATCATTAAACTGGGAGCAGCCTTCCCCCTGGGCTGCTCCATGCTGTAATTTTTGCTGTTTGTGGCAGCATCTGTCAGTGGAGGACTGCCCCTTTAAATAGAGCGCCTCCAGCTGACAGATCTTACTGCGCATGCGCAGCCCGCCCGAGTCGCAGATCAGCATCGGGGAACCCGGAGGAGCAGGTAATTGGCTCCAATTAGTGTGTTGCCTGCTACGATCGCGCGGGCAACCCACTAATTTCACCGGGCGCGTTTTCAACACGCCCGCTGGCCTACCCGCCGAGAACCCGCACCCCTGGTAAAATCGGGCCCAGAGTGTCTCTGTTCGCTTTTCAAACACTATTTAAGAACAATTGGCTTTGAAATGGCTAATTCCTTACAAAGGTTGCTGTGTCTTTGTTTATTCCTCTCATCAAACTTGATCTTACACAGATTATTGTGATGTGGAGATGCCAGTGATGGACTGGGGTTGACAAATGCAAGGAATCTTACAACACCAGGTTATAGTCCAACTGTTTTATTTGAAAATCACAAGCTTTCGGAGGCTTTCTCCTTCGTCAGGTCTTGTTTACTTCCCCTTTACTTGATTGCTTTGATTGTCTTTGCAAGTAACAAGGTCAGGGCTAATTTAACAGTCAATGGGACCATCTTCTTCTTATGTATATTTTTCCTGGGCTTGATTTGCATCCACACAATACCAGTCAATTGACATGTTTCGACTTCTTTGCTCCGAGGAACTCCCTAGAATTTATATCAGTATTGATCATGTGTCTCACTTCCCTTTAATTGGGTGGCTATTCAACCTTATCAGTCTCACGCTGTTTCCCTTTCCCTCATCCATGTCTCAACACCCAAAATCAAAATTACCCCATGATGTTCTGTTTCTGAAGACCAGCATGCTGTTAGGAGTCCTGCACCCTTCTCTCCTTCACCCTCTTCTTGCTGCCTTCTTTGCTGGTGCGCTTCCTCCTGATTTGGGAGCCTCAATGGTAAACCCAGCAGCTTTCCCATGTTTATTAATTCTGAAGAAGCAAATCCTGGGAAAGAGTTCAGGACTTCTGAAAACTTGCTTTCTGAAAGTATTTCACTGTCAAACACTAGCCAAAACAACCCAAAAGCGCCCTAGAAGTCGAAAACGACTAACTAGAGTCTTAGCTTAATGGAGGTAAGGATCTCTTTAAGTAGCAGTATAAAGGCTGCTTCTTAACTGCTCCGGTCATGTTTTGCTGGGTGGGTTTAAGAAGTGATGACTCAGGCACTCTCCAACACCAATTTTTCAAAAGGGTCCCGGTTCAGGCACTGAACCCTTATTAACATTTTGTAATGATGCCTGCATTGGTTTCAGGTGGCTGCCAAGGACACCTAACGAGCGCCCTAACCAATATGGCATTGCGTGGAACTCCAGCACTGTTCCAGCGCGGGATGTTGCGCTGCAAAATTGGCGCCCGTTTCAGACCTGCGAAATGGGCAAAACGCATACCAATTTCAACCCCACTGGGTTTAAACTGCTGAATTAGCAAGAAGGAGCCAAGGATAGCAATTCTCCTGAGCAGTAGACCCTTTCAGACAGCGGAAAGCAAGGTTTACTAACTAGGAAACTTTCCTAGAAGGAGTGAGAGATAAACTGCAGGAGACTGATGGCCACTCTGTCTCAAGGAATGTATGGTACAGCAGGGATGAAAGGAGATTGCAGAGGGTCAATGCTGCGCCCCGAAAACTGAAGAATATGAATAAAAACCTGCCAAACCTGGAGAAAAATCTTTGTAGGTAAACCATCAGTACTATTAGCTATGGCAAGCACCTGCCACAGGTAGGCCTACAAGAAAGTCATCTCTACGAACATTTTAATCCTCTCATGCTGTAAGATACTAAGTAGTCACAGGAGGTTACCCACCTTCAGTCCTGCTATAATAGAACTAAGGCCAGAAATGCTTTCTCTAAATAGGGACACTTGGGCTGATTAGTTTACAAGTGGGTATAAATAGCAATCTGTGCACTGCACAATTAAAGGGGCTTCGCATTTTTCATTTGTAGTGTGCAGTAAGTCCTTTAAGCTATGTATCTATAATAAATTGGCCTGATATTAACAGGGAGCCGGGGAGGGTGCGGGGGAGGCCTAAATCGGCCAAAGAACCTGGCATGGGAGAGAACCCTCCTGTTTGGCGATTGTTGCGCGGTGTCCGTTCATCCGTTGTCGCAGTGTCTGCATGGTCTTGCCAATGTACCATGCTCTGGGGCATCCTTTCCTGCAACGTATGAGGTAGACAACGTTGGCCGAGTCACAGGAGTATGAACCGTGCACCTGGTGGGTGGTGTCCTCTCGTGTGATGGTGGTATCTGTGTCGATGATCTGGCATGTCTTGCAGAGGTTACCGTGGCAGGGTTGTGTGGTGTCGTGGACGCTGTTCTCCTGAAGGCTAGGTAATTTGCTGCGAACGATGGTTTGTTTGAGGTTGAACACTTCAGCAGTCATGGACATTCAGCCACCGACCTTCGGGTAAACATACTCCAAGGCGGCCTTCGAGACACACGACAACGCAAAATCGTTGAGCAGAAATTGATAGCCAAGTTCCGCACCCATGAGGACGGCCTCAACCGGGATCTTGGGTTCATGTCACACTACACGTAACCCCACCAGCGAACAAATGTTATCTGTTTTTAATATAACGGGTCATTGACTGTCTTCCTTCTCTCTCTCTCTCTCCTTTTTTTTTGGGGGGTTTGTATATTCGGTGGCCTTTTTAGGTGACACCTTTCTGTCTGCTCACTGTGATTGCCTTGGCAACGGGCAGTAATCATCAGGCATTGTTCTGTGATTTTAAAATGCGAAGGATTCGAAAATCTCATTTCTACACCGTTCACCTGAGGAAGGAGGAAGCTTGTGGAATTTAAAATAAATTTGTTGGACTATAACTTGGTGTTGTAAAATTGTTTACAATTGTCAACCCCAGTCCATCACCGGCATCTCCACATCATGAAGACGAATAATGCAGTTGCGAGCTCCAGGTGCATTTATACTACAACTCCATTGGTGTGAAGCAGTTTAGTTTAGCCCTACTGCTGCAGTTAGTGTAAATGCAACATCAGGCCCTGATCAGACAATGAAAGGAAGTGGTTGTCTTCCTCAGCTTTGCTTGGGTGTCAGTCTGGGCCTTGGCACCCAATTTATGCTCCAGGTTTAGCGTTGGTGCAAAGCAGTTTTGACTTTGCACTGATACTAAACTTTTAGGTTATGAATGCATCCTTTGATATATCTATGGACCGTGCATTGGCTGACTTGCAGATGTCCTTAATCATAACATGGAAAAAGCCAAACACACAAATTGAGGACTGCAGTGAATTTGATGGCCACTGGCAATAGTGGATGGACAGCTGTATCTGGAGGATTTCCTTAAGTAGATGGTTCAGCTTTGTCACAGATCTTTCATTATTCCCAGGCAGTGTCTCTGAGATTGCAGACCCACTGTGTGATGTACTGGTGGGACTAGTAGTATGCTTTTTGTGTGCCATCTGACAAAGTGGACTATTCTGAGTCCTTCCCCATCAATTGTAGTACATAGGAATATAGAAGCATGAGTAGGCCATTCAAGCCTGTTCTGCCATTCATGGCTGATCTGTAGCAATGGAGCACTGAATCCAGTCCCCATAGTATATTAAAAAAATGTAGCTGTCAGTCAGGCAACAGTCTACAGCCACTTCAGCAAGGCCGGATTCATAAGAGGGTTCCTGAGTTAATAAAATAATTGGCCATCCTGACCATCTTAATTAGTTACTTAATGCATGTACATATTGCCGTTGGTTGAATCATTAGGAATCTGTTCTGTAAAGTACAATATCATTGAAGATAAGGACGGCTTTCAGCCTCACTGTTCCAGGCAAGTCTATACAAAGCACTGATTAATTCTCAATCTGTCAGGAAGCTAGCACATTATTCAATTCTCATTTGTTTACTTAGTCTAAATCTTTGTATATATTTACTTTGAGTCAGGAACTACAATGGTTCGTACTCCTATTGCTTGATGTTATTATGACCGAGTGCAAGTTTCTTTGTAACAGATGTAAAATATTACCAACTAATTGTTAAGGCTAAAATGCCTCCCATAGTGCTATTAAAAACAACGTAGACCCTAATTGATGTGTCCATTTACCTCAATGAAGCTGTTTAGTACTGGTTATCAGCAGCGCAAGGTTTTAACTGTTTTTTGATATGAGCAAACCATGGTGGACATGAAATGTGTGGGGGGAGGGGGGGATAAATCCCTGAAAAAAATTAAGCATAGCACCAACAATATCTTAACAGAACAAATCCATCCACTGTAATCAATTAGCTCTTTCAAAGAGTTGGCACAGGCATGAAGGGCTGATTGGCCTCCTTCTGTGCTCTATGATTCTAATTAGTACCTCTCCATTTACAGTGAACGTAGCAACAAATGTTCTAGAATAGGAAAGGAGTTTAAATGTAAACTAGATATTTGGTGGAGACTGTGAGTACAAATGTAAATGATGCAGATTCAAAATTAACAAGCCTCAAGTGATACTAGAAATGAGCAGATTTTTTTTCCTCTCTGTCTCCTCTACTAAATTTCTAGGAAACATTGCTGTTGCTGTGTTAATTAAATTCTTCAGAAAGAGTTGGAAATATATATTTAGTTGTGAATGGGATTGGATGCTATTGGATTAATTATAGATCTTTGCTCTGCCGCTGGGAGCCTTGCCCTCCAAGAGTACATGTTGGAAATTCGGCTGTGTACTGCCCACATTTTTCCAGCTATTTCTATATTGGTCCAAAAATGATGGGTAGTGTGTCTGAATCTCTTCTTCGTGTTGCCAGCAGATGAGGTAGTCGAGCAGCAGCATGGACTTGTAAAATTACTCCCCTATGGGGATCAGTATAGTCTGAGGTGATCAAATGCTTCAGGGATAATTTCTGTACTTTTAGGGGCATAGAGATAAGAAGGGATCAGTGGTGAAACCTTCGAAGACAATGTGCCGCTAGTGGAACCTTGCAAGCAGCTACTGGATTTCCAGAAAACAAATAGACGAAAAATTGCAGGCAGGGTATCTGTGATTTTCTAATAAGCTGCCTGCTGCAGGTGAGGCCTCACTAGTGTTGTGGGGTCTTGGAAAATTTTGGCCAAAAGATATACAGTTATGTGAAGTGTCTACCCAAATATTTAACCCCTAAAAATAAATATTTTATTCCACCAAAATATGTAACATTTTACCATGCATGACCGGCTTTGCTTTACCTGCAGAATTGCAATACTGTGCTATAGAACTATTCCCTATCCTGCAATAGAATCTGAATAGAACTGTATGTAACTGAGTGTAGACATGATTCTTACCAAGCTCCTATCCTTTCTGAAGGAGGAAAGCTGCTCATTTTTAATTTTGCATAACTGCTGGCCAGTAGATACCTGCCAAAACCAAAGAAAATTGTAACTGCACCATTTGTACGTTCAGATACGCAAGGGATGGAATCACTTATGAGACATAGTAAATGTATCCGGCAGTAAATTTAGAGATGAACCAGAATTTCCAAAGTTGTGTATGATTAGATTTGGGCCTCGGGTCAGTAACTTGTCTAATGGTCCATGCCTCTCTGGTGTTTGCCAGTACTGGATACAGGCAAAACTGAAGCAGATCAAATGAGGCTTCTAAATCACTAACGTATACAAGACAAGAAAGTCTGATGTGCAGCCTCTTTTTTTGTTGAATCTCATGCTGAGATCCATTGTCTTTCAGATCTGACAGATTGGAACATTGTTTCTTGATGAAAGCTCCCTAGAGAATTCAAATCTTTTCATATGGAAAGACAGGGACCAGCAGGGACTGTCTCCATGGTGAACATATTTGCTCCTTTCTTAACTGATGCATGTAATGACATTCATTCATGGAAGATTAATAGTCTGATTTGTTTTATTGCACAGAAAGGAAACCATATTAATGGCAAATAACACATCAGATAAAACTTTCTGGTTGCAATCACAGTGTTCTATAAACTGTTTGAGCACACACCTGGTCAGATTTGTTTCATGTGTGTGGAATTGCAGAAAACAAAAGCAAACCTTTCACATTCTCCAGCCATTTTATTTAGCTTAGTGCCTAGCTGCTTCCTATGAAATACAGTGAAGGATAGTAGACGGCCAGCAATGGATAACAAGGTAGTAATAACATTGAAAGGTTCCAATTACATCATAAACTGTAATGCTTTAGTGATTTGCTTGTCAGTTGAATCCAAAAATTGGATTATTTCCAATAAACCTCTGCCAAAAATCCAGTAATTTTAAAAGTGTGTGCAATTAAAACTTTTAATCACTGTTTCTTTTGATTATTTAACCATGACTTAGGATATCATAGTTTGCCAGCTTATTTTAGGAATTGAATGATAGTATTAGCAAGTAGAATGTTATCCAAACTATAAAACCATACTACCAGTGACCTCCAGGATTAAAGAACTTATTCCAGTTTCTAAAAAAATGGATTATATAATCACAGCCATGTATAAGCATTTTCCTACTTCTATGATTGCCATTTTGGTTTAAAAAATATAAATTGTGCCAGTATATGAGTTCCTTTCCTTTATTAACAGAGCAAGTATGAAAGTGTAATTCCATGACTGGAGTTAACAGAAAATTGTTTTCTCCCTGAGTAAAAGCTTGATCTTGGCTCCCACTGGCTCCATCAGTTTATCCATGATAGCTAAGTCATACAAACGAGGATGATCACAGGTTTATTCCCCAGTTGAGGGGCGATCTAATCAAGGTATTTAAAGAGATTCAATAGGGTAGATACAGAGGAACTATTTCCTCTGGGGGGGAATCCAGAACAACAAGGCATACTATTAAAATTAGAGCTAGTCCATCCAGAGTCGTGGAAATCCGGAATTCTCTTCCCCCAAAAGGCTGTGGAGGCTGGATCAATTGAAATTTTCAAGACTGAAATTGACAGATTTTTATTAGGGAAGGCTATCAAGAGATATGGATCAAAGGTGGGTAAATGGAGTTAAGCTACATATCAGCCAGGGTCTGAATGAAACAGGTTTGAGGGGCTCAATAGCCTAGTCCTGTTCTTATGTTCCTCAGCAAACTCCAACAGCCCTGTGTGCCAGCATGTAACCCCTGCACTTTCAGTTCTGGCCTCTTTTGCATTCCCCACCACCTTCAGTCACAGAATTCCATTCGCAACCCCTCAGATAATGAAGCAGTCCGAGCCCGCATGCAGCAAGACCTGGACAACATCCAGGCTTGGGCTCATAAGTGGCAAGTAATATTCGCACCAGACAAGTGCCAGGCAATGACCATCTCCAACAAGAGAGAGTCTAACCACCTCCTCTTGACATTCAACGGCATTACCATTGCTGAATCCCCCACCATCAACATCCTGTGGGTCACCATTGACCAGAAACTTAACTGGACCAGCCATATAAATACTTTGGCTACAAGAGCAGGTCAAAGGCTGGGTATTCTGCAGCGAGTGACTTACCTCCTGACTCCACAAAGCCTTTCCACCATCTACAAGGCACAAGTCAGGAGTGTGATGGAATACTGTCCACTTGCCTGGATGAGTGCAGCTCCAACAACACTCAAGAAGCTCGACACCATCCAGGACAAAGCAGCCCGCTTGACTGGCACTCCATCCACCACCCTAAACATTCACTCCCTTCACCACTGTGGCTGCAGTGTGTACCATCTACAGGATGCACTGCAGCAACTCGCCAAGGCTTCTTCGACAGCACCTCCCAAACCCGCGACCTCTACCACCTAGAAGGACAAGGGCAGCAGGCATATGGGAACAACACCACCCGCACGTTCCCCTCCAAGTCACACACCATCGCTGTTCCTTCATTGTCGCTGGGTCAAAATCCTGGAACTCCCTTCCTAACAGCACTGTGGGAGAACCTTCACCACACGGACTGCAGCGGTTCAAGAAGGCGGCTCACCACCACCTTCTCAAGGGCAATTAGGGATGGGCAATAAATGCCGGCCTCGCCAGCGACGCCCACATCCCATGAACGAATAAAAAAAATCTTCAGCCGTCTTGGCCCAATGCTCTCTCCATCTTGCTATCCTCTCTTGTGATTCAAATGGCTCCTCAAAATGTTTCTGGATGCAATCCCCTATGGAACCTTGCCTGAGCAAGGAACCGATGCCTTCAGAAGAGAAGAGGATTGAGGAGTAAGAAAAACAGTGAGAGGACAAAAAACACAATATCATATTTCTGTAGAAGTATTCGATCTCTAAGGATTCTCCAAAATGACATTATGATGAAAATGGTGGTAAAATGCTTCTAGGATCTTGTCTACCTCCAAACAATGATTGCACTTTAAGTGGTGCATTTTTAAAAAATGTTACATTGAGTTACATCGAAACTATAGCACAGAAACAGGCCATTCAGCCCAACTGGTCTATGCCAATGCTCATGCTCCACATGAGCCTCCTCCCTCCTAACTTCATCTGACCCTATAAGGATTACCTTCTATTCCTTTCTCCCTCATGTGCTTATCTAGCTTCCCCATCTATGCTATTTGCCTCAACTACTCCTTGTGGTAGCGCGTTCCACATTCTTACCACTCTTTCTGTAGTACATAGAATTACATTGAATGTACAGCAGAGAAACAGGCTATTCAGCCCAACAAGTCTATGCTGGTGTTTATGCTCTATATGAGCCTCCTCCCTCCCTACTTCATCTAACCCTATCAGAATATCTTTCTATTCCTTTCTCCCTCGTGTACTTACCTTGCTTCCCCTTAAATGCATCTATGCTATTTGCCTCAACTACTCCTTGTGGTAGCGAGTTCCACATTCTGACCACTCTCTGGGTAAAGAAGTTTCTCTTGAATTCCCCATTGGATTTATGAGTGACAATTTTTGATACACTCGTGGTACGGCTTCCCATTGAATGAGTGCCAGTTTCGAGTCTTTACGTGGTTCATCCACATTGCAATATCCAGCTTCACCACAGCCAAGTTGGGCCGGCCGTTAGTGAATCACAGGTACTTAAGATAGGGAGGAGGGGTTGATCTGTGATTGGGAAAACAGATGTTACCGCCAGGTTCACTTGGCATGGAATCCACCATAACAGAGAGACGTGACTGAGCTAGTGTCGTTTGGTTAGCGGCATTGCTTGCCGATTACCCATCATCATCATTTGATGGTTACGCTTTATTACTAACTATCACACATCAGACAATGTAATACAACATAACAACGGATTTAACATGTAACGTATTTACAGAGAGTCCGATTAGCGGCTCTTTAGTTGACCCATCAACTATGTCATTTCAATGTCCATACGTGCGGCTCTTGTTTCGGGGCCCTCCCACGGGGTTGCTTCTATTCTGGTTTCCATACCCACTGAACTGGGGATTGATTGGTGTATCGGCTCTCCTCTCGGAACGCCTTCCTTGAGGTTCTGTGGAGCTCTCTTCGACATCACCGGCTGAGAACTACTTTCGAGGTCCCCTGGTCTTCGGAATTGACTGACAGTCCGTTCCAGTCCAGTCTTCCATGATTTGGTTTACAGCTGGGCACTTGTAGACCTTGATTTGTTGCCATCCTCCATCTAGGCTAACTTGATGGAGGTTCGTGATGCTAGTACTGCAGGAGTCAGTCTAGCGGTGCAGCTTTTGTATTTTACGCCTTGGTTAGCTGCCACCAAACGGCGGGGAGGTTTATTGCCCGGTGCCAAACCCAACCGACCGTGAGCGAACTCACATATTTTTGTTTTAGAAGGTTCCCCTCCTGAGGGAGTGTGATCTCTGTCAGATCACCTTTTGTGCATTCTTTGAGCAGTCGAAACAGCCACGTATCGTGTGGAGGCTGGCGGGAACACGACTCACTGTGACCGAGAACACACAAGACAATCACAGTTACAGTAAGACGAAGACTTCACCAAATGAGTGCTAGTTTGGTCGCGAATTACCAGCAGAGCTGCACGACTACAGCTACCATCCTACTGTAACTGGACTTACTAAAACAAACACTGGTTGAGGGCAAGTCGTTACCCCCAACTTTTGGTTCCACACCAGTCATCTGCCTGGGCTCTTGCCTGAACAGGTCAAAAGAGAAATCGCTTATCTCTGTGGATCTACGCAGATCACCCTTCAAGCAAGTTCTTTGAGCAGCCCATTCAGCCAACGATGTTACGTTGTTTCTAGCGGGACCACATGGAGGCACGGCTCGCTGTAACTGACAACTTACAAGACTGTCACAGCTACAGCAACCAGAGGGCAAAACTCCGAGACCACCTACTAAGGCCTCAGAGAGTCAATTATATTTATGGCCGCTAGTTCTTGTCTCCTCTGCAAGTGGAAACATCTTATCTACGTTTACCCTATCAAACCCTTTCATAACCTTAAAGACCTCTATCAGGTCACCCCTCAGTCTTCTCTTTTCTAAAGTCTATTATTACTGTGGTTTAATTGGATTTATTCTGTGCTACTTGAGCTGGACTTTTAACAAAATGGGATAGATTTTCAAATTGCTGCTCAGGCATAAAACCGGCGTTGTGGATTTGCTTACCATTATAGAAATATTCAGATTCTCACTTGCATTGAAATCAATAGAAGTTAAAATTGTGCGGTTTCTATAACGGGCGGCCGATCAGCAAAACCAGTTTTACACCTGGGTGGCAAGTTGAAAATCTGCCCCAATATTTCTGCAATGTTAGATTCAGAGGGGGGTAATTTTGACTTTGTCCGATAGAGGGTGATAGCGAATCAGCAGCCCGTTTTATATAAGAACATAAGAAATAGGAGCAGGAGTAGGCCATACGGCCCCTCGAGCCTGCTCTGCCATTCAATAAGATCATGGCTGATCTTCGACCTCAACTCCACTTTCCCGCCCTATCCCCATATCCCTTGGTTCCCCAAGAGTCCAAAAATCTATCTATCTCAGCCTTGAATATACTCAATGACTCAGCATCCACAGCCCTCTAGGATAGAGAATTCCAAAGATTCACAACCCTCTGAGTGAAGAAATTCCTCCTCATCTCAGCCTTAAATGGCCGACCCCTTATCCTGTGACTGTGTCCCTAGTTCTAGACTCTCCAGTCAGGCGAAACAACCTCTCTCCCCATTTTAATTTCCATTGAATTTTCATTTCAATTGTTGATCATTTAAAAATGTATGCATCATGTAAACCAACAAAACAAGTTATTTGCATTTCTAATACTGAGGAGTGAAATTCACCTTGTGCGGTATCGCAAAACGGGTGATAGTGAATGGGCAGTCTGTTTTACACTCCGTGTGGAAAAGAACATCAGACGGAGTGTAATGGGGCAGCTGATTCGCTATTGCCCAAGGTGAATTTCACTCCCCACCGTATCCATACAAAACCATTTAAAAGTATCCAATAAATTACTGAGGGAAGATATATATTTAAGCAGCAGCTCCTGTATTGCTTTATCCTTCTGCTGGAGGCAATGAATCAGCCAGTGGGTTGTGCATTTGAAGAATCAGTTGCAGCAGATTATTTCTATTTCTGTTTGCTTTTACTTTCTTTTATATCTTTAATGTTGCCTTAGAAATGAATGGGCAAGCATTACTTTGTAAAGCCTCAGTAATGTACAATCACTCTTTGCAGTTGGATAGTTGGTAACATCCGTTCTTTTCAGTTTCAGAGTTGTGATGTATTTTACCTGTTTTTTTAATGCCCTAGCTTTCTCGGTCAGGTTTCATAGATAAAACGATGGCTCCTTATATTTCTGAATTTGCTGTTTATTTGATTTTGAACAGTACTAATTTTGAAATGTCCTCAGCAAATGGCCTTCAGTACCTGACAGCTGGTGCAGTGCTGATTTGATGAGAGGCCCAGCAGCAGCAATGAGTTGACTGGGTAAACATTAAGCCCCCGGGGACTTACGCAACCAGGGGTTTTCAGCTCCTGCAGAAAGCCACAAGCTCTTTAGGGATTGGTGCATGTCTCCTTCAGGGACTGCAGCCTTTCAAAAGTGTCTGGCTCACAGTCTCAAATTTTCTCCTGAGGTGTATCATTGTCATGCCCAATAAGGTCAGATTTGCAAAGAAGGCTTTCATGTGAGTGATCTTTTTATAATTGAAGTCATTCCTGAAGAGAGCTTTCCATTTTAATTATATGTAGGGACCCAGTTGTTTTATACATAAATGTAGACTGATAATAATCTTTAGTATAATTAACCATCTGCACTCCCCATTTTAAGTAATGCTCCGAAATGGCCTTTTTAAAAAAATGATGAGCTAAACAAAACACCAGTGATAGTACAAGGGAAGCGATAAACTGGTGCTCCAAAGGCTTTAGATGAGTGCGTCACAATATTATCCTTTTACCTTAGAGACCTGAATTTGAATCTAGTCCAGACTCCTCTTGCCAACATCTGCAGCAGTCTTAAGAGAAACAAATTGATAGCAGTCATCATACTGTTACTAGTGGGCCCGGATTTGCAGCAATGAACACATAATTCAACATAACTGGCACTAAATTGTCAATCCACTTACATACCACAAGAATAAATGATCTGGAAAAAATTCATACAGCTGCAGTAGGGTGGAAACATATCCATTCTGTACATTGACCCTTCAAGCACAAAGATCACCAGAAAATTTCTATTTCAATCATGAATATCTCCCTGATGATGGAAGTTCTTTTACATGACTGAAAATGCCTCCATTGCACACAGCTGCTGGGCAGAGTTAGAAAAAGAAATCACACTAACTATGGAAGGTCAATTTCAGTGTTTCGTACATATGTTTGAATACCATGTGTGGAGCCCTTGCTTCTATAACTTCATAATGATGAAAGCAAGGAATGAAATCCTGGCTTGCCTTTCTTTCACATTTCCCTGCACCAAATTCTACCCCCCTCTCTTGACGATGCTGATTCAGGCTGGGGTATAAGGGCAAATTGACAAAGCTATACTCCCAGCACAGATTCTTAATCATCAGGAGCATGGATCAGACAATTGATTGCGCAATGCTCCTTTCTTCTTATGTCCAGGTAATCCCTGGGCACTGATTGATGTGAGTCATGTATCTCCTGTGCCCACTGTGCTGTGGGCCATCCTGCTGCTGCTGCACTATGAGATACTCAGCAATGGGAAATATACCTGTGTTCTGGGGCAGAAAATTCTTCACTATTCTGTCATTTGTTACGAAGATATTTTGCAATCTTAGCCTTCGTGAACTCATTAACTCTAGATCTGACTTGGAATTAAATGCACCCTTTTTGATTACTTCCAACCATAATACTACATTAAATTTTCATGGATGTCTTCTAACAAAGCCTAACAAATAAATATCTGCATTTTCTCACACTTTTTGTTAATTTTTGTAAATCTGTTTTTGGATAGGAGCAATCCTCAGGATAGTATTAAACACAGACAAATCGGCTGGAAATGAGTTGTTCTTGTCCCTAATGCCTGCGCTAACTGAGGACTAATGATGAATAATTTCAGGAGCATGGAATAGTGTATGTTTCCTGGCTGTTTAGCATGTGCTGCCAAATGGCTGTTATGGGGAAGCAGCTTATGTGCACTACGGTGTTGAAAACCTCCATTAAGGTTGAGTGTGATATTGCTGAAATTAAAGCTAATTGAGGTAAAAGTGCACCATATTGCAAGACTCAGGTGCCACCCATGTATGTCGGATGTTGCAGCAGAGTGTTTGATAGTGTTAAGTGAGCAGCTTGGTATTACAGTAAGTGCCTTAATAGCGCTGGACTTGACTGAGGAAGACCAGCAAGGGTAGGAAAGGGCTGCCAGAGATATCAAGTGGCAAGCATAACATATTGTCCAGTCCCTCCATTATCCACCTACTGGGTGTACCATCCTAGGCACATCTACCTGGGATCAGCTGAACAGCAGTGACTTAGGATGCTAGACTGGTAAAATTTGCAATGCCGTCCAATTTGCTGACAAAGATGCATGATGGAAGCCACAGATGCATTTTTTTGTAGGGCCAACACTTTCATCACACATGCCACTGATCAGCAACAGCAGAGTCAGTGGACTGCAGAATTCTACAGGTCTGCTGGCCTTCCTAGATCGCAGAGGGTCACTTGGGCCCCCGTGCATAATTCTGTGGCATAAACTAACTGAAAGGCTTTTTATCCTGTTAATGGACAGCTGGTCTGCTACTACTGGCACAGAATCATGCAGGTCAATGTCTGCTTCTCAGCAACTCCTGCAGTGCTTTTATTTGATGTCGATTATCTGCGCCATCATTCTTTGAAGGGGAAGGAAGAGTGGAAGGATAGCCCCTGGGAGACCATGGCTAAAGTTGCCCTTGTCCCAACCATGGGCAGAAACAGAGCACGAACATAAAGAGGCCATTGCAACGAGGGTGATTAAAAAGCTTACTGTTGAGATCTTGGATCAATACTTCAGCTGCCTCAACAAATTAAGGGGTGCATTACAGTACAGCCCAGTAGTGCAGTGTCTTAAGGTTCATCATATTCTAGTGCAAGCTGCATAACTATTCTCTGCAAAAAGGCTTCATCATGGAGCAAGAACAGAATCCTGAAGCTAGGCCAGAGCAAGAGGACAACAGCAATAATGAGGAAGTAGCTGCCAAAAAGCATCAGTGAAGCTTGACTGACTGATGCACCAGGTATTAATACAAGCGAGGTTCCAACAGGTGCCTGAGATGCCATATTTCTGAGATCTTTGTTCACATCTACAAAATAAACTGCCTATAGTATCATTGGCTACATTTTTCTGGGCAGTTACTCCACTATTATTAATGCCCATATTTTGCTGTGGTCCTGATTATTCCAAACAACTTCACATAAATCTTCAGCACTAGGCCCAAATCAACCATAGGACATTTATTTGAACCATTGTGTGAATGTTGTCAGTGTGTTCTGCCGCGATGGTTCTCCTTCTTGTGCAATATCTAACACCTAACCAACTTCTTGTGGAAGGAATAAGTGTTCTAGCCACATGCAGGAAATCACTGACACCCTGCTGGGGTTCACGTGACCCTGGACCTCCATGTGGTGTGCAATATGATGGTCCTGCATTTGAGTTAGTCATGTCCAGAGCTGCTGTGGCTGGCTTGTCTCGCTCACTTTCTGGCATATGTAATGTCACTTCTGCAGGGATGCCTGATGGGTTAAATGTGGTTAAATGTGGCTCTCATCTCCGCTTCCTTAAGTCCAAGGGAAGCAGACATGAACGTTTATGCCGGACAACTGGTTTAGCCATTCATTTCCAGATCTGGCTGGACAACTGGTTTAGCCATTCATTTCCAGATCTGGCTGGACAACTGGTTTAGCCATTCATTGCCAGATCTGGCTGGACCACATAAAGCACTATTGGGTCCTGGTCTCCTCTGCCAAAACTGCTCATTTTTCCAGGATCATCCTGAAATGCAAAGATAACCCCCGGCTTCTCTTCTCCACTATAAACTTTCGACTTAAGCCCCTCTCCCCTGCCTCCTCCACCCTCACCTCCAACAACATAGGAAGAGCTCATGGACTACTTTATCACTAAGATTGAGACCATCCATTCAGCTGCCTTTGCTGCTCCCCTCCCCTCCCCTAGCTCACCAAGCCAAACTTCCCCTATGGTTCCCTCCTGCCCTAGCCCTGAATTCGCATCTTTCTCTAGTTTCTCTCGTATCTCCCCTCATGCCCCATCCGAGCTCATCTTGACCATGAGACCCACCTCCTGCTCCCTCAACCCTATTCCCGCCAAACTACTGACCACCCAACTTCCCTTCCTGGCCTCCATGTTAGCTGATATTGTTAACAGTTCCCTCTCCTCAGGTACTGTCCGCCTCCCTTTCAAATCTGCCATCGTCACCCCCCTCTACAAAAACCCACCCTCGACCCCTCGTTCCCTGCAATCTATCGCCCCATCTCCAGCCTCCCTTTCCTCTCTAAAGTCCTTGGACGTGTTGTTGCCTCCCAAATCCATGCCCATCTTTCCCATAACTCCATGGTTGAATCCCTCCAATCAGGTTTCTGGCCCTGCCATGGTACTGAAACGGCCCTTATCAAAGTCACAAATGACATCCTATGTGACTGTGACTGTGGTGAACTATCCCTCCTTATCCTTCTCGACGCGTCTGCAGTCTTTGACACGGTGGACCACACAATCCTGCTCCAACGCCTCTCCTCCGTCATCTAGCTGGGTGGGACTACGCTCGCCTGGTTCCATTCTTATCTATCCAATCTTAGCCAGAGAATTACCTGCAATGGCTCATGTAGATGATCCTGATCAAGACAGAACTCTCCATTTGTAAATAAACTCTGTTAGATCTGCATCACCAGATATTGCAGCAGAGACAGGAACCACAATGAGCCTGGCCTTCAACCAGAACCACCACTCGTTCGTCATTATCCTGTACATCCTGCTCAATCTTGCTATCTTCATCCTCTGGGGTGTGTATTTGGGCAAATGCTTTGCAGCAATAATGATAGCAATGCAGGGTGCTGTTAAATGCAGGGACACTGTGCAGCAGGAGTCTGTTTTTCCATTCCTAAAAAAAACAGGAGAACAAAAGGTGAAAATGCTGCCTAAAGCAAAACTTTCATTGGATAGCATTCTCTGATCTTCCTGAAGTCGAGCTTGTGTCTGTGTAACAGTCTCTCAGTAGGACAACATTACATGATATGAACATTATGGCTGTGGTCATGAGCGTGGCTTAACCGTCCTCCACTCCCTTAATACTCCAGCTAATGATGTGATGGGTAGTCTCCATGAAAGGGGCCAGTGGATTGAAATATTTGAGGCCATCATCTGAGCGAGTGTGCTCTTAAAGAGTATCTGCCATCTTGTCCTGCAAGCAAGAGGACAGTAAATCGAGTTACATCGAAACTACAGCACAGAAACAGGCCTTTCAGCCCAACTAGTCTATGCCAGCGTTATGCTCCACATGAGTCTCCTCCCGCCCTACTTCATCCAACACTATCACCATACCCTTCTATTCCTTTCTCTCTCACATGCTTATCTAGCTTCCACTTAAATGTATCTGTGCTATTTGCCTCAACTACTCCTTGTGGTAGCGCGTTCCACATTCTTACCACTCTTTGGATAAAGAGGTTTCTCCTGAATTCCCTATTGAATTTATTAGTGACTATTTAATATTTATGACAGAGATATTAAAAGAACACAGAGCTGTGACATTGTTATGCAGCCACACAACTTAAGAACATCTTACATGTTAGAACTCTAGGGTACATATTCCTTGTGTGAAGCCTCTTTAAGAATTCAAGCTGCGCAAGCAGATTCCCATAGCATTTGGTAACTGTGAGTTGAAAGAAAGAACTTGTATTTATGTAGTGCATTATCACATCCTCAGGACATCCCAAAGTGCTTCACATCCAATGGATTACTTTTGAAGTGTAGTTACTGTTGGTATGTAGGCAAACATAGTATCCAATTTGCACACAGCAAAATCCCACAAACAGCAAATGATAACTGACTATACTTCCTATGCCTCCTTATTTGTACAAAGCATTCTATTAGTTCAGGACTGAATCTGGGTAACGTCCTGTTAAAGGTTAGTATTTTACAGCATGAAAGGTTGAAAATAGCAGAGATACCTTTCTTGCATGTCTACTTCTGGCAGGTGCTTGTCAGTATTTTTGGCTTACGATCGCAGATTTCTTCAAGCCTGGTATCCTTCTATAACATGGAGGTTCAGGAGAGAGCATTGATTCCTTCAACAATTTGCTCTCTTGCCTGCTCCACCAGCCACTTCTGGAGGGCAAGCGTGGATTGCCCATCTGTCCCATAGAGTGTGTCCCTCTTCTGTCTCTCTTACCACTTGAAGGAAAGCTTCCATGGTCTCATCTGTAAAACCGCCTTTCCTCTGCCTGGATGGCTGCATTGTTCAGTAAAATTGCTTCAATAACAGCTGCCCTAAGCTACTTTGCACTATTTTAGGGGTTTAAATGCCTTGTCATTGCATTGACCAAATGTTACTTTTCTTTAATTAATGTGAGTCCCCTCTGGATGGCCTAATGTGTGAGAGTTAATGTGCACATTTAAATGTACCCATTGAAATTAATAAAATCAGCGGCTAAGCTTCTTTCTACTACTCAAAAACCTAATGTACTGTTCAGATAACCCCTGATTAACGCAACAGCAGCATTTTATAAGATATTGTCTTTTGCACTTTCTACCAATAATACACTATGTCTACACACATGTTTTTTTTCATACAATTATTGAACAGAGGAAAATATTATCCTACATGTGTACAGAGGATTGAGTATGTGTTAATTGTTCATTTCAAATCCCAGCCTTCTTTGACTTTGCCTCCTCTTGTTCTGTCTACACCTCTAACAACAGGCGATTGCCACTGATATATTTCAAAAACAGTATCTTATCAGCGCTATATTCTGCATACACTGCTCTGCTCTGCATAATTCAACTTGTGTAGAGATAACCACCGTTTTTGTCACCATGGCTGTTCTGCCTGTATTTTTCTAACTGTACACTGTTCAGGTCTTGCAGTACAAAAGGTGCTAGGCTGGGCCCTGTTCCTAGTTCTATTGCTTATATATAAAGGACACATTTGTCTGCATTTCGATGCAGAACAGAGTTCCATTTAGTTGGATATGGAATTTGAATTAAATTTAATTCCTTTCATTGTATAAAGAAAGGTCACTTGGTTTTTCTCCACAACTAGGATTTTATTCATGTGTGTAAAATTAACTGTGTGATTTACAAATGATGAAATTGAATAAGTTATGTTCAGTTTCTTACAAGAGAATTAAAAAAAAGACAGGATCACACAGGGCAATATTAAAAGTTCAAGTTATCACACTCGCATTTTTCTTGCTCAAAAATGCAGTTTTTTCATTTTTTTGGTATGAATCCAGAGAGCATTGAATCACTCTGACCCAGCAACTGTGGGGTTAGTTCAGTCCATTACTATTTAATCGACCTGTGCTATTTTATTTTCACACATGCGCACAACCCACACCTCTGAGCATTCAAAGTTTAATTTCTGCCCATATAGTTAATGGTGAGATTTGATATTTTACCTGGGTGCCCTCAAATAATCTCAGTACACAACACAGCTAATCAACTCACTGCGTTTGAATTAAAATTCTGAAGGCTACTGCCACTTTCAATGTGAATTTTATTTGAATAAGAATGAATGTGTCATACCAAATGGAGCATGATATATAAGGGAAGGTCAAATCTGTCAGCCTTTCAGACTTTCTTCAGCTTTCTGCAAAAGTAAATTCAAACTCCATTATTTCTGTTCAATTACAATTTAATGATTTATTTTAACTCCATTTGCACTTTACTTAATATTTGTTACAATTTTTGGCCACTTCACCTGATATTGGTACAGACCCATCCCCATTAGTTTACAACAGAAAGTAGCTTTCATCCAATCAGTTTCTGTACATGGTTACTTTAAAATATCGATCTATTTAACACAAACCTTGCATAAACAGAATAGGGTGCTGCCACAAATAAAACTGCACAACGAAAGTGTAAAATTTATATTTTTTAACATTTACTGTATGGCTTTAAGAGAAATGGAACACACATGTCAATACTTTTGAAGTATAAAACTGTAACTGCCTTGTCTTTGGAATCAATATTCCATTAGACCTGCAGTGAAAGTCAAAGAAAATCAGACTTTACTTTTACAGACTAACAGGGGTAGAAATTGGAATAATTCCTACACTGCAACAGGTAGGCCTGAGGCCCAATTGAAATTGGGCCTCGGGCCTCATTTTAATAAGACCGACGAGCTGCAGATACCTATTGCGAGTCCCCAGGCAGCTCACCAGTGGAGTCAGGATGAATGCCAAGTTGCTGCCACGTTGGCAGAGGACTCGGGTAGCTCCTGGGGGCGGGAAGGGGAGGTGGAGAGATCAGGGAGGGGGCCATGCGGGAGCTGGCAGTGGCCTGCAGTAGTGGTAGGGAGCCAGGAGGAGAACTCTTGCGCCAAATTCCAAAATGGGCCCTAAAATAGGAGTTAGGCCCCTTATTAGCAATGAGGTCCAATTTTGCCCCACTAACTATAAGCCAAAACTCCATGCAGAAAATGGCAAATGCAATTGGCACAATACTTAAGCCTGCCATTATTTATGAAGTCTTTAGTTTTATCATGGGTACAATAATAATAAGATTTTTTTAGATCTCCTAGACTTAGGAAGGGTTATTGGAATATGAAATGAAATTTTGTTAAATAATGAAATGCAGGGATTCAATAATTTAGAAAAATTGAAAACGAAAATGAAAAATATTAGAAGTGTAAGAGGTGAAGTAAATGTTTAAATTGATAGGAAACAAAGGCTTTAAAAAAGATTGACAGGCATTTCAACAAAACCTTTACAAATAGATGTTGAATACTTTCATTAACCTCTGGAAATAGGTGTTCATTAACCTAGTCACCAATCGAGGCATGCCTGGGGAGCTGAGTGTTGTTGCGACAATTAAGAAAGCAAAGCCCAAGCATTTCTCAGAAGGACAATTATAAATCCTTTACTGTGGCTCTGAAGGTCTGGGAGCTAGCCTCCCTGGGTGGGGGGCGGGGGGGCTGGTGGCGGGAAGGAGCTAAGCTGAAGCAAGCCATCCTATGGGCTACACTGGTAGATTTTGACTGAGAACCCACAGTGCAGATTGAGAGGTAAATACAAATGCAATTCAAGGAGCTTTCTCTCTCCTCTGTGACCTCTTAGATCCTGAGTTCATATATCTCAGATATATGAAATATATGTTAATATTATATATAAATACATGTATGGTAAAAGAACCAAGGGGGAGATGAGGAGATTTTTTTTACGCAGCGAGTTGTTATGATCTGGAATGTACTGCCTGAAAGGGTGGTGGAAGCAGATTCAATAGTAACTTTCAAAAGGGAATTGCTTATCTACTTGAAAAGGAAAAATTTGCAGGGCTATGGGGAAAGACCAGCGGAGTGAGACTAATTGGATAGCTCTTTCAAAGATGGGCATGATGGGCCGAATGGCCTCCTTCTGTGCTATAAGATTCTATGGGGGAAAAATTGGATAGGGCCTGTTATTGGGCAGGGGTAGTGCGATCTGCCATTACCCCGTGCCCAATTGCCCTTGTGCAGGCAGGACAAGAATTCTGTGACGCCTGAGGACTTACCTGCAATCTGCATTGGAAATCAGCGTTGAACGAGGATTCCACGCAATTTGCACTTTCCACCAGCAGGGGGAGCTTCAATCTCTTAAAGGCAGGCTGTCTCTTAAAAATCTCTTAAGGGTAGCTAGTACCTGTTATTTGCTGAAAATAACAGTCTGCTGTCTGCACAGAGTCTGAATGGAGATCAGACATCGCACATGCAAAACACAGATGCAGCTCCCGTCCTTATGTTTACAAACTGATGAGTTATGTTAAAACACTGAATAAAGGTTACGCACTACTAAATCCCACATCCTCCAATCTGCATGCCAGACCTCACCAATCTGCTGATCTGAGTTGGTACCATGCCTGCGAGAGTGTGTGCACCAACATTCTCTACTGATGCACTGGAAACCTTGGTGCTAGAGGTGAACAGAAGGAGGGACATCCTATATCTGCAGTGGGGGCGGGGGCGGGGGGGTAGGAGGCAAGAGGCCCTCCAGACATACACCCAAAAGGCAGTGGGAGGCAGCGGGGGATAAAGTCAATGCCAGGCGCACAGCATCATGAACGTGGATGCAGTGCAGGAAGGAGTTCAATGCTTTGACATGAGTGGTCAAGGTGAGTGAGGTCAACTGTCAAGTGGCATCTCCTACCAACTACACCACTAGCCGCATCCACTGCACCACACACTATACCCCACATCACCCACATACCAACAAACTCTTCCCATCAGTAATCAACTCTTCCAATCAGATGCTTCCTCTCACCCTTACACATTACCACTGTTGCAAGCCGCCCACCCACAACTCACAGGTCACACACACCGGCAGCTATTCAACCATGACAGGCACATCACCCAGACACACGTCTCGCTTTCTTGCAGGAAAAGGTGGTGCATACCAGGAGGCAACAAGTGGCTGTTGCCCCTTGAGCCTGTTCCGCCATTCAATGAGATCATGATTGATCTGTGACCCAACTCCATATACTCGCCTTAGCCCCATACCCCTTAATACCCTTGGTTCACAGAAATCTATCAACTTCAGATTTAGAATTCACAATTGAGCTAGCATCAACTGCCATTTGCAGAAGAGTGTTCCAAATTTCTCCCATCCTTTGTGTGTAGAAGCGTTTCCTAACTTCACTTCTGCACGTCCTGGCTCTAAATGTTAGGCTATGTCCCCTAGTCCTAGTATTCAAGTCTAGGAGACCTCCAAAAACAGTTACAAATGTCTCAGCAGCCAGAAGCAATAATCCAGCCACTAACCTGTAAATCCTGCATTGTCCTTTTAAATAGCGCTGGTGGGGGTCCTCCAGGCACTCTGAGACACATTCAGATGGCTGGGGTTAAGACTGTGCGTTGAGTTGAGTGTTAAATCCCAAAATGGTGTCTATCATTTTGAATCAGCGTTGCACACTGATTGTATCCATTTTCTCCTTACTTTACATACTTCCGGCGTTCATTATCTGCGCATGCGCTAACTCCTATACCAAGATGGCATTCAGTGCACGTCACACTGGAAACGTGCACGCGCAGCCAAGACGCCATCTTGGCACTTCGGGAGGCCGCGTAGTGCCGAAATAACGGGCGCTACATGACCCAATTTAGCGCCTTATGATTCTATCTCACCCCATCTTCCTTTCTCTTCCCTCAGGTTGTAACGCAAGACAGAACTGTTAATATACTGTTCGCAAATTGAATGCTGTAATGTACTGCAAATAGTATATTGCACGACCCAAAGAGATTACTGAACAAGACACTAAAAACTTGTTTTATCTTCATAACTTGTTTTATCTTCATAACCGACGATGTTACCATGTCTGAAATGTAAGACTTGTCTAATTTCAGTGGTTTTATTTGACTTATACCTTGCTTTGCTGCTATACGTAGAGGAGAGCCTGCTATATCAATTGCTAACCTGTTTCTGTATCTCAACAAACCGTTTTTGTCTTAATCAACAGGATCCAATGCCACTAACTGAATGCAATATAAGAAGGCATCTGTCTTTGCCTTAAGAGGGTTTGCCTTTCATTGAGAGAGTCAGATGGCAAGGCTGCAGACTCCCATTATATTTGTGGGTCATGTAAAACAACAATAACAGCTTGCAATCATATAGCACCCTTCATATAAAACATCTCAGAGCATTTTTCAAGGGGGAAGAGGAAGATGCTGAACAGAAAAAGGGAAAGTCCGAGATGAATTTGAAGAAGGATTTTGAAGGAAGCAGTAGCAAGGTGAAGTGGTTTTGGGAGAGAGTTTCAAAAGAATGGAAAAGTGGAATGGAAAATTAGGCTTCACTGGTGGAATGGAAGGCAAGCAATAGTTTAGAGTCAGAGGAGCGAAAGTTGTGGGCTAGGATATGTGGCTGGAGAAGACCACTGAGGCAAGGTGGAGTGAGGCCACAAAGGGATTTCCAAAAATAAGGAAGAGAACCTTGAAATGGGGAGCCAGTGGAGGTTAGCAAGGGCAGGGGAGATGGGTGTGCAGGACCTAAGTTGGGAGGATAAATAACAAGCAGAGTTTCTGAATTAATTGAAGTTTGTAAAGAATGAAGTCAGAGAGGAGAGTATCTGAGAAGTCAATCCTTGGTGATGAAGACATGAATTAAGGTTTTGGCAGCAGAGGAAGAGAAGTAGAGTCAAAAGTGGACAAAGTTGCTGAGGTGGGAAAATTATATTTTACCAACTGACCGAGAAGGCTAATAGAATTGGTGCCAGAGGCATACAGGTATTCGTCTGAACTGAACAAGATGGTCTTGGTTCTGCTGAAATTGAGCTAAAGGGAACTTAGGAGGAAGTAGCGGCAGTAAAGTGCATGTCCTTGGTTTTAAAAACAAATAATTCCATAAGCTCCTCACATTGGAGGTTGCAGGGGAGGGAGTTCTGAAGACACAGTTGGCAGTGGAGGTATGGACTTTTGGTTTGTTCTTGCCTTCCAGGATGATCCTGGAGTAATGGGGAATTTGGCTATAGAGAGGGAATGGTGAAACTGTTTGAATTGGCCAAGCAAGAACCGATGATGAATTGCCAGGGCAGTCGAACCCTGGGTGGACTCCTGTATGAGGCTTCTGGGCTTGAGACTGCAGAGATGGCTTGGTCACCGGGGGACGGTGGGGATGGGAGACCATCTGGAACCCAGTAAACACAAGATTATCAAAGATGGAACAAATTGATGGAGGTGTTGATGCTAGCCTGGGTGGTGGGCCAGTGGAGGAGTCAGGAGCTGAAGCAGACACTTAAGTGGGAGTTAGGTGGTAGTATTTTTTGCAGGGTTGGACTGACAGAGTGACAAGGCTTGGAGAACACCAAAAGAATGAAGAAGGAGATGAGGAAATGGTTGGAGATAGCCTTGTCAGTGATCAAGACCGGCAAATAAGCAAAGCCTCAGGTAAAGACATACAACAAAAGAGTTAAAATACTTCACAGACCTAATTGAAAAAACCTACTGCAAAATTCTTTTTGGCTTTCACTGGCATGCCTATAATAAAAAGAGATGAACTGATCATTCATCTCATGGCTGTCTGTTCATGAGATTAAGAAATCTAAGCAATTTTCTAATGTAAATAAACTTTTAGTCATGCCCAAGGAATTAACCTGTATTCCTAATGCCATTCCTGTTTTTCAGTGACAATTTCTGGTTTGGCGCAGACTGACAGTGAACAATGGTTGATCAATCATTTACCAACCACACAGCCTGGCTTGTTGTGGGGCCTGTAGTTGTTTCTGATCATCCTGTGTTCTTTGTTAGACTTTGTATTGTGCAGTATTTTATGAGTACTTCATTAATATCTCTAAAACCATATTAGGTAAAGACTTGTTGTTTATATGTCAATAAATTCTTGATAATGCAATAGAGGACTAGAATTGGGACCAGAATCCACCTGCACAGGCAAGTAGTTGCAGTTCCAAACCATTATAAGATGCTGATAACATTTCCAATCATTTTCTTATAACATCATAAAATGACTGACACTGACTTATTTTTGGACAACTCTTTTCACACTTAAAATTAAAAGTAATCTGACACCTCCTACACTCAACTGAACAGGACAGGTTGAGCTGGATTTTCCTTTAAGGGGCGGAGTAGCGGTGTGGGGGGACTACTACCTACCCCTTCCAATCCTGCTCTGATCCGACCCGTTACGCTGGGTAAGGTGTCATTTCCGATGCATGGTGAGCTCCTGGTGGGATTCCCAAGAGGGAGTCGCCATTGGCCCAAATGGAAATGCCAGCACTCGAGGCAGGAACAGAGTTAAAGGGGCAGATGCATCTTGAAGACAGCAGGAATTGCAACCTTGTAGGCCTTGGCAGATTTTGATACTCACACACATGAATCATTGCAGGCCAAATTGGAGGGAGAGCAGTCCTCACCAGGGCCCTTTCACTCCACAGGGGAACCTCAGGGCTGTTAGTGCTGTTTCCTGTGGCTTACTGTCACCTTCCCCATGGCTGCCCCAGCAAGCGGCAGTAACATGGATAGACGGGAAAGAAATCTGTTGGGGATCCAGACCCTGCCTCCGCTGCCATTTTCATGTGGCGGGGAAGGAAAAAGCGGCCAGCACCATTCCTGGGGGAAGACTAGGGGGAGGAAATTGTCGGTTGGGAGGTGAGGTAGCGGGAGGCCTCACTGCACAAATTTTCCATCATTGGCCGCTGTGACCCTGCCCAATTTCGGACAGCATTGAGGAGGAAAATCCAGCCCGTCATGTTTACCAAAGTAGCTCTTTCTATATCATATTGGTTTCATTTTTTAAGCTATGGACCATCAGGAAGGAAATATCTATCATTTTTATTTTGCAATGTTGCAGCCATGATTCAATATACCTACTTTGATCTGTCTAAAGCAGGCCACCTTGTGTAATGCCTCGCGTAGATCTAATTCTAGCCATGCACATGGCTTCCGTAAAGTTTTCAAGAGAAAAATATGCAGCACAAAGGACTAAAGTGGTCTACGTAAAGGCAAATAAAAAACATTTTCTTTGAACTTCAACATGCTTTCAGAAAGCTGATAATGCAGTGACAGGCAACTCGATACTGTCACAAGTTAGCCAATTACTCGACATTGAGACAGTTAAAGCACTAATACAGTAAAGCTAGAAAAATAATAAAGATTCCAATTAGGGAATCTGTTGGCCACCATGCATAATTCATTCACAATTATTTATGTGAATGTGTAGCCTATGAAACCCCCAGTTAAATTTGACAGTCTTTTACTATTCCATAGAGTGATACAATGCTGAAACAAGCACTTTCACCAGACAAGCTTGACGTTTTAGACAATTAAATAGCCTTCAATTATGATTAGTTATAATGGTATCGGACTCCTCTCTTTCAGATTACCACATTGCATAATGCTGGATGATTTAAATGGGTAATTCTTTGACTACTGGATTAAATTGATTGCAGCTGCATTTACATTTTTATCCTCGCTGGGAGGAAAATGTTATCATAATACAAGTGAGGCATGCCACTCACAGCACCTCAGTAAAGTGACCTACATACTTCCCATCCTTTGAGATTTTGAGAGTCCGGTCCCTTCCAAGAAGAAGATTCTAGCCCCTCTTACAATTGGGGGCTGTCATAAAATATATATTTTTTAAATTGCCTTTGAAGGGATCTGGATTCAGGCCATATTCCTAGTCTGGATGTTCAGGTGGGTCCTACTTACACTAGTCGGTTGGCTGGTATGCTTGACTAATGCCAATCATACACCAATGTTTGGAGGTCCCCCTACTCACGTTGATGGCCATGTAAGGGGTAGACCTGGCCAAATAAGAAAAGGCCGTGGGGACAGGAATAGGCACAGCCTTAGGCGTGCCCACAGAAGAGGAGGCCACGGGGAAAGGAAGGGGATGAAATTGGGGGAGCTCCAGGCTTGCTAGATTCACCAGCGAAAATATTTTTTTAAATTCGAGGAGCATAACGGTCCAACAGCGAAAGTCGGGGAGGTCCAGACTTTCTGGTTTCACTGGTAAAGAGGGATTATAGCAATGGCGGAGCGAGGCTCAGGCCCTGCAAATCCAAGGGAGAACAGGACAGCTCAGCTCTATGGAAAGCAGTTTATGGTGGAGTGGCATAATTTTTACTTACAAGGGAGTGCGGTACATTTTTAAAATTTGGCCAGTATCTTACGGGGGAGATATGCGAGAGGAGCAGCAACAGACATTTTATAGAAATGTTTTACAGTTACCACTGAGTTCTGCAGGAGGCAGAGGATGTGGGAGATGGGAGGGTTGATACAATGGCACCACCTATTGTCTGGAGGCCTGCAAGGGCAGTTTTAAAGAAACATGATAGGCAAATGTTGACACGGGAGAGGGGATAAAATTCAACTTCGGCAGGGGCGCAAAACAGGCTGTAGCCGATCTGCTGCCGTTTTATATCCTGTCTGATTTTCTTTGCCATTGACTGAAGTTAAAAATTACCACCATACGGTCCAGTGGTCCAAACAGGAGTTTCTCAGTGAGGTCATCAATAATGGCTGTGAAGGATAATCCTGGTCTCCCAGTAACCATTCGTGCAATCTGTGTGGGCCTTCAAATAATGTGAACACCATTGACTGCCACATAATAAAGGTGTCCTGGGTGTTTCCTGGCTAATAGCATTGCCTTACATTAGGATGTATGTATGCTTCAGCACCACTTGCGCATTAACTGAATGGAATTCCTTTCTGTTCCTATAGCCCAAGGAGTTGGTGCGAGGAGCACTGATATCATATGGCTGCTGTCTACATGCCATGTATTCGTTGAAATCCTGTCACCCGGTGAAGATTTTGTGTCTTAACTAGCTGAGATCTTTTTTCCGACAGGGTCAGGGATGAATGTGTTACCCTTAGTAAATATAGTGTCTGTGACTTGGTCAATACATCTACAGATTGATTACTGGCTGATTTGGCAAATATCTCTTGCGGTGGCTTGGAGGGATCCCCAGTGACATAAAACTGTGGTAACCTTCAAGGCCATGGCAAGAGCCATCTCAGTTCTAGAGGTTTTCTGTGGGAAAGCCTGGAAAAGATAGCTCAGTTACAGCTTCTCTTGTGGAGTGGAGGTGGCAAAGACAGGTCACCTCTGACATGTTCAGATAGGAGTGCTGGGGTTTGTAAATGTGAGTCCTGCAGTAGTGATGGGTGGAGTTATGTATTAGTCACAACTGCATTTGTTGTCCCCCCATGAACTCATCTTCCTCATGTAAGTCAGGGAGTGCAATAGGAACCCTCAGTAAATTCCCAACCTCAGCACTTTGCAGCATCAATTAACAATATCGCAGGAAAGGCTGATAAGGAAGAATGCAAAAATGGCAGTCCTTATATCAAAATAACCTAACAGGTAAAAAGGAAAGCCTTGCATTTATATAGCACGTTTCATGACCTCAGGGCCTCCCTAAGTGCTTTCCAGCCAATTAAGTGCTTTTGAAGTATAGTCACTGTTGTAATGTAGGAAAAGTAGCCGCCAATTTGAACACAGCAAGTTCCTACAAACAGCAATGTGATAATGACCAGATAATCTGTTTTAGTGGTGTTGGTTGAGGGATGAACATTGGCCAAGACACCTGGGAGAACCCCCCCTGTCTTCTTCGAAATAATGCCATGGTATCTTTTATGTACACCTGAGAGGGCAAATGGGGCCTCGGATGAACATCTCGTCTGAAAGACAGCATCTTCGACACTTTAGTGCACTCCCTCAGTACTGCACTAGAGTGTCAGCCTAGATTTTGTGCTCAAGCCTCTGGAGCAGGTCTGGAGCCCACAATCTTCTGACTCATAACCGACTGTGCTTTCACTGAACCACGGCCAACACCATGCAGGAAACAAATGGTAAATAAATGTCAATGCTTCTACCAAAACAAAGCAAACTTTTCAATGGATGTTCAAAATAGAAAGGTAGCTTTAAGAATCCAACTACTTCTAGCCAGCCGTTGGCTTACTAATTTACCCATCGTGTATAGGAAAAGCTGAAGGCAGAGGTCATCCAAACAATGTGAATTGCAGCATGGGCCTCACTAACACAAATCCTTCTTTGCAAAGAGACAGTCATTAGCTGGGAATGCAATCTCCGATTGTCCCAATTTTCTTTCTACTGCGAATTGCAAGACACAGTTGCTTGGCCACATACCTGAGCATGCCTGAAATCCCAATGCGTGTTTGGCCATGGGAAGGTCCCATGCTGCCAGCACAGCCTCGGAATTTTGCAGGTCGAATATTTTTTATTGAGCTATTAGTTACAGTGGCCCCGGACTTGCTCATCCATGGCCGTAATAGCTGCAAACTCTGCCGAGGCCCGGACTGCTGGGTCCCGGCTTACACAGGAGTTTCCACTGGTCTTGCGGGGAGTTCCTGCTTCGTTGGCCCCAAAAAGACCATAAGACCATAAGAGATAGGAGCAGGAGTAGGTCATTCGGCCCCTTGAGCCGGCTCCGCCATTTAGTGAGATCATGGTTGAACTGATTTTTACCTCAACTCCACTTTCCTGCTCTTTCCCCATATCCTTTGAATCCCTTGATGATCAAAATTTGTCTAACTCAGCCTTGAATGTATTCAATGACTCAGCCTCCACAGCTTTTTGGGGTAAAGAATTCCAAAGATTCACGACCCTCTGGGAGAAGAAATTCCTCCTCATTTCTGTCTAAACGGGCGACCCCTTATTCTGAGACTATGCCCCCTAGTTTTAGATTCCTCCATGAGGGGTAACATCCTCTCAACATCTACCCGATCGAGTCCTCTCAGAATCTTGTATGTTTCAATAAGATCTCCTCCCATTCTTCTAAACTCCAATGAGTATAGACCCAACCTGTTCAATTTTTCCTCATAAAACAACCCTTCCATACCCGGAATCAATCTAGTGAACCTTCTCTGAACTGCCTCCAATGCAAGTATGTCCTTCCTTAAATAAGGGCACCAGAACTCTATGCAGTACTCCAGGTGTGCTCTCACCAGCACCCTGTTCAGTTGTAGCATGACTTCCATGCTTTTATACTCCATCCCCCTAGAAATAAAGGCCAATATTCTGTTTGCCTTCTGGATTACCTGCTGCACCTGTATGTTGACTTTTTGTGTTTCATGTACGAGGACACCCAGATCCCTCTGTACTGCAGCATTTTGTAGTAATTCTCCATTCAAATGATATTTTGCTTTTTTATTTTTCCTCCCAAAGTGGATGACTTCACATTTTCTCACATTATATTCCATCTGCCAAATTTTTTCCCATTCGCTTAACCTGTCAATATCCTTTTGCAGGCACTTTGTGTCCTCATCGCAACTTGCTTTTCCACCTATCTTTGTATCATCAGCAAATTTGGCCACAAGACACTCTGTTCCTTCGTCCAAGTCATTGATATATATTGTAAATAGTTGAGGCTCCAGCACTGATTCCTACGGCACCCCACTAATTACAGATTGCCATTTTGAAAATGATCCTTTTATCCTGACTCTTTGTTTTCTGTTAGTTAGCCAATCCTCTATCCATGCCAGTATATTACCCCCAACACCATGAGCTCTTATCTTGTGCTGTAATCTTTTATGTGGCACCTTATCGAATGCCTTTTGGAAATCCAAATATACTGCATCCATTGATTCCCTTTTATCCACCCTGCCCGTTACTTCCTCAAAGACCTCTAATAAATTTGTCAGACATGATTTCCCCTTCATAAAACCATGTTGACTCTCCTTGATTGTATTATGAGTCTCCAAATGTCCTACTACTACTTCCTTAATAATGGATTCTAGCATTTTCCCAATGACAGATGTTAGGCTAACTGGTCTATAGTTACCTGCTTTCTGTCTCACTCTCTTCTTGAATAGGGACCCAGCATATATCTGGTACATTGCGTGAGATGAAGCATATTGGCTTCCTGACGGGAGCAAATGTACCAACACGAGGCTGCTGGGTTCACGATCCATCGCTTTCCAGCGTTGGGGGGGGGGTGGGGGTGGTGGAACTCGACACCCCCTGGAAGAGGACAGTCTCACTGGAGTTTCCAGCCTGAGGAGCAAAGGCGGGGGAAGGGATGGCCTAAAATACCCTGGTGGGGTCAGCACTGACGGGCACAGTCCCAGCATAAGTACTGGGATCATGGCACCTATGCTGGGATTGCGCTCTTCAGTGCTGACCCCACCAGAGTGGCCACTAGGGGTGTATCTCGAGCAGCCCCCACTTTCTGGGGAGGGGAGTGGGGGTGGGGAGGGGGTAGTATGTCTGCATAATGACCTAACTACAGAAAAACCACTGACTGCCTTCTCTGCTTCTTCACTATGATTTGGAGTAAAACAAAACTGAAATAAAACATATCCCACCCCCTGTTTTAACATCCAGGCTCCACTTTGGAGTATTTCTGGTTAGAATTTTCACCCATTCTTCTTCTTTTGCCAATTTTCTTCCCAGCAACAGTGTGGCTATTCTTCATCTGTGAGCCTAGGCAGCGGGTATTGGTAGGCTATTCATAACCCAGGTCAACTTCCTCATAAGCACACTTTCCAGTGGAGTGGGAACCCTAGCTGGCGTTTCCCCTCTCTAGCCCAGAAATGTAGAAAGGACTTGACCCCAGGTCCCAGATAGAGGGGCAGCATGGTAAGGGAAATCTTGCAGAGATTTCATACACAAAACAGAACTCCGTGTGTAATATTCAATTTTCTATGCATTTGTTAGAAATCTATTTTTTGGTACTATATCCTCAGGCTACTGGGAAAGATAGATGGTGGCTAAAGACATTTCCAAAAAATATATTTCTTAAGCAATTTCTCCTCCTTACAAGTTATTAGTTGCCTTTTAGGCATTCATTTGGTTTTTTTTTTGGGCTGTTTACTTATTCTTCATTGGTAGTTTTCCCACTTGCTCAGTTAAATTTAAGGCAGTCAGTATTATTCATTTAAGTGATTTGTTACTTTTTTATGATTGTGATATTTTAACCAATCAACTAAGTGTAATGAACAATGTAACCTGCACTTTGCATATGAACACTTTGAAGTACGACAAACACATGTTGATGCAAGTTTTCATTTTTTAGATGGTTATTTAAAAGTCCAGTTCTCTTACAATATTTTTGTTTGAGTTGCTTAATTCATCACCAAATATGTAGAATCCAGGAAACATTGCTTTTACTTCATTTGATATAAATTTGCTGCAATCCCTTACCTTTGTTTTCACCGCTTAGTCTCTAGATAGGAAGACAGCAGCTTGTAGTGCTAATTGCAGTAAGTGGTGACCAGGGCTCCAGAAAGTTTTATTAAATGATGAGCCCTTGACTCATTTTTAACTGTGTTCCTGTAGATGTTACATCTGATAAACCCTGCACAGTAATTGAAGAAAAAACAGGCCCTGGTGTGCATGATTACTTGAAAGATAACATTCAAATGAGTACATGTGATGCAGATTTTTTTTTATTCATCAAGCTGAGGTTGGTCATAATGGTAAATATAATAATTTCCCATTTCAACCATCCTATGCCAATAACGTGCACTCCCAGGACAGTCACTTCCAGAATTAATGGTTGAGGCAGAAACTATGTCAACATTTAAGATTAGATTGGATAGGTGGATGAAGGAAAAGGGGCTGAAGGGACTATAGGGACAGGGTGGGTAAATGTGATTCGAACGATTTGCTTGTGGTTACCCTGTGCAAAGGGTAGATGCCAACAAGGACTGGTTGGGCCGAATGGCCTGTTTTCCTGTTGTAAATTCTATGTACTGTTCTAATGCTGACATAAGTGAAAACCCTTCCATATGCGTGCAATTAACCTCAAGTGACAAGAAGGTGACAGCTGCACATATTTGCACATGAAAACTGTGCTCGAAAAACAAGAGGTTTAATTTAAAACAAAAAAAGATACAATTAGTGGATCAAAAAAACAAGTAGATCTTTCTGAACTGATAATAGGACTCCACAGTATGTAACAAAATGGTTAAAGGGCAAATGAAGGTTTTATTACTGACTGTAAAATTTGTTCAGTAGACCAATTATTTACTCAGTTTCACTCAAAAACGATCTGCGCCAGGGCTTATAAATAATTATGAAAGATGTGTTCGTATCATAATTACAGAAAGCATCTTTCATATTTATTTAAGAGATTTTCCACCTCTGTGCACACAGGCTTGTTAATTTATTTAGCTTGAAATAATTATACAGGGTAAAGACAAGCAAGCCTATCACAGTTACAAAAGATTACAATCAGCACCACACAAATTCTCTCAGATTGCTAATTTTCAGCCCTGTGGGGAGATGCAAAGTAAAACAAAAAATTATTTTTAAAAAAATGTTTAATATGCATAAAATCATAAAACATCCCAAACTCACCATACAGGAAAAATGTTTATCAGTTCATACAATGTTATTAAAGATGATAGGTGAAGTTTATTCAATGATAAGTTTCCATTGAAAACCTGTCTACACTGTGATTACCGAATTCAGTTTTTATTGCTAGAAACTACCATTTAAATTCGAATATGATCTTGCTGCATACTGTGAAGTATCTGCTAATTAGGGAAATCTATTGATCAAATACATGCCAGGTTAATGGTTCAAGCTCATCAAAATGGTTGCTTAATTTTAAACAAGTGCATGCTATGGTAAGCAAAAGAAATTAAATTGTTTACAAGAATTATAGTGATAGAAATATAAAAGTTTCTGATAGGCAGTATTTGGCCTAGAAACTGGATCATTCTAGAAATGGGGCGTGATCCGAGGGCAGCACATGCTGTAATGCACCTACAGAGGCTGGCAACAGCACCAGGGAAAATTGGGTCGCTGGTCTTATTTGCAAGTTACCGGCGAGCTGTGGGCATCAGTCATATCACCGTAGGCAATTCGCTGGTGGCGGAGGGGAAGCACGATGGGGCATCGGCCAAGGGCCTAAGGTGAGTCATGGGGACTGGATGGGTGGGGTGTAATTGGGAAGGGACGGGCACTGGCTGGCAGCAGCCTGCAGTTTTAATGTGAAGCTCCACATTTAGGTAAATAAAAACTTACTTTGTGGGTGGCAGCCTCCAGTGGTGCTTTTAAGGATCGCTGGTTTGGCTTCTGTGCACCTGATAAAACTGAACACAGGTTGCACGGTACATGATGCAGTCAGTCACCAACCAATTTCACAAAGGAGCCTGAAACAGGTGATAGGCCCCCGATTTGCATAAGCAATGGTCCTAACGGCAGTTTCAGGTAGGCCCCTTGGACGACTACCCGAACCAATATAGCGTGTGGTGCACGTCCGTTGTGAAAAACAAGTATTGTGCAATCAAATTTCTGGGCCTTTGAATCATACTCAGTTGTTATAAAGTTTAGATTCATAAACACAGTGTCGATGCTGCGAAATCTCACTAAACTAATATTTCACCATGAGAAGACAGAAAATAATTCATACTAATGACCATTATGGGAACTGACCCATACAGTTTATGTATTAATTTTTCCAAACTCTTGATGTTTCCAGTAGATTTTTTTTATTGGCTCCATTAAGATGGAGAGCAGAACCTTATGCTCATTAAGTTTCAGCTAGTAGCTGTTAGATGGAGTGATGTCAAATATTTATTAAAAGAAATTCTAATTACACACAGGCCATGGAGGAAGAGAGATTACTCTTTATCTTATTTTCTCAGTAATTACAAGAGGTTTTCATCCAGTTTTAAAGAATCTGAGAAAAGTGTATTTTATTGGCAGTACATCAGGTTTAAAGTGACGGTTTTGAGACACAATGTACAGTACTCCATTCTCATCGCTCAGCTCCTGCTTTCTTTATAGCCAATTCTACATCAGTGAATCTTCCTATTTCGGAAGATACTTTGGTCTTTTATTGGTAGAAGAACACAAAAGCTATTACATTCACCAACCTTCATTTAAACTTTGTGTTGTATCTACAACCAATACTCAGCATGCTGCTAAGATTAGATAAAGGTGGCAAAATTATTATTTCATCTCTTGGAACAAGGAACTAATCCATCTTCTGACTCTACTTTTTTTTATATATCTTTTCCCGATCTTTCTCTCCTCCACCTGAGGGTGCTGGAGTACACCTCTATGGATGTCAGAAGACCCTCAGTGTTTTGATCAAATGGCCATTCTTCATGCGTAAGCCTACAGAGTGTTGGTGGACTATTCAACTGTGGAAGGCATCACAGTTGACACCCAATAACCATGCAGGCACTTTTACTAGCATGGGTTGCTTGATCAAGAGCGGGAACACAGACTGAGTTTTCCCCTCCTTAGCCCAGGGTTGCTGAGGCCAAATGTTGTGACCCACTCTGACTGTCCCAATCGAGTTAAATCAGTACAGACCAAGAATTGAATCTGGGAGCTTCTGGTCTGTATGGCAATGTGCTACACCAGACAGTTTCTTCACCCGTAAAACCATTAGGGGAGTTTACCTTCATATTTTTTGAACTCCAAATCATACACCTCAACACTCAATGTTCCAGAAAGCCTAGAAATCATCCAATAATTGAATACTACTTCTATATCTAATATCTCTCTTGTACTCTTGGACAAGATACAAGAAAAAGCTTTTAGTTTGATGGGTAATCCCTATCTTTCCTTTACCACCTTTCTCGTCTCTCTGCTTTATCAATACCAGTGTGGTCAGTGCTCTTCTTAACTTTTCTATATTTTTTTTCTTAAGCTGGAAATGGGTACGATTTTAATAAAGCAGTGGGATGGCAGCGGGGGGTCCACGGGCGCGTGGCAAGCGCGAATAATAAAAGCTTAACGTTCCCTACACAATCACAACTTAATTGGTGGCCATTAATCTTGTTTCTGGGTTTGCCATCCGAAAGCTGCACAGTGGGTGGACTGCGCACCCGCATGGCAGGCTGTCAGCTGCAGCATCTAGATTTAAAGAGCCATTGTTTCAATGGTTTTTGCTGGACCGAAGAGCCAGAAGACCCAATGGAGCAGCACAGGGGCAAGGATGCTCCAAGACTCAGTGATGCCTCACTTGAGGTGCTGCTGGCTGTGGTGAGGAGGAGGAGGGAACTATTTTACCCAGCCATAGGAGGAAGTGCCCTGCCTCTGCCACCAAGAAGGCCTGGCTCGAGGTGGCAGAGGAGGGCGCGAGCAGGAGCAACATATCCCGCACTTGGGTCCAGTGCAGTAAGCGTTACAATGACCTAACTAGGTCAGCAAAAGTGAGTACACTTACTGATTCTCCTGCATTCCATGTTCCACATCACCACCACCCACCCAACTCATTCTGCCAAGACTACTCCATCACATCACTCCTCACACTCACTTAAGGCTCATCCTCAACTTACCTTCACTTCCTGAGCACTTCCTCACCTCCCCATTTGTGACCCCACCATCACCCCAATCCTGATCCAATGTGATGTCTCAGTCTGATACTCACCCTCTGATGCACCTCTTTCATGGTCAGCCTCACTCCAAAGCAATGCATTCATCGGATGACCACTTCACCCTCACTCACTCACACGTCTGTATTTTCTCTCCTTGTAGGAGAAAACGCAAAATGCATGCGAGAGGGCGAGGACTGGAGGGGGGGCCACAACAAACAGTGGTCCTCACAGAGGTGGAGGAGGAGGCCCTGCAGATCAGCCGCACCCTCGCGCGCCTGTCCGTTGGGGACACCGAGACTGGCACCCCAAAAACGTCTGGTTTTAACATTCATTACACACAATATGAATTGATGTTAACAATGATTAGCATGTTGAACACCTCAGTATGCTCATCACAACATGACACATCTGTAATGATGCTTAATATTGCCATCGGTTCTCTTACAGGCCCTTCAATGACCGCAGTGATGGGAGAGGGTGATTCCTCAGAGGAGCTCCAGGCCTCTGAGGGTGCAACGTCACATTTTAGTGAGCCATCCACCAGCGCAGATAGTCACACCTCGTTGGGTCCTAGTAATCAGTTAGCTGGGTTGGTACCTGATGAGTCACCACGCACAAGTGAGCACGAGCAGACACTGGTGGCAAGGGCAGCTGTGGAGAGTCCGCGTCGGTGGGCGCACTCCTCTCCAGGCTCTGCTCAGCTGGACACAGATGCAGAACCCCGGGGGCCATCCTTTAAAAGGAGAATGATCGAGGGACAGCAGCACATTTGCGAGGTACTGGAACAGGTGCCACGTGCACTCTCCACAATAGCGCAGAGGATGGAGGAGTCCAACTCCTGCATTAGTGGAACGGCAGCACAGGTACGTGAGGGAATCTCTGAGATAGTGTCGCAGGGACGTGAGGAACTGTCCGTGATAGTGTCGCAGGTAACTACGGAAATGTCTGAGATATTGTCGCAGGTAAGTGCAGGAATGTCTGCGATGGAGAGAAAGCTAGCTTCTGTTGAGCTTCAGGCACGGCTCACAAATGAGATATTCAGGTCCTGACAACAGCCATTCGGACTCACGGTGAGCAACATTCTGCCGTCTTAAACAGGCAGACACAAACTTTATAACTGGGCTTTCAAGGCATCATACATGTCCTCCAAACTGTTCTCCAGCAGGGTGGTAGGAGTGATGTGGGCCTGGTCCAGGAGAGGGATGATGGTGAAAGGGGACATGGAAGTGGGGACGCCACTCAAAGCGCTCCCACGACTCACCCGTTGCTCCCCTCTTGACCAGTACCCGCAATGCTGCCTCCTCTCCAAGTCACCGAGTCTGCCCCTGCACAGGTGCAGGTGGAGCAGTCTTTGGCGGGGCCCCTCACGGGCTCCAAAACCCAGAGGACGTAGGCCGAAAGCATCTAAGCAGTCCAGCCATGAACATGAGCAACCTGTCACTACCTCTGCTGCAGCCACAGGGGATGCACCACGTAGAAGCGGTAGGAAGAGAAAAGCCAAGGATTTGTGATCACGATGGGTATGCACAAGGGTGTCTGACAGATGGTCATGATTTTCATTTACATTTGGTTTTTGGTAAAGTCACATTAAATGTTATCATTCTCACCACTACTGCCACATCTTGCCCATTCTTGACTGTCTTTTGTGATAGCGCCCTTTCATGTGCTTCATCATGAAAGGCGGTGCTTGATGCCACCCAGTGGGTGACTTTACAGTGGGTATTTGTGTAGTTTCCGGAATGTTTTGTGTGGGGGGACAGGGGGTGGTGTTGGCGCTGCTCTTTCCAGGTGGTGTGAGGACTGGACTATTCTCACTTTGTGATCTAATGAGAACCGTTCACATATGAGTGACTCCCTGACCTCACGAGCAGCCAGGTGAGCGGCTGCTCTGCCCATGGGTTCGTCATCCTCTTGCTCCTCCTCCTCCTTCTCCTGCTGCTCCTCCTCAATGTTCATTACAGATGTGGATGCTGGATGAGGGCATGGGGCCTCATCAACCGGTACCCCTCTCTGTTGTGCCATGTTGTGCAGGACACAACACACTGGTGTGTATTGAAGCACTCCCCCAGAACGATCGAGGCACCAAAATCACATCTTCAGTAGTCCTATCACATGTTCAATTACAGACCTGGTGACGATGTGGCTGTCGTTGTATTGACACAGTTGCTCGCGGATGGGGTTCCTCAGGGCTGTGATCAGCCACATGTGCAGGGGGTATCCCTTGTCCCCGAGGAGCCAGCCCTTAAGGGTGTTCGGTGCGTAGAAGAGGCCTGGGATGTTGGATTCCCTCAGAATGAATGAATCGTGGCAGCTGTCATGGAATCTGGCGCACACGTGAAGGAATCTTTTGCGGTGGTCACAAACGAGCTGAGTGTTGATGAAGTGATAGCCCTTTCTGTTGATGAACAGTCCTGGCTCGTGTGGAGGTGCTCGGATTGCTATATGGATGCAATCAATTGTACCCTGTACACATGGGAAGCCAACCACAGAGTGGAATCCCATTGCCCTCTCCGTCTGGCTGAGGTCGTCCATGGGGAAGCTGACCTATTGCGAGGCCCTGTGAAACAAACCGTCAGTGACCTGCCTTATGCACTTATGTGCAGATGACTGAGAGACCCCGACGATATCACCGATGGCACCCTGGAATAATCTGGAGCAAAGAAGTTGAGGGCAGTGGTGACTTTAACAGCGACGGGTAATGAGATGCCGCCAGGCCCAGCTGGGAGCAGCTCGGCATGAAGGAGACTGCAGATGTCTGCGACCACCTGGCGACTCACTCTTAGCTTCCGTGTGCACTGCTCCTCAAAGAGGTCCAGGAAGCTGAGCCTCGGTCTGTAGACCCTCTGATGAGGGTAGTGCCTCCTGCAATGTCGCTCCCTCTGTTGTTCCCCTCTGTGGTCTTGTGCAGGTGTCTGTGGCGCAGCACTGTGTTGTGGAGCTACAAGTGGTGGAAGTGCACGCCCTGCCTGGCGAGGATGGTGATGTTCCTCGTCCTCGGATGTAGTGGTGAATGCAAACATCGGGCCCCCATCCTGATGATGTCAGTTTGAGGGGATCCGGAAAGTTGGTAAATATGAGTAAACAGAACAATTCTGAGTGGAAACCAAGAACTTTTAGTCCAAACACAAAGATTTCCCAGCCAAAAGTTTGTCTGAGAGAACTGCGTGACCTGCTGCAATAACTCACCTTTTATTCCCCATCTGTCAAACAGGGATTTAAATGTCCAAATGGCTGCTGGCTGAAACCCGATTACTTTCCAATGCCGTGTTTCACACAACACGGGAAACACGTTGAAGCAGTGGCAAAATCGCTTGCCTTCATTGTTAATTGGATTTATGGACTTTTCAAGTACTTTAAGTACTTGATTTACTGCTTTAAATATCATCCTGCTGGTTCGGGAACGGCGTGCGTACCCAGATGACTCTGGGTCGTGCGTGTTCTTCAGCGGGTTGGAGCCGGGGTTCCTGCCCGTTCCAAAAAATCCTGATTTTCTTTGCCCCTCCCGCCCCCAACGCACCCGCAGATTTCTTTTAAAATCGTGCCCTATACATTCCAAATGCATCCTTCCTCCTCCCTGTATCCTCACTGTGTTCATATCAACACTCATTGCCATGCCCTACTTCTGTCTCATTTTTCCTGGGATGTTCCATGGTTCTATGAAGATACCGGGCTCGATGGGGAGAGCAAGGCTGTGGTAGTTATACAAAGGTTTCTTTACGTTATTAGTTATGTTATTAGTTGGAAATCAATTGAAGACCATATTGGTCCTTTATAGGGTTGCCAACTTTAATTGGAGGTGTTCCTGAAGATTTCATCACGTGATGTTCTGATTACATTACATTCAGGGTGCGTGATGTCTGATCACGTGACTTCTGCAAATGTTATTGCATTTACCTTATAAAGGTTGGGTCCCCTGTAATTGAATATCTTTGCTTGTGCTTGTGTACCAGCAGCTGTTGTGTGAGAAATTCCTAGAACCAGGAGGTCACCTGCAAGCAGGGGAAGAAGGGAAACCGAGGATGTGGAAGAGGGGAAACTAAAGGCGGGGAAGAGGGGAAACCGAAGGCAGGGAAGAGGGGAAACTAAAGGCGGGGAGGAGGGGAAACCGAGGGCAGGGAAGAGGGGAAACCGAGGGCGGGGAAGAGGGGAAACCGAGGGCGGGGAAGAGGGGAAACCGAGGGCGGGGAAGAAGGGAAACCGAGGGAGGGGAAGAAGGGAAACCGAGGGCGGGGAAGAGGGGAAACCGAGGGCGGGGAAGAAAGGAAACCGAGGGCGGGGAAGAGGGGAAACTAAAGGCGGGGAAGAAGGGAAACTAAAGGCGGGGAAGAAGGGAAACCGAGGACGGGGAAGAGGGGAAACTAAAGGCGGGGAAGAGGGGAAACTAAAGGCGGGGCAGAAGGGAAACCGAGGGCGGGGGAGAGGGGAAACCGAGGGCGGGGGAGAGGGGAAACCGAGGGCGGGGGAGAGGGGAAACCGAGGGCGGGGGAGAGGGGAAACCGAGGGCAGGAAAGAGGGGAAACCGAGGGCGGGGAAGAAGGGAAACCGAGGGTGTGGAAGAGAGGAAACCGAGGGCGGGAAAGAAGGGAAACCGAGGGCGGGGAAGAGGGGAAACCGAGGGCGGGGAAGAGGGGAAACCGAGGGCGGGAAAGAGGGGAAACTGAGGGCGGGGAAGAGGGGAAACCGAGGGCGGGGAAGAGGGGAAACCGAGGGTGTGGAAGAGGGGAAACTGAGGGCGGGGAAGAGGGGAAACCGAGGGCGGGGAAGAGGGGAAACCGAGGGTGTGGAAGAGAGGAAACCGAGGGCGGGGAAGAGGGGAAACCGAGGGCGGGGAAGAGGGGAAACCGAGGGTGTGGAAGAGAGGAAACCGAGGGCGGGGAAGAGGGGAAACCGAGGGTGTGGAAGAGGGGAAACTGAGGGCGGGGAAGAGGGGAAACCGAGGGCGGGAAAGAGCCGAAACCGAGGGCGGGGAAGAGGGGAAACCGAGGGCGGGGAAGAGGGGAAACCGAGGGTGTGGAAGAGAGGAAACCGAGGGCGGGGAAGAGGGGAAACCGAGGGTGTGGAAGAGGGGAAACCGAGGGTGTGGAAGAGGGGAAACTGAGGGCGGGGAAGAGGGGAAACCGAGGGTGTGGAAGAGGGGAAACTGAGGGTGTGGAAGAAGGGAAACCGAGGGTGTGGAAGAGGGGAAACCGAGGGCGGGGAAGAGGGGAAACCGAGGGCGGGGAAGAGGGGAAACCGAGGGTGTGGAAGAAGGGAAACCGAGGGTGTGGAAGAGGGGAAACTGAGGGCGGGGGGGAGGGGAAACCGAGGGTGTGGAAGAGGGGAAACTGAGGGCGGGGGGGAGGGGAAACCGAGGGTGTGGAAGAGGGGAAACCGAGGGCGGGGAAGAGGGGAAACTGAGGGCGGGGGGGAGGGGTGGGAATTTGCAGAGGGGATACCAGAGGTGGGAGGAAATTTGATTACACCAGTAACTGATAGTATTCTCACTAAAATTGCACCAATAACTGATCAAATACTAGTAACATTCAGATTTCCCTCATAACTAACTGTATTATAACAACTCACTGATAGTCTATATGCAACTGGTAGTAACAGATGTAACACCCCGATATCCTACCTGTAACTAGTAGTATTCCTATCACCCATTGATATTCACCCAGTAACTACAGCCAGACCCCCTGCACAAGATACGATCAGGCTCCCCAGTGATGCCACTTTTAACAGGCTCAATCTCTCTCTCTATCTCCTTGGACTCTGGTTTGGACTCAGGTTCTGTGTGAAGGTGACAACTCTGAGCTGAGTGCCTCAGTCAGAGCCTAATTGTACTTGGACTTCAAATGTCAAAACCGGCCAGCACAGACTGACCTGAACCAAATCGAGAGGTCGCACAAAGGGCAGTGGGCTTGGTGTTGGGGCACTTCTCACAGGACACATCGTCCTAATTTCAGCTCAACGCCAACATTTCAAAACCGCTCCCTGGGGTCGGATTCAATAAAGGAAAATTTTCACAGAATTATAAAAATTACAATACAGGAGGAGGCCATTCGGCCCCCAGTGCCTGTGCCAGTGCTGGCGCTCTTTCCTGTAATCTCATTCCCCCAAGATCCTTTTATATTCCACCTTTTCAAATACTTATCCCATTCCCTTTTAAATGATGTTCTAGTCTCTGCCTCAATAGCCACTTGTGGTGAAACATCCCATGGTCTAATAGCCCTCAGTTCAAGAATCTCCCTTCTCCCTTCCCTCTTGGTTCTTCCAGTGAGAATCCTCGGTCTCCGCCCACTTGTTCCCCACTCGCCCACCAGTGGAAACAATCTTTCACTATTTACCCATGGTAAAGTCCCTAGGTTTTACTCACCTCTTTACTGACTGCTCCTCTCTCGGCCCATTTCCACCCATCACATTGCTGCTGCTACTCCTGGCTTAGCAGAAAATGCTGTGCCCTATACCCACCCCCATCCCAGAGTCCCACCCTCCCCGATCCCTCATTCCCCGACCCCCATTCCCATCTCCCTCTCCCTTCGAACCTCTGACCCATCAGTCCCCTGTCTCCCTCATTCCACGACCCCAGTCCCATGATACTTTTCCTCCCCGCTCTGACCCTCAATTCCCCAACCCCATCTATCCTCGGTCACCCACTCTTCACTCCTGAGACCTAACGTCCTTTCCCTTGGTCCCTGATCACTCTGTTCCAACCCAGCTCCCCACCTCCCCCGGCTCTCTCCCTCCCTTAACCCCAGTTCTCCACCGACCCACTGGAGTTCACTGGGTTAGGAGGAGGTTGCCCAATTATATACTTTGGGCAGGCACCTGGGCCACTAGGTACCTGTCCGCTAGCCCCAACAAACCAGAAAATCCTGTGACTGCTGCATGTTTAGGGAGGAACAGAGGAGTGCCCCCAGCGATCCCCTTTGTAAAAGGCCCTTTTTAAAAAATGAGTAGAAAAAAAACCCACTTAACTTTCCTTCACACGAGGACTACTGGCTGCCCTAATCTGCTCCTAAGCCGTGAATGTGGGAACTCCTGATGTAACGACTCCCCACTCCTTCAATTTCTGCTGGCCTTGCAAGGGGTGACGAGGGGCTCTACACCTACAAAGCCTATAGAAACCTTCATGCAAGGCCAGGACCCGGCATAACTGGGACCCAGAATATTTTCTGGTCCTTCTGGTGCACTCCCACTGGAGCTATAATGTGAGTGCACCAGAAACGCTGAAGAATCTTGATTTCCCCAGTCTTTATCCAGGCACATTTACAAGTCTTATGGTTGTGTGGTGTTTGAAAGCAGCAAACAGAAGCTTCCGAACTCTAAGGTCGTCCACCCAGCTCACAATTCTGCTTTAATTCCTCAAACAAAAAAACAGTTCACTCACCACTTTGTTTTTTTCCTTCTTCCAGATCCAGTTCTTCTTCTTTACAATAATAACAAGCAGAAATTTCTTAATTCCATCATCTGAGACTTCAATAAGTGCCAATGTATCGCTATCAGTTCCAGTATGAACATTTATAGACAGTCTGTTGTCAATGTTGCAATTAGACTCACACTTAGGTCTGGACTGGAAATGTCAGGCAGCCTGCAGGATGAAATTTGTAATCTGGCAGGAGCTGCGGTATTTATTGCTTTGAACAGACCAATGATTCGTGGAATTGGGAGAAGCCACCAGAGTACTTTTAAGTGTCACCAATGTTAAATTCAAATTTATTGGATGGGCTTATAAATCAATTCATTGCAGTGCTTCCAAACCAGTGATTGGCAAAAATGTTATAACAGTAAGCCAAGGTGCATACCTCTTATGCTGAGTTAGTCTTGAGACTGTTTCCCAGCTGTTAGATATGGAAAGCATTGAAGGAAAAGAAAGCTGTGAGGTAATACAGAGCTAAGTAACTCCATGTATCATTCTAAAGCTATAATTAGGACAAATGATTTGTTATAGCAAGTGACTTGTTAAATACCTGGGAATAAAAAAACTTGTACCAGTAAAAGTGACCATGAAGATTATCATAAAAACCCAACAGGTTCATAAGATATTAAGACTATAAGAGATAGGAGCAGGAGTAGGCCATTTGGCCCTTCGAGCCTGCTCCGCCATTTAATGAGATCATGGCTGATCTGATTTTTACCTCAACAACACTTTCCTGCCTTTTCCCCGTGTCCTTTGACTCCCTTGCTGATCAAAAATTTGTCTAACTCAGCCTTGAATGTATTCAATGACTCAGCCTCCACAGCTTTTTGGGGTAAAGAATTCCAAAGACCCTCTGGGAGAAGAAATTCCTCCCCATTTCAGTCTTAAACGGGCAACCCCTTATTCTGAGACTATGCCCCCTAGTTTTAGATTCCTCCATGAGGGGTAACATCCTCTCAGCATCTACCCTATCGAGTCCCCTCAGAATCTTATATGTTTCAATAAGATCTCCTCTCATTCTTCTAAACTCCAATGAGTATAGACCCAATCTGTTCAATCTTTCCTCATAAGACAACCCTTCCATACCTGGAATCAACCTAGTGAACCGTCTCTGAACTGCCTTCAATGCAAATATGTCCTTCCTTAAATATGATGTGGCATCAGAACTGTACGCAGTTCTCCAGGTGTGGTCCCACCAGCACCCTGTACAGTTGTAGCATGACTTCCCTGCTTTTATACTCCATCCCCCTAGAAATAAAGGCCAAAATAAAGGTTCACTAATGTCCTTTAAGGAAGCAAATCTGCCATCCTTACTCGGTCTGGCCTATATGTGACTCCAGTTTCACACCAACATGGTTGACTCTTAACTGCCCTCTGAAATGGCCTAGCAAGACACTCAGTTGTATAAAAACGCTACAAAGATTTGCAGTGGTTCAAGAAAAAAGCCCACCACCACCTTCTCAGGGCAACTAGAGATGGGCAATAAATGCCAGCCTTGCTAGCGACACTCACATCCCGAGAATGATTTAAAAAAAACTCAGATGCTGTCAGAAACCAGCACTTCCATTGGCTCCAGGAGTTCTTATGAAAAAATGCAATGGCTGCATGTTGTGTTACACATGATAAGTGTAGAAATTTGCAGATTAGTCGAGGGATGTTATGCCTTCCAAAATCACTTGCCATAGTTATACTACATAACATCTGGAACAGTAAGAGTACAAGACTAAAGAGCAATGTTTACAACAGATGATGATAGACGTTGTTGTTTCTGGGTAATCTTTTACAAACAAGATGAGCAGCAAAGAAATAACTCTTAGTCAAGAGTAATAATTCATGGTTAGGGTCAACTCAAGATGCAAGTTATTCCACGAATGAACTGATGATTAATGATTCCTTAGGGATTGTGCTGCCACTCAACCAGCTCATAAACTGTGGAGAAATGCAGAGCTGCTGAACATTGAAATATTTAAACAGAATTAAGAATGGAAATGCTTATGTTTTTCACATTCCATGCTGTCTTCATCACTTAGACTCAAGAAACTTCATGACTGCTATCAGCAAAATAATATAACAGTAATAAAGTTATGTTTTAAAAATACGAAGATTATTAGAAGGTAAAAAAAATTGGAACCTTGTTTATAAAATATTGCATGTTGGTATATGAAGGGGGAGTTTTAACTCCCGGGCGGGAAGCCAATGTGGGCTGCCTGCCTGGTAGTCTCTGTGGGAGGCCCAGCCAATATTAACTTCCGGGCCTCATTTACATCCTGCTGACCAGCTACCCGCCCAAAATGGGCGTAAAGAGGCAGTCAGCTAGCTGCTGGCATTTAAAGTTTGGATAGCCCACATGCCGCCCGTTGGCATTCGGGTAAATCGTAGTTCAGGGGAGCCCCAGGGCAGCAAAGGTTCAGACTTTCTTTGTGGGGCCCGGAGGAGCACCCCTGCTCCTCCTGACCCCACATAGAGAAGTCTAGGGCCTCGGCTTCTTCCCTGACAGGTTTTACTAAGCAGGACAATCATGTCATTAAGATTCCATTGGGGTCCTGTGTAGGTTGTAGGACCCCGATTATCATGTATTAGTGATCAGGTGGCACCTCAGCCACAGACAAAAGCAGCAGGGTTAAACTTGCTGTGGGAATAGAGCAGCAAATAGAACTGCTCAATTTTAATTCCCGTTCTGCCCGGTTTGTGGAAGGCAGAGGGAGTTAAAATTCCCCCTGAAGAATCGAGCTTATACAATGAGTGGCAAAAAATAAATGATGTGGGAGTTGCTGAATTCTTTCGCTTACAAAATCCGTCGAAAGCAACCGCATCATTTATTTTTTTGTGATTTAGCAGCAAGAAGTTGCATTTATACAGCACCATTAACATAGCAAAATGTCAAAAAGGTGCTTTCCAAAGCAGAGATATCAGATATCGAGGAGGGATTTGGGAGGAGGGCTAAAGGGACCTGACGAAAGGTGCAGACAAAGAGATAGATTTTGAGGAAGCTTTTGAAAGTGGGGTGAGATGGGGAACACTTTATGAAGGAATTCCAAAGTGCTAGAATGTGGGATAATGCCAGATGAGAAGGAGCATTTTATAATGTCAGCGATCATTGGGCATTGGAGAACTAGTTGAGTGATCAGGAACTGAAGTGAGATGGAGTCAAGGAAACAAATGACAGATCTCACAGAGGACATGACTCTGATGAAGATTAAGGTGGAAATCCAGAAAAGCCACAACATTTTGTGGGATGATCCTGGTACAGACGGTGGTGGGAGGTGGGGGGAAGTAATAGGGTGAGAGGCTGAAGAGACTGAGCCGATGGTCTCAATTTTGGACATGAAGAAATCTATGAGCTCATCACAGTTGGTGTTGGAGGTGAGGATGAAGGGGATGAAAATAAAAGGAACATTCTGTGGTAGATATTGGGAGTTTGGGTTGACCTTGTGACAAAAATAAAGTAAAAACGTATCATTATTTTGGCTTCTTTCTTTTTGTGATGGTACTTATGGGGTTAAAAACCAGGTTCACTCTCAGAAAATGGCCGAGGTTGTTTTTATACAACAGCCCCAGAATATAGATGTTGTTTCTGGCTAAGTGCCCGAGGGAGAGATCAAGCCATTCAATACAAGAATTTTATGGGTTTTATTGATGTATTTGTTTAACTGGCAGTTCTTTTTGAGTTTAAGAGATAAATATCTAAATTAATTATTTTTGAAAAGCATTTTCAAGTTGAGTAGTCTGTCTGAAGGCATTGGAAAGAGGTTGGTCAGGAAGACTCCATGAATGTTGAGCAACAAACCAGCATGCAATGGTTAATACTTAGGGACCCTGGAGGGTGGGTTGGGAGCGGGTGGTAAAGTTAAAATAATAGATTTTTCTGGGTCCCGGCTCCAAAGCGGACATTTCCGGGTTTAACCGAGGCACGTTTGGATGTGTGCGAGTAACCTACTCGCTGGATGCAGCTCCATAATTAGTGCAGGCGGGCGGGTACTTATGGGAGCTATTTACCTCATTATGAGACGTTAAGTAGGTGTTTTTAAATTGAATTTAAGAGACCTTCAAATTTAACACCTCCAGCACAGGTTTCCTGGGGCTCGTGAACCTCGCCAGTGAAACAGAGGCGAGAAGGGCCGGTAAGTGCCTTTGTTGCACTGCTTGTGGACCAGGAGGAGCAGGAGTGCTTCCTCGCGGCTCACCAAGTTTCCCTTTTAAACACTCCGTGATTGGCTGATCCCCACCCCATGATGTCTGACTTCCCTTACCCCAACGCGATCGCCCCCCCAATCCAAACCCCGAAGACCCCGACCTGTTCCCGACCTCCCCTATACAAACCCCAAAGATCCCGATCTCTCCCTGGCTGCTCACTCATCCCGACAGGCAGCCAGCCTGTCAATCTGGCTGGCTGCCGGGCGCGAAACCGGTTGAAAACATTTTTAAGACGTCCTACTGTCAAAATCGTCATGATGTGCGGGAAACCCTTACTTCCGGGTTTTCCGCCCGAAAATCCTCCCCCTGCTCTTTTCCCGGCTCAGAGTTAATATCCATAACCTTGTGTTTGGACTAATTTACATTACAGTTTGGTGGAGTAAATGCAACTATATGTTATTTATCTACTTTCTGAGGATGGATAGTTCAGCCTGTAACTACTGGAAGTCTTTGATGTGCCATTGCTTCTGTTCCTTTATCTATTTACTGGTTAATAAATCTGTTTGGCAGTTTATAGCCTAACAGGAACAACAGCACCTTGAATTTATATCATGCCTTTAATACAAAAAGCATTCTAAGGTGCTTCACACATGAGCACAAGGAAAGTAGACGCTAAATCAGTAAGGGAGAGATTAGGAAAGGTGATTGAAAGCTTGGGTGAGGAGGTAGTTTTTCAGAAGGTTTTTTAAAAAGGAGAAAGGTACAGAGGTTTAGGGAGGGAATTTCACAGCGCACGACCCATGTGACTGAAGGCTTTGCTAATGGTGGTGGGGGAAAGGGAAAGGGTTTGCACAAAAGGCCAGATTCAAAGGAGTAGAGTGAGGAATTAGGGCTGGAGAAGAGAGAGAGTGGGGCCAGGCCATGGAGAAATTTAAAGATGAGGACAAGTATTTTAAATTTAATATGTTAAGTGACAGGGATTAATGTAGCATGGACAGGGGTGATGGGTGAATGGTACGTAGTGTTTGACAGAATATGTGCAACAGAGCTTTGGACAAGTTGAAGGCGGGGAAAAGAGAGGTCAGCAAGGAATTTTCAAATCTGTAGGTGATAAAAGGGAGTGGATTTTAAGAGACTGAAAGAGATGAAGAAGTGATTAAAAATGGCTTTGTCTGTGATTGAAGTCTTGGAAGTAGTGAGGCCTTGCATGATGACAAGGTAGAGGAGTGGCTGTGGGAGAAGTAGGTTCATGGTGAAGTTGAATTAAATGAGAAGGTGGTGTCGTTGGAGGAGAGGGGGCAGTGGAATTTGAAGAGTGTAGGTTGAAGTAACTGAAGATGAAGAGTTGGTCAGAGGCAAGGCTGAGTCAGGAGGATAAGGGAAAGATTTCAGCAAGGAAGTTGCCAAGGGATTTGGGAAGGTAGTAGACAATAAGAACTTTGAAGGAGAGCTGGGCATGAGACATGAAGTCTTTCAAGACAAAGTTATATAAAAGAACACTTTATGCACTGACCCTTTGACCTATCGTCTATGACCTAGAAATTCATTTAGGCCAGTTTTCAAGCGTCAAGTGCAGGGAACGATCCTTGCACCCGAAGATGGAGGCCCGAAGAACACGTGAAATTGGTTCTCTGCCTCATCTAAGTGACGGCGGCAAGCTGCTGGCGCCAGTCGCACCTCCACAAGCAGCTTGCCCAACTGAAGAATTGAAATTTGGCCCACCTGCCTTGCTGGCAGCAGCCCTCAGGTAAGTTCCGAGACAGAGGGGGAGGACAGCAGTTGTCAGGAGGGCTGTGGAGCCAGGGCACTGGCTTTACATCAATTTTTTTAAAATAATTAAACTTACCTTTTAGGTAGCAAAGCGTAGCAGACCCAACACCTGCTCCAATCAGGGCAGCCCAATTTCACAGAGGAGGCCTAAAACAAGCATTAGGCGATATTAGCCTATGCAAGGCATATATGCAGCCGCACTGGATGCCTGAAAAATGGCCCAATGTTTTTGGCCATTTGGCCTCCAGAATTGGGCCTCATTGCACCTGTTTTACGAATGTAAAACAAGGTCCAATTTCTACTCCATGTTGTGTCAGCTTTGGCTCAGTGGCAGTATTGTTGCCTCTAAGTCAGAAGGTCATGGGTTCAAGCCCCACTCCAGAAACTTGCACACATAATCTAGGCTGACACTCCAGTGCAGTACTGATGAAGGAATGCTGAACTCTTGGAGGTGCTGTCTTTCGGATGAGATGTTAAACCGAGGCCCCGTCTGCACTCTCAGGTAGATGTAAAATATCCCAGAACATTATTTGAAAAAGAGCAGGGGAGTTCTCCCATTGTCCCAGAGACACATATCCCTCAAACAATACCTAATGGAGATGATCTGGTCATTTATTCCATTGCTGTTTATGGGACCTTGCTGTGTGCAAATTGGCTGCCACAATTCCTAATTTCCAACAGTGACTACACATCAAAAGTACTTAATTGGATGTTAAGAGCTTTGGGATATCCTGAAATCGTTAAAGGCACTATATAAATGCAAGTTCTTTGTTCTTGAATTATACGATAATTTTAAGAACCTTCATAGACACTTATCTATTGTACTAATCACAGCACTGTAAAACTTGGTCATGCATTTTTCATAGCCAAGCAGCTATTTAGCAAAAGGTAATTTGCATGATTCCATTTCAGGACTGTGGGTAATAAAACCCGGAGTCAAACTGAAACTTATTCCTCAGGTTTTACATTACTAAAAAAAAACTGAGGGAGATGTCCTGAATAGAATTCCAGAGAAGTCGTGGGAAGGGGCAAAGCTGCTGGCTTAGGCTGAAGGAGAATTATTCAATTTGCTTACCGAGGGAAGGCAATTTCCTGCCAAAGCTGGCTTAGCCTTTGCCAATCAATGCAACATTACAGGGAATAATAAGACTGAAACAATTAAAGTTAGAGAGCACCACCCTTAAATTAATATATGATTGCACGGCTTATGTTTTATAGTATATCATTTTGGAATAAAAGATTTACTAAAAGTTTTGTTTTTTGAATATTACATTGCCAACTGGAAACGAGTGAAGCACCTAATTGAAGCAGGAAAATAAATTTCAGTAGATGTTACATTGCACACTCTGAAACAAGCTCCTTCATTAAAGGTACCAAGGGGCAATGTTACAAATAATCTGGCTAAATCCAGACTTGTCTCTGTTTGCTGCTGTTTCCCAAGCTTGCGGTTTAGGAATTTGAATTGCTGAGTTCAGCCATTGTAAATTTTGGCACTTTCCTACATCTTTGGTTGTTAGAGACCAAAAAAACAATCAAGTGCCAGACTGACCCTACTTCAGTGCAATCACAATGGATTCACTTTAACTTTCATTGTCCATCAATACTTTTGGAAAGAGGGTTCCGATGCATGATCATTATATAAAGTTACATTATTGAATTATAGCGTACAATACAAGCCCGACATCTGGATAAAGGGGGAAAAAGATATATTAGGCAGGACCAAAATTTAAGAAAGGAAGTAATAACAGTTGGAGATGTCATAGAACGTCGTGGGAGGAGGAAGTGAAACTAGATTTAATGTGATTCAAGCTTAAAGTTGAATCTTGGATGCCAGAAAATGGGGGCAAATTTAGCTTTTATCGCCGGGGGGGGGGGGGGGGGGGGGTGCGGGAGGGCAGGGGGAAGGGGGGGATAGTGAATCGGCAGCCCGTTTTACACCTTGACCAATTTTCTTTCCATTGAAGTAAATTTGCTGATTAGCTATCACCCATTTTTATCCCGGTAATAAAAGTTAAATTTACTCCCTGACAGTATTACTTCGTATGGACATGAATTTAGATTTGAGGTTAGGATCAGATCAGCCATGATCTTATTGAATGGTGGAGGAGGCTCGAGGGGCCGATTGGCCTACTCCTGCTCCTATTTCTTATGTTCTTATATGCGTTCATAACACAGGTTAATTATGCCATAAAAAAGACAAATCAAGCACTAGGGTTCATTTCTAGAGGGATAGAATTGAAAAGCAAAGAAGTTATGTTAAACATGTATAGAACCTTGGTTAGACCACACTTGGAGTATTGTGAACAGTTCTGGTCTCCATATTATAGAAAGGATGTAGAGACATTGGAGAAGGTGCAAAAAAGATTCACAAGGATGATACCAGAACTGAGAGAATATACTTATCAGGAAAGGCTGAACAGCGTGGGATTCTGTTCTCTAGAAAAGAGGAGGCTGAGGGGTGACCTGAGAGAGGTCTTTAACATAATGATAGGATTTGATAGGGTAGACATAGAGAAAATGTTTCCACTTGTTGGGGAGTCCAAAATTAGAGGTCATAAATATAAAATATTTGCTAATAAATCCAATAGGGAATTCAAGAGAAACTTCTTTACCCAACGAGTGGTAAGAATGTGGAACACGCTACCACAAGGAGTAGTTGAGGCAAATAGCATAGATACATTCAAGGGGAAGCTAGATAAGCACATGAGCAGAAAGGAATAGAAGGATATTCTGATAAGGTTATATGAAGTAGATTGGGAGGAGGCTCGTGTGGAGCATAAACGCCGGCATTATAAGAACTAATGAGTTTAAGAATTCCTCAATATGATAAATTTAGACTAGGCTAATCCAAGAAGAGATAAATTTTGGTAGTAAGAGGTTAATTGTTTAATGAAATAGAAAGATACTAATCTTTTAAGTCTTTCTGACCCTTCTGACCTTTAGGGCTCTTTGAACTAAATCATGCAGCTGAATAGACAGGAAGGCTGTAAACCTTGGGAGGGGGTCATCAGTTAATTTAATGACTTTTGTTGTGCTTCTGTCAATATTGGGGTATCTTCACAGGATATAAGAACTGACACACCATTTGTGAGACATTTGTTAAACAGTATATGCAAAGTGGCACATCTTTTCAGGGAAAAGTAAAGTGTAAGAGATGGCTTTTAGCCAGCAGAAACAATCGGAGGAGGAACAGATAGTTAGATACATCCAACGGATCGATGCTGGCCTTTGGCCTAATGCTGTGTAACTATCGGGAAGATCACCATCAATGAGCCAGGCGTGCCGAATGTCCAATCGCGAGAGGTGGGTATTATGAATCTATTATTGCACTGTTAAAGTGATTGTTAGTTACTGCTAATGGACTGTAATATAATGTAGTCTGAACTACCTTATACAATAAAGTCTGAACAACCTCTATAACCAATATGGTGTCAAGCTGAATCATTGAATAGTGGGAAAGACAAACATTCCCGCTCCAGAAATTATTACAAATAGGCGACCGTGACAGGACTTGATAATATAGAGGTATAGGAAGACTAGATTTGTGTCGGGTAGGCTCAGCCCAGTTGACTGATCAACACACTGGGTGGGTAGGGCACTCAAGGTGAAATATCCTTGACAGGGTGGGGTGACTCCCGCCAGTAATAAAAAATCATAATGGCAGAAGGTCTGTGTAAAGATATGGACCTGACCAAGGACCTGATTCCAAATGACGAGACATGGCTGTTAGCATGTCTAACCTCGGAGGGGCTAGCGTATGTGCCATTCAGGAAAGAATTCAGAAGGAGAAAGAGGATAGAAAAATAAGTAAGAGATTTAGTGTCGTTTTTGACCAGTCCAGAAGGGGATTCATGTCAGAAGGCAACAAAATAGATTCAAAGTCAAGTAATTGAGGGAAAGATTGTGCAGGAGGATGAGGAGAACATTGGAACTTGTACTGTATTAGTTAAAATCTGTCAGACTTTGTGTGAGGTGGAGATTAAGATGAAGAAACTAAGGGAGAAGGAAATTAAAGAGGATTGGAAAGCAGGCATCTTGTTGTTTCAACCACAGGAGTTAGGGAGGTTGAGAGAGGAAGTTGAAATTCGGAAGGGTAGGTTGAAAGATGAGAAAGAAAAAGAAAAAGTATGGAGGGACGTTCACCACACCAGGCTTGGGTGAGGACACAGACTGTGAGCTTGAGACTTTGAGTCGGTACAGAATGGGATTCCATGATGGAATCAAAAAGGAGAAAGGGAGAGATCGCAAGCTATAGAATGTGTTATTTTGTTTTCAGTGTACTGTCTCTTTAAAAAATCTGTCCTCATTGTAAGTGCTTTCTTTTCACTGTTGTGGGCTAGCCCTTTTTAATGTTTGTTATGTGTTTTCCTCTTTTGTGTAATGTAACAAAGATTTTGTTTAGCTGTGAAAGCAGTTATTTCCAGTATTTATACAGTTTTAGAAAGGCGCGCCTGAAGAAAGAATGGAACAAAAGACAATGTAATATACTGGGTTTTAGTAAGAATGTGTTATGTTGATAATTTTATCTGTTTGTCTTGTGTTTACTATCTGTTTTGTCTTGTGTGTAATAATGATATTGCTGAATTAAAATTGGAGTTATTGAGGTTAACTGACCTATTAAATTGTGGAAACCAGACTTTTATTGTGGCCAAGTAAAATTCTGGTTCTTATAAAAAATGTGAGCATCTCAAATTCCGGACATGTGATCATCACATAAAAATTGGCATTTTGAATTTTTTAAATGCTTAATAATCTGAAGTAAATGTCAAGTGATTTGAAGTTTAAGTCGGGTTGAGTATAAGTGAGCGTAAAATGATGTGTTAAAATACTGGGACATCTTAAAGTAACTTCTATTTGTTTAATCATGTTTTACTTAAAAATGATAGCTGTTAGCAAACTGACCCTTTGATCTTGGGATTGATGATGGTCTTAACAAAGTGACCATGAAGGGAAAAACAGAATGGTTAAAAGATCTCTGCTATCTCTGTGATAACGATCTGGAGGAGTGGTTAGATTGTACTGCAGAATTGTTTCATGGGATGTTTAAAGTTAATACAAGGAAATACTATTGATTGCTGCTGTTTTAACAGATTTTCAATTGCTAAGGATGGATAAAATTGGTAAATCTGTTGTACCTTCGTGGCTCCTGTTTTGAAAATTGAAAGTTAGAGAAGCTGAAATTTATTATCCAGAGATTAATTGTGTTAGGATCTTTGTGCAAGTTATCACTGTTATAAAAGCACAAAAACTTTTTGGGAAATGATCAATTTGAACTTCTTTAAAGCACTTGTGTTTATAGACAGAAAAGCTAGTCGGTCTCTCCCATGTTCCTCTGGACATTTTTCAGTTTAAAGGGATTATTCTTTAAAATAGATCATTTAGTGCTATTGTCATTGTGCTTTAGATAACCATATAGGATTTTTAAGTTTCTTAATTTAAGTTGATATTTCCCCACATGATAGAAGGAAACATTGGGCATTATTTTTGTGCTCCCTTTGCTGATTATTCCAACTGGAGTGAGGTAATTAGATTCATTCATGGAAATGTGCATGGAGTCCTCTCTGGTCCCGGGATAAAGGGTGACAGAATGAAATCATAAAATGATGAATTGGCAAATTAACCCCTTGGGCTCTCAAGAAGAGCCATAATGGATTTCCTGTTATTTTCTTTTACACAGGGAACCATGGTTTTCGGGACTGCAAAAGTGCTGGTTCAGGAAATGATCCAGTGGTGTTAGGAATTTAAGACTTCATCTACAGACATTGGCAGATATCGAATATCACAGCGGGGTGACGATTTCGACTGAGACTTTGCCTCTCAAAGGCTCAGCTTTAACCCATTCAGGGTTAGTTATTGTCTTCTGAGACAGAGTGCTCAAGGTGGAGAGAAATGGGAGTTACATCCAAAAATAATTACGAGCACTTCTATCTCTACTGTAAAACCACAAAGCCTGGACATAATTTGTTTCTAAAATTGGAATTGATAAGATAAATTGATATGAGTTGCTGTTCAAGCACTCGAGAAGGTAAAATTTACCTGTAGTTTAAGGGGATAATCAAATTATATTTTAAAATAAAAGAAGTCCAGTCTAAATGGTTCTTTATCCAATGATGTGTATCAAGGAAGAAAGTATTTTGATGGAAAATAAAATTGCACATTGACAAGTCCTGTCAGTCCAACAATACTGCTCTCTGGAATTGGGATAATTTTGAAATGATGGAATGGATTCAGGCATAATATAGTGAGATATTTTGGGAAATGAAAAGCGGTCCAAGAAGGAATTAAATAAAATAAACCAAAAATGTATTAACATTGGACCAGCCTATAAATATTGTATTGGACAGTAAAGTTCCTCCAGGGCTCATGAAAGAGATGAAATGGTAACGTAATGGGATGTGTAAAATTGGATGAGAGGAAGTGATTGAAAATTAAAGTATAGAAACAGGGAAATTACACCACCAAATGGGAATTTCTCTAAAGTCATTGACCTGGGCATGATTTACCAAAAGATATCAATCTGATATAAATGTACAATCCAGTGAAAGTCAGGGAAGTGTAGTTAAGAATAGTAAATTGATAGCTTTCTCATGGAGATGTTGTGTTCTTGCCTATACTGATGAGAAAACTGTATTTGATAGCCTGGCCACTACCTGAGATATTGGGACCAAGCAGGGGGAGATAAGCATAAATCTCCAGACACCCCCCGATCTTTTGATAAGGTAACCTGAAAGCCCAAGAATGGCTACAGTGGACATGAAAGATACAAATGTATGTTGCCATCGTCAGAAACGGAGACCAGGATGAAGGACATGATTACAAAGGATTACAGCCTGGTGAGCTATTGGAGCCACTCTTTAAACAGACTGGTTGCTCTTAAAGGATTGAATCTTACTGGACATATGACATGTGCCAGGAAAAACACGTTCGGAAATACCATGAGGAAAAAGAGACTGGCCAGCAGAAAGTTAATATTGAGGAACATTACCTGTGATATGTTGCGTGTGAGGCAATCTGTAGGCGGAAATGCTTGATGAAAATGAACTGAAGAATGAGTGTCAGACAAGCTCAGTTACTTGACAATAGCACAACATGAAATGGTTAATGTGGCTCAGGAGAGTGAGAAAATCTTTTAAGCAAGGCACTGGCACATGCTCCTTGGAGAAACTGACTAATTCATGAAACAATCAGGAAACATTGGTACCAATCAGAGGGATTGAAACTAAAATAAAGAGGGACATAATAATTTGGATTTCCAAAATTCAGGGTTAGGTTCCTTTCAGTTAACTATGAAATTGGGAGCAATAATACTTAGGAAATATCCACAGCATAGTTCTATATTCACAGTTTAGTAAAAGGAGGGCTGGAGAATCTTTTAAGTCCATGATTTCTTGATAATATAATACACTGTAGTTTTTTGTACAGTGTATTATGATTTCCTTTGTCTATATCATGATGTGTGATATTAACCAAATGAAATTTAGAAGCAATATGTATATTTTTATGTATGCTTATATGATGAAATGTAACTCAAGGTGATCTTAGATAAGGCTAGGAAGAAAGTTTTGAGGTAAGGTGAAAATTGACCCAGCGAGGTTTCATTCGGGTTCAATGGGAGTGGGATAATTTACGACTAGGAGATAAGACCAGAGATGCTATGTGCAACCTCAACAGCCGAATAGTATAAAGATAGGGCACTTTGCGTTAAAAATTAGAGCTCTTGAGACAGTCGGAAGTCCACAGCCTGTACCGCCGCTCGACTTTTGTTGAGTGAGGTGTTCTGCAGGTGGGGAATACCCGTACAGGTCAACAACGACCAGGGATCCCACTTAACTGCTAACGTTTTTAGGGAATTACAAAAGCTAGTGGGAATCGAACATAAATTGCCTGTGAGTCACCACCAGCAATCGTCCGGCATGGTGGAGAGAGGTAAACAAACCCTTAAACCCAGGCTTAACGGTCAAACAAATCAAAGTAAGGCACAAGAGGGAGAAGCAGAATGCCCCGACCAGTCACCAGGTCCCCAGAAATGGACTGGTAGTTACCCATGCTCATGAAGCATTGTATAATAATGTATGGTTTGAAATAGTCCTTGTCATGTTTGATTTCCGTAATATTCATATGCCACCTGGGCTATGTAACAAAACCTATGAAGGATTCTATAGCCAGCTAGTTTCCCAACTAGTCAAAAATTTTGTAAGGCGTAACACAGGGAGAGATGTTGACGAGGCTTGGCCCTCGGAACATCAAAACCCCCATATACGACCCCCCGACAATAATAAACACTTCCATAGCCGAAACAAACGAGGATTAGGGGAATGGATAGGGATAGAAGCTACTGCAGGAACAGCTGCCTGGAACCGCATTGATATAGAGGCCATGTGGGAACATGGCGAAGACATGAGAAAGCAGCTAAAAGGCATTTTGAGTATTATGACAAGGAATCAGGGAGATCAAATAGTTGAACAACAGAAAGGGTTGAAGTCATTAAAAGGAATGGTGGATGGAATGCTACAAGTCCAAGAAAAGGTGAATGAGATGATCTCTGAAGGGTCCCAAACTAAAAAGGGCATGTCAGCAGCCATCACATATGCCATGTATGGAGGGTTCTTACTGAACCAGGTTCAGTAGGGCCTAACAGACATTGAGAATAATAGGGTCCCCAATTTTGTAACGGATAAGAATTTTGAAGAGTGGTTCAAACACCATCACAATGAGCCTGATGAGTGGTGCAAGATCCAAAGGTATGGATCTATGTATTACGCTAGACGGCCCTGCAGTACAGATTATGATACTGAAATAGGCCTGGTACCCATTGTAATATGGCTGCCCAGACTTGGGGAGGACAAATGGGAAGTATTAAAGGTAGAATCCATAGGAATCTTAGAAGAAGGGGTGCACAAGGAATTTGAAAGTTACCCAGGATATATGATGGAGAAGGAAATCACTTGGAAAGTCCCCAACTTGAACTGTTGCACCAGATCGAAGATCTTTGATATGTAGGTGCGACAGCACCACTCCTGGCATATCAGCCTGCGGGTTTACTCCAGACGATCAGTCTCCTGTTTGTATGGTGCAATTAAGAAATGGGACTATCACCAGGGCCAAAGTGTATACCTGGGAAGAGGAGAGTACTTCCCAAACCAGTTTCCAACACAGGGAACAGACTGTCCAGTTCACCACTCGACATTCTGTTTTGTGCCAACCGAGCTAACTAAGATAGGACCTAACGTATTAGTACCAGTAGCTACCCATAATGTCACTACAATTCAGGTCGACATATCCATGCAACATGAGGCTCTTAAAGCAGTGGTACAGTTTGGACCCCCCATTCCACCCTTGTCTCTGGACCCCAGGTCCATCTTAAAAAGGACATCCTTGGTCAAGATGCCAACAGAACAACGACGCAACAGAAAAGGAGATCCGGAAGCTAAGGACACATAAATGGTGGGAAACTGTGTATAATACAGGACAAATTCCTTGGTTGAGAATGTTATCTATGCTTATGATTTTTGCTCAAGGAATGGTATTGATGGTACTAATTATATTAGTATGCTATTTGCGACACTTGTTAATGAAATTGAGGCAACGCGCAAATATCCTAGAGCTAGTGACCCTGCTTAAGGAATAGTAATTAATGAGGGGTCAATCAGAATATTTCGCCCTCAAGGTTGGGACTGTAAGAATATAATGAGTTTAAGAATTCCTCAAATATGATAAATTTAGAATAGGCTAATCCAGGAAGAGATAAATTTTGGTTAGAAGTTTAATGAAATGGAAAGATTCAAATCTTTCTAAGTCTTTCTGACCCTTCTGACCTTTAGGGCTCTTTGAACTAAATCATGCAGCTGAATAGACAGGAAGGCTGTAAACCTTGGGAGGGGGTCATCGGTTAATTTAATGACTTTTGTTGTGCTTCTGTCAATATTGGGATATCTTCACAGGATATAGGAACTGACACACCATTTGTGAGACATTTGTTAAACAGTACGTGCAAAGTGGCACATCTTTTCAGGGAAAAGTAAAATGTAAGAGACTGGCTTTCAGCCAGCAGAAACACAGTCGGAGGAGGAACAGATAGTTAGATACATCCAACGGATCAATGCTGGCCTTTGGCCTAATGCTGTGTAACTATCGGGAAGATCACCATCAATGAGCCAGGCGTGCTGATTGTCCAATCGCGAGAGGTGGGTATTATGAATCTACTATTGCACTGTTAAAGTGATTGTTAGTTACTGCTAATGGACCGTAATATAATATAGTCTGAACAACCTTATACAATAATGTCTGAACAACCTCTATAACCAATATGGTGTCAAGTTGAATCATTGAATAGTGGGAGTGACAAACATCCCTGCTCCAGAAATTATTACAGCATAGGCCTGTTGGGCCAAATGGCCTGTTTCTGTGCTGTAGTTTTGATGTAACTTGATGTAACTCAATGGTATTTCTGGGTCTTTTTAGGGTGTTGGTATGGGAGCCTGCATGGGCCCTAGTTACGCCTGCCTTTCTGTAGGATTTGTTGAGCATTCTTTGTTCCACTCCTACTCAGGTCCCCTCCCTGACCTCTTCTTCCGGTACATAGATGACTGTCGATTTTGCTTTCTATTCTCACCCTCAGCTGCAGGATTTCATTCATTTTGCTTCTAACTTCCACCCTTCCCTTACCTTCACATAGTCCATCATTGACTCTTCCCTTCCCTTCCACAACTTCTTTATTCCCATCTTTGGGAACAGACTTCCACTGATGTCTACCAGAAGCCCACCAACTCCTACAGCTATCTTGATTACACCTCTTCCCCACTTTACTTCCTGTAAGGACTTCATTCCCTTCTCTTAGTCTCTCTGTCGCCGTGGAATCTGCTCTGACAATGCTACCTTCTACAGTTCTTCCAAAATATCCTTTCTCCTCAGCCAAGGATTCCCTTCCATTGTGGGAAATAAAGCCATCGATCGTGTCTGTCCCATTTCTCGCACTTCCACCCTTATCCTTTCCCCTCCCTTCCAGAACCTTGATAGCGATCCCTTGTCCTCACTTTCCGTCTCACCAGCCTCCACATTCAACAGATCTTCCTATATCATTTCTGCTGCCTCCAATGTGATACTACCACCAAACACATCTTCACTTCCCTTCCCCATTCAGCATTCCGAAGGGGCTGTTCCCTTCGTGACAACCTGGTCCACTCCTCCATCACCGCTAACACCTGCTGTCCTCTCTTCCCACCCCCTGCACCTTCCCATGGAAGTCCTGGAGATGCAACACCTGCCCTTTGTAAGATTCTCAAAATTCACAGATCCCCCAAAACTCGGAGAAAAACCCTAAAGAAATTCACCTTTTCCCTGAGTATGGAAAAACATTGGCCATTGACCAAAATCTTAAGATGGAAGGATAGGTGAGAGGTCACCAGACGAAATCAACAACACACAGTGGAATGTGGGAGAATTACTGCTTCAGACATGTCTCTGTTTTAATGCAAAACCTACAGCAGGTGGTCAACACGCACTGCCATTGAAAGAGGCAACTGCTCCAGACATGGTGGGGCCATGTCTTTGTTTTAAAGCAAAACCGATCAACACCTAGGACGTTGGATACAAAGGGAAGCCTGTATACCAGGTGATCAGCAAATCGGAATTAAAACAATGACCCATCGGGAGAAGCAATTGCAGCATGCTGAGGGACCATCAAAAGCCATCAAAGATTCTTAAGGACTTTGTAAGAACTATTTAAACAGACATGAAGTGCCTTTTTGTTTAAGTGACAAAGACCATTGTAAGAGAGGGATATAGAAGTGGAAACTCGAAACCTCTCTCTCTCTCTCTCTGGCTCTTGCTTGCCCTGGTGTTCTGCTTCTCTTGTTTTGCCTGTCTCTGGAAGGGAGAGCAGCTTCCAGCGAACAACAAGGCGAGGGGGTAACAGGAAAAGCAGTTCGACAGGGAAGGTCAGCAGCTCTAGAAGCAGGCCGACACACAAGAAGAAACCAGAGCACCAGCTCCAGTGACCATCAGACACCTCGCGGCAACAAGGGCCTTACGAAACGACCAACCGAATATTGCCACCAACCAACCGAGTAATATTGGGCCACCGCGACCAAAGAAAACCAACTCGGGAGAAAACCGAAGATCCGCAAAGTTTCCACTCTACATACAATCTGTTTCTGACTTACCTCTGGGTGAATTACTGTCAAGGTTTCGTTTGGTGAGCATTATCTCTGGCCCTTTAGAGTCCAACTTAGCTAGTACAGTGGGTTTGCGAGGGGTGAGGTATCTTTCTACTGTAATTTCCCTCGTGTGTACCGAAGTGTTCCCCATTTTATTAGAATGTTAAGATTGTTGTGTTGTATTTTCTCTCTTGAATAAAGGTCAAAGTTTCTTGCACCAAAACCAGTTGTCTGCTGCACTTTGTCACAACCCCCAAATAAGTCCAAGGTCTAGAACCCAGGGAGTGGGAGCGATTCGAACCTCTCAGAAGTCAGAGGCGAAGCTGACACACACCACCATCCCCTACACCTTTCACCTCAAAACCAATGTGCAGAACCCTAAACACTCCTTCCGGGTGAAACAGCAACTTACTTGTACTTCTTTCAATTTAATATACTGTGTCCGCTGCTCACGATGTGATCTCCTCTACATCAGGGAGAGCAAACGCAGATTGTGTGATCATTTTGCTGAACACCTCCGTTTTGTCCGCAAGTGACCATGAGCTTCCGGTCACTTGCCACTTTAATTCTGCATCCCACCCCCCACTCTGTCCTCTCTGTCCTTGGGCTCCTACACTGTTCCAATGAAGCTTAATGCAAGCTCGAGGAACAGCACCTCATCTTTCTAAAAGGCACTTTACAGCCCTCTGGCCTTAACATTAATATTAACAACTTCAGCCCTTAACCACAGCAGCCATTTTCTGTCAGGTGCTGGTAATGTGTAATGGGTACACCAGTGCTTCCAGGAATGGGGGAGGTAGTGGGCTTATGCTTGGGATAGGGGATTCAATTGAAAGGGGAACAGATAAGCATTTCAGCGGCCGCAAACGTGACTCCAGGATGGTATGTTGCCTCCCTGGTGCTAGGGTCAAGGATGTCACGGAGCGACTGCAGGGCATTCTGGAGGGGGAGGGTGAGCAGCCAGTAGTCATGGTCCATATCGGTATCAACGACATGGGTTAAAAAAGGGATGAGGTCCTGCAAGGTGAATTTAAGGAGTTAGGAGATAAATTAAAAAGCAGGAACTCAAAGGTAGTGATCTCAGGATTACCACCAGTGCCATGTACTAGTGAGTATAGGAACAGGAGAATAGGTCAAATGAATGCGTGGCTGCAGGGATGATGTAGGAGGGAGGGATTTAGATTCCTGGGACATTGGGACCAGGTCTGGGGAAGGTGGGACCTGTACAAACGGGACGGGTTACACCCGAGCAGGACCGGGACCAATGTCCTCATGGGGATGTTTGCTAATGCTATTGGGGAAGGTTTAAACTAGAATGACAGGGGGATGGGAACCTGAACAAGGAGACAGAGGAGGGGGAAACGAGGATAGAAAAAAAAGACAGAAAGGGAAGAAGCAATAATGGAAGGCAGAGAAAACAAGGGCGAAAAACAAATAGGGCCATAGTGCAAAATAAAACTAAGATGACTAGCAATCTTAAAAAGACAAGTCTAAAGGCATTGTGTCTTAATGCGCGGAGCGTTTGCAATAAAGTAGATGAAATAACAGCGCAGATAGATATTAACGGGTATGATATAGTTGCGATTACGGAGACATGGCTGCAGGGTGACCAAGAATGGGAACTGAACATCCAGGGGTATTCAATATTTAGGAAGGACAGGCAAAAAGGGAAGGAGGTGGGGTAGCATTGTTAGTAAAGGAGGAAATCAATGCAATAGTGAGGAAGGATATTGGCTCGGAAAATCACAATGTGGAATCTGTATGAGTGGAGCTAAGAAACACCAAGGGGCAGAAAACGTTGGTGGGGGTTGTCTATAGGCCCCCAAACAGGAGTGGAAATGTAGGGGAGGGCAAAAACAGGAAATTAGAGACGCATGCAAGAAGGGTACAACTATAATCATGGGTGACTTTAATTTACATATAGATTGGTCAAACCAAATTAGCAATAATACTGTGGGGGAGGAATTCCTGGAGTGTGTACGTGATGGTTTTCTAGACCAATATGTTGAGGAACCAACTCGAGAACAGGTGATCCTAGACTGGGTATTGTGCAATGAGAAAGGATTAATTAACAATCTTGTTGTGCGGGGTCCCTTAGGGAAGAGCGACCATAACATGATAGAATTCCTCATTAAGATGGAGAGTGAAGTAGTTGAATCTGAAACTAGAGTCCTGGATCTAAATAAAGGAAATTACAAAAGTATAACGTGCGAGTTGGCTAGGATAGATTGGGGAACTTTATTAAAAGGGATGACGGTGGATAGGCAATGGCTAATATTTAAAGAACGTGTGCAGGAATTACAACAATTATTCATTCCTGTCTGGCGCAAAAATAAAACAGGAAAGGTGGCTCAACCATGGCTTACAAAAGAAATTAGGGATAGTATTAGATCCAAAGAGGAGGCATATAAAATTGCCAGAAAAAGCAGCAAGCCTGAGGATTGGGAACAGTTTAGAATTCAGCAAAGGAGAACAAAGAGATTGATTAAGAGTGGAAAAATAGAGTATGAGAGTAAACTAGCAGCGAACATAAAAACTGACTGTAAAAGCTTCCATAAATATGTCAAGAGAAAAAGATTAGTGAAGACAAATGTAGGTCCCTTACAGCTAGAAATGGGGGAAATTATAATGGGGAACAAAGAAATGGCAGAACAATTAAACACATACTTTGGTTCTGTCTTCACAAAGGAGGACACAAATAACCTCCCAGAAATGTTAGGGAACCAAGGGTCTAGTGAAAGGGAGGAACTGAAGGAAAGCAGTATTAGTAAAATAATAGTGCTAGGGAAATTAATGGGGCTAAAGGCTGACAAATCCCCAGGGTCTGATAATCTACATCCCAGAGTTTTAAAGGAAGTGGCCCTGGAAATAGTGGATGCATTGATGATCATTTTCAAAAATTCTATAGACTCTGGAACAGTTCCTACAGATTAAAGGGTGGCAAATGTAACCCCACTATTTAAAAAAGGAGGGAGAGAAAAAACAGGGATTTACAGACCAGTTAGCCTAACATCAGTAGTGGGGAAAATGCTAGAGTCTATTATAAAGGATGTGATAACAGAACACTTGGAAGGCATTAACGGGATTGGACAAAGTCAGCATGGATTTATGAAAGGGAAATCATGCTTAACAAATCTACTGGAGTTTTTTGAGGATGTAACAAGTAAAATAGATAGGGGAGAACCAGTGTATGTGGTGTACTTGGATTTTCAGAAGGCTTTTGATAAGGTCCCACACAAGAAGTTAGTGTACAAAATTAAAGCACATGGGATTGGGGGGAATATACTGGCATGAATTGAGAATTGGTTGACAAACAGGAAACAGAGAGTAGGAATAAACTAGTGGGGTACCGCAGGGATCAGTGCTTGGGCCCCAGCTATTCACAATATATATCAATGATTTGGATGAGGGAACGGAATGTAACATTTCCAAGTTTGCAGACGACACAAAGCTGGGGTGGAATGTGAGCTGTGAGGAGGATGCAAAGAGGATGCAATGTGATTTAGACAAATTGGGTGAGTGGGCAAGAACATGGCAGATGCAGTATAACGTGGATAAATGTGAGGTTATCCACTTTGGTTGTAAAAACAGAAAGACAGATTATTATCTGAATGGTGATAGATTGGGAAAAGGGGAGGTGCAACGAGACCTGGGTGTCCTTGTACACCAGTCGCTGAAAGCAAGCATTCAGGTGCAGCAAGCAGTTAGGAAGGCGAATGGTATGTTGGCCTTCATTGCAAGAGGATTTGAGTACAGGAACAGGGATGTTTTACTGCAGTTGTACAGGGCCTTGGTGAGACCACATCTGGAGTATTGTGTACAGTTTTGGTCTCCTTATCTGAGGAAGGATGTCCTTGCCATGGAGGGAGTGCAACAAAGGTTTACCAGACTGATTCCTGGGATGGCAGGACTGACGTATGAAGAGAGATTGGGTCGACTAGACCTATACTCACTAGAGTTTAGAAGAATGAGAGGTGATCTCATTGAAACATATAAAATTCTAACAGGACTAGTCAGACTAGATGCAGGGAGGATGTTCCCGATGGCTGGGGAGTCCAGAACCAGGGGTCACAGTCTCAGGATACGGGGTATGCCATTTAGAACTGAGATGTGGAGAAATTTCTTCACTCAGAGGGTGGTGAACCTGTGGAATTCTCTACCATAGAAGGCAGTGGAGGCCAAGTCATTAGATGTATTCAAGAAGGAGATAGATATGTTTCTTAATGCTAAAGGGATCAAGGGATATGGGGAAAAAGCGGGAACAGGGTACTGAGTTAGACGATCAGCCATGGTCATTTTGAATGGTGGAGCAGGCCCGAAGGGCCGAATGGCCTACTCTTGCTCCTATTTTCTATGTTTCTATGTTTCTACCTAATCATAGATCATTCTTTTTATTTTTCCCTGACCCCTGTTCCCTGGCTCTGTTCCTTCTGATAAGCAGTTCATCTGTAACATTTCCCGATTCTGATGATAGTTCAGCGACCTCTCTCCACAGTTACTGCCAGACCAGCTGAGTGTTTCCAGCTTTTTCTGTTTTTGTTTCAGATATCCAGCAACTGCAGTATTTTGTTTTCTTACCCATAAGAGATTTGTTGCTTCAGCTCAAAATGGCATCAATTACTTTTCTCTTTGCAAACTGCTGAAAATATCTCAACAAATCTCCAGAGCTCAGTCTCACACACAGCAACTCAATAAATAATAGTGAAAACCAAAGTATGGACATTCACAAACATACCAAGAGGAGCAATACATCAGCAGGCAGAGCATGATTGTCTAACTTTCAGTTACTCAATAGGTTTTGAAGTAACATGGTGCTCAGTAAATTTAAGGCCTATGAACAATGACATTATTATAGTGAAGGTCTCCTGTATTTAAATACTACTGGGTAACCATTGGCAGCAGGAGGCAGATTACCCATGCACAGTAATTGGATATAAATATCTGATAAAAGTTCATTTTTACATAATGACTACAGGAGATAAAGTACAGCTGTACACAAATTATTTGCCATGTTATCTCAGGGATACCTCACTGCTCCTGGAAGTCGAAATGTACAGCCTGTGCTATGTGGGTAACTGAAGATCTTTTAAAATCAATAATCTAAAAGACTTCTCTTGATAATCAATCAATCAATCTACTGATGTTAATAATGAGCATCCCAGCATGTTTTATGATGGATGGGGGGGACCAAGAAGATTAAAATACTCATCTGCTCCTCTTGCTTTAATTGACTCTCAGTCTCCTGTTCCAACATAAAACATGCTGGAGGAATCTTCATTGTTACCACAGTAACATCAAAGTCCATGGGAGAATAATTAACTTGCAGGTAACCATAGCTCCCAACTGCAGGAGGATAACAATGTCGTAATAGTAAATATTTAATTGTGTTTTATTCTGGAATAAGAGGCTGAAAGCTGATTAAAACATGAGGGGCAGCTCTCCGCATTGTAGCATTAAATATGCTGGAATGTTTACTACTGTAACACGTGATAATAAATGTCGGAGGTGCCACCTTTCGGAAGAGACGATAAACCGAGGCCCCGTCTGCCTTCTCAGGTGGACATAAAAGATCCCACGACACTATTCGAAGGAGTGCAGGGTAGTTCTCCCTGGTGTCTTGGCCAATATTTACATAAGATACATAAGGAACATAAGAACTAGGAGCAGGAGTAGGCCATATGGCCCCTTGAGCCTGCTCCGCCATTCCATAAGATCATGGCTGATCTTCGACCTCAACTCCACTTTCCCGCCTGATCCCCATATCCCTTGATTCCCCTAGAGTTCAAAAATGTATCTATCTCAGCCTTGAACATATTCAACGACTCAGCACTTATTCCTCAACCAACACCTAAAAACAGATTATCTGGTCGTTATCTCCTTGCTGTTTGTGGGACATTGCTGTGTGCAAATTTCCCACATTACAACAGTGACTACACTTCAAAAGTACTTGATTGGCTATTAAGTGCTTTGGGACGTCCTCAGGTCATGAAAGGCGCTATATAAATGCATGTCTTTCTTTCCTTTTATACTAATAGTGGATGCATTTTGGCCCCGTAATCATTTGTTGAAGTCTGTTGGGGCTGAGGAGAAGCCCTCTCAATGTCTCGACTTCAAAGGAAAGGAAAATCAGACAGGGTAAGTAACGGACGGTGTGACGAACCCAGCATCTACAACCTTTTGGGGGAAGAGTTCCAGATTTCCACTACCCTTTGCATGAAATAATGCTTCCTGATTTCACTCTTAAATTATACCCTCTTGTTTTGGATTCCCCCACCAGAGGAAAAAGCTTCTCTTTATCTACCCTGTTGAATACCTTTATCATTTTAAACACCTTTATTAGATTGCCCCTCAACCTTCTAAACTCAAGGGAATACAAACTAAGGTGATGCAACCTGCTCTCCTAATTTAACCCTTTAAGCCACTGTATCATTCTTGTGAATCCTCACTGCACCCCCTCCACAGCCAATATATCCTTCCTGAGATTATGGTGCTCAGAACTGAATGCAATACTCCAGATGGGGTCTGACCAAGGTGCTGTACAACTGAAGCATAACTTCCTCCCCTTTGTATTCCAGCCCCCTTGTGATAAAGGTTAACATTCCATGAACCATTTTGATTGGTTTTTGTACCTGTTTACTGGTTTTTAATGATTTGTGTACTTGGATTCCCAAATCTCCTTGCTCCTCTACAGTCCCTGGTTTCTCACCATTTTGCCTCCTTCCGCTGCCTTCGCCCCTTCTCCGGGTGCCTTTGTCTGCTCCTCCAGTAGAAGACCTTCTTCAAAAGTGCCACCAAATCTCATATGAGCCATCTTTTACAACTATCTTGCAGTCAACTCAGTCTTGCATAGGAGGGTGTACTGTTTACCTGCTGCATCCCGAGTCTTCTGCTGCAGTCTTCAGTCATTTCCACCCCCACCCTTTTCAGCACAATACTCCTGTGTTACATGGGAGTTGTGCTACAGAAATGCCAGAGGGTATTAAATGAACTGACCCCATGTTCCATGGCAGGTTCAACTCTGGAGCCCATTGGTGGGTGGAAGTCCTGCCTGTAGAGTATAAATGGCCCCATGCATTTTTGGGGCTGTTATTTTTAGCTATGTACACCGTCATGAGTGGAAAAGGCAAATGACAGTCACGGACAGTGGGAAAAGTACTTTTATTGAGAGTGTAAATAGGCTGAGAGTGATCCAAATTTGAAGATATTTAAAACCATAGTCTACCCTTCAGTTGAAAGTTATCCTCCTGAAGGGTATACAAAGGTTTTAAGTATTTTCAATCTGTGTGTGACTTGAGACGATGGATGGCATAAAATATGACTTCAGACCTCTCCAGATTAACCTTCTAACCTTAAAGACACCAATTATAGTACTGGATTGCAGCCAATAGTTGGAGAATTGATTCTCCCAGGAGAAAAAGACATAATGGAGATAAAGCAAAAATGTTACAGCTATCCGTTTAATAACTCTGTGACTGGAGGTGAACAGAAAGCCCATGGCCTCTTAGTTTAGTTTTATCAACTAAATTCAGGGGAAACAATTCAATCAATACACACTGTCGCTGAATTTGGATTGTTTAACTGAGCATGTACAGTGTACCTAATTTCCCAGGATCAATACTGTTAAGTCAGTTGTACTGATGGAATATTTTTCTTTAGATTCTGAAACTTTCTACTCTGTCACTTTTGTTTGAATGACTTTGAAAAACAAGAGGACAAATTTCAAAACCTTTGATGTAAATGTATATTGACTGCTTTTTTAAAAACAGAGAGAAGTTTGTGTGTGTGTGTGTGTGTGTGTGTGTCTGTGAAAGAGAGAGAGATAACGTCTAATTACACACCTCTTGTAGTTTTTTTGCGTTCTATTTAGAAAGAGTCTCCACAGCTGCCCCTGCCACCAGTGTCTGCTCGTCCTCACTTGTGTGTGGGTGACTCACCTGTGCCAACTAACTCACTACTAGGACCCACCAAGGTGTGAGTATCTGCGCTGGTGGATGGCTCGCTAAGATGTGACAGTGCGCCCTCAAAGGCCTGGAGCTCCTCTAAGGAATCGCCTTCTGCCGTCACTGTGGTCGTTGAAGGGCCTGTAAGAGAACAGAAGGCAATATTAAGCATCATCACAGATGTGTCATGTTGCGATGAGCATACTGAGGTGTTGAACATGGCAAGGCATGTTAACATCAATTCATATTGTGTGAGATGAATGTTAAACTTGTGTCACTAGACGTTTGTAGGGTGCCAGTCTCGGTGTCCCCGACAGACAGGCACTCGAGGATGCGGCTCAGCTCCAGCGCCTCCTGCTCCGCATCTGTGAGGACCAGTGTTTGTGGAGGCCTCCCTCCAGTCCTCGCCCTCTCACGGGCATTTTGTGCTTTCTTCTCTTAGAAGGGGACAAAGAACAGATGTGTGAGTGAGTGATGGTGAAGTGGTTAGCTGATGAATGCATTGCTTTGGGTGAGGCTGACCATGAAAGAGGTGCAAGAGGGTGACTATGAGACAAAGCCATCACATTAGATGAGGATTGGGGTGAGTGGTTGTGGTGGGGTGACTAATGAGGAGGTGAGGAAGTGCTGAGGAAGTGCAGGTAAGTTGAGGTTGAGCCTTAAGTGGGTGTGAGGAGTGATGTGATGGAGTAGTCTTGGCAGTACAGAATGAGTTGGGGGGCTTGCGGTGATGTGAAACACGGAATGTAGGAGAATCAGTAAGTATACTCACTTTTGCTGACCTAGTTAGGTCATTGAACCGCTTCCAGCACTGGATCCAGGTGCGGGAGATGTTGCTCCTGCTGGTGACCTCCTCTGCCACCTCGAGCCAGGCCTTCTTGGTGGCAGAGGCAGGACACTTCCTCCCGTCCGCAGGGTAAAACACTTCCCTCCTCCTCCTCACACCGTCCAGTAGCTGCTGCATTGACCCATCACTGAATTTCTGAGCAGCCTTGCCCCTGTGCTGCTCCATGTTGTGTGTTTTTTGGTCTTTCCTGCAGCAAAAGCCTTTGGAGCAATGGCTCTTTAAATAGAGCTGCTCCAGCTGACAGTCTGTCATGTGGGTGCGCAGTCCACCCACTGCGCAGCTTTCAGACAGCAAACCTGAAAGCCACATCAAGTGACACCAATTCACTTGTGGATCATGTGCGAAATGGACATATTTTATTCGTCAGGTTACCTACGCGCCCATTCACCCCCCCCCCCCCCCCCCCCGCCTCCATTCTAAAATCAGGGCGTTTAGGTTAGTTCAATTAAAAAAAACACCAGCTGAATTTTGAAGCCAAATCGTTACCACATCCGTGTTTTGTTGAGAGTTAAAAAGTTATTTACTAATTATTGTTTACACTGTGCGTGTGTGTGTGTGTGTGTTTGTGTGTGTGAGAGAGGAAAAGACAGAAAGAGACGAACAGACTGGGGTCAGACAGATTGAAAGGATGAGGGCAAGAGAATGAGCATATCGTACTTCATTTTAAATACAACTTCATTTGTTAATTTTCAAAAAGGAAATGAAATTTACAAGTTCCCATATTTATAATTCTGTGCTCTCTCATTTCCTCTCTCTTCATTCCTCTTCTCTCCTTATCTTATTTCACCCCTTCCCATGTTATTCCACCCTCCACCTTTATCCTTTCTTTAGATTCTCTCACAATACTCTTATCACATTATTTGTCATTTCCTCTTTTTCATGATCCCTTTCTCCCTGTTTCTCTCTTATTGCCTTGTTCCCCCATGTTGGTCTCTCTCACATTCTCTTCTCCCCTTTCCTCATTATGTCTTTCTTCCATGCTTTCTGTCCTTGTCTGTCCCTCTTCCTCTTTTTTGAATTCCCTCCCATTTCCTCCTTATTTATCACTCTTATTACCTCTTTCTTGTTCTGTCTCTTTCTTTCCATCCCTATTTCTCTCATTCCCTCTCTTTTCCATCATCCAACTTCTTCCCCTTTCATTGCTTCTCTCCTTCTCTCTGTCTTCCAATCCTTCTTCCAGATCCCACTCATTACCTCCCTCTTATACAATTGTCACCTGCAGTTCCAGTCCAGATAACACCATTTGGCTTCTTTTTTGCTTCAGAAGCTGCTCTGCACTGAAAGCTTGTGCTTGTGGTGGTAGCAGTGGTGTTGCTTTCTGCTTGCATTTTTGCTGGGCTCAATACCATTAAATATTTAAGTACATGGTAAACCCCTACTTGAATATGGTGGCAAATTCAGGCTAAAATTAATTAGATTATATTCAAATTAATTAAACATATATAGGTTAGCGGAGTCAAAATGGAAGGAACACTGCTTGTTCTGTTGTGGTTAATTACATCCTTTATTCTGTGCCTCTGACATCAGGATCGAGTATGTGGATAGCCACTAAAGAAAGCATTCAAAGAGCTGGACTTCAGCTATAGGAGCACCAGATGCAGCTTCCAAGACATCAGTTGGCCACCCCTGCTGGAGGTGATGTTAAAGTAGAGAATGTTATGATACCACCATGTGGAGCAGAGTTGCACTTGTTTCAGTTGAGTATCTGTTCTAGTTGTAGTTTGAGCTCTGTCTTCTTATCTTGTGACTGTAATATGTAACTAACTGGTGAAATCAGGAGGCCCTCTGACGTTGCTGGGGATACATCACAGCTCAGCCAGATTGTGTTCTCACTCGACTTCTACCCACACATACTTTCGGACAGTGATTAGGAGCAGTAAGCCTGCCTGACTTCTCTGCTTCATCGTCCATGGTACTGAGTCCTGTTGTAGTAACATCTTCACTGTGCCAGCTGAGATAAGGTAACTCAGCAGGCCAGGAATCAAACCTGGAACCTTCCTGGTCTGTGCAGCTTAATTCTACATCAAGCAGTGCATTTGCTCAGGGACCTCTTTCGTAATGTGATTTTTAAATAAAATTCCTTCATTTCTTTTCTCCCTCACTTTTATATTCTTCCCCAACTCTCCTCTTTTCTCCATTCCTCTGTTTTTATGAGAGTTTAATACTTGTTTTCCTTTTAATATGTCTCACCTAATTTTATTTTTCCTTTACTTAAAGGAGTCTCCCCTTATTTACACCCAACTGCTGACTCCCTCTTTGTTAGTCACATTTTTGACCAGAAGACTTGATTTTTTTTGACTGACAGTAACAGTTGAAAGGGCAGCAGCCAGGGATGAGTCACATCAGGATATTTGTGTGGATTACTCTGGAGAACATACGGCTGTCACTCACAGCCAGATCTGGACAATGCCATTTGTGGTCAGAAATGAAAATTCATAGAATCATAGAATCATAGAATCGTACAGTGCAGGAGGAGGCCATTTGGCCCATTGTGCATGTGTCGGCTCTTTGAAAGAGCTATCCAATTAGTCCCACTCCCCTGCTCTTTCCTTATTGCCCTGCAAATTTTTCCTTTTCAAGTATTTATCGAGTAGGATTTTCGGACGGGAAACCTGGAAGTATGGGTTTTCCAGATGTCCTGCAGAATTTAACTGTAGAGCGTCTTTTAAATTTTCTCGAGAGGTTTCCCACCTGACAGTCGTGAGATTGACAAGCTAGCTGCCTGTCGGACGAGAAAGCAGCCGGGGAGGGAATGCCTGGAGGGAGATTGGTAGAAGGAGGGCTGGAATGTAGGTAAATGTTATAATTATATTTGTACAGTTAGGGGTTGGGGTTGGACGTTGGGGGTTGTCGCACATCAGGGGGGAGGTGTCGGACATCGGGGTGGGTGTTGGATATTGGGGTGGGTGTCGGACATCGGGGGGGGGTGCCTCAGACATCGCAGGAGGGGAGGGGGTCGGTCGATCATGGGGGTAAGCTTGTTGGGCCTGGAGGAAACACTCCTGCTCCTCCTGGCCCACAAATGGTGAGAAGGGCCAGATCGTGCAATAAAAGCACTTACCTCATGATTCGGCCCTTCTCGCCATTTCACTGATGAAATTCACCAGTCCCGGGAGACCCGCGCTGGAGGCGTTAAATTTGAAGGTCTGTTAAAATCAATTTAAAAAGACCTAATTAACGTCTCATAATGGGGTTAGTTGCTCCGATAACTACCCGCCCGCCTGCACTAATTACTCGCACGCATCCAAATGTGGCTCCGTGGGCTTGTTCGAACCGGGTTGGGGTCCCACTGGAAAATTCATTTATTTTAGCTCCCCACCCGCCCCCAACCCACCTGTTCTTGGGGGATAAAATTCCCCCCTGGATATTTTCACCTGATGGGTAATGACATTTTGCCTTCTCTCATCTTATACATGGCTTTCATTGTTGAAAGTTTTCAAGTATATGTTGTCCCAGATGGATTACAATCTCAGGAGTACTGGCTGCCAAAGCATCACGGCAATCAAGTAGTTCACAAAACATGCCACACCTGTGATTATTTTTAATGGATAGCCAGGTCACAATGATGTGATCAGCTATGGGAAACAAAGAGCAAACATTGTAGCTCGCATGGTTATAAGTGGGGAAGGGTCCAAGCTGTTGAGGGACTTCAGCTCATAAACTAGGCTGACATTCCAATGCAGTAGTGAGAGAGTGCTCCTTCATCAGAGGTACTAGCCCTCTGATGCAACTAACACCCTGCTTTCCTGTTCCAGTGGTAGAGAAGGACTTAAAAAACCCCATGGCACCATTTGAAGAAGAGCAGGGAGTTCTCCTGATGTTCCAGCCAACATCCAACCCCACCCCCCACCACCCCACCATCAAAGCAACACCAACAAAAGCAGATTAGTTGGTCTCTCTTATGGCTGTTTGTGTGATCTTGCTGTGCACGAATTGACTGCTCATATAACAACAGCCACTGCACTTCAAAGTAATTTGTTGTACGTGAAACGCTTTGGGATGTTTCTGAAAGATATGATAAGGTGCTTTGAGAATGCAAGTCCTTCATTTCTTTCTAAAAATGAGGGAGAAAGATACTTTTAAAAACCTAAAAGAAAATTGAGATATTAGAACATGTTAATAGGCACACTGTTGGGAACATCCCCTGAATAGTAGCACTTACTCAACCTGCGATTCATTGCCAGTAAATTCCACACATTGACTGGGTACAATTAAACTTGTTTTGCTTGCATTTCTGTAAGAATTAAAATAACATCTGTATGCTTCAGATTCTAAAGACCAGTTGGACTGAGATTTAAGTTTGAACCAATTACGTAAACTGGTCGTAAGAGGCAACTCCATTATCGCACGTTGAACTCCATTTCATCTGCCAGAATTCCAACCTGTAGACAAAGTTTATTCCTTCCAACAAGCTTTCTCAACGCTTCTGGAAATTTACAAACAAATTTAAAATTGGAAGAGCTTGTGAGTGTTATTACAGCTGAACATATTTGTTTTGCCTGCAAGGATTTAATCTTCAATTACAAATCTTATTTTATTGTTAGCTATCTGGTGAAATGTGTCGAAGAGCAGATTTTGTCACAGTCCACCAAGAACTGCTAACCTGCCACACAAAATTGAGTTTTCTCAAAAAATTCTCATCACTGAAGCAGGGCAGGATGAAAAATTGTGGATTGTGGGATCCGGGCTGTTTGATGTGTGACATGGAGAATGATTGTATACGTACAACGGTATGGCATACCACTGTAACTATGTTAAATAACTAATACAGAGCTACAATATGAAAATCTTTCTTTATAACAAATATCAATAAGTATCCAGTGGCATTCTTCTCATTCCAATCAGCTAACACAAGAGTTAGAGCAGGTCTAAATTTCCCCACAGTGCTTGTTAGTGGATTCATTATTGAGAGACCATGGAGCCAACTTTAACTCCTGAGACAGATAAAACCAGCTTCTGGAACGTGATGAAAATTGAATAGTTCCCAATTATGTTTTTTGTTTTGGATAGCTTCAGTTTTCTGATCTTAAGTTGGTGGAAGTGTGAGATTTTACTTTCAGTGGCCAGTAATTGACGTGACTCCAATTTGGTAAAAAGGTGCTTTGTTGAACTTCACAAAACGACCAACACACGCAGTGTTGGGGCAGTGATTTACAACACAGAGCAAGAGATCATATCACCCGTTCCGCACTAAGTAGAGTCGTGTCTGTCTAGGAGTCTTGAAGAAAGTGCACTTTCCACCTCGCCTGGTGTACCTTTGTCGATTGGTTATCTCTCATGTCTTCTGCCCCGCCTGAGGTGACCTCTTGACTCCTCGTCCTCAGTCCTGCTCCGCTTGGAGCCAATTCTGTTGATCCGGATTGTTCGTTGAAATGTCTGTAGTGCTGAAGACTCGTGCTCCAGAACTAGCTGCGCCTCTAGCCAAGCTGTTCCAGTACAGCTACAAAACTGGCATCTACCCGACAATGTGGAAAATTGCCCAGGTATGTCCTGTCCACAAAAAGCAGGACAAATCCAATCTGGCCAATTACCGCCCCATCAGTCCACTCTCAAATCATCAGCAAAGTGATGGAAGGTGTCGTCGACAGTGCTATCAAGCTGCACTTACTCACCAACAACCGAAGCGCAGTTTGGGTTCCGCCAGGACCACTCAGCTCCAGACCTCATTACAGCCTTGGTCCAAACATGGACAAAAGAGCTGAATTCCAGAGGTGAGGTGAGAGTGACTGCCCTTGACATCAAGGCAGCATTTGACTGAGCATGGCACCAAGGAGCCCTAGTAAAATTGAAGTCAATGGGAATCAGGGGGAAAACTCTCCAGTGGCTGGAGTCATACCTAGCACAAAGGAAGATGGTAGTGGTTGTTGGAGGCCAATCATCTCAGCCCCAGGGCATTGCTGCAGGAGTTCCTCAGGGCAGTATCCTAGGCCCAACCATCTTCAGCTGCTTCATCAATGACCTTCCCTCCATCATAAGGTCAGAAATGGGGATGTTCGCTGATGATTGCAGTGTTTAGTTCCATTCGCAACCCCTCAGATAATGAAGAAGTCCGTGCCCGCATGCAGCAAGACCTGGACAACATCCAGACTTGGGCTGATAAGTGGCAAGTAACATTCGTGCCAGACAAGTGTCAGGCAATGACCATCTCCAACAAGAGAGAGTCTAACCACCTCCGCTTGACATTCAACGGCATTACCATCACCGAATTCCCCACCATCCACATCCTGGGGGTCACCATTGACCAGAAATTTAACTGGACCAGCCATATAAATACTGTGGCTACAAGAGCAGGTCAGAGGCTGGGTATTCTGTGGCAAGTGACTCACCTCCTGTTTTACCAAAGCCTTTCCACCATCTACAAGGCACAAGTCAGGAGTGTGATGGAATACTCTCCACTTGCCTGGATGAGTGCAGCTCCAACAACACTCAAGAAGCTCAACACCATCCAGGACAAGGCAGCCCGCTTGATTGGCACCCCATCCGCCACCCTAAACATTCACTCCCTTCACCACCGGCGCACTGTGGCTGCAGTGTGTACCATCCACAGGATACACTGCAGCAATTCGCCAAGACTTCTTCGACAGCACCTCCCAAACCCTCTACCATCTAGAAGGACAAGAGCAGCAGGCACATGGGAACAACACCACCTGCACGTTCTCCTCCAAGTCACACACCATCCCAACTTGGAAATATATCGCTGTTCCTTCGTCGTCGCTGGGTCAAAATCCTGGAACTCCCTTCCTAACAGCACTGTGGGAGAACCTTCACCACACAGACTACAGCGGTTCAAGCAGGCGGCTCACCACCACCTTCTCAAGGGCAATTAGGGATGGGCAATAAATGCTGGCCTCACCAGCGATGCCCACATCCCATGAACGAATAAAAAAAAAGAATAGCTGTTTGGCTGGTCTACAATGCTACCAGTCGTTACGTTTGCCAAGTCTCTACAATCTGATATCAGCGCAGGGCGCTCCTTTTATGCCACTTTTGGGGGTGGACTCAGGGTCAGCTATTGACATGGGCCTTGCCCTGTTGGGGTCTCTCAAAAGAGTGAGGTGCCCAATAGTGCCTTGAGTTCTTTGTTTCTTTAAGAATAAGGGGTCAGCCTTATCTTCCACCTTTCAGGGGTCTACAGAAACATCTTGTGTCCCATCTCTGGTCTTAACCAACCATCACCTTACACAGTGGCTTAAGACTGTTTTGCCTCATCTTATCGGGTCTTGCCTCTTTGTCAATGCTGGGAATCCATGGTTCCCCAGGCCCCCTTTGACTCCTTCAGATTCCAGGCCAGGTTTCATGGACCAGCCTGTAAGGCTCCATTGTTTATGGCAACCCAGTATCTGATAAGGGTCCCAGCCCCAATTAAGTCAGGAATGTTGTTTCATTTTTTAATTTGTTTGTGTAAACAAGCTAGAAGGCAAAATGTTGAGGATGCCTTTCTTGCAAGTTGATGTGATCTACCAGTTCCAACTTGGTTCATACATCTAGCACCAAAGTATTTAATTACATACAATCATATAAAAGAAAAAAGATACACATGCAGATGCCATTATAGCTATTTCACTTGCCCACTGTACTATGAGCAAGGGTACAATTTTACAGAAGTTCAATTCAAGACGTCGGGGGTGAATTTCCACGGGGTTTCTTCGACAGAAGAGCCATGGAAACTATGGAAAAATTGCGTTTACATGTTTTTCAGGTAATTCTCTAGCTCTACTGCCAAGTTCATGGTGGGTGAGCAGGAGAGCAGGAGAAACCCCAGAAAATTTACCCATGTCTCCCACAGCCCAACTTCACACTTATGCACTTTCTCCCTCTATGCCTTTTGTTATAGTTCGTCTGTTTCAATATCTTCCTCAGCCACACCTGGTTCCTTGTGTTAGGTAGATGCCTTCTCCCCCTCCAAGTTCACAATAATATACTCTTCTTCATGCCCTGCAGATGAAGATGTGGATTACCAACTATGAAAACAAAAACAACGTTTTGTTTAATTCATGTATAGTTATAAATAAATTGAAGGACTATATGACAGTTTCATAGAATCTTACAGTACAGAAGGAGGCCACTTGGCCCATCGTCCCTATGCTGGCTCTTTGAAAGAGCTATCCAATTAGTTCCACTCCCTTGCTCTTTCCCTACAGCCCTGCAATTTTTTCCTGTTTAAGCATTTATCCAATTCCCTCTTGAAAGTTACTATTGAATCTGCTTCTACCTCTCTTTCAGGCAGTGCATTCCAGATCATAACAACTTGCAAATTTGAAAATCAAAGAGGACTGGCCTAAATTTATGAAAGACACAATTGATTATGGACTAAAAATACTTACATATGTTTTAATCATGCACCAAGTCATGGCAATAATACCCATAGTGAAGTCTTTCAAAAAGGGATATCTTCTTACTTAAGGTGTTTAGAGGCAGGAACAAAGGGTTGATAATATGCAATTTTAAGAATATAGAAATCCTTTGCTATGACAACCAACCCACATTAGGAAAATTAGGTTGGCAAAGTGACATCTTCCTTCTTAAATAAATATTTGGAAGGCTTCAATAACACAGCTCAAACATTTCCTTCAACAACTAATATTTACATAGAGTTACAGAATCTATAGCACAGAAACAGGCCATTCAGCCCAACTGGTCTCTGCTGGATTTTATGCTCTACACGAGCTTCCTCCCACCCCTCTTCATCTAACCCTATCAACATACCCTTCTATTCCTTTCTCCCCCATGACCTTATCTAGCTTCCCCTTAAATGCATCTATGATAGTCGCCTCAAGTACTCATTGTGGTAGCACATTCCACATTCTTACTACACTTCGGGTAAGGAAGTCTCTTCTGAATTCCCTATTGGATTTATCAGTGACTATTTTATATTTATGATCTCTAGTTTTGGACTCCCCCACAAGTGGAAACATTTTCTCTATGTCTACCCTATCAAACACTTTCATATTCTTAAAGACCTCTATCAGGTTACTCAGCCTTCTCTTTTCGAGAGAAAAGAGTCCCAGCCTATTCAGCCTTTCCTGATAAGCATATCCTCTCAGTTCTGGTATCATCCTTGTGAATCTTTTTTGCACCTTTTCCAGTGCCTCTATATCCTTTTTATAATATGGAGACCAGAACTGTGCACAGTACTTCAAGTGTAGTCGAACCAAGGTTCTATACAAGTTTAACATAACTTCTCTGCTATTCAATTCTATTCCACTAGCAAAGATCCCCAGTGCTTGGTTTGCGTTTTTTATGGCCTTATTAACCTACATCACTGCTTTTAGTGATTTGAGTATCTGTACCCCTAAATCCCTTTGCTCCTCTACCCCATTTAGACTCTTAGGCCTAAATCTTTACTCTGAGCTGGTAGGACGGGTTTCCCAGACATCCGTACGATTTTGATGTAAGGACGTCTTTTGTTTTTTTTTTGTCGGTTTCCTGCCTGACAGGTCAGCCTGATGGACAGGCTGGCCTCAGGCGGACGGGTGAAGAGGAAGGAAACGGATGCGAGAAGGTAAGTCTTAGATGGAGGGGGTGGGTTGGTTATTGGGGGGGGGGGGGCGGGGTGGGGTCAGACAGGGTCAGGAGTCATCAGGGGTCAGGAGTCATCGGGGGGTCGGGGTCAGGTACTCTGGGGTCGGGAGTCATCAGGAATCATTGGGGTTGGGGGTCATCGGGAGTCATCGGAGGTCAGGGTCGGGAGTAATTGGGGGTCATCAGGGGTCGTTGAGGGGTCGGTGTCAGGGGTCATTGGATCGGGGTTGGGGGCCATCTGGATCATCTGGGGGGGTCGGAGATTGTGGGCGGTGTCGGAGATCCTAGGAGGGGTTGGAGATTGTTGGGGGGGGGGTCGCTGCAGGTGAGTTTGTTGGGCCTAGGGGAAACACTCCTGCTCCTCCGGGTCAACAAGTAGTGTTATAAAGGCACTTACCTGATTTTTCGGGCCTTCTTGCCTTCTCTCACATGGCGTGAAGCAGAAGGCTTGGGAATCCTGACCCCCCAGGTGTTAAAAACAAAAAAGCTGCAAAAACAGAGGCCCGCAGCCTCCTTGAAAGCTTTTAGTGACCCACCCACCTCCTGAGGGCAGATTGATCACCCACTCCTCATCCCGCCTCCATTAAAATCGGAAATGGGTGGGTTGGGGGCGGGTTTTAGGTTTTAAAAATTTTTCTTGCCCTCCTGCCCCCAACCCGCCCATTTTTCCGAGTTAAAATTTAGGCCTTATTATTCTTCCTGCCAAAATGTACCACCTCACACTTATCTATATTGAAGTTTATTTGCCAATTATACGCCCATTCTGCAAGTTTATTAATGCCTTCTTGTAATTTGTCGCATTCCTCTTCAATATTAACTATATCCTCCACTTTGGTGTCATCTGCAGATTTTGAAATTGTACTCCCGATTCCCAGGTCCAAATCATTAATGGAAATTGTGAACAACAGTGGTCCCAGCACCAATCCCTGTGGAACACCACTTCCCACTTTTTGCCAGTCTGAGGAGCTGCCTACAATCCCTACTCTCTGTTTTCTGTTTTGTAGCCAGCTTGCTATCCATTCTGCTACTTGTCCCCTGACTCCACATGCTCCACCTTAGTCATGAGACTACTATGTAGTACCTTATTGAAGGCCTTTTGAAAATCCAAATATATTACATCTACTAAATTACCCTGGTCTGCTCTTTCTGTTATTCCGTCAAAGAATTTAATAAGGTTGGTCAAGCATGACTTTCCCTTTTGAAATCTGTGCTGACTATTCTTTATTATATTTTCGGTTTCTAGATGTTTTTCTATTACATCTTTGAGTAAAGATTCCATTATCTTTCCTACCATTGACGTTAAGCTAACTGGTCTATTGTTCCCTGGACTTGTTCTATCTTCCTTTTTAAATATAGGAATAACATAGCTGACCGCCATATATGTATGTAATGGTGCCTCTGATTTGTATAGTAGTCCTTATATTCCAGAAGCAGAGCACTTCAGTGTAAATCATCACTGTAGCAGGAATTTCATGTGTTACGCATTTTTGTGAATACTGTTTGAGTTTCTAAATCTTTTTGTTTAAATAATAAAAAAAGTTACAAAAGGTATAGATTCAAATAAAAACAAAACATTCTGAAAATACACATTAGGGCCATTAGCATCTGTAAAGAAAAAGAGATTTTAGTGCTTTGGGTGTAGACTCTTTGGGAGCTAAATTGGGCCGTGTAGCGCCCATTGTTTCGGAGCTACACGGCCTTTCTGTCATCCAAGATGGCGTCTTGGATGCGCACGCACGTTTCCAGCGTGACATGCGCCAGACGCCATCTTGGTATAGGAGTTAGCGCATGCGCAAATACCGAACGTTGGAAGCATGTAAAGTAGGGAGAAAATGCATGCAATCAGTGTGCAACGCTGATTTAAAGTGACAAACACCATTTTTGACCTTAACGCTCAACTCAACGCACAGTCGTGGCGCTGAATTTCTATGGCTCAGGAGCATTTCAGGCCTCTGCTGACGACATGTGCAACATCTCGCAGTATGCAGTGCACTGCTGCATAAGGGAGGTCACAGACGCACTTTACCACATGAGGAACAGGGTCATCACCTTCCCTCTCAACAGAGACAATTAGAACGAGCGAGCATGGTGGTTCGTCCGCATTGCTGCCTTCCCCATGGTGCAGGGTGCCATTGACTGCATATTGGCCTGCGTGCCCCGCACATCAACTCGGCCGTCTTTGTCAAACAAAAGGGTTGGGGAAGGTTTAAACTAGAATGGCAGAGGGACGGGAACCTGAGCAGGGAGACAGAGGAGGGGGAAACAAGGATAGAAACAAAAGACAGAAAGGGAAGAAGCAATAGTGGAAGGCAGAGAAAACAAGGGCGAGAAACAAATAGGGCCATAGTGCAAAATAAAACTAAGATGACTAGCAATCTTAAAAAGACAAGTCTAAAGGCATTGTGTCTAAATGCGCGGAGCATTCGCAATAAGGTAGATCAATTAACAGCGCAGATAGATATTAACGGTTATGATATAGTTGCGATTATGGAGACATGGCTGCAGGGTGACCAAGGATGGGAACTGAACATCCAGGGGTATTCAATATTTAGGAAGGACAAGCAAAAAGGGAAAGGAGGTGGGGTAGCATTGTTAGTAAAGGAGGAAATCAATGCAATAGTGAGGAAGGATATTGGCTCGGATAATCACGATGTGGAATCTGTATGAGTGGAGCTAAGAAACACCAAGGGGCAGAAAACGTTGGTGAGGGTTGTCTATAGGCCCCCAAACAGTAGTGGAGATGTAGGGGAGGGCATTAAACAGGAAATTAGAGACGCATGCAAGAAGGGTACAACTATAATCATGGGTGACTTTAATTTACATATAGATTGGTCAAACCAAATTAGCAATAATACTGTGGGGGAGGAATTCCTGGAGTGTGTACGTGATGGTTTTCTAGACCAATATGTTGAGGAACCAACTCGAGAACAGGTGATCCTAGACTGGGTATTGTGCAATGAGAAAGGATTAATTAACAATCTTGTTGTGCAGGGTCCCTTAGGGAAGAGCGACCATAACATGATAGAATTCCTCATTAAGATGGAGAGTGAAGTAGTTGAATCCGAAACTAGGGTCCTGAATCTAAATAAAGGAAATTACGAAAGTATGAGGTGTGAGTTGGCTATGAAAGTTTGGGGAATTTCACTAAAAGGGAAGACGGTGGATAGGCAATGGCTAATATTTAAAGAACGTGTGCAGGAATTACAACAATTATTCATTCCTGTCTGGCTCAAAAATAAAACAGGAAAGGTGGCTCAACCATGGCTTACAAAAGAAATTAGGGATAGTATTAGATTCAAAGAGGAGGCATATAAAATTGCCAGAAAAAGTGGCAAGCCTGAGTATTGGGAATAGTTCAGAATTCAGCAAAGGAGAACAAAGAGATTGATTAAGAGGGGGAAAATAGAGTATGAGAGTAAACTAGCAGCGAACATAAAAACTGACTGTAAAAGCTTCTATGAATATGTCAAGAGAAAAAGATTAGTGAAGACAAATGTAGGTCTCTTACAGTCAGAAATGGGGGCAATTGTAATGGGGAACAAAGAAATGGCAGAACAATTAAACACATACTTTGGTTCTGTCTTCACAAAGGAGGACACAAATAACCTCCCAGAAATGTTAGGGAACCAACTAGTGAAAGGGAGGAACTGAAGGAAACCAGTATTAGTAAAAAAATAGTGCTGGGGAAATTAATGGGGCTAAAGGCTGACAAATCCCCAGGGCCTGATAATCTACATCCCAGAGTTTTAAAGGAAGTGGCCCTGGAAATAATGGATGCATTGGTGATCATTTTCCAAAATTCTATAGACTCTGGAACAGTTCCTACAGACTGGAGGGTGGCAAATGTAACCCCACTATTTAAAAAAGGAGGGAGAGAAAAAACAGGGATTTACAGACCAGTTAGCCTAACATCAGTAGTGGGGAAAATGCTAGAGTCTATTATAAAAGATGTGATAACAGAACATTTGGAGGGCATTAACGGGATTGGACAAAGTCAGCATGGGTTTATGAAAGGGAAATCATGCTTAACAAATCTACTGGAGTTTTTTGAGGATGTAACAAGTAAAATAGATAGGGGAGAACCAGTGTATGTGGTGCATTTGGATTTTCAAAAGGCTTTTGATAAGGTCCCACACAAGAGGTTAGTGTGCAAAATTAAGCACATGGGATTGAGGAGAATATACTGGCATGGATTGAGAATTGGTTGATAGACAGAAAACAGAGAGTAGGAATAAACAGCTCTTTTTCCGGATGGCAGGCAGTGACTAGTGGGGTACCGCAGGGATCAGTGCTTGGGCCCCAGCTATTCACAATATATATCAATGATTTGGATGAGGGAATGGAATGTAACATTTCCAAGTTTGCAGACGACACAAAACTGAGGTGGAATGTGAGCTGTGAGGAGGATGCAAAGAGGCTCCAATATGATTTAGACAAGTCGGGCGAGTGGGCAAGAACATAGCAGATGCAGTATAACATGGATAAATGTGAGGTTTTCCACTTTGGTTGTAAAAACAGAAAGCAGATTATTATCTGAATGGTGATAGATTGGGAAAAGGGGAGGTGCAACGAGACCTGGGTGTCCTTGTACACCAGTCGCTGAAAGCAAGCATTCAGGTGCAGCAAGCAGTTAGGAAGGCGAATGGTATGTTGGCCTTCATTGCAAGAGAATTTAAGTACAGGACAGGGATGTCTTACTGCAGTTATACAGGGCCTTGGTGAGACCACATCTGGGGTATTGTGTGCAGTTTTGGTCTCTTTATCTGAGGAAGGATGTCCTTGCCATGGAGGGAGTGCAACAAAGGTTTACCAGACTGATTCCTGGGATGGCAGGACTGACATATGAGGAGAGATTGGGTCGACTAGGCCTATATTCACTAGAGTTTAGAAGAATGAGAGGTGACCTCATCGAAACGTATAAAATTCTAACAGAACTAGACAGACTAGATGCAGGGAGGATGTTCCCGATGGCTGGGGAGTCCAGAACCAGGGGTCACAGTCTCAGGATACGGGGTATGCCATTTAGAACCGAGAAGAGGAGAAATTTATTCACTCAGAGGGTGGTGAACCTATGGAATTCTCTACCACAGAAGGCAGTGGAGGCCAAGTCATTAGATGTATTCAAGAAGGAGATAGATATATTTCTTAATGCTGAAGGGATCAAGGGATATGGGGAAAAAACGGGAACAGGGTACTGAGTTAGACGATCAGCCATGATCATTTTGAATGGTGGAGCAGGCCCGAAGGGCAGAATGGCCTACTCTTGCTCCTATTTTCTATTTTGCTATGTTTCTATGAAAGGGCTTTCACTCCCTCAACGTGCAGCTGGTGTGCGACCACAAGCATCGCATCATGGAGGTCGATGCCCGTTACCCTGGGAGCAGTCACGACGCCTTCGTCATGTGGCAGTCCAACGTGCCAGGTATCTTTCACCCGACTCGGCAAGTCAAAGGCTGGCTACTGGGCGACAAGGGCTATTCGCTCACGCCGTGGCTCATGACACCAGTCAGAAACCCACAACCCACGCACAAGTGCACAGCAAGCCTATAATGAGAGCCCTGCTGCAACACGCAACATTGTGGAGCACATCATAGGCCTCCTCAAACAACGCTTCCGCTGCCTGGACTGGTCTGGAGGAGCCCTGGAGTACTCCCCTGAGTAGGTGGGCAGATTTGTGGTGGTCTGCTGCATGCTGCACAACCTCACCATCATGAGGGACTAGCCTTTGCCACCAATGATTGCAGAAGACCCTGAGCCAGAGATGGAGGAGGAGGAGGCTGAGGAGGAAGAGGCGGAGGAGCAGGAGGAGGAAGAGGCTGAGGAGGAGGAGGAGGAGGGGGTGGAGCCGGAAGAGGAATTGGAGAAAGACGCATGGGTGCAGCAGGAACCACACGCCTTGTCTGTAAGGACTCTGAGTGCTCACCTGATCCGTGCCCGCTATCAATAATTTGAACTACATCCCCCAACTCATCAACAGTCCTATATTCCCACCTTTCCGTTCCCACGAGATAATCAAATCGCCCTCCATCTGATTACAAATTGGTTTCCCTCTCAGCTCATCGCATAAATAAAAACCACCACCAAATGCAAAATCAAAGTCTCATTTATCAATAAATAAATGAAATTATGCAAACACAACAGAACTATTCACCCTTGTGCATTCCCTTAGTGCCTGTTGTTCGTGTGCCTTTACCTATCCTAGTACTCCTATGAGGTGCTTGCCCAGTGGCTGGAGCATAGGTGGTGGGAGGCTGCTGGCCTTCAATGGAGGAGCGTGCAGATGGCCTTGGAGGACGACCTCGAGCAGCTCTGGGCCTGGAGGGATGGCTTCAGACTGCACCATCTCAGCATGGGCTTCTGCAGTCTGGCTTGGCTGGCCGAGAGGCAACAACAGGGGCATTGGCAGAGTGGCAGGGGTGGGAGCAGGAAGGCTGTCATCCTGAAAGAGTACAGTACTTCCCCGGAGCGGAGAAACTACACCATGTTCTCCGCAGCCTTCAACATGTCATCGATGACGACGAACACCTCGCTAAGGCCATCCCCACGCCTCCACTGCTCGCCTTTAAACAGCCACCCAACCTCAAACAGACCATCGTTCGCAGCAAGTTACCCAGTTTTCAGGAGAACAGCGTCCACGACACCACACAACCCTGCCACGGCAACCTCTGCAAGACATGCCAGATCATCGACACGGATACCACCATCACACGAGAGGACACCACACACCAGGTACATGGTTCATACTCCTGTGACTCGGCCAACGTTGTTTACCTCATACGTTGCAGGAAAGGATGCCCCGGAGCATGGTACATTGGTGAGACCATGCAGACGCTGCGACAACGGATGAACGGACACCGCGCAACAATCGCCAAACAGGAGGGTTCCCTCCCAGTCGGGGAACACTTTAGCAGTCAAGGACATTCAGCCACCGATCTTCGGGTAAGCGTTCTCCAAGGCGGCCTTCGAGACACACGACAACGCAAAATCATCGAGCAGAAGTTGATAGCCAAGTTCCACACCCATGAGGACGGCCTCAACCGGGATCTTGGGTTCATGTCATGCTACACGTAACCCCACCAGCAAAAAGGGGGGAAAAAATTATATGTTTTTTAAAATTCTCTCTCTCTCTCTCTGCCATTTTGAGTTTCTTTCTGCCTGCCTGTGTAATAGACACAATGTATATCTAGTGTACTGGGACGTGCTGTTCTCCGTGACTGGCCTGTTTGAATAACAACGACACCTTTTGATTGGTGTGATGCTGTCCCAACATAGTATAAGATATGCGATTTGAGAACCTTTTCATTCATTCATCTGACGAAGGAGATAATCTCCGAAAGCTTGTGATTTTAAAATAAATTTGTTGGACTATAACCTGGTGTTGTAAGATTCCTTACATTTGTCCACCCCAGTCCATCACCGGCATCTCCACATCCTGAAAGAGGACAGCAGGTCCGACTGCCATGGTGCCACTGTCATTCTCCTGGGCCGGCGCCTCAGCAATCCTGGTGATCAGCTGGAGAACGGATTGCTGGAGTGCTGTGATGCCCTGGAAGTCCCATTCCACAGTGGTCCCCAGAGCCACGATAGCAGCTGTCTGAGCTCCAAATGCAGCAGTCAGACCTTGGATGGCAGATGTTTGTGCTGCAATGGAAGCTGAGACATCAGTCATCAGACGCTGCATCATGGTGGGTTCCACAGGTATGCTGATGGAGGTGACCACCCGTTCCATGTTGGAAAGGATGGGCTCCAAGCTCTGCGTGAAACCCTGCGCCAATTGGAGCTGGACTCCTCCATGCCCCTTCTCATTGTACGCAGGCTTTCTGGCAGGCTTTCCAGTGCCCCAAGCATTTGTTGGTGTACGCCCATCAGTCGTCTTCTGTAGCCTGGCCCATTGAAGTCCTCATCTGACTCCTCTGCAGCAGAACTAGTGAGCGACCTTGCCCTCCGGTGAGATGGCACCTGTGGTATCCATTCCCCCCGCCCCGGCTCCTGCGCACTTGTGCTCTAGGTGGGTGAGGACGTGCAAACGTGCCCGTCCAGCCTCAGGTCTCTCCTGCTGCCGGGTGTTATGCGCCACCTTCTCCTGCAAGACAGGGGACAGTGTGTCAGTGAGTATCCTGCAAGGTGTGTGGGTTGAATAGCTGCCAGTTTGTGTGACTTGTGAGTGGTGGTTGTGCGGCCTGCAAGTGTGGGACTATGTGCGGGTGAGATGGAGCATACCGAGTGCTGCTGCCGTCACAACGTGCCGTGCTGGAAGTCCTGATGAAGGGGGTCTCTGCATATCTAATGCTCCGTCTTCTTTTCCACATCTCCCTCCTCCCATAATCTTTTCTGACTCACGTGCTGCTCTTTCTGTCAGCACGCACCTCTTACTTGCTCATCTCCCCACTCCACAACGCAACCTGTTTCCCTTTGTCATTGCAGATACCCAAGAACACGTGACGGCACCCTCCGAGGAGGAGGAGGAGGAGGACACTGAAGCCACACCGTCACTCGATCTGACACTTGCTTCCACCAGCTCAGAGACCGACACCGCGTGTCCTTTAGAGGAGGGATCTGCACGAAGTTCACGTGCTGCCTGCGTGGGGTCCGTCGAGCGCAGGGTGGTAGTGCATCGCGGACCCTTATCAAATTTCCCCCCCCTTTGTCTTAATGTTCTGTTGAAGGGTCTACACCTGAAGTGTTAACCCATCGTTTTTCTTTACAGATGCTGAAGGATCTTATGTGTATTTCCAGAATTTTTTCTTTTTATTTCAGATTCCATATCGTTTTTCTTTTTTATGTCTACAGTTCCATAGAGAAGTATCGCAAATACACTGAGACAGACAGGCAGAGCCATCCGTGGGTTTAAAGTTGTCATTGAAAAATAGCAAATATTTTTCTGTTTGACAATACATGACAAAATGAAGTAATTTGCATTGTTCATGTAATTCATGTAAAAATAACGCATTACAAGAAATTATTTTGTTGCTTGGATGTGATATCATTGTGATGAAATAACAAATAGTTCTTCTGTCAATGCTTCCTCTGTAAAATAGCTACAATCTCCCTTTAAGGGAAATAAGTAAGAATATTTAAGAATTATTTTAATACATGCTCAAGGACTGTTTCGGAATCCAATGAACAAAGAGCTTTTAGGTGTCTGGATATTCTACTACCAGAGACCATTCAGTTTAATTTCGATTTTAGATACTTTACATGTAAAGTCTGTTCAATTTTAATAATAAATCAGCCATGGTTATTTTAATTTAACTGCTGCTTGTAAATTATTTAAATTATTATGGCAAATTATTTTTTTATCTTATATAAAATGTTAATGATTGACAAAGATTGGCATGGAGGAACAAGAGGAGGGGGATTCATTAAATAAGTATTAGCATATCAAGGAGAGACAAGGGGAAGGTGGACTAACATAATTATGGATGCAACAATAATTAGTCACAGTAGAAAATTGAGGAGCGATCACTGAGTAATGGGCCAATGTAGAAAAATGAAACTTCATTTGCGCTCTAAATGCAGCAACATTCCATTAGGAACAAATATATCATTTATAGCAGGAAGGTATAACATTTGAAAATGAAAGTGCACTATCTCATTATTTTAATCATCAAGCTTGGTAATAGATTAAGTGTCTTAACATTTAAATTGCTTATGGATCGTGGGCTGTTAGGTCTTATAATGACAGCATGGAGAAGTTCTGAGCCTAATCAGTCAAAACTGATGATACAAACATGATGAACAATTCCACCCGCAGTAGTCCTCTTTCCTGGCTATACACTGAATGGTTTCATTAAGTATCACTTCCAGCTTATGCTTAACCCTCTCAATTCAGGAAAGCTGTCTAAACTGGGTCTGCAGCAGATCAATAAAGGCTCTTTTTGTTCTGCAGACAGTTCATAAAGGATATTCCACTAATGACCAACGGGTGCATGAGTTATTCTCAAATGTAGATGCCCATAAATTGCGAGTCCCACAGATGTCTGTGAGTTAGAATGGTCTTTCCTATTTCCAAACAATCCCTTCAAATGTACCAGCAACAATACAATATTCTATTTATTCTGTGGAAACTTGTAAGATAAAAGACGTAAAAAAAATCTATCAATATATTCTTAATATATACACTATACATAGACATACAGGAATAGGTTTTCTGCTTGTTTACTCCAGTAATATCAACGCAATCTGGGCGGAATTGGCCAAACCAGCGTAAAAGATTGGGGAATTTTAAACGTGAGTTATGCCCAAAACCACTTACGTTCGTGTTTTCTGCGATCTTTTACGCTGGTTTCAGATTCAATTCACCCGGGTCAGGCCCCGCCCACAGAACTGGCCACGCCCTCGGGTCGAAATTGCGAGATTCCACCGATTGCGCTGGTTCGGGAAGGCTCTTCAAATTGCGCTCATTTCCTTAGGCGCACAGGTGTTAGTAGGCACGCTTTAAAAGTTTTTTCATGTCAAAAATATTTAATTTACTAAGAAACTGACTCGTGTACACCAATGAAACTATTAAATGGTTCAGTATAGTTTTTTTAAAGTAATTTTCAGTGATTTTAAATCATGTTACTCACAGGTGGAGGACTGGACACTCTTATTCAAAATGCTTCTTTTTGGTGGTAAACCCATTTTCAGCTGAATTAATAAAACCGCACTAGGTTACCACTCAAATACATCAAGGAGTACTTTTTAATGGAAAAAATAGAAACGATTATGTTCTATTACGCTGCCCAATTGGCTCATGGAAGATTTTACATTTGTGATTATGCAAATTAATTTTATCTGAAACTTGAACTGTAACCTATCTAGCCCAATTTCAGGTGCATTTTGGGCACTTTGCCCTATAATATATAATAGCAACAGGTGGTACATTATTTACCAGGAAGTAATACAGTATTTACATTATAATCAACTATTGATGGAAGGGTCAAGAACCAGAGGACATAGATTTAAGGTGATTGGCAAAAGAACCAAAAGTGACTTGAGGAAAAACTTTTTTACACAGCGAGTGTTTAGGATCTGGAATGCACTGCCCGAGGGTGGTGGTGGAGGCAGATTCAATCATGGCCTTCAAAAGGGAACTGGATAAGTACTTGAAAGGAAAAAATTTGCAGAGCTACAGGGATAGGGCGGGGGAGTGGGACTAGCTGGATTGCTCTTCAATAGAGCCGGCACAGACTCGATGGGCTCAATGGCCTCCTTCCGTGCTGATAACTTTCTATGATTCTATGATTGTAGGGCTGTAGGGTGTTTGTGTACGATTGTTACCACTGGTCCTATGGCAGTTGCACCCTTGACAAAGTATTGGATTGTCTCAAACATTGGTCTCCACGCTACACTCAACTTTCACCTTGGAACTGTTAGTGCATGACAATGGCCTGCCAACCACTTCGAATTGAGACAGCAATAAAAAATAATTTGAACTAGACTGGTGGGGGGCGGGGCAGGGCATGGAAGAAACAGGTTCCCAGATCGTAGGCATAAGGCAGCCAACAGCCAGATATGGACATAAATACCTACAGAGAGACATGTGAACCAGAAACTAGGAATAGGCAGAGATGGGGGACCGCAGGAGGAGGTAAATCTATAATAAGATGTATATTCTTGAACGCTTAAAGCATTAGAAATAAGATGCAGGAACTGGAGGTTGCTGCGGCAGTAGGAATTACAATGCAGTGAAAATATCAGAAACATGGTTTAATTCAGAGGATAGAAATTAATTGTAGCATTCAGTGTATACAGTGTTTAGAAAAGTCAGAGTGGACAAAAAAAAGGAAGTGATGTAGCCCTGTATGTCTGGGACACCTGAGAGGTAAAACACATTGATCCTATGGGGGGTTGAAAGCTATAAAATGAACTACTGAAGGTAGACATCACTATTGCTAAAAACATCAAAGCTAACACTAGGATTACACTGTAGACTCAGGTCAGCATAAGGAGGAAATCAATTTGCTTCAATCAACTTAATATAAACTGGAAAACCCAAGGCATTATATAAATTCAGTTGTTTTTTTGTTGTTGTTTAGAATCAGTAAATGTAGTCCATGAATGCTTCATGATCCAATGTGTCAAGGAAGCCATAAGAGGCAATGCTCATCTTGATTCGTAAATGGCCCAGAAAATGTACAATATATGGAAGTCATAGCATAGCTGAAGGACAGTGACCACAGAATGATAGGGGTAGATTTTTGTCTTCACTGCCTGCCCGTTATAAAACCTCCCCAATTTTCATTCCATTGAATTCAAAGTAATGAAAATTGAATGGGTTCTATAAAGGGCAGGGGATCTGCTTTGTCAAATTACTTGTTAGGTAGTGTAGATGAAAATCTCTGCTATAAAATTTAACATGAACTGGAAGTTAAAAATACCTAAGACCAGGAGCCAGATACATAATTTTAAAAGGGCTAAATTCAATGAAATAAGGGAACAACTAAAGCAAGTAGACTGGGAGAGGTTGTTAAACAATACTTAAGTAGAAGTCAAGTGGAATACCTTTAAAGATATAATGCTGAACAAGCAGGAAGAAATTCATTCCCAAAACCAACAAGCTCAGAAACAAACGTACTATAAATGGATCAGCAAGCAAGTTAAAAGTCAGGTAAAGAGAACAAATGGCCCTTTGTGCAAATTCTCCACCGAGAAAGGAGAAGGAGCCCACTGGGATGAATACAAGAAATTGCAAAGAGAGACCTGGAAAAAAGCATTATCAGCTGAGGCTAAGCATATCAGTAAAAAAAAATCTTTTAGTACCACACCAGCAAGAAGTCAGTCAGAGAAGATGCAAACAGGCTTGCAACTGAGGATGAGAATAACAAAGTAAATATTATGAATGAATACTTCCTCCAAGTATTCTGTGGGGAAGACATGAGCAACACTCCCACTCCAAATAAAGAGTATTCCAAGTAAAATCAATGACTTTGTCATAAATGAAATGGAAGCCCTAGACAGGTTAATCAGACTCAAAACAAATACATCCCCAGGGATAGATGGTTTTTATCCCAGATTACTGAAAGAAACTAAGGAAGAGATTTCTGAAGCACTGCTAATCATTATGAGTGAATCATTGGACACTGAGGAGGTCTGAGTAGATTGTAATATGGTGTCCATATTCAAAAAGGTACCAAAACAGACACAGACAACTACAGATGCATTAGTCTTACATCAATTTCATGTAAAATGTGAATCAACTATTAGGAGTAAACTTGAAGATTATCTGTAGAATAATAATCTAGTAAGCAGTTAACATGGGTGCAGAAGGGGAAGATACTGCCTGACCAAGCTGTTTGATCTATATGAGGAAGTGGAAACCTAAGTGGACTGTGATAAGCCCTGTGACATGATATATCTTAACTTCCAAAAGGCTTATGAACAAGTTTCACATTGAAAGGCTATTAATTAAACTCAAAGTGGATTCAGGATAAACCTTGGGAATCAAGAACAAACTGCTTGAAGGATAGGAAATAATGAGGGTTTATGTCAAAAAAGTACTGAGTGGATTACCTCAGGGCTCAATGTTAGGACTACTATTGTCCCTAATTTACATAAATAACCTGAATTCAGAAATTCAATGCAAATTGGTCAAATTTTGCAGATGGCACTAAAAGGGGCAATGGAATTGAAGGAGGCATCCCGGAAATTACAGAATGAATTGGATAAAATATGTAAGTGGACAGAATAATAGCAGATGAAATTTAATGCAGACAAGTGTAAAGGGCTACACATAGGGGGAGAAAATAGATGACACCATGAATGGCTTCGTAAACTCAACACTAAATATGTCTGACCAATGCAAAGCAGCAATCAACAAAGCCAATAGGACGTTAAACTACATCACCAAATCAGTAGAATATAAGCCAGAGGAAGTAGTGATCAAAACATATCATGCTCTAGTCAGACCATACCTTGAGTACCATATCCAGTTCTGGTCATCAAATAATCACATTATTTAAATGGCCCTCCCTGTAATTTGGAATGAGGTCTATGTTCTCTCTTGCAGGCTGCCTGGATTCCTGCTCCACCACTTTGTGATGGCAGACTAGGGACCCTGGAATTTCAGCCCTTGTCTTGAGATATTAAACTCAGGCTCTGTCTGCTAGTTCAAATAGACATTAAACATTCCATGGCACTATTCAAAGAATATCGAGACATTCTCGCAATGTTGTGATCGACATTCTTACCTCAACCAACACCACCAAAACTAAATTAACTGATCATTTATCTCTTTGCTATTTTAGGATCTTGCCGTGCACAAAATGTTTGCAGTATTTACCTATAGTCACTGACCTTCAAAATAATCAAAATTTTAAGTGTTTTAAGTCATTTCTAAGAGATGTGATAAGGTATTATATAAACTGAGGTCTTTTTTCTCTTTGACACGTGCACTTTCCAGCAAAGCTTACGAGACAGCAATCAGCAACAAGAACCATGGCTAATTTTGTCTGCACCCCAGCTGAGGCCATTTGCAGCATCCTGATGCCCCATTTGAGCAAAGGCTGATTTATTACAGATTAAGAATTGATCCTGTAGTCTGAATGGTTTACCACTGCATCGAACATGCAGGAAGGAGGTAGTTTTAACCTCGAATCATCAGGAAAACCTGTTACAAAGTTCAATTTAATCAACAAAGATTAAAGAGGTTCTAATTGGGTGTGAGCTATAGCAGGTTGAATGTTGCAACTTCTCTCCATTATAAAATCTCCCGTTGGTGGATGTTTGCTGAACTATCAAGCTGGGAAACTACCCCAGAACTCTTTAATTGTGTAAAGAAGGAAAGACAAACAGTAATGAAAATTTAGTTTCAATCCATTAGAATTCCACGATTAGCTTTTGGATGTGCTATGTTAAGTGGGGTGTCAAGTGATAATTAAGTGCAGTTAAGCATCACTTTTATTTTCACTACAGAAATTGCCGAGTGAAATGCCACTAACACACATAGAATATACTGTTGGATGCATTTAGGTTGAGAAAGAATAAACAGAATTTTTTTGCTCAACTGGGTGTCTGATATGCAGAGTGACCCATTACTATAATTAAGAGCATATCAAATTACTGAGAAATCCACATTAGCGGAGCCTGATTTGCAGTGCCGATTTTTCTCCCAATAGCAACACACCTTACTTATTATTCTAGAGGACTCTGGATATTCAGTGGGCATTATTCTTAGCTACCACAGGAGGATGAAAAATCCACCCGTACATTAATTGAGGCTGGTCAGAAAGTATTAAAGTAAAATCTTTCTCACCAGTCACATTGAGCGCAATCTGAATTCAAAGAAGATCTGCGCCAACAAGGAGATTATTCCATTGTATCTCATAGTCACGGGCCGTTATTTTTTTTTCTGTAATTGAGTATTGATAAGGCACCCTCTAGCTGGAATTATCGTATGTCACCTTCAGAAAATGGTCAATCAGGTGATGGGTCAGTAGTTCTGCCTAATTGCCTCTATCACCCTATCTACACTCCTGGTAGTTCAGCTACTGTTGGAGCTAGAAGAGAAAATCTAAAATCTGCTGGTAACTCCATTCTGGCTTACCACCAAGAGGGAAACCTGCTGCATGATCTTGTTACTTGAAGGCTTCCTTACAAGACAATTGTTGTTGGAATACTGATTATTTCTGGTGATGATAGCATGATCTAAGTGGGAATTCCATTCACTCTTGTATGACATTGTTACTTGCAGAGAACAAAAATGATATGAGTGTGGAGGCAGGGAGTGGAGGAAGAGGATAACAGAAGTATTGCTAATGAAAATCCTATTACTAGATTGATACAGATAAGGACATCCATTCAGCACAGCTTAGCTCATTCAGCAAGAAAAATAACTATATTTCCACTTCACGGTATGCAACCATTTCTTACATGATTCTGAGATTTCTGCCTTCACTCCCCTACTTGGAGTCTATTCCATGTGTTGAAATAATCTCTCTGCGATTGCACTGTGAAATAACACCATTTCAGTGCTTGTTCTCTTCTTCCCCCTGCCTCTGCACCACATGAGTGCGAGGGAGAGTCAGAGAGAGGGGGAGGGGGAAGAATAGAGATAAGGAAAGAGTGCAAGAGGAAGGGGGAAGAATAGAGAGATAAAGGGAGAGGGGGAAGGGAAGACAGGGAGAGAAAGAGAAGAGAAGAAAGAAGAGAAGAGGGGCCAGCACGCACACAGACACAAGTACAGTAAAATGCAAAGTCATGGCTAACCTTAATTAGCATGAAACATAAAACCACAAACACAATGCATATTGAATTTCAAACAACTAGTTCATTGTAGATTAGAATGCTTCACTTGCCGGCTGTGCAATAAATCACATTTGATGTATTGACTGTTTTGTGGCTTCATATTTATGGAAATCTATTAAATTCATGAACAGTGTTGACACTGGGGTTGAACTGGGATGAATTAAACCTGAAAGGAAATGGACAGCTGGGACTGGAATAAAAATATTGCTGACATTTTTTTCTACCATTACTTAAAATGGAGTTGTAAAACACTAGCCATGTCAGGCCATCAGCAAAGCTGATTCTAGGTCATAGTTTAATACTCTGATGAGACTGCACTGATTGTAATAATTTCAGAAGATATTGTTTCTTTTTTTGAATTGCTGAAAAATAGGAGTCACAATAAATCTCTCAGTTTTGATTTTGTAATGGGGTTTTCACCAAGCCCTCTGGAATTTACTGGGATTCATTTTTTCTTATTCTGAATTATGAAAAGCGGTACCCTGAATTGACAAGTAAAGTGACTGGAATACAAGTTTAATCTGGCACCTGGTCCCTCATGAAAACATTTTGACTCATTCCATTGTTCCCTTTGGTTTACTTTAGTACGAATCACCTATATAACATCGTTCATGCAGAGTCATGTTCTTTCCTTTGTAACATGTAAACCAGTTCTGCCCATTTTTTGGGTATTTTTCTCTGCACCAGCCCTCCCATGAATTCGTGAATGATTGGCAAGAGTAGTACAGATCACAAAGCTATATCTTTTTACTGGAAAACCAAAATAAAGGGTTACACCAATATGAAGGTCTAAGGCCAATAGTTTCAAGGTCGAGAAGAGTAAAAGAGAAGATAAAGTAAATCAGGAAGTAGTGATTAGGCATCACCAAGATTGGGTTTTAAAATATTCTTCAGATCATATAAATCTTTCACAACCTAAAAACCTAAAGATTGTAGGAAGAAGGAAAGACTGAAAGAGATAAAGGGGTGGATAATACAAGATAAAAGGGTAGATTTTTCTGTTTATATGCTTGAGTGTGTTTGATCACCTGGGTGCAGTGCACTGAGGAAAATTGAATGGGGAGGGGTGCACCCACATAAGGGAACTGATCTGATTTTCCATTTAAATGAATGGAAAATCTGACAAGCTCTATTAGGGGCATGCACTCCTCCTGGGTGATTTTCCTCCATGTGCTACACCCAGGTGATCCAATATGCCCAGGTTTAGGAACAGGAAAATCTGCCGCATTCAGTTCAACAAGAGGTTTCCCCCGTTGAAACTTTTGCTCTCTAATTCCAATTGCCACAAGGTCAGCATTTCTTTTACAGCCTCTTTATCTTCTACTGCTTTGTCATGATCCAGTAACATTCTTTTAAGGCTTTAACAGCCTCAATTTCCATCTGGCTTGTTCCCTCTCACTTACAGTGCTCTCAGTATTTCCCACAGCTGCTTTCTGTGAGCCTTTTTGGCCTCTGCTTAACTGTCATGGATTATACTGACTAAAAACACCTTAGGCAGAAATTATATCAGCACTGTCACCGTGTGCTGAGCTGATGTCACAAAAGGAGACAAAAATTGGTTAAATACGGTCTAATGAGACTGGAATTGGTTAAATACGGTCTAAGGAGACAGGAATTGGTTAAATACGGTCTAATGAGACTGGAATTGGTTAAATACGGTCTAAGGAGACAGGAATTGGTTAAATACGGCCTAAGGAGACAGGAATTGGTTAAATACGGTCTAAGGAGACAGGAATTGGTTAAATACGGCCTAAGGAGACAGGAATTGGTTAAATACGGCCTAAGGAGACAGGAATTGGTTAAATACGGTCTAAGGAGAGAGGAATTGGTTAAATACAGCTTTGAGTTGGCAAGAAACAGAGTTTTGTGAACACAGTTTTATTATGACGCAATATTCTTCTCTTCCATATCATCCTACTGCATCCTGCATTACTGGTCAGCAAACTAGATCAAGAGACCCCGCTGTTGCTCCTTCTACTGAAAGTGGTATGTCAACCCAGTTCCTGTACCGCTATGCAGAGCTGATTGGCCAATGTTACTGATGGCAGTTTGGAGTGACTCCATACCGTAACAGCTCAGGGTGGTTGTGACCTTTATGGCCACTGGCAATGCAGTAGCTGTGTAGGTCAGGTTGCAGCATGTGGATAACTCATTAATATCACAGCCTCAGTAAACAATGCTCCGGTGTCAAGTCCAGGTAGGAGTGCCTTGGTCCGTATATTCTTTTGTGGGGCTGCCTGCAGGTGGGTGACATGTACTTTCTGTCCTCCCTCTGTGGCCCTTCGTTCTCCTAAAATATAAATGAGGGGACGGGGGAATGGGAGCCCCACTGCAGATGGCACAAAGGTTAATAGCAAAGCAGTTGTCAGCAGTGTAAATAAAAATTACGATAATCAACTGTGAAATAAGCTTTCGATTAGTATTTTTAAAAGTACCTGCGGGGTCATTTAAATCAACTTCTGCCTTTTCATCACTGCCTAGCAATGCTGGACACCTGGTTTATAAGGGCGTGCTTTACATTCTGCATTAATGAGGTGGTAATGATAGAAAAAGGACGAATGATTTCACTTCATCATTACTGCCTTACTTAAATACACCCACCCATTTTAGGCCAGCTGCTTCTGGCATCGGCAGAAGTGACATCAAAATAACTCAATTTCTTGCCTACTCCTGCCTAAGTATTGCCCAAACGTTAGCGGGGGCGGGGGGGGGGGGGGGGTGCAGGTAATACTTACAAAATCTTACCTAATCACTCAACCCCCACTGCGTGACACATCTCTGCCTGAAGCAACACTTAATATGTAGATATATTGCAATGTTTCAGCATCACATATACATGAGCACTATTCTTTACAACAGCCGGACAGATAATGAAAGGATATGACATAAGGTATTGGTATATTACAGGAGCTATGCATTGAATAATCAAGGGTTCACAGAACACTGAGTGGATAAGGAAGGGTGAGATAAAGTATAATTAATCGCCAAGTTATGTAGCCCATATGAATACACCTCAGTAATAAAAAAAAATCCTCTAATGGTGAAGCAGATTGGTAGCGTAGCTAAACACATTTAAATCACAATTCTGATGAGTCTAATCATTTCTCAGCTGGATTGCTGGGTCAGACAGCTTGAGGAGGTGGAGCCTCTGACCTCGGAGGAAGAATCTCAGTCTGTTGGAAGCTTACCTTCTGTCAGTTGTGTAAGGAGCTGTACTGGTGTCAGGGTTCACCGGGGAAGCACTTGAACTGTCTGCCGACCTGCCTAGCTAAAGGAAGGTGTACGTGCACAGGACCTGGGGAACCGTGAACCCTCACTTGAACACTTTGACATTCATTGGCATTCTTTGTCTTCTATCATATAAAACCTAGTAAAATGACTTTTGCAAATCTCTCATATTGAATCCTAATAAAGAGATTTTGGAAAATCCTTAGAACCAATTTCCTAGAATGTCAGGGAAATATACTGAAATTAATATACTTTTGCTCTTTCCAGCGCAAAGAGAATTCTTCAGTATATTAAAACACACACACACACACACACAGAGCACAGAATGATCTTAAATTAAGTAGCTAAAAATATCCAGTAAAATTAATTGAGTCCAGCAGTGTGCTGTGAACATTATGCAAACACTATTGTACAGACCATCTCCTGAAGACCACAGCCCACTCCTAAAGGATTTTCCCTTGCTTTTATCAAAATTGAAAAGGTTAAGAACCTCTAAATTGCCTTTGGCTCCTTAAAGAAAAAAAAATCTTCTGTCCTTTAGTTCTTCCTGTACCTCATGTGGGTCACTGATGACAAGGCCCCAGGCTTTTATTTGTGCGGCCCTTGAGCCAAATCACTGAGAGTTGTGCAAGAGTTTTCCGGAGTGACTCGAACTCCAAAGTTTTCCTTTTTCACTAAGAGGAAGATGACCTCTGCTTGGTTGATACAGCTCAGGTAATCATTGTATGGAGAAATCACAGGCACAATCACATGTCCTGCCACTCTGTAACATAGTGATTTATAAACAAATGTATTGTGTGCCACCTGAATCACAAAACAATTCTTAACTCTGATCCTTCGAGTAAATGAAGTTAGAGTAATCCTTGTATAGTTTGTATTTATTTCCTAAAATGCTACTGTACATTTCAAAAGGTTAATAGGGAGAGAGATCAAAATATGAGAATAAAAAACACCAAAATCCTTTAACGATTGGAAACTCTGAAAAGGATAGCTTATTTCTGGCTTGACTGCATTTACTCTTATGACAGCAGTGGCACTTTGTGAAATATTTACAATGAAACATATAGGTAGAGAGTGGCACCAGACAAAAATTGAGAAAGAAGAGGTACTAGAAAGGCTGGCTGTACTTAAAATAGATGTCACCTGGTCCGGATGGGATGCACCCTAGGATGCTGAGGGAAATAAGGATGGAAATTGCGGAGGTACTGGCCATAATCTTCCAGATATAGTTAGATACAGGAGTGGTGCCAGAGGATTGGAGAATTGCAAATGTTACACCCTTGTTCAAAAAGGAGTGTAAAGATAAACCCAGCAACTATACGCGAGTCAGTTTAACCATGGTGGTGGGGAAACTTTTGGAAACGATAATCCGGGACAGAATTAACAGTCACTTGGATGGGTGTGGATTGATTAGGGAAAGCCAGCACGAATTTGTTGAAGGCAAATCGTGTTTAACCAAATTGATAGAGTTTTTTGATGAAGTAACAGAGAGGATAGAAGAGGGCAATGCAGTTGATGTGGTGTCAATGGATTTTCAAAAAGCATTTGATAAAGTGCCACATGATAGGCTTGCTATTAAGATTGCAGCCCATGGAATAAAGGGGGCAATAGCAACATGGATACAGAATTGGCTAAATGACAGGAAACAGAGAGTAGTGGTGAACGGTTGTTTTTCGAACCGGAGGGAGGTGTGTAATGGTGTTCCCCAGGGGTCGGTGCTGGGACACTGCTTTTCTCGATATATATGATTGACTTGGATTTGGGTGTACAAGGCATAATTTCAAAATTTGCGGATGACACAAAACTTGGAAGGGTAGTGAACAGTGAGGAGGATAGTGATAGACTTCAAGAGGATATAGACAGGCTGGTGGCATGGGGGGACACGTGGCAGATGAAGTTTAACGTGGAAAAATGCGAGGTGATGCATTTCGGTAGGAAAAATGAGGAGAGGCAATATAAACTAGAGGGCACAATTCTAAAAGGGATGGAGGAACAGAGGGATCTGGGGGTATATGTGCATAAATCATTGAACGTGGCAGGGCAGGTTGAGAAACCGGTTAAAAAATCAGACGGGGTCCTGGGCTTTATAAATAGAGGCATAGAGTACAAAAGTAAGGAAGTCATGATGAACCTTTATAAAACACTGGTTCGACCACAACTGGAGTATTGTGGCCAGTTCTGGGCACTGCACTTTAGGAAGGATGTGAAGGCCTTAGAGAGGGTGCAGAAGAGATTTACTAGAATGATTCCAGGGATGAAGGACTTAAATTACATGGATAGACTGGAGAAGCTGGGATTGTTCTCCTTGGAATAGAGAAGGTTGAGAGGAGATTTGATAGAAGTATTCAAAATCATGAAGGGTCTAGACAGAGTAGATAGAGAGAAACTGTTCCCATTGGCGGAGGGGTCAAGAACCAGAGGGTGTAGATTTAAGGTAATTGGCAAAAGAACCAAAGGTGATATGAGGAAAAACGTTTTTACACAGCGAGTGGTTAGGATCTGGAATGCACTGCCCGAGGGGGTGGTGGAGACAGATTCAATCATGGCCTTCAAAAGGGAACTGGATAGGTGCTTGAAATGAAAAAATGTGCAGGGCTACGGGGATAGGGCAGGGCAGTAGGACTAACTGGATCGCTCATGCATAGAGCCGGTGCGGACTCGATGGGCCGAATTGCCTCCTTCCGTGCTGTAACCTTTCTATGATTCTATGACACAAAGCTGAAGTTTTGGTGGTAAACAGGTTTGTCACCTCACATCATCTATACATAAGGCTGCTGTCACAATGTGCTTCTCAACACATGATTTGTATGTCAAGAAATGGGTACTGAAGGAATCTCAAATTCAGTACAGATGTATTAATGTAAGTGAGGACATTCTATTTTTCAAAGACCAATTTTCTGGAAATTGTTCCAACCACCAACATTGATGTTGGGAGCTAAGAGGAGAAATAAAGTGCCTTTATCATGTCAAAATATGGAGAATATTCCCTATTTAAAAATATTTGTTGTCAAAAGTGCCTTAAAAACCACACATGGGTTGTGCCTTCAGTGGTTTTATATACATTGGGTACAATAACTAACCATCTTTAGATTATTTCTCTGTGAACCTTCAACACCACTACTGTAAGCATTTTTAATAACTTTCTGTGAATGTCTTACTGCCCCATTCTGAGCTGTCGGTTTCTTACAGTTATCTAGAGAAGGGACTAAAAGAAGTGACAGCTTGAAAACGATGGCAAAATATATTTTATATTTGAAGGAACACACAATGATGTCGTCAGCTGGGCTGTCTAGAAGTGGTACGTCCCTAAAGGGAAAACAAACTGGAGAACCCACACCACTCCCACACAGCTCCTTATGGCCGATTCCAGAGGGATTTCCCTTTAATTCCCCCTGACTGGAGCACTTGCTAATTATCCAGTGCAGTGGGTTCGTGTGATTGCTGCCTTCTCTTTACTAACTGAAAATGTGACAATGAGCAACAAAGGCTCACATGACCATGAGGTTTTATACCTGAATCTGAAAATAGTGTTGCATGTTTTTTTATAAAATAGTCAGGGCCAGAGTGATCTCCTGGACTAGTTTTGAATGCCTAAGGGGGTCAGAGAGGAATTGCCCAGATTTTTTCCCCTCAAATTAGCCTGGGTTTTTAATCTGGTTTATTGCCTCTCTCAAGAGATCACATGGTTTCGGGTGGGGTGGGGTGTGTATATATTGTAATGCACAAAGTATCACAATTGCGTGGGATAGGCTGGATCGATGATAGGGTCTTTTCCTGTCCGCATTGTTCCAATGTTACAAAAAGGTGGTCTAATTGACAGAAGTGGCTGCATCTGTCCAGATCGTTTAGTTGTGGTGCTTCATTTTATTGACAAATCTTTTATTGGTAAGAATTTTATCACAAGTGTATTTGTTAACATATCAGGGGTCACAGAATTTTGGGGAGATTTTCATTTTTTCAAAAAATGTTTATTTTTAAAAGTTTTGCAAAAAATAAAACAGTAACTTAAGCATGTAGAAAAAATGCCGATTACAAGTAAACAACTTAAAAATCCAAACAGGAAACAGTCAAACTTTAAAATTAGTATTCACAGTTCAAATATTTAGATATCAGTCATCAAAATAGAATCAATATTGGGGGGGGGGTGGGGTAGGATTTTCTGACTGGGCTGACCAGCCCCCACAGATCCAGGAAGGAGTCTCATGTTAGGGGTTGCAAGTTGCCATCCTTATGCTAGAGGATCACAGTTCTCTGCATGTGCACTCCAATGGTTAAAGCTCTTTGCAGGGCCATTGGAAGCCCCTGCTGTCTGCAGCATATATTTATAAAACACCTCCTGTGCAAGTGCTGGAGTGCCCTGCCACGCCCCCGCAGCACAGACGGCGTAGCCATGGAAACTCGGGGTAGAGGTAGAGATACCAGAGTGACATGTGAGCACGAGCTGCTCCTGTGAGTGAACAAAAGTTGTAGGGAGAGCGTAATACTGCAACGAGACAGCAGAGTGTCAGTGGCTCTGTAGCTGCTTGAAGTGAGGCTTAAGGTCATGAAGATATCCTGCATATGGAGAAAAGGAATATTGCTATACTGGCCGCTCTGCTTCTTACCATATGCATTCAACAGAGATGAGGTAGTTCAGGTTGCCTGAATCAATCAAATCTAGGCCTTAACACTGATAAAAGTAGCCATGATGTGGAGATGCCGATGATGGACTGGGGTTGACAAATGTAAGGAATCTTACAACACCAGATTATAGTCCAACTGTTGGACTATAACCTGGTGTTGTAAGATTCCTTACATCTGATAAAAGTAGGAAAGTAAGGTGGTAAGAAAAGACAGAAGCAACAAATTGCAATGTAAAGCTAAGAAAATGGTTTGAGAGGAATAGACGCTGTATGGAAAAAAAATACACCAGGACTGGCACAGAAATAGAAACGCATAGACAGAAAGATACCTCGTAAAAGCTGGATATTCTAAAGCAAGTAAGAAATAAGAATGCATAAGGTGGATTGACTAAATACAGAACCAAAATTAAAATAACTACATACTGGAGAAGAATTATATCTTTGTCATGAGTTAATGGATCCGACAAATGGTTCTCGGCTGGATATCTCACACCAAGGATTTGTTCAGTGTTGATACCTGTCTCTGACAGATACAAAGCTGATGGCTAGAATAAGGAATGACTAATTTTGTGAAAAACAAGTCAGCAGCAAAGGGTGAAGCGCCTGGCTTGATGAGACAGTATTTTTGGGTGCGAAGTTCAGTGTGTCCGATTTGCAACACTCCCAATTTCCTGGTTTCTAAAATTAATCACCAGAAAATCGAGAGTGCCACAACTCAGGCCTGCACCGCTGGTGGAGCCTCACAAGATTTACCCTCATGTGTATAAGTGAGATCCTCAACTTACAAAATCCAGAGTGATTTCAACCATGCTATAGCATACATGGAGCAATGGACAACATTTGAACTATCGTAACATGCACTCCTTAGTGCAGCTGAACCCGCTCTATAATCTATACTGTGCAAAGTATTTTGATAAGGTACAACATGCATCCTAAAAAATAACTTGGGTGACCCAGTGATCCAGCAAATGCAGTCCTGTGTCATGGTCCAGCAACAAAATGGAAAATAATAGGCTGTGGTTGACATTGGGTTCTCGGAATCCCCCCCAAGAGCGTGACTTATCTGGGATCTCAGCTGGTGTGGAAAAGTCACATCCTACCATTCTGTAGCACGCTAACATACTGTAAAACAGGGCCACACTACCAGTAGGCTTTTAGTAAGAAACTAGTAACAAAAATATTCAGTAAAAGAAATACTCTTATGGATGTACACAGTAATTATCACACAGCGTAATGCCTGATGCCAACGTTGGCTGCAGATCCACTGATGTGTCTTTTTAAATTACAGATTGGAATCATTAACACATCCTAAACCAGGTCTGAAGAACAGAATTCACATTGTGCACAGTTTTCCTTTTGGTCTATAATTTCCACAAAGATTTGTATTACCAGATAATATTTTTACATTACAATTTCTCAAATTTGTCTCAAATAATACAGCATTAACTACAACTTAATCCCAAAACAGTTTTCCCCATCCAGATAAAGCAGAAGGAAATTGAGGAACAGACGTGACAGATAATGGACAATCAGTACAATGAATTTGATGCAACTGAAAATGGTATCTGTAAAATGCAGGTTACTTCTTAATGCAGGATACCATTTTATCCATTAATCCAGCTGTATCTGACTAGTTATTTTTAAAAAAGCCATCATTTTCTGAATTACTTCTACTTTCCCTTCAGTTATAAATTTTAATTTCTTTCCTTTCAAAACCAAGATGCTGTCCCACTTTTCGACTTCTATTTCTTTTTTAGGCAGATCGACTGTTAAAGCGACCTTGATTTTAAACAATGAGACCCGATTGTTTTAGATCTTTACTGTTAAATCGCAGTTCAAAATAAATACAAAAATACTTTTTAAAATTCAGTTGCTTATTTGTGTGGATCTGTAATTTACTCTGTCCTTGTCATTGTTGCAGCCGTTCATTTTCAGTGATGGAACTGTCACATCTTCAGTTACATCACTTTCAGCAGTTTTCAGTTCACTCAGTTTACAAGACAACAATGTTCTTTCCATACAGTGCACTAGGGACATTGTACCGTGTGCAAAAGACCTTGAAAACAGAATCATGTAGGATGTTAGGAAAATCCTTAAACTCATTTACTCATACCTGAATGTGTAACGCCACCTCCCTTTTCAGAGGCAAATATATTTTAAATTTATCTTGTATATCTGGATTTTAGATACTCCCCCCGCCTCACATACAGAAAATACGCTGGCAGGAGAGATTTTCAGGCTAGTTACACAACTGAAAGTCAGTGATATATGTGGTGAAAGTAAAGCTTGATCAGTTTGTACCTTAGCCCTGAGATTGTGGGATGCCTCTAATTTCAACATATTGATTTTTCTAATATGTTATTCTGATTTTTATTTGTGGAAGCGATGGATTTTTTTTATTGACATACTGATCTGTAGAGTGACATCACTGAATGCATATTACATGTTTTCATGACACTTGTAAGTGCATTATATTGATTACATCCTTGGTTAAGGGCATTACCTTTCCATTATTTACTTAGAATCATAAAAAGACTACAGCATAGAAGGAGGCCATTTGGCTCATCGAGTCCGTGCCAGCTCTGTGCAAGAGCAATCGAACTAGTCCCACTCCCCTGCCCTATCTCCGTAACCCTGCAATTTTTTTTCTTTTCAAAAACTTATTCAGTTCCCTTTTGAAGGCCATGATTGATTCTGCCTCCACCACACCCACTGGGGTTGCATTCCAGATCCTAACCACTCGCTGTGTAAAAAAAGTTTTTCCTCATGTCACCTTTCGTTCTTTTGCCAATCACCTTAAATTTTTATTTTATTCGTTCATGGGATGTGGGTGTCGCTGGCGAGGCCAGCATTTATTGCCCATCCCTAATTGTCCTTGAGAAGGTGATGGTGAGCCGCCTTCTTGAACTGCTGCAGTCCGTGTGGTGAAGGTTCTCCCACAGTGCTGTTAAGTAGGGAGTTCCAGGATTTTGACCCAGCGACGACGAAGGAATGGCGATATATTTCCAAGTCGGGATGGTGTGTGACTTGGAGGGGAATGTGCAGGTGGTGTTGTTCCCATGTGCCTGCTGTTCTTGTCCTTCTAGGTGGTAGATATTGTGGGTTTGGGAGGTGCTGTCGAAGAAGTCTTGGCGAGTTGCTGCAGTGCATCCTGTGGATGGTACACACTGCAACCACAGTCCGCCGGTGGTGAAGGGAGAGAATGCTTAGGGTGGTGGATGGTGTGCCAATCAAGCGGGCTGCTTTGCCCTGGATGGTGTCGAGCTTCTTGAGTGTTGTTGGACCTGCACTCATCCAGGCAAGTGGAGAGTATTCCATCACACTCCTGACTTGTGCCTTGTAGATGGTGGAAAGGCTTTGAGGAGTCAGGAGGTGAGCCAATCTATGCCCTTTTATTCTTGGCCCTTCTGCCAATGGGAACAGTTTCTCTCTATCTACTCTGTCTAGACCCTTCATGATTTTGAATACCTCTATCAAATCTCCTTGCAACCTTCTCTGTTCCAAGGAGAACAATCACAGCTTCTCCAGTCTATCCACAAAACTAAAGTCCCTCATCCCTGGAATCGTTCTAGTAAATCTCTTCTGCACCCTCTCTAAGGACTTCACATCTTTCCTAAAGTGTGATGTCCAGAACTGGACACAGTACTCCACCTGTGGCCAAACCAGTGTTTTATAAAGATTCAGCATGACTTCCTTGCTTTTGTACTCTATGCCTCTATTTATAAAGCCCAGGATCCCATATGCTTTTTAAACTGCTTTCTCAACTTGCCCTGCCACCTTCAATGATTTGTGTACACATACCCCCAGATCTCTCTGTTCCTGTAACCCTTTTAGAACTGTGCCCTTTAGTTTATATTGCCTCTCCTCATTCTTCCTGCCGAAATGTATCACCTCGCATTTATTTTTCTTACTGTGAGATGACAGGTTATTCACTTTCTTGTTCATTAGAATTTTATGTTGTCTCTCAGAGCTACTTTCCTCTACTTTGAGAGCATGTTAACAAGATTCTCTGCTTCACTCTAGAACTCTGAAGTGTTTTTTATACATCACAAATGAAGATGCTAAGGAAACACATTCTCTGAGTGCACACATTTCAGGCACCTCTCTGCTGGTTGAATGCCTTCTGAAGACTGGAATGGACATCTTTGGTTTTGGGTCAGGAGCATTTCAATGATTTATAAATGATATAAGCCTAGAAATTATTGCTGATGATATTAACAGATGAATGTTTAACATCCTTTAAAGTAATTGGGTTAAGGCCTCAATTAAAATATTGCTAACAGTAATTTCTGCCCTTATGTATAATATAACTTATTTCTCTCATGATTTTTTAATATTTTCTTTTCATATGATGTAAGTATTTTCAAACAATCTCTTCCAGAGATTTCTTCCCACCATCTCCACAAAGTGGTTCACAAGGATACGGAATAACACATTTATATTCTTAACCAGTTAGATTTGATTTTTTATGTGCATAGAAGTAGAAAGGATTTTGTCATTTACTTCTAATATAATCATGCATATATCTACAACACAGTTCAGATCTCTTGGCATTTACACCCCATAATATTTATTTATTAATTCATTCGTATTAGGTAATACAATAACAGTAAGCTACTGACAGATAGCATTTCTGCTGCATAACTGTTTTCTTAGAAACCGTCTTTTCTCAGTAAAAAATGTCAGATTCCGATATACATTAATTGTACCAAGATAAGCCAAATATAACAAATGCAGATGCCTTGTGAGGGATAAGAACTCACTAACTGGAAAAACTAGTGAGTTGAAATCATGCTGTGTGATATTAGCACAAATATGCCAATGTGCTTGCATGAAAGTCTTTAGCCCACTATGTTAACAATGGCATTAACTCATTTATTAAAATAACTAATTGTTAAAATAGTGGACAGAAGAATTCCATTGAGCAGGTTATGCAGATACAGGTAGGAGTAATTGAATTGTGTTGATAGTGCAGAGACCTACTCAATTGTTAAATGTGGATAACCTTCTGTGAAGTCTAACAATTGAACTAAGCCAGCAAATCCAAGCCATTGCTTCTTATACATGGAACATTGTAAATAAATATTTCTTAAAAATATTGGTAAAAGATGTATACCGTAATGTCTATTGGTTTTAAACTTGTATCTATTCTGTCAACTATTTTATGCCAATCAACGATTTAAGGGTTGTACAGGTTGTATTCATCCTCTCAGTCTTACATGGGGATGTGCATAAGGCTGTATTATACATAAAATCCCTCAGCTTTAATGCAATAGTTGTCCTGATAATAGTCACACAGAAACTGTACTACAATTGTAACTTTGTTCTTTAATCTGGGGCACAAAACCCAATAATAGTGACACTCAGTGCTTGGTTAACCTAAAGCAGACCTGACACAATACATGATCCTTCCCGCAGTTAACAAAGTAACTTAGCTTATACACAGTATAACCCAGTTAATGCATAGATTAAAATGTTCAGTCTGTAGTATTTTAAAAGAAAGTGATCAAATACTGCAATACTTCCTAATGCTTCTGTCACTTTCAGAAAGGATGATAAAATGGTTTAAAGTACTTTCTTGAAAAGACTGAGGCAAAAAAAATTACATGATGAACTACGCGTGCCTTTGAATCTGGATAACTTGGATATGAATGCTTTATTCTCCAGTTGAAGGTGGCAATTCAGTCTTAAGAACAGCTTAACTAAATGTCAGAGCTTCACTTTTTAACTTTATTAATACAGAGAATTTAGATGGCAGCTATAGCATAAATTTCGATGCAGCTTAGCATTAACCTTTGAGTAGGTCATTTCTTAAAGTTATTTAGCAAGAGAGAATAATCCTCTGAAGTCACTGCAGCTGTAAGGCCAGTGAACTTTTTTAAATCATATTTTATCAACACTATTTCAGCTTATATTTACTGCATTGTGCGCTACTTTAAAAGGAAACATCATTATGCACAGGAGAAGCGTTCATTTCTTCCTCTCCCTCTGCCCGTGCAGCTTCCCTAGCTTCCTAATTGATGGCACCACTTGTTCTAAACATGAACTTGAATCATTGTACTGCTGAAAAGAATCAAATTTATGTATTAAAGAAGAGTGCAGATGCTGTGTGAGATGGCTGTGGTTGCAGTAATCACATTATCGTTGCATTAGAGCTCTTGAACAGCTCAAGAGCAGAGCATGAATAGTCAATGTGAGTGAGGTTTAGGAATGAGAGCTCTAAGTGATTTAAAATTTAGACATTTCACCATCTCCCCCTCAAAAAAGGATTGCCTGAATCAGTAAAGTGTTAAAGGTAACAACTAGGAAAGTGGGCAATATAGGCACGCATAGAACAACTAGAAACATGGGAAGTCATTTACAGGCCAGTTACACAACTACTCCTGCTCTTAATTCGTATGTTCGTATTGTATGTATATATGCCTTGCCCATTATAGAATCAGATAACCTCCAACAAGTGTGGATTAATAAAGGAAAGCCAGCACGAATTTGTTAAAGGCAAATCGAGTTTAAATAACTTGATTGAGTTTTTTGATGAGGTAACAGAGAGGATCAATGCGGGCAATGCAGTTGATGTGGTGTATGTGGACTTTCAAAAGGCGTTTGAAAGGCTTGTCAGCAAAATTGAAGCCCACGGAATAAAAGGGGCAGTGGCAGCATGGGTACAAAACTGGCTAAGTGACAGAAAATAGAGAGTAGTGGTGAACGGTTGTTTTTGAGACTGGAGGAAGGTACGCAGTGTTCCTCCAGGGGTCGGTACTAGGACCACTGCTTTTTTTACTATATATTAATGACTTGGACTTGGATGTACAGGACACTATTTCAAAATTTGCAGGTGACACAAAACTTGGAAGTGTAGTAAACGGTGAGGATGATAGTGACAGACTTCAAAAGGACATAGACAGGCTGGTGGAATGGGCGGACACATGGCAGATGAAATTTAACACAGAGAAGTGCGAAGTGATACATTTTGGCAGGAAGAATGAGGAGAGGCAATATAAAATAAATGGTACAATTCTAAAGGGGGTGTAGGAACAGAGACACCTAGGGGTATATGTGCACAAATCTTTGAAGGTGGCAGGACAAGTTGAGAAAGCGGTTAAAAAAGCACATGGGATTCTGGGCTTTATAAATAGAGGCATAGAGTACAAAAGCAAGGAAGTTATGTTGAACCTTTATAAAACACTGGTTCGGTCATAACTGGAGTTTTGTGTCCAATTCTGGGCACTGCAATTTAGGAAGGATGTGAAGGCCTTTGAGAGGATGCAGAAAAGATTTATTAGAATGGTTCCAGGGATGAGAGACTTCAGTTACTGGAGAATCTGGGATTGTTCTTCTTAGAGCAGAGAAGGTTAAGAGGAGATTTGATAGAAGTGTTCAAAATCATGAAAGGTTTGGATAAAGTAAATAAAGAGAAACTGTTCCCATTGGAGGAAGGGCCGAGAACCAGAGAACACAGATTTAAATTGATTGGCAAAAGAACCAAAGGCGACGAGGAAATTTTTTTTTACGCAGCTAGTGGTTATGATCTAGAATGCACTGCCTGAAAGGGTGGTGGAAGCAGATTCAATCATGGCTTTCAAAAAGGAATTGGATAAATATGTGAAGGGAAAAAATTGCAGGGCTCCGGAGAAAGAACGGGGGAATGGGACTAAGCTGGATTGCTCTTACAAAGAATTGGCATTGGCTCGATGGGCCAAATGGCCTCCATCTGTACTGTAACCATTCTATGATTCTAAACATCAAGACTCAAATATAAAATTGGAAGCAACACTTATATTCACTTTGTTTCAGATGCTGATACCAGAAAGTTGTTGGTGACCTACAAGATTTTGCTAGGTTAGAAACAAATGCCAGTTGTGTACGTGTACGGAAATAAGAAAACTTAATAAATGAATCCATTCTACACCTAAAGCACTGTTTTCTTAAATGGACAGATGTATATAAATCTTAATGTTCCTTAAAAAAAGAATAGGATTATTCCTAAATCCATATCAACTCAATGTCAATCTATTTTTTTGAATGTGTTTAGTGATATGTTTTATTTTTTTAGGGGTACATGATGGGGTATCAATTTTTTTTGGTTGTAATGATGTTCATTAAAGATATAAACATTTTGTTATAAAGATTTGTTCTGATTGCTGCAATTACAGTATTCACAATATTAATCAAAACACCTCTACCAGCAACAGATCAGTCGGTAATGTCACTAATGATTAGTTGTAGTACTTAGCTTCAAGGGTTTATGAATGGCAGTGAGAAATTAACTTTCAGAATCTTAATCATCCATCAATTTGCACCAAAACTAATCCATCAAAACAGTTTACAAAAAATGTAAGTCTGAAATTGCAAATGGAGTGATATTCAGGAGTTAACAATAAGTTACTAAGGGGGTCAAATTGGATAACCCCTGAAACCGGATGCAGGGGTCGCGATGCGTGATTAACCCACGTCCGTTCATTGAGATGCAGGCAGCATATAACATTTGTGCTGCCTGGTGATTTACCTGATACCTGTGAGCAGCCAGGCCTAGCTGCACTGTTGAGTGGCTGCTCACCTGCAGGGGACCCCGATATCGCACCACATAAAGGCAGCCTGCACCTCCTATTTGCAAAATATAAGATACGAGTCCTCACGGAGTCAGAAAGGAGATCAACATCACACACGTAAAACACAGGTGCAGGTCCTGTCCCTATGTTTACAAACTGTTGAGTTATGTTAAAACATTGAATAAAGGTTGCGCACTACTAAATCCCACATCTTCCAATCTGCAGGACCTCACCAATCTGCCAGTTTAAGTTTGTACCAGCCCTGTGAGACAGCGTGCACCAAGGTTCTCTGCTGATGCACTAGAGGCCTTGGTGCAAGAGGTGGACAGAAGGATGGGCATCCTGTATCCGCAGGGGGGCAACAGGCCCTCCAGACATATGCTGAAGAGGCAGTGGGAGGCAGTAGGGAACAAATTCAATCCCAGGCATATAGATAGCACCATGAACATAGATGCTGTGCATGAAGAATTTCAATGCTTTGACATGAGTGGTCAAGGTGAGTGAGGTCAACTGTCAAATGGCGTCTCCTACCAACTGCATTACGCAATACACCCCCCATCACCCACATACCAACAAACTCTTTCAATCAGTACTCAACTCTTTTAACCAGATGCTTCCTCTCACCTTCACACATTGCCATAGTTGCAAGCCACACACCCACAACTCACAGGCCACACAGTGGCAGCTATTCAACCGTGACAGATACATCACCCAAACATCCTGCAGGACACTCACCGACAAATGTTCCACATTCTTGCAGGAGAAGGTGGTGCATAACAGGAGGTAGCAAGTGGCAGTGGCTTCATGGAACATGAACCTGCTGTCCTCTCTCTGGATGACAGCATTCCTGTCCCACCCCTGCCACTCTGCCAGTGCCCTTGTTGTTGCCTGTCAGCTAGCCAGCTCATTCCCTGTAAAGTATTGAAACTTAATTATAGGAACGTAGGAAGATAGGAACAGGAGTAGGCCATTTAGCCCCTCAAGCCTGGTCCGCCATTCAATGAGATCATGGTTGATCTGTGATCTAGCTCCATATACCTGCCTTAGCCCCATATCACTTAATACCTTTGGTTAACAAAAATCTATCAATCTCAGATTTTAAATTAACAATTGAGCTAGCATCAACTGCCATTTGCAGAAGAGCGTTCCAAACTTCTACCACCCTTTGCGTGTAGAAGTGTTTCCTAACTTCACGCCTGGCTCTAATTTTTAGGCTATGTCTCCTCGTCCTAGTATTCAAGTATAGGAGACCTCCAAAAACAGGTGTGAATGCATCAGCATCCAGAAGCAATAATCCAGCAACTAACCTGCAACTTCTGCAGGATTCCTTTAAATGGGGTGTCCTCCATCCTCTTTACGACCTGGTCAGCTATGCGAGGTTAAGACAATGCGTTGGCTGGAGCGTTGAGCTCCAAAATCGCATCTGTCCCTTTAAATCAGCGGTGCACATTGATCTACTGCATATTCTCTCTACTTTACATGCTGCCGCTGTTTGTTAACTGCGCATGCGCAAACGCCTTTACCAAGATGGCGTCCTGCGCACCTCACACTATAAGTGTGTGCGCACATTCCAGTCACCATTTTGCATCCTTAGGAGGCCGCGCAGCACCTACCAAATGGGCGCTACGTGGCCCATTTTATACCCCTAATAGTTTTAGGGATAACAAAGTCAGCTGGTTTACATGTGATGTTGTTCTTGTAGGCTGTGGGCTAAAGGTGGGCTCTATCTCTCATAAAGCCAGCTAGTAATCTTCATAATCAGCTGTGGTCTGCAATTAGGGCCAGTTTAGCACCAGGAATATCATTGGGACAGATATTCTGTCTGTAATCCTGCTGTAGAACTGAATGTTACAGAGTAAGGGAAGACAATTTTATAGCTCAGATGCTGCAAATCCTAATGCAAAGAGTCAGATAGAGGAAGAACAGAATTTATGGGACTCATACCCACTTCCTCCTCTAAAGTGTCTAGTGCATCAAGCATTAGAAGAAATGACTGCAAGCAGGCAACACCCAGACAACCTTCACAGGCCCTGATGTGGCTGACTCAAAAGCAGGGCCCCCACACACTGCATCGTCCAAAAAAGTCTGGAGCCACCAAAACCTCAGCAAGCTTTCAATGAAACCCTGAAGCCAACCAACACATTTACTCCTTCTGCAAGGAAATCACATAGAAGTAAGTTAGGTGTCACATGTCTGTAACACTGTACAAGCCACAAAGGTGGCACCGTGCTAATTCAAGCTGGCAATATTCACACACTGCACCATGCAGAAAATAAATCCACTATATTTGATTTGAACATTGTGCTGTGGATTTGTGTGTCATTGGTTACAATATAGAAGCAGCCCAACAGAAGGCAGCAATTGATGATATTTGAAGAATTGGGGCATGAAAATATAGGACAAAAGGGTTTAGGCACAGTTAATTTGCAGCTGTTGTCCTTTTAAGAAATGGTGTAGCTGTGGCACTCCTTAGGTGTCTGGAATTAATGCCTGGTGCAGCAGTTTTCCTTGCTGCATTGCTGGTAGCACTGCTAATTCTTCACTGGTATTTTCACCATTGTCTTTGTCAGCTGGGTCATTGACCTGCACATTGAGGCCTCTTTTTAGGGTGAAGTTATGGATTATGTAGATGACAATTATACTAGAAACTTGAGGTGTGGTGGTGGGGGGTGTACTGTTAGGGTACCCTGATTGGTCTAGGTATGTGAAGCATTACTTTAAGATCCCAAATGTATTTTTGATAATAGTTCTGGAAGTAGCATGTGCATCATTGTACTTGCACTGTTTCAGTCTGTTGGTGCCATACAGGTGCTATGATCCATAGCTGCATACATTCACCTTGATTTCCCTGGAAGCCTATCCTTCATTCCACTTCAAATAATGGCACCCACATCATTGCCTTAATTTGAAGATATGGCAAGAGCTTGTGAGGAAGCAGGCATTGGCTGGTGGTTGCACACTGAGATTTAGGAAATCCTTACATCAATATAAGTCATTGAAATGCTCCTGACCCAAAACCAAAAATGTCCATTCCACTCTTCTGAAGGCATTCAACCAGCAGAGAGGTGCCTGAAATGTGTGCATTCAATCAGAGAATATTTGTTTCCTCATCATCTTCTATTGTGCTTTATAAAAAATGTCAGAGTTTTAGAGGGTGGCAGAGAATCTTCTAAACATGCCCTCAAAGCAAGGGAAAGTACCTCTGAGCGCCAACATAAAATTCTAATGAACGAATAACCTGTCATCTCACAGTAAGGAAAATAAGTTTAAAAAAATCTAGTAATGCCCTTAACCTGTAGAGTCCCTATCACTTATCACAGGCAGCCGCCTCTATTGGGCAAATAGCGCTCACCATTTCCCATTACCATAAGAGTCAATTATAAAGACACCGCTTATAACGTATCAAGTGTGACAAATTTTTCGGGCAGCTCAATAAGTTCTTCACACCTCGGTAATCCCCTGTATACACCGATTTAAAAAGCTCTGCTGATTTCAGGCAAAGTCAGGTCTTCAAGCAACTTCAATCAGCTGCTCGCTCCTCATTAAAGTGCGATTCCCTCAGTGATGTGTCTGTATGTAAATAGTGTCTTCAGTTTTTTTTTGGTCCTTTCATAATTTCTGTGACTTGGATCAGGCAGCCCTGCCACTACCAGTCGCTCCCCCCCACCCCACCCTCCGGCCTTTAGAACTCCTGTGACTGCTTTGAGCTTTTCTTGCCGCCACCGGTGGCGGGTTAGAGCCGGATATCTTGGGCAGGAGCAGGGCTTGGATGTTGGGCAGGACGCCGTCGTGGGCGAAGGTGACACCACCCAGCAGCTTGTTGAGCTCCTCGTCATTGCGGATGGGAGCTGCAGGTAGCAGGTAGGGGGATGATGCAAAATGACTTTGTTCCCGTTGCCTGCCAGGTACTCAAGGATGGTGGCCAAGTAGACTGGGGCCCAAGCCCCATCATGGTCACCATAGTTACCTTCGCAGGTGGTGGACGTGAGTGATTGGTAACTGAAGGTTGGCCCGAGACGAGCGTATCCTGGCTTTTGCATGGGCTTTACCACCGCTGCCTCCTTTACCTCTTCGACATTTTCTCTTTGCTTGAATCAACTGGTGACTCAATTAAATGGTGACTTTAACTGTTCAGTTATCTCCCTCTCCCTGTCACATTTTGGAAGGAGACAAGTACTTTTTGTTCTATCCTAAAATTGGCTAATTATTAGCAATGAAGAGGCAGTTGCTAAATGGAGACTTCAGGCTTTCTGCATCAAGTGTGTTTTATTTTATATTTAGTTTTATCGTCCACCGCAAATAGCAATCTTGAAGGCATCTGATGCATAAAAGTTAGAGGTCATGTTAACTTTAATAGCCACTGCCAGTGTCATAAGATTGTTACATTTTGTCTGGATGTTTTTGTGAAGAAGATACCCAGTGCTGTCACTCATTCCCGACTAAACCCAAAGCCTCCTTCTCTACGGTCATTACCAGGTAGGAGTGTCTGGTATTGTAGACACACTATCTATTGAAACAATGGGACTTGATAGTCTTTGCCACCTAATATCACTGGTAACCCATTTCTACCTTTGTGATCCTCCTGTGTCAAGTCCAATGCAGGTGAAGCACTGAATACAATTGCAACGGTCTGCAAAAAACTTCGAATGCGGAGACAAAATTTGTAGCAGGTCACCTTTAAATGAAGACTGCAGCTTCCACACTGCAGGTTCTCCAGTAATGCCTGTTCCATTTGAGTGAGGTGCATGCTTTGAACAAGCAATGCATTAGTACTGTAATATGGGCGCTTCACTATTGACTACCTAATCTACTGGTTTCAACTAGATTAACAGGTCTATCACACATCTTGAACATGCCTATTCTCAAATAAAAAAATCTTAAACAGCAATTTTGTAACAGATGAGAAACAAACAGTCAGTAAAGCAAACACTACGCTACACTTGACATTACTGGTCACTTACTGCCAGACAATTTCTAAGCTGTAGTTTAATTCAATATGACTTCCTTTATTGAAGGACCAGTGGGCATATTTAGAAAGCTTGAAGTTCATAACCAGCCTAATAGCTGCATGATAAAACCAAAATGTGATCAATGCTAGGAAACAAAAGATGGCAGGAAGCACATTCATTTCAGATTAATTTGTTGCTAATTAAAATAGGATAGTTAGAATAATTATGTAGCAATAAGTAGGCCAGAACTGAATCAAATCAAATGAGATTAATTGTATGGTGACTAATTTCCCTCCAAGAAGCCCTGTTTCTTCAGTAGTTGTATCACGCCTGCTTTTATATTGGTCTTAGAGGGAAATTAGTGCCGACGGCTCCTGACATGCAGATCTTGTGCAGCTGGTGTCAACTGGCTGTTTGTATACTAGTCAGTGGGGAGTTTGTGTCGCCAGTTCCTGAAGTGCAAGTCTTGGGGAACTGGCAACAACACCAATGTAAATTTGCTGGATTTGTAAAGGCTGCCATCTAGGAAGACCCAGCAAAAGATTGTTTCAGTTTATTACACATACCAGTCTAAACTCCTCCTCCTTTAAGAAGCTCCTTAAAACCTACCTTGTCACCTGCCCTAATATCTCCTTACATGGCTTGGTGTCAAATTTTGTTTGCTAATTGCTGCTGTGCAGCGCCTTGGGGTGTTTTACGACGTTAAAGGCACTATATAAATGCAATTTGCTGTTGTTGTAGTAGAGAATATTGGCCCCATTTACTTGAAATGATATAGTATGCTTACAATTTAATTGTGTGATACATAAAAGAGTTAAGTAAGCAATCTCACACTCCCAATGTTAAAATATATGTAAAAGGACCATGAGTCAGATGTAAGGATGCAACAGTGTAGTTTGAGGGCTTATTTATTGCTGACAGTTTGTGTCACACTATATGATATTGGAATTTAAAAGCACTACATTTATAACCTGTGATGACACTGCTTTTTATGGGATTATAATAAAGGATTTTAGACAAACTAGAAGAGTTTAGGTCATTGTGATTTAAGTAGTTGTTTCTGGACCAGACCCAGTGAAGTCAGGAGGGACATTTTCACCCAAAAGTCACAATGGACAGCCATTGGCATGAATAGTATAAATAGTTTCAAGAAGTAATTAGCTGTGCTTTGGGAGAAAGGAATGATCAAAAATAGATGGCCAAATAACTTTTTATTGTGTATAAAATTTCACATGTTCTTATGTAACCATTTATCTTTTGTAAGAAATAAAAACACATTTGTAACTTGAATTTATACACATTTCTGTTGCAGTCTGTATTCACACTGGTGGTGAAACACAAAATATGTGAGGTAACCTTGTAACCATAAGTACTCCAGCACTTCAAATCACCAGCAGAAACCAAAACTTTAAATTATAGTAACTGCATGCTAGTTCGGAGAGTTCCTGTGTCATCACCCCAACATAAAACGCATGCTCTCCTGGACATGATGACTGTGAAGTCATGAATACCACAGGAAGGAAAAGCCTTCTGCATTTGGAGTCAAAAACCATCGCAGAAATGACGAGTTCAATTAAAAAGAAAAAATATTGCAAACGTTGGCAATCGGAGATAAAAATAGAAAACGTTAATTAGCATCTGAAAAGAGAAATTATACTATAATGGACATAGTTTCTTCTTCAGAACTCATTGAAAAGATTATATTTCTATTAATTATCAGATGCATACATTATATAAACCAGAAAACTGTAGTATGATGCCAAACACAATGTTTAGTTGACCTCTATGACACCTTTATGACTTCATCATTTAAGGACCAGTTTCCCTTATGGAATAAACATTGCCAATGAATTCAACATTTTGCTTTAATTTATAATACATTAAAAATCTTACATGTCTACACTTCCCATCGACAAAACCTGTTTTCTTTTTGTCATGATTTTGTGTCACTTGTGTGTCAACTTTTTTTCATTATAAATTCCTATGGCCACCTATAATGGAATCTATCTATGTATGCTCATTACACAGTAACCTACACCCTTCGTTCAGTGGTGATGTTGTAGAGTCTCAGTTTTACATTGTCCAGCTCCTCAAACTCCATTATAGAGAAGCTTCAATCAACTCTACATCTCTGCTTCCCAAATTGACATAAGTTTTGCTATTTCACAATAATATTAAATAGAAGTATATGAAAATAAGGGCACAATATATGACTTTAAAATAGAGACTGAATTACATCTGTGCACCGTGGTCAATTATCCCCTACTCTCCAGCATTGCTTCACCTGAAGACTACACTTGCTTTTGAATCCCCATGTGTAATGCCAATGGAGATCAATTAGTGGTACCCCATGTATCTTGATTAAATAACTGTGTAAATAAGAAGCTAATATTGGTTGTCCCACCTCATCACATTATTTTTGTGATATAGTGCAGCCACTTTGTTAGATTGTGAATCCTACTTTTTTTCCCAGTCTATCTCAATTTGACTTTGGTTATTAACTCAATGCTGTTAAATGAGAAGCATAATGGTTGTATGATCATTTTTTAGAAGGCAATACTGACCCTGGCTTTCTGAATGTTTCGAGAAAGCCCTCATTTTGAAGCTATCTTGATTAACGTTCTTCATTTAAAAACTGCTTTCCAAAGTGTCAGCAGAATATTTTACACTGTAACTTTGAGAAGTTAAGATATCACTTATTATTGACTCATCTTAGTGTCACGATAGACAGTGTGGATGAAATGATGAAAGAAACATTGCAGACAGTTTCCATGGTTTTTGGCCTTTTGGTACTGAAACAGTCCTGGGTATCTGCCCACAGATTTATGTGAGACACTTAATTAATTTTATGGCAGAGTGGAGGATCACAATATTGAATCAATGAATCTCCTACTGCTAGGGAAAGAAAAAGTTCGGGATTTTTTTTCCTCTTCTAAAGTTTTGACCATTATCTTACAGTACAGCATAAATAATTGGGAACACACAGAATCTTGTAAGCAAATTTATGATGTATATAAATTGTTATTGAGTTTCAGAGAAACTATTTATTAATGGATTGCAGCAGTTCAAGGCGGCGGCTCACCATCACCTACTCAAGGGCAACTAGTGATGGGCAATAAATGCTGGTCCTGCTAGCAACAGCCCTATCCCTAGAATTAATTTTTAAAAAATCATTGTGTCATTGCCACTATGTGCAAATCTAGTTATAAATGATACGTTTTGTCCCTCAGCCTTACATAACAAAATTTCAGTGCCATTCTCTAGCAAGCTATGACACGTGACATGTAACCAACAGACTATAATATCTTATTAAAAAGCTTATGCCTGCATGTACTTTGTCTACAAAACCTTATTTTTTGTTGTTGCTGATTGTCACACTTTTGTGTTAACTTTTTTCTATTATTTCCTGCGTTCACATTTATAGTGCAGCATACCCTTCAACTCACTGTGACCAATGCCATAGGAGATCCAAGATGAATAGATGTATATTTTTTTGGAACATGTAATCATGACTCTTTCCTTTGTCCGTATAGGCAGCCTGAAAGTCCATACTCTACACTAGGGCATCGTAAGAGAGACCTAAAACTGCTCATTTTGTCAGTAACGTACCTATAGAAATAAATCTCAGTGCCATGAGCCAGTACAGCTGAATGCTAAGTGCAGTAGTTGAATGCTGCAGCGATAGTACTGCCTTATTTGCAAACAATCTCCAAAAAAAAAGTATTAAAATGCACCGTCTTATGCGATTAAAAATTCAGATCCTTTCAGTAAAATGAATTGACACTAGTTGACTGTTTAGGTGACAGTTCCACATGGGCAACTTGCTTTAAAAGCTCATTTAGTTCCAGCCAGTGTTCTTTAGGTGCTGTCATCTTAATTCACTAGAATTAAGTTTCACTGGGTGAATTTAGAGGATGGTTCTAAAATGTTACAAATCCTATGGGGGTTGTTATAGCAGAAACCCATCATAAAATCTGTTCATACATACTGAATTATAGATTTTTGCATGTGCGTTTGAGACTTGGCTGACAACTCTTTCTGTACCTTTTTACATTAATTAGACAGAATGTTTACTAAACCAGGTGACAATAAAACTGGAATCACTGTTAGTTATAACAAAATAGTCAGGCATAATTACCAACTTGTGATCATAAACCATACCATCTATAATTAATATGCTAAGTCTGACATTTGCACATATTTCCTGCCAAATAACACTTGAATACTTCCTGTCGTGCCTGTTCCCAAGACCCACCTGTCATGAATAAACTTACCCGTTCATTTTACTTGCGCCTGATTTGAGTCCTCCAAGCTTGATCTCCAGGATGAGTGTTGCTGTTGCTTTCTTATCGCAGACTTTCCAGTTACACCTCCGAGATAGATGGCACTGTTTTCCACAGCACCACATGGCAAGCTGCACACTTCTCCTCCGTTGCTGATGCCAACCCCCACTCCTGCCACGCGACCCAATATGATCTTGAGCTCCCCTAAATGACCAGCTGTGTATTTGTTTTAAATAAAAAGATTTCCTTAATGGGGAAAATTGTAAGAAATCCTCCCCTCTTCCCCCACCCCCCCCCCACCCCCCCACCGTTGTACCCAGGCCTCGAGCATCTACTTCATGGCCAGCTCTGATTGTAGCAGGAAGGGAGGGTGGGGATATCCGTATTACTTAAAATACTCAGCAGTATTTAATTTTTAAAAAAATTCAGAAAAAATGCTTACATCACCTTAAAAATTGCACAAGAAAAAAATATTCAGATTGGTTAATTCTGATTGCTTGGTCCGGTCAAGCTTTGCCTTGAATAGTACTGCCTAATTAACTGAAGGAAAATATTAAGATACTGATGAGATCTCCTAGTGAACCTGAACAAGTTGAAGCACTCGGATGTGCACCTTGTGCTTTATTAAACATTTGCTTCATTACACAGTGCCATCTTGTGAATGGGTAAATTTAGGAGAAGGGATCTTTGATGTAAAAATGCAACATATTATTTCTAGTAGGGTGGCTGGGTAGGCAACATAGTCAGCCTCATGGTGACCTCAGCCAATGTTACCCTAGGCAGACACATGAAAGCGTGCAAAAGTGACTCTTGTGGATTTCCACTATGCGTTTGTCTGTGTGGATGGGCTCCATTCACACCTAACACTCCTGTGAAGCACCTTGGGTCATTTTGATACGTTAAATGCGCTATAAAAATGCAAGTTGTTATTGATAAAGAGAGCCCTGCTTCAGCTCAGTTCTCACCTGTTCAGCTTGGCAGAGAATGTCAAATGGCTGTGTTCAGAATCTGGGCATGAAACCCAAGGATTTGTATTTTAAAACAGCATTTGTCAATTGACATACTTTTGTTACAACTTACTTTCCATTTCACTTCTGACAAACGAGAATGCTGCTCATGAAAGCAAAACAAGAAATGTGATTCAATATTTTACTTTAATATAAAATGTGTTGCACATGAAAATTCCAGAAGAATTCGTATAAAAAAAATTTAAAAAAACTCTCAACAGAACAGTGTTATACATATTTACCCAGTAATCTTTTTACATAACCCAAAACCTACATTGCACCTGTGACTTTATACATAATAAACATTCCCAAATGGAACAAAAATATTCAGAAACAAAGTTTCATCTAATTACAAGCATTCACAGAAAAAAACATTACGTTTTTCACTATGAATAATCATATGTACATAGCTATAAGCAAGAGACATTTTAATCTAACTTCTGTCAATCCAGGTATTTGGGGGACTCAACACAATATCTACATTGTTATTTTCTGTATAAATTTGGACTTATTTATCCAACAGCTTAAAAACAAATATGTGAATCATCAGGGCACAAATACAGCATTAAACAACATGTGGTCTGAAGTGAAATGGGGCTATTTTCAAATGGTTACTGTGGTCAGATGAACTCCAGCCAAATCATTTTTAAAATAGTATGTTCCAGATTTTTATTATTATTCTACCATTCAAGTGCCTGGTACTTCTAAGTGCAGTATAATTAGAAATACCACTTGGAATGGTGGGATACTGGAAAATAATTTAACTTGTGACTTGAGGAAGAACATAATCTACTCCCTCCCTTTAGGCCCGCTCACAATATCTTCACAATGCCACGCAGTGGACTAATGTGGGCATCTGCCAATTCTTAGCTGGTAATTCTGTACAAAACCCACATCAGAGAACTTGATTGATTCACAAGGCTGATACCAAAGATGTACTACCATTTTCATTGATTGACCAAATAGCTAGAGACTCCGATGGAAAGTGGTAAAGGATGGTGCCAAGGAACAAAATTATGAAAAGCATACTAAGATTTCGTTAGAAGCTCACAAAGGTTGATAAAAATGCTTGTTTCTGTTTCTCTTTCCCCCCACCCCCCCCTTTTTCCCTCTGCCAATTTTCTCCCCTTTCTTCAAAGACAGTGGCTGATGACGAGATATAATTCTATAAGCACTGATAGCCCTCTGGTGCCTCATACAAGTGGCTGTTCTCCCTTGTGAGCCTATACTTCCCTGCTGGGAAAGGGTGAATATTGGCCGTGCAGGCACACTTTTCAGCTAAAGTCACTGGACCTTGATTAGTAGCACGAATCCAGATTGAATTTTCCCCTTCTCAGTCTGAAGGGCATTGAGGCCAATAGCTCCTTTTGTTGAAATTAATAAATTCAGCCCACACAACGCAGAAAACCTGGAACTGCCTTGGTGTGTAGGACTCCATACTGTATATCATGCAGTGCATTTTCCAATTGAACTATCAGGGGAGTGAGGAAGGGGTGGGGTGGAGTCATCGTTTCTAAGTTTGACCTAGTCTGACTTTATGTCAAGACTACTGGTGACACGAAAAGAAAAAAAATCTTTTAAGTCTACTGTTACACTCTGGCCAGCGATTACTGTACACATTCTGAAATCATTCCCAGGATAGTCTGATGGCATTAAACATGTTCCAGCACTGAAAAAGCAAATAACGCTGTGTGGTTTGTCTGATGGGGCTAACATATAGCAGAACAAACCGTTTACTATGATAAAGGTTTGCCTCATCACAGGCAATATGTTCAAATATCCAAAAAATAGTACTTGCTGCAACAAACTTTTGGGATGCGGTTTTTCAATTTTTGATTTTAACTTTAAATCGAATCATGATTAAAAAAAATTAGTGACACCACATGCAATGAAGTCACCATGCTCCCCATTGTATACAAAATGGTCAATTCTTTTGAGAGCACATGGTGAACTAGACTTCAGCAACATTAAGGCAACAATATTGCCTTATCTCCAAAGACATTTTTGCACCCTCAATGAACTCTTCTCGTCTCGACTCCTACATGGGTCAGTGTCCTCAGGAGTACAGTGCCAAAGGTATCAGTAGCCCTTAAGTATCTTGCCCAGTGGCCATTCTGATGACACACATTTTTCAGCAGGGAGTCACTGGGTGGGATTCAGGAGCAGAATCCCTGACCGGTATTTTTTACCCTTTCCTAGCAGGGAAGATGCTACAACTGACTGTGGTGCCGTGTCGCTATCCAAGCCTTTGACTGGGCTGAGAGGTGAAAAAATGGCCAGAATGGGAATTAGTTATAACTGGGTTTAAAATTATTTCACAGTATGAAGAAAACCAGATTCATTGGTCATTATTCAATGAGTGCAATTGCTCTCTCTGTTCACTTACCCAAATTATTTTCTAGTCTTGTAATTTTGGGTCAAGACCATACTCCTTACTCTTACCCCACTTTTTCTGCATTTTGTAACTAATTCATTTGATTTTTTTTGGCATTAGTGTTGATGGCTATGGGGAAAGAGCAGGGGAGTGGGACTAATTGGATAGCTCTTTTCAAAAAGAGCCAGCACAGGGGCCGAATGGCCTTCTTCGGAGCTGTAAGATTCTATGGATGTTTTAAACCATGATGGGGGAAGATATATAATCGACAAGAAATAGGGGATTAGTGAGACTGAAAGGGCAGCAGAGCTTTCTGCTGCAATCCACCAGACCTAGGTGGTTATAATTGTACTTTTTCAAAAATGTAGAGTGATTTTGTACAGCACTGCCCTCACCTTTGAAAACTGGTTATTGTAGGGCAGAACATCAATCATGCATATTCTGGTTGTATTCAGCTAGCATCGTTTATGTTGCAAAAAAAACACTGGGGAAAATGAATTAAGATTAAAAAAAGATTGCAAATGCTGGCTACCTGAAATAAAAATAGGGAATGGTAGACATACACAGCAGGTCCTTCAGTATATGAAAAACATCTTTTCATGTACAAGCATTTACAGTTTTTATTTCAGGAACAGGATTAGGGTTTCAATAAGCTTTACTTTGGAATGCTGGCTTTCAGCATTTCTGACTTGAGTCAAAAATACTCGACTTTCAGTGATGAGCCATTATTTAAATTGTAAAAACACAATCTAGTGTTTGCACACATCTATTAAAAAAAAGTTTTGAACTCCTTGTAATTTAAAAATTTATTGTATCAGGCAGAATTTTTCATAGAAATAGAAATGTTTAATTATAATGTGAGGTCTGATTTTTTTTGCTTTAGGCATTGAAAATGATTTTTTTAACAAATCTAAAGAAAAAGTGGGGTATAGCAAGTTTGACACTGAAAATTGTCTTTTAGATATCCCTGACAAATTATACTGTAATGCATCTTCATATTCAGGTAAATCACAGCATCACAGTTCCAAGATGTATGAAAACTTACTTCCCATCTCTACATTAAGTAAAGTTTTGGGGGTTTCTCAATACTAATGCCATATTCAGATTTGTTAATACAGATATTGGTTTAATTGTCAGATATTTTATGGAGCAATTCAGGTTGTTATCACCTCCAAGTGAAAAAACATTTTTTTTCGTATTAGTTGCCCAATAAGTGACCATCACTGATTGATGATTTTTTCAAGAGCTTGCTGGATGTAATTCTTATGGTTTCTTTATTTCAGAGTTTAATCTTTCACACAGAGTCTCCAGTTCCATTAGGCAGTTGCTTGCCACAGAAGGGATTGGCTCAGTGACTGATGCATTCCATGTATGTAGGGCCTCCAGGGCTCCCTTTGGGTTACTAGGAGCCAGGTCGTAAACTGCATAAACTGCTGATAACTGTACAGGCCATGGGACACCTGGAAATGTTGCACAGATCAGAAATCATGATCACAAATTGCACAATACATAATATATACAACGTGTAGTCAGTTCAAAACATCAGATACAATACACAATCAGTAGTAGTGACTTTGGACTGGATTATTTTCCTACTTTTCGCACTGAGATATCAAGATATCATGGTCTGTTAAAGGACGTCTAATACATACAGGTTAAAGGTGCTGGATCAGCAATGGAATAGATTTTCCTTTTGCACCAAATGTTGGCTCCAGCACTGTTCAGCCTCACACTTCAATCAAACCTAAATTCTAGGAGGTGAAAGGATATTCCCTAAACCACCCAGCTTTCCAGTCACTCTATTTCTGACAGTTTAAAAACAAACAAGAAAGTTGAATGTTGCAATGATCAGGTCATATAAGACATAACATACTGCTGAAATATGAATAAATCATAAAAGGAACATTTCTGGTAAGTTCATTGAGATGTCATATTTTTCTATTAATACATAAAACTGGCAACACAAAAATTGAACTGAAATTATATTTTACAGTTTTATATAAATTTTTGCTGCCCAAAGTTGTGAATTTTCAACTTTCATTTCCCAAGGTAATCAGGTTAGTGATCACAGGCATATAGAAAACTTACAACAAGTTCATTTCAAGAACCCAGCGTCTGTTGAGGAAAAGGGACGAGTCGCTGTTAAAATATGCCGCATTGCATTCACTTTCCACTCTCCAAGGGGGGGTTCGGGGGGGGCAGAGGCAGTATTAATGAGATACATGAGACGCATGAGACTCTGCCACTGGAGTGTCCTTTAATGCCACAATCGCATATAGGAGTGGAGACAAAATTATCAGGAGTCGGTTTGGCTCAGTTGGTAGCACTATTGCCTCAGACTCAGTGGGTTGTAGCTTCAGGACCCACTCAAAGACTTAAGTAGGTAATCTAGGCTGACACTCCAGTGAAGTAATGCATTGTTGGAGGTGCTGTTCTTGGAATGAGATGTTAATTCAAGGCTCTGACTGCCTGTTCATACCGTTAGTGACACAGGAACAGGAGTAGGTCATTCAGCCCCTCGAGCCTGTTCCTCCATTCAATTAGATCATGGTTGATCTGTATATTAACTCCATTTACCTGCATTTCATCCATATCCCTTAACATCCTTACCTAACAAAAATCTATCGATCTCAGTCTTGAAAATTTCAATTGACCTAGCCTCAAGTTCAAGTGAACGTTTGAGAATAGCATGGACAAATTCAAAGAATAGCAGGGTCTCCTGCTGTAAACATGGCCAACATTTCTCCTGCAACCAAAAGCAGATTAACTATTCATTCTTGTTTTGTGGGATCTGTGCCAAATGGCCATAATATTTACTTCCATTACAAGTCACTGCTCTTCAAGTAATTAACTTTATATGAAGTAATTTGAGATATCTGACTGACAAAAGGTGCTTATATAAATGCAAGTCTTTATTTCTTTTATAGATATAAATATAAATGTACCCTCATTTGCACTTAACTTAGTGCCTTTATTCTTTTAAGGGCACTGTCCTCCATTGAAGTTAAAACAAGTTTTGTTTTTTTTACACTCTGTGAGGCCATCTGATAATTTTTTTTAAATTCAGTCTTGGGATGTGGGCGTCGCTGGCAAGTCCAGCATTTATTGCCCATCCCTTGTTGCCCTTGAGAAGGTGGTGGTGAGTCGCCTTCTTGGACTGCCGCAGCCCGTGTGGTGAAGATGCTCCCACAGTGCTGTTTGGTAGGGAGTTCCAGGATTGTGACCCAGCGACCATGAAGAAACGCCGATATATGTCTAAGTCAGGATGGTGTGTGATTTGGAGGGAAAGTAAGAGGTGATGGTGTTCCCATGCACTTGCTGCCCTTGTTCTTCTAGGGCACGGAGGTTGTGAGTTTGCGAGGTGCTGTTCAAGAAGCCTTGGCGAGTTGCTGCAGTACATCCTTAAAATTTACGGACATGCTTGATAATTTTGCACAGTACCTGGATCAAATTAATTTGCTCCTCCTTGCTGTACATAAGGCCTCATTCTAGGCCATGTACTGACTAAATCTCTCCTTTGACTAAAAGAGGGAACATTGAGCTCCAAAGTAAATGCAAAATACATCTACAGTAAACGATAAAACAACCACAAGCTATACCAGCTCAGAAAGAGAGAAGGTATTTCCTCATTCAATGAGCAAAGTCAAGAAATTACAGGTGAACAGTACTGTATTTGCCAAACACAGCGTTGTAGTGAACTCAGGATCCAGAAGCTCAATTTTCAGAAGAAATCCTAATATGTATGCATTTCAGTGACTATGTCACCTTGCATATTTGTGTGCAGAGAAAACTGCAATGGAAGTGTAGACATTGGGCATTTTAATACTGATTTACATCACTATTCCAGGTACAGTGCCAAAAAAAAATCTTGGAGTTTGTAACATTTTGTGAAGATGATTTTGAAGCACAGTATCCTCAGGGCAGGCACTGAAACAATTCTACTGGAACGGATCCCCATAATAAGTGAATTTTACCTCTGATGAAGACCATAATACCCGAGTGCAGATATTAAATGACCTCTAAATGAACAAACCTGTGCTTTTCCTACACTCAGCTCACGACATTTGACAACTTCACCATCTTCCTAATGCATAGCAGAAGATTTACAAGTCCATGACTGCATTACTGATATCAGGAGACAGCATATACTGAGGCTAGAGCAAACAACTGTTTTAAATGTATAACAACCAACTGTTTTCTTTGGATGTTCCTTAGAGTGATCCTCAACTCCAGATTTAGATTAGTAACTTTCTATTGGATTCCAGATGATTATTCATTCTTGAATGTTGTCCTAATTATTTGTCTTTTTGTAGGCTATGTAGAACACTCCTTGTTCCAATCATACTCAGTCCCCCTCCCTAACCTCTTTTGCCATTAAACTGATGAATGAATTAGTGCCACTTTCTGCTCTCACTCTGATCTTGAGAATGTTATTGATTATGCTTCCTATGTACACCCATCTTTTGCTTTTACCTGGTCCATCTTGGACATTTCCCTTTTATTACTGGGCTACGCTCTCTCCATCTCCGGCAATGGGTTTGTCACAGACGTGTAATACAAGCTCACAGACACCTGCAGCTACCTGATTCATGCTTCTTTCCATCTGCTTCTTGTAAAGGCTCCGACCGATTCTCCCTAGTTTCCCCGTCTTCAACCTATTTGCTCTGATGAATCCAGTTTTGGCACCAGAGCTTATGAAATGTCCTCTTTTTTTCCTCAGCCAAAGATGTTGGCCTTTCCTCTTTTTGGGCAGTCCGCTGCATTATGGCTTCTGATTTCCATTATAATTTTCTCCCACTAACTAGTTTCATGCCCTTTTGTCCTCTAATGTCCTTTCACTGCTTCACTTCCTCCACCAGATTTTACTCCACCCCACCCTTTTCAATGGAACCTATTCAAATCATCATTATCGCTCTTCCCCAACCATTTTTTTCCTTCCATCCTATTAAGGGGCTCACTTATTTTCTAGTTTTCATTACTGGCCAAAGATCCCATCCAAGACATTAACTTGTCTTTTCTCTTTACTGATACTGACAGGCCATTGGTGCATTCCAGCATTTTCTGCTTTTAAACTCATACTTGACACCAGACTCAATGCTTTTTAAGAGGAAGAACTATTTCCCAGTTTGCTCAGGAGCATATAATGCATAAATTCTTGCGCAAAAGATAAGATACTTTTACAGACTAAAGCAATGGATTACAGCAGAAGAGTGGAATTCAACTCTAATGATATTGTCTATGCTATTTCTGGCAGAATATATGAATTCCTTGAAGGAGTCCACTGATAAGCAAGTGCTCGATCAGCCTGAGGATATAGCAGATAGTATTTTACACCACGGCAAATTGCATGAAAATGTTTGCTTTGGATCCACAGCCAAGGAAAGATAACATTCTTTTTGCTGAATAAAATTGTAAAATTTTAGCTGATTTTGGCACATAGCAACATCAGTCCATAAAGAGCATTGAGCAACGATTCAGAAAACAAGACCGAACGATCAATAGGGGCTAAAATATCTATCATTCCAATTTAAACTTAGCTTTTAACAGAGATAATCTGTCACCAGTTTCTTCTACTGATGATCTAGTAAACAGGGATTCTGTGCAGAAAAGCAATTCTTGAAGTTTTCCTGATCAGGTGTTTAATAGGCGTCAAAATTTAAGCAAGGAAGCTCCTTCAGAAATCAGAGTGAAATATACAGGGACACTTACCCTCTTGAAAAGCCTGTTGGAGGAACTTGTTTATCACTGTAGCAATGTTTTTTACAGCTGCTGCAGATCCCTTCTTCAGTCCCTGCTGACCGAGGCGTCCTGGCAATTAAATAAAGCCCCGTTAAACATAAATGTGTGGAACAACACAATTCTGGCCAACACTGATTTAGGTCTTAAAGAAGGCCAGTGATGTTGAATTATTTTAATGCACAGATTGATACAGGATTGCCACTTTTACTTTGTCACTTCCCCCTCGCAAAGAAAATCTTGAAAATATGGTTCCTATTTCTCACCAAAATCAGGCAAGTGCATCCCCTCAGCAATGGGGATATGCAGCAATCAGTCTGAGCACTGAACCAACAGACATATCGTAGTGACAGGCCCACACCTACAGTGATGAAACCAAATGAAACGAGCAATGTTCCCACACAGAACCATCACTCACTATAATAACCTGCCAGGGTCATCCTCAAGCCAGCTCTAAATGTATACCACCTATTTCACTGCAATAGCATATGCTGTGTACTTGCAATGCAAGACCTTTATTACACAACAGGAAAAGAATTACAATAAATGTGAAGTTATCCACTTCGGGAGGAAAAACAGAAAGGCAGAGTATTATTTAAATGGTGATAGATTGGGGAATGTTGATGTACAAAGGGACCAGGGTGTCCTTGTACACCACTCACTAAAAGCAAATATGCAGGTGCAGCAAGCAGTTAGGAAGGTATGTTGGCCTTCATTACAAGATAATTTGAGTACAGGAGCAAGGATGTCTTACTGCAGTTATACAGGGCCTTGGTGAGACCACACCTGGAGTATTGTGTGCAGTTTGTCTCCTTACCTAAGAAAGGATATACTTGCCATAGAGGGAGTGCAGCAAAGGTTCACCAGACTGATTCCTGGGATGGTAGGACTGTCGTATGAGGAGAGATTGGGTCGACTTGGCCTGTATTCACTTGAGTTTAGAAGAATGAGAGGGGATCTCATTGAAACACATAAAATTCTGACAGGGCTAGACAGACTGGATGAAGGGAGGATGTTTCCCCTGGCTGGGGGGGTCCAGAACGAGGGGTCACAGTCTCAGGATACAGGGTAGGACATTTAGGACTGAGATGAGGAGAAATTTCTTCACTCAGAGGGTGGTGAACCTGAGGAATTCTCTACCACAGAAGGCTGTGGAGGCCAAGTCACTGATTATATTTAAGATGGAGCTAGATAGATTTCTAGACACAAAAGGCATCAAGGGGTATGGGGAGAGAGCGGGATTATGGTATTGAGATAGAGGATCAGCCATGATCATATTGAATGGCAGAGCAGGCTCGAAGGGCCGAATGGCCTACTCCTACTCTCTATAAAAGTTAATTTTTTAAAAATCTGCTCTCAGCTACCCAAACTGAAAAGGACACAAATAAATGTCAACAATGGCAGTTAACACTGATTTTTCACTCTCAATGAAGCCATGCATGCACGTATCCATGAGGGTACGTCATATCATGTAAAACACACTTCAAATGCACCACAATTACTGTTCAAATAGCAAGAAGGCAGAGCCAAATGTTGATCTCAGGGCAATGGGGAACGGGCAATAATTGTAGCCTTGCTGGCGCTGTCCAAATCCAAACTTCCATTTACATTTATACCGGACTGTGTGTAAGACAATGGAAACTTTAGATTTAAAAATAAAAATTGAAATAACATCCTACTACTCGTTTTGGGAAATAAACATTCAGGTTTCCCTGCTTATTCTACTCGACCGGTGGAAGGAATCAAATACAAAAATAACAGCCACTGTTCTATCATTAATAGTAAGCCCAGAATCACCATTTCCTTTGCAAATACTGTGGCAGACAAATTTAGCAAACAAGCAGTCAAAATAACATTTTAGACATACCAGTTCTATTTGCCATATTAGTAATCCCAAAAACATTAGGTACGGGTATCAAAATGCTATCAACCCCATCTGGTTTCCAGATCACAGTGCCCCTGTCACTTCAACTAAATTTTTCCTATGGTCTTCTGGATAATTTTGATTACAGAAATTTTTGAATTGGCATTAAATGGACTTTTAATGGACTTTGTTTCTTTGCAAAAAGATGTTTAATCTAATTTGATAACCTTTGTTGGGAATCTTGTAAAATTAAATAGTGCATTTACAAAGATTAGAATCTCAATACTTGATTCCCTACAAAACAAAGTTAACGCTCATTCAGGATTTATATTTTCACTTTGGTGAAGATTTGCTTTCAATTAAACATTATATAATTTTTTATAAAATTGGGGGTTTAAAAGGCAAAAGCTGTATTTAACAAAATTTATAATGATGTGCATGGAATTTAATTGGAGTGCTTCATGATTAGCAGGATCTTCAGCTAAGGCAAATACAGTTACCAGCAATCAAGTTAATTACCAATAAGTCTCATGACGCCTGCAACCGTGGCATCCTGAATGTGTAGAACATTTCTATATCCTTTTCTGCGTTTCATCCACTTATCCATCACAGGCCATACCTCCTTCCTAAAAAAAAACCATAGCAGAGAAGTCAATCACCATCAAGAAAGGAAAATGCACACTGCAAACTTTCCAGTGAAAAGATGAACAGCAATGTATGGGGAAATACTATTAAAGAAAAGCACTTAACTTCTTGCATGTTTGATATTTCACTGAACTGGAAGCAAAGTGTACGCACTTAGTGACATCATGCAAAGGAAAATTTTATAGCAGTGTGCCAACTAGCTGCTGTTAATTTCCTTATGGTCGTTTTAGAGATTGGCTGCTAGCCATATATTTCAATTGAACAGCCATTTTAAATGATAAGTATGAACAATTATTAAAACAAAATTGTCATAGCTTCTGGAGGACTCTGAAGAGCAAATGATTTCTAGGGTGACAGCAAGGCAATGTTCTGAGTGGATTTCAGATGATATGGCTCTCAGTTGATGCTTCTGTGTGATTGCAACCTTGAAAACACTGCCAAAATGTTAAAATTACTTAAACTGGCTTGTGCTGGCTACACCTCCGCAGACCTTCGAAATCCTCGGTGCTCACCCAGGTGAACACCAGATATCCAAATGCATGCACTTTCCTGCAAGTGTGGTTGAATAGCATCATGAGTGTGAACCTGGCTGATTTTAATCCTGACCTAGCCTGGGGTGCTGAGGCTAATTGTAGCATCTAGCTGAGATTAGCTAACTACGGCTCAGGTCCATACGGTTGTTATGAATGGAGCTATGGAGCAAGCTGTACCATGTAGTCTGTGGGTCTTTGCTTTTTCCATGGAAGAGGGTATCTTGGCAGAAGCTGATGGGTTGTGTGCTCTGATTGCTATGTAATCGCTTTGCCTTTATCAAGTGAGTTGAATACCAGAAAATAAGAGCGCGTATGTTTCTTTTTATTCGTTCTTGGGATGTGGGCATCGCTGGCAAGGCCAGCATTTATTGCCCATCCTTAATTGCCCTTAAGAAGGTAGTGGTAAGCTGCCTTCTTGAACCGCTGCAGTCCATGTGGTGAAGGTTCTCCCATTGTGCTATTAGGCAGGGAGTTATAACAATTTATATATAATTAATTAAAATAGTTATATGGTTGCTTGAAATCAATAGTATTTTATTAATTTTCCATGCCTTGGAGCTCATTAGTCCAAGCATATCGGTGAAGTACCTTATGAAGCTGTCATGTGTCCACGTCCACTGCTGTTGGGAGCACAACAGATCGATAGCATAAATCAGCTCCCACATATCACCGTTGAAATCCATTCCGTACTCATTACTAGTTTGGAATCTTACTTTAGGACTCTGTTGCATTGCTATAAGGAAACTCGAAACCAAACAACTTACATCCAGAGGTGGATTCTAGAAATAAAACATGTTTAATTTTAAAAATTAAACATTTCCAGTATTTCAAATATACAGCTTCATTAATGATCTATACAGAAATTAGGCAGCACAGTGGGCTAGCACAACACCCTTTCACCTCTGGAACTTGGGACTGATACCCAAAGGCCATTTGTGGCTTTCCTCTGCTTCACCTGCAGCCCTTGAGGGACGTGCTGCTAAACGTGCCTCTGGGCATCCACTCGTGGCCTGCCCACCTGATGGATGTTGACCAAGGTGGGATGATGGCACTCAACAAAAAGTTAACAACACTGCTCTGATGGCTGCAAGAGCCTTACATGAAATAAGTTTGGCCAGTCTCAACATAGTTTCCAGTTCCTATGTCAATTCGGACTCAGCTGAGGCCACGCTGTGTGTTTGGGCAGGAGCCCAGCTCTCAGAGCCCTCTACAATGGCCCCACAAAGTGAATGTGCTCACATAGAATCACATTCCTCCCTTCAACCTTAACTCACCTTCCTTGACCTTCACCAAAACTATTCGAGCACTGCGCCTTCGCTGACTGACTCCTGAAACTTTCCAGGAATGCAGATATTCAGCCAGTAAATCATACCTCTGTGCCCCACCAATTAAATACATCTGATGTAATATAAGCCAAACCAGTCATTCTACCACGCCCCTAACCCTCGCAGACTATAATGCAGACCTGGACATTTCCCCTGCTGACAGCAAAACATGTCCCCAACCTATTCGCACCTCCACATCTAAATAGAGTTTCTTTTACGTGGCCTGTAAAACTCTTAATCTAGATTGCATTGTGGGCAGGCCCCTCCCCGCCCCCACCAAAACTGAAATTCAGCCCTGACTTGCCAACTCTCACCCTACTGAGACTAAAATCCAGCCCCGGCAACTACCTCTTTCCCCAGCCAAAAGGACAACAAATTTAATTCCCAACAAATTAGTTTCCCCTCAGTGAAATAGTTATCCTGCACATGATTCCCCCTGCCGGCGGCCTGATGCCTTAGGCCGTGGTATTCACGCCCCTCAATACGGGCATCAAAATGCAGCCTGTACTTAAAACTGCACAATCTCCTCTCCCCTCTCCTCCCACCTAGTTTTACCTTCCGACTCCATGCTCTAACTTCTCCCTCCCCACCCTGCTCTATCGTCCCCACAGTGCTAAAGCTTTCCCCGTAGCCTCTTCCACCTCCAGTGTCACAGTCCTCCAATCAGCCCTTCAGTTATCCCCTGCCTTTAACCTTACTTGACTTGAGGAGTCTACTTAATCTACATTCCGTGCGTAATGGCATCCCTGGCAAGATGGTACTTTTATAATGCTTAGTGAATCTATTAAAAAAAAGTCTTGCACCTAACAATTGTCTTCACACTTAAAAATGTCTCACTTTGTCACAGGTGAGAAACAATTGTTTTTTGAACAATAAAAAAAGGGAGAAAGCCAACAATTTCATGACAGAATCTTCTCACCTGAAGCCAGAAATTTATAAGCAGTTAAAGCTGCTGTCTGATTGACCTCAGGTGGTAAGAAGCTGCAATTACCTGGATCTGTCTACAAAGGCCCCTCCGCCTATGGAGCACTTAAGTAGGTCAGGGTAGCAGCTAAACATTACAAATGTGCTGCAGACCCTGGGCTATCCGTGAGCAGCACCATGGGAGGTCAATGTTTTTTTTTGCACTTTTAATTAGCATACTGTTGGGAACCAATCTGGAATATTTGTGATTCTACCTTCCAACAATATCTTAGCGAAGAACATTACTCCTTTAGAGTGGAATTCTGTTATGCAACAGGTCAAGATACACCAAAGGAAGTTGCAAGTAACATGACAATGATATCACTGCCGACAATGAAAGCAGCAAACTGGGGCTTAACATCAGCCTGCAGATAATGCAATATTACCATTTAGTTTCTTACATCAAAGCTACAAATGATATGTGTCGAATTATTTGACTGATGTAAATTTATTGGCAAACATTTTTCCCCATGTTAAAAGCACAGAAGGAAAATGCTGTGAAATGTGAAAGATTCTGGCTACTAATGGCAAATAAAATAAACATCTTCACAATGCACTACAAGACTGAAAATGTAATAAAGAGACAGTACCTTCTCCCAGTTGAGGTATGCGCCCAAACAATTCAGAACGTCTCCTTTGGCACGTTGCTTGGCAACAGCTTGCATAGCTTTATTAACTGGTCCTTGCATAGAAAATATATTCCGCCAAACACTTAAGATGAGCAACAACAGTTTGCTTGAATGTGGAAAGTCTGTAAAAATAGCATTACCAAACAGTATGGTTGGTGTATGCAATGAGCAGGAGCATGTAAATCAATGATCTGCACACTTATGGGACATGTGGAATTGCAATAAAAATTTCCCAGACGAGATGAAACAAAACAAAACAAAACTATACACCAAGCAGAATTCAGTGTTATGAGTCGCCCAGAGAAGCAGAATTTTAGACATCAGCTTCATACCTTACGAAATACAGTAATTCCAGTTGAATAAAAACATTGAATGTTTCTTCCTTACAAATAGTTTCTGATACCGTTTGAAATACATTGGAGTCTCAATATATCAAAGCCTGAGGTAGCTGGCAAAAACTTCAAAATATCAAGACTTTGACAAACAAAAATTTCAGCTTCTGGCCTCGACTCACTCATCTAGATTCGCAGGTTGCTTGTATTTTCTACAGGGGAAGGATATTTAGTATTCATGAATCTCACCTAACAGCAATGTTGTCGCTGCGTCGTACTTTGACTTCAGTGCTGGTCTGCCAGTCTCTTGCTCTCCATTTTCCGACTCCTGGTCAGCGCACAATATGCCATCCTCCCCTGTCTGACTCTATGCAGCATAGGAAGAGTCAGTGTGATACTGGGAGTTTGAACAGTTAGTGCTATGCTATGCTGCTGGGTTTACACTAGGTTTACCTGTTTGAAATTGCAGGGGCCCAGTAACATAGGAAACATCTGCTCTCAATGTTGCTGCTTCACAAGTGGATTTTGGACTTTAGAATGCATGCTGACCAGCAAAGAGGAACGATCAGCAGACCGGCACTGAGTTGACGTCTGACTAGGTTTAGGGCTATAGCTACTGTACTGAGCTTGCAGCCTGTCTGAGGGTGGAACACAGTGCCACAGAGTTGAGGTGAGGGGGATATACTGAAGTAAAATTCAATATAATTTAACCATAGGGACCAGAACACTCCAAAACTTTGATATAGAGACATTGGTATCTTAAAGGCTTCCATATAAGACATGTCCTGCAATGTGACTTCTAGTTCTAAACTAAGGCAATGAAAAAAACAATCCTACTTCAGTTTGCTAAAAAAAAACTGTACATTAATTTCCCACTTATGAACTTCTATAAGTATCCTGATGTTCTGCACTTCACTTTTTAAAAATATATTGAATAAAATGCATGTCTAAGCCTGGATTCTACCACTTGGAAAATCTTTTCTTTCCCCAACATACATTCAAGTAATGTGATGGCTGAAAAGGGAGGAGGTGGAGAAAGGCCATATGCTTCCCTGCGGAGGGATGCAAAAAGAGAAAATGTGCAGATTTATGGTCTTTGCACAGATAGAAAGAGGGGAAAGGCTGCAGTCTATCAGATGATAAAAGATTCTGTAAATACTAAATGGTGGAGGGGAAGGGTGTGTAGGGACAGCCACAATTATGAAACTCTTGCCAGTTACTAATATATATATATATATATATATATTAAAAAAATAGTAAATTTCCCCTACCCTATTCTACCTGAAATACACAGCTATGAATTTTCCCTAAACTCCAATACAAATTAAAACTATACTCAAAATAGCTCTAATAACCCTAGTTAATGGGAATAGGGTTAATGGGCTCAAACTGAGATGTATTTAATAAGGAAAGATTTTACTTAATGAGGGGGATCTGATTAATGCCACCAATTATAATTTTACTACAGGATCCAAAATAACAGGCTCCATTAGTTTATTTTGCATCCATGTCATTATGCAATCCTGACGGTTCACTTTCTTACCTTCCTTTAAGATACTGTAGGAAAGGAGGCGAGCTCTTTCTAGATCTCCTTGCTGTCGGCAGATTGCAACATAAACTCGACAAAGTGCCTGAAGACAGTTGTCATCAAGGGTCGTTTGCTCAGCCTTCAGCTTCTTGATGATAGCCACCAGTAAAGCTTCTGCTAAATCCTGCCATTAAAGAATCAAGTGGAAAGATCAACAACTACCAATAATCTACATCTTCTCTGATATTTTACATAGTATTACATAGAATCTACAGCACAGAAACAGGCCGTTCGGCCCAACTGGTCTACGCCAGTGTTTATATCCCACAAGAGCCTCCTCTCACTCTAATGGCTTGATGATCTGAATCAAAACCATGCAATCTATCCCAGCAATAGAAAAATAAGCAAATTATGACTAAATCATAGCATCTTACAGCACAGAAGGTCATTCGGCCCATCATGCCTGTGCCAGGTTTTTGAAAGAGCTGTCCAATTTAGTCCCACGTCCCAGCTTTTGCCCCATAACCCTGCAAATTAGTCCTCTTCAAGTACATGTCCAATTGCCTTTTGAAAGTTCCTATGGAATCTGATTCCAGCACCCTTTCAGGTAGAGTGTTCCAGATCTTAACAACCCTCCGTGAAAAAAATTCTCATTTCCCCTTCTAGTTCTTTTGCCAATTATTTTAAATCTATGACCTCTCGTTACCGACCCACTTGCCAGAGGAAGCAGTTTCTCCCTACTTGCTCGATCAAAAACCTTCACAATTTTGAATACCTCCATTAGGTTTCCCCTTAACCTTCACTGCTTTAAGGAGAACAATCCCAGCCTCTCCATTCTCTCCACATAACTGAAGTCCTTCATCTCTGGTATCATCCTGGTAAACCTCCTCTGTTCCCACTCCATGGCTATCTTTCTCACCTAAAATGAAAATCTGGTCTTGGCCGCCCGCAGAGTATTTTGAACCCCCATCACTCCGGGGGATAAAATTGAACCTGCTCCCCTCCACACTACAAATAACTGTGACTTGCTGCTTCCTTCCAACTGGCAAGAAAAGATGTGCTGTAACCACCACAGAGAAAACAACCCGACCTTGAACCACCTACCTTGATGCATAATCTTCTAACCCCTCCCAAATAAGAACATCTTCTGGCTTGGCAGCCCCTCCACCATAGACAGGAAAATCAGGTCTAATATTCCTCCAATGAGCAGGAAACTGGACTTGGACCATTGTTTTACCCCTCCCCCACCCCCACCATGTACACAATAACTGTTTCCATTACCAACACCCCCAATAGGAAAATCAACCCTGCGGTGGAAAGGTGGAAACCATGCTGAGTTTCTCTGCCTTTGGATGCCCGATTCCATCTCCTTTCGATCCTCCTCTCCCCAGTGCCCTCATCTTCCTCTGACTTCGTCTTCTTACATCCCTCCTCTTTCCCCTGTTCTCTTCCTTCTCTCATATGCATCTTCAACCACCTCCTTCCCACGTCGAATTACTCCCCCCATCCTCTAACTATGCTTGCCCTGAATACTACACTTGGTCTTAGGAACATAGGAACAGGAGTAGGCCATTCAGCCCCTCGTGCCTGCTCCGCCATTTGATAAGATCATGGCTGATCTGTGATCTAACTCCATATACCTGCCTTTGGCCCATATCCCTTAATACCTTTGGTTGCCAAAAAGCTATTTATCTCACATTTAAATTTAGCAATTGAGCTAGCATCAATTGCCGTTTGCAGAAGAGAGTTCCAAACTTCTACCACCCTTTGTGTGTAGAAATGTTTTCTAATTTCGCTCCTGAAAGGTCTGGCTCTAATTTTTAGACTGTGCCCCCCTACTCCTAAAATCCCCAACCAGCGGAAATAGTTTCTCTCTATCCACCCTATCTGTTCCCCTTAATATCTTATAAACTTCGATCAGATCACCCCTTAACCTTCGAAACTCTAGAGAATACAACCCCAATTTGTGTAATCTCTCCTCGTAACTTAACCCTTGAAGTCCGGGTATCATTCTAGTAAACCTACGCTGCACTCCCTCCAAGGCCAATATGTCCTTCCGAAGGTGCGGTGCCCAGAACTGCTCACAGTACTCCAGGTGCTGTCCAACCAGGGTTTTCTATAGAACCTCAAGTGTGCAATGTTAGGGAGTTCGATAATTCTCGTCACACAATCCAAGAAAAGTTGAAGTGAATTTGCCGAACAAATGTGTTTACCTAACCCACACCATTTTAATCTACGTCATAGTCACCCATTATCTCCCTCCTCTCCTCTCACTAAAGACGTGGAGTCTGGGGTGTTTGCCTTCTGGTACCTTACCCATGTGGCAAATATCGATGTGAGCGGCAGCAGGCTTTTCATCTACAAAAGGCATCATAGCAAAGCCTGATCCCTGTCCTCACCTGGTGTCCATATTTAGGCCAGGAATTGTTGAGTAGCAATCAGGAGAGGAAATCTAGAGCGCTGAGACCAACTGTAGGGCCCTTCCACCCAACCCAACTGTGATCAGGTAACTTAGCACAGATCAAGGACTGAACCTCAGATCTTCCTGATGGTTCAGAGAAACAGGAGGTAATTTTAATCCCCCAGGATGTTGAAACCTGACCCCAATCCAAACTTGCCTACTTCCGGTTTAACCCCGGCAGTTTGGGGAGCGGCTGAGTAACCCATTCTGGAGGCAAGGTCCGTGATTTTAATTTTAATGAGGCTGTGTTCCTCAGATTTTGGCAGCTATTTAAATTTAACAGCTGAGGGCTGGGTTTCTCAGTGCTCGAGAAACCCGGCAGCTGAAGGGAGGCGAGAACTGCCAGATCCAGCAGGTAAGTGCTTTTCTAACACTGCTTGTGGGCCAGTAGGAGCAGGAGCGCTTCCCCCGGCCCCTCAAGCACATCTTCTGCCGCGAACTCCACCTGCCAGTGATCTCTCCCTCCCCACGATTGGCTGACCACCCCCTCGATCTCTATCTTTACTGCCACTCCCCGCTCTCTATCCCTCCCTTTGAGCCCCCGTCCCCCCACCCCCCATAAACCTCCGATCTTCTTGATTGCCAGGGACAGTCCCCAGCGCTCCCAGCTGCGGCTTACTACAGCAGGCTTTCCTACCCAGCAGCCAGCCAGCCTCTCAATCTGGCCAGCTGCTGGGCGGGAAATGGAGTAAAAAAACTTTAACGAGATTCTGTGGTTAAATTCGGCAGGATCTCCGCCTTCCCGGGATTTCCAGGTTTACTGGCTTCCTCCCCACCTCCCCGTAAATATCGGGGCCAAAGTCTCCACACATTTGATTATTTTTTTTAAAAAAAGAATTCAATTTACTGTAGCGGCATCTTTCTACCCCTCCTTTACTAAAGATTATAAACATTCCTTTGTAAGGAAACTACAACAGCAAAATAATCAATTTCATGACATTGCTCACCTCTATCAAGGTGACTGATTCTCAGTCATTTATTTTCTCACAGTGGAACAGGAAAAACTGATGAGCAGTGATTCCTTGTGAGATTATAACCCTGCCTGACACAAAGGAAACCCAAAAAGATATCTTTAACAATTAATAAAGCTGCAAATCATACATAGCATTTCAAACAAGGAAATTGCTTATTGCCATGGATTCATACACCTTGGAGAGTCATCAGACTCAAATTGATTTCTTTATTTCCTCAACATGATCATATTGAACTGGATGGTCTGCTCCACTCACTCATTTGCTGAACAATTACCATAATTGATGGAATTTCACAACAAGCATACAGCTAGTCTCCAGAGAAGGTACAGGAAGGCCACACTCCAGACAGAGTTTCTTACCAGATCAATGGCCAAATCTACTGCTTCTGATCAGAAAACTTGCAGGCAATGTGTGCAGTGTGATAATCTAGCACAGGGGAGAGGATAGTGTTGATCTCGCCAGCATGGCTCAGAATGATCACCTGAAGCGTTTGCAACCATCTTCAGCCAGAAGTGCCGAGGAGATGATCCATCTCGGCCTCCTCCCGATATCCCCACCATCACAGAAGCCAGTCTTCAACCAATTCGATTCACTCAACGTGATATCAAGAAACGGGTGAGTGCACTGGATACAGCAAAAGCTATGGGCCCCGACAACATCCTGGCTGTATTGCTGAAGTCTTGTGCTCCAGAACTAGCCGCGCTTCTAGCCTAACTGTTTCAGTACTGCTACAACACTGGCATCTACCCGACAATGTGGAAAATTGCCCAGGTATGTCCTGTCCACAAAAAGCAGGACAAATCCAATCCAGCCAATTACCGCCCCATCAGTCTACTCTCAATCATCAGCAAAGGGATGGAAGGTGTCGTTGACAGTGCTATCAAGCAGCATTTACTCACCAATAACCTGCTCACTGATGCTCAGTTTGGGTACCGCCAGGACCACTCAGCTCCAGACCTCATTACAGCCTTGGTCCAAACATGGACAAAAGAGCTGAATTGCAGAGGTGAGAGTGACTGCCCTTGACATCAAGGCAGCATTTCACCGAGTGTGGCACCAAGGAACCCTAGTAAAATTGAAGTCAATGGGAATCAGGGGGAAAACTCTCCAGTGGCTGTAGTCATACCTAGCACAAAGGAAGATGGTAGTGGTTGTTGGAGGCCAATCATCTCAGCCTCAGGACATTGCTGCAAGAGTTCCTCAGGGCAGTGTCCTAGACCCAACCATCTTCAGCTGCTTCATCAATGACCTTCCCTCTATCACAAGGTTAGAAATGGGGATGTTCGCTGATGATTGCACAGTGTTCAGTTCCATTCGCAACCCCTCAAATAATGAAGCAGTCCGAGCCCACATGCAGCAAGACGTGGACAACATCCAGGCTTGGGCTGATAAGTGGCGAGTAACATTTGCACCAGAAAAATGCCAGGCAATGACCATCTCCAACAAGAGAGAATCTAACCACCTTCCTTTCACATTCAATGGAATTACCATCGCTGAATCCCCCACCGTCAACATCCTGGGGGTCACCATTGACCAGAAACTTAACTGGACCAGCTACATAAATACTATGGCTACAAGAGCAGGTCAGAGGCTGGGTATTCTGTGGCGAGTGACTCACCTCCTGACTCCCCAAAACCTTTCTACCATCTACAAAGCACAAGTCAGGTGTGTGATGGAATACCCTCCACTTGCCTGGCCGAGTGCAGCTCCAACAACACTCAAGAAGCTCGACACCATCCAGGACTTGATTGGCACCCCACATCCACCACCCTAAACATTCACTCCCTTCACCACCGGCGCACCGTGGCTGCAGTGTGTACCATCCACAGGATGCACTGCAACAACTCGCCAAGGCTTCTTCGACAGCACCTCCAAAACCCGCGACCTCTACCACCTAGAAGGACAAGGGCAGAAGACACATGGGAACAACACCATCCCGATTTGGAAATATATCGCCGTTCCTTCATTGTCGCTGGGTCAAAATCCTGGAACGCCCTACCTAACAGCACTGTAGGAGAAACTTCACCACACGGACTGCAGAGGTTCAAGAAGGCGGCTCACTACCGTCTTCTCAAGGGCAATTAGGGATGGGCAATAAATGCTGGCCTTGCCAGCGACGCCCACATCCCATCAACGAGTCAAAAAAAAGCTCCTCAAAAACGGCACCTCACCGCCTGGCTCCCCATTCAAATGAATGGAACAGGGTGAAGCTCCTGCACTCACATCATAGGCATGGGCTAATCACACCAAAAAAAGTTGGTCACGTCTATTTCCACCACAGTGGTGGGACTAAGATAATTCGCTATTGTCACCAACAGGAAATCGGGCGCAATACTCACAGAAACCTTTGTCTGGAATGTGTAATTTGATCCATTCATTGGCAGGAAGTCTACAGAGTTCAGACAAGGCACAGTGCTAACACTATCGATTTCAGAGACCGCACAGCGCTGATGCCACTGAGTTCAGATAGGGAGCCAATATAGGTCAGTGAGCATAGGGGTAATGGATGAACAAAACTTGCTGTGAGTTAGGATACGGGCAAGAGTTTTGGATGATGGGAGGCTGGCCAGGAGAATATTGGAACAGTTGAATCTGGAGGTAATAAAGCCATGGATGAGGCTGTTTCAGCCCGAGACAGTGGCCAGGGAGGGGGCTGGAATTAGTAGCGAGGGAACGGAGTTTGTGGCAGGGACTGAAGACAATGTCTTTGGTCTTCCCCATGTTTAATTGGAGGAATTTTCAGTTCATCCAAGACTGGATGTTGGACAAGCAGTATGACACAGAGGCAGTGGATGGGTCAAGAGAGGTGATGGTGAGGTAGAGCTGGGTGTCGTCAGTACACACGTGGAACCTGATGTCATTTCTTTGGATGATGCCAAGGGGCAGCGTGTAGATGAGAAATAGGAGGGGGCCCAGGATAGATCCATGGGGACTCCAGAGATAAAGATGCAGGGGTGGGAAGAGCAGCCATTGCAGGAGATTCTCTGGCTACAACTGAATAGGTAATAGTGGAACAAAGCAAGGGCATTCCCACTCAGCTGGACTACGGAGGCGAGGTGTTGGAGAAGGGTGGTATGGTTAACCATGTTGAAAAACTACTGAAATAAAGATGAGGAGGGATCGTGCACCACATCCATAGCCACAGAGGATGTCACTATTGACTTTGATTAGGGCCGAAGTCTGATTGGAGAGGTTCAAACATGGAGTTGTGGGAAAGATGTCAGACAGATATGGGGCCAATGGATAGCAGCAGTGCCTTCTACTCCTTAGCTGCAGATAACGCACAGTGTCTTTTGGAATACAGGTGATAGCTGTTGGGAATTGCAGGCAACACAGACTGCACAGTGAATGCTACTCATCCTCCTTGCATTGCTCCTTCTCTTCATTCAACAAAAATCACAAGATAACTATGGATAAGCAAGGAAATTTGGCTCGCCTTGAATCAAGTGTTGATCCCTCTTTATGAAGAATGATTTCTTGATATTATTCCGACATTTCAACCTATGTTGTTTTCTCCTATACCAGCAATCCTCCTTGTGGCTTTTCTCTGCACTGATGACAGCACATCAGTTGCTCCCTTGTGCCTCAGTGACCGCCTACTACTCCAAGGTCATCATGGAGAGCAACGATAACCCTCTGCTTCTTTACTGCACCATCAATCATTTCCATAAACTTGCCCCTACCTACCCCTCACCTCCATTAAGTTGTGAGGAACTCACTGTCGCAATGGTGCACTATCCCCCCCTCGTCCTCAACCTCATGGCCAGTTGTCATCGATCACCACCATGTCTGAGGACTAGGCCTGCTGCAATATGTGGTGTGGAAAGGCATCTGGGGAGCTGCAGCAGGTGAACATTTGAATGGCCTATGAACCTAGTGAAGCTACCATGAAGGCCTGTCTGCTGCTAAACCCCAAAATGGCAAATAACATATAAATGTAGTGTCATGCATGTTAGTAGGACCAGCAAAGAATACGTGATCATTTACAGGGAATAATACTGAAAGAGGTTGAGAGAGAAAGATCCAGGTGTTATTGTGCACAGATCACTGAAGGTTGATGACCAACGTAGAGAAGCTGTAGCTAAAGCTAACGGTATTTGGTTCTAATAATACAACCTTTCAATACAAATTGAGGACCCTCTTCTATCATTATATAGGTCGCTGGTTGAACCGCATCTTGAGAACTGCACCCAGTTTTGGTCCCCTCACATGGTAGGTGATATAGTAGCCTTGGAAAAGGTTCAAAGGAGAGCTACGAGAATAATTCTTAGCTTAAAGAACCTTAGTTACTCAGATAGGCATAAAGAGCTGGGTCTATTTACTTTACAGCAGTGTAGACTTAAATGCGACCTGATAAAATGGAGATTGGGGAATGGGGGTGGGGAGAGAGGAATGGGTTAAGTCGGGCAGAGTCGGGCGCAGCAGCAAGAACATGGTGAGTGGGAGCGATGCCAAGAGAGGAGCAGCTAGTAAAGGGGTGAGGGAAATCTGAGGACCTTACTGTGGGTAAACAGTGAAAGATTATTTCCACTAGCAAGCCACTCTATAGAAGGCTGCATGGCACCAATTTGTGCCAGTCATTGTGAACCTGGCATCATGCATGGCACACTATCACAATGATCTGTAAAAACCCCCACGAAACTCCCCTGTCTGCTGGAAGAGTGAGGCCTCCACATTGAGCAGCCTCCCACCTCGCTTTGACTCTGAAAACACTCCACGCCAGGCCAACTCAGCAATTGACTTGTGGGCCCCTTCAAATATGGATCACATTCTCCACCCGCCCCACCCCGCTCTGGTCTCCTGCTTCACCCCTCAAGGTTCCTGTTCCCCCTTTCCCCCTGGGCTCTTGCTTCTCCCTTGCCCCCCAGACTCCTGAGTTCACCCTTCTCCCCCCACCCCAGGCTCCTGCTTCCCCCCTTCCTCTTGCTTCTTCTCCCTGGGCTCTGCTCTTCTCCCCCCCCCCTTAGAGTTATCTGCACTAGCTACATTTTTGGTGCTTGGCCATTGGCCTCCAGGCCGCGCTTTTAGCGAATGGCAGCGAGGGCACTTGGTTACCTACAATGCACGTGCGCGGCAAGATCGCTGTCCCACATATGCGCATCATCGAAAGAGGAAGTAATCATTCCCTGGCAGTAGTTAGAGGGGGAAAAGTTAGGGCTTGTCCGTTCTGATGTAAGTACCCTTTTAATGGCGCGGTAAGTCTTAATTACTGCCAAACAACCTCTCTGGCACTGAAAATTAACTTTAACAACTGTGGAGTCTCATTCCTACAGATTTGAATTGCTGTTGGACTCTTAAAAAAAATCATTTAAATAATGTTTAATTTTTCTTTCTGTCTCTTTTATCTCTGCCTTTTAATCCAATCTTTCTTTTGCTCTCTATTTCGCTTTCTGTACTTGATTTGACATTGAATTCACTATTCTAAATCACACTTCCTGGTTCAGTCTTTGCACGGCTTATTAACGCTGCTTCAATCTGATTGGTTATGGGGATACATAGTTGCTTGCCCTGTTCACAGAGGTCCCAGATGCCCTGTAGAGGGCACTTCGCTTTTTGGCTCTCTATTTTACAGGAAGTTGCCGTGCAAGAGCTCACAGTAAGTCTGTGGGCAAGTGCAAGTCTAACGAACAGCAAGAGCCCTCTGTTAGCTGCTCACAGCAAAATCCAGCCCAATGACATTAGAGTAGGGATTATAATGTTAACTGTCGAGAAGAGTGAGTTTTATAGAAAAACAATGCACTCGTTTTACATAGATCGAACAATCCTGTATACATCAAATTAATTTTTAACAGGTGTTTTCAAAGAATTATGACGGCTATTTATGGTACAACTAAATTTAGCTAAATCTGATTTTTTTTTTACAAAAAAACACCCTGTGCAGCCTGTGAAGTCAGAGCATCAAATGAGATAATGGGGTAGAGTTTATACTAGACTGCGCTGGTTTTATCAGTGCAATCCGCCTGAACCAGCGTAAAAGAACATGGAAAATCGCGGAAAATGAAGCGCAATTTACATCAGGCACAAATCGAACTTTCGCAATCTTTAGCGCTGGTTCAAAATTCATTGCGCTTGTAGTCGGCCCCGCCCACAAAACTGGCCACGCCCCCAGATCGAAATAATGAGGATAGCGAGTTTCTGCCGATTTTACCCATTCGAGGAGGGCCTTCAAATTGAGCTCGTTTTCTTAGGTGCACAGGTACTAGTAGGCACATTTTAAACGTTTTTACATATTAAAAATATTTAATTTACTAAGAAACTGACTAGTGTTCACAAATGAAAGTTGTAAATGGTTCAGTATAGTTTTTTCCTAGTCATTTTCAGTGATTTAAAATCAGGTTACTCACAGGCAGAGGACTAGGCACTTGTTAAAAATGCTTATTTTAACCCATTTTCAGCTGAATTAATAAAACGGCACCAGGTTACCATGCTTAAATAAATCAATGAATATTTTTTATTGCAAATAAAATAAAATAAATAAATTCATGGAAGATTTCACGTTTGTGATTATGCAAATACATTTTAGCGGAAACTTGAACTGTAATCTAACCGGCACAATTTGTGCTCAATTATCGATTGTGCCCAAAGTGGAAACTCTACCCCATTATGTCTACTGTGTATCTCCAGGATGTTCTGCTTTTGTTTTAAATTTCTAGCATTTGCAGTTTCTTTTCTATTGGAAAATTGTGCCCATCAGCTCAACTTCTATCACTCAAATGGCATAAGCTGTCTTTAGCCTAGCTGCCATCTGCTGGAGCAATTTTGAATATAAACAGCAGCCTATTGAGGTTTCGTTATCTGTAGTTATTATAAAGAAAGGTGTTCTTTTGATTGAAAATTGTTTGTAATTTGTTTTTGCACTATATTTTCTCCCCTACCCTCAAGGAGTTATTTCTCACTGGAGTTTGGCCAGTCGCCCTCAGGTATCTCAGCAAGTGGCCATAATTTATGTGTGAGCCTCGACATTGACTATTGGCAGGCTAGAATCTTTTGGTTTGTATTGCTCAAGTACTCACTAGAACATACAGCTAAGTATATAAATTGGAAGCCAATCAGCCCATCTAGCTCATCCTTCCACAGAAACCTACACACCCCATCAAAACATCTAACTAGCTCTTAAATTAATACATTATAAACTTCTATAAAAGGTCCTCTCCCTTTTGTTTCCTTTCGCGGCTGAAGGATCTGAACTTTAACTTTTCCTCCCAACACATCCCTCTCTGACATTGGGGATCAGTTATGTGGCCCTGCTCGGCATCTTTTTCAGGGCTTAGGTATTTCCTTGTGCTTCAGTGACCAGAACTGAATACAATATTCAAGGTGCAATTTGACCACAGCAATGTGAAACCACAGCATGATGATCTCAGAATTATACTCTACTGATTGGCAATAAAACATTTTGTTTGTTTTATTGATTACTACTCCTATAATGACTGGACATGGCAAGTGTCAAGTCCATTATCACATCCATATCAGCCTCTCCCTGAACCAGTTCAGTAACATTCACTATCTCCCCTATTTTACGGCCATTCATTGTATGAATAGTGTGATATTTTAAGAGTTTTATGTTTACTTATTCTTATTCAATTACACTTTTACTCTGGCAATGTAAATAAATACTGTTGCCCTCAAAACTCTGAATGTGATGTGCAGTCTTTGCCTACAATTGGAAAAAAAAATCAAGCAGTCTGGACCTCTTTCTTGGAAGCCTATACAACAGGTCCGCTCTCATAACGCACCCCTACAGAACGAAGGACCGGATGATGCCAGTATGAGCATAGCGCACAAATGGTCCCCAACTATTTAGAATAAATACTCAAACCAAAAACACCCAAGAAAAGGTGGAATAGCCCGTGTATCCTGTCCAATTGCGTTGCTCAGACCTGAAATGTGTTCATTATTGTACAAATATGGGTAACTATCAAGTCAATGTATCTCTTGTAAATGCCCCATTGAGAACAATACCAGTGTTTGATTTTTTTCTTTAAAAAAAAATTAAGAAATGTTTATACCTGACCATTAGTTTGCTAGTTTTCCTGTTTCAACTTGTAATCCGGTTGCTTCTGGTATTTGGCTTCTTGAAATAAAATATTCATTAAAAAAATTTACAGAATTGTTTTTTTTAATACCTGCTGCACTAACTTATGTAACTTTAAATTTGGGAACTACTGAGAATTGGGGTTCCATGTTATTTGTGACACAGATTTTATGTTATTAGTATTTTTTTTAAAAAGGGACAATATAAGAGTCTGATACACTAGACTAAGAAAATTGATTTGGAATCATAGCAACTATTCAGTCTTGCAACAGAATCATTATTGTATTAGGAGATGTATGTACAACGAACGAAAGGGCAATATTTTTGTTTGCATACAGTAACTAAGCAGTGTCCTTTTTGAGGTGTTTTCATTGGGGAGTTTAATGCCGTATGTGTAGATAGGTAAGCAAATTTTATAAAGAGAGAAGGAATGAGAGAAGGAATGAAAAAAAAAATTATAATTATATGAAACAAAGAACTTGCATTTGTATAATGCTTAATTATGTCCTTGGGACCTATTAAAGCACTTCCCAAACAGCAACTTACTTTTGAAGTGTAGTTGCTGTTGTTACGTAGACAAGGGCAGCAGCCAGTTTGTGCACAAGATCCCACAAACAGCAAGTGAAATGAATGACCAGTCAATTGTTTTTGAGCGATATATGGCGCTATATCCCTTCATACCCAATGAATTACTTCTGAAGTGTAGTTACTATTACCAGACAGTACAAAAAAACCCAGCCTTCAGTGGGACTTTTATATGTCCTTGTCTTCCTCCATTATCGGCAGTTACCGTAGAATTTTTGAACATTTACAAGACATTAATTACTACCATGAGAATAGTTTGACAAAATCAATTGAACATCAAGAGCCCATTAAGCATATTCTACTGCAGCACAATAATAGAACTGGCTGCATATGCTTACCTTATTGCCACTCAATTCACAGATCACTTCCTTCTCTTCATCGCGCAGCACTGGGATCTGAGGAATATTCCCAACAAACACATGGCTGCGAATAACAGGAAGTAGGTCAAAGCAGGATTTAGTAATTTTCAATAAGGCACTGGCTACAGCCTCTTCACTTGAATTAACAGGTTCAAGAGACTGGGAGAAAAGTTCAAGATCAGCTTTACTTCCTGTTTTCTGTTCTACTAGCCCATTATAAAGTGGCTTGGTTGTGTTTATAAAATTTGCAGTAGAGGACTCTTTTGGGGGGATTAAATCAGCAGTATTACTTCCATGCTGACAACTGTTTTCTGTTTTCAATCGTTTAGCATTTCCTGCTCCATCATCTTCTGCAGTTCTTTTGGCAGCCATTTGGTCTTGTTTGGGTCTCTCCACTGCATTCAACGTGCCAGCAACAACTGGTTGTTGCTGCTCCAAATCTTTTGCATGTCCGTCAGTTTTTGTGCCTTCAGACCTAGAATTGCTTCCTGCTTTCACAAATGCAGTTGCAGTTGAATTGATTGCTTTGAACCCCATGATTTGGTTCACAGCCCCGGCTTGGTTCTCACCATCCACGGGGCCGCGTATGCTGAGCTGAACATTTCCACGGAGAATATTCAAAGTTCTTGCACGGGCAGAGAGGTTGGGATACATAGCATCCAGAATTTTTACAGAGTTCTCCTGAGGTAAAGTTGAACCTGCAGTTGCTGATGCAGACTGGGGTAGTCTCCCGGGCACAGGAACAGCATGTTTTGGGGTTGCAGTGCAAAACTGTAATGGAGAGGACTGGATTCTTTCATTTCTTGCAAATTCTAATGGGGATGGAGAGTGCATTGATGGAGACTGCATTGATGGAGACTTTTGTTGAGTGTGATCAAACAGAGGTGAAACTGAAGCAGCCTTTGAAGGGGAAGCCAAATCATCTACAGGGGAGCACAAGGAGGCTACACTAGATGTAGTGATAAGAGGGGATATTGATCTTGTAGCTCTTGCAGTTCTTGGAGGTGTGGCTACAAGTGGTGGCAGCAGAGGTGGTAGAGGTTGTCCCATTTCTAACATCACTTGGTGGATTTCTTGTGTGCACAACGTGGGAGCGGAAGTGTCAGCATTGGCTAGTACAGGTGGATTGGTTGGATTCGAACCTCTGCTCTTTCTCCTTAAAACTACACGACTTTTGTAGGTGGACTGCATTTTTGACTTTTGTAAACTGCCATCTTGTTGCACACTTCCATCTCCTTCAGTCAAAGCACGCGGTAAACTTTTATACAATTGTATTTTTCTGTTTTTTGCAGTCATTTTGGAGGTCTGCTCACATTCTGAAGTTCCAAATGACTCCATATCCACTGAATTGCCAACTGTACTTTCCAATAATACCTCTGTTCCATGTGATGCCACTGAGTGAATGGGTCTCCGATATTCTGAAGGAACATCAGGAAGTGACAGGTTCCACAGATCACAATCATCCGATGGTCTCTTTGCCTTTGTCGCTCCCACTTTACCTTCATCAACAGTGTCTATCTGAGGAACGGATTTAGAAGCAGCTAATAGATCACTGCTAGTGTAAACCACAGTTTGTAAAACATCATTTATTAATTCAGTTTGTGTTGAACTATCTACTTTTTGTACAAGAGATATGTAACTGGAGGTTCCCACTAGAGGTGTATTTGTAGAATTATTCACTTTTTTTACACTTCCGATGCAACTGGGCATTTCCTTTGCAATTCCAAATGTATTCTTGTTTATTTGGATGTCAAAGTGCTCTTTTGTACAAATGTTACTATCTTGATTGGAACAGACTTCTGAAGAGCTTTTTGATTTTTCCAAAACTTCTGGATTATTCTGTAGACAATTATTTCCCACCAAATGTTTTTTTTCTATTTGCATACAACCTAACAACATGTCATTGTTAGGGCTCGATTCTGAAAGAGTCTCATTGTCACAATTTTTTAGTGCAGGGTTATCTGTATCGGAGTCTAAAGCTGAAGCTTCACATTCTACTGACGTGGTATAGTTACCATTTTCACCTGCATCTTCAGAATTTATATTTGTGTCGCTGTTTGCTTCGAGCAAGGGAGTTTGACATGTTTCTTGTGAAAAACCTTCATCCAAAGTCACCAGTTCAGTTTTATTCCCACTGCAGCCAGGATGGATAGCTATTGACTCCTCATTAGCATTTGCTATGCTTTTAATATTACAAACATTTTCATTAGATTCTGATACACTTTTAGAATCAAAAGGCAAGTCCGTACATTGAACATTAACATGGTTATTAAAAGGAAGAGAGTGCTGCTCAGTTTCAGTTTTGTGACTCCCGGTCTGAACTTCTAACTCATGAGGTAGATTTTCAGCGGTGCAAACTTCAGCTGTAATTTCCATTTCAACCACTTTATGATTAATGGTGTCCTGTGTTTCCCTCTCAGGAGTCAGAATCTTTCTGTGCCATTGCTTTCTTTTCTTGATTTTTCTAACCAACATTGAGACTTGTGCCTCAGAGTTTTGTGGATCTTCATTCATCTCGCAAATCTTAGTTGAGGCTGTGCAAGATTTCTGAACTGACTGTTGTATCTCATTACCAAGGACCTTTCTACTTTTCAAAGGCATGTCCTCACTTTTTTCTGAGTTTGCATTTTCTTCAGAATCCACTACATTATTATTAAAAGTATCCCCTGTTTTGTTCTGTCCAACTTTAACAAAACTTTCTGGCCCAACAATATCCAGTAACAAATATGGACTTGAGGATTCAGTTGAAAAAGCATCAATTTCAAACTGTGTGGCAGTTTGATCAGAAGACAAACACTCCCCTGATAGCCTTACAGTAAGGTTGTTTTTCTCCCCTACATCACTTCTTTCTTTTTCCTTGTTTTCCATTAACTTGTCTTTTCCTTCATTCAACTTATCAACTGGACTTTCACAAACAGGGTGTTTTACCTTTTCAGTATCTTCAGTCGATTCTGGCCGTGTGTAAAGAAAATCCTGCTTTTCATATTTGTTGGACATTCCAACAGTAGAAATAGACTCCGTGGATTTGTCCTGCGCAAGACCAGTTACCACAAAAGAACAATCAGACTCAAGAAATGAAGAAGCTTCCTTTGTTTTGGTAATGATGTCTTGCTCCTTTATTGTGAACTTAGTTTCAGATTCTTCAATGGAGGGCTGCACTGTAATCAATGCGCATTCAAGAGATGTAGATTTATTGGAACTAACTTCCTCCACATCTTGTGTAGAAACGCAGTCTTTGCACTTGTCCTGAATAACATCAGGCACCACAGAACTGTCAAACTCAGCAAGTGGAGAGGTCTGCTCCATTTTGTTAAGACAATCTTGACCCTTTGTTGCAGACTCTTCCTGGGTCAGTTGAGTACTGAATGGCTCTAAAGTTGATATACATTCATCTTTTAATCTGTCAGATGTAGAACCATTGGAATCTACTTCCTCTGTCCCCATACTCCTAATATGAATGTAGTGCTTAGAACTGTCCTGAGTGATATCAGCTACCACAGAACAGTCAGACTCAAATGAAGATACTTCCTCAGATTTGTTGAGACTGTCTTTCTCCTTTATTATTAAACCTGATTGGGTCTGTTGAATAAATTCCTGTTCTGAAGGTACTGTAAGTTCATTGTTATGACTGTCTAAAGTAGAACTATTGGAATCTACATCCTTTATCTCCATGCCTCCAGTACAAACAGAGTCCTTGGACCTGTCCTTAGCAACATCAGCTATGACAGAACTATCAGTCTTGGCAAGTACAGTTGTCTCCTGCATTCTGTCAAACCCATTTTGTTCCTTTGCTACAAATTCTTCAGCATCATTGGACAATACAGAAGTCAGTGTACATTTATCTTTTTGATTGTCAGATATTGAATTATCAGAATTAATTTCCTCCATCGCTGTATCCTCTGTAGACACACAGTTCTTTGTCTTGTCCTGAGATACACCAGTTTCCATAGAACAGTCAAAATCTGCTAGTGGTGTTATCTCCTGCATTTTGTCATGTAAACTTTGCTCCTTTGCTACAAATTCAGTTTGGGTCTGCTCAACATCAGAGGCTGGCACTGAATTCAGTGTGCTTTTATCTGTTTGAACATCAGATATGGAACTATCAGAATTAACTTCCTTCATTTCTGTATACTCTGTAGAAATGCAGTTCTTGGACTTGTCCTGAGAGACACCGGTTTCCATAGAACAGTAAACCTCAGTTGGTGGTGTTATCTCCTCCATTTTGTTAAAATTTTGCTTTTTCGTCAGTAACTCTGCTTGGGGGAGCTCCACATCAATTGGCTGCAACATACATTCACCCTTTTGTCTGTCAGACTTAAAACTATTGCAATTAACTTCCTCCATCTCCATACCCCCAGTAGGAATGCACTCGTCTGACTTCTCCTGAGCAACGCCATGTACCACTGTACTGTTAAACTGTGAAAGTGGTATTACTTCCTCCACTTTGCTAGTGCCAATTTGTTCATTTGTCATTGATTCTGATTTGGTGTGCTCCAGATCAGAGGGCAGCACTAAAGCCACTGCGTATTCATCTTTTTGACTGTCACATGTAAAACTATTGGAATGAATTTCCTCCACCTCCATTTCTTCAGAAGTTGTACATAGCTGTCCACAAGCATTGGCTTCTTGTAATATGAGCTCCGCCCTGTCCAGTTCTTTAACACAAGTGCCTATTTCATATTCTTCTTTGCTGCATGACCTTGACCTTTCAAGTTCAGGTTCCACTGTTTTAAGATTAGATATTACTGAAATCACAGTGTCTTTTGAACCTTCTGCAATATCATCTCCCTGCATACTGTCATTGCAATTGTGTTGCAGAGATGTCAGATACTTTTCATGAACAGCATTGGGTGCAAGAAGAGATTCAGCGTTGTATTTTTCTGGCGTTCTGGACACATCAGAGTCCTTTACAGTTTCCTCAAATAAAGATTGAGCTTCAGTCCTGTTCTCATTTTTACACTGAACATCTCCAACAATCAAAGAAAGATCTGACAATTCACCCTCCACTTCAGTTTTTGTCAAACATTGCTCATTCAGGTCTTCGGTTTGTGCCTCAGTGCAATCCATTTTCTCAGCAGATAACTCTCCAGCCGTACTTTCAGAAATGCCCGCTTCCACCTTTGATAATTGATCGGTTATCAGCACCTCGGTGCATCCAGAACTATCAAGTTGATCAACAGGAAAATCAGTCTCGGAAACACTTTCACTGCAGTTTCTTCCAGGAAGATTACCACCTTCATCATCACTTGAATCCGTAATATCTCCAAATAAGGTTTGCTGCGTAAGAGGAAAAAAAAATATTTTATTCAGTTGTTTGATATTCAGGTTGTTTCTATCTAGAAGCTGAGCAGAAAATGGTGAACTAGCATGACATTACCCTTTCATCATTTAAAAAGGTAAGATAAATCATGGCCATGGCTTCCATGATATCTTACTTAGTAGCCAAGCCATAGAGATCAGGAAGGTCCCAGTGTAAATGTTCAGCCGAGTTTTTAATTTCAGTCAGGGTAGTATTTGGGATGCTATAAATCACTTAAGCATCCATGGATTGTGGAAGGGAAAAAAGTTGCTCCCAGATTCCTGATTGCCATTCAACACTGCCGCTGGAAATGCAGATGTGTGAATATAGATGACGACAAAATCAGACTTGGCTGTGATGCTCTATGTCTGAATAGCCAGTGGACACTCAATCCTAGGTTCACATACAAATAATGGTTACTTGGGCCAGTAGGTGGAGGGTGCTGACTAGATTGGAATTGTATCTAAGTGAAGAGTTAACAGTTTCAGACGAGGGTAGGGGACACAACTTGCAAGGAAAAAAAAATGTCTGCCCCAGTGAGCTGGAATTCCTCTGAGCTACTGGCGCTTTTAAGATTTAAGAACACAACTGACAACATCCTTTTTCATTGTAGATCAGTTTTGGCATACTTTGATCCTTTACCACTTCCAATAGTCCTCTTGGATCTCGGGTTGTATTAGAAATGTTGTTTGACAACAGCTACCTGTGCATCGATAGACTTTGATGCCCTTGATATATCAACCAGTGTGACATCACATGATACTGCTTCAGTCATGCTGACTACACACATGGGGTGCTCTGCCTTCTTGTGAAGCTTGGAGCACCACTGAGCATGCAAAGGCATGCAAGCACTATCATGCATTAAGACCACTGTAAATATAAATATTGGCTTCCAAAATGTGATTAACTAGATTAAGTTATAAAATTCAACTGACCAATAATTGACCTCCCAGCTATGCCAGTATGGGCAAGAGTGAATTCTGTTTACATTATATATATATATATATATATATATATATATATATATATATATATATCATATAATCCCATACCCAAATAGAAGACTGCTGACATGATTATGAAAACAAACCAAATAGTATCATTTGCTTTCTCTATTAACATATATGGACTGAAAGATATAACCTGAATTGGGCTCATAATTCCCATCTGTTCCTGTGTAGCCTTTCTTGTGTACTGTTAAACCTAAAGATAATCTAGAAGGATGTGACTATCGCAACTATGATCCTTCCGTGGTGCTTGTGAGTAGTATGGTGATTGGAGTACAGTTTTGATGTTTTAAATGCTAACCTGACCTGTCCCTTTAAGTACTCTGCGTAGGGAAATGATATAAATATATAAATGCAGGTTAACTGTAGATGGTTGCAAACTGCAGTAGTCAATAAATCGCTTGTAAATTTTAGGCTGCAGATCAACCATTGGCTCTTTGTCTGTGTAGGATTACTAATTTAATTCCTATGTGTGCTGAGTTACAGGAAGTCAACTTGTGTTGTGGGCCTATGCCCACCAAGAACTGGACAGAGAAAGGAAATGTTCATCCCATTAGTCTGGGCTGGATTCAAGCCCAGGTTTTAAAAGGGGTAAGACAGCGTGCTAACTCAATGAATCACTCATTATCTCAAACAGCATTTACATTTTTTCCCAGACCGTTAACAAGAACAAACTGAGTGGTAATTCTCTGTGGTATCTCTCAGCCCTGCCCAAATGACCTTGGCATTGATTGCAACAACTCTAATTAAATATTTAGTGTTGCACTGCAATATTCTGAAAACATAGCAGCCCAAGGACCTGAGAGAGTATGGGTGCTAAACCGGTAATTGGAATAACCGATAGAATATTTGATTACAATAATAACTGGTCATCATAGCCTGAAAGAGAAAACAAGTGGAGCTAAAATGTATCAAATTAAGTTGTTCTATAACAACTACCAACTTTTTGTTTAGACCTGCCTTTTTAGTTGAAGGGGAACACGGCAGCGGAGACAGTTGTGGCGGAAGAGGTTCAGTCCAATCAAGTATCTCTTGAAGTTGTTGGCTTAAGGTATCTTGCTCATCATCATCATCATCATCATCATCACTATTGGTATCAGTACTTGAAGCACCTGGACTGTCAACGGGATCTTTCTGTGTAGTCAGTTCTACAGTTTTGTCATCATAGAAGGCACTGTCACTATTACTTTTCAGTCCTTCTTCAGCCAAACTTTCATCCATCTCTGTGAGATCATTTTCCCCATGGTCACACTCCAGCTGACGTGAGGGCGGGGATATTGGTAGTTCTGCAGTTTCTAGTGGACTGCTGTGACTTGGGTTAATTAAACTGCTTCTAAGGATCTTAGATTTCCTCCTTGAATTCCCTCTCTTGCCTACAACAGCATAGATTGAAAAAAAAGTTAACAAAAATTTTAAAACATCTTCAAACATTTGCACATTTTAAATAGGTTCCCCCCACCAATCAACCACCACCATCACTTAAGCTCTTTGCTTATAAAGGTGAGGAATGTTCATGCTATCCACTTTTATACCCAGTGACAGGATCAAGCAATCCAAATTAGGCTCGGCATACCTGGGCTGTATGTGCTTCCCTTGTTTGGCTTCTCTTCTACAATAGGCTTTTCAATGCACATCCATATTTCTTCCAGCAACAGTTTTACTTTCTCTGTGGGGACAGTCAACAGTCAACACATCATTCTGCTATTTCAGCTTCACCAATTAAGATTTACATGATGTTAAAGAAGAAATCAAGCATGGACATATAAATATTTGGGATAACTTTCCAATGTCGTGCTTCCAGTGGGGAGCCTCACCCATTGAGAGTACATATTGAAATTTCAAGCATGCAGAGTCTGCTGTTCTTCACCATTTAAAATAATGGTCAGAAAATTGTGGCAATGCATGCCCGAATTTCCAATATGTGCTCTTGGTGGATGAGACTCTTGACAGGAACACAAAATCAGGAAATTAACCATGATTTTTAAATTCTAAGACAGAACTTTTGAAATCCTATCAGTCAATATTTTAAAAAAACGCTTAATTCTCTGAGTGCTGAAGATCCCAGGAAATAGAAAGCTTGCATTTGTTTAAATGTTTTGCTATCAAATTACTCTGACATTTTACAAAGAAAGTTTCTCAAGCATTAAAGGAGGAGCCCAAGTAAAAATATGATGCTGTGAATTTTTTATACGTTAGTGCAGTTAATGCATTTTGAAAAACGGAGTTGTAAAAATTCTAGCTCATCACTAATAAAATTTTTTGAAATTCTTTTCTGAAGTACACCAAGGAAGCAGCCAAAATAACATCTCCATTTCAGAGTTTTCTCCTTTTTACAAATCATCCATATAAATACAAGTCCTGATCACTTCCCATTTAACACTATCTGCTCTATCAAAACATTCCCAAATATTATAGGAACATACGAATTAGGAGCAGTAGGCCATTCAGCCCCTTGAGCCTGGTCTGCCATTTGATAAGATCATGACTGATCTGATTGTGACCTCAACCCTACATCATGAGCTCTTATTTTGTGTAGTAGCCTTTGATGTGGCACCTTGTCAAATGCTTTCTGGAAATCCAAGTACACTTTATCCACAGGATCCCCTTTATCCACGTTGCTTGTTATTTCCTCAAAGAACTCTAATAAATTAGTCAAACACGATTTCCCTTTCACAAAGCCGTGTTGACTTTGCCTGATTGCATTGAGATTTTCTAAGTGCCTTGCCATAACCTCCTTAATAACAGATCCTAGCATTTTCCCTATGATAGACATTAAGCTAACTGGCCTGTAGTTTACTGCTTTCCGTCTCCTTCCTTTCTTGAATAGAGGAGTTACATTCGCTATTTTTCAATCTGATGGGACCCTTCCAGAATCTAGGGAATTTTGGAAAATTAATACCAATGCACCCACTTTCTCTGCAGCCACTTCTTTCACCCTAGGATGAAGTCCGTCAGGACTAGGGACTTGTCAGCTTTTAGTTCTAATAATTTTTTCAGAACCCTTTCCCTGGTGATTGTAAATGTTTTAAGTTCCTCCCTCCCTTTCACCTCTTGATTCACAATTATTTCTGGCATATTATTTGTATCCTCTCCAGTGAAGACGGACGCAAAATATCTGTTCAATTCATCCGCCATTTCCTTATTCTCCATTATTAATTCCCCAGACTCACTCTCTAGAGGACCAACGCTCACCTTACTTACTCTTTTCCTTTTTAAATGCCTGTAGAAACTCTTACTATCTGTTTTTATATTTCTAGCTAGCTTCCTCTCTTATTCTAATTTCGCCCTCCTCATTATTCTTTTAGTAGCCATGATGTGGAGATGCCGGTGATGGACTGGGGTTGACAAATGTAAGGAATCTTACAACACCAGGTTATAGTCCAACTGTTTTATTTGAAAATCACAAGCTTTCGGAGGCTTTCTCCTTCGTCACTCACCTGACGAAGGAGAAAGCCTCCGAAAGCTTGTGATTTTCAAATAAAACAGTTGGACTATAACCTGGTGTTGTAAGATTCCTTACATTATTCTTTTAGTCAGTCTTTGCTGTTTTTTATATTCGGTCCAATCTTCTGACCTGCCACTAATCTTCATGGAATTGTATGCTTTTTCTTTCAATTTGATACTATCTTTAACTTCCTTAGCGAGCCACGGATGGAACATCCTTCCCTTAGAGTCTTTCTTTCTCACTGGAATGTATCTTTACTGAGTGTTATGAAATATCTCATTAAATGTCTGCCACTGCATTTCTACTGACCTATCCCCTAATCTAATTTCCCAGTTCACTTTAGCCAGCTCTGTCTTCATGCCCTCATAACTGCCCTTATTTAAAATTAAAACCTACTCTTCTCTCCCTCAAACTGAATGCGAAATTCAAATCATATTGTGATCATTGCTACCTAGAGGCTCCTTTATAATGAGGTCATTAATTAATCCTGTCTCATTACACATTACCAGATTAGAATAGCCTGCTCTCTGGTTGGCTCTAGAACATGCTACTCTAAGAAACTGTCCCGAAAGCACTCTATGAACCATCTTCAAGGCTACCTTTGCCAATCAGATTCTTCCAATCTATATGCAGATTAAAATCACCCACGATTATCGCTGTTCCTTTCACACAAGTCCCTATTATTTCTTCCTGTATCTTTGATTATCCAGCCCAAAATACAAATATCTTCTGCTTATAAGTTAAATTCAACAACTGCTAATTATACACATCTCAGCATCTTATTGATGGCTAAATATTCTTTATATTTTAAAAAAAATCCAGTATTCACAACCAACATAGAGATTGACATCATCAGGTTTAATCATGAGATGGGTAGATTTACTTTTTGCTATTTGTAGCCAAATGATAACTACATTCTTAATCAACGTGTATGTAGCAAAGACACAAACTCTTCCACAACGACTGTGCTTATATAATCTAGGGGTATGATCAATAGCCCCTTTAAAATCAAAACAAAACCATAATACACATGCACACCAAAGTTTATTGAGACTGCTGAATTGCTTACTTTTGTCAATTGTTGGTTCCTCTTGTGTGGCATTCTGTGTCTGTGCATCTTTCAAAACTGTAAGACATCATATTGCACATACTTTAAAAAGGTGTACTTGACACAAAATTAGTGAAAAGGTTTTTCAGAATACAGATTGTGCTTTTTACCTTTTATACCATTCTTCTGCTGAGCCATCTGTTTTTCCTGTTGATTTAAAAAAAGTTACCAACCTCAAAATAACAAAGTACAACTCTTTCAGCACAATAGAAAACTCCTATACAACTTTCAGTTAAAGATGCGATGGATCTTGGCATAATGTAGTGGCATCCATTATCCCCCATCCTCCTGCGTATCATTCCCCAGCAGCTGACTTGTATAATATAATGTTTAAATTTGTCATCAACATCCACTGAGTGATCTTGTACTTTTTGCTGTTAGCTATATCTGCAACAGTCACTATAATCTACAGCTAGAAATCAATGTTTATGTTTCACGTTTACTTTTCATCTTTTTTGTTTCTCCATTCTCAATCCCCAAACATTGGCCTCGATTGCCAAGTACAATAAAAAGCCTTTTGATTTGAAGTATATTTGACACAAATTGAAACTTGTGCTTAAAATAAAGAAACCAGCAAGAATTAAAGAAGAGCAAATACCTATTAGCATAGATGTTCTTAAAATAAGTTCAAGATTATTCCATGCTATGGTCACTCTAGCTCACCAAGTCACAGACCTATAATGGTTTAACGCAGGAGTACATTATTGCCTGTTCATTCAGTGGAAGCTAGTGCGCAATGAAGATTGTGACTTAGGAAAGAAATAACTTGGAGAGGACAAGTCTGGGGGAGTAGCTATTATTCTCTATTTTAGAGAGAAAAATAATGTAAAATAAAGGTCTTGCATTTATATAGTGCCTTTCATGTCCTCAAGATGTCCCAATGTGCTTCATTGCCTATGAATTATTTTTGAAGTGTATTCACAGTTGCTTGTGTAGGCAAACCAGCAACCAATTAGTGCATAGGAAGGTCCCACAAACAGCAATGAGATAAATAATAAGTTAATCTGTTCTTGGTGGTGTTGGTTGAGGGATAAATATTAGCCAGGACACTGGGAGAACTCCCTTCTCCTACTCTACTTCAAATAATACCATGGGATCTTTAAGTCCATCTGAAAAAGCAGACAGGGCTTTGGTTTAATGTGTCATAGAAATGGGAGGTGTCCCAAAGCAGCTGGACTGCAAACATCAAGGGGCTGATTTCTGATCAGCTCCAGAGTCACTCTGAAGCCGTAGGACCCTCAGAAACCACACTGCTGGTTGGGTACTGTTGTGACTTCAGAGCAGCCTTGTAGGGGGGAGGAATGACTGAACCTCCCAGCATCTAAGAATTTAAAAAAAAGAAAATGAACATTTTGGTGAGATCATTCTCTATAAAATGGAGACGTCTCTTGAATAAAGAGTACCTCCCATAATTGCCCTTCCCTTTAATTATTCTCTTTTCCATATCATAATCTTGCATTCCCATTTAATAGTCCAAAAAACAGCAAACTGAAGCAGATCACCTGTCAATAATGAGGTGACTAACCCGACTCTATCCCAGTAGCTGTTTTTTTTTTAAGTTACACAGAAGGACCGATTTTAAAATTCGTGCTCCTGACAGGGAGTTTCAGTTGCCAGGAGTACATATTAGGAATTTGAGTACTTGCCCCTCCACCACACTTCTTTGTCTATTAAAGCTAATGGGCAAGGCTCTCTACATGGAGTGTAATTTCTTAAAATTGGCTCTACATTGTTTACCTAAAAATACTTAAACTGTACCTGAGTTTTCTTTAAATTTCTTTCCAATGTCTTCTTCTCCTTTTTCAACTGTTTTATTTCTGCATTTTGTTTTGTTGTTGTTTCTTTGTTGGAAAGGAAAAATAAAACTTTGTTATAATGAGATCACAGGACTGTCAAGTGAGACATTCCAAAAATTCACACTTGTACCGAGTTACAGGAATGCTTTTGTTGATACAGTATGGTGTTATTTTACTGAAACAAAAATGTAATGTTTTTTCATCAGCAAGTTAGAATTTATCCATTTGGCAAGTTCATTGAGTTTTGAAACCCCAGATGCTTCACAAAAAAGTTTTCTGTTTTCACTAGTTATAGTTCTAGAGCCAACAATGGTCTTTATTTGCTTGATGGGGGGTGGAGGGTGAAAAAAAAAGAGACTGCGGGATCTGTTTTAATAACAGGGATCAGTGCTGGAACCACTGATGTTCACAATTTACATTAACGATTTGAACGCGGGAATTGGAAGTACAATTTCAAAATTTGCAGACGACACAAAATTGTGTGGTACAGTTAAAACAAAGGAAAAATGCGTTAAAATGCAAGAAGACGTTAATAAACTTGCAGAATGAGCGTGTAATTGGCAAATGAATTTCAATAATGATAAGTGTGAGGTGGTGCATTTTGGTGGGAAGAATAGGGAGGCCACATACTGCTTGGATAATAAGAGTCTAAATGCGATAGAGGAGCAAAAGGATCTCGGGGTACAGATACAAAAATCACTAAAAGTAGTGATGCAGGTTAATAAGGCCGTAAAAAAGGCAAATCAAGCACTGGGATTCACTTCTAGAGGGACAGAATTGAAAAGCAGAGAAGTTAATTTAAACTTGTATAGAACCTTGGTGAGGCGACACTTGGCGTACAGTGCACAGTTCTGGTCTCCATGTTATAAAAAAGGATATAGAGGCATTGGAGAAGTTGCAAAAAAGAGTCACAAGGTTGACACCAGAACTGAGAGGATATACTTATTAGGAAAGACTAAACAGGCTGGGGTTCTTTTCTCTAAAAAAGAGAAGGCTGAAGGATGACCTGATAGAGGTCTTTAAGATAATGAAAGGGTTTGATAGGGTAGATATAGAGAAAATGTTTCCACTTGTGGGGGAGTCCAAAACTAGAGGTCATCAATATAAGATAGTCACTAATAAATGTAATAGGGAATTCAATGAAACCTCTTCATGCAAAGAGTGGTAAGAATGTGCCACCACAAGGAGTAGTTGAGGCAAATAGCATAGATGCATTTAAGAAGAAGCTAGATGAGCACACGAGGGAGAAAAGAACAGAAGGGTATCCTGATAGGGTTAGATGAAGTAGGGAGGGAGGAGGCCTGTGTGGAGCATAAACACCGGCATAGACCAGTTGGGCCGAATGGCCTGTTTCTGTTTTGTAGACTCGATGTAATACTGTGACTGCAGGTGGGCTCCAATTATTTTGATGAAAACAGTATATATTATAGGTTTCTACCAGATGTTTGGAGTGAACATTTGCCAATAGAAGAGTGCTGCATGACAAAATACAGGTAACTAATTGGGCTTTCAAGGTCAGAAATATAGTAGCCCACTAACATTTTTGAGGCCTATAGCAATCAGATTACTGTAGATTTCAGTTGCTGGGTGCAAAGTTGCCAGAACCAAAGAAACTAAACTTCTGAAAATAGAATAGTGCATTATATGATTAGTTACCTTCCAGTCTCTTTATCCGTGCTTCCAATTTCTTCTTCCTAAAACATAATTTTAAGAAAAAAAATCAAATCTAAAAGAAGATCATGTTGGCTAAAACAAGAAAATCAACAAACATAAAACTCTGCACTTACAGAGCATCATTTCTGGTCTGTTCTTGCTGCAATTCACTGAATTCTAAATGGGTCTGTTGGTACATCTTGATGGAGCTCTACCAGGAAAATCAACAAAGACAGGAAATGCATTAGAGACCTAGAATTGTTTTTTTTAAACTGGGGAAGTGGGTTGGGGGGGGGAGATAAAGAGTCTCTGTTGGTCAGTACTTTTCAATTTGATGACCCGTCAATGAGATGTGTTTTTATTTTAACGTGAGTTTTCAGCATACATTTAACCTGTTGCCATAATAATAATCCCATTAACTTGGTAAGGGTAATGATTTAGCACAATCTCTCAAATATCTCTCAGACATAATCAAAGAGATTTAGTAATTAACATGGACTCAAGAGAAAGTGCCCGCAGGCCTTTAAACTTTAAATTCAACAGCCCTTTTCATCCAGACCATATTACCCTCTTTTCCTCCAGTTCTACCCTCATAGCATCCATTTCTTCCTTGCATTTTTCCAGAGGTGCAAATTTCTGCAACAACTCATCCAGTTGATCTCGAAGTGTTTCACAATCCCTGTAGAGGAAAAGAAGTGACATTAAAAAGGAACATTTAAATGGGATGAAACTAGACTGTGAATTGTAAAAAAATATATTTGCAAAAAATTACCAAGACTGAGACTTATCTATTTGTTTTATATTAGAATGAAAGGGACGATGATGAATTTCCACAAAAATCTCCACAGTTCATCTTCAAATGTATTTTTTTTTTAAAGTAATCTCTCTATGGCTCAATGGGTTTATCTAGTGAACAAATGACTCAGACTGACTAAGAACACACCAGGTTCGATCTCCAACTTAGTGCCCCAGGTTGGGAAGGGGGGCGGGGGGGGGAGAGGGAAATGTCAACTGTGCCCTCGTTTTTGATCACTATCCAGTGACTCCCATTGGGAGTGCACTTCTATGGATATTGGGCGAGGATAGAACTGAACTTGGCTGTGCTGTTCCCCACAGTCAAATAAATTGCCAAGACTCGTGGTGAAAGCTCACTAATAAAAAATAGCCACTTGGGGAAGGTACTGCAGGGCCACTGGCACCTGTGGAACCAAACCACAGCCAGAAGTAAACTCTTTCAGGAGAGGGAGAGAGAAAAAAAAACTGGCAAGAAGAAAATATCCATTTTTAATAACATTTAAATGCATATAGCATGTTTACATAGTTTTATGTTGGCTACTTTTGTGTAATATTGTGGAGATAGCTCAATAACTGACAGTGACAACCTACAACAATCAAACTTGTTTTAAAAAAATTGAGAATGGGCAGCAGGGTAAATTTACATAATGTCTTTTTATGTCTGGGTCTCGGGCCTTCTGTATCTGCCAGCTAAATGTTATACAAGAAATAAGTTTGGTCAGTCTTAATCCAGTACCTGATTGGCAATCTCACTGATGAATGAAAAACTCTCAACAAACATTCATAGCAATTAAATAATGCAAAGAAAATAACTTCAGCAATAAAAGTTAACCTCTCAACTTTGAAATAATGCACTACATTCGTACTCAAAAACAATGGAAAAATAAGAAAAAAAATGTTCTTACCTTTCAGTTTTTTGAAGTTGTAATAATTTGTTAAGGAAAACGCAGGTAAACCTTTTACATGTATATTAACTCAGGTTGCAAAGGAGAATGTGAAATTTAAAATCAATGCCCCTCAACGTTATAGGACATTTGTATTGAATCTACATTTCCTTCTCTTCAATTGTTTTTCATATCACAAGATTAATACAGTAGATTTATTCTACATTATACTTAACATTATTTTCAAGTATGTGAATATTGTGGTGTCCGTGTACTTCACAGGTGAAATCTGAAGACAAACCTAGTCACAATATAAAATATATACTCCATATTATCGCAACATCCTCAGCTTCTTCAAAAGTCATTTTTATTCATTATACTAACATAGTGAATGAGGCTGTTACAGTAAAAGAACACTGTACAAATAATTTAATTTTCAAAAATTCCCAAACCAGTAACCATCACAGTAGTGGAAAAAAGATAACTAGATGGTCCAGTGCTGCAGACTAGAGCATTGGGCTCTTGTTCATAGTCTGCCATACAACAAATTTTACAGCACAGGAAGCTGCCAATTGGCCCTCTGCGTCTACACCAGCTCTCTGAAAATTAACCACTTAGTTCCATTTCCTTATGCCCTTTAAAAAATGTATTTTCCAAATTATCCATTTCCTTTATAAACGCTATTGTGAATTCTCTTTCTACCACTTTTTCTGGTATGGTGTTCCATGTCCCTCTGTGTAAATAAAAAAATTCTCCTAAACTCATCATTTGTTCTTTGAGATGATTTTACATTTATGCTCTCAACACAAAAAATAAACTACAATAAGAGGAGCTTTTTTAAAAAAGTGCCAAGTGAAGGTAAATACAGGCCTCACAGGTAGCCCAGTGTGGTTTCTGTTTACTGCTGTTCTACTGTAGCCTGAACATGACAGCAGTAATACAGCAAATTTACTAAAGCAATGCATCACAACTGACAATATAATCTTTGTAATACTGTTTATCTACCATTCCAAAACTTGCTTAAGATGCAAGCAACTTTGTTCTTCCATTCCCAAAATGCCCAAATCCCAGTTACTTACATGATCATTTATTTTTCTGTACCTCCCCCAGTGGAGGTTCAGCATTTTTTTAAGATACAAATAACCATATCTGTTCATTCTTCCCTCCTCAAAACCTTCCTTTTTTTTTTAAGTCATATACACAACTATTATAAAAGGTATTTTTCTCACCTTTGGTGGTTTGTAGTTCTTACTGAAACAGTAGTTGATTTAGCAGGGAGGTACTCCTACTTCAGGTCTACGATGACCAGAACCTGAACAGTTATTCCTTCCCCATGGCCTAGGCCTGACTGGCAACCAACTCCAGCCACAATGTCCAAGTTCAGCAGTTGTCCAAAGTTGTCACAGTCGCATCCTCTTTTGGTCACAAAGCATCTATCGCTCTTCCCAAACAACAACAGTTCAGAATTCAACTTAAAATTATTTAAAACACTAAAAAAAGGGAATTTTTTGATTTTTGATTCTTTACCCAGCTCCCTATGCCTGACTGTTGGTTATTCACAAATTTTGTGTCCAATTGCTACAGTACGCTCTGTAGCATCTCTCTAATACAAGGAATTTCTCCACCGAAGCTAGAACTTCAAAATCTTCATCTAACCGGTTGTCATCTGACAATATTTTGTTGTGCTGCAGTCTGGGGGGTATAGTACTTCCAATACAACTCCCATGATTTACATCTCTCTCATATACAGAATTCATCCACAACCAGCTGGAGATCAAGCATACCCATGCCAAGATGAAATTTCCAAATCAAGTCCCAGGCTCCATCCAGACAGAAGGGCAAGCTATGTGAGAAGTAATTTTTGTAGGCAATTTTAACATTAAACAATCAATTTTATGGGTAAGTGATTTTTTCTCAGAACCATGTAATTTTTATGTGTTTGTGTTATTTCACTGTCCGAAGAAGAAAAATGGCAGTTGAAAACAGATGTTATTTGAATGGTTGTTTTTGTGGTACGGTACCTGCTGGTCGAATGGCAGCTCGGAAAAGAAATTGAGGGATTTGACTATTCAATTTTTTTTTAAGTTACTCGTTCTTCACTGGTACTTTTTATGCTAGCTTTGATTTATTCAGATTTATTGAAGTAGATATTTAATGTTAGCTTAACAGGTAAGTTGTTATTTAAGTCACTCACATTTTTTTCTGTATAAATGTGTGACATCTTGAATTTCAGGGATGATGCCTTTGAAAGAATGCAAGCTACATACAAAACTTTTAATTATATTCATTTTTTGCTCCTGGAGAAGAATTCAATCAACCCTGAAATATAACTGTTGCGACGATACTTTCCCACTGAATTATTAGCTCAATGAAAATGTACTTTCCATAAAGGCTATATTAATGCAGTAATCACTAATTCAATCTTTGCTACTAATAAGATGAGACAACCTATGCCAAATTGCATTGACAACCCTGAAAAGTTACCTTGCTGAATGCTCAAATATATATGTAAATTATTTTATACTCAGCTACTATATATGCACACAGAAAGCTTATGATGTATAAATATATTTTGTTGTGATTGGTAAATGTGTTCACACGCAAGTCTAATAAATTTAATTTGCATTATTAGGCACAAGTACTGTATATCTTTATAAAAACTCAACAGAAAAGAAAATAGTGCCAGAGGACTGGCAGACAGCTAGGGCTCGATGTTACCAGGCCAGCGGGTTTCCGGCGGGTTGGGTTTCGGGAGCGTGGTCAACACGCTCGGTGAAATTAGTGGGTTGCCCACGCGATCGTAGCAGGCAACACACTAATAGGAATCAATTACCTGCTCCTCCGGGATCCACGCTGCTGGTCTGCGCGTCGGGCGGGCTGCGCATGCGCAGTACGATCTGTCAGCTGGAGGCTCTCTAGTTAAAGGGGCAGTCCTCCACTGACAGATGCTGCAACCAATGGAACAAATTTCAGCATGGAGCAGCCCAGGGGGAAGGCTGCTCCCAGTTTAATGATGCCTCACCCCAGGTATCATCAGATGGGGTGAGGAGGAGGGCGAAGACAGAGATCTTCCACCCGGCGGGCGGGAGGAAGCGGCCAGCCTCTGCCACCAAGAAGGCCTGGCTCGAGGTGGCAGAGGGGGTCACCTGCGCAACCAACATATCGCCCACCTGCATACAGTGCAGGAGGCGCTGCAATGACCTCAGTAGGTCAGTCACAGTGAGAACACGAAGTCTTTCCCCTACACTCCATCTGCCACAACACTGCCCCAACCCCACATCTCCTTCGGCACCGCCAACACTATTCTGTAATATCACCCCTCATACCCACTCAAACCCCATCCTCATCTTACCTCCACCTACTCACCTCGCCAGTACTCATCCTGCCACTAACACGCGACCCAATCCTCATACAATCTCATGGCTCTATCCCATACTCGCCCTCTCGTGCATCTCCCTCACGGCCAGCCTCAATCAACCTGCCACCACCTGTGCTGCAGCCACAGGGCATGCATCACATATGTGCAGTAGGCAGCGTAAGGCAAATGTTTCGTGAGCATGAAGGGGGTGCACAAGGGTGTCGGAGGGTTTGCCATGGGTGTTACCTATATTGAATTTCAGAGCAACAAACAGCACACATTATATTGGCACCACCACTGCCATGTCTCCGCGAATCCTGTCTGTTGTGTCCAATAATGCCCGCTCCTGGGTATCACTATGAGGACCCACCACTGATGCCACCCATCGTGTTACTGCAGAGTAGGTGCAGGTGTATTTGCAGGGCTCTTCCGTGCAGACCACTGAGAGACATCGGCGGTGTAGCCGGCTGCACCCTGGAAGGATGCGGAGGAGAAGTTGTGGAGGGTAGTGGTGACTTTGGCAGCGACAGGTAAGCACTTGGTGCTGGGGCCAGCCAGGAGCAGCTCGGCATGAAAGAGCCTGCAGATCTCCACGACTAAATGTCGAGCGAATCTGCGCCTCCGTGTGCACTGCTGCTCGGAGCGGTCCGGGGAGCTTCGCCTCGGTCTGTGGACCATGTGGCGAGGGTAGTGCCCTCTGCGATGCGTCTCTCTCTGCGGTAGCCCTCCCTCCTGCTGTGCAGGTGGGCGTGCAACAACACCGTGTTGGGGGGCTCCATGTCTCTGCGGCGGACGGCGTGGACTGCGAGGCTGGTCATGCTGTTCGTCCTCCGAGGGTGTCCACGCACCACCCATCTGGCAGGTGTTGGTCTGAGGGGTTGTGCAGGGTAGGTGGGTGGTTCCTCGGACTGGGGCTGCGGTTTCGTGTCGGTCTGTCCTCTGGCTTGGCGGGGGGTGGTGGGGGGCAGGGGTTGCCCTATGTGACGCGGTGGCCTCCTGCGTGGGTGAGGGCTCTCCCCCGTGGAGTGCACCTTGGCAGCTGCCACAGGCTGCTGGCTGCAACACGCCTGGTTGGAGAGAGACTGTTTCCCCCAGTGTGTGAAACAGTCTGCGATGCAGGTAAAATCCCACACTTCCTCTTTTGACAGCTGATTCAGCTCATTAACTGACCTCAACAAGCAAGGTAAGTACTCTCAAGTGGAACCCCGCTGGCTTTAATTGCCTGCGGGATTCCCACCAGCGGGGGCCACGCACGCAGCCCCGCACGTCATCGGGGAACACGGAAGTGGTCGGGATCGCGGCGCGATCCGGTCACGTGACCTCATATCGGGATTTTCGGGGCCCCCCCGCTGGAAACCCGACCCTAAAATCGAGCCCCTAATGTTATTCATATATTCAAAAAGGGAGATAGAAAAATCCAGGGAACTATAGACCAGTTAGCTTAACGTCAGTGACAGGAAAGATGATGGAATCTTTACTCTAAGATGTAAAAGAAAAACATCTAGAAACCAAAAACATAATAAAGAATAGTCAGCACGGATTTCAAAAGGGAAAGTCATGCTTGACCAACCTTACTGATATCTTTGAAGAAGTAACAGAAAGAGTAAACAAGGGTAATGCAGTGGATGTGACACAGATGGACTTTCAAAAGGCCTTTGATAAGGTACCATATAGTAAACTCAATGACTAACATCAGAGCATGTAGAGATAGGGGACAAGTAGCAGAATGGATAGCAAACTGGCTACAAAACAGGAGAGAGAGAGAGAGAGTAGGGGTTAAAGGTAGATACTCAGACTGGCAAAAGGCAGGAAGTGGTGTTCCACAGGGATCGGTGCTGGGACCACTGTTGTTCACCATTTACATAAATGATTTGGACTCGGGAATCAAAAGTACAGTATCAAAATTTGACGACACAAAATTGGGGGGCATAGTTAACACGGAGGAAGAATACGGCAAATTACAAAAAGATGTTAACAAACTTGCAGAATTGGCATGTAAATGGTAAATTGTGTGTGCGCCATCCACAGGATGCACTGCAGCAACTCGCCAAGGCTTCTTCGACAGCACCTCCCAAACCCGCGACCTCTACCACCTAGAAGGACAAGGGCAGCAGGCACATGGGAACAACACCACCTGCACGTTCCCCTCCAAGTCACACACCATCCCAACTTGGAAATATATCGCCGTTCCTTCATTGTCGCTGGGTCAAAATTCTGGAACTCCCTTCCTAACAGCACTGTGGGAGAACCGTCACCACACGGACTGCAGCGGTTCAAGAAGGCGGCTCACCACCACATTCTCAAGGGCAATTAGGGATGGGCAATAAATGCTGGCCTTGCCAGTGATGCCCACATCCCATGAACGAATAAAAAAAAATGAATTTCAATATAGATAAGTGTGAGGTGGTGCATTTTGATAGGAGGACTAAGGAGGCCACATATTCCTTTGCAAATAAGAGTCTAAATGGGGTAGTGGTACAGAGATACACAAATTATTAAAAGTAGCAACACAGGTTAACAAAGCCTTAAAAAGTACAAACAAAGCACTAGAGGAATAGAATTGAAAAGCAGAGAAGTTGCGTTATATAGAACTTATATAGAACCTTGGTAAGACTGCATTTAGGAGAGTACTGTGCACAGTTCTGGTCCCCATATTACAAAAAGGATATGGAAGCACTAGAGGAAGTGCAAAAAAGATGATGCTACCAGAACTATGAGGGTACAGTTAGCAGGAAAGACTGAACAGGCTGGGGCTCTGTTCTCTAGAAAAGAGAAGGCAGAGAGGTGACCTGATAGAGGTCTTTAAAATTAATGAAAGAGTTCGACATGGTAGACGTAGAGAAGATGTATCCACTTGCGCGGGAGTCCAAAACTAGGGGCCATTAATATAAGATAGTCACTCATAAATCCAATAGGGAATTCAGGAGAAATTTCTTTACTCAGAGAGTGGTGAGACTGTCTACTCACTACCACATGGAGTGGTTGAGGTGAATAGCATAGATACATTTAAGGGGAAGCTAGATAATTACATGAAGGAGAAAGGAATAGAAGGGTATGTTAATAGGTGAGATTAAGTAAATAGATTGGGAGGTGGCTCGTGTGGAGCATAAACACTGACCAAATGGCCTGTTTCTATGCTGTAAATTCTATGTAATTCTATTTGATTAGGATTCAGGACTCTTAATTTCATCAGTAATAATAATGAATCCTAGGCATCTATCTAACATTAAAATCTTCCCTATTCTGTAACTGTTACACTGCATGTGCATATCCCCAATACAACAGTGTGTCTGTATTGTTGTTAATTAGTCTGTGATGTCATGTGATCAACACTGTTTGATCATTTCCCAAAATTGTGCGTGCCAACTATGAATCATCACATTGGTCCACGTTAACCAGAACTCCCCACCCCAAGAACATGAGGCGGTCTGCCTTCCCTTCCCTGCACCCCCACGTCCTCTGCTCAACTTGATTCTCCGCTCTTTTGTCCTTGAGCAACATCATGGGACATCAGCTAGTAAACACTAAATTCCATCAAATGTGCAGATTTATGTGAGAACATACACAAGGGAACACAGAGAAGGTTTTAAATTTCTTAAATCAAAGAGCATCACTGAGTGCACTACACTTATCTTGCATCGATAAAGGATATCATCACACTTTTTCTGGTATTCTGTGAGAACATGGCTGGAAAGATAAAAAAAACATTTGACTATTCGATAAATTATTTCCACCACTCTTTCTGATTGAATATATGGAGAAAATATGCATTTATATAACTTGTCAAATTAACACAAAGGTCCACACAAAAATAAATGGATGCCGAACCAAAGGAGGGGCGGCCAAAAAGCTTGGTCAAAGGGGTAGGTTTTAAAGAGGGTCTTAAAGGAAGAGCGGACAGTGCAGAGGTGGAGGGGTTTTGGGAGAGTGTTGGGCTTAGATGGCCGAAGGCACGGCCGCCAATAGTGGGGCGAAGGAAGTGGGGATGTACAAGAGGCCGCAGTTGGAGTAACAGAGTTGTCAGGGGTTTGTAGGGCTGCAGGAGGTTACGTAGATAGGGAGGAGTGAGGCCGTGATGGGATATAAACACAGGGATGAGAATTATAAATTGGAGGTATTAGGGGATCAGGAGCCAATGTAGGTCAGCAGAGACAAAGGTGACAGGTGAATGGAACTTGGTGCATGACAGGATACTGGCCATATGAAGATAAATGAAGATGGACTTTATTAGTTCTCTTCCGTAAAACTGAATCCCTTTATTGATAATCGGCTGCGCCATTTCTGATTAACCTCTATCCTCGCTGGGCATATTCAAATCAGTTTTCCAGTAAAATTTGGCGTCAATTTTCCACTGGAGGATTGGGATTAACAACAGTCTAATTTGTGGCTTTTTTGGCACCAAAATCGCTGATGCGTAAAAATGTGGGCCAATATATTTGAAATTATGGAGGATTTTAAAAAAAATTGATAATATTTCTAGACAAAAAAGTAACAGCAAAAAAATTTGACTATAAAATGAGCAAATAACTGATATACTTACTCTGTGTCAATGATTTTTTGTTTCAGTGCAATTAATGCAGTTACATATTCATTTAAATTCTGAAACAGAAAACAAAAAAGTTACAAGATCAAAATGCAGAAAACACGAAAAGGCATTTTAACATTGCAAACATTCTTCTTTATCTGTCACATGAAAGTAATCAATCTCAACCTTGCTTATAGTCTAATTTGCTTAAAAATATCCTATTTTCTGACCAACACAACCGATACTTCACTATCTACAATCCATTCACAATGACTCAAGTTTATTGCTTTTCAGGATTAAACAAAAGCTAATACTCTGGCATTTTCTAAAAAAAAAATACCGGTAATACAAAATCTCTAATTCCTGCTACTGACATGTTATTTCAACAATTGCTCGTATCACCTACTACACCATACTACTTTATATAGAAATGATACAACTGGGAACCACCAAGATCAATACCAAACTTCTGCTTTCCCTCCCTAAAAATCTGCCAGGGCTCCCGTTCATGACTGCTTTCCAATGAGCCCTGCTGGATAGTGCGTATATGTGAATGTCGGGTAAAGACAGGGTTCGAGTCTGCTGTGTTTCACCCCTCTATAGAGTTAAGCTGCCTGCTGACCTCAATGTCTAGGTTCAGATGTGAAAAATGGCCACTTCGAGCTGCATCCCCAGAAATAATCAACATCTTGAGTCCAGCACAATGTGTGGGGGGAGGACCTCATAAATAAAGTGCTACAAAAGGTTCACAACGTATTCTGCCACAATGTTGGCTCTTAACCTGATGCTTTCAAAAATGTTTTCACTTCAATGCCATACCAAGCGCACTGCCCAAATTATGGGAAATATTTGAGGTACAGTTCTGTAAGATTCTCCCCAGCCCTCTAAAGATAATCAAGCAAAACTCTAGAATATCCAACTAACTTTACAATCTACTATATTCATTATCTTGGTAGATCTGAAGGTGAATTATGTTACAACTTGGTGTCAGTGCTTTGTCCCAACAATAAAGTTGTAGTGGGAATCAGAGCCCAACTTGATTCTGGAGAAATTCACTAGAGGAGGGATGCTAGGTCTACGGCAACATGCGAGAACAAGTTTGATTGAATTCAAAATAAATGTTACATAATAGATAATATAAAATGTATTAAAAGTGAAAGTTGAAGACTGCGAAAGATAGAAAAAAAAACAGGGATAAGAACAGAAACCACATTTTAAAAAAGTGTTCATGAAGTTCTAAAAGTGTTTTCTACTAAAATTACAGTAATAAAACTACTCTTGGTATATGAGTATTGATGATGTCATAATACTGTGCATAAGCTGAAATCTTAAAAACTTGACCTACCTAGGAATTACAGAACTTTCCTGGAGTTGTTGGTGCTTTAAGGGCTAATTTAATTTCCTATACCTTCATTCCTTGCAGGTTCAGGTTTTAGAATATAGTTATTATATTTTAGAATGAATAATGATAAATTCTAATTCAGCCAATCCAATGGCTTCTGGGTCAGTTGAAATGAAAGATAGGAGGCTGTACCTAATAAACAAACTCGGGCTGCAAGCAGGCAGCAAGAAGTAGATTCAGTCTGCTCAGCCCATCCACATGGAGCGCTATAGCATGTAAAAACATTCAACGCTATCTGTGCATCACAAGGCAATGAACACATCACGATGTCAATAAAAAGCTAATTGCTATTGGTCAGGAAAATGTGACTGTAAAAAGATGTACAGCAACAATTCCACCTCCCCTCCTGAGACTGATGCTGCTGATGGCCCATACTGGCGGCCACTTGTAAATCTCCAGCTCTTCATCTTGGGGTTGGCACTTTGGGCCACTCCCTGAAACTGAGAAAATGGAAACCATCGGGCATTTAAATGCTGACAATACAATTGCAAACAAGATCCTACAACTGGAGGCAGACATTTTTGGGAACTGCCACTACTTTAGCCATACAAGAACCTTTGGCAAATGCTCCAATACTGGGCATATGTCAGCAACTGCAAAGAATCCAGGTACAAAGAAGCAGCCACCTAAATAAAATTACTGCTGGAGCAGAAACTATTCGGATCTGTCGGTGTTTACCATCAATTGGAGAGTCCAAGAAACCACGGTTGGAGAAAGGACTGAGGCTACTCAAGATCAGCAAAGTGGTAGCTTTAGGGAGAAAAAAGTTTAGAAGGTCCATACCAGATGAAAGAAAAGCCAAGTGGGTCTGAGGAAGATAAGGTGAACACTCAAGACACAGCTATGTACCAGTCATACATGTATAGTGAATTTCCAAGCTCTAGTCAAAAGGGAAACAGATTTACTTGCGCACTAGTACCACAAAATTCTTGCTCTTGCTGAAAATGAGATCCATGAGTTGAGGCTGCTGTGGGATATTAGCAAATAATGGAGGTCAGAATACAGATGAGAGAACAGTTGTGGTCTACTGATTAAGTGGTTCAAAGAAGTGGTTATGATCCTGGGATGAGGGTACAGAAACTTACGGGTGCAAAACGTGAGGGGATATTAGAAGGTGAATGGCTAGCACTGGATTCAGTAGATGAATCACTATGGCTCCTTCAAGAGGAAAAGCCTCAAAGGAAGAGCGAATGGCTGGATCAATGTTAAACGAGCTATAAAAATGCAAGTTGTTGTTTGGGGAGAGGAAAGGGGGTCAGACTGATTACTCAGGAGGTTACTGAAACTAACAGTTATCAGACTCTGGCCCTCACTGGAAGTACAGCATGTAGGAGACAGTGGCAAGAAGCCAAAGACAAAAAAATGATAAGATGGTGGACCAGACTGTTAAATATAGCAAGATAGTACTTATAGGGGATAATAAAAACAAAAAAATGTGGCAGAAGCTCAGCTAGTCAGGCAGCATCTGTGGAGAAAGAAACAGAGTTAACGTTTCAGGTCGAAGACCTTTCGTCAGAACTGGAAGATGTTAAAAGAGTTAAAGTTTTTGAGCAAGCACAGAGCCAGGGAAAGGGGGGAGGGGAGGAAAGGACTAAAGGGAAGGTCTGTGATAGGGTAGAGGGCACGAGTGATTAAATGACAAAAGGGATGATGGTGCAAGGCAAGGAAGGTGGTAATGGGACAGGTTAAGAAACAGAAGATTGATCAGGAGTAGCTGTAAATGGCAGCAGCAGAACCATTACCAGCACTAGCTGACCGAAAGAACGAGAGCAGTGGTTATGATCTGAAGTTATTCAAATCAATGTTGAGTCCGGAAGGTTGCAAAGTGCCTAAACGAAAGATGAGGTACTGTTCCTCGAGCTTACGTTGAGCTTCACTGGAACAGTGTAAGAGGCCGAGGACAGAGAGGTCAGAGTAGGAGTGGGAAGGGGAATTAAAATGGCAAGCGACCGGCAGGTCAGGGTCACCTTTGCAGACAGAGTGGAAGTGTTCAGCAAAGCGATCACCCAGTTTGTGTTTGGTCTCGCCAATGTAGAGGAGATCACATTGTGTGCAGCGAATACACTATACTAACTTGAAAGTACAAGTAAACCACTGTTTCACCTGGAAGGAGTGTTTGGGGCCCTGAACGGTGGGAAGGGAGGAGGTGAAGGGGCAGGTGTTGCATCTCCTGCGATCGCACGGGAAGCTGCCGTAGGGAGGAGAACGGGTGTTGGAAGAGTGGGTGTCACGGAGGGAGTGGTCCCTTCGGAATGCTGAAAGGAGAGGGAAAGGTGTGGTTGGTGATGGGATTGCACTGGAGGTGGTGTAAATGGCAGAAGATGATACGTTGAATGTGGAGACTGGTGGGGTGGAAGGTGAGGACAAGGGGGACCCTATCATGGTTCTGGGAGGGAAGGGGTGAGGGCAGAAGTGTGGGAAATAGGATGGACACGGTTGAGGGCCCTGTCAACTGCAATGGAGGAGAATCCTCCGTTGAGGAAAGAAGACATATCGAATGCACTGGTGCCGAAGGTGGTATCGTCAGAACAGATGCGACAGAGACAGAAACTGGGAGAAGAGAATAGAGTCCTTACAGAAAGTGAGATGGGAGGAAGTGTAATCAAGGTAGCTGTGGGAGTCGGTGGGCTTATAATAGATGTTGGTTGACAGCCTATCCCCAGAAATGGAGATAGAGAAGTCGGGGAAGGGAAGAGTCGGAGATGGACCATGTGAAGGCAAAGGAAGGGTGGAAATTGGAAGCAAAGTTGATGAAATTTTCCAGTTCGGGGCGAGAGCAGGAAACGGCACCGATACAGTCATCAATAGAGTCATAGAATAGCGTCATAGAAGTTTACAACATGGAAACAGGCCCTTCGGCCCAACATGTCCATGTCGCCCAGTTTATACCACTTAGCTAGTCCCAGTTGCCTGCATTTGGCCCATATCCCTCTATACCCATCTTACCCATGTAACTGTCCAAATGCTTTTTAAAAGACAAAATTGTACCCGCCTCTACTACTGCCTCTGGCAGCTCGCTCCAGACACTCACCACCCTTTGAGTGAAAAAATTGCCCCTCTGGACCCTTTTGTATCTCTCCCCTCTCACCTTAAATCTATGCCCCCTCGTTATAGACTGACTCCCCTACCTTTGGGAAAAGATTTTGACTATCTACCTTATCTATGCCCCTCATTATTTTATAGACGTCTATAAGATCACCCCTTAACCCCCTACTCTCCAGGGAAAAAAGTCTCAGTCTATCCAACCTCTCCCTATAAGTCAAACCGTCAAGTCCCGGTAGCATCCTAGTAAATCTTTTCTGCACTCTTTCTAGTTTAATAATATCCTTTCTATAATAGGGTGACCAGAACTGTACACAGTATTCCAAGTGTGGCCTTACTAATGTCTTGTACAACTTCAACAAGACATCCCAACTCCTGTATTCAATGTTCTGACCAATGAAACCAAGCATGCTGAATGCCTTCTTCACCACCCTATCCACCTGTGACTCCACTTTCAAGGAGCTATGAACCTGTACTCCCAGATCTCTTTGCTCTATAACTCTCCCCAACGCCCTACCATTAACGGAGTAGGTCCTGGCCCGATTCGATCTGCCAAAATGCATCACCTCACATTTATCTAAATTAAACTCCATCTGCCATTCATCGGCCCACTGGCCCAATTTATCAAGATCCCGTTGCAATCCTAGATAACCTTCTTCACTGTCCACAATGCCACCAATCTTGGTGTCATCTGCAAACTTACTAACCATGTACCAGAAAAAGAGGTGAGGGAGGGGATCTGAGTAGGACTGGAACAGGGAAAGTGCCATGCATCCCACAAAATGGTAGGCATTGCTAGGGCCCATACGGGTTCCCTTAGCGACACCTTTTATTTGGAGGAAGTGAGTGGAGTCAAAGGAGAAGTTGTTCAACATAAGAACATGTTCAGCCAGGCAGAGGAGGATGGTGATGGATGGGGACTGCTTGGGCCTCCGTTCAAGAAAGAAGCGGAGGGCCCGCAGGCCGTCTTGATGGAGGATGGAGGTGTAGAGGGCCTGCTCGTCTATGGTGAAAAGGAGACGGTTAGGGCCGGGGAACTGGAAACTGTTAAAGTGGCGGAGGGCGTCAGAAGAGTTGCGGATGTAGTTTGGAAGAGACTGGACAAGAGGAGGAAAAAAAAAGAGGCTTTCAACCAATAACTATTATAAGCCCACTGACTCCCACAGCTACCTTGATTACACTTCCTCCCACCCCGCTTCCTGTAAGGACTCTATTCCCTTCTCCCAGTTTTTCCATCTCCGTTGCATCTGTTCCGACGATACCACCTCCGCACCAGTGCTTCCGATATTGTCTTCCTTTTTCCTCGACCGAGGCTTCTTCTTCTCTGTTGACAGGGCCCTCAACCATTTCCCGCACTTCGACCCTCTACCCTTACCTCCTAGAACCATGATAAGGGACACCCTCGTCCTCACCTTCCACCCCACCAACCTCCAAATTCAATGCATCATCTTCCATTTCCACCACCTCCAGCGAACATCCTACCCACCAAACACATTTTCCCCTCTCCTCCCCTCCCCTTTCAGCATTCCGAAGGGACTGCTCCTTCCACGACACCCTAGTCCACTCTTCCATCATCCCCAACTGCCGCTCTCCTCCCCACGGCAACTTCCCGTGCGAGCGCAGGAGATGCAACACTTGCCCCTTTACCTCCTCTCTTCCCACCGTCCAGGGCCCCAAACACTCCTTCCAGGTGAAACAGCAGTTTACTTATACTTCTTTCAAATTAGTATACTGTATCCGCTGCACACAATGTGATCTCCTCTACATTGGGGAGACCAAACGCAGACCGGACGATTGCTTTGGTGAATACCTTCGCTCTGTCCGCAAGCGTGACCCTGACCTGCCGGTCGCTTGCCATTTTAATTCCCCTTCCCACTCCGACTCTGACCTCGGCCTCTTACACTGTTCCAATGAAGCCCAACGTAAGCTCGAGGAACAGCACCTCATTAGGCTGGGTGGCTCGTTTCCCAGCCGGCGCGGACATGATGGGCCCAATGGCCTCCTTCTGTGCCGTAAATTTTCTATGATTCTATGATTGTATCAACATTTCCCAATCTATCACCCTTTAAATAATACTCTGCCTTTCTGTTTTCCTTCCAAAGTGGATAACTTCACATTTATCCACATTATACTGCATCTGCCATGTATTTGCCCACTCACTCAATTTGTCTAAATCGCCTTGAAGCCTCTTTGCATCCTCCTCACAACTCACGATCCCATCTAGTTTTGTGTCGTCAGCAAACTTGGAAATATTACATTTGGTTCCCTCATCCAAATCATTGATATATATTGTATAGCTGGGGCCCAAGCACTGATCCCTGTAGTACCCCACTAGTCACTGCCTGCCACCCCAAAAAAGACCCATTTATTCCTACTCTCTGTTTCCTGTCTGTTAACCAATTTTCAATCCATGCCAGTATATTACCCCCAATTCCATGTGCTTTAATTTTGCACAATAACCTCTTATGTGGGACTTTATCAAAGGCCTTCTGAAAATCCAAATAAACCACATCCACTGGTTCTCCCTTATCTTTTCTACCAGTTACATTCTCAAAAAACTCCAGTAGGTTTGTCAAACATGATTTCCCCTTCATAAATCCACATTGACTTTGTCTAATCCCATTGATATTTTCTAAGTGCCCTGTTATCACATCCTTTATAATAGACTCTAGCATTTTCCCTACTACTGATGTTAGGCTAACCAGTCTGTAGTTCTCTGTTTTTTCTTTCCCTCCTTTTTTAAATAGTGGGGTTACATTTGCCATCCTCCAATCTGCAGAAACTGTTCCCATAATCCATAGAATTTTGGAAGATGACAATCAATGCATCCACTATTTCCATGGCTACCTCTTTTAGTACTCTGGGATGCGGATTATCAGGCCCTGGGGATTTATCGGCTTTCAGTCCCGACTGATATTTTGCGTTATTGGAGAGTTCGCCGATACAATACAAATTACTGCTTTTGTTTGCTTCTACTTTTTAAAAAAATAGAAATTTGAGCACGACACCAAGTGTGACAGACAATAAACTCATGCTCGACATACTATTTTTATTAAATATATCAAAAATAAATTTGTCAAATTGATGCAATATAAGCAATATTACCAATGTCATAACAAGGAACATTGTTTTTTTGATAACTTTCGGTACTCTCCTGAGCTTTCAGTTTATCATAGCAACCAAGCTAAGCTAAAATAGTCGTCTTATCAAAATCCATTAACCTTTTTTTAAAAAATCAGCATTACCAATAAGAATGGAACTGGTTTGTATCCACCCCAGAGAACAGCAAGCATTGTATTATAAATTAAAAGTACAACATCTACAGCTTTCATTAACCATGGTCACAATGCAGGAAACAAAAAGGATCAGTGACAGACTTTTATAAACAGACTGGGATCAATTTCAAGGCTGCAATCCAATCTCAAACTTGAACTAACTGGAAAAAACCATTTCAATTTTGCTCATGTGGTTTTTGACACTATAGAACCATTTGATTGAATGGCAATCTTGTAATCATATCCTACATATATACTGGAGCACACACAGTACAAAAACATAATTGGCAGCAGGGTTTCTTTTGCTGCTGACAACATTTTTTTTGATTCTCTCATGGAATCATACAGCACAGGAGTCCATTCGGCCCATCATACCTGATCCGGCTCTTTGAAAGAGCTATCTAATTAGTCCCACTCCCCTGCTCTTTCCCCATAGACCTGTAATTTTTTCCTTTTCAAGTATATATCCAATTCCCTTTGAAAGTTACTATTGAATTTGCTTTCACCACCCTTTCAGGCAGTGCATTCCAGATCATAACAACCCACTGTGTTAAAAAAAACTCATCTCCCCTCTGGTTCTTTTGCCAATTACCTTAAATCTGTATCCTCTGGTTACGGACCCACCTGGCAGTGGAAAGTTTCTCCTTATTTAATCAAAACCCTTCATAATTTTGAACACCTCTATTAAATCTCCCCTTAACCGTCTCTATTCTAAGGAGAATAATCCCAGCTTCTCCACTCTCATTCCTGGTACCATTCTAATAAATCTCCTCTGCACCCTGTCTAAGGCCTTGACATTCTTCCTAAAGTGATTTATAAAGGTTCAGCATAACTTCCTTGCTTTTGTACTCTATGTCTCTATTTACAAAGACCAGGATCCCGTATGCTTTTTAACAGCTTTATCAACTTGTCCTGTCACCTTCAAAGATTTGTTTACTGTGAATCCCCAGGTCTCTCTGTTCCTGGACCCCCTTTAAAATAGTACCATTTAGTAAAGCATCACTTCCAGGAAAGTGCTTGGCTGAACTCCTGGAGTTCTATTATGGGTAGAACTTCATCAAAGTAACCATGTAAAATTAGAAAAGGTGAATTACAGAACAGGAACACTGAACAGATTAAACTGAATTGATTTTTTTTAAAACAAAGCTTCATCCTACAATTTTCAAAAATCAATTTTGATACTTTTAAAAAGCTCAAGGAAACATGCAGCAAAAAGTGTAGCACAAATGGTTATCGCTTAGCAAAACTGATCTTTGAATAAAAATGTACAGAAAACTATTAGAATATACTGTGTTGCATAGTCAATCTGGCCCGCAGTAAATATAAATGCCGATGAATATTAAATCTTTCATTTTACAACCATGCTGAACTCCTGATTGATCCAGAACAGTTTCCACTTGATGGATATGTTTTCAGTACTCAACCCACTAAATATTGGTCTAATTTCACCAACAGAACACCAGGGTTCTAATCATTCACATCAGTCTCCCTTGCAAGAAACACTTCTATCACAGTAAGTGCTTGGTGTATACTTTTACATTTAGATTTAATGATTAAATTATCTGAAATGCAAACAATACAGATTGAAAATTTTAAAAACTGTACATAGAAAATCCAAAATCAACAAAATATTTCACCAAACATTTTTTTTTATTGTGCAGGTTCTCTAGCTATTATCCCAGTTTATCCGACAGTCTATTTATCCAGCCGCTACACCTTAAGTGCAATGCTGTGAACTTTTATTTATATACATCATTGGGACATTGTTGGTATTGACAAACAGTGTTTCAAGTAATGATATGAAGGGTGAAACTCAAGAACTTTATGGATGTCAGCAGAACTACAAGACTGATGGAGAGTGGGGAAGGAGGAAGGAGAGAAAGAAAGAAAGAAAACATAGGAGAGGGGAAAGAGAGAGGGGGGGGAAGAGAGAGAGAGGGAGGCAAGAACAGAGAAAAGAGGGAAAAAGAAGTGCATTTTTATTGTACCTTAACACATCTCTCCAAGACTTACTAAAGTGCTCCATAACAATGCATTGCTTTGAAATGCAGTGACTATTAACTAAGCAAATGTGGCAACTATTTTGCACACAACAAGAACCGACAAATAGGAATGAGATGAATGAACAGTTGATCTAATGCTGGTTATATTGATTGAAGCAGCAATAATGGTCAGGACACCGGAAGAACACACTGTTCTTCAGATACTGCCATGAGAGTAGTTCGGTAGCATAGTGTATACTGGGTACAGTAGCATTGTGGTTATGTTACTGGACTGGTAATCCAGAAGCCTGTACTAATAATCCAAAGTCATGAGTTCAAATATGGACACGGCAGCTGGGGAATTTAAATTATGAAATATTTTATTAATTAAATAAAATCTAGAATAAAAAAACCTAGTATCAGTAATGATGGCCATGAAACTACCGGATTGTTGTAAAAACTCATCTGGCTCACTAATGCCCTTTAGGGAAGGAAACCTGTCGTCCTTACCCGGTCTGGCCTATATGCGATTCCATACCCACAGCAATGTGGTTGATTCTTAATTGCCCTCTGAAATGGCCTCGCAAGCCACTCAGTTTTCAATCTCGCTACAAAAAGTCATAAGAAGAATAAAACCAGATGGACCACCCGGCATCAGACCACTAGGCACCGGACACGACAAAGGCAAACCAAGCCCAGTCGACCCTGCAAAGTCCTCCTCACTAACATCTGGGGACTTGTGCCAAAATTGGGAGAGCTGTCTCACAGACCAGTCAAGCAACAGCCTGACATAGCCATGCTCACAGAATCATACCTTTCAGCCAACGTCCCAGACTCTTCCATCACCATCCCTGGGTATGTCCTGTTCCACCGGCAGGACAGACCCACCAGAGGTGGCGGTACAGTGATATACAGTCAGGAGGGAGTGGCCCTGGGAGTCCTCAACATTGACTCCGGACACCATGAAATCTCAGTGCATCAGGTCAAACATGGGCAAGGAAACCTCCTGCTGATTACTACCTATCACCCTCCCTCAGCTGATGAATCAGTCCTCCTCCATGTTGAGGATCACTTGGAGGAAGCACTGAGGGTATCAAGGGTACAGAATGTACTCTGGGTGGGGGACTTCACTGTCCATCACCAAGAGTGGCTAGGTAGCACCACTACTGACCGAGCTGGCCGAATCCTGAAGGACATAGTTGCCTGCAGCAGGTAGTGAGCGAACCAACACGAGGGAAAAACTTACTTGACCTCGTCCTCACCAATCTACCTGTCGCAGATGCATCTGTCCGTGACAATATTGGTAGAAATGACCACCGCACAGTCCTCATGGAGACAAAGTCCTGTCTTCACACTGAGGACACCATTGTGTGTTGTGTGGCACTACCACTGTGCTAAATGGGATAGATTCAGAACAGATCCAGCAGCTCAAAACTGGGCACCCATGAAACGCTATTGGCCATCAGCAGCAGCAGAATTGTATTCCAGCACAATCTGTAACCTCCTGGCCTGGCATATTCCTCACACTACCATTACCAACAAGCCAGGGGATCAACCCTGGTTCGATGAGGAGTGTAGAAGAGCATACCAGGAGCAGCATCAGGTGTACCTAAAAATGAGGTGCCAACCTAGTGAAGCTACAACACAGGACTACATGCATGCTAACATGCTGTAGACCGAGCTAAGCGTTTCCACAACCAACGGATCAGATCAAAGCTCTGCAATCCTTCCACATCCAGTCGTGAATGGTGGTGGACAATTAAACAACCAACGGGAGGAGGAGGCTCTGTAAACATCTCTATCCTTAATGATGGCAGAATCCAGCACGTGAGTGCAAAAGACAAGGCTGAAGCGTTTGCAACCATCTTCAGCCAGAAGTGCCGAGTGGATGATCCTTCTCAGCCTCTTCACTCTATCCCCACCATCACAGAAGCCAGTCTTCAACCAATTCGATTCACTCCACGTGCTATCAAGAAACAGCTACGTGCACTGGATACAGCAAAGGCTATGGGCCCCGACAACATCCTGGCTGTAGTGCTGAAGGCTTGTGCTCCAGAACTAGCCACGCCTCTAGCCACTGTTCCAGTACAGCTACAAGACTGGCATCTAACCGACAATGTGGAAAATTGCCCAGGTATGTCCTGTCCACAAAAAGCAGGACAAATCCAATCCAGCCAATTACCGCCCCATCAGTCTACTCTCAATCATCAGCAAAGGGATGGAAGGTGTCATCAACAGTGCTATCAAGCAGCACTTACTCACCAATAACCTGCTCACCGATGCTCAGTTTGTGTTCTGCCAGGATCACTCAGCTCCAGACCTCATTACAGCCTTGGTCCAAACATGGACAAAAAAGCTGAATTCCAGAGGTGAGGTGAGAGTGACTGCCCTTGACATCAAGGCAGCATTTCACCAAGTGTGGCACCAAGGAGCCCTAGTAAAATTGAAGTCAATGGGAATCAGGGGGAAAACTCTCCAGTGGCTGGAGTCATCCCTAGCACAAAGGAAGATGGTAGTGGTTGTTGGAGGCCAATCATCTCAGTCCCAGGACATTACTGCAGGAGTTCCTCAAGGTAGTGTCCTAGGCACAACCATCTTCAGCTATTTCATCAATGACCTTTCCTCCATCATAAGGTCAGAAATGGGGATGTTCGCTGATGATTGCACAGTGTTCAGTTCCATTCACAACGCCTCAGATAATGAAGCAGTCCGTGCCCACATGCAGCAAGACCTGGAAAACATCCAGGCTTAGGCTGATAAGTGGTAAGTAACATTCATGCCACACAAGTGCCAGGCAATGACCATCTCCAACAATGTGGAGATGCCGGTGATGGACTGGGGTTGACAATTGTAAACAATTTTACAACACCAAGTTATAGTCCAATGGTTTTATTTGAAATCTACAAGCTTTTGGAGGCTTCCTCCTTCCTCTGGTAAATGTCAGGAATTCCTCGAAGCTGGACTCATCCAGCCGAGAGACTGGAAGCAGATACCTGCCAAAAGCAGGTCTATAGAGCGCTGCTGACGGTTGACCTGCCAGTCTGGCTCATGGATGTGATCTGGGATTCTTCCCAATCAACTCCAGATAACCCTGCAAGCCAGTGCTCCAACAGGTAGGGTGGTCCTAGCTGAACAAGCAGCAGAAATCTTACCAGCTGATCAAACTCCACTGTGCAGGCATGGGGGTCCCTAAGCCTTAGATATTGCCAATCTTAGAATCATAGACTCTTACAGCACAGAAGGTGGTCATTTGGCCCGTTGTGCCTCTGCCGACTTTTTGAAAGAGCTGTCCAATTTAATCCCACACCCCAACTTTTTCCCCTATAACCCTGTAAATTAGTCCACTTCAAATACATGTCCAATTGCCTTTTGAAAGTTCCTATGGAATCTGCTTTCACCATCCTTTCAGGTAGAGCGTTCCAGATCTTAACAACCCTCTGTGAGAAAAAAATTCTCATTTCTCCTCTGGTTCTTTTACCAATTATTTTAAATACTCCAGCTGAGGCCTAACCAGTGATTTGTAAAAGTTTAGCTTGACTTCCTTGTTTTTGTATTCAATGCCCCTATTTACAAAGCCAAGTAACCCATATGCTTTCTTAACCACCTTATCAACTTGCCCTGTTACCTTCAATGATTTGTGAATATACACCCCCAGGTCCCTCTGCTCTTGCACCCCCCTCAAAATAATACAATTTAGATTATACTGCCTCTCCATGCTGTTCCTCCCAAAGTGCATCACTTCATACTTATCCACATTAAATTGCATCTGCCATGTGTCTGCCCATTTTACCAGTCTGTCTATGTCCTCCTAAAGTCTGCTACTATCCTGCTCACTATTTACTATGTTGCCAAGTTTGGTATTATCTGCAAACTTTGAAATTTTACTCCATATACCCAAATCCAGGTCATTTATATGTAACAAGAAAACCAATGGTCCTAAAACCGACCCCTGGGGGACCCCCACTGCATACTTCTCTCCAGTCAGAAAAACATGCGTTCACCACTATTCTCTGCCTCCTATCCCTTAACCAATTAAATACCAAAGTTACCACAGTCCATGTGCTTCTATTTTCCAAATAAGTCTGTTATGTGGTACTTCATCAAATGCCTTTTGAAAGTCCATATATACATCTATTGCACTACCTCCATCAACCCTCCCTGATACTTCAGCAAAGAACTTCAGCGAAGATTACCTTCTTTGTGCCTAATCCGCCCTACCATTCCTTTAACTATACTTTTACTTTTTATATGTTTATAAAAGATTTATGGGTTCCCTTTTATGTTACCTGCTATTCTTTTCTCATATTCTCTCTTTGCCCTTTTTATATCCTTTTTCAATTTCCCCCTGCACTCTATACTCTACCTGGTTTTCTACTGTATTATGTACCTGACATTTGTCATAAACCTTTTTCTGTTTTATTTTAACCTCTATTTCTTTTGTCATCTATGGAATGCTTAAATTCTCTGAGATTAGGTAAGTGTATTGTATCCCCTCGGGATGTACACTCCATATCAGGAAACAAACACTAATAATGTAAATTTCTCAGTAAATTGTTTTCAAACATTGAGTATGATGATGGGTTCCCTTGCATGTTGGACATCTAACTGACCAAAAAAAAGGAACTCACACAGCTGGATGAATAAAAGAGATGATAGTTAAAAGGATAATATAGAGAATGATGAAGTAGTGTTTAGTAACCCAGTGAAATGTTATACAGGAACATTTGTTTTTCCTAGCAAAAGACTAGAAGATGCATTCTATTGTCATGTTATTTGAAAAGAGCTTGATTTATTTGGTAATATAGATTATTTATTTGCAGTGGATTATTTCTAAAGCCATTGATTTTATTTTTGCCTCTGTCCAACACAGATATGTTTATATTCAATGATGTCAATTTCTTACGATGACTTTCAACAATGGACTGCAGGGCTCCACAAACTGAAAGGTCCTCCGGTTAATTACTCTCCCTATCTTCTCCCCACCAAGGGCCTATCAGCTTTCTATCTCATGAGTGTCTAGCATTAATTAAACCACCAGCTGCCTGCTACTTCCAGCTTCACAAGCACAGCGCTTAATTCTCCTGCAAGCGTTTCATGTAAATCAGGGTGGCAATCGTTATCACCAACTCCAGACTTCCCTTTGCAAGATCAGGAAGAGCTCAGTGGTCAATTACAAGCAGCCCTCAAGCCATTCCAAAAATGTCATTTTTCTTTGTAATCTTGCTTTCAATGTGGCAGGATTTCTGTTGTGTGTTTTTGCCACACCCAGGAACTTTTTCTTGGGAAAACACAACTGACCCAAACTTACCGAGCCGAGTGTCACCTTCATCGCCGTCAAGACGTGTGATTACAGGCAGAAAATGTCTGGAATCCACTATTTTCTGCAGCTTAACAAAGTGCATAGCAGCCAACTCACCTCTACACTGAACTCACCTGATCAGGTCATAGTACTGGAACTATATATAAACAAAGCATGCAGCAAGTTCCTGCAGTGGCATGTCCACATATAACTAGTACTAGCTGCAAGTTATGTTCTCTTAACTTTTGAAAATAACTCAAGTAAACTGTGGATATCACCAAAGGTATCACACAAACAAGATGCACAGCGGACCTTGGTGGTTAACTGAAATACAAACCGCTATTTGGTTAGCCCTTATAACAGAATCTAGAGACTGGAGCATAAAATCTAGGCTGACACTCCAGTGCAGTACTGAGGTGCCGGCTTTCGGTTGAGATGTTAAACTGAGGGTTCCGTCTACCGTCATTTTCTTTTTTGTGTGCTGCAGTGACACATGTATATACACACCAGTCTAATTCACTTTCTCCTTCGTTTAGCTGTCACATTATGAAAGAGTGAATTTAGTCTCAGTGTTATTCTCACTTCTCTTATTAGATTTCTATGTTCAATCACTTACTGTAATTAACCTCAGCACAGCTGCTCAAGTTACTAAAACCGCAGTCATGCAAACGAACCATAGTTATATCATTTTTTAGTGAACTTAAAGCTGCTGTGCCGTAAATTAATTATGAAAACAGTACTACATCGCACCAATTCTGCCATTCCACCCCTGTAACGACCCACCCAATGTGACGGTCCAGCAGTATAATAGCATTATAAAGTACCGTGACAACAGCTGGAACAAGAACAATGATCTAAAACCCAATGTGTGCATATTTACCGAAACTGATCTAAGTGTGCCTATTGGCCTGAGTTACACCAGTCAGTGGATAACATGTGTGCTAAGGTTATATTTGCAATACATATTGGCTGTTTCCATTTCCCTCTAGAACTTCGATAGTTGTGCACATGCCCAGTCATACATTTGCAATCTACTACTGATTATTCCAATAAATAAGAATTTGAATTATCCAATAATTTGAACAACGCAATGCAAAATAATACAACAAATGGGAATTTCGTGCTAAAAGTTGAATTATCAGATTATCTGATAATTCGTGACACTAAATTAAGAGTAGACTATACTCCTCTGGATTTTGATGGAAACCAGGATGCCCATTGTGTTCAGTGCACGCATCCTGGCCTGCTGAGCAAGGCCAGTGTTATTTAAGGCACCTCATTTATGTTAGCCAGCTAAAGTGTAATAGTAGAAATAGAGACAAGTAGGACAACAGAGGACATGTTTAAATCTCAGATCAGACCTGCATCACCATAACCAACAGTACAGATCTGTAGTCGACGTTTCGGGTGTTTTGACAGAGGGTCTACACTCGAAATGGCAACTCCTCTGTTCTCTCCACAGATGCTGCCTGACCCACTGAGTGTTTCCTGCATTTTCTGTTTTTTTCCAGCACTTGCAGATTGTTTGCTTTTTATTTAGTACACGTCTGCATCCTGACCACAGAACCTCCAAGCAATAAAGTGCAAAATTAATTCTCAGTTACACTGTAGTATCAACATTATAATCATCACTCCTTCACCCATCAATGACATGGAATATTCCAAAGTCTGTACCTGCAATGAGAACTGCTTTCAGTACAAAAACAACCTGGAAAGACAATAAAACCATCCCATAAAACATTATAATATATTATTAAAAATCCTACATCTGCATGAATATCCTGTTTACAAAACCTTCCTTCCTGTTCTCATGTTCTTGATACATTTTTCTGTCAACTTTTCCTGATATAAATTCCTAAGTCCACACTTAGAAAGCATCCCTGTTTTGCTTCTCTCAGCTCCTCAACTTGTACTGCGGAGAAACACATGCTCCAACCAACTCAAACCACCATTGTAATATTTGGTATCAGATGATTATTATAAGCCACTTAATCTTGTCTCGATGATGACATCACCCAAATCCAGAGTTCAGATTACTAACTTGGTATCATTTATTCTCTATTTAATACAATAATGTTATTTGCTATGCTCATGTTTTTTTTTGCTGTTACAAGTGCATCGCTAACTTTTACAAAATAACGAACATCACATAGAATCTCAGGCATAAGTTATTCAAGCATATCAGATACTTGTAATGAGATACACAAAGTCTGCCAAAGTTTTAAAAAGTATACATTTTGAGTTGTACTGTACAGGTAGAGTTCAAAGATGAGGTCAGCAGGAAATTACATGGCAGTTCAATAAAGCAATGATTGGTTTTACATTCTTACTTGTTTACAGAGGGTCAGGTTAGATATATTACACTTAGATATATGTTTTATTTCTTTATCTATCACACAAACCATATAATTCAAAATATCATTGACATTATTTTGCATCTTTCATAGATATGACAAATCATATCCTAGTTTTTATGAAAATCCACTGAAAAAGATGTTCACAGTATGCAACAATTCAAACAATGAAGTCTATATTATAATGTAATGCCATTGGAATCATAATCTAATGCTCTGTATTATAATCTAATGTCAGTATGTATAATTTAATGCCTTTGTTTTATAATGTAATGCTGTCTATTGTAATTTAATGTTGATTATATTATAACATATTGCTCTACTATAATGTAATGCTCACTCCCTGTTGTAATGAAGGTGTTAGCCGTAGCTTAGTGGTAGTATTTTCGCCTTGGAGTCAGAAGTTCAAGTCCCACTCCAGAGTTTGGAATTATAATGTATTGCTCTATTATAATCCACTGCTCCTTCTATTATAATTTTTTGGTCTGTATTATAATGTATTGCTCCCTATTTCAATCTATTGCTGTTTCATTAGCTATCGCATGCTATTATTACATATTCCATTCCATCATAATCCACTGCTCTCTATTATGTATTACTCAATTACAATCAATCACACTATTACAATCCATTAAACTCAATTACAATATATCATTCCCTACAATACATTACTCGCTCTTATACATGATATCCATCATATTACACTGCTCCCCCTCACCGCCCACCGCCCCCCCTCACTGCCCCCCCTCACCGCCCACTGCTCCCCCTCACTGCCCCCCCTCACCACCCACCGCCACCGCCCCCCCCTCACCGCCCCCCCTCACCGCCCACCGCCACCGCCCCCCCCCCTCACCACCCCCCGCCCCCCTCACCACCCCCCGCCACCGCCCCCTCACTGATCCCCCTCACCGCCCACCGATCTCCCCCTCACCGCCCCCCCTCACCACCCACCGCCACCGCCCCCCCCCCTCACCACCCCCCCACCACCCACCGCACCCCCCTCACCACCCACCGCACCCCCCTCACCGTCCCCCGCCCCCCTCAACACCCACCGCCACCGCCCCCCCTCACTGATCCCCCTCACCGCCCCCCCACTCACCGCCCACCGCCCCCCCTCACCGTCCCCCGCCCCCCCCTCACCACCCACCGCCCCCCGCCCCCCCCTCACTGATCCCCCTCACTGCCCCCCCCCTCACCGCCCACCCCTCACCGCCCCCCTCACCACCCACCGCCCCCCGCCCCCCCCTCACCGTCCCCCGCCCCCCCTCACCGCCCCCCGCCCCCCCTCACCGCCCCCCCACTCACCACCCACCGCCCCCCCCTCACCGTCCCCCGCCCCCCTCACCACCCACCGCCCCCCCTCACTGATCCCCCTCACTGCCCCCCCCCTCACCGCCCACCCCTCACCGCCCCCCTCACCACCCACCGCCCCCCGCCCCCCCCTCACCACCCACCGCCCCCCCCTCACCACCCACCGCCCCCCCCTCACCACCCACCGCCCCCCCCTCACCGTCCCCCGCCCCCCCTCACTGATCCCCCTCACTGATCCCCCTCACTGCCCCCCCCCTCACCGCCCACCCCTCACCACCCACCGCCCCCCCCTCACTGATCCCCCTCACTGATCCCCCTCACTGCCCCCCCCCTCACCGCCCACCCCTCACCACCCACCGCCCCCCCCTCACCATCCCCCTCACCCACCGCCCTCTGCTCCCCGTTACAGATGAAGCATCATAAACATAGTGACCATTTCACCTGTTGTAAGGTGTCACAGTTGAGACAGGAGCCCGAGGCCGCGGTCACAGCGTCGGTCGCCGCCTCGGCCGCCTGTGAGCGAGACTCTCCGGGCATCATGTTGCCAGGGAGCGGCTCCACTCGCCGAATCTCATGCCCGAGTCGCACAACTGACGTCACACACACTCGACTCAGGCACTCAGGACCCCCCGGCGGCCGCCAACTCCACACCCGCAGCAACAAAAACAGACGGAAACACGGGCAGCCGCAACAGGGCAGCAGATACAACAACGGAGACCGCCGCCGCATAGACGAAAAAAAACATTTAGACGGTAATACATTTAAAGAGAAACAATAACCGGCGACTGATCGGGCAACCCCGCGGAATCTTGTGAGGCCCCCGCTTCAGAGAGCGACACCTGCTGCACATTCGGAGCATCACAATCAGTCCGCACACTGCGTCACAATCAGTCAGCACACTGCGTCACAATCAGTGCCAACACTGCGTCACAATCAGTGCCAACACTGCGTCACAATCAGTCAGCAAACTGCGTCACAATCAGTGCCAACACTGCGTCACAATCAGTCCGCACACTGCGTCACAATCAGTGCCAACACTGCGTCACAATCAGTCAGCACACTGCGTCACAATCAGTGCCAACACTGCGTCACAATCAGTCAGCAAACTGCGTCACAATCAGTGCCAACACTGCGTCACAATCAGTCAGCACACTGCGTCACAATCAGTGCCAACACTGCGTCACAATCATTGCCAACACTGCGTCAGAATCAGTCCGCACACTGCATCACAATCAGTCAGCACACTGCGTCACAATCAGTGCCAACACTGCGTCACAATCAGTGCCAACACTGCGTCACAATCAGTCGGAACACTGCATCACAATCACACAAGAATGTGGAGCAAAGCAGCAGAATCACTCACTCAGACGACAACACCAGTATCACTCACTCAGACTATAACACAGGATCACTCACTCAGAGGATAAAACAGGATCACTCACTCAGACTATAACACAGGATCACTCACTCAGACTATAACACAGGATCACTCACTCAGAGGATAAAACAGGATCACTCACTCAGACTATAACACAGGATCACTCACTCAGACTATAACACAGGATCACTCACTCAGAGGATAAAACAGGATCACTCACTCAGACTATAACACAGGATCACTCACTCAGACTATAACACAGGATCACTCACTCAGAGGATAAAACAGGATCACTCACTCAGACGATAACACAGGATCACTCACTCAGACTATAACACAGGATCACTCACTCAGACTATAACACAGGATCACTCAATCAGACTGTAACACAGGATCACTCACTCAGAATATACACAGAATCACTCACTCAGACTATAACACCAGAATCACTCACTCAGACTATAACACCAGAATCACTCACTCAGACTATAACACCAGGATCACTCACTCAGACGAAAACACAGGATCACTCACTCAGACTACAAACACAGGATCACTCACTCAGACTATAACACCAGGATCACTCACTCAGACTATAACACAGGATCACTCACTCAGACTATAACACAGGATCACTCACTCAGACTATAACACCAGAATCACTCACTCAGAGTATAACACCAGAATCACTCACTCAGACGATAACACAGGATCACTCACTCGGAGTAGAACACAGGATCAATCAATCAGACGATGACACCAGAATCACTCACTCAGACGATGACACAGAATCACTCACTCAGACGATAACACAGGATCACTCACTCGGAGTATAACACAGGATCACTCACTCAGACGATGACACCAGAATCACTCACTCAGACGATGACACAGAATCACTCACTCAGACGATGACACCAGAATCACTCACTCAGACTGTAACACAGGATCACTCACTCAGACTATAAAACCAGAATCACTCACTCAGACGATGACACCAGAATCACTCACTCAGACGATGACACAGAATCACTCACTCAGACGATGACACCAGAATCACTCACTCAGACTGTAACACAGGATCACTCACTCAGACTATAACACCAGGATCACTCACTCAGACTATAACACCAGAATCGCTCACTCAGACTAAAACACCAGAATCGCTCACTCAGACTGTAAACACAGGATCACTCACTCAGACTAGAACACCAGGATCACTCACTCAGACTATAACACAGGATCACTCACTCAGACTATAACACCAGAATCACTCACTCAGAGTATAACACCAGAATCACTCACTCAGACTAAAACACCAAAATCACTCACTCAGACTGTAACACAGGATCACTCACTCAGACTATAACACAGGATCACTCACTCAGACAATAACACAGCATCACTCACTCAGACTAAAACACCAGAATCACTCACTCAGAGGATAACACAGGATCACTCACTCAGACTATAACACAGGATCACTCACTCAGAATATACACAGAATCACTCACTCAGACTATAACACCAGAATCACTCAATCAGACTGTAACACAGGATCACTCACTCAGAATATACACAGAATCACTCACTCAGACTATAACACCAGAATCACTCACTCAGACTATAACACAGGATCACTCACTCAGAGAAAACACAGTATCACTCACTGAGACTAAAACACCAGAATCAGTCACTCAGACAAGAACACAGGATCGCTCACTCAGACTATAACACATGATCACTCACTGAGTCAAAAACACAGCATCACTCACTCAGACTAAAACACCAGAATCACTCACTCAGACTGTAACACAGGATCACTCACTCAGAATATAACACAGGATCACTCACTCAGAAAATAACACAGCATCACTCACTCAGACTAAAACACCAGAATCACTCACTCAGACTGCAACACAGGATCACTCACTCAGAATATAACACAGGATCACTCACTCAGACAATAACACAGCATCACTCACTCAGACTAAAACACAGGATCACTCACTCAGACAATAACACAGCATCACTCACTCAGACTAAAACACCAGAATCACTCACTCAGACTGTAACACAGGATCACTCACTCAGACAATAACACAGCATCACTCACTCAGACTAAAACACCAGAATCACTCACTCAGACTGTAACACAGGATCACTCACTCAGACAATAACACAGGATCACTCACTCAGACAATAACACAGGATCGCTCACCCAGACGAAAACACCAGAATCACTCACTCAGACCATCACACCAAGATCACTCACTCAGACAATAAAACAGAATCACTCACTCAGGCTATCACACTGGGATCACTCACTCAGACGAGAACACCAGAATCACTCACTCAGACGATAACACAGGATCACTCACTCGGAGTATAACACAGGATCACTCACTCAGACGATGACACCAGAATCACTCACTCAGACGATGACACAGAATCACTCACTCAGACGATGACACCAGAATCACTCACTCAGACTGTAACACAGGATCACTCACTCAGACTATAACACCAGAATCACTCACTCAGACGATGACACCAGAATCACTCACTCAGACGATGACACAGAATCACTCACTCAGACGATGACACCAGAATCACTCACTCAGACTGTAACACAGGATCACTCACTCAGACTATAACACCAGGATCACTCACTCAGACTATAACACCAGAATCGCTCACTCAGACTAAAACACCAGAATCGCTCACTCAGACTGTAAACACAGGATCACTCATTCAGACTAGAACACCAGGATCACTCACTCAGACTATAACACAGGATCACTCACTCAGACTATAACACCAGAATCACTCACTCAGAGTATAACACCAGAATCACTCACTCAGACTAAAACACCAAAATCACTCACTCAGACTGTAACACAGGATCACTCACTCAGACTATAACACAGGATCACTCACTCAGACAATAACACAGCATCACTCACTCAGACTAAAACACCAGAATCACTCACTCAGAGGATAACACAGGATCACTCACTCAGACTATAACACAGGATCACTCACTCAGAATATACACAGAATCACTCACTCAGACTATAACACAGGATCACTCACTCAGAATATACACAGAATCACTCACTCAGACTATAACACCAGAATCACTCACTCAGACAAGAACACAGGATCGCTCACTCAGACTATAACACATGATCACTCACTCAGACTATAACACATGATCACTCACTGAGTCAAAAACACAGCATCACTCACTCAGACTAAAACACCAGAATCACTCACTCAGACTGTAACACAGGATCACTCACTCAGAATATAACACAGGATCACTCACTCAGAAAATAACACAGCATCACTCACTCAGACTAAAACACCAGAATCACTCACTCAGACTGCAACACAGGATCACTCACTCAGAATATAACACAGGATCACTCACTCAGACAATAACACAGCATCACTCACTCAGACTAAAACACAGGATCACTCACTCAGACAATAACACAGCATCACTCACTCAGACTAAAACACCAGAATCACTCACTCAGACTGTAACACAGGATCACTCACTCAGACAATAACACAGCATCACTCACTCAGACTAAAACACCAGAATCACTCACTCAGACTGTAACACAGGATCACTCACTCAGACAATAACACAGGATCACTCACTCAGACAATAACACAGGATCGCTCACCCAGACGAAAACACCAGAATCACTCACTCAGACCATCACACCAAGATCACTCACTCAGACAATAAAACAGAATCACTCACTCAGGCTATCACACTGGGATCACTCACTCAGACGAGAACACCAGAATCACTCACTCAGACCACAATACAGGATCACTCAGTCAGACTATAACACCAGAATCGCTCACTCAGACGGTAAACACAGGATCACTCACTCAGACTATAACACCAGGATCACTCACTCAGACTAAAACACCAGAATCGCTCACTCAGACTGTAAACACAGGATCACTCACTCAGACTATAACACCAGGATCACTCACTCAGACTATAACACCAGGATCACTCACTCAGACTATAACACAGGATCACTCACTCAGACTATAACACAGGATCACTCACTCAGACTATAACACAGGATCACTCACTCAGACTATAACACAGGATCACTCACTCAGACTATAACACAGGATCACTCACTCAGACTATAACACCAGAATCACTCACTCAGACGATAACACAGGATCACTCACTCGGAGTAGAACACAGGATCACTCACTCAGACGATGACACCAGAATCACTCACTCAGACGATGACACCAGAATCACTCACTCAGACGATGACACAGGATCACTCAATCAGACTGTAACACAGGATCACTCACTCAGAATATACACAGAATCACTCACTCAGACGATAACACAGGATCACTCACTCGGAGTATAACACAGGATCACACACTCAGACGATGACACCAGAATCACTCACTCAGACGATGACACAGAATCACTCACTCAGACGATGACACCAGAATCACTCACTCAGACTATAACACAGGATCACTCACTCGGAGTATAACACAGGATCACTCACTCAGACGATGACACCAGAATCACTCACTCAGACGATGACACAGAATCACTCACTCAGACGATGACACCAGAATCACTCACTCAGACGATAACACAGGATCACTCACTCGGAGTACAACACAGGATCACTCACTCAGACGATGACACCAGAATCACTCACTCAGACGATGACACCAGAATCACTCACTCAGACGATGACACAGGATCACTCAATCAGACTGTAACACAGGATCACTCACTCAGAATATACACAGAATCACTCACTCAGACTATAACACCAGAATCACTCACTCAGACTATAACACCAGAATCACTCACTCAGACTATAACACCAGGATCACTCACTCAGACTATAACACAGGATCACTCACTCAGACTACAAACACAGGATCACTCACTCAGACTATAACACCAGGATCACTCACTCAGACTATAACACAGGATCACTCACTCAGACTATAACACAGGATCACTCACTCAGACTATAACACAGGATCACTCACTCAGACTATAACACCAGAATCACTCACTCAGAGTATAACACCAGAATCACTCACTCAGACGATAGCACAGGATCACTCACTCGGAGGAGAACACAGGATCAATCAACCAGACGATGACACCAGAATCACTCACTCAGACGATGACACAGAATCACTCACTCAGACGATAACACAGGATCACTCACTCGGAGTATAACACAGGATCACTCACTCAGACGATGACACCAGAATCACTCACTCAGACGATGACACAGAATCACTCACTCAGACGATGACACCAGAATCACTCACTCAGACTGTAACACAGGATCACTCACTCAGACTATAACACCAGAATCACTCACTCAGACGATGACACCAGAATCACTCACTCAGACGATGACACAGAATCACTCACTCAGACGGTGACACCAGAATCACTCACTCAGACTGTAACACAGGATCACTCACTCAGACTATAACACCAGGATCACTCACTCAGACTATAACACCAGAATCGCTCACTCAGACTAAAACACCAGAATCGCTCACTCAGACTGTAAACACAGGATCACTCACTCAGACTAGAACACCAGGATCACTCACTCAGACTATAACACAGGATCACTCACTCAGACTATAACACCAGAATCACTCACTCAGAGTATAACACCAGAATCACTCACTCAGACTAAAACACCAAAATTACTCACTCAGACTGTAACACAGGATCACTCACTCAGACAAGAACACAGGATCACTCACTCAGACAATAACACAGCATCACTCACTCAGACTAAAACACCAGAATCACTCACTCAGAGGATAACACAGGATCACTCACTCAGACTATAACACAGGATCACTCACTCAGAATATACACAGAATCACTCACTCAGACTATAACACCAGAATCACTCAATCAGACTGTAACACAGGATCACTCACTCAGAATATACACAGAATCACTCACTCAGACTATAACACCAGAATCACTCACTCAGACTATAACACAGGATCACTCACTCAGAGAAAACACAGTATCACTCACTGAGACTAAAACACCAGAATCAGTCACTCAGACAAGAACACAGGATCGCTCACTCAGACTATAACACATGATCACTCACTCAGACTATAACACATGATCACTCACTGAGTCAAAAACACAGCATCACTCACTCAGACTAAAACACCAGAATCACTCACTCAGACTGTAACACAGGATCACTCACTCAGAATATAACACAGGATCACTCACTCAGAAAATAACACAGCATCACTCACTCAGACTAAAACACCAGAATCACTCACTCAGACTGCAACACAGGATCACTCACTCAGAATATAACACAGGATCACTCACTCAGACAATAACACAGCATCACTCACTCAGACTAAAACACAGGATCACTCACTCAGACAATAACACAGCATCACTCACTCAGACTAAAACACCAGAATCACTCACTCAGACTGTAACACAGGATCACTCACTCAGACAATAACACAGCATCACTCACTCAGACTAAAACACCAGAATCACTCACTCAGACTGTAACACAGGATCACTCACTCAGACAATAACACAGGATCACTCACTCAGACAATAACACAGGATCGCTCACCCAGACGAAAACACCAGAATCACTCACTCAGACCATCACACCAAGATCACTCACTCAGACAATAAAACAGAATCACTCACTCAGGCTATCACACTGGGATCACTCACTCAGACGAGAACACCAGAATCACTCACTCAGACCACAATACAGGATCACTCAGTCAGACTACAACACCAGAATCGCTCACTCAGACGGTAAACACAGGATCACTCACTCAGACTATAACACCAGGATCACTCACTCAGAATAAAACACCAGAATCGCTCACTCAGACTGTAAACACAGGATCACTCACTCAGACTATAACACCAGGATCACTCACTCAGACTATAACACCAGGATCACTCACTCAGACTATAACACAGGATCACTCACTCAGACGATAACACAGGATCACTCACTCAGACTATAACACAGGATCACTCACTCAGACTATAACACAGGATCACTCACTCAGACGATAACACAGGATCACTCACTCGGAGTAGAACACAGGATCACTCACTCAGACGATGACACCAGAATCACTCACTCAGACGATGACACAGAATCACTCACTCAGACGATAACACAGGATCACTCACTCGGAGTATAACACAGGATCACTCACTCAGACGATGACACCAGAATCACTCACTCAGACGATGACACAGAATCACTCACTCAGACGATGACACCAGAATCACTCACTCAGACTATAACACAGGATCACTCACTCGGAGTATAACACAGGATCACTCACTCAGACGATGACACCAGAATCACTCACTCAGACGATGACACAGAATCACTCACTCAGACGATGACACCAGAATCACTCACTCAGACGATAACACAGGATCACTCACTCGGAGTATAACACAGGATCACTCACTCAGACGATGACACCAGAATCACTCACTCAGACGATGACACCAGAATCACTCACTCAGACGATGACACAGAATCACTCACTCAGACGATGACACCAGAATCACTCACTCAGACTGTAACACAGGATCACTCACTCAGACTATAACACCAGAATCACTCACTCAGACGATGACACCAGAATCACTCACTCAGACTGTAACACAGGATCACTCACTCAGACTATCACACCAGGATCACTCACTCAGACTAAAACACCAGAATCGCTCACTCAGACTGTAAACACAGGATCACTCACTCAGACTATAACACAGGATCACTCACTCAGACTATAACACCAGAATCACTCACTCAGACGATAACACAGGATCACTCACTCGGAGTAGAACACAGGATCACTCACTCAGACGATGACACCAGGATCACTCACTCAGACGATAACGCAAGATCACTCACTCAGACTATAACACCAGAATCACTCACTCAGAGTATAACACCAGAATCACTCACTCAGACTAAAACACCAGAATCACTCACTCAGACTGTAACACAGGATCACTCACTCAGACGAGAACACAGGATCACTCACTCAGACAATAACACAGCATCACTCACTCAGACTAAAACACCAGAATCACTCACTCAGAGGATAACACAGGATCACTCACTCAGACTATATCACAGGATCACTCACTCAGAATATACACAGAATCACTCACTCAGACTATAACACCAGAATCACTCAATCAGACTGTAACACAGGATCACTCACTCAGAATATACACAGAATCACTCACTCAGACTATAACACCAGAATCACTCACTCAGACTATAACACAGGATCACTCACTCAGAGAAAACACAGTATCACTCACTGAGACTAAAACAGCAGACTCAGTCACTCAGACAAGAACACAGGATCGCTCACTCAGAATATAACACATGATCACTCACTCAGACTATAACACATGATCACTCACTGAGTCAAAAACACAGCATCACTCACTCAGACTAAAACACCAGAATCACTCACTCAGACTGTAACACAGGATCACTCACTCAGACTGTAACACAGGATCACTCACTCAGACTATAACACAGCATCACTCACTCAGACAATAACACAGCATCACTCACTCAGACTAAAACACCAGAATCACTCACTCAGAGGATAACACAGGATCACTCACCCAGACTATAACACAGGATCACTCACTCAGAATATACACAGAATCACTCACTCAGACTATAACACCAGAATCACTCAATCAGACTGTAACACAGGATCACTCACTCAGAATATACACAGAATCACTCACTCAGACTATAACACCAGAATCACTCACTCAGACTATAACACAGGATCACTCACTCAGAGAAAACACAGTATCACTCACTGAGACTAAAACAGCAGACTCAGTCACTCAGACAAGAACACAGGATCGCTCACTCAGAATATAACACATGATCACTCACTCAGACTATAACACATGATCACTCACTGAGTCAAAAACACAGCATCACTCACTCAGACTAAAACACCAGAATCACTCACTCAGACTGTAACACAGGATCACTCACTCAGAATATAACACAGGATCACTCACTCAGAAAATAACACAGCATCACTCACTCAGACTAAAACACCAGAATCACTCACTCAGACTGCAACACAGGATCACTCACTCAGAATATAACACAGGATCACTCACTCAGACAATAACACAGCATCACTCACTCAGACTAAAACACAGGATCACTCACTCAGACAATAACACAGCATCACTCACTCAGACTAAAACACCAGAATCACTCACTCAGACTGTAACACAGGATCACTCACTCAGACAATAACACAGCATCACTCACTCAGACTAAAACACCAGAATCACTCACTCAGACTGTAACACAGGATCACTCACTCAGACAATAACACAGGATCACTCACTCAGACAATAACACAGGATCGCTCACCCAGACGAAAACACCAGAATCACTCACTCAGACCATCACACCAAGATCACTCACTCAGACAATAAAACAGAATCACTCACTCAGGCTATCACACTGGGATCACTCACTCAGACGAGAACACCAGAATCACTCACTCAGACCACAATACAGGATCACTCAGTCAGACTATAACACCAGAATCGCTCACTCAGACGGTAAACACAGGATCACTCACTCAGACGATAACACAGGATCACTCACTCGGAGTATAACACAGGATCACTCACTCAGACGATGACACCAGAATCACTCACTCAGACGATGACACAGAATCACTCACTCAGACGATGACACCAGAATCACTCACTCAGACTATAACACAGGATCACTCACTCGGAGTATAACACAGGATCACTCACTCAGACGATGACACCAGAATCACTCACTCAGACGATGACACCAGAATCACTCACTCAGACGATGACACAGAATCACTCACTCAGACGATGACACCAGAATCACTCACTCAGACCACAATACAGGATCACTCAGTCAGACTATAACACCAGAATCGCTCACTCAGACGGTAAACACAGGATCACTCACTCAGACAATAACACAGGATCGCTCACCCAGACGAAAACACCAGAATCACTCACTCAGACCATCACACCAAGATCACTCACTCAGACAATAAAACAGAATCACTCACTCAGGCTATCACACTGGGATCACTCACTCAGACGAGAACACCAGAATCACTCACTCAGACCACAATACAGGATCACTCAGTCAGACTATAACACCAGAATCGCTCACTCAGACGGTAAACACAGGATCACTCACTCAGACTATAACACCAGGATCACTCACTCAGACTAAAACACCAGAATCGCTCACTCAGACTGTAAACACAGGATCACTCACTCAGACTATAACACCAGGATCACTCACTCAGACTATAACACAGGATCACTCACTCAGACTATAACACAGGATCACTCACTCAGACTATAACACAGGATCACTCACTCAGACTATAACACCAGAATCACTCACTCAGACGATGACACCAGAATCACTCACTCAGACGATGACACAGAATCACTCACTCAGACGATGACACAGAATCACTCACTCAGACGAGAACACCAGAATCACTCACTCAGACCACAATACAGGATCACTCAGTCAGACTATAACACCAGAATCGCTCACTCAGACGGTAAACACAGGATCACTCACTCAGACTATAACACCAGGATCACTCACTCAGACTATAACACAGGATCACTCACTCAGACTATAACACAGGATCACTCACTCAGACTATAACACAGGATCACTCACTCAGACTATAACACAGGATCACTCACTCAGACGATAACACAGGATCACTCACTCGGAGTAGAACACAGGATCACTCACTCAGACGATGACACCAGAATCACTCACTCAGACGATGACACAGAATCACTCACTCAGACGATAACACAGGATCACTCACTCGGAGTATAACACAGGATCACTCACTCAGACGATGACACCAGAATCACTCACTCAGACGATGACACAGAATCACTCACTCAGACGATGACACCAGAATCACTCACTCAGACTATAACACAGGATCACTCACTCGGAGTATAACACAGGATCACTCACTCAGACGATGACACCAGAATCACTCACTCAGACGATGACACAGAATCACTCACTCAGACGATGACACCAGAATCACTCACTCAGACGATAACACAGGATCACTCACTCGGAGTATAACACAGGATCACTCACTCAGACGATGACACCAGAATCACTCACTCAGACGATGACACCAGAATCACTCACTCAGACGATGACACAGAATCACTCACTCAGACGATGACACCAGAATCACTCACTCAGAGGATAACACAGGATCACTCACTCAGACTATAACACAGGATCACTCACTCAGAATATACACAGAATCACTCACTCAGACTATAACACCAGAATCACTCAATCAGACTGTAACACAGGATCACTCACTCAGAATATACACAGAATCACTCACTCAGACTATAACACCAGAATCACTCACTCAGACTATAACACAGGATCACTCACTCAGAGAAAACACAGTATCACTCACTGAGACTAAAACACCAGAATCAGTCACTCAGACAAGAACACAGGATCGCTCACTCAGACTATAACACATGATCACTCACTCAGACTATAACACATGATCACTCACTGAGTCAAAAACACAGCATCACTCACTCAGACTAAAACACCAGAATCACTCACTCAGACTGTAACACAGGATCACTCACTCAGAATATAACACAGGATCACTCACTCAGAAAATAACACAGCATCACTCACTCAGACTAAAACACCAGTATCACTCACTCAGACTGCAACACAGGATCACTCACTCAGAATATAACACAGGATCACTCACTCAGACAATAACACAGCATCACTCACTCAGACTAAAACACAGGATCACTCACTCAGACAATAACACAGCATCACTCACTCAGACTAAAACACCAGAATCACTCACTCAGACTGTAACACAGGATCACTCACTCAGACAATAACACAGCATCACTCACTCAGACTAAAACACCAGAATCACTCACTCAGACTGTAACACAGGATCACTCACTCAGACAATAACACAGGATCGCTCACCCAGACGAAAACACCAGAATCACTCACTCAGACCATCACACCAAGATCACTCACTCAGACAATAAAACAGAATCACTCACTCAGGCTATCACACTGGGATCACTCACTCAGACGAGAACACCAGAATCACTCACTCAGACCACAATACAGGATCACTCAGTCAGACTATAACACCAGAATCGCTCACTCAGACGGTAAACACAGGATCACTCACTCAGACTATAACACCAGGATCACTCACTCAGACTAAAACACCAGAATCGCTCACTCAGACTGTAAACACAGGATCACTCACTCAGACTATAACACCAGGATCACTCACTCAGACTATAACACCAGGATCACTCACTCAGACTATAACACAGGATCACTCACTCAGACTATAACACAGGATCACTCACTCAGACTATAACACAGGATCACTCACTCAGACTATAACACAGGATCACTCACTCAGACTATAACACAGGATCACTCACTCAGACTATAACACCAGAATCACTCACTCAGACGATAACACAGGATCACTCACTCGGAGTAGAACACAGGATCACTCACTCAGACGATGACACCAGAATCACTCACTCAGACGATGACACAGAATCACTCACTCAGACGATAACACAGGATCACTCACTCGGAGTATAACACAGGATCACTCACTCAGACGATGACACCAGAATCACTCACTCAGACGATGACACAGAATCACTCACTCAGACGATGACACCACAATCACTCACTGAGACTATAACACAGGATCACTCACTCGGAGTATAACACAGGATCACTCACTCAGACGATGACACCAGAATCACTCACTCAGACGATGACACAGAATCACTCACTCAGACGATGACACCAGAATCACTCACTCAGACGATAACACAGGATCACTCACTCGGAGTATAACACAGGATCACTCACTCAGACGATGACACCAGAATCACTCACTCAGACGATGACACCAGAATCACTCACTCAGACGATGACACAGGATCACTCAATCAGACTGTAACACAGGATCACTCACTCAGAATATACACAGAATCACTCACTCAGACTATAACACCAGAATCACTCACTCAGACTATAACACAGGATCACTCACTCAGAGAAAACACAGTATCACTCACTGAGACTAAAACACCAGAATCAGTCACTCAGACAAGAACACAGGATCGCTCACTCAGACTATAACACATGATCACTCACTCAGACTATAACACATGATCACTCACTGAGTCAAAAACACAGCATCACTCACTCAGACTAAAACACCAGAATCACTCACTCAGACTGTAACACAGGATCACTCACTCAGAATATAACACAGGATCACTCACTCAGAAAATAACACAGCATCACTCACTCAGACTAAAACACCAGAATCACTCACTCAGACTGCAACACAGGATCACTCACTCAGAATATAACACAGGATCACTCACTCAGACAATAACACAGCATCACTCACTCAGACTAAAACACAGGATCACTCACTCAGACAATAACACAGCATCACTCACTCAGACTAAAACACCAGAATCACTCACTCAGACTGTAACACAGGATCACTCACTCAGACAATAACACAGCATCACTCACTCAGACTAAAACACCAGAATCACTCACTCAGACTGTAACACAGGATCACTCACTCAGACTATAACACCAGAATCGCTCACTCAGACGGTAAACACAGGATCACTCACTCAGACTATAACACCAGGATCACTCACTCAGACTAAAACACCTGAATCGCTCACTCAGACTGTAAACACAGGATCACTCACTCAGACTATAACACCAGGATCACTCACTCAGACTATAACACCAGGATCACTCACTCAGACTATAACACAGGATCACTCACTCAGACTATAACACAGGATCACTCACTCAGACTATAACACAGGATCACTCACTCAGAATATAACACAGGATCACTCACTCAGACTATAACACAGGATCACTCACTCAGACTATAACACCAGAATCACTCACTCAGACGATAACACAGGATCACTCACTCGGAGTAGAACACAGGATCACTCACTCAGACGATGACACCAGAATCACTCACTCAGACGATGACACAGAATCACTCACTCAGACGATAACACAGGATCACTCACTCGGAGTATAACACAGGATCACTCACTCAGACGATGACACCAGAATCACTCACTCAGACGATGACACAGAATCACTCACTCAGACGATGACACCAGAATCACTCACTCAGACTATAACACAGGATCACTCACTCGGAGTATAACACAGGATCACTCACTCAGACGATGACACCAGAATCACTCACTCAGACGATGACACAGAATCACTCACTCAGACGATGACACCAGAATCACTCACTCAGACGATAACACAGGATCACTCACTCGGAGTATAACACAGGATCACTCACTCAGACGATGACACCAGAATCACTCACTCAGACGATGACACCAGAATCACTCACTCAGACGATGACACCAGAATCACTCACTCAGACTGTAACACAGGATCACTCACTCAGACTATAACACCAGAATCACTCACTCAGACTATAACACAGGATCACTCACTCAGACTATAACACAGGATCACTCACTCAGACTATAACACAGGATCACTCACTCAGACTATAACACCAGAATCACTCACTCAGAGTATAACACCAGAATCACTCACTCAGACGATAACACAGGATCACTCACTCGGAGTAGAACACAGGATCAATCAATCAGACTATAACACCAGAATCACTCACTCAGACGATAACACAGGATCACTCACTCAGACGATGACACCAGAATCACTCACTCAGACTATAACACAGGATCACTCACTCGGAGTATAACACAGGGTCACTCACTCAGACGATGACACCAGAATCACTCACTCAGACGATGACACCAGAATCACTCACTCAGACGATGACACAGAATCACTCACTCAGACGATGACACCAGAATCACTCACTCAGACTGTAACACAGGATCACTCACTCAGACTATAACACCAGAATCACTCACTCAGACGATGACACCAGAATCACTCACTCAGACTGTAACACAGGATCACTCACTCAGACTATCACACCAGGATCACTCACTCAGACTAAAACACCAGAATCGCTCACCCAGACTGTGAACACAGGATCACTCACTCAAACTATAACACAGGATCACTCACTCAGACTATAACACCAGAATCACTCACTCAAACGATAACACAGGATCACTCACTCGGAGTAGAACACAGGATCACTCACTCAGACGATGACACCAGAATCACTCACTCAGACGATGACACAGGATCACTCACTCAGACTATAACACATGATCACTCACTCAGACTATAACACAGGATCACTCACTCAGACAATAACACAGCATCACTCACTCAGACTAAAACACCAGAATCACTCACTCAGAGGATAACACAGGATCACTCACTCAGACTATAACACAGGATCACTCACTCAGAATATACACAGAATCACTCACTCAGACTATAACACCAGAATCACTCAATCAGACTGTAACACAGGATCACTCACTCAGAATATACACAGAATCACTCACTCAGACTATAACACCAGAATCACTCACTCAGACTATAACACAGGATCACTCACTCAGAGAAAACACAGTATCACTCACTGAGACTAAAACACCAGAATCAGTCACTCAGACAAGAACACAGGATCGCTCACTCAGACTATAACACATGATCACTCACTCAGACTATAACACATGATCACTCACTGAGTCAAAAACACAGCATCACTCACTCAGACTAAAACACCAGAATCACTCACTCAGACTGTAACACAGGATCACTCACTCAGAATATAACACAGGATCACTCACTCAGACAATAACACAGCATCACTCACTCAGACTAAAACACAGGATCACTCACTCAGACAATAACACAGCATCACTCACTCAGACTAAAACACCAGAATCACTCACTCAGACTGTAACACAGGATCACTCACTCAGACAATAACACAGCATCACTCACTCAGACTAAAACACCAGAATCACTCACTCAGACTGTAACACAGGATCACTCACAAAGACAATAACACAGGATCGCTCACCCAGACGAAAACACCAGAATCACTCACTCAGACCATCACACCAAGATCACTCACTCAGACAATAAAACAGAATCACTCACTCAGGCTATCACACTGGGATCACTCACTCAGACGAGAACACCAGAATCACTCACTCAGACCACAATACAGGATCACTCAGTCAGACTATAACACCAGAATCGCTCACTCAGACGGTAAACACAGGATCACTCACTCAGACTATAACACCAGGATCACTCACTCAGACTAAAACACCAGAATCGCTCACTCAGACTGTAAACACAGGATCACTCACTCAGACTATAACACCAGGATCACTCACTCAGACTAAAACACCTGAATCGCTCACTCAGACTGTAAACACAGGATCACTCACTCAGACTATAACACCAGGATCACTCACTCAGACTATAACACCAGGATCACTCACTCAGACTATAACACAGGATCACTCACTCAGACTATAACACAGGATCACTCACTCAGAATATAACACAGGATCACTCACTCAGACTATAACACAGGATCACTCACTCAGACTATAACACCAGAATCACTCACTCAGACGATAACGCAGGATCACTCACTCGGAGTAGAACACAGGATCACTCACTCAGACGATGACACCAGAATCACTCACTCAGACGATGACACAGAATCACTCACTCAGACGATAACACAGGATCACTCACTCGGAGTATAACACAGGATCACTCACTCAGACGATGACACCAGAATCACTCACTCAGACTATAACACAGGATCACTCACTCAGACTATAACACCAGAATCACTCACTCAGACGATAACACAGGATCACTCACTCGGAGTAGAACACAGGATCACTCACTCAGACGATGACACCAGAATCACTCACTCAGACGATGACACAGAATCACTCACTCAGACGATAACACAGGATCACTCACTCGGAGTATAACACAGGATCACTCACTCAGACGATGACACCAGAATCACTCACTCAGACGATGACACAGAATCACTCACTCAGACGATGACACCACAATCACTCACTCAGACTATAACACAGGATCACTCACTCGGAGTATAACACAGGATCACTCACTCAGACGATGACACCAGAATCACTCACTCAGACGATGACACAGAATCACTCACTCAGACGATGACACCAGAATCACTCACTCAGACGATAACACAGGATCACTCACTCGGAGTATAACACAGGATCACTCACTCAGACGATGACACCAGAATCACTCACTCAGACGATGACACCAGAATCACTCACTCAGACGATGACACAGGATCACTCAATCAGACTGTAACACAGGATCACTCACTCAGAATATACACAGAATCACTCACTCAGACTATAACACCAGAATCACTCACTCAGACTATAACACAGGATCACTCACTCAGAGAAAACACAGTATCACTCACTGAGACTAAAACACCAGAATCAGTCACTCAGACAAGAACACAGGATCGCTCACTCAGACTATAACACATGATCACTCACTCAGACTATAACACATGATCACTCACTGAGTCAAAAACACAGCATCACTCACTCAGACTAAAACACCAGAATCACTCACTCAGACTGTAACACAGGATCACTCACTCAGAATATAACACAGGATCACTCACTCAGAAAATAACACAGCATCACTCACTCAGACTAAAACACCAGAATCACTCACTCAGACTGCAACACAGGATCACTCACTCAGAATATAACACAGGATCACTCACTCAGACAATAACACAGCATCACTCACTCAGACTAAAACACAGGATCACTCACTCAGACAATAACACAGCATCACTCACTCAGACTAAAACACCAGAATCACTCACTCAGACTGTAACACAGGATCACTCACTCAGACAATAACACAGCATCACTCACTCAGACTAAAACACCAGAATCACTCACTCAGACTGTAACACAGGATCACTCACTCAGACTATAACACCAGAATCGCTCACTCAGACGGTAAACACAGGATCACTCACTCAGACTATAACACCAGGATCACTCACTCAGACTAAAACACCAGAATCGCTCACTCAGACTGTAAACACAGGATCACTCACTCAGAATATAACACCAGGATCACTCACTCAGACTATAACACCAGGATCACTCACTCAGACTATAACACAGGATCACTCACTCAGACTATAACACAGGATCACTCACTCAGACTATAACACAGGATCACTCACTCAGACTATAACACAGGATCACTCACTCAGACTATAACACAGGATCACTCACTCAGACTATAACACCAGAATCACTCACTCAGACGATAACACAGGATCACTCACTCGGAGTAGAACACAGGATCACTCACTCAGACGATGACACCAGAATCACTCACTCAGACGATGACACAGAATCACTCACTCAGAAAATAACACAGCATCACTCACTCAGACTAAAACACCAGAATCACTCACTCAGACTGCAACACAGGATCACTCACTCAGAATATAACACAGGATCACTCACTCAGACAATAACACAGCATCACTCACTCAGACTAAAACACAGGATCACTCACTCAGACAATAACACAGCATCACTCACTCAGACTAAAACACCAGAATCACTCACTCAGACTGTAACACAGGATCACTCACTCAGACAATAACACAGCATCACTCACTCAGACTAAAACACCAGAATCACTCACTCAGACTGTAACACAGGATCACTCACTCAGACTATAACACCAGAATCGCTCACTCAGACGGTAAACACAGGATCACTCACTCAGACTATAACACCAGGATCACTCACTCAGACTAAAACACCAGAATCGCTCACTCAGACTGTAAACACAGGATCACTCACTCAGACTATAACACCAGGATCACTCACTCAGACTATAACACCAGGATCACTCACTCAGACTATAACACAGGATCACTCACTCAGACTATAACACAGGATCACTCACTCAGACTATAACACAGGATCACTCACTCAGACTGTAACACAGGATCACTCACTCAGACTATAACACAGGATCACTCACTCAGACTATAACACCAGAATCACTCACTCAGACGATAACACAGGATCACTCACTCGGAGTAGAACACAGGATCACTCACTCAGACGATGACACCAGAATCACTCACTCAGACGATGACACAGAATCACTCACTCAGACGATAACACAGGATCACTCACTCGGAGTATAACACAGGATCACTCACTCAGACGATGACACCAGAATCACTCACTCAGACGATGACACAGAATCACTCACTCAGACGATGACACCAGAATCACTCACTCAGACTATAACACAGGATCACTCACTCGGAGTATAACACAGGATCACTCACTCAGACGATGACACCAGAATCACTCACTCAGACGATGACACAGAATCACTCACTCAGACGATGACACCAGAATCACTCACTCAGACGATAACACAGGATCACTCACTCGGAGTATAACACAGGATCACTCACTCAGACGATGACACCAGAATCACTCACTCAGACGATGACACCAGAATCACTCACTCAGACGATGACACAGAATCACTCACTCAGACGATGACACCAGAATCACTCACTCAGACTGTAACACAGGATCACTCACTCAGACTATAACACCAGAATCACTCACTCAGACTATAACACAGGATCACTCACTCAGACTATAACACAGGATCACTCACTCAGACTATAACACAGGATCACTCACTCAGACTATAACACCAGAATCACTCACTCAGAGTATAACACCAGAATCACTCACTCAGACGATAACACAGGATCACTCACTCGGAGTAGAACACAGGATCAATCAATCAGACGATGACACCAGAATCACTCACTCAGACGATGACACAGAATCACTCACTCAGACGATAACACAGGATCACTCACTCGGAGTATAACACAGGATCACTCACTCAGACGATGACACCAGAATCACTCACTCAGACGATGACACAGAATCACTCACTCAGACGATGACACCAGAATCACTCACTCAGACTGTAACACAGAATCACTCACTCAGACTATAACACCAGAATCACTCACTCAGACGATAACACCAGAATCACTCACTCAGACGATGACACAGAATCACTCACTCAGACGATGACACCAGAATCACTCACTCAGACTGTAACACAGGATCACTCACTCAGACTATAACACCAGGATCACTCACTCAGACTATAACACCAGAATCGCTCACTCAGACTAAAACACCAGAATCGCTCACTCAGACTGTAAACACAGGATCACTCACTCAGACTAGAACACCAGGATCACTCACTCAGACTATAACACAGGATCACTCACTCAGACTAAAACACCAAAATCACTCACTCAGACTGTATCACAGGATCACTCACTCAGACTATAACACAGGATCACTCACTCAGACAATAACACAGCATCACTCACTCAGACTAAAACACCAGAATCACTCACTCAGAGGATAACACAGGATCACTCACTCAGACTATAACACAGGATCACTCACTCAGAATATACACAGAATCACTCACTCAGACTGTAACACCAGAATCACTCAATCAGACTGTAACACAGGATCACTCACTCAGAATATACACAGAATCACTCACTCAGACTATAACACCAGAATCACTCACTCAGACTATAACACAGGATCACTCACTCAGAGAAAACACAGTATCACTCACTGAGACTAAAACACCAGAATCAGTCACTCAGACAAGAACACAGGATCGCTCACTCAGACTATAACACATGATCACTCACTCAGACTATAACACATGATCACTCACTGAGTCAAAAACACAGCATCACTCACTCAGACTAAAACACCAGAATCACTCACTCAGACTGTAACACAGGATCACTCACTCAGAATATAACACAGGATCACTCACTCAGAAAATAACACAGCATCACTCACTCAGACTAAAACACCAGAATCACTCACTCAGACTGCAACACAGGATCACTCACTCAGAATATAACACAGGATCACTCACTCAGACTAAAACACAGGATCACTCACTCAGACAATAACACAGCATCACTCACTCAGACTAAAACACCAGAATCACTCACTCAGACTGTAACACAGGATCACTCACTCAGACAATAACACAGCATCACTCACTCAGACTAAAACACAGGATCACTCACTCAGACAATAACACAGCATCACTCACTCAGACTAAAACACCAGAATCACTCACTCAGACTGTAACACAGGATCACTCACTCAGACAATAACACAGGATCACTCACTCAGACAATAACACAGGATCGCTCACCCAGACGAAAACACCAGAATCACTCACTCAGACCATCACACCAAGATCACTCACTCAGACAATAAAACAGAATCACTCACTCAGGCTATCACACTGGGATCACTCACTCAGACGAGAACACCAGAATCACTCACTCAGACCACAATACAGGATCACTCAGTCAGACTATAACACCAGAATCGCTCACTCAGACGGTAAACACAGGATCACTCACTCAGACTATAACACCAGGATCACTCACTCAGACTAAAACACCAGAATCGCTCACTCAGACTGTAAACACAGGATCACTCACTCAGACTATAACACCAGGATCACTCACTCAGACTATAACACCAGGATCACTCACTCAGACTATAACACAGGATCACTCACTCAGACTATAACACAGGATCACTCACTCAGACTATAACACAGGATCACTCACTCAGACTATAACACAGGATCACTCACTCAGACTATAACACAGGATCACTCACTCAGACTATAACACCAGAATCACTCACTCAGACGATAACACAGGATCACTCACTCGGAGTAGAACACAGGATCACTCACTCAGACGATGACACCAGAATCACTCACTCAGACGATGACACAGAATCACTCACTCAGACGATAACACAGGATCACTCACTCGGAGTATAACACAGGATCACTCACTCAGACGATGACACCAGAATCACTCACTCAGACGATGACACAGAATCACTCACTCAGACGATGACATCAGAATCACTCACTCAGACTATAACACAGGATCACTCACTCGGAGTATAACACAGGATCACTCACTCAGACGATGACACCAGAATCACTCACTCAGACGATGACACAGAATCACTCACTCAGACGATGACACCAGAATCACTCACTCAGACGATAACACAGGATCACTCACTCGGAGTATAACACAGGATCACTCACTCAGACGATGACACCAGAATCACTCACTCAGACGATGACACCAGAATCACTCACTCAGACGATGACACAGAATCACTCACTCAGACGATGACACCAGAATCACTCACTCAGACTGTAACACAGGATCACTCACTCAGACTATAACACCAGAATCACTCACTCAGACTATAACACAGGATCACTCACTCAGACTATAACACAGGATCACTCACTCAGACTATAACACAGGATCACTCACTCAGACTATAACACCAGAATCACTCACTCAGAGTATAACACCAGAATCACTCACTCAGACGATAACACAGGATCACTCACTCGGAGTAGAACACAGGATCAATCAATCAGACGATGACACCAGAATCACTCACTCAGACGATGACACAGAATCACTCACTCAGACGATAACACAGGATCACTCACTCGGAGTATAACACAGGATCACTCACTCAGACGATGACACCAGAATCACTCACTCAGACGATGACACAGAATCACTCACTCAGACGATGACACCAGAATCACTCACTCAGACTGTAACACAGAATCACTCACTCAGACTATAACACCAGAATCACTCACTCAGACGATAACACCAGAATCACTCACTCAGACGATGACACAGAATCACTCACTCAGACGATGACACCAGAATCACTCACTCAGACTGTAACACAGGATCACTCACTCAGACTATAACACCAGGATCACTCACTCAGACTATAACACCAGAATCGCTCACTCAGACTAAAACACCAGAATCGCTCACTCAGACTGTAAACACAGGATCACTCACTCAGACTAGAACACCAGGATCACTCACTCAGACTATAACACAGGATCACTCACTCAGACTATAACACCAGAATCACTCACTCAGAGGATAACACCAGAATCACTCACTCAGACTAAAACACCAAAATCACTCACTCAGACTGTATCACAGGATCACTCACTCAGACTATAACACAGGATCACTCACTCAGACAATAACACAGCATCACTCACTCAGACTAAAACACCAGAATCACTCACTCAGAGGATAACACAGGATCACTCACTCAGACTATAACACAGGATCACTCACTCAGAATATACACAGAATCACTCACTCAGACTGTAACACCAGAATCACTCAATCAGACTGTAACACAGGATCACTCACTCAGAATATACACAGAATCACTCACTCAGACTATAACACCAGAATCACTCACTCAGACGATAACACAGGATCACTCACTCAGAGAAAACACAGTATCACTCACTGAGACTAAAACACCAGAATCAGTCACTCAGACAAGAACACAGGATCGCTCACTCAGACTATAACACATGATCACTCACTCAGACTATAACACATGATCACTCACTGAGTCAAAAACACAGCATCACTCACTCAGACTAAAACACCAGAATCACTCACTCAGACTGTAACACAGGATCACTCACTCAGAATATAACACAGGATCACTCACTCAGAAAATAACACAGCATCACTCACTCAGACTAAAACACCAGAATCACTCACTCAGACTGCAACACAGGATCACTCACTCAGAATATAACACAGGATCACTCACTCAGACTAAAACACAGGATCACTCACTCAGACAATAACACAGCATCACTCACTCAGACTAAAACACCAGAATCACTCACTCAGACTGTAACACAGGATCACTCACTCAGACAATAACACAGCATCACTCACTCAGACTAAAACACCAGAATCACTCACTCAGACTGTAACACAGGATCACTCACTCAGACAATAACACAGGATCACTCACTCAGACAATAACACAGGATCGCTCACCCAGACGAAAACACCAGAATCACTCACTCAGACCATCACACCAAGATCACTCACTCAGACAATAAAACAGAATCACTCACTCAGGCTATCACACTGGGATCACTCACTCAGACGAGAACACCAGAATCACTCACTCAGACCACAATACAGGATCACTCAGTCAGACTATAACACCAGAATCGCTCACTCAGACGGTAAACACAGGATCACTCACTCAGACTATAACACCAGGATCACTCACTCAGACTAAAACACCAGAATCGCTCACTCAGACTGTAAACACAGGATCACTCACTCAGACTATAACACCAGGATCACTCACTCAGACTATAACACCAGGATCACTCACTCAGACTATAACACAGGATCACTCACTCAGACTATAACACAGGATCACTCACTCAGACTATAACACAGGATCACTCACTCAGACTATAACACAGGATCACTCACTCAGACTATAACACAGGATCACTCACTCAGACTATAACACCAGAATCACTCACTCAGACGATAACACAGGATCACTCACTCGGAGTAGAACACAGGATCACTCACTCAGACGATGACACCAGAATCACTCACTCAGACGATGACACAGAATCACTCACTCAGACGATAACACAGGATCACTCACTCGGAGTATAACACAGGATCACTCACTCAGACGATGACACCAGAATCACTCACTCAGACGATGACACAGAATCACTCACTCAGACGATGACATCAGAATCACTCACTCAGACTATAACACAGGATCACTCACTCGGAGTATAACACAGGATCACTCACTCAGACGATGACACCAGAATCACTCACTCAGACGATGACACAGAATCACTCACTCAGACGATGACACCAGAATCACTCACTCAGACGATAACACAGGATCACTCACTCGGAGTATAACACAGGATCACTCACTCAGACGATGACACCAGAATCACTCACTCAGACGATGACACCAGAATCACTCACTCAGACGATGACACAGAATCACTCACTCAGACGATGACACCAGAATCACTCACTCAGACTGTAACACAGGATCACTCACTCAGACTATAACACCAGGATCACTCACTCAGACTAAAACACCAGAATCGCTCACTCAGACTGTAAACACAGGATCACTCACTCAGACTATAACACAGGATCACTCACTCAGACGATGACACCAGAATCACTCACTCAGACGATGACACAGAATCACTCACTCAGACGATGACACCAGAATCACTCACTCAGACTATAACACAGGATCACTCACTCGGAGTATAACACAGGATCACTCACTCAGACGATGACACCAGAATCACTCACTCAGACGATGACACAGAATCACTCACTCAGACGATGACACCAGAATCACTCACTCAGACGATAACACAGGATCACTCACTCAGAGTATAACACAGGATCACTCACTCAGACGATGACACCAGAATCACTCACTCAGACGATGACACCAGAATCACTCACTCAGACGATGACACAGAATCACTCACTCAGACGATGACACCAGAATCACTCACTCAGACTGTAACACAGGATCACTCACTCAGACTATAACACCAGAATCACTCACTCAGACTATAACACAGGATCACTCACTCAGACTACAACACAGGATCACTCACTCAGACTATAACACAGGATCACTCACTCAGACTATAACACCAGAATCACTCACTCAGAGTATAACACCAGAATCACTCACTCAGACGATAACACAGGATCACTCACTCGGAGTAGAACACAGGATCAATCAATCAGACGATGACACCAGAATCACTCACTCAGACGATGACACAGAATCACTCACTCAGACGATAACACAGGATCACTCACTCGGAGTATAACACAGGATCACTCACTCAGACGATGACACCAGAATCACTCACTCAGACGATGACACAGAATCACTCACTCAGACGATGACACCAGAATCACTCACTCAGACTGTAACACAGAATCACTCACTCAGACTATAACACCAGAATCACTCACTCAGACGATAACACCAGAATCACTCACTCAGACGATGACACAGAATCACTCACTCAGACGATGACACCAGAATCACTCACTCAGACTGTAACACAGGATCACTCACTCAGACTATAACACCAGGATCACTCACTCAGACTATAACACCAGAATCGCTCACTCAGACTAAAACACCAGAATCGCTCACTCAGACTGTAAACACAGGATCACTCACTCAGACTAGAACACCAGGATCACTCACTCAGACTATAACACAGGATCACTCACTCAGACTATAACACCAGAATCACTCACTCAGACTATAACACCAGGATCACTCACTCAGACGATGACACCAGAATCACTCACTCAGACTATAACACAGGATCACTCACTCGGAGTATAACACAGGATCACTCACTCAGACGATGACACCAGAATCACTCACTCAGACGATGACACAGAATCACTCACTCAGACGATGACACCAGAATCACTCACTCAGACGATAACACAGGATCACTCACTCGGAGTATAACACAGGATCACTCACTCAGACGATGACACCAGAATCACTCACTCAGACGATGACACCAGAATCACTCACTCAGACGATGACACAGAATCACTCACTCAGACGATGACACCAGAATCACTCACTCAGACTGTAACACAGGATCACTCACTCAGACTATAACACCAGAATCACTCACTCAGACTATAACACAGGATCACTCACTCAGACTATAACACAGGATCACTCACTCAGACTATAACACAGGATCACTCACTCAGACTATAACACCAGAATCACTCACTCAGAGTATAACACCAGAATCACTCACTCAGACGATAACACAGGATCACTCACTCGGAGTAGAACACAGGATCAATCAATCAGACGATGACACCAGAATCACTCACTCAGACGATGACACAGAATCACTCACTCAGACGATAACACAGGATCACTCACTCGGAGTATAACACAGGATCACTCACTCAGACGATGACACCAGAATCACTCACTCAGACGATGACACAGAATCACTCACTCAGACGATGACACCAGAATCACTCACTCAGACTGTAACACAGAATCACTCACTCAGACTATAACACCAGAATCACTCACTCAGACGATAACACCAGAATCACTCACTCAGACGATGACACAGAATCACTCACTCAGACGATGACACCAGAATCACTCACTCAGACTGTAACACAGGATCACTCACTCAGACTTTTACACCAGGATCACTCACTCAGACTATAACACCAGAATCGCTCACTCAGACTAAAACACCAGAATCGCTCACTCAGACTGTAAACACAGGATCACTCACTCAGACTAGAACACCAGGATCACTCACTCAGACTATAACACAGGATCACTCACTCAGACTATAACACCAGAATCACTCACTCAGACTATAACACAGGATCACTCACTCAGACAATAACACAGCATCACTCACTCAGACTAAAACACCAGAATCACTCACTCAGAGGATAACACAGGATCACTCACTCAGACTATAACACAGGATCACTCACTCAGAATATACACAGAATCACTCACTCAGACTGTAACACCAGAATCACTCAATCAGACTGTAACACAGGATCACTCACTCAGAATATACACAGAATCACTCACTCAGACTATAACACCAGAATCACTCACTCAGACTATGACACAGGATCACTCACTCAGAGAAAACACAGTATCACTCACTGAGACTAAAACACCAGAATCAGTCACTCAGACAAGAACACAGGATCGCTCACTCAGACTATAACACATGATCACTCACTCAGACTATAACACATGATCACTCACTGAGTCAAAAACACAGCATCACTCACTCAGACTAAAACACCAGAATCACTCACTCAGACTGTAACACAGGATCACTCACTCAGAATATAACACAGGATCACTCACTCAGAAAATAACACAGCATCACTCACTCAGACTAAAACACCAGAATCACTCACTCAGACTGCAACACAGGATCACTCACTCAGAATATAACACAGGATCACTCACTCAGACTAAAACACAGTATCACTCACTCAGACAATAACACAGCATCACTCACTCAGACTAAAACACCAGAATCACTCACTCAGACTGTAACACAGGATCACTCACTCAGACAATAACACAGCATCACTCACTCAGACTAAAACACCAGAATCACTCACTCAGACTGTAACACAGGATCACTCACTCAGACAATAACACAGGATCACTCACTCAGACAATAACACAGGATCGCTCACCCAGACGAAAACACCAGAATCACTCACTCAGACCATCACACCAAGATCACTCACTCAGACAATAAAACAGAATCACTCACTCAGGCTATCACACTGGGATCACTCACTCAGACGAGAACACCAGAATCACTCACTCAGACCACAATACAGGATCACTCAGTCAGACTATAACACCAGAATCGCTCACTCAGACGGTAAACACAGGATCACTCACTCAGACTATAACACCAGGATCACTCACTCAGACTAAAACACCAGAATCGCTCACTCAGACTGTAAACACAGGATCACTCACTCAGACTATAACACCAGGATCACTCACTCAGACTATAACACCAGGATCACTCACTCAGACTATAACACAGGATCACTCACTCAGACTATAACACAGGATCACTCACTCAGACTATAACACAGGATCACTCACTCAGACTATAACACAGGATCACTCACTCAGACTATAACACAGGATCACTCACTCAGACTATAACACCAGAATCACTCACTCAGACGATAACACAGGATCACTCACTCGGAGTAGAACACAGGATCACTCACTCAGACGATGACACCAGAATCACTCACTCAGACGATGACACAGAATCACTCACTCAGACGATAACACAGGATCACTCACTCGGAGTATAACACAGGATCACTCACTCAGACGATGACACCAGAATCACTCACTCAGACGATGACACAGAATCACTCACTCAGACGATGACATCAGAATCACTCACTCAGACTATAACACAGGATCACTCACTCGGAGTATAACACAGGATCACTCACTCAGACGATGACACCAGAATCACTCACTCAGACGATGACACAGAATCACTCACTCAGACGATGACACCAGAATCACTCACTCAGACGATAACACAGGATCACTCACTCGGAGTATAACACAGGATCACTCACTCAGACGATGACACCAGAATCACTCACTCAGACGATGACACCAGAATCACTCACTCAGACGATGACACAGAATCACTCACTCAGACGATGACACCAGAATCACTCACTCAGACTGTAACACAGGATCACTCACTCAGACTATAACACCAGAATCACTCACTCAGACGATGACACCAGAATCACTCACTCAGACTGTAACACAGGATCACTCACTCAGATTATCACACCAGGATCACTCACTCAGACTAAAACACCAGAATCGCTCACTCAGACTGTAAACACAGGATCACTCACTCAGACGATAACACAGGATCACTCACTCAGACTATAACACCAGAATCACTCACTCAGACGATAACACAGGATCACTCACTCGGAGTAGAACACAGGATCACTCACTCAGACGATGACACCAGGATCACTCACTCAGACTATAACACAGGATCACTCACTCAGACTATAACACCAGAATCACTCACTCAGAGTATAACACCAGAATCACTCACTCAGACTAAAACACCAGAATCACTCACTCAGACTGTAACACAGGATCACTCACTCAGACTATAACACAGGATCTCTCACTCAGACAATAACACAGCATCACTCACTCAGACTAAAACACCAGAATCACTCACTCAGAGGATAACACAGGATCACTCACTCAGAATATATCACAGGATCACTCACTCAGAATATACACAGAATCACTCACTCAGACTATAACACCAGAATCACTCAATCAGACTGTAACACAGGATCACTCACTCAGAATATACACAGAATCACTCACTCAGACTATAACACCAGAATCACTCACTCAGACTATAACACAGGATCACTCACTCAGAGAAAACACAGTATCACTCACTGAGACTAAAACAGCAGACTCAGTCACTCAGACAAGAACACAGGATCGCTCACTCAGACTATAACACATGATCACTCACTCAGACTATAACACATGATCACTCACTGAGTCAAAAACACAGCATCACTCACTCAGACTAAAACACCAGAATCACTCACTCAGACTGTAACACAGGATCACTCACTCAGACTGTAACACAGGATCACTCACTCAGACTATAACACAGGATCACTCACTCAGACAATAACACAGCATCACTCACCCAGACTAAAACACCAGAATCACTCACTCAGAATATAACACAGGATCACTCACTCAGACTATAACACATGATCACTCACTGAGTCAAAAACACAGCATCACTCACTCAGACTAAAACACCAGAATCACTCACTCAGACTGCAACACAGGATCACTCACTCAGAATATAACACAGGATCACTCACTCAGAAAATAACACAGCATCACTCACTCAGACTAAAACACCAGAATCACTCACTCAGACTGCAACACAGGATCACTCACTCAGAATATAACACAGGATCACTCACTCAGACAATAACACAGCATCACTCACTCAGACTAAAACACAGGATCACTCACTCAGACAATAACACAGCATCACTCACTCAGACTAAAACACCAGAATCACTCACTCAGACTGTAACACAGAATCACTCACTCAGACTATAACACCAGAATCACTCACTCAGACGATAACACCAGAATCACTCACTCAGACTGTAACACAGAATCACTCACTCAGACTATAACACCAGAATCACTCACTCAGACGATAACACCAGAATCACTCACTCAGACGATGACACAGAATCACTCACTCAGACGATGACACCAGAATCACTCACTCAGACGATGACACAGAATCACTCACTCAGACGATGACACCAGAATCACTCACTCAGACTGTAACACAGAATCACTCACTCAGACTATAACACCAGAATCACTCACTCAGACGATAACACCAGAATCACTCACTCAGACGATGACACAGAATCACTCACTCAGACGATGACACCAGAATCACTCACTCAGACTGTAACACAGGATCACTCACTCAGACTATAACACCAGGATCACTCACTCAGACTATAACACCAGAATCGCTCACTCAGACTAAAACACCAGAATCGCTCACTCAGACTGTAAACACAGGATCACTCACTCAGACTAGAACACCAGGATCACTCACTCAGACTATAACACAGGATCACTCACTCAGACTATAACACCAGAATCACTCACTCAGAGTATAACACCAGAATCACTCACTCAGACTAAAACACCAAAATCACTCACTCAGACTGTATCACAGGATCACTCACTCAGACTATAACACAGGATCACTCACTCAGACAATAACACAGCATCACTCACTCAGACTAAAACACCAGAATCACTCACTCAGAGGATAACACAGGATCACTCACTCAGACTATAACACAGGATCACTCACTCAGAATATACACAGAATCACTCACTCAGACTGTAACACCAGAATCACTCAATCAGACTGTAACACAGGATCACTCACTCAGAATATACACAGAATCACTCACTCAGACTATAACACCAGAATCACTCACTCAGACTATAACACAGGATCACTCACTCAGAGAAAACACAGTATCACTCACTGAGACTAAAACACCAGAATCAGTCACTCAGACAAGAACACAGGATCGCTCACTCAGACTATAACACATGATCACTCACTCAGACTATAACACATGATCACTCACTGAGTCAAAAACACAGCATCACTCACTCAGACTAAAACACCAGAATCACTCACTCAGACTGTAACACAGGATCACTCACTCAGAATATAACACAGGATCACTCACTCAGAAAATAACACAGCATCACTCACTCAGACTAAAACACCAGAATCACTCACTCAGACTGCAACACAGGATCACTCACTCAGAATATAACACAGGATCACTCACTCAGACTAAAACACAGGATCACTCACTCAGACAATAACACAGCATCACTCACTCAGACTAAAACACCAGAATCACTCACTCAGACTGTAACACAGGATCACTCACTCAGACAATAACACAGCATCACTCACTCAGACTAAAACACCAGAATCACTCACTCAGACTGTAACACAGGATCACTCACTCAGACAATAACACAGGATCACTCACTCAGACAATAACACAGGATCGCTCACCCAGACGAAAACACCAGAATCACTCACTCAGACCATCACACCAAGATCACTCACTCAGACAATAAAACAGAATCACTCACTCAGGCTATCACACTGGGATCACTCACTCAGACGAGAACACCAGAATCACTCACTCAGACCACAATACAGGATCACTCAGTCAGACTATAACACCAGAATCGCTCACTCAGACGGTAAACACAGGATCACTCACTCAGACTATAACACCAGGATCACTCACTCAGACTAAAACACCAGAATCGCTCACTCAGACTGTAAACACAGGATCACTCACTCAGACTATAACACCAGGATCACTCACTCAGACTATAACACCAGGATCACTCACTCAGACTATAACACAGGATCACTCACTCAGACTATAACACAGGATCACTCACTCAGACTATAACACAGGATCACTCACTCAGACTATAACACAGGATCACTCACTCAGACTATAACACAGGATCACTCACTCAGACTATAACACCAGAATCACTCACTCAGACGATAACACAGGATCACTCACTCGGAGTAGAACACAGGATCACTCACTCAGACGATGACACCAGAATCACTCACTCAGACGATGACACAGAATCACTCACTCAGACGATAACACAGGATCACTCACTCGGAGTATAACACAGGATCACTCACTCAGACGATGACACCAGAATCACTCACTCAGACGATGACACAGAATCACTCACTCAGACGATGACACCAGAATCACTCACTCAGACTATAACACAGGATCACTCACTCGGAGTATAACACAGGATCACTCACTCAGACGATGACACCAGAATCACTCACTCAGACGATGACACAGAATCACTCACTCAGACGATGACACCAGAATCACTCACTCAGACGATAACACAGGATCACTCACTCGGAGTATAACACAGGATCACTCACTCAGACGATGACACCAGAATCACTCACTCAGACGATGACACCAGAATCACTCACTCAGACGGTGACACAGAATCACTCACTCAGACGATGACACCAGAATCACTCACTCAGACTGTAACACCAGAATCACTCACTCAGACGATGACACCAGAATCACTCACTCAGACTGTAACACAGGATCACTCACTCAGACTATCACATCAGGATCACTCACTCAGACTAAAACACCAGAATCGCTCACTCAGACTGTAAACACAGGATCACTCACTCAGACTATAACACAGGATCACTCACTCAGACTATAACACCAGAATCACTCACTCAGACGATAACACAGGATCACTCACTCGGGGTAGAACACAGGATCACTCACTCAGACGATGACACCAGGATCACTCACTCAGACTATAACACAGGATCACTCACTCAGACTATAACACCAGAATCACTCACTCAGAGTATAACACCAGAATCACTCACTCAGACTAAAACACCAGAATCACTCACTCAGACTGTAACACAGGATCACTCACTCAGACTATAACACAGGATCACTCACTCAGACAATAACACAGCATCACTCACTCAGACTAAAACACCAGAATCACTCACTCAGAGGATAACACAGGATCACTCACTCAGAATATATCACAGGATCACTCACTCAGAATATACACAGAATCACTCACTCAGACTATAACACCAGAATCACTCAATCAGACTGTAACACAGGATCACTCACTCAGAATATACACAGAATCACTCACTCAGACTATAACACCAGAATCACTCACTCAGACTATAACACAGGATCACTCACTCAGAGAAAACACAGTATCACTCACTGAGACTAAAACAGCAGACTCAGTCACTCAGACAAGAACACAGGATCGCTCACTCAGACTATAACACATGATCACTCACTCAGACTATAACACATGATCACTCACTGAGTCAAAAACACACATCACTCACTCAGACTAAAACACCAGAATCACTCACTCAGACTGTAACACAGGATCACTCACTCAGACTGTAACACAGGATCACTCACTCAGACTATAACACAGGATCACTCACTCAGACAATAACACAGCATCACTCACCCAGACTAAAACACCAGAATCACTCACTCAGAATATAACACAGGATCACTCACTCAGACTATAACACATGATCACTCACTGAGTCAAAAACACAGCATCACTCACTCAGACTAAAACACCAGAATCACTCACTCAGACTGCAACACAGGATCACTCACTCAGAATATAACACAGGATCACTCACTCAGAAAATAACACAGCATCACTCACTCAGACTAAAACACCAGAATCACTCACTCAGACTGCAACACAGGATCACTCACTCAGAATATAACACAGGATCACTCACTCAGACAATAACACAGCATCACTCACTCAGACTAAAACACAGGATCACTCACTCAGACAATAACACAGCATCACTCACTCAGACTAAAACACCAGAATCACTCACTCAGACTGTAACACTGGATCACTCACTCAGACAATAACACAGCATCACTCACTCAGACTAAAACACCAGAATCACTCACTCAGACTGTAACACAGGATCACTCACTCAGACAATAACACAGGATCACTCACTCAGACAATAACACAGGATCGCTCACCCAGACGAAAACACCAGAATCACTCACTCAGACCATCACACCAAGATCACTCACTCAGACAATAAAACAGAATCACTCACTCAGGCTATCACACTGGGATCACTCACTCAGACGAGAACACCAGAATCAATCACTCAGACCACAATACAGGATCACTCAGTCAGACCATAACACCAGAATCGCTCACTCAGACGGTAAACACAGGATCACTCACTCAGACTATAACACCAGGATCACTCACTCAGACGAAACACAGGATCACTCACTCAGACTATAACACCAGAATCACTCACTCAGAGTATAACACCAGAATCACTCACTCAGACTAAAACACCAGAATCACTCACTCAGACTGTAACACAGGATCACTCACTCAGACTATAACACAGTATCACTCACTCAGACAATCACACAGCATCACTCACTCAGACTAAAACACCAGAATCACTCACTCAGAGGATAACACAGGATCACTCACTCAGACTATAACACAGGATCCCTCACTCAGAATATACACAGAATCACTCACTCAGACTATAACACCAGAATCACTCAATCAGACTGTAACACAGGATCACTCACTCAGAATATACAGAGAATCACTCACTCAGAATATAACACCAGAATCACTCACTCAGACTATAACACAGGATCACTCACTCAGACAAAACACAGTATCACTCACTGAGACTAAAACACCAGAATCAGTCACTCAGACAAGAACACAGGATCGCTCACTCAGACTATAACACATGATCACTCACTCAGACTATAACACATGATCACTCACTGAGTCAAAAACACAGCATCACTCACTCAGACTAAAACACCAGAATCACTCACTCAGACTGTAACACAGGATCACTCACTCAGAATATAACACAGGATCACTCACTCAGAAAATAACACAGCATCACTCACTCAGACTAAAACACCAGAATCACTCACTCAGACTGCAACACAGGATCACTCACTCAGACAATAACACAGCATCACTCACTCAGACTAAAACACCAGAATCACTCACTCAGACTGTAACACAGGATCACTCACTCAGACAATAACACAGGATCACTCACTCAGACAATAACACAGGATCGCTCACCCAGACGAAAACACCAGAATCACTCACTCAGACCATCACACCAAGATCACTCACTCAGACAATAAAACAGAATCACTCACTCAGGCTATCACACTGGGATCACTCACTCAGACGAGAACACCAGAATCACTCACTCAGACCACAATACAGGATCACTCAGTCAGACTATAACACCAGAATCGCTCACTCAGACGGTAAACACAGGATCACTCACTCAGACTATAACACCAGGATCACTCACTCAGACTAAAACACCAGAATCGCTCACTCAGACTGTAAACACAGGATCACTCACTCAGACTATAACACCAGGATCACTCACTCAGACTATAACACCAGGATCACTCACTCAGACTATAACACAGGATCACTCACTCAGACTATAACACAGGATCACTCACTCAGACTATAACACCAGGATCACTCACTCAGACTATAACACAGGATCACTCACTCAGACTATAACACAGGATCACTCACTCAGACTATAACACCAGAATCACTCACTCAGACGACAACACAGGATCACTCACTCGGAGTAGAACACAGGATCACTCACTCAGACGATGACACCAGAATCACTCACTCAGACGATGACACAGAATCACTCACTCAGACGATAACACAGGATCACTCACTCGGAGTATAACACAGGATCACTCACTCAGACGATGACACCAGAATCACTCACTCAGACGATGACACAGAATCACTCACTCAGACGATGACACCAGAATCACTCACTCAGACTATAACACAGGATCACTCACTCGGAGTATAACACAGGATCACTCACTCAGACGATGACACCAGAATCACTCACTCAGACGATGACACAGAATCACTCACTCAGACGATGACACCAGAATCACTCACTCAGACGATAACACAGGATCACTCACTCGGAGTATAACACAGGATCACTCACTCAGACGATGACACCAGAATCACTCACTCAGACGATGGCACCAGAATCACTCACTCAGACGATGACACACAATCACTCACTCAGACGATGACACCAGAATCACTCACTCAGACTGTAACACAGGATCACTCACTCAGACTATAACACCAGAATCACTCACTCAGACGATGACACCAGAATCACTCACTCAGACTGTAACACAGGATCACTCACTCAGACTATCACACCAGGATCACTCACTCAGACTAAAACACCAGAATCGCTCACTCAGACTGTAAACACAGGATCACTCACTCAGACTATAACACCAGGATCACTCACTCAGACTATAACACCAGGATCACTCACTCAGACTATAACACAGGATCACTCACTCAGACAATAACACAGGATCACTCACTCAGACTATAACACAGGATCACTCACTCAGACTATAACACAGGATCACTCACTCAGACTATAACACAGGATCACTCACTCAGACTATAACACCAGAATCACTCACTCAGACGATAACACAGGATCACTCACTCGGAGTAGAACACAGGATCACTCACTCAGATGATGACACCAGAATCACTCACTCAGACGATGACACAGAATCACTCACTCAGACGATAACACAGGATCACTCACTCGGAGTATAATACAGGATCACTCACTCAGACGATGACAACAGAATCACTCACTCAGACGATGACACAGAATCACTCACTCAGACGATGACACCAGAATCACTCACTCAGACTATAACACAGGATCACTCACTCGGAGTATAACACAGGATCACTCACTCAGACGATGACACCAGAATCACTCACTCAGACGATGACACAGAATCACTCACTCAGACGATGACACCAGAATCACTCACTCAGACGATAACACAGGATCACTCACTCGGAGTATAACACAGGATCACTCACTCAGACGATGACACCAGAATCACTCACTCAGACGATGACACCAGAATCACTCACTCAGACGATGACACAGAATCACTCACTCAGACGATGACACCAGAATCACTCACTCAGACTGTAACACAGGATCACTCACTCAGACTATAACACAGGATCACTCACTCAGACTATAACACCAGAATCACTCACTCAGACGATAACACAGGATCACTCACTCGGAGTAGAACACAGGATCACTCACTCAGACGATGACACCAGGATCACTCACTCAGACTATAACACAGGATCACTCACTCAGACTATAACACCAGAATCACTCACTCAGAGTATAACACCAGAATCACTCACTCAGACTAAAACACCAGAATCACTCACTCAAACTGTAACACAGGATCACTCACTCAGACTATAACACAGGATCACTCACTCAGACAATAACACAGCATCACTTACTCAGACTAAAACACCAGAATCACTCACTCAGAGGATAACACAGGATCACTCACTCAGACTATAACACAGGATCACTCACTCAGAATATACACAGAATCACTCACTCAGACTATAACACCAGAATCACTCAATCAGACTGTAACACAGGATCACTCACTCAGAATACACACAGAATCACTCACTCAGACTATAACACCAGAATCACTCACTCAGACTATAACACAGGATCACTCACTCAGAGAAAACACAGTATCACTCACTGAGACGAAAACACCAGAATCAGTCACTCAGACAAGAACACAGGATCGCTCACTCAGACTATAACACATGATCACTCACTCAGACTACAACACATGATCACTCACTGAGTCAAAAACACAACATCACTCACTCAGACTAAAACACCAGAATCACTCACTCAGACTGTAACACAGGATCACTCACTCAGAAAATAACACAGGATCACTCACTCAGACTATAACACAGGATCACTCACTCAGAGAAAACACAGTATCACTCACTGAGACGAAAACACCAGAATCAGTCACTCAGACAAGAACACAGGATCGCTCACTCAGACTATAACACATGATCACTCACTCAGACTACAACACATGATCACTCACTGAGTCAAAAACACAACATCACTCACTCAGACTAAAACACCAGAATCACTCACTCAGACTGTAACACAGGATCACTCACTCAGAAAATAACACAGGATCACTCACTCAGAAAATAACACAGCATCACTCACTCAGACTAAAACACCAGAATCACTCACTCAGACTGCAACACAGGATCACTCACTCAGAATATAACACAGGATCACTCACTCAGACAATAACACAGCATCACTCACTCAGACTAAAACACAGGATCACTCACTCAGACAATAACACAGCATCACTCACTCAGACTAAAACACCAGAATCACTCACTCAGACTGTAACACAGGATCACTCACTCAGAGAAAACACAGTATCACTCACTGAGACTAAAACACCAGAATCAGTCACTCAGACAAGAACACAGGATCGCTCACTCAGACTATAACACATGATCACTCACTCAGACTACAACACATGATCACTCACAGAGTCAAAAACACAGCATCACTCACTCAGACTAAAACACCAGAATCACTCACTCAGACTGCAACACAGGATCACTCACTCAGAAAATAACACAGGATCACTCACTCAGAAAATAACACAGCATCACTCACTCAGACTAAAACACCAGAATCACTCACTCAGACTGCAACACAGGATCACTCACTCAGAATATAACACAGGATCACTCACTCAGACAATAACACAGCATCACTCACTCAGACTAAAACACAGGATCACTCACTCAGACAATAACACAGCATCACTCACTCAGACTAAAACACCAGAATCACTCACTCAGACTGTAACACAGGATCACTCACTCAGACAATAACACAGCATCACTCACTCAGACTAAAACACCAGAATCACTCACTCAGACTGTAACACAGGATCACTCACTCAGACAATAACACAGGATCACTCACTCAGACAATAACACAGGATCGCTCACCCAGACGAAAACACCAGAATCACTCACTCAGACCATCACACCAAGATCACTCACTCAGACAATAAAACAGAATCACTCACTCAGGCTATCACACTGGGATCACTCACTCAGACGAGAACACCAGAATCACTCACTCAGACCACAATACAGGATCACTCAGTCAGACTATAACACCAGAATCGCTCACTCAGACGGTAAACACAGGATCACTCACTCAGACTATAACACCAGGATCACTCACTCAGACTATAACACCAGGATCACTCACTCAGACTATAACACAGGATCACTCACTCAGACGATAACACAGGATCACTCACTCAGACTATAACACAGGATCACTCACTCAGACTATAACACAGGATCACTCACTCAGACTATAACACAGGATCACTCACTCAGACTATAACACCAGAATCACTCACTCAGACGATAACACAGGATCACTCACTCGGAGTAGAACACAGGATCACTCACTCAGACGATGACACCAGAATCACTCACTCAGACGATGACACAGAATCACTCACTCAGACGATGACACAGAATCACTCACTCAGACGATGACACCAGAATCACTCACTCAGACTATAACACAGGATCACTCACTCGGAGTATAACACAGGATCACTCAATCAGACGATGACACCAGAATCACTCACTCAGACGATGACACAGAATCACTCACTCAGACGATGACACCAGAATCACTCACTCAGACGCTAACACAGGATCACTCACTCGGAGTATAACACAGGATCACTCACTCAGACGATGACACCAGAATCACTCACTCAGACGATGACACCAGAATCACTCACTCAGACTGTAACACAGGATCACTCACTCAGACTATAACACAGGATCACTCACTCAGACTATAACACCAGAATCACTCACTCAGACGATAACACAGGATCACTCACTCGGAGTAGAACACAGGATCACTCACTCAGACGATGACACCAGGATCACTCACTCAGACTATAACACAGGATCACTCACTCAGACTATAACACCAGAATCACTCACTCAGAGTACAACACCAGAATCACTCACTCAGACTAAAACACCAGAATCACTCACTCAGACTGTAACACAGGATCACTCACTCAGACTATAACACAGGATCACTCACTCAGACAATAACACAGCATCACTCACTCAGACTAAAACACCAGAATCACTCACTCAGAGGATAACACAGGATCACTCACTCAGACTATAACACAGGATCACTCACTCAGAATATACACAGAATCACTCACTCAGACTATAACACCAGAATCACTCAATCAGACTGTAACACAGGATCACTCACTCAGAATACACACAGAATCACTCACTCAGACTATAACACCAGAATCACTCACTCAGACTATAACACAGGATCACTCACTCAGAGAAAACACAGTATCACTCACTGAGACTAAAACACCAGAATCAGTCACTCAGACAAGAACACAGGATCGCTCACTCAGACTATAACACATGATCACTCACTCAGACTACAACACATGATCACTCACTGAGTCAAAAACACAGCATCACTCACTCAGACTAAAACACCAGAATCACTCACTCAGACTGTAACACAGGATCACTCATTCAGAAAATAACACAGGATCACTCACTCAGAAAATAACACAGCATCACTCACTCAGACTAAAACACCAGAATCACTCACTCAGACTGCAACACAGGATCACTCACTCAGAATATAACACAGGATCACTCACTCAGACAATAACACAGCATCACTCACTCAGACTAAAACACAGGATCACTCACTCAGACAATAACACAGCATCACTCACTCAGACTAAAACACCAGAATCACTCACTCAGACTGTAACACAGGATCACTCACTCAGAGAAAACACAGTATCACTCACTGAGACTAAAACACCAGAATCAGTCACTCAGACAAGAACACAGGATGGCTCACTCAGACTATAACACATGATCACTCACTCAGACTACAACACATGATCACTCACTGAGTCAAAAACACAGCATCACTCACTCAGACTAAAACACCAGAATCACTCACTCAGACAGTAACACAGGATCACTCACTCTGAAAATAACACAGGATCACTCACTCAGAAAATAACACAGCATCACTCACTCAGACTAAAACACCAGAATCACTCACTCAGACTGCAACACAGGATCACTCACTCAGAATATAACACAGGATCACTCACTCAGACAATAACACAGCATCACTCACTCAGACTAAAACACAGGATCACTCACTCAGACAATAACACAGCATCACTCACTCAGACTAAAACACCAGAATCACTCACTCAGACTGTGACACAGGATCACTCACTCAGACAATAACACAGGATCACTCACTCAGACAATAACACAGGATCGCTCACCCAGACGAAAACACCAGAATCACTCACTCAGACCATCACACCAAGATCACTCACTCAGACAATAAAACAGAATCACTCACTCAGGCTTTCACACTGGGATCACTCACTCAGACGAGAACACCAGAATCACTCACTCAGACCACAATACAGGATCACTCAGTCAGACTAGAACACCAGAATCGCTCACTCAGACGGTAAACACAAGATCACTCACTCAGACTATAACACCAGGATCACTCACTCAGACTAAAACACCAGAATCGCTCACTCAGACTGTAAACACAGGATCACTCACTCAGACTATAACACCAGGATCACTCACTCAGACTATAACACAGGATCACTCACTCAGACTATAACACAGGATCACTCACTCAGACTATAACACAGGATCACTCACTCAGACTATAACACCAGAATCACTCACTCAGACGATAACACAGGATCACTCACTCGGAGTAGAACACAGGATCACTCACTCAGACGATGACACCAGAATCACTCACTCAGACGATGACACAGGATCACTCACTCGGAGTATAACACAGGATCACTCACTCAGATGATGACACCAGAATCACTCACTCAGACGATGACACAGAATCACTCACTCAGACGATGACACCAGAATCACTCACTCAGACTATAACACAGGATCACTCACTCGGAGTAGAACACAGGATCACTCACTCAGACGATGACACCAGAATCACTCACTCAGACGATAACACAGGATCACTCACTCGGAGTATAACACAGGATCACTCACTCAGACGATGACACCAGAATCACTCACTCAGACGATGACACCAGAATCACTCACTCAGACGATGACACAGAATCACTCACTCAGACGATGACACCAGAATCACTCACTCAGACTGTAACACAGGATCACTCACTCAGACTATAACACAGGATCACTCACTCAGACTATAACACCAGAATCACTCACTCAGACGATAACACAGGATCACTCACTCGGAGTAGAACACAGGATCACTCACTCAGACGATAACACCAGGATCACTCACTCAGACTATAACACAGGATCACTCACTCAGACTATAACACCAGAATCACTCACTCAGAGTATAACACCAGAATCACTCACTCAGACTAAAACACCAGAATCACTCACTCAGACTGTAACACAGTATCACTCACTCAGACGATGACACCAGAATCACTCACTCAGACGATGACACAGGATCACTCACTCAGACTATAACACATGATCACTCACTGAGTCGATAACACAGCATCACTCACTCAGACTAAAACACCAGAATCACTCACTCAGACTGTAACACAGGATCACTCACTCAGACAATGACACAGCATCACTCACTCAGACTAAAACACCAGAATCACTCACTCAGACTGTAACACAGGATCACTCACTCAGACAATAACACAGCATCACTCACTCAGACTAAAACACCAGAATCACTCACTCAGACTGCAACACAGGATCACTCACTCAGAGGATAAAACAGGATCACTCACTCAGAGGATAACATGAGAATCACTCACTGAGACTATAACACCAGAATCACTCAATCAGACTGTAACACAGGATCACTCACTCAGACGATAACACCAGAATCACTCACTCAGAATATACACAGAATCACTCACTCAGACTATAACACCAGAATCACTCACTCAGACTATAACACCAGAATCACTCACTCAGACTATAACACCAGAATCACTCACTCAGACTATAACACAGGATCACTCACTCAGAGAAAACACAGCATCACTCACTCAGACTAAAACACCAGAATCACTCACTCAGACTGTAACACAGGATCACTCACTCAGACAACACAGGATCGCTCACTCAGACTATAACACCAGAATCACTCACTCAGAGAAAACACAGCATCACTCACTCAGACTAAAACACCAGAATCACTCACTCAGACTGTAACACAGGATCACTCACTCAGACAACACATGATCACTCACTCAGACTATAACACATGATCACTCACTCAGACAATAACACAGCATCACTCACTCAGACTAAAACACCAGAATCACTCACTCAGACTGTCACACAGGATCACTCACTCAGACAATAACACAGGATCACTCACTCAGACAATAACACAGGATCGCTCACCCAGACGAAAACACCAGAATCACTCACTCAGACCATCACACCAAGATCACTCACTCAGACAATAAAACAGAATCACTCACTCAGGCTATCACACTGGGATCACTCACTCAGACGAGAACACCAGAATCACTCACTCAGACCACAATACAGGATCACTCAGTCAGACTATAACACCAGAATCGCTCACTCAGACGGTAAACACAGGATCACTCACTCAGACTATAACACCAGGATCACTCACTCAGACTGTAACACCAGAATCACTCACTCAGAGTATAACACCAGAATCACTCACTCAGACGATAACACAGGATCACTCACTCGGAGTAGAACACAGGATCACTCACTCAGACGATGACACCAGAATCACTCACTCAGACGATGACACAGAATCACTCACTCAGACGATGACACCAGAATCACTCACTCAGACTGTAACACAGGATCACTCACTCAGACTATAACACCAGAATCACTCACTCAGACGATGACACCAGAATCACTCACTCAGACTGTGACACAGGATCAGTCACTCAGACTATAACACAGGATCACTCACTCAGACTATAACACAGGATCACTCACTCAGAATATAACATCAGGATCACTCACTCAGACTATAACACAGGATCACTCACTCAGACGGTAAAACAGAATCACTCACTCAGACTATAACACAGGATCACTCACTCAGACAATAACACCAGGAACACTCACTCAGACTATAACACAGGATCACTCACTCAGACGGTAAAACAGAATCACTCACTCAGACTATAACACAGGATCACTCACTCAGACGGTAAAACAGAATCACTCACTCAGGCTATCACACTGGGATCACTCACTCAGACGAGAACACCAGAATCACTCACTCAGACCACAATACAGGATCACTCAGTCAGTCTATAACACCAGAATCGCTCACTCAGACGGTAAACACAGGATCACTCACTCAGACGGTAAAACAGAATCACTCACTCAGGCTATCACACTGGGATCACTCACTCAGACTAAAACACCAGAATCGCTCACTCAGACGGTAAACACAGGATCACTCACTCAGACTATAACACCAGGATCACTCACTCAGACTAAAACACCAGAATCGCTCACTCAGACTATAACACAGGATCACTCACTCAGACTATAACACCAGGATCACTCACTCAGACTATAACACCAGGATCACTCGCTCAGACTATAACACAGGATCACTCACTCAGACTATAACACCAGAATCACTCACTCAGAGTATAACACCAGAATCACTCACTCAGAAGATAACAAAGGATCACTCACTCGGAGTAGAACACAGGATCACTCACTCAGACGATGACACCAGAATCACTCACTCAGACGATGACACCAGAATCACTCACTCAGACTGTAACACAGGATCAGTCACTCAGACTATAACACAGGATCACTCACTCAGACTATAACACAGGATCACTCACTCAGAATATAACATCAGGATCACTCACTCAGACTATAACACCAGGAACACTCACTCAGACTATAACATAGAATCACTCACACAGGCTATCACACTGGGATCGCTCACTCAGTCGAGAACACCAGAATCACTCACTCAGACCACAATACAGGATCACTCACTCAGACTATAACACCAGAATCACTCACTCAGACCACAATACAGGATCACTCACTCAGACTATAACACCAGAATCACTCAAAAAGACCACAATACAGGATCACTCACTCAGAGGATAAAACAGGATCACTCACTCAGAGTATAACACCAGAATCACACACTGAGACTAAAACACCAGAATCACTCACTCAGACTGTAACACAGCATCACTCACTCAGACTAAAACACCAGAATCATGCACTCAGACTGTAACACAGGATCACTCACTCAGACAATAACACAGCATGACTCACTCAGACTAAAACACCAGAATCACTCACTCAGACTGCAACACAGGATCACTCACTCAGACTATAACACAGCATCACTCACTCAGACTAAAACACCAGAATCACTCACTCAGACTGTAACGCAGGATCACTCACTCAGACTATAACACAGGATCACTCACTCAGACGATAACACAGGATCACTCACTCAGACTATAACACAGGATCACTCACTCAGACTATAACACAGGATCACTCACTCAGACTATAACACAGGATCACTCACTCAGACTATAACACCAGAATCACTCACTCAGACGATAACACAGGATCACTCACTCGGAGTAGAACACAGGATCACTCACTCAGACGATGACACCAGAATCACTCACTCAGACGATGACACAGAATCACTCACTCAGACGATGACACAGAATCACTCACTCAGACGATGACACCAGAATCACTCACTCAGACTATAACACAGGATCACTCACTCGGAGTATAACACAGGATCACTCAATCAGACGATGACACCAGAATCACTCACTCAGACGATGACACAGAATCACTCACTCAGACGATGACACCAGAATCACTCACTCAGACGCTAACACAGGATCACTCACTCGGAGTATAACACAGGATCACTCACTCAGACGATGACACCAGAATCACTCACTCAGACGATGACACCAGAATCACTCACTCAGACTGTAACACAGGATCACTCACTCAGACTATAACACAGGATCACTCACTCAGACTATAACACCAGAATCACTCACTCAGACGATAACACAGGATCACTCACTCGGAGTAGAACACAGGATCACTCACTCAGACGATGACACCAGGATCACTCACTCAGACTATAACACAGGATCACTCACTCAGACTATAACACCAGAATCACTCACTCAGAGTACAACACCAGAATCACTCACTCAGACTAAAACACCAGAATCACTCACTCAGACTGTAACACAGGATCACTCACTCAGACTATAACACAGGATCACTCACTCAGACAATAACACAGCATCACTCACTCAGACTAAAACACCAGAATCACTCACTCAGAGGATAACACAGGATCACTCACTCAGACTATAACACAGGATCACTCACTCAGAATATACACAGAATCACTCACTCAGACTATAACACCAGAATCACTCAATCAGACTGTAACACAGGATCACTCACTCAGAATACACACAGAATCACTCACTCAGACTATAACACCAGAATCACTCACTCAGACTATAACACAGGATCACTCACTCAGAGAAAACACAGTATCACTCACTGAGACTAAAACACCAGAATCAGTCACTCAGACAAGAACACAGGATCGCTCACTCAGACTATAACACATGATCACTCACTCAGACTACAACACATGATCACTCACTGAGTCAAAAACACAGCATCACTCACTCAGACTAAAACACCAGAATCACTCACTCAGACTGTAACACAGGATCACTCATTCAGAAAATAACACAGGATCACTCACTCAGAAAATAACACAGCATCACTCACTCAGACTAAAACACCAGAATCACTCACTCAGACTGCAACACAGGATCACTCACTCAGAATATAACACAGGATCACTCACTCAGACAATAACACAGCATCACTCACTCAGACTAAAACACAGGATCACTCACTCAGACAATAACACAGCATCACTCACTCAGACTAAAACACCAGAATCACTCACTCAGACTGTAACACAGGATCACTCACTCAGAGAAAACACAGTATCACTCACTGAGACTAAAACACCAGAATCAGTCACTCAGACAAGAACACAGGATGGCTCACTCAGACTATAACACATGATCACTCACTCAGACTACAACACATGATCACTCACTGAGTCAAAAACACAGCATCACTCACTCAGACTAAAACACCAGAATCACTCACTCAGACAGTAACACAGGATCACTCACTCTGAAAATAACACAGGATCACTCACTCAGAAAATAACACAGCATCACTCACTCAGACTAAAACACCAGAATCACTCACTCAGACTGCAACACAGGATCACTCACTCAGAATATAACACAGGATCACTCACTCAGACAATAACACAGCATCACTCACTCAGACTAAAACACAGGATCACTCACTCAGACAATAACACAGCATCACTCACTCAGACTAAAACACCAGAATCACTCACTCAGACTGTGACACAGGATCACTCACTCAGACAATAACACAGGATCACTCACTCAGACAATAACACAGGATCGCTCACCCAGACGAAAACACCAGAATCACTCACTCAGACCATCACACCAAGATCACTCACTCAGACAATAAAACAGAATCACTCACTCAGGCTTTCACACTGGGATCACTCACTCAGACGAGAACACCAGAATCACTCACTCAGACCACAATACAGGATCACTCAGTCAGACTAGAACACCAGAATCGCTCACTCAGACGGTAAACACAAGATCACTCACTCAGACTATAACACCAGGATCACTCACTCAGACTAAAACACCAGAATCGCTCACTCAGACTGTAAACACAGGATCACTCACTCAGACTATAACACCAGGATCACTCACTCAGACTATAACACAGGATCACTCACTCAGACTATAACACAGGATCACTCACTCAGACTATAACACAGGATCACTCACTCAGACTATAACACCAGAATCACTCACTCAGACGATAACACAGGATCACTCACTCGGAGTAGAACACAGGATCACTCACTCAGACGATGACACCAGAATCACTCACTCAGACGATGACACAGGATCACTCACTCGGAGTATAACACAGGATCACTCACTCAGATGATGACACCAGAATCACTCACTCAGACGATGACACAGAATCACTCACTCAGACGATGACACCAGAATCACTCACTCAGACTATAACACAGGATCACTCACTCGGAGTAGAACACAGGATCACTCACTCAGACGATGACACCAGAATCACTCACTCAGACGATAACACAGGATCACTCACTCGGAGTATAACACAGGATCACTCACTCAGACGATGACACCAGAATCACTCACTCAGACGATGACACCAGAATCACTCACTCAGACGATGACACAGAATCACTCACTCAGACGATGACACCAGAATCACTCACTCAGACTGTAACACAGGATCACTCACTCAGACTATAACACAGGATCACTCACTCAGACTATAACACCAGAATCACTCACTCAGACGATAACACAGGATCACTCACTCGGAGTAGAACACAGGATCACTCACTCAGACGATAACACCAGGATCACTCACTCAGACTATAACACAGGATCACTCACTCAGACTATAACACCAGAATCACTCACTCAGAGTATAACACCAGAATCACTCACTCAGACTAAAACACCAGAATCACTCACTCAGACTGTAACACAGTATCACTCACTCAGACGATGACACCAGAATCACTCACTCAGACGATGACACAGGATCACTCACTCAGACTATAACACATGATCACTCACTGAGTCGATAACACAGCATCACTCACTCAGACTAAAACACCAGAATCACTCACTCAGACTGTAACACAGGATCACTCACTCAGACAATGACACAGCATCACTCACTCAGACTAAAACACCAGAATCACTCACTCAGACTGTAACACAGGATCACTCACTCAGACAATAACACAGCATCACTCACTCAGACTAAAACACCAGAATCACTCACTCAGACTGCAACACAGGATCACTCACTCAGAGGATAAAACAGGATCACTCACTCAGAGGATAACATGAGAATCACTCACTGAGACTATAACACCAGAATCACTCAATCAGACTGTAACACAGGATCACTCACTCAGACGATAACACCAGAATCACTCACTCAGAATATACACAGAATCACTCACTCAGACTATAACACCAGAATCACTCACTCAGACTATAACACCAGAATCACTCACTCAGACTATAACACCAGAATCACTCACTCAGACTATAACACAGGATCACTCACTCAGAGAAAACACAGCATCACTCACTCAGACTAAAACACCAGAATCACTCACTCAGACTGTAACACAGGATCACTCACTCAGACAACACAGGATCGCTCACTCAGACTATAACACCAGAATCACTCACTCAGAGAAAACACAGCATCACTCACTCAGACTAAAACACCAGAATCACTCACTCAGACTGTAACACAGGATCACTCACTCAGACAACACATGATCACTCACTCAGACTATAACACATGATCACTCACTCAGACAATAACACAGCATCACTCACTCAGACTAAAACACCAGAATCACTCACTCAGACTGTCACACAGGATCACTCACTCAGACAATAACACAGGATCACTCACTCAGACAATAACACAGGATCGCTCACCCAGACGAAAACACCAGAATCACTCACTCAGACCATCACACCAAGATCACTCACTCAGACAATAAAACAGAATCACTCACTCAGGCTATCACACTGGGATCACTCACTCAGACGAGAACACCAGAATCACTCACTCAGACCACAATACAGGATCACTCAGTCAGACTATAACACCAGAATCGCTCACTCAGACGGTAAACACAGGATCACTCACTCAGACTATAACACCAGGATCACTCACTCAGACTGTAACACCAGAATCACTCACTCAGAGTATAACACCAGAATCACTCACTCAGACGATAACACAGGATCACTCACTCGGAGTAGAACACAGGATCACTCACTCAGACGATGACACCAGAATCACTCACTCAGACGATGACACAGAATCACTCACTCAGACGATGACACCAGAATCACTCACTCAGACTGTAACACAGGATCACTCACTCAGACTATAACACCAGAATCACTCACTCAGACGATGACACCAGAATCACTCACTCAGACTGTGACACAGGATCAGTCACTCAGACTATAACACAGGATCACTCACTCAGACTATAACACAGGATCACTCACTCAGAATATAACATCAGGATCACTCACTCAGACTATAACACAGGATCACTCACTCAGACGGTAAAACAGAATCACTCACTCAGACTATAACACAGGATCACTCACTCAGACAATAACACCAGGAACACTCACTCAGACTATAACACAGGATCACTCACTCAGACGGTAAAACAGAATCACTCACTCAGACTATAACACAGGATCACTCACTCAGACGGTAAAACAGAATCACTCACTCAGGCTATCACACTGGGATCACTCACTCAGACGAGAACACCAGAATCACTCACTCAGACCACAATACAGGATCACTCAGTCAGTCTATAACACCAGAATCGCTCACTCAGACGGTAAACACAGGATCACTCACTCAGACGGTAAAACAGAATCACTCACTCAGGCTATCACACTGGGATCACTCACTCAGACTAAAACACCAGAATCGCTCACTCAGACGGTAAACACAGGATCACTCACTCAGACTATAACACCAGGATCACTCACTCAGACTAAAACACCAGAATCGCTCACTCAGACTATAACACAGGATCACTCACTCAGACTATAACACCAGGATCACTCACTCAGACTATAACACCAGGATCACTCGCTCAGACTATAACACAGGATCACTCACTCAGACTATAACACCAGAATCACTCACTCAGAGTATAACACCAGAATCACTCACTCAGAAGATAACAAAGGATCACTCACTCGGAGTAGAACACAGGATCACTCACTCAGACGATGACACCAGAATCACTCACTCAGACGATGACACCAGAATCACTCACTCAGACTGTAACACAGGATCAGTCACTCAGACTATAACACAGGATCACTCACTCAGACTATAACACAGGATCACTCACTCAGAATATAACATCAGGATCACTCACTCAGACTATAACACCAGGAACACTCACTCAGACTATAACATAGAATCACTCACACAGGCTATCACACTGGGATCGCTCACTCAGTCGAGAACACCAGAATCACTCACTCAGACCACAATACAGGATCACTCACTCAGACTATAACACCAGAATCACTCACTCAGACCACAATACAGGATCACTCACTCAGACTATAACACCAGAATCACTCAAAAAGACCACAATACAGGATCACTCACTCAGAGGATAAAACAGGATCACTCACTCAGAGTATAACACCAGAATCACACACTGAGACTAAAACACCAGAATCACTCACTCAGACTGTAACACAGCATCACTCACTCAGACTAAAACACCAGAATCATGCACTCAGACTGTAACACAGGATCACTCACTCAGACAATAACACAGCATGACTCACTCAGACTAAAACACCAGAATCACTCACTCAGACTGCAACACAGGATCACTCACTCAGACTATAACACAGCATCACTCACTCAGACTAAAACACCAGAATCACTCACTCAGACTGTAACGCAGGATCACTCACTCAGACTATAACACAGGATCACTCACTCAGACTATAACACCAGGATCACTCACTCAGACTATAACACCAGGATCACTCGCTCAGACTATAACACAGGATCACTCACTCAGACTATAACACCAGAATCACTCACTCAGAGTATAACACCAGAATCACTCACTCAGAAGATAACAAAGGATCACTCACTCGGAGTAGAACACAGGATCACTCACTCAGACGATGACACCAGAATCACTCACTCAGACGATGACACCAGAATCACTCACTCAGACTGTAACACAGGATCAGTCACTCAGACTATAACACAGGATCACTCACTCAGACTATAACACAGGATCACTCACTCAGAATATAACATCAGGATCACTCACTCAGACTATAACACCAGGAACACTCACTCAGACTATAACATAGAATCACTCACACAGGCTATCACACTGGGATCGCTCACTCAGTCGAGAACACCAGAATCACTCACTCAGACCACAATACAGGATCACTCACTCAGACTATAACACCAGAATCACTCACTCAGACCACAATACAGGATCACTCACTCAGACTATAACACCAGAATCACTCAAAAAGACCACAATACAGGATCACTCACTCAGAGGATAAAACAGGATCACTCACTCAGAGTATAACACCAGAATCACACACTGAGACTAAAACACCAGAATCACTCACTCAGACTGTAACACAGCATCACTCACTCAGACTAAAACACCAGAATCATGCACTCAGACTGTAACACAGGATCACTCACTCAGACAATAACACAGCATGACTCACTCAGACTAAAACACCAGAATCACTCACTCAGACTGCAACACAGGATCACTCACTCAGACTATAACACAGCATCACTCACTCAGACTAAAACACCAGAATCACTCACTCAGACTGTAACGCAGGATCACTCACTCAGACTATAACACAGCATCACTCACTCAGACTAAAACACCAGAATCACTCACTCAGACTGTAACACAGGATCACTCACTCAGACTATAACACAGGATCACTCATTCAGACAATAACACAGCATCACTCACTCAGACTAAAACACCAGAATCACTCACTCAGACAATAACACAGGATCGCTCACCCAGACGAAAACACCAGAATCACTCACTCAGACCATCACACCAAGATCACTCACTCAGACAATAAAACAGAATCACTCACTCAGGCTATCACACTGGGATCACTGACTCAGACGAGAACACCAGAATCACTCACTCAGACCAAAATACAGGATCACTCACTCAGACTATAACACCAGGATCACTCACTCTGACTTTAACACAGGATCACTCACTCAGACTATAACACCAGGATCACTCACTCAGAGTATAACACAGGATCACTCACTCAGACTATAACACAGGATCACTCACTCAGACTATAACACAGGATCACTCACTCAGACTATAACACCAGAATCACTCACTCAGAGGATAACACCAGAATCACTCACTCAGACGATAACACAGGATCACTCACTCGGAATATAACACGGGATCACTCACTCAGACGATGACACCAGAATCACTCACTCAGACGATGACACAGAATCACTCACTCAGACTGTAACACAGGATCACTCACTCAGACTATAACACAGGATCACTCACTCAGACTGTAACACAGGATCACTCACTCAGACTATAACATCAGAATCACTCACTCAGACTATAACACAGGATCACTCACTCAGAGGATCAAACAGGATCATTCACTCAGACGATAACACAGGATCACTCACTGAGACTATAACACCAGAATCACTCACTCAGACTATAACACAGAATCACTCACTCAGACTATAACACCAGAATCACTCACTCAGACTATAACACAGGATCACTCACTCAGAGGATCAAACAGGATCATTCACTCAGACGATAACACAGGATCACTCACTCAGACTATAATACCAGAATCACTCACTGAGACTATAACACCAGAATCACTCACTCAGACTATAACACAGGATCACTCACTCAGACTATAACACAGGATCACTCACTCAGACTATAACACCAGGATCACTCGCTCAGACTACAACACAGGATCACTCACTCAGACTTTAACACAGGATCACTCACTCAGACCATAACACCAGGATCACTCACTCAGACATTTAACACAGGTTCACTCACTCAGACTATAACATCAGGATCATTCACTCAGACTATAACACGGAATCACTCACGCAGACAATAACACAGGATCACTCACTCAGACGAGAACACAGGATCGCTCACTCAGACTATAACACAGGATCACTCACTCAGAGTGCAACACAAGGATCACTCACTCAGACTGAAACACCAGAATCACTCACTACGACTGTAACCCAGGATAACTCACTCAGACGATAACACCTGAATCACTCACTGAGACTATAACACCAGAATCACTCACTCAGACAATAACACAGGATCACTCACTCAGACTATAACACAGGATCACTCACTCAGACTATAACACAGGATCACTCACTCAGACTATGACACCAGAATCACTCACTCCGACGAAAATACCAGAATCATTCACTCAGTCTATAACACCAGAATCACTCACTCAGACTATAACACCAGAATCACTCACTCAGACTATAACACCAGAATCACTCACTCAGAGTATAACACAGGATCACTCACTCAGACTGAAACACCAGAACCACTCACTCAGACTATAACACAGAATCACTCACTCAGACTACAACACCAGAATCACTCAATCAGGTTGTAACACAGGATCACTCACTCAGACTAAAACACCAGAATCACTCAATCAGAGTATAACACCAGGATCACTCACTCAGACTATGATACCAGAATCACTCACTCAGACTAAAACACCAGAACCACTCACTCAGACTGTAACACAGGATCACTCACTCAGACTGTTACACCAGAATCACTCAATCAGGTTGTAACACAGGATCACTCACTGAGACTGAAACACAGGATCACTCAATCAGACTGCAACACAGGATCACTCACTCAGACTATAACACACGATCACTCACTCAGACTGTAACCCAGGATAACTCATTCAGACGATAACATCAGGATCACTCACTCAGACAATAACACAGGATCACTCACTCAGAGTATAACACCAGAATCACTCACTGAGACTATAACACCAGAATCACTCACTCAGACGATAACACAGGATCACTCACTCAGAGTATAACACAGGATCACTCACTCAGACTATGACACCAGAATCACTCACTCAGACTATAACACAGGATCACTCACTCAGACAATAACACAGGATCACTCACTCAGAGTATAACACCAGAATCACTCACTGAGACTATAACACCAGAATCACTCACTCAGACTATAACACAGGATCACTCACTCAGACTATAACACAGGATCACTCACTCAGAGTATAACAGAGGATCACTCACTCAGACGATGACACCAGAATCACTCACTCCGACGAAAACACCAGAATCATTCAATCAGACTATAACACCAGAATCACTCACTCAGACGATAACACCAGGATCACTCACTCAGACAATAACACCAGGATCACTCCCTCAGACTATAACACAGGATCACTCACTCAGACTATAACATCAGAATCACTCACTCAGACTATAACACCAGAATCACTCACTCAGACTATAACACAGGATCACTCACTCAGACTATAACACAGGATCATTCACTCAGACTATAACACATGATCACTCACTCAGACAATAACACCAGGATCACTCACTCAGACTATAACACAGGATCACTCACTCAGAAGATAAACACAGGATCACTCACTCAGAATATAACACACGATCACTCACTCAGACCATAACACAGGATCACTCACTCAGACAATAACACACGATCACTCACTCAGACTATAACACAGGATCACTCACTCAGAAGATAAACACACGATCACTCACTCAGACTGTAACAAAGGATAACTCACTCAGACTAAAACACCAGAATCGCTCACTCAGACTGTAAACACAGGATCACTCACTCAGACTATAACACCAGGATCACTCACTCAGACATTTAACACAGGATCACTCACTCAGACTATAACACAGGATAACTCACTCAGACGATAACATCAGGATCACTCACTCAGACTATAACACAGGATAACTCACTCAGACTATAACATCAGGATCACTCACTCAGACTATAACACGGAATCACTCACGCAGACAATAACACAGGATCACTCACTCAGACGAGAACACAGAATCACTCACTCAGACGAAAACACCAGAATCACTCACTCAGAGTGTAACACAAGGATCACTCACTCAGACTAAAACACCAGAATCACTCACTCAGACTGTAACACCGGGATCACTCACTCAGACGATAACACAGAATCACTCACTCAGGCTATCACACTGGGATCACTCACTCAGACGAGATCACCAGAATCACTCACTCAGACCACCATACAGGATCACTCAGTCAGACTAAAACCCCAGGATCACTCACTCAGACCATAACACAGGATCACTCACTCAGAAGATAACACAGGATCATTCACTCAGACGATAACACAGGATCACTCACTCAGACTATAACACAGGATCCCTCACTCAGACTATAACACAGGATCACTCACTCAGACTATAACACAGGATCACTCACTCAGACTATAACACAGGATCACTCACTCAGACTATAACACCAGGATCACTCACTCAGACTATAACACCAGGATCACTCACTCAGACTGTAACACAGGATCACTCACTCAGACTATAACACCAGGATCACTCACTCAGACTGTAACACAGGATCACTCACTCAGACTATAACACAGGATCACTCACTAAGACTATAACACAGGATCACTCACTCAGACTATAACACAGGATCACTCACTCAGATTATTACACAGGATCACTCACTCAGACAATAACACAGGATCACTCACTCAGACTATAACACCAGGATCACTCACTCAGACTATAACACCAGGATCACTCACTCAGACTGTAACACAGGATCACTCACTCAGACTATAACACCAGGATCACTCACTCAGACTGTAACACAGGATCACTCACTCAGACTATAACACAGGATCACTCACTCAGACTATAACACCGGATCACTCACTCAGACTATAACACAGGATCACTCACTCAGATTATTACACAGGATCACTCACTCAGACAATAACACAGGATCACTCACTCAGACTATAACACAGGATCACTCACTCAGACTATAACACAGGATCACTCACTCAGATTATTACACAGGATCACTCACTCAGACAATAACACAGGATCACTCACTCAGACTATAACACAGGATCACTCACTCAGATTATTACACAGGATCACTCACTCAGACAATAACACAGGATCACTCACTCAGACTATAACACCAGGATCACTCACTCAGACTATAACACCAGAATAACTCAATCAGACTGTAACACAGGATCACTCACTCAGACAATAACACCAGGATCACTCACTCAGACTATAACACCAGGATCACTCACTCAGACTAAAACACCAGAATCACTCACTCAGAGTATAACACAGGATCACTCACTGAGAATATAACACAGGATCACTCACTCAGACTATAACACAGGATCACTCACTCAGATTATTACACAGGATCACTCACTCAGAGGATAACATCAGGATCACTCACTCAGACTATAACACAGGATCACTCACTCAGATTATTACACAGGATCACTCACTCAGAGGATAACACAGGATCACTCACTCAGAATATAACACAGGATCACTCACTCAGACTATAACACAGGATCACTCACTCAGATTATTACACAGTATCACTCACTCAGAGGATAACACAGGATCACTCACTCAGAATATAACACAGGATCACTCACTCAGAATATAACACTGGATCACTCACTCAGAATATAACACAGGATCACTCACTCAGACTATAACACAGGATCACTCACTCAGATTATTACACAGGATCACTCACTCAGACAATAACACAGGATCACTCACTCAGACTCTACCACAGGATCACTCACTGAGATTATTACACAGAATCACTCACTCAGACTATACCACAGGATCACTCACTCAGACTATAACACCAGAATCACTCACTCAGAATGTAACACAGGATCACTCACTCAGACTATAACACAGGATCACTCACTCAGACTATAACACCAGGATCACTAACTCAGATTATAACACAGGATCACTCACTCAGACTGTAACACAGGATCACTCACTCAGACTATAACACAGGATCACTCACTCAGACTATAACACCAGAATCACTCAATCAGACTGTAACACAGGAACACTCACTCAGACTATAACACAGGATCACTCACTCAGACAATAACACCAGGATCACTCACTCAGACTATAACACAGGATCACTCACTCAGACAATAACACCAGGATCACTCACTCAGACTATAACATCAGAATCACTCACTGAGACTATAACACAGGATCACTCACTCAGACAATAACACCAGAATCACTCACTCAGACTATAACATCAGAATCACTCACTGAGACTATAACACAGGATCACTCACTCAGACAATAATACCAGGATCACTCACTCAGACTATAACATCAGAATCACTCACTGAGACTATAACACCAGAATCACTCACTCAGACTATAACACCAGGATCACTCACTCAGAGTATAACACAGGATCACTCACTCAGACTATAACACAGGATCACTCACTCAGACTATAACACAGGATCACTCACTCAGACTATAACACCAGAATCACTCACTCAGAGGATAACACCAGAATCACTCACTCAGACGATAACACAGGATCACTCACTCGGAATATAACACAGGATCACTCACTCAGACGATGACACCAGAATCACTCACTCAGACGATGACACAGAATCACTCACTCAGACTGTAACACAGGATCACTCACTCAGACTATAACACAGGATCACTCACTCAGACTGTAACACAGGATCACTCACTCAGACTATAACATCAGAATCACTCACTCAGACTATAACACAGGATCACTCACTCAGAGGATCAAACAGGATCATTCACTCAGACGATAACACAGGATCACTCACTGAGACTATAACACCAGAATCACTCACTCAGACTATAACACATAATCACTCACTCAGACTATAACACCAGAATCACTCACTCAGACTATAACACAGGATCACTCACTCAGAGGATCAAACAGGATCATTCACTCAGACGATAACACAGGATCACTCACTCAGACTATAATACCAGAATCACTCACTGAGACTATAACACCAGAATCACTCACTCAGACTATAACACAGGATCACTCACTCAGACTATAACACAGGATCACTCACTCAGACTATAACACCAGGATCACTCGCTCAGACTACAACACAGGATCACTCACTCAGACTTTAACACAGGATCACTCACTCAGACCATAACACCAGGATCACTCACTCAGACATTTAACACAGGTTCACTCACTCAGACTATAACATCAGGATCATTCACTCAGACTATAACACGGAATCACTCACGCAGACAATAACACAGGATCACTCACTCAGACGAGAACACAGAATCACTCACTCAGACTAAAACACCAGAATCACTCACTCAGACTATAACACAGGATCACTCACGCAGACAATAACACAGGATCGCTCACTCAGACTATAACACAGGATCACTCACTCAGAGTGTAACACAAGAATCACTCACTCAGACTGAAACACCAGAATCACTCACTACGACTGTAACCCAGGATAACTCACTCAGACGATAACACCTGAATCACTCACTGAGACTATAACACCAGAATCACTCACTCAGACAATAACACAGGATCACTCACTCAGACTATAACACAGGATCACTCACTCAGACTATAACACAGGATCACTCACTCAGACTATGACACCAGAATCACTCACTCCGACGAAAATACCAGAATCATTCACTCAGACTATAACACCAGAATCACTCACTCAGACTATAACACCAGAATCACTCACTCAGACTTTAACACCAGAATCACTCACTCAGAGTATAACACAGAATCACTCACTCAGACTACAACACCAGAATCACTCAATCAGGTTGTAACACAGGATCACTCACTCAGACTAAAACACCAGAATCACTCAATCAGAGTATAACACCAGGATCACTCACTCAGACTATGATACCAGAATCACTCACTCAGACTAAAACACCAGAACCACTCACTCAGACTGTAACACAGGATCACTCACTCAGACTGTTACACCAGAATCACTCAATCAGGTTGTAACACAGGATCACTCACTGAGACTGAAACACAGGATCACTCAATCAGACTGCAACACAGGATCACTCACTCAGACTATAACACACGATCACTCACTCAGACTGTAACCCAGGATAACTCATTCAGACGATAACATCAGGATCACTCACTCAGACAATAACACAGGATCACTCACTCAGAGTATAACACCAGAATCACTCACTCAGACTATAACACAGGATCACTCACTCAGAGTATAACACAGGATCACTCACTCAGACAATAACACAGGATCACTCACTCAGAGTATAACACCAGAATCACTCACTGAGACGATAACACCAGAATCACTCACTCAGACGATAACACAGGATCACTCACTCAGACTATAACACAGGATCACTCACTCAGAGTATAACAGAGGATCACTCACTCAGACGATGACACCAGAATCACTCACTCCGACGAAAACACCAGAATCATTCAATCAGACTATAACACCAGAATCACTCACTCAGACTATAACACCAGGATTACTCACTCAGACAATAACACCAGGATCACTCCCTCAGACTATAACACAGGATCACTCACTCAGACTATAACATCAGAATCACTCACTCAGACTAAAACACCAGTATCACTCACTCAGACTATAACACAGGATCACTCACTCAGACTATAACAGAGGATCACTCACTCAGAAGATAAACACAGGATCACTCACTCAGAATATAACACACGATCACTCACTCAGACCATAACACAGGATCACTCACTCAGACAATAACACACGATCACTCACTCAGACTATAACACAGGATAACTCACTCAGACGATAACATCAGGATCACTCACTCAGACTATAACACCAGGATCACTCACTCAGACATTTAACACAGGATCACTCACTCAGACTATAACACAGGATAACTCACTCAGACGATAACATCAGGATCACTCACTCAGACTATAACACAGGATAACTCACTCAGACTATAACATCAGGATCACTCACTCAGACTATAACACGGAATCACTCACGCAGACAATAACACAGGATCACTCACTCAGACGAGAACACAGAATCACTCACTCAGACGAAAACACCAGAATCACTCACTCAGAGTGTAACACAAGGATCACTCTCTCAGACTAAAACACCAGAATCACTCACTCAGACTGTAACACCGGGATCACTCACTCAGACTATAACACAGAATCACTCACTCAGGCTATCACACTGGGATCACTCACTCAGACGAGATCACCAGAATCACTCACTCAGACCACCATACAGGATCACTCAGTCAGACTAAAACCCCAGGATCACTCACTCAGACCATAACACAGGATCACTCACTCAGACTATAACACAGGATCACTCACTCAGAGTGTAACACAGGATCACTCACTCAGTCTATAACACAGGATCACTCACTCAGACTATAACACCAGGATCACTCAATCAGACTATAACACCAGGATCACTCACTCAGACTGTAACACAGGATCACTCACTCAGACTATAACACCAGGATCACTCACTCAGAATGTAACACAGGATCACTCACTCAGACTATAACACAGGATCACTCACTCAGACTATAACACAGGATCACTCACTCAGACTATAACACAGGATCACTCACTCAGATTATTACACAGGATCACTCACTCAGACAATAACACAGGATCACTCACTCAGACTATAACACCAGGATCACTCACTCAGACTATAACACCAGGATCACTCACTCAGACTGTAACACAGGATCACTCACTCAGACTATAACACCAGGATCACTCACTCAGACTGTAACACAGGATCACTCACTCAGACTATAACACAGGATCACTCACTCAGACTATAACACAGGATCACTCACTCAGACTATAACACAGGATCACTCACTCAGATTATTACACAGGATCACTCACTCAGACAATAACACAGGATCACTCACTCAGACTATAACACAGGATCACTCACTCAGACTATAACACAGGATCACTCACTCAGACAATAACACAGGATCACTCACTCAGACTATAACACAGGATCACTCACTCAGATTATTACACAGGATCACTCACTCAGACAATAACACAGGATCACTCACTCAGACTATAACACCAGGATCACTCACTCAGACTATAACACCAGAATAACTCAATCAGACTGTAACACAGGATCACTCACTCAGACAATAACACCAGGATCACTCACTCAGACTATAACACCAGGATCACTCACTCAGACTAAAACACCAGACTCACTCACTCAGAGTATAACACAGGATCACTCACTGAGAATATAACACAGGATCACTCACTCAGACTATAACACAGGATCACTCACTCAGATTATTACACAGGATCACTCACTCAGAGGATAACATCAGGATCACTCACTCAGACTATAACACAGGATCACTCACTCAGATTATTACACAGGATCACTCACTCAGAGGATAACACAGGATCACTCACTCAGAATATAACACAGGATCACTCACTCAGACTATAACACAGGATCACTCACTCAGATTATTACACAGTATCACTCACTCAGAGGATAACACAGGATCACTCACTCAGAATATAACACAGGATCACTCACTCAGAATATAACACAGGATCACTCACTCAGAATATAACACAGGATCACTCACTCAGACTATACCACAGGATCACTCACTCAGACTATAACACCAGAATCACTCAATCAGACTGTAAAACAGGATCACTCACTCAGACTAAAACACCAGAATCACTCACTCAGATTATAACACACGATCACTCACTCAGAATGTAACACAGGATCACTCACTCAGACTATAACACAGGTTCACTCACTCAGACTATAACACCAGGATCACTAACTCAGATTATAACACAGGATCACTCACTCAGACTATAACACAGGATCACTCACTCAGACTATAACACAGGATCACTCACTCAGACTATAACACCAGAATCACTCAATCAGACTGTAACACAGGAAAACTCACTCAGACTATAACACAGGATCACTCACTCAGACAATAACACCAGGATCACTCACTCAGACTATAACACAGGATCACTCACTCAGACAATAACACCAGGATCACTCACTCAGAGTATAACATCAGAATCACTCACTGAGACTATAACACAGGATCACTCACTCAGACAATAACACCAGAATCACTCACTCAGACTATAACATCAGAATCACTCACTGAGACTATAACACAGGATCACTCACTCAGACAATAACACCAGGATCACTCACTCAGACTGTAACATCAGAATCACTCACTGAGACTATAACACCAGAATCACTCACTCAGACTATAACACACAATCACTCACTCAGACTGAATCACAGGATCACTCAATCAGACTGTAACACAGGATCACTCACTCAGACTATAACACACGATCACTCACTCAGACTGTAACCCAGGATAACTCACTCAGACGATAACATCAGGATCACTCACTCAGAGTATAACACAGGATCAATCACTCGGAGTATAACACCAGAATCACTCACTGAGACTATAACACACGATCACTCACTCAGACAATAACGCAGGATCACTCACTCAGACTATAACAAAGGATCACTCACTCAGACAATAACACAGGATCACTCACTCAGACTATAACAAAGGATCACTCACTCAGACTATAACACAGGATCACTCACTCAGACTATAACACAGGATCACTCACTCAGACTATAACACAGGATCACTCACTCAGACTATAACACCAGAATCACTCAATCAGACTGTAACACAGGAAAACTCACTCAGACTATAACACAGGATCACTCACTCAGACAATAACACCAGGATCACTCACTCAGACTATAACACAGGATCACTCACTCAGACAATAACACCAGGATCACTCACTCAGAGTATAACATCAGAATCACTCACTGAGACTATAACACAGGATCACTCACTCAGACAATAACACCAGAATCACTCACTCAGACTATAACATCAGAATCACTCACTGAGACTATAACACAGGATCACTCACTCAGACAATAACACCAGGATCACTCACTCAGACTGTAACATCAGAATCACTCACTGAGACTATAACACCAGAATCACTCACTCAGACTATAACACACGATCACTCACTCAGACTGAATCACAGGATCACTCAATCAGACTGTAACACAGGATCACTCACTCAGACTATAACACACGATCACTCACTCAGACTGTAACCCAGGATAACTCACTCAGACGATAACATCAGGATCACTCACTCAGAGTATAACACAGGATCAATCACTCGGAGTATAACACCAGAATCACTCACTGAGACTATAACACACGATCACTCACTCAGACAATAACGCAGGATCACTCACTCAGACTATAACAAAGGATCACTCACTCAGACAATAACACAGGATCACTCACTCAGACTATAACACAGGATCACTCACTCAGACTATAACACAGGATCACTCACTCAGACTATGACACCAGAATCACTCACTCCGACGAAAACACCAGAATCATTCACTCAGACTGTAACACCAGGATCACTCACCCAGACGAAAACACCAGAATCACTCACGGAGACTATAACACACGATCACTCACTCAGACAATAACGCAGGATCACTCACTCAGACTATAACAAAGGATCACTCACTCAGACAATAACACAGGATCACTCACTCAGACTATAACAAAGGATCACTCACTCAGACTATAACACCAGGATCACTCCCTCAGACGATAACACCAGGATCACTCACCCAGGCGAAAACACCAGAATCACTCACTCAGACTATAACACCAGGATCACTCACCCAGACGAAAACACCAGAATCACTCACTCAGACTATAACATCAGGATCACTCACTCAGACGATAACACAGAATCACTCACTCAGACTAAAACACCAGAATCACTCACTCAGACTATAACACAGGATCACTCGCTCAGACTAAAACACCAGAATCACTTACTCAGACTATAACACAGGATCACTCACTCAGACTATAACACAGGATCACTCACTCAGACTATGACACCAGAATCACTCACTCCGACGAAAACACCAGAATCATTCACTCAGACTATAACACCAGAATCACTCACTCAGACTATAACACCAGGATCACTCACTCAGACTATGACACCAGAATCACTCACTCAGACTAAAACACCAGAACCACTCACTCAGACTATAACACAGAATCACTCACTCAGACTACAACACCAGAATCACTCAATCAGGTTGTAACACAGGATCACTCACTCAGACTAAAACACCAGAATCACTCAATCAGAGTATCACACAGGATCACTCACTCAGACTATAACACCAGGATCACTCACTCAGACTATGACACCAGAATCACTCACTCAGACTAAAACACCAGAACCACTCACTCAGACTATAACACAGAATCACTCACTCAGACTATAACACCAGAATCACTCAATCAGGTTGTAACACAGGATCACTCACTCAGACTGAAACACAGGATCACTCAATCAGACTGTAACACAGGATCACTCACTCAGAATATAACACACGATCACTCACTCAGACTGTAACCCAGGATAACTCACTCAGACGATAACATCAGGATCACTCACTCAGACTGTATCACCAGAATCACTCACTCAGACAATAACACAGGATCACTCACTCAGAGTATAACACCAGAATCACTCACTGAGACTATAACACACGATCACTCACTCAGACAATAACACAGGATCACTCACTCAGACTATAACACAGGATCACTCACTCAGACTATGACACCAGAATCACTCACTCCGACGAAAACACCAGAATCATTCACTCAGACTATAACACCAGGATCACTCCCTCAGACGATAACACCAGGATCACTCCCTCAGACTATAACACCAGGATCACTCACCCAGACGAAAACACCAGAATCACTCACTCAGACTATAACACCAGGATCACTCCCTCAGACGATAACACCAGGATCACTCCCTCAGACGATAACACCAGGATCACTCACCCAGACGAAAACACCAGAATCACTCACTCAGACTGTAACATCAGGATCACTCACTCAGACGATAACACAGAATCACTCACTCAGACTAAAACACCAGAATCACTCACTCAGACTATAACACAGGATCACTCACGCAGACAATAACACAGGATCGCTCACTCAGACTATGACACCAGAATCACTCACTCAGACTATGACACCAGAATCACTCACTCCGACGAAAACACCAGAATCATTCACTCAGACTATAACACCAGAATCACTCACTCAGACTATAACACCAGAATCACTCACTCAGACTATAACACAGGATCAATCACTCGGAGTATAACACCAGAATCACTCACTGAGACTATAACACACGATCACTCACTCAGACAATAACGCAGGATCACTCACTCAGACTATAACAAAGGATCACTCACTCAGACAATAACACAGGATCACTCACTCAGACTATAACAAAGGATCACTCACTCAGACTATAACACAGGATCACTCACTCAGACTATAACACAGGATCACTCACTCAGACTATAACACAGGATCACTCACTCAGACTATAACACCAGAATCACTCAATCAGACTGTAACACAGGAAAACTCACTCAGACTATAACACAGGATCACTCACTCAGACAATAACACCAGGATCACTCACTCAGACTATAACACAGGATCACTCACTCAGACAATAACACCAGGATCACTCACTCAGAGTATAACATCAGAATCACTCACTGAGACTATAACACAGGATCACTCACTCAGACAATAACACCAGAATCACTCACTCAGACTATAACATCAGAATCACTCACTGAGACTATAACACAGGATCACTCACTCAGACAATAACACCAGGATCACTCACTCAGACTGTAACATCAGAATCACTCACTGAGACTATAACACCAGAATCACTCACTCAGACTATAACACACGATCACTCACTCAGACTGAATCACAGGATCACTCAATCAGACTGTAACACAGGATCACTCACTCAGACTATAACACACGATCACTCACTCAGACTGTAACCCAGGATAACTCACTCAGACGATAACATCAGGATCACTCACTCAGAGTATAACACAGGATCAATCACTCGGAGTATAACACCAGAATCACTCACTGAGACTATAACACACGATCACTCACTCAGACAATAACGCAGGATCACTCACTCAGACTATAACAAAGGATCACTCACTCAGACAATAACACAGGATCACTCACTCAGACTATAACACAGGATCACTCACTCAGACTATGACACCAGAATCACTCACTCCGACGAAAACACCAGAATCATTCACTCAGACTGTAACACCAGGATCACTCACCCAGACGAAAACACCAGAATCACTCACGGAGACTATAACACACGATCACTCACTCAGACAATAACGCAGGATCACTCACTCAGACTATAACAAAGGATCACTCACTCAGACAATAACACAGGATCACTCACTCAGACTATAACAAAGGATCACTCACTCAGACTATAACACCAGGATCACTCCCTCAGACGATAACACCAGGATCACTCACCCAGGCGAAAACACCAGAATCACTCACTCAGACTATAACACCAGGATCACTCACCCAGACGAAAACACCAGAATCACTCACTCAGACTATAACATCAGGATCACTCACTCAGACGATAACACAGAATCACTCACTCAGACTAAAACACCAGAATCACTCACTCAGACTATAACACAGGATCACTCGCTCAGACTAAAACACCAGAATCACTTACTCAGACTATAACACAGGATCACTCACTCAGACTATAACACAGGATCACTCACTCAGACTATGACACCAGAATCACTCACTCCGACGAAAACACCAGAATCATTCACTCAGACTATAACACCAGAATCACTCACTCAGACTATAACACCAGGATCACTCACTCAGACTATGACACCAGAATCACTCACTCAGACTAAAACACCAGAACCACTCACTCAGACTATAACACAGAATCACTCACTCAGACTACAACACCAGAATCACTCAATCAGGTTGTAACACAGGATCACTCACTCAGACTAAAACACCAGAATCACTCAATCAGAGTATCACACAGGATCACTCACTCAGACTATAACACCAGGATCACTCACTCAGACTATGACACCAGAATCACTCACTCAGACTAAAACACCAGAACCACTCACTCAGACTATAACACAGAATCACTCACTCAGACTATAACACCAGAATCACTCAATCAGGTTGTAACACAGGATCACTCACTCAGACTGAAACACAGGATCACTCAATCAGACTGTAACACAGGATCACTCACTCAGAATATAACACACGATCACTCACTCAGACTGTAACCCAGGATAACTCACTCAGACGATAACATCAGGATCACTCACTCAGACTGTATCACCAGAATCACTCACTCAGACAATAACACAGGATCACTCACTCAGAGTATAACACCAGAATCACTCACTGAGACTATAACACACGATCACTCACTCAGACAATAACACAGGATCACTCACTCAGACTATGACACCAGAATCACTCACTCCGACGAAAACACCAGAATCATTCACTCAGACTATAACACCAGGATCACTCCCTCAGACGATAACACCAGGATCACTCCCTCAGACTATAACACCAGGATCACTCACCCAGACGAAAACACCAGAATCACTCACTCAGACTATAACACCAGGATCACTCCCTCAGACGATAACACCAGGATCACTCCCTCAGACGATAACACCAGGATCACTCACCCAGACGAAAACACCAGAATCACTCACTCAGACTGTAACATCAGGATCACTCACTCAGACGATAACACAGAATCACTCACTCAGACTAAAACACCAGAATCACTCACTCAGACTATAACACAGGATCACTCACGCAGACAATAACACAGGATCGCTCACTCAGACTATGACACCAGAATCACTCACTCAGACTATGACACCAGAATCACTCACTCCGACGAAAACACCAGAATCATTCACTCAGACTATAACACCAGAATCACTCACTCAGACTATAACACCAGAATCACTCACTCAGACTATAACACAGGATCACTCACTCAGAGTATAACACATGATCACTCACTCAGACTATAACACCAGAATCACTCACTCAGACTATAACACAGGATCACTCACTCAGACTATAACACCAGGATCACTCATTCAGACTATAACACAGGATCACTCACTCAGACTATAACACCAGGATCACTCATTCAGACTATGACACCAGAATCACTCACTCAGACTATAACACCAGAATCACTCACTCAGACTGTAACACCAGGATCACTCACCCAGACGAAAACACCAGAATCACTCACTGAGACTCTAACACACGATCACTCACTCAGACAATAACGCAGGATCACTCACTCAGACTATAACAAAGGATCACTCACTCAGACAACAACACAGGATCACTCACTCAGACTATAACAAAGGATCACTCACTCAGACTATAACACCAGGATCACTCCCTCAGACGATAACACCAGGATCACTCACCCAGACGAAAACACCAGAATCACTCAATCAGACTATAACACCAGGATCACTCACCCAGACGAAAACACCAGAATCACTCACTCAGACTATGACATCAGGATCACTCACTCAGACGATAACACAGAATCACTCACTCAGACTAAACACCAGAATCACTCACTGAGACTATAACACAGGATCACTCACTCAGACAATAACACCAGGATCACTCACTCAGACTATAACATCAGAATCACTCACTGAGACTATAACACCAGAATCACTCACTCAGACTATAACACACGATCACTCACTCAGACTGAATCACAGGATCACTCAATCAGACTGTAACACAGGATCACTCACTCAGACTATAACACACGATCACTCACTCAGACTGTAACCCAGGATAACTCACTCAGACGATAACATCAGGATCACTCACTCAGAGTATAACACAGGATCACTCACTCGGAGCATAACACCAGAATCACTCACTGAGACTATAACACACGATCACTCACTCAGACAATAACGCAGGATCACTCACTCAGACTATAACAAAGGATCACTCACTCAGACAATAACACAGGATCACTCACTCAGACTATAACACAGGATCACTCACTCAGACTATGACACCAGAATCACTCACTCCGACGAAAACACCAGAATCATTCACTCAGACTGTAACACCAGGATCACTCACCCAGACGAAAACACCAGAATCACTCACGGAGACTATAACACACGATCACTCCCTCAGACGATAACACCAGGATCACTCCCTCAGACGATAACACCAGGATCACTCACCCAGACGAAAACACCAGAATCACTCACTCAGACTGTAACATCAGGATCACTCACTCAGACGATAACACAGAATCACTCACTCAGACTAAAACACCAGAATCACTCACTCAGACTATAACACAGGATCACTCACGCAGACAATAACACAGGATCGCTCACTCAGACTATGACACCAGAATCACTCACTCAGACTATGACACCAGAATCACTCACTCCGACGAAAACACCAGAATCATTCACTCAGACTATAACACCAGAATCACTCACTCAGACTATAACACCAGAATCACTCACTCAGACTATAACACAGGATCACTCACTCAGAGTATAACACATGATCACTCACTCAGACTATAACACCAGAATCACTCACTCAGACTATAACACAGGATCACTCACTCAGACTATAACACCAGGATCACTCATTCAGACTATAACACAGGATCACTCACTCAGACTATAACACCAGGATCACTCATTCAGACTATGACACCAGAATCACTCACTCAGACTATAACACCAGAATCACTCACTCAGACTGTAACACCAGGATCACTCACCCAGACGAAAACACCAGAATCACTCACTGAGACTCTAACACACGATCACTCACTCAGACAATAACGCAGGATCACTCACTCAGACTATAACAAAGGATCACTCACTCAGACAACAACACAGGATCACTCACTCAGACTATAACAAAGGATCACTCACTCAGACTATAACACCAGGATCACTCCCTCAGACGATAACACCAGGATCACTCACCCAGACGAAAACACCAGAATCACTCAATCAGACTATAACACCAGGATCACTCACCCAGACGAAAACACCAGAATCACTCACTCAGACTATGACATCAGGATCACTCACTCAGACGATAACACAGAATCACTCACTCAGACTAAACACCAGAATCACTCACTGAGACTATAACACAGGATCACTCACTCAGACAATAACACCAGGATCACTCACTCAGACTATAACATCAGAATCACTCACTGAGACTATAACACCAGAATCACTCACTCAGACTATAACACACGATCACTCACTCAGACTGAATCACAGGATCACTCAATCAGACTGTAACACAGGATCACTCACTCAGACTATAACACACGATCACTCACTCAGACTGTAACCCAGGATAACTCACTCAGACGATAACATCAGGATCACTCACTCAGAGTATAACACAGGATCACTCACTCGGAGCATAACACCAGAATCACTCACTGAGACTATAACACACGATCACTCACTCAGACAATAACGCAGGATCACTCACTCAGACTATAACAAAGGATCACTCACTCAGACAATAACACAGGATCACTCACTCAGACTATAACACAGGATCACTCACTCAGACTATGACACCAGAATCACTCACTCCGACGAAAACACCAGAATCATTCACTCAGACTGTAACACCAGGATCACTCACCCAGACGAAAACACCAGAATCACTCACGGAGACTATAACACACGATCACTCACTCAGACAATAACGCAGGATCACTCACTCAGACTATAACAAAGGATCACTCACTCAGACAATAACACAGGATCACTCACTCAGACTATAACAAAGGATCACTCACTCAGACTATAACACCAGGATCACTCCCTCAGACGATAACACCAGGATCACTCACCCAGGCGAAAACACCAGAATCACTCACTCAGACTATAACACCAGGATCACTCACCCAGACGAAAACACCAGAATCACTCACTCAGACTATAACATCAGGATCACTCACTCAGACGATAACACAGAATCACTCACTCAGACTAAAACACCAGAATCACTCACTCAGACTATAACACAGGATCACTCGCTCAGACTAAAACACCAGAATCACTTACTCAGACTATAACACAGGATCACTCACTCAGACTATAACACAGGATCACTCACTCAGACTATGACACCAGAATCACTCACTCCGACGAAAACACCAGAATCATTCACTCAGACTATAACACCAGAATCACTCACTCAGACTATAACACCAGGATCACTCACTCAGACTATGACACCAGAATCACTCACTCAGACTAAAACACCAGAACCACTCACTCAGACTATAACACAGAATCACTCACTCAGACTACAACACCAGAATCACTCAATCAGGTTGTAACACAGGATCACTCACTCAGACTAAAACACCAGAATCACTCAATCAGAGTATCACACAGGATCACTCACTCAGACTATAACACCAGGATCACTCACTCAGACTATGACACCAGAATCACTCACTCAGACTAAAACACCAGAACCACTCACTCAGACTATAACACAGAATCACTCACTCAGACTATAACACCAGAATCACTCAATCAGGTTGTAACACAGGATCACTCACTCAGACTGAAACACAGGATCACTCAATCAGACTGTAACACAGGATCACTCACTCAGAATATAACACACGATCACTCACTCAGACTGTAACCCAGGATAACTCACTCAGACGATAACATCAGGATCACTCACTCAGACTGTATCACCAGAATCACTCACTCAGACAATAACACAGGATCACTCACTCAGAGTATAACACCAGAATCACTCACTGAGACTATAACACACGATCACTCACTCAGACAATAACACAGGATCACTCACTCAGACTATGACACCAGAATCACTCACTCCGACGAAAACACCAGAATCATTCACTCAGACTATAACACCAGGATCACTCCCTCAGACGATAACACCAGGATCACTCCCTCAGACTATAACACCAGGATCACTCACCCAGACGAAAACACCAGAATCACTCACTCAGACTATAACACCAGGATCACTCCCTCAGACGATAACACCAGGATCACTCCCTCAGACGATAACACCAGGATCACTCACCCAGACGAAAACACCAGAATCACTCACTCAGACTGTAACATCAGGATCACTCACTCAGACGATAACACAGAATCACTCACTCAGACTAAAACACCAGAATCACTCACTCAGACTATAACACAGGATCACTCACGCAGACAATAACACAGGATCGCTCACTCAGACTATGACACCAGAATCACTCACTCAGACTATGACACCAGAATCACTCACTCCGACGAAAACACCAGAATCATTCACTCAGACTATAACACCAGAATCACTCACTCAGACTATAACACCAGAATCACTCACTCAGACTATAACACAGGATCACTCACTCAGAGTATAACACATGATCACTCACTCAGACTATAACACCAGAATCACTCACTCAGACTATAACACAGGATCACTCACTCAGACTATAACACCAGGATCACTCATTCAGACTATAACACAGGATCACTCACTCAGACTATAACACCAGGATCACTCATTCAGACTATGACACCAGAATCACTCACTCAGACTATAACACCAGAATCACTCACTCAGACTGTAACACCAGGATCACTCACCCAGACGAAAACACCAGAATCACTCACTGAGACTCTAACACACGATCACTCACTCAGACAATAACGCAGGATCACTCACTCAGACTATAACAAAGGATCACTCACTCAGACAACAACACAGGATCACTCACTCAGACTATAACAAAGGATCACTCACTCAGACTATAACACCAGGATCACTCCCTCAGACGATAACACCAGGATCACTCACCCAGACGAAAACACCAGAATCACTCAATCAGACTATAACACCAGGATCACTCACCCAGACGAAAACACCAGAATCACTCACTCAGACTATGACATCAGGATCACTCACTCAGACGATAACACAGAATCACTCACTCAGACTAAACACCAGAATCACTCACTGAGACTATAACACAGGATCACTCACTCAGACAATAACACCAGGATCACTCACTCAGACTATAACATCAGAATCACTCACTGAGACTATAACACCAGAATCACTCACTCAGACTATAACACACGATCACTCACTCAGACTGAATCACAGGATCACTCAATCAGACTGTAACACAGGATCACTCACTCAGACTATAACACACGATCACTCACTCAGACTGTAACCCAGGATAACTCACTCAGACGATAACATCAGGATCACTCACTCAGAGTATAACACAGGATCACTCACTCGGAGCATAACACCAGAATCACTCACTGAGACTATAACACACGATCACTCACTCAGACAATAACGCAGGATCACTCACTCAGACTATAACAAAGGATCACTCACTCAGACAATAACACAGGATCACTCACTCAGACGATAACAAAGGATCACTCACTCAGACTATAACACAGGATCACTCACTCAGACTATGACACCAGAATCACTCACTCCGACGAAAACACCAGAATCATTCACTCAGACTGTAACACCAGGATCACTCACCCAGACGAAAACACCAGAATCACTCACTGAGACTATAACACACGATCACTCACTCAGACAATAACGCAGGATCACTCACTCAGACGATAACAAAGGATCACTCACTCAGACAATAACACAGGATCACTCACTCAGACTATAACAAAGGATCACTCACTCAGACTATAACACCAGGATCACTCCCTCAGACGATAACACCAGGATCACTCACCCAGACGAAAACACCAGAATCACTCACTCAGACTATAACACCAGGATCACTCACCCAGACGAAAACACCAGAATCACTCACTCAGACTATAACATCAGGATCACTCACTCAGACGATAACACAGAATCACTCACTCAGACTAAAACACTAGAATCACTCACTCAGACTATAACACAGGATCACTCGCTCAGACTAAAACACCAGAATCACTTACTCAGACTATAACACACGATCACTCACTCAGACAATAACACAGGATCACTCACTCAGACTATGACACCAGAATCACTCACTCCGACGAAAACACCAGAATCATTCACTCAGACTATAACACCAGGATCACTCCCTCAGACGATAACACCAGGATCACTCCCTCAGACTATAACACCAGGATCACTCACCCAGACGAAAACACCAGAATCACTCACTCAGACTATAACACCAGGATCACTCCCTCAGACGATAACACCAGGATCACTCCCTCAGACGATAACACCAGGATCACTCACCCAGACGAAAACACCAGAATCACTCACTCAGACTGTAACATCAGGATCACTCACTCAGACGATAACACAGAATCACTCACTCAGACTAAAACACCAGAATCACTCACTCAGACTATAACACAGGATCACTCACGCAGACAATAACACAGGATCGCTCACTCAGACTATGACACCAGAATCACTCACTCAGACTATGACACCAGAATCACTCACTCCGACGAAAACACCAGAATCATTCACTCAGACTATAACACCAGAATCACTCACTCAGACTATAACACCAGAATCACTCACTCAGACTATAACACAGGATCACTCACTCAGAGTATAACACATGATCACTCACTCAGACTATAACACCAGAATCACTCACTCAGACTATAACACAGGATCACTCACTCAGACTATAACACCAGGATCACTCATTCAGACTATAACACAGGATCACTCACTCAGACTATAACACCAGGATCACTCATTCAGACTATGACACCAGAATCACTCACTCAGACTATAACACCAGAATCACTCACTCAGACTGTAACACCAGGATCACTCACCCAGACGAAAACACCAGAATCACTCACTGAGACTCTAACACACGATCACTCACTCAGACAATAACGCAGGATCACTCACTCAGACTATAACAAAGGATCACTCACTCAGACAACAACACAGGATCACTCACTCAGACTATAACAAAGGATCACTCACTCAGACTATAACACCAGGATCACTCCCTCAGACGATAACACCAGGATCACTCACCCAGACGAAAACACCAGAATCACTCAATCAGACTATAACACCAGGATCACTCACCCAGACGAAAACACCAGAATCACTCACTCAGACTATGACATCAGGATCACTCACTCAGACGATAACACAGAATCACTCACTCAGACTAAACACCAGAATCACTCACTGAGACTATAACACAGGATCACTCACTCAGACAATAACACCAGGATCACTCACTCAGACTATAACATCAGAATCACTCACTGAGACTATAACACCAGAATCACTCACTCAGACTATAACACACGATCACTCACTCAGACTGAATCACAGGATCACTCAATCAGACTGTAACACAGGATCACTCACTCAGACTATAACACACGATCACTCACTCAGACTGTAACCCAGGATAACTCACTCAGACGATAACATCAGGATCACTCACTCAGAGTATAACACAGGATCACTCACTCGGAGCATAACACCAGAATCACTCACTGAGACTATAACACACGATCACTCACTCAGACAATAACGCAGGATCACTCACTCAGACTATAACAAAGGATCACTCACTCAGACAATAACACAGGATCACTCACTCAGACTATAACACAGGATCACTCACTCAGACTATGACACCAGAATCACTCACTCCGACGAAAACACCAGAATCATTCACTCAGACTGTAACACCAGGATCACTCACCCAGACGAAAACACCAGAATCACTCACGGAGACTATAACACACGATCACTCACTCAGACAATAACGCAGGATCACTCACTCAGACTATAACAAAGGATCACTCACTCAGACAATAACACAGGATCACTCACTCAGACTATAACAAAGGATCACTCACTCAGACTATAACACCAGGATCACTCCCTCAGACGATAACACCAGGATCACTCACCCAGGCGAAAACACCAGAATCACTCACTCAGACTATAACACCAGGATCACTCACCCAGACGAAAACACCAGAATCACTCACTCAGACTATAACATCAGGATCACTCACTCAGACGATAACACAGAATCACTCACTCAGACTAAAACACCAGAATCACTCACTCAGACTATAACACAGGATCACTCGCTCAGACTAAAACACCAGAATCACTTACTCAGACTATAACACAGGATCACTCACTCAGACTATAACACAGGATCACTCACTCAGACTATGACACCAGAATCACTCACTCCGACGAAAACACCAGAATCATTCACTCAGACTATAACACCAGAATCACTCACTCAGACTATAACACCAGGATCACTCACTCAGACTATGACACCAGAATCACTCACTCAGACTAAAACACCAGAACCACTCACTCAGACTATAACACAGAATCACTCACTCAGACTACAACACCAGAATCACTCAATCAGGTTGTAACACAGGATCACTCACTCAGACTAAAACACCAGAATCACTCAATCAGAGTATCACACAGGATCACTCACTCAGACTATAACACCAGGATCACTCACTCAGACTATGACACCAGAATCACTCACTCAGACTAAAACACCAGAACCACTCACTCAGACTATAACACAGAATCACTCACTCAGACTATAACACCAGAATCACTCAATCAGGTTGTAACACAGGATCACTCACTCAGACTGAAACACAGGATCACTCAATCAGACTGTAACACAGGATCACTCACTCAGAATATAACACACGATCACTCACTCAGACTGTAACCCAGGATAACTCACTCAGACGATAACATCAGGATCACTCACTCAGACTGTATCACCAGAATCACTCACTCAGACAATAACACAGGATCACTCACTCAGAGTATAACACCAGAATCACTCACTGAGACTATAACACACGATCACTCACTCAGACAATAACACAGGATCACTCACTCAGACTATGACACCAGAATCACTCACTCCGACGAAAACACCAGAATCATTCACTCAGACTATAACACCAGGATCACTCCCTCAGACGATAACACCAGGATCACTCCCTCAGACTATAACACCAGGATCACTCACCCAGACGAAAACACCAGAATCACTCACTCAGACTATAACACCAGGATCACTCCCTCAGACGATAACACCAGGATCACTCCCTCAGACGATAACACCAGGATCACTCACCCAGACGAAAACACCAGAATCACTCACTCAGACTGTAACATCAGGATCACTCACTCAGACGATAACACAGAATCACTCACTCAGACTAAAACACCAGAATCACTCACTCAGACTATAACACAGGATCACTCACGCAGACAATAACACAGGATCGCTCACTCAGACTATGACACCAGAATCACTCACTCAGACTATGACACCAGAATCACTCACTCCGACGAAAACACCAGAATCATTCACTCAGACTATAACACCAGAATCACTCACTCAGACTATAACACCAGAATCACTCACTCAGACTATAACACAGGATCACTCACTCAGAGTATAACACATGATCACTCACTCAGACTATAACACCAGAATCACTCACTCAGACTATAACACAGGATCACTCACTCAGACTATAACACCAGGATCACTCATTCAGACTATAACACAGGATCACTCACTCAGACTATAACACCAGGATCACTCATTCAGACTATGACACCAGAATCACTCACTCAGACTATAACACCAGAATCACTCACTCAGACTGTAACACCAGGATCACTCACCCAGACGAAAACACCAGAATCACTCACTGAGACTCTAACACACGATCACTCACTCAGACAATAACGCAGGATCACTCACTCAGACTATAACAAAGGATCACTCACTCAGACAACAACACAGGATCACTCACTCAGACTATAACAAAGGATCACTCACTCAGACTATAACACCAGGATCACTCCCTCAGACGATAACACCAGGATCACTCACCCAGACGAAAACACCAGAATCACTCAATCAGACTATAACACCAGGATCACTCACCCAGACGAAAACACCAGAATCACTCACTCAGACTATGACATCAGGATCACTCACTCAGACGATAACACAGAATCACTCACTCAGACTAAACACCAGAATCACTCACTGAGACTATAACACAGGATCACTCACTCAGACAATAACACCAGGATCACTCACTCAGACTATAACATCAGAATCACTCACTGAGACTATAACACCAGAATCACTCACTCAGACTATAACACACGATCACTCACTCAGACTGAATCACAGGATCACTCAATCAGACTGTAACACAGGATCACTCACTCAGACTATAACACACGATCACTCACTCAGACTGTAACCCAGGATAACTCACTCAGACGATAACATCAGGATCACTCACTCAGAGTATAACACAGGATCACTCACTCGGAGCATAACACCAGAATCACTCACTGAGACTATAACACACGATCACTCACTCAGACAATAACGCAGGATCACTCACTCAGACTATAACAAAGGATCACTCACTCAGACAATAACACAGGATCACTCACTCAGACGATAACAAAGGATCACTCACTCAGACTATAACACAGGATCACTCACTCAGACTATGACACCAGAATCACTCACTCCGACGAAAACACCAGAATCATTCACTCAGACTGTAACACCAGGATCACTCACCCAGACGAAAACACCAGAATCACTCACTGAGACTATAACACACGATCACTCACTCAGACAATAACGCAGGATCACTCACTCAGACGATAACAAAGGATCACTCACTCAGACAATAACGCAGGATCACTCACTCAGACTATAACAAAGGATCACTCACTCAGACAATAACACAGGATCACTCACTCAGACTATAACACAGGATCACTCACTCAGACTATGACACCAGAATCACTCACTCCGACGAAAACACCAGAATCATTCACTCAGACTGTAACACCAGGATCACTCACCCAGACGAAAACACCAGAATCACTCACGGAGACTATAACACACGATCACTCACTCAGACAATAACGCAGGATCACTCACTCAGACTATAACAAAGGATCACTCACTCAGACAATAACACAGGATCACTCACTCAGACTATAACAAAGGATCACTCACTCAGACTATAACACCAGGATCACTCCCTCAGACGATAACACCAGGATCACTCACCCAGGCGAAAACACCAGAATCACTCACTCAGACTATAACACCAGGATCACTCACCCAGACGAAAACACCAGAATCACTCACTCAGACTATAACATCAGGATCACTCACTCAGACGATAACACAGAATCACTCACTCAGACTAAAACACCAGAATCACTCACTCAGACTATAACACAGGATCACTCGCTCAGACTAAAACACCAGAATCACTTACTCAGACTATAACACAGGATCACTCACTCAGACTATAACACAGGATCACTCACTCAGACTATGACACCAGAATCACTCACTCCGACGAAAACACCAGAATCATTCACTCAGACTATAACACCAGAATCACTCACTCAGACTATAACACCAGGATCACTCACTCAGACTATGACACCAGAATCACTCACTCAGACTAAAACACCAGAACCACTCACTCAGACTATAACACAGAATCACTCACTCAGACTACAACACCAGAATCACTCAATCAGGTTGTAACACAGGATCACTCACTCAGACTAAAACACCAGAATCACTCAATCAGAGTATCACACAGGATCACTCACTCAGACTATAACACCAGGATCACTCACTCAGACTATGACACCAGAATCACTCACTCAGACTAAAACACCAGAACCACTCACTCAGACTATAACACAGAATCACTCACTCAGACTATAACACCAGAATCACTCAATCAGGTTGTAACACAGGATCACTCACTCAGACTGAAACACAGGATCACTCAATCAGACTGTAACACAGGATCACTCACTCAGAATATAACACACGATCACTCACTCAGACTGTAACCCAGGATAACTCACTCAGACGATAACATCAGGATCACTCACTCAGACTGTATCACCAGAATCACTCACTCAGACAATAACACAGGATCACTCACTCAGAGTATAACACCAGAATCACTCACTGAGACTATAACACACGATCACTCACTCAGACAATAACACAGGATCACTCACTCAGACTATGACACCAGAATCACTCACTCCGACGAAAACACCAGAATCATTCACTCAGACTATAACACCAGGATCACTCCCTCAGACGATAACACCAGGATCACTCCCTCAGACTATAACACCAGGATCACTCACCCAGACGAAAACACCAGAATCACTCACTCAGACTATAACACCAGGATCACTCCCTCAGACGATAACACCAGGATCACTCCCTCAGACGATAACACCAGGATCACTCACCCAGACGAAAACACCAGAATCACTCACTCAGACTGTAACATCAGGATCACTCACTCAGACGATAACACAGAATCACTCACTCAGACTAAAACACCAGAATCACTCACTCAGACTATAACACAGGATCACTCACGCAGACAATAACACAGGATCGCTCACTCAGACTATGACACCAGAATCACTCACTCAGACTATGACACCAGAATCACTCACTCCGACGAAAACACCAGAATCATTCACTCAGACTATAACACCAGAATCACTCACTCAGACTATAACACCAGAATCACTCACTCAGACTATAACACAGGATCACTCACTCAGAGTATAACACATGATCACTCACTCAGACTATAACACCAGAATCACTCACTCAGACTATAACACAGGATCACTCACTCAGACTATAACACCAGGATCACTCATTCAGACTATAACACAGGATCACTCACTCAGACTATAACACCAGGATCACTCATTCAGACTATGACACCAGAATCACTCACTCAGACTATAACACCAGAATCACTCACTCAGACTGTAACACCAGGATCACTCACCCAGACGAAAACACCAGAATCACTCACTGAGACTCTAACACACGATCACTCACTCAGACAATAACGCAGGATCACTCACTCAGACTATAACAAAGGATCACTCACTCAGACAACAACACAGGATCACTCACTCAGACTATAACAAAGGATCACTCACTCAGACTATAACACCAGGATCACTCCCTCAGACGATAACACCAGGATCACTCACCCAGACGAAAACACCAGAATCACTCAATCAGACTATAACACCAGGATCACTCACCCAGACGAAAACACCAGAATCACTCACTCAGACTATGACATCAGGATCACTCACTCAGACGATAACACAGAATCACTCACTCAGACTAAACACCAGAATCACTCACTGAGACTATAACACAGGATCACTCACTCAGACAATAACACCAGGATCACTCACTCAGACTATAACATCAGAATCACTCACTGAGACTATAACACCAGAATCACTCACTCAGACTATAACACACGATCACTCACTCAGACTGAATCACAGGATCACTCAATCAGACTGTAACACAGGATCACTCACTCAGACTATAACACACGATCACTCACTCAGACTGTAACCCAGGATAACTCACTCAGACGATAACATCAGGATCACTCACTCAGAGTATAACACAGGATCACTCACTCGGAGCATAACACCAGAATCACTCACTGAGACTATAACACACGATCACTCACTCAGACAATAACGCAGGATCACTCACTCAGACTATAACAAAGGATCACTCACTCAGACAATAACACAGGATCACTCACTCAGACGATAACAAAGGATCACTCACTCAGACTATAACACAGGATCACTCACTCAGACTATGACACCAGAATCACTCACTCCGACGAAAACACCAGAATCATTCACTCAGACTGTAACACCAGGATCACTCACCCAGACGAAAACACCAGAATCACTCACTGAGACTATAACACACGATCACTCACTCAGACAATAACGCAGGATCACTCACTCAGACGATAACAAAGGATCACTCACTCAGACAATAACACAGGATCACTCACTCAGACTATAACAAAGGATCACTCACTCAGACTATAACACCAGGATCACTCCCTCAGACGATAACACCAGGATCACTCACCCAGACGAAAACACCAGAATCACTCACTCAGACTATAACACCAGGATCACTCACCCAGACGAAAACACCAGAATCACTCACTCAGACTATAACATCAGGATCACTCACTCAGACGATAACACAGAATCACTCACTCAGACTAAAACACTAGAATCACTCACTCAGACTATAACACAGGATCACTCGCTCAGACTAAAACACCAGAATCACTTACTCAGACTATAACACAGGATCACTCACTCAGACTATGACACCAGAATCACTCACTCCGACGAAAACACCAGAATCATTCACTCAGACTATAACACCAGAATCACTCACTCAGACTATAACACCAGGATCACTCACTCAGACTATGACACCAGAATCACTCACTCAGACTAAAAAACCAGAACCACTCACTCAGACTATAACACAGAATCACTCACTCAGACTACAACACCAGAATCACTCAATCAGGTTGGAACACAGGATCACTCACTCAGACTAAAACACCAGAATCACTCAATCAGAGTATCACACAGGATCACTCACTCAGACTATAACACCAGGATCACTCACTCAGACTATGACACCAGAATCACTCACTCAGACTAAAACACCAGAACCACTCACTCAGACTATAACACAGAATCACTCACTCAGACTACAACACCAGAATCACTCAATCAGGTTGTAACACAGGATCACTCACTCAGACTGAAACACAGGATCACTCAATCAGACTGTAACACAGGATCACTCACTCAGACAAAAACACACGATCACTCACTCAGACTGTAACCCAGGATAACTCACTCAGACGATAACATCAGGATCACTCACTCAGACTGTATCACCAGAATCACTCACTCAGACAATAACACAGGATCACTCACTCAGAGTATAACACCAGAATCACTCACTGAGACTATAACACACGATCACTCACTCAGACAATAACACGGGATCACTCACTCAGACTATAACACAGGATCACTCACTCAGACTATGACACCAGAATCACTCACTCCGACGAAAACACCAGAATCATTCACTCAGACTATAACACCAGGATCACTCCCTCAGACGATAACACCAGGATCACTCCCTCAGACTATAACACCAGGATCACTCACCCAGACGAAAACACCAGAATCACTCAATCAGACTATAACACCAGGATCACTCCCTCAGATGATAACACCAGGATCACTCCCTCAGACTATAACACCAGGATCACTCACCCAGACGAAAACACCAGAATCACTCACTCAGACTGTAACATCAGGATCACTCACTCAGACGATAACACAGAATCACTCACTCAGACTAAAACACCAGAATCACTCACTCAGACTATAACACAGGATCACTCACGCAGACAATAACACAGGATCGCTCACTCAGACTATGACACCAGAATCACTCACTCAGACTAGAACACAGGATCACTCACTCAGACTATGACACCAGAATCACTCACTCCGACGAAAACACCAGAATCATTCACTCAGACTATAACACCAGAATCACTCACTCAGACTATAACACCAGAATCACTCACTCAGACTATAACACAGGATCACTCACTCAGAGTATAACACATGATCACTCACTCAGACTATAACACCAGAATCACTCACTCAGACTATAACACAGGATCACTCACTCAGACTATAACACCAGGATCACTCATTCAGACTATAACACAGGATCACTCACTCAGACTATAACACCAGGATCACTCATTCAGACTATGACACCAGAATCACTCACTCAGACGAAAACACCAGAATCACTCACTGAGACTATAACACACGATCACTCACTCAGACAATAACGCAGGATCACTCACTCAGACTATAACAAAGGATCACTCACTCAGACAATAACACAGGATCACTCACTCAGACTATAACAAAGGATCACTCACTCAGACTATAACACCAGGATCACTCCCTCAGACGATAACACCAGGATCACTCACCCAGACGAAAACACCAGAATCACTCACTCAGACTATAACACCAGGATCACTCACCCAGACGAAAACACCAGAATCACTCACTCAGACTATAACATCAGGATCACTCACTCAGACGATAACACAGAATCACTCACTCAGACTAAACACCAGAATCACTCACTCAGACTATAACACAGGATCACTCGCTCAGACTAAAACACCAGAATCACTTACTCAGACTATAACACAGGATCACTCACTCAGACGATAACACAGGATCACTCACTCAGACTATGACACCAGAATCACTCACTCCGACGAAAACACCAGAATCATTCACTCAGACTATAACACCAGAATCACTCACTCAGACTATAACACCAGGATCACTCACTCAGACGATGACACCAGAATCACTCACTCAGACTAAAACACCAGAACCACTCACTCAGACTATAACACAGAATCACTCACTCAGACTAAAACACCAGGATCACTCACTCAGACTATGACACCAGAATCACTCACTCAGACTAAAACACCAGAACCACTCACTCAGACTATAACACAGAATCACTCACTCAGACTATAACACCAGAATCACTCAATCAGGTTGTAACACAGGATCACTCACTCAGACTAAAACACCAGAATCACTCAATCAGAGTATCACACAGGATCACTCACTCAGACGATAACACCAGGATCACTCACTCAGACTATGACACCAGAATCACTCACTCAGACTAAAACACCAGAACCACTCACTCAGACTATAACACAGAATCACTCACTCAGACTATAACACCAGGATCACTCACTCAGACAATAACACCAGGATCACTCACTCAGACGATAACACAGGATCACTCACTCAGACTATAACACCAGGATCACTCACTCAGACTATAACACCAGGATCACTCACTCAGACTATAACACAGGATCACTCACTCAGACTATAACACAGGATCACTCACTCAGACAATAACATCAGGATCACTCACTCAGAGTATAACACAGGATCACTCACTCAGACTATAACACCAGGATCACTCACTCAGACTATAACACAGGATCACTCACTCAGACTATAACACCAGGATCACTCACTCAGACTATAACACGGAATCACTCACTCAGGCTATAACACAGGATCACTCACTCAGAGGATAAAACAAGATCATTCACTCAGACTATAACACAGGATCACTCACTCAGACAATAACATCAGGATCACTCACTCAGAGTATAACACAGGATCACTCACTCAGACTATAACACCAGGATCACTCACTCAGACTATAACACAGGATCACTCACTCAGACTATAACACCAGGATCACTCACTCAGACTATAACACCAGGATCACTCACTCAGACAATAACACCAGGATCACTCACTCAGACTATAACACAGGATCACTCACTCAGACTATAACACAGGATCACTCACTCAGACTATGACACCAGAATCATTCACTCAGACTATAACACCAGAAACACTCACTCAGACTGTAACACAGGATCACTCAATCAGACTGTAACACAGGATCACTCACTCAGACTATAACACACGATCACTCACTCAGACTATAACACAGAATCACTCACTCAGACTAAAACACCAGAATCACTCACTCAGACTAAAACACCAGAATCACTCACTGAGACTATAACACAGGATCACTCACTCAGACTATAACACCAGGATCATTCACTCAGACTATAACACCAGGATCACTCACTCAGACAATAACACCAGGATCACTCACTCAGACTATAACACAGGATCACTCACTCAGACTATAACACCAGGATCACTCACTCAGACTATAACACCAGGATCACTCACTCAGACTATAACACAGGATCACTCACTCAGACTATAACACAGGATCACTCACTCAGACAATTACATCAGGATCACTCACTCAGAGTATAACACAGGATCACTCACTCAGACTATAACACCAGGATCACTCACTCAGACTATAACACAGGATCACTCACTCAGACTTTAACACCAGGATCACTCACTCAGACTATAACACCAGAATCACTCACTCAGACTGTAACACAGGATCACTCACTCAGACTATAACACCAGGATCACTCACTCAGACTATGACACCAGAATCACTCACTCAGACTAAAACACCAGAACCACTCACTCAGACTATAACACAGAATCACTCACTCAGACTATAACACCAGAATCACTCAATCAGGTTGTAACACAGGATCACTCACTCAGACTAAAACACCAGAATCACTCAATCAGAGTATCACACAGGATCACTCACTCAGACTATAACACCAGGATCACTCACTCAGACTATGACACCAGAATCACTCACTCAGACTAAAACACCAGAACCACTCACTCAGACGATAACACAGAATCACTCACTCAGACTATAACACCAGAATCACTCAATCAGGTTGTAACACAGGATCACTCACTCAGACTGAAACACAGGATCACTCAATCAGACTGTAACACAGGATCACTCACTCAGACTATAACACACGATCACTCACTCAGACTGTAACCCAGGATAACTCACTCAGACGATAACATCAGGATCACTCACTCAGACTGTATCACCAGAATCACTCACTCAGACAATAACACAGGATTACTCACTCAGAGTATAACACCAGAATCACTCACTGAGACTATAACACACGATCACTCACTCAGACAATAACACAGGATCACTCACTCAGACTATAACACAGGATCACTCACTCAGACAATGACACCAGAATCACTCACTCCAACGAAAACACCAGAATCATTCACTCAGACTATAACACCAGGATCACTCCCTCAGACGATAACACCAGGATCACTCCCTCAGACTATAACACCAGGATCACTCACCCAGACGAAAACACCAGAATCACTCACTCAGACTATAACACCAGGATCACTCCCTCAGACGATAACACCAGGATCACTCCCTCAGACTATAACACCAGGATCACTCACCCAGACGAAAACACCAGAATCACTCACTCAGACTGTAACATCAGGATCACTCACTCAGACGATAACACAGAATCACTCACTCAGACTAAAACACCAGAATCACTCACTCAGACTATAACACAGGATCACTCACGCAGACAATAACACAGGATCGCTCACTCAGACTATGACACCAGAATCACTCACTCAGACTATAACACAGGATCACTCACTCAGACTATGACACCAGAATCACTCACTGCGACGAAAACACCAGAATCATTCACTCAGACTATAACACCAGAATCACTCACTCAGACTATAAACCAGAATCACTCACTCAGACTATAACACAGGATCACTCACTCAGAGTATAACACAGGATCACTCACTCAGACTATAACACCAGAATCACTCACTCAGACTGTAACACAGGATCACTCACTCAGACTATAACACCAGGATCACTCACTCAGACTATGACACCAGAATCACTCACTCAGACTAAAACACCAGAACCACTCACTCAGACTATAACACAGAATCACTCAATCAGACTGTAACACAGGATCACTCAATCAGACTGTAACACAGGATCACTCACTCAGACTATAACACACGATCACTCACTCAGACTGTAACCCAGGATCACTCACTCAGACAATAACACAGGATCACTCACTCAGAGTATAACACCAGAATCACTCACTGAGACTATAACACCAGAATCACTCACTCAGACTATAACACAGGATCACTCACTCAGAGTATGACACAGGATCACTCACTCAGACTATGACACCAGAATCACTCACTCAGACTATAACACAGGATCACTCACTCAGACAATAACACAGGATCACTCACTCAGAGTATAACACCAGAATCACTCACTGAGACTATAACACCAGAATCACTCACTCAGACAATAAAACAGGATCACTCACTCAGACTATAACACAGGATCACTCACTCAGAGTATAACACAGGATCACTCACTCAGACTATGATACCAGAATCACTCACTCCGACGAAAACACCAGAATCATTCACTCAGACTATAACACCAGAATCACTCACTCAGACTATATATAACACAGGATCACTCACTCAGACTATAACACCAGGATCACTCACTCAGACTCTAACACAGGATCACTCGCTCAGACTATAACACCAGGATCACTCACTCAGACTGTAACACAGGATCACTCAATCAGACTGTAACACAGGATCACTCACTCAGACTATAACACACGATCACTCACTCAGACTATAACACAGGATCACTCACTCAGACTGTAACACAGGATCACTCACTCAGACAATAACACAGAATCACTCACTCAGACTATAACACAGGATCACTCACTCAGACTATAACACAGGATCACTCACTCAGACTATGACACCAGAATCATTCACTCAGACTATAACATCAGAAACACTCACTCAGACTGTAACACAGGATCACTCAATCAGACTGTAACACAGGATCACTCACTCAGACTATAACACACGATCACTCACTCAGACTATAACACAGAATCACTCACTCAGACTAAAACACCAGAATCACTCAATCAGGTTGTAACACAGAATCACTCACTCAGACTAAAACACCAGAATCACTCACTGAGACTATAACACAGGATCACTCACTCAGACTATAACACCAGGATCACTCACTCAGACTATAACACCAGGATCACTCACTCAGACAATAACACCAGGATCACTCACTCAGACTATAACACAGGATCACTCACTCAGACTATAACACAGGATCACTCACTCAGACTATGACACCAGAATCATTCACTCAGACTATAACACCAGAAACACTCACTCAGACTGTAACACAGGATCACTCAATCAGACTGTAACACAGGATCACTCACTCAGACTATAACACACGATCACTCACTCAGACTATAACACAGAATCACTCACTCAGACTAAAACACCAGAATCACTCACTGAGACTATAACACAGGATCACTCACTCAGACTATAACACCAGGATCATTCACTCAGACTATAACACCAGGATCACTCACTCAGACAATAACACCAGGATCACTCACTCAGACTATAACACAGGATCACTCACTCAGACTATAACACCAGTATCACTCACTCAGACTATAACACCAGGATCACTCACTCAGACTATAACACAGGATCACTCACTCAGACTATAACACAGGATCACTCACTCAGACAATAACATCAGGATCACTCACTCAGAGTATAACACAGGATCACTCACTCAGACTATAACACCAGGATCACTCACTCAGACTATAACACAGGATCACTCACTCAGACTATAACACCAGGATCACTCACTCAGACTATAACACGGAATCACTCACTCAGGCTATAACACAGGATCACTCACTCAGAGGATAAAACAAGATCATTCACTCAGACGATAACACAGGATCACTCACTCAGACTATAACACAGGATCACTCACTCAGTCCAATACACAGGATCACTCTCTCAGACGGTAACACAGGATCACTCACTCAGACGGTAACACAGGATCACTCACTCAGACGATAACACAGAATTACTCACTCAGACTGTAACACCAGAATCACTCAATCAGACTGTAACACAGGATCACTCACTCAGACGATAACACAGGATCACTCACTCAGACGGTAACACAGGATCACTCACTCAGACTATAACACCAGGATCACTCACTCAGACTATAACACAGAATCACTCACTCAGAGTATAACACCAGGATCACTCACGCAGACGAGAACACAGAATCACTCACTCAGACTGTAACACCAGAATCACTCAATCAGACTGTAACACAGGATCACTCACTCAGACTATAACACCAGGATCACTCACTCAGACTATAACACCAGGATCACTCACTCAGACAATAACACCAGGATCACTCACTCAGACTATAACACAGGATCACTCACTCAGACTATAACACCAGGATCACTCACTCAGACTTTCACACCAGGATCACTCACTCAGACTCTAACACAGGATCACTCACTCAGACTATAACACCAGGATCACTCACTCAGACTATAACACAGGATCACTCACTCAGACTATAACACAGGATCACTCACTCAGACAATAACATCAGGATCACTCACTCAGAGTATAACACAGGATCACTCACTCAGACTATAACACCAGGATCACTCACTCAGACTATAACACCAGGATCACTCACTCAGAGTATGACACAGGATCACTCACTCAGACTATGACACCAGAATCACTCACTCAGACTATAACACAGGATCACTCACTCAGACAATAACACAGGATCACTCACTCAGAGTATAACACCAGAATCACTCACTGAGACTATAACACCAGAATCACTCACTCAGACGATAAAACAGGATCACTCACTCAGACTATAACACAGGATCACTCACTCAGAGTATAACACAGGATCACTCACTCAGACTATGATACCAGAATCACTCACTCCGACGAAAACACCAGAATCATTCACTCAGACTATAACACCAGAATCACTCACTCAGACTATATATAACACAGGATCACTCACTCAGACTATAACACCAGGATCACTCACTCAGACTCTAACACAGGATCACTCGCTCAGACTATAACACCAGGATCACTCACTCAGACTGTAACACAGGATCACTCAATCTGACTGTAACACAGGATCACTCACTCAGACTATAACACACGATCACTCACTCAGACTATAACACAGGATCACTCACTCAGACTATAACACAGGATCACTCACTCAGACAATAACACAGAATCACTCACTCAGACTATAACACAGGATCACTCACTCAGACTATAACACAGGATCACTCACTCAGACTATAACACCAGGATCACTCACTCAGACTATAACACAGAATCACTCACTCAGACTAAAACACCAGAATCACTCAATCAGGTTGTAACACAGAATCACTCACTCAGACTAAAACACCAGAATCACTCACTGAGACTATAACACAGGATCACTCACTCAGACTATAACACCAGGATCACTCACTCAGACTATAACACCAGGATCACTCACTCAGACAATAACACCAGGATCACTCACTCAGACTATAACACAGGATCACTCACTCAGACTATAACACAGGATCACTCACTCAGACTATGACACCAGAATCATTCACTCAGACTATAACACCAGAAACACTCACTCAGACTGTAACACAGGATCACTCAATCAGACTGTAACACAGGATCACTCACTCAGACTAGAACACACGATCACTCACTCAGACTATAACACAGAATCACTCATTCAGAGAAAACACCAGAATCACTCACTGAGACTATAACACAGGATCACTCACTCAGACTATAACACCAGGATCATTCACTCAGACTATAACACCAGGATCACTCACTCAGACAATAACACCAGGATCACTCACTCAGACTATAACACAGGATCACTCACTCAGACTATAACACCAGGATCACTCACTCAGACTATAACACCAGGATCACTCACTCAGACTATAACACAGGATCACTCACTCAGACTATAACACAGGATCACTCACTCAGACAATAACATCAGGATCACTCACTCAGAGTATAACACAGGATCACTCACTCAGACTATAACACCAGGATCACTCACTCAGACTATAACACAGGATCACTCACTCAGACTATAACACCAGGATCACTCACTCAGACTATAACACGGAATCACTCACTCAGGCTATAACACAGGATCACTCACTCAGAGGATAAAACAAGATCATTCACTCAGACGATAACACAGGATCACTCACTCAGACTATAACACAGGATCACTCACTCAGTCCAATACACAGGATCACTCTCTCAGACGGTAACACAGGATCACTCACTCAGACGGTAACACAGGATCACTCACTCAGACGATAACACAGAATTACTCACTCAGACTGTAACACCAGAATCACTCAATCAGACTGTAACACAGGATCACTCACTCAGACGATAACACAGGATCACTCACTCAGACGGTAACACAGGATCACTCACTCAGACTATAACACCAGGATCACTCACTCAGACTATAACACAGAATCACTCACTCAGAGTATAACACCAGGATCACTCACGCAGACTATAACACAGAATCACTCACTCAGACTATAACACCAGGATCACTCACTCAGACTATAACACCAGGATCACTCACTCAGACAATAACACCAGGATCACTCACTCAGACTATAACACAGGATCACTCACTCAGACTATAACACCAGGATCACTCACTCAGACTTTCACACCAGGATCACTCACTCAGACTCTAACACAGGATCACTCACTCAGACTATAACACCAGGATCACTCACTCAGACTATAACACAGGATCACTCACTCAGACTATAACACAGGATCACTCACTCAGACAATAACATCAGGATCACTCACTCAGAGTATAACACAGGATCACTCACTCAGACTATAACACCAGGATCACTCACTCAGACTATAACATAGGATCACTCACTCAGACTATAACACAGGATCACTCACTCAGACTATAACACAGGATCACTCACTCAGACAATAACATCAGGATCACTCACTCAGAGTATAACACAGGATCACTCACTCAGACTATAACACCAGGATCACTCACTCAGACTATAACACAGGATCACTCACTCAGACTATAACACCAGGATCACTCACTCAGACTATAACACGGAATCACTCACTCAGGCTATAACACAGGATCACTCACTCAGAGGATAAAACAAGATCATTCACTCAGACGATAACACAGGATCACTCACTCAGACTATAACACAGGATCACTCACTCAGTCCAATACACAGGATCACTCTCTCAGACGGTAACACAGGATCACTCACTCAGACGGTAACACAGGATCACTCACTCAGACGATAACACAGAATTACTCACTCAGACTGTAACACCAGAATCACTCAATCAGACTGTAACACAGGATCACTCACTCAGACGATAACACAGGATCACTCACTCAGACGGTAACACAGGATCACTCACTCAGACTATAACACCAGGATCACTCACTCAGACTATAACACAGAATCACTCACTCAGAGTATAACACCAGGATCACTCACGCAGATTATAACACAGAATCACTCACTCAGACTATAACACCAGGATCACTCACTCAGACTATAACACCAGGATCACTCACTCAGACAATAACACCAGGATCACTCACTCAGACTATAACACAGGATCACTCACTCAGACTATAACACCAGGATCACTCACTCAGACTTTCACACCAGGATCACTCACTCAGACTCTAACACAGGATCACTCACTCAGACTATAACACCAGGATCACTCACTCAGACTATAACACAGGATCACTCACTCAGACTATAACACAGGATCACTCACTCAGACAATAACATCAGGATCACTCACTCAGAGTATAACACAGGATCACTCACTCAGACTATAACACCAGGATCACTCACTCAGACTATAACATAGGATCACTCACTCAGACTATAACACCAGGATCACTCACTCAGACTATAACACGGAATCACTCACTCAGGCTATAACACAGGATCACTCACTCAGAGGATAAAACAGGATCATTCACTCAGACGATAACACAGGATCACTCACCCAGACTATAACACAGGATCACTCACTCAGTCCAATACACAGGATCACTCTCTCAGACGGTAACACAGGATCACTCACTCAGACGGTAACACAGGATCACTCACTCAGACGATAACACAGAAGCACTCACTCAGACTGTAACACCAGAATCACTCAATCAGACTGTAACACAGGATCACTCACTCAGACGATAACACAGGATCACTCACTCAGACGGTAACACAGGATCACTCACTCAGACTATAACACCAGGATCACTCACTCAGACTATAACACCAGGATCACTCACGCAGACTATAACACAGAATCACTCACTCAGACTGTAACACCAGAATCACTCAATCAGACTGTAACACAGGATCACTCACTCAGACGATAACACAGGATCACTCACTCAGACGGTAACACAGGATCACTCACTCAGACTATAACACAGAATCACTCACTCAGACTATAACACCAGGATCACTCACTCAGACTATAACACAGCATCACTCACTCAGACTATAACACCAGGATCACTCACTCAGACTGTAACACAGGATCACTCACTCAGACTATAACACCAGAATCACTCACGCAGACTATAACACAGGATCACTCACTCAGACTGTAACACCAGAATCACTCAATCAGACTGTAACACAGGATCACTCACTCAGACGATAACACAGGATCACTCACTCAGACAATAACACAGGATCACTCACTCAGACTGTAACACAGGATCACTCACTCAGACTGTCACACAGGATCACTCACTCAGAGGATAAAACAAGATCATTCACTCAGACGATAACACAGGATCACTCACTCAGACTATAACACAGGATCACTCACTCAGTCCAATACACAGGATCACTCTCTCAGACGGTAACACAGGATCACTCACTCAGACGGTAACACAGGATCACTCACTCAGACGATAACACAGAATTACTCACTCAGACTGTAACACCAGAATCACTCAATCAGACTGTAACACAGGATCACTCACTCAGACGATAACACAGGATCACTCACTCAGACGGTAACACAGGATCACTCACTCAGACTATAACACCAGGATCACTCACTCAGACTATAACACAGAATCACTCACTCAGAGTATAACACCAGGATCACTCACGCAGACTATAACACAGAATCACTCACTCAGACTATAACACCAGGATCACTCACTCAGACTATAACACCAGGATCACTCACTCAGACAATAACACCAGGATCACTCACTCAGACTATAACACAGGATCACTCACTCAGACTATAACACCAGGATCACTCACTCAGACTTTCACACCAGGATCACTCACTCAGACTCTAACACAGGATCACTCACTCAGACTATAACACCAGGATCACTCACTCAGACTATAACACAGGATCACTCACTCAGACTATAACACAGGATCACTCACTCAGACAATAACATCAGGATCACTCACTCAGAGTATAACACAGGATCACTCACTCAGACTATAACACCAGGATCACTCACTCAGACTATAACATAGGATCACTCACTCAGACTATAACACAGGATCACTCACTCAGACTATAACACAGGATCACTCACTCAGACAATAACATCAGGATCACTCACTCAGAGTATAACACAGGATCACTCACTCAGACTATAACACCAGGATCACTCACTCAGACTATAACACAGGATCACTCACTCAGACTATAACACCAGGATCACTCACTCAGACTATAACACGGAATCACTCACTCAGGCTATAACACAGGATCACTCACTCAGAGGATAAAACAAGATCATTCACTCAGACGATAACACAGGATCACTCACTCAGACTATAACACAGGATCACTCACTCAGTCCAATACACAGGATCACTCTCTCAGACGGTAACACAGGATCACTCACTCAGACGGTAACACAGGATCACTCACTCAGACGATAACACAGAATTACTCACTCAGACTGTAACACCAGAATCACTCAATCAGACTGTAACACAGGATCACTCACTCAGACGATAACACAGGATCACTCACTCAGACGGTAACACAGGATCACTCACTCAGACTATAACACCAGGATCACTCACTCAGACTATAACACAGAATCACTCACTCAGAGTATAACACCAGGATCACTCACGCAGACTATAACACAGAATCACTCACTCAGACTATAACACCAGGATCACTCACTCAGACTATAACACCAGGATCACTCACTCAGACAATAACACCAGGATCACTCACTCAGACTATAACACAGGATCACTCACTCAGACTATAACACCAGGATCACTCACTCAGACTTTCACACCAGGATCACTCACTCAGACTCTAACACAGGATCACTCACTCAGACTATAACACCAGGATCACTCACTCAGACTATAACACAGGATCACTCACTCAGACTATAACACAGGATCACTCACTCAGACAATAACATCAGGATCACTCACTCAGAGTATAACACAGGATCACTCACTCAGACTATAACACCAGGATCACTCACTCAGACTATAACATAGGATCACTCACTCAGACTATAACACCAGGATCACTCACTCAGACTATAACACGGAATCACTCACTCAGGCTATAACACAGGATCACTCACTCAGAGGATAAAACAGGATCATTCACTCAGACGATAACACAGGATCACTCACTCAGACTATAACACAGGATCACTCACTCAGTCCAATACACAGGATCACTCTCTCAGACGGTAACACAGGATCACTCACTCAGACGGTAACACAGGATCACTCACTCAGACGATAACACAGAAGCACTCACTCAGACTGTAACACCAGAATCACTCAATCAGACTGTAACACAGGATCACTCACTCAGACGATAACACAGGATCACTCACTCAGACGGTAACACAGGATCACTCACTCAGACTATAACACCAGGATCACTCACTCAGACTATAACACCAGGATCACTCACGCAGACTATAACACAGAATCACTCACTCAGACTGTAACACCAGAATCACTCAATCAGACTGTAACACAGGATCACTCACTCAGACTATAACACCAGGATCACTCACTCAGACTATAACACCAGGATCACTCACTCAGACAATAACACCAGGATCACTCACTCAGACTATAACACAGGATCACTCACTCAGACTATAACACCAGGATCACTCACTCAGACTTTCACACCAGGATCACTCACTCAGACTCTAACACAGGATCACTCACTCAGACTATAACACCAGGATCACTCACTCAGACTATAACACAGGATCACTCACTCAGACTATAACACAGGATCACTCACTCAGACAATAACATCAGGATCACTCACTCAGAGTATAACACAGGATCACTCACTCAGACTATAACACCAGGATCACTCACTCAGACTATAACATAGGATCACTCACTCAGACTATAACACCAGGATCACTCACTCAGACTATAACACGGAATCACTCACTCAGGCTATAACACAGGATCACTCACTCAGAGGATAAAACAGGATCATTCACTCAGACGATAACACAGGATCACTCACTCAGACTATAACACAGGATCACTCACTCAGTCCAATACACAGGATCACTCTCTCAGACGGTAACACAGGATCACTCACTCAGACGGTAACACAGGATCACTCACTCAGACGATAACACAGAAGCACTCACTCAGACTGTAACACCAGAATCACTCAATCAGACTGTAACACAGGATCACTCACTCAGACGATAACACAGGATCACTCACTCAGACGGTAACACAGGATCACTCACTCAGACTATAACACCAGGATCACTCACTCAGACGATAACACCAGGATCACTCACGCAGACTATAACACAGAATCACTCACTCAGACTGTAACACCAGAATCACTCAATCAGACTGTAACACAGGATCACTCACTCAGACGATAACACAGGATCACTCACTCAGACTATAACACAGAATCACTCACTCAGACTATAACACCAGGATCACTCACTCAGACTATAACACAGCATCACTCACTCAGACTATAACACCAGGATCACTCACTCAGACTGTAACACAGGATCACTCACTCAGACTATAACACCAGAATCACTCACGCAGACTATAACACAGGATCACTCACTCAGACTGTAACACCAGAATCACTCAATCAGACTGTAACACAGGATCACTCACTCAGACGATAACACAGGATCACTCACTCAGACAATAACACAGGATCACTCACTCAGACTGTAACACAGGATCACTCACTCAGACTGTCACACAGGATCACTCACTCAGAGGATAAAACAAGATCATTCACTCAGACGATAACACAGGATCACTCACTCAGACTATAACACAGGATCACTCACTCAGTCCAATACACAGGATCACTCTCTCAGACGGTAACACAGGATCACTCACTCAGACGGTAACACAGGATCACTCACTCAGACGATAACACAGAATTACTCACTCAGACTGTAACACCAGAATCACTCAATCAGACTGTAACACAGGATCACTCACTCAGACGATAACACAGGATCACTCACTCAGACGGTAACACAGGATCACTCACTCAGACTATAACACCAGGATCACTCACTCAGACTATAACACAGAATCACTCACTCAGAGTATAACACCAGGATCACTCACGCAGACTATAACACAGAATCACTCACTCAGACTATAACACCAGGATCACTCACTCAGACTATAACACCAGGATCACTCACTCAGACAATAACACCAGGATCACTCACTCAGACTATAACACAGGATCACTCACTCAGACTATAACACCAGGATCACTCACTCAGACTTTCACACCAGGATCACTCACTCAGACTCTAACACAGGATCACTCACTCAGACTATAACACCAGGATCACTCACTCAGACTATAACACAGGATCACTCACTCAGACTATAACACAGGATCACTCACTCAGACAATAACATCAGGATCACTCACTCAGAGTATAACACAGGATCACTCACTCAGACTATAACACCAGGATCACTCACTCAGACTATAACATAGGATCACTCACTCAGACTATAACACAGGATCACTCACTCAGACTATAACACAGGATCACTCACTCAGACAATAACATCAGGATCACTCACTCAGAGTATAACACAGGATCACTCACTCAGACTATAACACCAGGATCACTCACTCAGACTATAACACAGGATCACTCACTCAGACTATAACACCAGGATCACTCACTCAGACTATAACACGGAATCACTCACTCAGGCTATAACACAGGATCACTCACTCAGAGGATAAAACAAGATCATTCACTCAGACGATAACACAGGATCACTCACTCAGACTATAACACAGGATCACTCACTCAGTCCAATACACAGGATCACTCTCTCAGACGGTAACACAGGATCACTCACTCAGACGGTAACACAGGATCACTCACTCAGACGATAACACAGAATTACTCACTCAGACTGTAACACCAGAATCACTCAATCAGACTGTAACACAGGATCACTCACTCAGACGATAACACAGGATCACTCACTCAGACGGTAACACAGGATCACTCACTCAGACTATAACACCAGGATCACTCACTCAGACTATAACACAGAATCACTCACTCAGAGTATAACACCAGGATCACTCACGCAGACTATAACACAGAATCACTCACTCAGACTATAACACCAGGATCACTCACTCAGACTATAACACCAGGATCACTCACTCAGACAATAACACCAGGATCACTCACTCAGACTATAACACAGGATCACTCACTCAGACTATAACACCAGGATCACTCACTCAGACTTTCACACCAGGATCACTCACTCAGACTCTAACACAGGATCACTCACTCAGACTATAACACCAGGATCACTCACTCAGACTATAACACAGGATCACTCACTCAGACTATAACACAGGATCACTCACTCAGACAATAACATCAGGATCACTCACTCAGAGTATAACACAGGATCACTCACTCAGACTATAACACCAGGATCACTCACTCAGACTATAACATAGGATCACTCACTCAGACTATAACACCAGGATCACTCACTCAGACTATAACACGGAATCACTCACTCAGGCTATAACACAGGATCACTCACTCAGAGGATAAAACAGGATCATTCACTCAGACGATAACACAGGATCACTCACTCAGACTATAACACAGGATCACTCACTCAGTCCAATACACAGGATCACTCTCTCAGACGGTAACACAGGATCACTCACTCAGACGGTAACACAGGATCACTCACTCAGACGATAACACAGAAGCACTCACTCAGACTGTAACACCAGAATCACTCAATCAGACTGTAACACAGGATCACTCACTCAGACGATAACACAGGATCACTCACTCAGACGGTAACACAGGATCACTCACTCAGACTATAACACCAGGATCACTCACTCAGACTATAACACCAGGATCACTCACGCAGACTATAACACAGAATCACTCACTCAGACTGTAACACCAGAATCACTCAATCAGACTGTAACACAGGATCACTCACTCAGACGATAACACAGGATCACTCACTCAGACGGTAACACAGGATCACTCACTCAGACTATAACACAGAATCACTCACTCAGACTATAACACCAGGATCACTCACTCAGACTATAACACAGCATCACTCACTCAGACTATAACACCAGGATCACTCACTCAGACTGTAACACAGGATCACTCACTCAGACTATAACACCAGAATCACTCACGCAGACTATAACACAGGATCACTCACTCAGACTGTAACACCAGAATCACTCAATCAGACTGTAACACAGGATCACTCACTCAGACGATAACACAGGATCACTCACTCAGACAATAACACAGGATCACTCACTCAGACGGTAACACAGGATCACTCACTCAGACTATAACACCAGGATCACTCACTCAGACTATAACACAGAATCACTCACTCAGAGTATAACACCAGGATCACTCACGCAGACTATAACACAGAATCACTCACTCAGACTATAACACCAGGATCACTCACTCAGACTATAACACCAGGATCACTCACTCAGACAATAACACCAGGATCACTCACTCAGACTATAACACAGGATCACTCACTCAGACTATAACACCAGGATCACTCACTCAGACTTTCACACCAGGATCACTCACTCAGACTCTAACACAGGATCACTCACTCAGACTATAACACCAGGATCACTCACTCAGACTATAACACAGGATCACTCACTCAGACTATAACACAGGATCACTCACTCAGACAATAACATCAGGATCACTCACTCAGAGTATAACACAGGATCACTCACTCAGACTATAACACCAGGATCACTCACTCAGACTATAACATAGGATCACTCACTCAGACTATAACACAGGATCACTCACTCAGACTATAACACAGGATCACTCACTCAGACAATAACATCAGGATCACTCACTCAGAGTATAACACAGGATCACTCACTCAGACTATAACACCAGGATCACTCACTCAGACTATAACACAGGATCACTCACTCAGACTATAACACCAGGATCACTCACTCAGACTATAACACGGAATCACTCACTCAGGCTATAACACAGGATCACTCACTCAGAGGATAAAACAAGATCATTCACTCAGACGATAACACAGGATCACTCACTCAGACTATAACACAGGATCACTCACTCAGTCCAATACACAGGATCACTCTCTCAGACGGTAACACAGGATCACTCACTCAGACGGTAACACAGGATCACTCACTCAGACGATAACACAGAATTACTCACTCAGACTGTAACACCAGAATCACTCAATCAGACTGTAACACAGGATCACTCACTCAGACGATAACACAGGATCACTCACTCAGACGGTAACACAGGATCACTCACTCAGACTATAACACCAGGATCACTCACTCAGACTATAACACAGAATCACTCACTCAGAGTATAACACCAGGATCACTCACGCAGACTATAACACAGAATCACTCACTCAGACTATAACACCAGGATCACTCACTCAGACTATAACACCAGGATCACTCACTCAGACAATAACACCAGGATCACTCACTCAGACTATAACACAGGATCACTCACTCAGACTATAACACCAGGATCACTCACTCAGACTTTCACACCAGGATCACTCACTCAGACTCTAACACAGGATCACTCACTCAGACTATAACACCAGGATCACTCACTCAGACTATAACACAGGATCACTCACTCAGACTATAACACAGGATCACTCACTCAGACAATAACATCAGGATCACTCACTCAGAGTATAACACAGGATCACTCACTCAGACTATAACACCAGGATCACTCACTCAGACTATAACATAGGATCACTCACTCAGACTATAACACCAGGATCACTCACTCAGACTATAACACGGAATCACTCACTCAGGCTATAACACAGGATCACTCACTCAGAGGATAAAACAGGATCATTCACTCAGACGATAACACAGGATCACTCACTCAGACTATAACACAGGATCACTCACTCAGTCCAATACACAGGATCACTCTCTCAGACGGTAACACAGGATCACTCACTCAGACGGTAACACAGGATCACTCACTCAGACGATAACACAGAAGCACTCACTCAGACTGTAACACCAGAATCACTCAATCAGACTGTAACACAGGATCACTCACTCAGACGATAACACAGGATCACTCACTCAGACGGTAACACAGGATCACTCACTCAGACTATAACACCAGGATCACTCACTCAGACTATAACACCAGGATCACTCACGCAGACTATAACACAGAATCACTCACTCAGACTGTAACACCAGAATCACTCAATCAGACTGTAACACAGGATCACTCACTCAGACGATAACACAGGATCACTCACTCAGACGGTAACACAGGATCACTCACTCAGACTATAACACAGAATCACTCACTCAGACTATAACACCAGGATCACTCACTCAGACTATAACACAGCATCACTCACTCAGACTATAACACCAGGATCACTCACTCAGACTGTAACACAGGATCACTCACTCAGACTATAACACCAGAATCACTCACGCAGACTATAACACAGGATCACTCACTCAGACTGTAACACCAGAATCACTCAATCAGACTGTAACACAGGATCACTCACTCAGACGATAACACAGGATCACTCACTCAGACAATAACACAGGATCACTCACTCAGACTGTAACACAGGATCACTCACTCAGACTGTCACACAGGATCACTCACTCAGACTATAATACAGGATCACTCACTCAGTCTATAACACAGGATCACTCACTCAGACTATAACACCAGGATCACTCACTCAGACTATAACACAGGATCACTCACTCAGACTATAACACCAGGATCACTCACCTAGACTATAACACCAGGATCACTCACTCAGACTATAACACCAGAATCACTCACTCAGACTGTTCCGCAAGGATCACTCACTCAGACTGTAACACCAGGATCACTCACTCAGAATTTTACACCAGGATCACTCACTGAGATTATAACACCAGGATCAATCACTGAGACAGTAAAACCAGGATCACTCACTCAGACTATAACACCAGGATCAATCACTCAGACTATAACACCAGGATCAATCACTCAGACTATAACACCACTATCATATCACAGGGTCTGCTCAGACGAGGAGGAAAGCGATGGACACCTGCAGACGCTGAAAGACACCCTAGCAAGAACAGGATATGACGCTCGACTCATCGATCGACAGTTCCGACGGGCCACAGCGAAAAATCACTTCGACCTCCTCAGAAGACTAACACGGGATGCAACCAACTGAGTACCCTTCGTCGTCCAGTCCTTCCCTGGAGCGGAGAAACTACGCCATGTTCTCCGCAGCCTTCAACATGTCATCATTGACGACGAACACCTCGCTATGGCCATCCCCAAACCTCCACTACTCGCCTTTAAACAGCCACCCAACCTCAAACAGACCATCGTTTGCAGCAAATTACCCAGCTTTCAGGAGAACAGCGTCCACGACACCACACAACCCTGCCACGGTAACCTCTGCAAGACAAGCCAGATCATCGACACAGATACCACCATCACACGAGAGGACACCACCCACCAGGTGCATGGTTCATACTCCTGTGACTCGGCCAACGTTGTCATCCTCATACGTTGCAGGAAAGGATGCCCCAGAGCATGGTACATTGGCGAGACCATGCAGACGCTGCGACAACGGATGAACGGACACCGCGCAACAATCGCCAGACAGGAGGGTTCCCTCCCAGTCGGGGAACACTTCAGCAGTCAAGGACATTCAGCCACCGACCTTCGGGTAAGCATACTCCAAGGCGGCCTTCGAGACACACGACAACGCAAAATCATCGAGCAGAAATTGATAGCCAAGTTCCGCACCCATGAGGACGGCCTCAACAGGGATCTTGGGTTCATGTCACGCTACACGTAACCCCACCAGCGAACAAAAGTTATCTGTTTTTAATATAATGGGTCATTTGCTGTCTTTCTCTTCCTTCCGGATGTTTCTATGTTTCTGCCTCTCTCTCTCTCTCTTTTTTTTTGGTTGTTTGTATATTCGGTGGCCCTGTAGGTAACACCTCTCTGTCTGAACACTTTGATTGCCTTGGCAACGGGCAGTTGGAAAGACTATCTGTAATCACCAAGTGTTGTTCTGTGATTTATAAATGCGAAAGGTTCGAGGATTTCATTTCCACATTCACCTGAGGAAGGAGGAAGCCTCCGAAAGCTTGTGATTTTCAAATAAAATTGTTGGACTATAACTTGGTGTTGTAAAATTGTTTGCAATTGTCAACCCCAGTCCATCACCGGCATCTCCACATCATATAGATTGTTCACCAAGGTCACTCAGGGTATACACCAGGATTACTCACTCAGAGTAAACAACAGGATCACTCAGAGTATACACCAGGATCATTCAGACCACCTGATGTCCTCATGTAGAACCCTGAGCCATTTTACTCATTGGTCCTTGTTCCAATGTGGATGGTGAGCTGCGATTGCAGAAACGTTGCTCACATGCAGCTTCGCGTTTGATGAGATGGTGGGAAATCTTGCTGTTCCTGGCCCCACAAATTTTTTTAAAGAAATTACATTTCCAGTTTTTGCTGAGTGGCCCACAGTCGTCCCTTTAAGGACCGCTGGTTTGATTGCCCTTCGCTAATACCACTCTGTGGAGCCTGTGCAGCGTACGTTTTGTCGATTGGTTTCTCTAAATTGTATGTCATAGGACCCTGATTTACATATTACAAGTCGGCTCCCACCTGAAACAGGTGGGACCCTGGGCCACCCTTTTGAAGGCCCCAAACAAAATGGTGTTGGGTTGATCGGGAACAGGGCAGTAAGTTTAGCCCCATGATCTTCGGAGTGCTATCACACTCTTTTCCCAGAATTTCATGGAATGAAAATTGGATAGGTTCCATAATGGGTGGGTGATCTGCTGCAACAGATTACCGCCCATGCAGTGAAGATGAACCTTTACCCTGTAGTGTTATATACATCGGCAGTCCGTAGTCCATGAAACTATCATTCTCAGGTCTATTGAAGAATAACCACATAGGGCATGATGTTAGCCTGAAAAAATGGGTGGGTTGGGGGTGGGTGGCAGTAGCAATTGCAAAAATCTAAACCCGCTCCCAACCTGCTTCCAACCTGCCCAGTTCTGGTTTTCACGGGATGGGACGAGGGGGTGGGTGACCAACTCACTCTCAGGAGGCGGGTTGGGCATTAAAAGCTTTTAAGGAGGCTGCAGGCCTCCATTTTCAAAGCTTTTTTAATTTTCGCCCCTGGGGGCCAGGATTCCTGGGACTTCTCCTTCACGCCATGTGAAAGGAGGCGAGAAGGCTCAAAATTGCAGTTCAGTGCCTTTATAGCACAGCTTCTGGGCCCGAAGGAGCAGGAGTGCTTCATCCAGGCCCTACAGCTGCCTGCAGCGACTCCCCCCACCCTCCACAACGATCTCCCACCCCCCCCCCCACGATCTCCCACCCCCCCACAATCTCCAACCCCGCGATGACCCCCAACCCTGACCCCCCAATGACTGACCCCCCGGTGACCCCCGACCCTACCGGTGACCCCCGACACCCCCATCAGTGACCCCTGACCCCCACCAATGACCCCCCCTCAACCCCCAATCTAATACTTACCTGATCATGTCCTCTTCCTGGCTCTTCTCCCGTCCGACTGAGAGACAGCCTCTCAATCAGGCTGGCCTGTCGGGCAGGATACTGGCAAAAAAGGAATAAACAATGTTGTTACGTCAAAATACTTAAGGGTTTCCTGCCAGGAATTCCATCCCCACCACTGCCCCTGGGCTAAAATCATGCCCATAGTCTCTCGCGTTATGACAATATGTCTTTTTTTCAATGAATATTGGAGTTTCTCCAGGAATTGAATAACAAGATTGCTTCAAATTAACATCTATTCATGATTTGTACCTAGTGCCTTTAAAATGATGGCAAGCACATTATCTGCATCTTATCACTGGATTTTATTTTTTTAAACCTTGCAATTTAATGCTGGGTTTCTGTTTTTGAGCATTATAGTGATCTTCACATTCTGTATTAACGAGGTGAATTTTTAATGTTGGTTTTACAAATACTTACATCTCATGGTCACCAAGGCTCTAACCACCCAAAACTCATTCCCAACAAATTGACATGGCTATTTTCTCACACAGTAGTAGGGATTTTGACTTTGTGCGATCATGTACAACGGATGATAGCGATTCGGTGGCCTGTTTTACATCTCTCCCGATTTTTATTTCTACTGAAGTCAATGGGAATAAAAATGGGGAGAGATGTAAAATGGGTTGCCCATTCACTATCACCCATTTTACACTATCGCACAAAGCCAAAATTACCCCCAGTGAGTCTGATTCACAATTCTGGACCTGGTGGTATATTTACAACGCATTATAAAATAACATTAACTGACAAAGGAGCCAAAATCTTAAGAGATGGAAAGAAAAAAAGCATTCCTACCTCTAGCTATACTTTTTTTGTGCAATAATTATGGGTTATCCATATCCTCAACAGAAGCCAATGTGAAGATTGCTTTTGAACCCATCTGAAAACCGTGAATGGCAGCAACCTAGTTTAAGAATCCGATTCCAGAATAACAACGGAAAGGAGAAATTTGGAAAATGTTGAAGACCAGGTTATATGAAGATTTATGCTACAGAAATCTGGGTAGATAGACAGCGATCTGAATTTGATCATGCAGTACTGAAATTACAAATTATTGATTGAGAAGATATTAGTCATTCAGGCATCCTTGGCAAAATATAAGAGCATAACAACAGCAGAACACACAGCAATGATGGAATCTACTAGGAGGGAATCAAAATCATTGCTATTCCTTCCAGTTTTCAAACTAGCGAGATCAACCCTAGAGGCATGATTCACTGAGGCAAAGACTGTACAGTTGAAAACAAATCATAATGTAACAGGATCTCAGTGGTACACTGATGACTTCCACTCTTTGGTTCTGAGTTTTGTCCAGTGATAACTTGGGTGAAAAGTTGTCTTGAATTGCATACATATCTGGTATTATTGATATTAATCTTTGCTGCAAAATGGAAATAATCAAAAAACGATTGGTACAATAAACACCATTTGTTCAGAAGTACACATCATTAGCTCCCATTGGTTAAGATAATTAAATTACTATGAAAATATGTGCTTCAGCAGCCGTAAACAAAAATAAACTTGGTGGCAAGGTGGTTTTGTCCCATGAAGCAGTGCTGCAGGATGGTGCAGGACTTAAGTTTATGTCTGCAATTCCCACATGCTAAATTTCTCAATCTCAGTCATGTTCTCAGGCAGAGGAACAGAGTAGAGGGTAGGACATTCTTGCATACATCTAGTAGGAATGGCATTGAGACTTACTTAACTAACGATACTCAACTCGGGAACAATTTGTTGTGTAAGAGGCCTATAGTGGGACAAAAGAAATTTAAAGAGAAAAGAGAATTGAAAAAAGTTACTTTGCAAAGGAATTACTTGAGCAGGTCTATCACATCTTATTGTTCATAAAGAAAAATACTACTTTGTGGTTGCTACACCACCAAATTAAGGGAAAGGAGGGGGCATAGCTAGGTCACAAAGCCAGGATTTCATTAAGTTTTAAAGGGAGAGTAGGCAAAAGTAACCATGGAGACAGCACAAAGGAGGACTCTTAACAACTGCATTTTTCTAATAGTTGGAGTAAACATTTAATGAAACTGATCACTGAGTGTTTAAGTTTGGTAAGAGTAGACAGGAAAGTCTCCGGTGGGATTCTAATTAAATGCCTGAAAATATATAAAATGTATAAACTGACTGTATGACGATACCTGAATCCTTTGGTAAGGTTGCTGCATTGTAATCATTCTCAGCTTTATTCTCTTATGCTCCTGCAATTAAACTGTAGGATACTATTTAGAATAAATGGGTTAACTCCTCTGTAAAAATAGTGGAGGAAGGAATTTGATACGAATGTGTTAAAATGTTCACAGGTTAGAATCCCACAGTGTAATTTCAAGGCCTGTGGACTTTTTTTGTTTGCTGTTTGTTCGTGTTTGTCTGGAGGCAAAGTTATCCATTCAGTGTACCAATTTTCTTGATATTCCGGAACAGCCCAAAGGTATCTAACTCTTTGATCCTATGATGTGTTTCTTACCAATTTTTCACATGGTGTCATTTTTTGGGGGGAAGGGGAGATGCTTAAAATTCAGATAATATGTATTCAACATCTGAATGTTTCACTTGTGTATTGAAAGACAATTTATGTTACAATTAAAATAGAGTCATTAAAAAAAATCTCTGATGACATTGGACAGCCACTTTTTCAAATCCACTAGTATGAAAATGTTGAGGCAACAACCTTAACAACTGTACCCCAGTGTGAACAGCAACACTTCCTCAGTAAGTCACTAAGAGGCACTGTCTGTCCATTATATTCTGTTTGTCATTTGCATTTCAAAATCGTGTTAAATAACACGCAGTCATTTTTTGAATTGCAGAATAATGACAGTATCAATTTTAATTTAGAAAATATAACAGAACGCAAGACTGCTTGATCCAGTTTCAAATAATGGTGAGACTTACTTCATATTGTGCTGATTAAAAATAACACCAATTGAAGAGTAAAAAAAAATCATAGTTTGTATTTATGCTGTAAATATTAGGAAGAAACGGTTGCCTTTTTCATGTTGTTTGAAGCCATGGTGAGGTATTTCAGACAAAAAGCATCTAAACTCTGTTCAGTATGGTAAATGTAGCTTTGATGGGAGTCCATTAATGGTAATTTGTTTAGAAGTGCCCTGTTGCAGAACCTGTCAAATACTTTCGAGATGCCCAAGGCAATGACAGACGATGCACCATATCGTTCAACAGCAGCATTCCAGAGATGTGTAATGTAGGCAACAAGATCACCAGTCTATCCTGATAACTATTCCAGCATTCAAACTGAATTTAAAAAACATAACAGCTTGCAGCCATACTTTTCTTGTTGCATTGACACTCATGTGTGAATGTACACTCACATTGTGGGCCAGGTTCTCCTTATCCTGTACCTGGGGCTATTGGATTGCCCAGGCACAGCAAATACAAGAAAATTAGGCGGGGTGGAGTGCACGCTTGCCCGGTTTAAATTAACGGATAGAGAATTGAGCGGAGCTCCTCCCCATCCAATTTTTCTTACATGCTGTGCCCAGGTGATCCAGGTGTAGGAACAGGACAGTGTGCCTCGTACAGCAACAGAACAGTAAAAGTACGCTAGAAGTCTGATTGTGCTCTGGGATCACTGAAACACACGGCACTGATGCTTTTGATGCAACAACAAATAAAGGGCAAAGGAGCAAAGTTAGGCCTAAAGCATCTTTTCTGTTTAATCCAAATCACCTTTCATTTTTGAGTTATGAAGTTACGAAGTGGACGGGAAACTAATAAAGAAATCTATTGGAAGCTAACAGCATGACTTTACTTTGAATCAGTCTGTGGCTTACATTGAAGTTGTTCAAGATTACAATCACAAAAATTCTGTAAGGACTACACTAACATGGGTCTGCTGAGCTGCACAGTAACCAACAGGAACTGTTTTGGATATCTGGATGGAATTAAATGACCCAGGAATTTTGCTTTGCAAAAATCCTTGATTCACATCTATGGAATTATTGTACTGATCATAAATTATTCAAATTAAAATAAGGATGTGTTAACTCAAGGTACAATAAGAAGATACCTAATTAAACTGGAATCCAAGGCGATATGCAGATTTCAATTTGAAGCGTTGGTTATGTTTATGCAACATCTTCAAACTATTACAAAACTAACGGGAATAATTGTAATGATCCTTACTTTAATTCATCCTGAACACACAGAAGCTCTTAGTATCAATGTAGATATTTAAAATGTTTCTGAGGGCTGGTATAGGAGACAAAGGGTTAATAAAAACAGGAGGCCAGAGGTTGGAGTGATTTAATTTACCCTCGGTGTCCCATTACAGTGTAGAATCTGCTGGATCATTCACCACAGCCATTAATACTCAGCTAAGATGAGGCTTTTTCACATTTCTCCAGGTAAACATTTTGGTTCTGCATTCGTTCTGATGTTGATTAAGAATACTGAGTTTCCTTTATGGAATGTTGCTTTTTGTTTTAATTCTCTCCATTGATAGTTTGGAATGTGGAATATTCCTTTGAAGTTTTGCTTTTTCTGGTTCTACTCTTTGATGTCAACTTTTTAAGAACTATGAATCAGCTGGTCCCCCTCCCCCCCCCTTCCCATGGCTCAGTAGCTAAATACACTACCAATGTGAAACTGGGCCATGCTAGAGGGTACCAGATTCAATCATCAGACAGCTGGGGGCTGATTTTCAGATGGCCGAGCGGGTGCGTTGGGGGTGGGGGAGCTCCTAAAATGGCGGAATCCCGGAGCGGATTCGGAGCCTGCTCCAACCAGCTCACTTCCGGGTTCCCCAATGACGCATTCGGGTGAGCACGCAGCTCCCGCATGTGGGACTTCCACCGGCAATTAAAGCCAGCGGGATGATAATTTCGATACTTATTTAGCTATTTGAGGTACTTGACCGACCTCATTGAGTGGAGATTTTTTGGCAGAGGTGTAATTTTGAAGGATCCTCAGCGTGTTTCCCGTGCTGTGGGAAACACTCCCTGTTGGAGCAGACGTGTTTCAGCCAGCAGCCAGTGGGAGATGCAAAGGATTTTTTGACAGTTGGGGGGAATACCTCATTTATTGCAGCAGAGCACTCTTGTCACTTCAGACAAAGATTTGGCTGCAACACCTTTGTCTTTCCACACAAAATTATTAATTTATACCCTAAACTCTGCTGTGCAAACACATTTATCTACTTTGTGGACCCCCTCAAACTCACACTGTCAGGATGGTGGGGGGTTGCCATAGCTGCATTCATCACTTCATCCGAGGACGAGCAACATCACCAGCCTCGCCAGGCATGCTGTCCACCTCCGCCACATGAAGCTCCACAACACAGTGCTGCGCCACAGGCACCTGCTCAAAATAGTCGTGCAACTACACATACACCTACTGTAGGGTGACCCAATGGGTGGCATCAAGTGTGGGTGTTCATAGTGAACCTCATGAAAGGGACTTATTACACAAGCCAGTCAGGAATGGACAAGAAGTGGCAGTAGTGGTGACAATAATAATATTTAATGTGCCATTAACAAAAATCAAAGATAAATAAAAAACATGACAAACCATCAAACACCCTTGTGCATCCCCTTTGTGCTCACAAAAACTTTGCCTTACGCTTCCGACTACTCCTACGTGGTGCTTCCCCTGTGGCTGCAGCAGAGGTAGTGGCAGGTTGCTCTTGGTCATTCCCTGACCGATTTAGATGCTTTGGGCCTACGCCCCCTGGGTTTTGGTGCCCATGAGGGCCCCTCCAAAGATTGCTCCATCTGCACCTGTGCAGGGGCAGACTCGACCACCTGGAGAGGAGGCAGCATTGCAGGTACTGGTTGAGAGGGGGGCAACGGGTGAGACGTGAAAGCGCTTTGAGTGACGTCCCCACTTCCATGTCCCCTTTCGCCATCATCCCTCTCCTGGGCCAGGCCCACATGACTCCTACCACCCTGCTGGATGACAGTTTGGAGGACATGTGTGAAGCCTTGTAAGGCCAGTGCTAGTGTATCTGCCTGCCTTTTTATGGTGGTAGAAAGTTGCTCACCCTGAGTCCGAAGGGCCGTTGTCAGGGCCTCATTGGACTCATTGGTGTGCCGTACTTGAAGCTCGATGGAGGCTAGCCTTCCCTCCATCGCAGACATTCCCGCACTTACCCACGACACTATCACAGAGATGCCCTCACGTCCCTGTGACAGTATCTCAGAGATTCCTTCCTGTACCTGTGCCACCATTCCACTCATGCAGGAGTTAGACTCCTCCATCCTCTGCGCGATTGTGAAGAGTGCACGTGATACTTGTTCCAGTACCTCGCAAATGTGCTGCTGCCCCTCAATCATTCTCCTTTTAAAGGATGGCCCCTAGGGTTCAGCATCTGTGTCCAGCTGAGCAGAGCCTGGAGAAGAGTGCTCCCACCCACGCGGACTCTCCACAACTGCTCCTGCCACCAGTGTCTGCTCGTGCTCACATGTGTGTGGTGACTCATCATGTGCGACCCCAACTAAGTGAGGACGGGGACCCACTGAGGTGTGTGTATCTGCGCTGGTGGATGTCTCGCTCAGATGTGACGGTGCCCCCTCAGAGGCCGGCAGGTCCTCTAAGGAATCGCCCTCCGCCGTCACAGCGGTCGCTGAAGGCCCTGTGAGAGAACAGAAGGCAATACTAAGCATGATGACAGATGTTGAGGTGCTGAAGGTGGCAAGGCATGTTAACATCATTTGCTATTGTGAGTGCTGAATGTTATAGTTCTGTCACCAGCTGTTTGTCGGGTGGTAGTCTCGGCGTCCCCGATGGACAGGCACTCGAGGGTGCGGCTCACTTCAAGAGCCTCCTGCTCTGCGTCCGTGAGGACGACCTGATGTTGCGGCCACCCTCCGGTCTTCGCCCTCTCCCGTGCATTCTGGGCTCTCTTCTCCTATAAGGGGAGAAAGTAGAGAGGCGTGAGTAAGGGATAGTGACGTGGCCAAACGCTGAATGCATTGGTTTGGGTGAGGCTGACCATGAAAGAGATGCATCAGAGGGTGAGTATGAGACAGAGCCATGAGATTGTATGAGGATTGGGTTGAGTGGTAGTGGTGGGATGAGTACTGGGGAGGTGAGTAAGTGCAGGTAAGTTGAGGAGTGATGTGATAGAGTAGTGTTGGCATGTACAGAATGAGTTGGGTGGTGGGGGCAGTGATGTGGATTATGGAATGTAGGTGAAACCGTAAGTGTACTCACTTTGGCTGACCTGGTTAGGTCACTGAAGTGCTTCCTGCGGTGGATCCATGTACGGGAGACGTTGCTGCTGCTGGTGACCTCCTCTGCCACCTCGAGCCAGGCCTCTGGTGGCAGAGATAGGCCACTTCCTCCCATCCACTGGGTAGAAAATATCCCTCCTCCTCCTCACCCCACCCAGTAAGACCTGGAGTGAGGCATCAGTAAATCTGGGAGCAGCCTTTCCCCTGGGCTGCTCCATTCTATAATTTTGGTTCTTTGCTGCAGGAGCAGCATCGGAGGACTGCCCCTTTAAATAGGGCTCCTCCAGCTGACAGCCTGTGATGCGGGTGCGCAGTCCGCCCGCTGCGCAGGTTTCCGACGGGAAACCCGGAAGCCATGGTAAGTGGCTCCAATTTACCTGCGATCGCGTGGGGGACGGACGGATTTTACTGGGGGGGGGGGGGTTACACACCCGCCCAGTGGCCCCCCCACCCCCTGCTGCCATCCTGCCTCCCTGGTAATATTGGGGCCCTGATCTCAGCCAGGCCAGTATGAGAGGTGTTGCAATATAATTAGCAATAGTTTGCAGTGATACAAAATGTGCAGTATAATCAGCATACTAAAAAACACTAGTTTCTAGACAGTGCTGTTCCCAAACAAAAGCTTAATGTGCTTGTACTAAATTGCTCTGTGTACTTTATTAAAGCAAGTTATGTTAAAAAACTGAATGGAGAGATTTAGTGCCAAAGTGTGAAGTGCTGTTGTGGGTACAACACTGGTCAGATGTATTTATTTCCTCATCCAATGACTGTAGTATTAAAGTAGAATTGTATTAAAATGTGCTCTTCTGAATTCCAATGCTTGATTATTTCTATTATTTTTGCTGCTAATCTTCATTGATATGTCAGATATAATAATATGATCATTTGTGCCTAAATATTCCTTCACCTCTAGATAATGGGCCATTCTTAATTCACTGCTAAAATGCTAAGTCCAATGTGGCAGCTATACACAGCAATACGAGTCCAGTTTCAGGTGCTAACCATGTTACCTTCACATTGATTATGCATATCCTTTCACTTATGTCTCCATTTCTGACATTTTGTTGTAACTTTTTATTTATGAATTTATACCAAAAACAACAACTATTTGCATTTATATAGCTCCTTTAATATAGTAAAATGTCCCAATGTCAAAAAAGGACATTGGGAAATAATAAGAGATGGATTAGTGAAAGCGATAAATGGAATGGTCAAAGAGGTAGGCTTTTGGAAGGAGGGGAAAGAGGCAGATGAGTTCAGGGAGAGAGTCCCAGAGTGTGGAGCCAAGGTGGCTGAAGGCCTTGTTACTGAAGGAGAACCGGAGGGCATGTGCTGATGTGGAGGCTGCAGGAGTTCTCAACACAGGCATGGCCATGGAGGGAGTCTGGGAAATATACAAAACCACTGCAACAGCATTGTGGTACAATCAAAGAGAGACGTTAGCAATGCGCAATGTCAAGCTAAAGACAACTGACAAACAAAATAAAGATTTACAATTGTAGAAGCATGCAAACCAACAGATTGATAAATTTTGCTGTGGAAGTCATACGTATATACAAATTTGTTGTATCTATAGAACACCAAAGGGGGACAAATTCACCCAGTTGCCACAGTTTTATCCTGTCAATAAAAGGACAAATATTGAGACGGGGTCATAGCAAAAGATCATGGATGCAGCAACCAGAACATGTAAGAAAAAGAAAAAAATAATCAAAAACTATGATTGAAACGTAAGGATGCAGGTCAAGCCTGTGAACTATGTAACCCTCTGTACTTTATTTCATTATACTCCCTCTATTTACAAATTGTTTCTCATGATTCTCCATTTGTAAAGTCTTGACAACGTTCCTCCCTTGCTGTGCCCAATGCATACTTTCTCTACAATTTATTCTTCTAAGCTTTCAGTCAGCAAAGCTTAAGAAAAAAAGTTTAACAGGAATGGTAAATATTTGTGTGTTTATGATGTGTGCATGACTATATAGTGGTATTAACTTGGTAGTCTTCAAACTCATCTCATCTCTGTCTGACTCTATAGAAACATAGAAAATAGGAGCGAGAGTAGGCCATTTGGCCCTTCGGGCCTGCTCCGCCATTCAAAATGATCATGGCTGATTGTCTAACTCAGTACCCTGTTCCTGCTTTTTCCCCATATCCCTTGATCCCTTTAGCATTAAGAAATATATCTATCTCCTTCTTGAATACATCTAATGACTTGGCCTCCACTGCCTTCTGTGGTTGAGAATTCCACAGGTTCACCACCCTCTGAGTGAAGAAATTTCTCCTCATCTCGGTTCTAAATGGCATATCTCGTATCCCGAGACTGAGACCCCTGGTTCTGGACTCCCCAGCCATCGGGAACATCCCCCCTGCATCTAGTCTGTCTAGTCCTGTTAGAATTTTATATGTTTCGATGAAATCACCTCTCATTCTTCTAAACTCTTAAGAATATAGGCCTAGTCGACCCAATCTCTCCTCATACGTCAGTCCTGCCATCCCAGGAATCAGCCTGGTAAATCTTTGTTGCACTCCCTCCAAGGCAAGGACATCCTTCCTCAGATAAGGAGACCAAAACTGCACACAATACTCCAGATGTGGTCTCACCAAGGCCCTGTATAACTGCAGTAAGACATCCCTGCTCCCGTACTCAAATCCTCTTGCAATGAAGGCCAACATACCATTCGCCTTCCTAACTGCTTGCTGCACCTGAATGCTTGCTTTCAGTGACTGGTGTACAAGGACACCCAGGTCTCGTTGCACCTCCCCTTTTCCCAATCTATCACCATTCAGATGATAATCTGTCTTTCTGCCATGTTTTTGCCCACTCACCCAACTTGTCTAAATCACATTGGAGCCTCTTTGCATCCTCCTCACAGCTCACATTCCACCCCAGCTTTGTGTCGTCTGCAAACTTGGAAATGTTACATTCCATTCCCTCATCCAAATCATTGATATATATTGTGAATAGCTGGGGCCCAAGCACTGATCCCTGCGGTACCCCACTAGTCACTGCCTGCCACCCGGAAAAAGACCCGTTTATTCCTACTCTCTGTTTCCTGTCTGTCAACCAATTCTCAATCCATGCCAGTATATTCCCCCCAATCCCACGTGTTTTAATTTTGCACACTAACCTCTTGTGTGGGACATTATCAAAAGCCTTCTGAAAATCCAAATACACCACATCCACTGGTTCTCCCCTATCTATTTTACTTGTTACATCCTCAAAAAGCTCCAGTAGATTTGTTAAGCATGATTTCCCTTTCATAAACCCATGCTGACTTTGTCCAATCTCGTTAATGCCTTCCAAGTGTTCTGTTATCACATCTTTTATAATAGACTCTAGCATTTTCCCCACTACTGATGTTAGACTAACTGGTCTGTAATTTCCTGTTTTTTCTCTCCCTCATTTTTTAAATAGTGGGGTTACATTTGCCACCCTTCAATCTGTAGGAACTGTTCCAGAGTCTACAGAATGTTGGAAGATGATCACCAATGCATCCCCTATTTCCAGGGCCACTTCCTTTAGTACTCTGGGATGTAGATTATCAGGCCCTGGGGATTTGTCAGCCTTTAGCCCCATTAATTTCCCTAACACTACTTTTTTACTATTACTGGTTTCCCTCAGTTCTTCCCTCTCCCTAACATTTCTGGGAGGTTATTTGTGTCCTCCTTTGTGAAGACAGAACCAAAGTATGTGTTTAATTGTTCTGCCATCTCTTTGTTCCCCATTATGATTTCCCCCATTTCTGACTGTAAGGGACCTACATTTGTCTTCACTAATCTTTTTCTCTTGCCCTATTTATGGAAGCTTTTGCAGTCAGTTTTTATGCTCCCTGCTAGTTTACTCTCATACTCTATTTTTCCCCTCTTAATCAATCTCTTTGTCCTCCTCTGCTGAATTCTGAACTGTTCCCAATCCTCAGGCTTGCCGCTTTTTCTGGCAATTTTCTATGTCTCCTCTTTGGATCTAATACTATCCGTAATTTCTTTTGTAAGCCACGGTTGAGCCACCTTTCCTGTTTTATTTTTGAGCCAGACAGGAATGAATAATTGTTGTAATTCCTGCACACGTTCTTTAAATAATAGCCATTGCCTATCCACCGTCATCCCTTTTAGTAAATATGAATCCGGGCCTGATGGTACACATTTTCTTCCCAAGGTTCAATGTAGGATGAGCTGCTGACAAGGAGCTGGCTTGGATTTGCTCTGATCTGACAAGCAGCTGTAAGTGCTCCAAGAATGGGAGTTAAAACCTGTCAACCTGCCCATCCACCTCAGGCATAGTGGCACTTGCACCCGGTAATATGGGAAATCTCACCCACCATTAGCTGTGATTATCCCACAGCAAACACCTGTTACATGCTTTGTGATTCAAGTCTTTATTTCACTCTCAAAGGTCTTTTACATGCTGTTTGCAAAAGATTACTGAGCGAATTACTGCATCTCTGTGCTTCATGCGCATGCTGGCAGAAAAATACTCCTCTCACAATAGATGTTTTCAGCCTAATGCAAAAAGGCAGCTGTTTTACTTTATTATCTCTCCTTCATTATTTTATGTCCAGTGCCTCTCTACACCATCATCATGACCAAGCTGTGCTTTAGAAGAAATTAATAATGATCAATGGTACTTCTTGGTACAGTTTGGGGGGGTGGGGAGGGGAGGTTCAATGATAGACCTGTTTCGGAAATGCAAATGGTGAACTAAGATTTCTATTGTCAGCTGAACTGAATCTGAACAATTATGGAGGTCACCTCCCTTTACACTTCTTTCTGGTTATGTCAGCAGCCGACTTTGCTTTCAGGTTAAATAGCATATATTAAAACTCACTGCTTCAAAACAAAACTAAATAAATTGGTCACTTATATTCTTACAAAAGAAATTGAAAAGCCCCACTGGTAATTGCATTTTTACGGTAAAAAATACACCGGCCCAGATGTTTCTAGCCATTTTTTCCCTTTTTGTTGCTGCTCAGATGAACCTGGATGTTAGACAGTCCGTAGATCGTTTGAAAAATGCAGCTTTGTGGCTATTCTGTGGAAAAATATTAAATGACATACCAGGGAAACCTAACTGTAATTAAATAAGAATTCAAGATGCAATTATGTGAATACCTGAAAGGAGGCCAGGCATTATCAGTAATTGATATTAAATTCCTCTTTCCTCTGTTTCTTAACCTGAAAAAATGAAAATTTGCTGCCAAGATTTGTTGGAGTGAACTCAGATCCCTTCCTCTTATCATGCCTGGGGTCTTTTCTTGACAGACTCCCCGTCACACACCAGTCTGAAAGTATTCATCACTTTTAATTTACCGTGAACAGCAAAATCACCTAACATGATACCTTGTTATACCTCATCTATAGCTTGTATTCTGCATGACTTCCCATGCACAAATGATTAAACATCATTTAGAGGTTATTCAATTTTGTTTGTGTCTCTGCTCTAAAATGCTATAAAATTATTCTTGTATGAAACAATGTTTATGTTCTGACGAGGGGCCATCGACCTGAAACGTTCGGCTCGATATTAGGAGGGAGGCGGGTTGGCAGCGGGGGGTCGACTGGCTGCGTGGGTAACGTGCCCAGTGAATTCGGGTGCTCCGCACGCGATCGCAGCCTAATTGAAGGTACTTACCTTGGCTTCCGGGTTTCACGCTGGGCGGACTGCGCACCTGCATCATAGGCTGTCAGCTGGAGGAGCTCTATTTAAAGGGGCAGTCCTCCACTGACTGATGCTGCAGAAAATAGGCAAAATTACAGCATGGAGCATCCCAGGGGGAAGGCTGCTCCCAGGTTTAATGATGCCTCACTCCAGGTCTTACTGGATGGGGTGAGGAGGAGGAGGAGGAGGAGGGAGATCTTCCACCTGGCGGACGGGAGGAAGTGGCCTGCCTCTGCCACCACGAAGGCCTGGCTCGAGGTGGCAGAGGAGGTCACCAACATCACCAACATACTACGCACCTGCATACAGTGCAGGAGGCGCTGCAATGACCTAAGTAGGTCAGCCGAAGTGAGTACACTTACTCATTCCCTACACTCCGTCTGCCACATTACTGCCCCCACCCCACATCTCCTTCTGTACTGCCAACACTACTCTATCACATCACTCCTCACACCAACTCAAACCTCATCCTCATCTCACCTGGACTTACTCACCTCACCAGTACTCATCCCACCACTACCACTCAACCCAATCCTCATACAATCTCATGGCTCTGTGTCATACTCACCCTCTCATGCATCTCTTTCACGGTCAGCCTCACTCAACCTGCCACTACCTGTGCTGCAGCCACAGGGCATGCATCACATATGTGCAGTAGGCAGCATAAGGCAAACGTGTTGTAAGCATGAAGGGGATGCACAAGGGTGTTTGAGGGTTTGTCATGGTTTTTACTTGTATTTCATTTCTGATCAACTCACATCACATATTATATTGTCACCACTACTGCCACGTCTTTGCAAATCTTGTCTGGTTTGTGCAATAATGCCCTTTCCTGAGGATCACCATGAAGACCCACAACTGATGCCACCCATTGTGTCACTGCAGAGTGGGTGTAGGTGTATTTGCAGGGCTCTTTTGTGCTGACGATTGAGAGACGCCGGCGATGTCCCCGGTGGCACCCTGGAAGGATGCGGAGGAGAAGTTGTTGAGGGCAGTGGTGACTTTGACAGCGACAGGTAAGAAGATGGTGCTCAGGCCAGCCGGGAATAGCTCGGCATGAAGGAGGCTGCAGATGTCCACGACTACATGTCGAGTGACTCTGAGCCTCTGTGTGCACTGCTGCTCAGAGAGGTCCAGGAAGCTGAGCCTCGGTCTGTGGACCCTGTGGCGAGGGTAGTGCCCTCTGTGACGCATCTCTCTCTGCGGTTGCCCTCCCTCCTGCTGTGCAGGTGGATGTGTCACAGCACTGTGTTGTGGAGCTCCATGTGTCAGAGGTAGATGGCGTGGCCGGCGAGGCTGGTGATGCTGTTCGTCCTCCGAGGAGGTCATGACTGCAGCTACGGCGGCCCTCATCTGGAAGACATACGTTTGAGGGGTCCGCAAGATAGGTACATGTGTCTGGATACCGGGCTTGAGGTTGCAAGTTGTTGAATTTTATTGTTAGGAGGAGGGTGGTGGAGGCCAAACTTTGTCCAAAGTGACAGAGTGGCCTCCTGCAATGAGTGAGGGTCTCCCCCCCCCCCCAACCTGTCAAATGGACCTTTGCAGCTCCCACAGGCTGGTGGCTGCAACACGTCCATTTCAACTGGGAGTGTTTCCCCCAGTACGGGAAACATGCTCAGTTTAGTTGAAAATCCCACCCCTCCTAAAATATCCCACAAATCAGGTCTGCTAACGATCTGAACTATCACATTAATTGCCTTAAGTGGGATCCCGCCGACTTTAATTGCCGGCGGGAGTCCTGCATGCGGGGGCTGCGCGCGAATCTGGGGAACCCGGAAGTGGGCGGGTTGGAGCCGGGCTCCAGACCCGCCCCGGGAATCCCCGATTTTCGGACCCCCCCGCCGCCACGAACCCACCCGCTCAGACGTCCAAAAATCGAGCCCATTAACTCGGTTTCTTTCTCCACAGATGCTGCCTGACTTGCTGAGTATTTCCAGCATTTTCTGTTTTTACTTCTGATTTCCAACATCCGTAGTATTTTGCTTTTGGTTTATTTTTTCATGTTGATTTCCTCGTGGCTTGTCTTCTGCTAGATGATTATTAGCCGCCTGCATTCTTGTGAAGGTGGGACTCCTGTGATAATTTAGGGTGTAATTCACAGCTCTCACATCTGTGGAATGCTGCATTTCAAACAGCTTAAACTGCTTTTCATTTCTCAGGCATATTTCAGAAAAATCTCCAGTGCATCCAGGAATTGTAAGATATTTCAATCAATCCCCACCTCCCGCTCTGAAAAATCCCCCCTTAAAATTTAATTAACATTTTTTCTTCAGAAAGATAGTGTGAAATAACTGTGCTTATAACATGAAAGGCTTCAATGGTTAGTTTACACTTGAAAATAATAATGTACAATATATACTGTCCCAACTATTCTCTGACAAAATGCACTGGCCATCAGTGCTTGCCATAATAGCTAAAATTTGTCAAAATAAAAAGATTCCAAAATGGAATAAATCCCGATCTATGAACTTCTCAGTACATGTTATAATCTATAAAAGATACACAATGGGAGTGAGCTCAAGGATATATTCCATCTCAGCATCTGGATAGTGTTCCAGACCTGCTTGAAGTTAACGCTAACATTTTGTGGTGTCTTTTCAACCCACTGATGACATTGCTGCCTAATCACTCATAATTGTAAACAATTTTACAACACCAAGTTATAGTCCAACAATTTTATTTTTAATCCCACAAGCTTTCGGAGGCTTCCTCCTTCCACACCACCTGAGGAAGGAGGAAGCCTCCGAAAGCTTGTGGGATTAAAAATAAAATTGTTGGACTATAACTTGGTGTTGTAAAATTGTTTACAATTGTCAACCCCAGTCCATCACCGGCATCTCCACATCATAATCACTCATAGGTATTCATTGTTATCTATTTCAAGGGGCATTTATCTACATAACAAAAAAAGTATTTTGGTGAACTGTTTTCATTATTATGGAGAGAGAAGAAACAAAAGAGCCTTGCATCATTTATGTTAGGGATTTTCGAGCTTTTGTCATTATCGGCCACAAACCATGGAGCCCAGAAATCAAATTTAAATCAATGTTCCCACTAATTTGCATATATCTCAAGCTGCTGATATTAACAGATCTGACTGTTCTGATTCGGATTTATTCATTAATGAGGCAACAGTGTTAACAGCAGACCTGTAAATTTAAATAGGACAAATTAGCAACTAATTAAAGTATGTGTAAATAGGATTGAGTTCCCTGGGCTTCAAGGGATGAGTTTCCACATATGGCATCATTTGAAAATGACTCATTTCAGTGTGATTTGTGTTATCATGTACTTGCAAATAAGTGACAAAAGAAGAAAGACCTTCATTTATATAATGCCTTTTACATCCTCAGGACATCCCAAAGTACTTCGCAGCCTATTAATTACTTTTTGACTATAATCACTGTTATTGCTCAGGACAACTCCCCTGCTCTTCTTCAAATAGTGCTATGGGATCTTTCACATCCTCCTGACATGACAGACAGATGACAGATGATCCTAGGCTTGTGATCCATGAAAAACAGCATCTGTGATGATGCAGTACTCCCTCCATCCTGCAATAGGGCCTGAACCCACAACCTGCTGACTTAGAGACAGAAAATGCAACCACTGAGCCAAGGCTGATACCCAAGATTTGTCTTTACAGAAACAACAAGAACAACTTGCACTTATATAATGCCTTTAATGTAGGAAAACATCCCAGGGGCGTCTTTATGGGCCACAAGGGGTGCTAAAATCCCTTTTGCAACGACCTTTTTAACACCTTGGATTATGTCATGTTATATTTTAATGCTTCAGTTTTGAAAGCACAAGAAAGAGATGTAATTTGCTCCCAAACCAGGACTGCTGTCAGTTACTGGGGGTTAACCCCCGAAAATGGGTGCTGAGATCGCAGTGTGCGATTAACTCACATAACATTCGTGCTGCCTGATGATTTGAATGATTGCTGCATGTAGCCAACGCTACCTGTGCTGTTGATTGGCTGCACGCATCAGCAGGGGGCCCCGATATTGGGAGTGGCTAGCACCACTTAAAGGCAGCCTGCATCTCTTAAAGGGGAGGTGCACTGTGGCTGCAGGAAGTGGTGGAAGTCAATTATGAAGTGAATCTGTGTTGCAATATATTGAAGAATAGCTGTGCCTAGGAGAGAGCATGCACTGAGGTTCTTGGATGATGCACTAGAGGATTTGATGGAAGAAGTGGACAGAAGGAGGGGCGTCTTATATCCTCAGGAGGGGACGAGGCCCTCCAGACATATGCTGAAGGGGTAGTAGGAGGAAGTAGCGCATGAGGTAAATGTCAGGAGCATAGCGCCAAGAACATTGATGCAGTGCAGGAAGAAGTTCAATGATTTGAGACAAGTGGTCAAGGTGAGTGAGTTCAACTGTCAAGTGGCATCTCCTACCAACTGCACCACGAGCAGCATCCACTGCTCCACACGCTACACACCACCACCTCCCCCCACCACCCTGCCCATCACCCACCTACCAACAAACTCTTCCAATCAGTACTCAACTCTTCAAATCAGATGCTTCTTCTCACCCTCACACATTGCCACCGTTGCAAGCTGGACACCCACAATTCACAGGTCACACTGGCACATTGTTATTCAACCATGACAGCCACAACACCCAAACATCTTGCAGGACACTCACTGACACACTTCCCTCTTTCTTGCAGGAGAAGGTGGCTCACAATAGTAGGCAGCATGAAAGAACTGGAGGAGGACAGACACACCTACACATCCTCACCCCCATGGAGGAGACAGTGCTGGCCATCATTTGAAGGGCCGTTGCAGAGGCCATTGCAGTGCTGGAGGTATCGATGATGAGGGCCTCTGCATACGTAATCCTCATTCTCTCTTCCCACTTCTTCCTCATCCCATAATCTTTTCTGACTCATGTGCTGCAGATGGTGTAAGCACACACTTCTTACTTTCTCCTGTCCCCTCACCACAACTCAACCTGTGTTTTTTTTTTTATTCGTTCACGGGATGTGGGCGTCGCTGGCGAGGCCGGCATTTATTGCCCATCCCTAATTGCCCTCGAGAAGGTGGTGGTGAGCCGCCTTCTTGAACCGCTGCAGTCCGTGTGGTGACGGTTCTCCCACAGTGCTGTTAGGAAGGGAGTTCCAGGATTTTGACCCAGCGACAATGAAGGAACGGCGATATATTTCCAAGTCGGGATGGTGTGTGACTTGGAGGGGAACGTGCAGGTGGTGTTGTTCCCATGCGCCTGCTGCCCTTGTCCTTCTAGGTGGTAGAGGTCGCGGGTTTGGGAGGTGCTGTCGAAGAAGCCTTGGCGAGTTGCTGCAGTGCATCCTGTGGATGGTGCACACTGCAGCCACAGTGCGCCGGTGGTGAAGGGAGTGAATGTTTAGGGTGGTGGATGGGGTGCCAATCAAGCGGGCTGCTTTATCTTGGATGGTGTCGAGCTTCTTGAGTGTTGTTGGAGCTGCACTCATCCAGGCAAGTGGAGAGTATTCCATCACACTCCTGACTTGTGCCTTGTAGATGGTGGAAAGGCTTTGGGGAGTCAGGAGGTGAGTCACTCGCCGCAGAATACCCAGCCTCTGACCTGCTCTTGTAGCCACAGTATTTATATGGCTGGTCCAGTTAAGTTTCTGGTCAATGGTGACCCCCAGGATGTTGATGGTGGGGGATTCGGCGATGGTAATGCCATTGAATGTCAAGGGGAGGTGGTTAGACCTTTTGTCATTTCAGATACCCAAGAACTGGAGCCTGTCCAGTCTGAGGAAGACGACAGTGATGATGAAGAGACACCATGGGCTCGATGTTACCAGGGCTGCGGGTTCGCGGCGGGGGGGGGGGGGCTACGCGCCCAGTGAAATTAGTCAGCCACCTGCGCGATCGCAGCCCAATTGGATACACTTACCTGGTCTTCCGGGTTCCCCACTGCTGATCTGTGCGTCGGGCGGGCTGCGCATGCGCAGCAAGGTCTGTCAGCTGGAGGATCTCTATTTAAAGGGGCAGTCCTCCACTGACAGATGTTGCAACAAATAGAAAAAATTACAGCATGGAGCAGCCCAGGGGGAAAGCTGCTCCCAGTTTAATGATGCCTCACTCCAGGTATCAATACACGGGGTGAGGAGGAGGGGTAGGACAGAGATCTTCCCCCCGGCGGGCGGGAGGAAGCGGCCTGCCTCTGCCACCAGGAAGGCCTGGCTCGAGGTGGCAGAGGAGGTCACCTGCACCACCAACATATCGCCCACCTGCATACAGTGCAGGAGGCGCTCCAATGACCTCAGTAGGTCAGCCAAAGTGAGTACACTTACTCATTCCCCTACACTCCATCTGCCACATCACCGCCCCCACCCCACACCTCCTTCTGCACTGCCAACACTACTCGATCACATCACCCCTCATACCCACTCAAACCTCATCCTCATCTTACCTGCACTTACTCACCTCGCCAGTACTCATCCCGCCACTACCACTCAACCCAATCCTCATACAATCTCATGGCTCTATCTCATACTCACCCTCTCGTGCATCTCTTTCACGGTCAGCCTCACTCAACCTGCCACTACCTGTGCTGCAGCCACAGGGCATGCATCACATATGTGCAGTAGGCAGCGTAAGGCAAACGTGTCGTGAGCATGAAGGGGATGCACAAGGGTGTTTGAGGGTTTGTCATGGTTTTTACTTTTATTTCATTTCTGACCAACTCACTTTACATATTATATTGGCACCACTACTGCCACGTCTTTGCGAATCTCGTCTGGTTTGTGCAATAATGCCCTCTCCTGAGGATCACTATGAAGACCCATAACTGATGCCACCCATTGTGTCACTGCAGAGTGGGTGTCGGTGTATTTGCAGGGCTCTTTTGTGCAGATGGCTGAGAGACGTCGGCGATGTCTCCGGTGGCACCCTGGAAGGATGCGGAGGAGAAGTTGTTGAGGGCAGTGGTGACTTTGACAGCGACAGGTAAGAAGATGGTGCTTGGGCCAGCCGGGAGCAGCTCGGCATGAAGGAGGCTGCAGATGTCCACGACTACATGTCGAGTGACTCTGAGCCTCCACGTGCACTGCTGCTCAGAGAGGTCCAGGAAGCTGAGCCTCGGTCTGTGGACCCTGTGGCGAGGGTAGTGCCCTCTGCGACGCATCTCTCTCTGCGGTAGCCCTCCCTCCTGCTGTACAGGTGGATGTGTCACAGCACTCTGTTCTAGAGCTCCATGTGTCAGAGGTGGACAGCGTGGATGGCGAGGCTGGTGAGGCTGGTGATGCTGTTCGCTCTCCGAGGAGGTCATGGCTGCAGCTACGGCGGCCCCCATCTGGAAGATGTACATCTGAGGGGGTCCGCAAGGTAGGCACATGTCTCTGGACCCCGGGGTAAGTGTGCAAGTTGGTGACTTTGATTGTCAGGAGGAGGGTGGTGGAGTCCAAACTTTGTCCCAAGTGACAGAGTGGCCTCCTGCAATGAGTGAGTGTCTCCCCCCCCAACCTATCAAATGGACCTTTGCAGCTGCCACAGGCTGACAGCTGCAACATCTCCATTTGAACTGGGAGTGTTTCCCCCAGTATGTTCTCCAGCAGATCACCAGGATTGCTGAGGCGCCGCCCCGGGAGAGTGGCAGTAGCACGGAAGACAAACCTGTTGTCCTCTCTTAGGATGACAGTATTCCTGCTCCCATCCCTGCCGCTCCGCCAGTGCCCTTGCTGTTGCCTGTCAGCCAGCCAGGCCAGACTGCTGCAGCCCAGGCCGAGATGGTGCAGTCTGAAGCTGGGCCCCCTTGGCCCAGACCTGCTTGAGGTCTTCCTCCAAGGTCATCTGCACTCTCTCCTCAGTTGAAGGATAGCAGCCTTCCACCCATGCTCCAGCCACTGGGGATGGACCTCATAGGAGCACTAGGCGGGTGTCATGTGTGGAGCACTGGTGCAGCTGGTAGGATGTGCCTCTTGACACTTGCATTCACTCACCTTCACTGCTCATGTCAAATCATTGAACTTTTTTCAACACTGCACCCACGTGCAAGGTGCAGCGCTCCTGCCATTCACCTCCTCGGTCACAGCCTCCCACTGCCTGTGCAGCTGGTGTCTGGAGGGTCTCCTACCACCCTGAAGGTACAGGATGGCCCTCCTTTCGTCCACTGCCTCCACCAGGGCCTCCAGTGCGTCGTCAGAGAACCTTGGGGCGTGCTCTCTTGCAGGTCCAGCAATCCTTCCAGCCATCCTGCACTGCTCTCAATTGACTGTGCACCTCCTCTTTAAGAGGTGCAGGCTGCCTTTGACAAGCATTGGCCATGTCCCATTTTGGGCCTCCTGCTTGCAAGAAGCTCACGTACTGCCTGTATTGGGAGCACCGGGCGCGGGTTAATCGTGGACCACAATACCCGCAACCGGTGCTCCCAAGAGAAATAAAGAGAGGGAAAGAAAGATTGGATTAAGAGAGAAAGAAAAAGAGAGAGAAAGGAAAAGTTAAAAAAATGTTAAAATTTTTAATTTAACATTTTAAAAATCTCCAACAACAATGAAAACTTGAAGGAATGAGACTCCACACTTTTAATAGTTCGTTTTCAGTGCCAAAGGGGTTAACTGGCAGTAATTAACACTTACATCGTTAAAAGGATACTTAGACTGAAATGGACAAGATTTAACTTTCTGTGGCGAGTTTTGTTCGTATTTACTGAGCAAATACAACTTCACGCCATTCAGTGCATTTCAATGGTGAGGCAGACAGCGAGATGCTGTTTTCGTGCATCTGTGACAGCAACTGGACTGGGCAGGTGGGCAGAAAAGTGGCAAGTGGAATTCAATCCAGAGAAGTGTGAGGTAATGCATTTGGGGAGGATAAACAAGGCAAGGGAATACACAATAAATGAGGGGATACTGAGAAGTGTGGAGGAACAGAGGGACCTTGGAGTGTATGTCCACAGATCCCTGAAGGTAGCAGGACAGGTAGATAAGATGGTTAAAAAAGCATATAAGATACTTTCCTTTATTAGCCGAGGTATAGAATATAAGAGCAGGGAGGTTATGCTAGAACTGTATAAAACACTAGTTAGGCCACAGCTAGAGTACTGTGTACAGTTCTGGTCACCACATTACAGGAAAGATGTAATTGCACTAGAGAGGGCACAGAGGAGATTTACAAGGATGTTGCCAGGACTGGAGAATTTTAGCTATGAGGAAAGATTGGATAGGCTGGGGTTGTTTTCTTTGGAATAGAGGAGGCTGAGGGGAGATTTAATTGAGGTGTACAAAATTATGAGGGACCTAGATAGAGTGGATAGGAAGAACCTATTTCTCTTAGCAGAGAGGTCAATAACCAGAGGGCATAGATTTAATGTAATTAGTAGAAGGATTAGAGAGGAGTTGAGGATAGTCTTTTTTACCTAGAGGGTGGTGGGGGTCTGGAACTCACTGCCTGAAAGGCTGGTAGTGGTAGAATCTCACATCGTACTTGGATATGCACTTGAAGTACCGTAACCTACAAGACTATGGACCAAAAGCTGGAAAGTGGGATTAGGCTGGGTAGCTCTTTTTTGGCTGGCACTGACACGATAGGCCGAATAGCCTCCTTCTGTGCTGTAAATTTAAGAACATAAGAACATAAGAAATAGGAGCAGGAGTAGGCCAATCGACCCCTCGAGCTTGCTCCGCCATTCAATAAGATCATGGCTGATCTGATCTTAACCTCAAATTTAAATTCATGTCCAATTTCCTGCCCGCTCCCCGTAACCCCTAATTCCCTTTACTTCTAGGAAACTGTCTATTTCTGTTTTAAATTTATTTAATGATGTAGCTTCCACAGCTTCCCGAGGCAGCAAATTCCACAGACCTACTACCCTCTGAGTGAAGAAGTTTCTCCTCATCTCAGTTTTGAAAGAGCAGCCCCTTATTCTAAGATTATGCCCCCTAGTTCTAGTTTCACCCATCCTTGGGAACATCCTTACCGCATCCACCCGATCAAGCCCCTTCACAATCTTATATGTTTCAATAAGATCGCCTCTCATTCTTCTGAACTCCAATGAGTAGAGTCCCAATCTACTCAACCTCTCCTCATATGTCCACCCCCTCATCCCCGGGATTAACCGAGTGAACCTTCTTTGTACTGCCTCGAGAGCAAGTATGTCTTTTCTTAAGTATGGACACCAAAACTGTATGCAGTATTCCAGGTGCGGTCTCACCAATATCTTATATGACTGCAGCAATACCTCCCTGTTTTTATATTCTATCCCCCTAGCAATAAAAGCCAACATTCCGTTGGCCTTCTTGATCATCTGCTGCACCTGCATACTAACTTTTTGATTTTCTTGCACTAGGACCCCCAGATCCCTTTGTACTGCAGTATTTTCCAGTTTCTCGCCATTAAGATAATAACTTGCTCTCCGATTTTTCATGCCAAAGTACATAACCTCACATTTTCCAATATTGTATTGCATCTGCCAAATCTACGCCCACTCACCCAGCCTGTCTATATCCCCTTGTAGGTTTTTTATGTCCTCCTCACTCTCTACTTTCCCTCCCATCTTTGTATCATCTGCAAACTTTGATATGTTACACTCGGTCCCCTCCTCCAAATCGTTAATATAGATTGGAGAGAGTTGGGGACCCAGCACCGACCCCTGCAGATCACCACTGGCTATTGGTTGCCAGTACGAGAATGAACCATTTATCCCAACTCTCTGCTTCCTGTTATATAACCAATCCTCCACCCATGCCAGAATATTACCCCCAATCGAGCGATTCTTTATCTTGAGCAATAATCTTTTATGTGGCACCTTGTCGAATGCCTTCTGGAAGTCTAAATACACTACGTCCACTGGTTCCCCTTTATCCACCCTGTACGTTATGTCCTCAAAGAACTCAAGCAAATTTGTCAGACATGACTTCCCCTTCGTAAAGCCATGCTGACTCTCTCATACAAACTATGATTCTATGATGCCAAAGTGGGAAATCGCAATATTATATCTTAATATAAATGGTGGGTGTAAGTACAGAGCATGGCCAGCAGGTAGCAGTAACTTCAGTGATTTTCAGAATCTACCAAAGGTATAGATCAGAAATTTACTTGGAGCTACTCCCAGTTTTCCACTCTAACTCCTGTGAAGTTACAACAGCAGAGCGGGAACAACTCCGAGGAAATTCCTGGTCATAGCTCCCTTATCCTGATAGGCACAAAAATTCACCCCCTAAAAAACAAAAGTAATGTTGCTGTATTAACCCAAATCATTTATAAATATACAAAAATAATATAGAATTTTTATACATTTAAATTTCAACTCTCCTCTGAAAACTGTTCCATACATCAATATCCTTCCGAAGTTAGGGCACCCACAATTGCACACATTAAAGTAAAGTGATCCCACTCTCCTAGCGTGCTCGATGGGGCATTGATCAAAGAATTTGAGCTTCTGGGGATTAAATTGAATAAGGCCCGAATCCGGGCGCGGGCATCACTGTGCGTGATTAACCCGCGCCTGTTGGTTCTGATGCAGGCAGCACGAGACAATTGTGTTGCCTGGTCACTTACCTCATCCAAGCGCAGCAATCAGGCCTTGCACCAGGTTCGCACTTCTCACCAGCGGGGGGCCCAAATATTGTGTGATTTGCTCGCACCTCTTAAAAGCTGGCTGCACCTCTTACTTGCAAAAAATAAGATGTGGGTCCGCACGGAGTCTGAACAGAGATCAGACATCGCACATGTAAAACACAGATGTTTACAAACTGATGAGTTATGTTAAAACATTGAATAAAGGTTGCACACTACTAAATCCCACATCCTCCAATCTGCATGCCAGATCTCACCTATCTGCCGATCTGAGTTTGTACTAGGCCTGCGAGAGAGCATGCACCAAGGTTCTCTGCTGATGCACTAGAGGTGGACAGAAGGAGGGGCATCCTATATCCGCAGTTGGGGGGAGGGGGCAACAGGCCCTCCAGACGTAGGGGATGCAGTCAATGCCAGGCGCATAGCACCACGAACATGGATGCAGTGCAGGAAGAAGTTCAATGCTTTGACACGAGTGGTCAAGGTGAATGAGGCCAACTGTCAAGTGGCATCTCCTACCAACTACACCATTAGCCCCATCCACTGCTCCACGGACGACACCCCCCTCACCCACATACCAACAACCTCTTTCAATCAGTACTCAACTCTTCCTATCAGATGCTTCATCTCACCCTCACACATTACCACTCTTGCGAGCCGCACACCTACAACTCACAGGTCACACACACTGGCAGCTATTCAACCATGACAGATATCCTGCAGGACACTCACCAACACACTTCTCGCTTTCTTGCATGAGGAGATGGCGCATAACAGGAGGCAGCAAATGGCAGTGGCATTTAGCCCCTCGAGCCTGTTCCGCCATTCAATGAGATCATGGTTGATCTGTGACCGAACTCTTTTTACCCGCCTTAGCCCCATATCCCTTAATACTCTTGGTTCACAGAAATCTATCAATCTCAGATTTAAAATTCACAATTGAGCTAGCATCAACTGTCATTTGCAGAAAAGCGTTCCAAACTTCTCCCACCCTTTGCGTGTACAAATGTTTCCTAACTTCACTCCTGCAAGTCCTGGCTCTAAACTTTAGGCTACGTCCTCTTTTCCTAGTATTCAAGTATAGGAGACCTCCAAAAACAGGTACAAATGCATCAGCGGCCAAAAGCAATAATCCATCAATTAACCTGTAAATCCTGCATGGTCCCTTTAAATAGCACTGACGGGGGGTCTTTCAGATAGGTTCAGGTGTTCATGGTTACGACAATGCATTGAGTGGAGCATTAAGTGCCAAAATGGTGTCTATCACTTTAAATCAGCATTGCACACTGATCAAACACATATTCTCCCTACTTTACATGCTGCCGGCTTTCATTATCTGCGTGTGTGAAATCCTTTACAATGATGGCGTCCGGTGCATGGAACGCTAGAAGTGTGCGCACACATTCCGGACCCGATTTTGGAACTTGGGGAGGTCGCATAGCGCCGAAACAATGGGTGCTACCTGGCTGAATTTCTACCCTATAGTCTTTAAGCTGTATGTCTGCCCCATGTTCCTTCAAGCATAGCTCCCAGCTGGGAGCGCTGGTCAGTGCATGTACCCTAATGCTTTCATACAACAACCTACATTTATATAGTGCTGTTAATGTCCCATGGTGCTTCAGGGAGAAGGAAAGGTGCAGATGCTGAGCCTTTGTGGGAGAGTTTTGGAGGGATAACAGAAAGCTTGGTCAAAGACATGGGTTTTGAGGAGATTTTTTAAGGCAATAGAGAGGTAGAGGGGTATAGGGAGGGAGTTACAGAGAGCAGAGCACAGACGGCTGAAGGGTCTGTCACAACTGGTAGAGCGGGGGAGGGAGGAAATGCAAAGGAGGCCAGAGTTTAATGACAAGGAGGGGAGGTAATCATGGACCTTTTTCTGTGTTAAAGGCACTATGTAAATTCAAAGTGTTGTCGTCATTGTTAAAAGCCACTCAGTATTGTACCTGTGGCAGTAATGGCCTCAACAGAAGAAAAAACAATAACAAATCTCCAAAACCAAGTCAGAAGTATGCTGTAAACTGTGGCTATCAAATTATTTTAAAGAATGTACCTGTCAGAAGCAGGGCTCCCTATATTTTACCTCCTCCCACCTCAGCATCCCACTTGCCAGATATAATAACTAACGGGTAGACTATAAACATAAAAGTAAAAAGCAATTCCTGTTAAATCCAGTTCAACAAACTTTCCTTAGAACAAATGATCTTGGACCATTGATTTAACAGGCTACTCATTTTGATGAGCTTTGTAATATTTAGGTCAAGGAAAAAAATCAGGAGAATACAGCTTTAAAATGAAGATTCTATCCAGAGAGAGGTCACCTCCCTCACATAAAGAAGAAATGCTTCTCATGAATCACTGGGGGTCATTTTGACATTGGGCGATAGTGTAAAACGGGCGATATCAGATCAGCCGCCTGTTATACGTCTCTCCTGATTTTCATTTCCATGGAAGCACAATGACAAGGCAGGCTGCTTTATTGGGTACATCTGGACACAAGTCCTTGTAACAAATACAGTGGGAGAATCAAATTCACTCTGTACCTTAGAGGCCATCAATGTTACTCCCTTTAAGGAAACTGATTGTAATTTATACTCACGCCATCAAACCACCCAGCAGCCTCTCAGCTGCTAATGCATACATCGGATAAGGATATAATAAATCCTGCAGGAAATAACTTTCTGATTTTTAATATTTCAGGACCCCATTTTCTAACCAGTATAAGGTGGTACAAAAGAATCACCAAAGAATTTTCTTTTCATTTTTCTTCCAGTTATGTCACAAAGTGCAATATATATATTTTTCTATAAATGTATAAACAGCTGAAAAGTTGCAGGAATTAACTCATATTTGTTCTGTTCAACCTGTTAGTGTTAGTTATTTATGGAGCTGGGACCACCGAATTGGAGAAGAAATGTTCCATATTAAGAGTACATCAAATGAATTTAATGGCCTGTTTAAACCCTAAAATAAATTGGTTAGCACCTGCATAAAAACAGCATACACAGAAATGTGGCACAAGTGCATTAAACATTTGTAAATGAACTTTGTTGACTGGAAGTTCTGCCCTAAAGTAAGAATGTTTCTTTAACATTGCTGGATTTTTAATTATTTTATGTCATGGCCTAAACAAGCCACTTAATTCGTAAGATGTATACTTAATATGATGTGGAGATGCCGGTGATGGACTGGGGTTGACAATTGTAAACAATTTTACAACACCAAGTTATAGTCCAGCAATTTTATTTTAAATTCACAAGCTTTCGGAGGCTACCTCCTTCCTCAGGTGAACGATGTGGAAATACTTAATATGAAATATTTCTATTCATTTTGCATTCAGTGTTGTCTAAAGTTTAACCCTTTAGGTATCAAGTTACTGTTCCATTTACAACCCATTATTATAAATTGTTCTCATAGTGTTCAGTGTACATGGTTCAGTGTACATAATAGTGTGCTTCAAGTGACCCTTACACAGTGGCTTATGGATGACTCATGGATTAGTTTTAGTTCGTGATGTTGGTACTAAGATGGGCTGCTGTGACTGTTGCATTGATGTCCAAAGGATAATTTTGGCCATATTGCCATAGCCTTGTGAGCTTCCAATTGTTCTATATGTTTATAGTAACATATTATATTAACACATTCATTACTAAAGTAATGAAGGACTATCATTTTAATTATTGCCCCTGAATTACGCAGAAATTACACCCAAATTTGATGCCAGTTTCTGCGCTAATCTTGCTAATGAGAACTTATCCCAATTTTTCCTGCGAAACTCATTTGCCTACGCCGGAACGTAAAAACCGACGTTAAACCAACACGAACGCACTGCCACCAATTTGCGTTACAGCTGCAGATATAAAGTACTTTATAAGCTATTTTTAAAATGGGGTATTCCCCATAGAAAATTACTGCGTGTTGCTGTTTGGTGGACCTTGTTTTGTAAAATCAGGAAAATTGCATGTGTGGTGTGTGAAACAGAGCAATCTGATGCTTCACAGCAGCAGTGTTGCATCATTTAGTGGCCTGGTAAGAACCATCAAAAGGTACATAATATGGAGAAGGAAGTGTGAACCTCAGTTAAATCTGAACTCTCAGTTGTCCAGATGAGATCCCTGACATTTTACCACTAGGCCTACTAGAGAGGAATTTATATCTGGTTTAGCCTCTCATTTCTACATGCAACCGAAAAAACAGCGGCTCCATTGCTATGACCAGTAATTAAGATTAATTTACACAACTTCACCATGGTGTCAATTTGGGCAGCATCCAACAGTAGTGTCAAAAAGTCAATGGGCCAGATTTTGCTGTAAAAATAATGGCGAGGCTAACAGTGCTCACTGTTACTCATATGCAAATCGGACAGTAACTTCCGGTGACTGCACATGCGTAGTTAAATGTGGAAATCCAGAAGTTGTTGCACCAGATGTGAGCCTCCTCCGTAAGCTCCGTGAAAACAGCATCTTGCCGGCTGGCTCCCCACAGCGTGAAATTCCTGCACTGACATCGTAGATATGGACTAATCTCGCCAGAAAAAGTTAGGGCTTGTCCATTACAGTCTATGTATCCTTTGAACAGCATGGTAAGTCTTAATGCCTGCCAAACAACCTCTCTGGCACTTTAACCAGTGTGGAGTCTCATTCCTTCAGATTTTAATTGTTGGACATTTTAAAAAAATTTAATACATTTTATTTTTAAACTTTTTTTCCTGTCTCTTTTATCTCTGTCTCTTAATTCAATCTTTCTTACTCTCCTTTTATTTTGCTTTCTGTACCTGATTTGACATTGAATTTACTATTCTAACTTACACTTCCTGGTCCAGTCTCTGCTTATTAACAATTCTTCAATCTGATTAGTTAAGGAGATACACACTAAATCAAAAGCAAAATAGTGTGGATGCTGGAAATCTGAAATAATTCTGACAAAGGGTCATCGACCTGCAACATTAGCTCTGGCCCAGAAATTGCTCGCCCACGGACGCCGTCCCTCAATGACGTCCTCTCTCTCCGCCGGCAAATCAATTGTGCAAGTTCGCGAATGTGCACTAAAACCCCAAAATCGTGAACTTGCTCCCATTGGTTTGCCGGCGGTTTGACAGGTCCGAATTAAAGGGGAATCACACGCTACAATCATGGAAATCATGGAACCAGCACCAACCTGCTGCAGGGAACAGGTAAGTACAAAGTAAAGTACACCGTGAAAGTTAGGGCTGCTCTGAAGTGGCGAGCCTGTCCTGACTCCATTTCAATCTTTTGCATTATAAATAAGGTCCCACATAAGAGATTGTTAGCTGAGATAGAAGCCCATGGAATCGAGGGAAAAGTACGGACTTGGTTAGGAAGTTGGCTGAGTGAAAGGTGACAGAGAGTAGGAATAATGGGTAGGTACTCACATTGGCAGGATGTGACTAGTGGAGTCCCGCAGGGATCTGTTTTGGGGCCTTAATTATTCACAATATTTATTAACGACTTAGATGAAGGCATAGAAAGTCTTATATCTAAGTTTGCCAATTACACAAAAATTGGTGGCATTGTAAGCAGTGGAGATGAAAACATAAAATTACAAAGCGATATTGATAGATTAGGTGAATGGGCAAAACTGTGGCAAATGGAATTCAGTGTAGACAAATGTGAGGTCATCCACTTTGGATCAAAAAAGGATAGAACAGGGTACTTTCTAAATGGTAAAAAGTTGAAAAAAAGTGGATGTCCAAAGGGACTTAGGGGTTCAGGTACATAGATCATTGAAGTGTCATGAACAGGTGCAGAAAATAATCAAGAAGGCAAATGGAATGTTGGCCTTTATATCTAGAGGACTAGAGTACAAGGGGGCAGAAGTTATGCTGCAGCTATACAAAACCCTGGTTAGACCGCACCTGGAGTACTGTGAGCAGTTCTGGGCACCGCACCTTTGGAGGGACATATTGGCCTTGGAGGGAGTGCAGCGTAGGTTTACTAGAATGATACCCTGACTTCAAGGGTTAAGTTACGAGGAGAGATTACACAAATTGGGGTTGTATTCTCTAGAGTTTCGAAGGTTAAGGGGTGATCTGATCGAAGTTTATAAGATATTAAGGGGAACAGATAGGGTGGATAGAGACAAACTATTTCCGCTGGTTGGGGATTCTAGGAGTAGGGGGCACAGTCTAAAAATTAGAGCCAGACCTTTCAGGAGCGAGATTAGAAAACATTTCTACACACAAAGGGTGGTAGAAGTTTGGAACTCTCTTCCGCAAACGGCAATTGATACTAGCTCAATTGCTTAAATTTAAATCTGAGACAGATAGCTTTTTGGCAACCAAAGGTATTAAGGGATATGGGCCAAAGGCAGGTATATGGAGTTAGATCACAGATCAGCCATGATCTTATCAAATGGCGGAGCAGGCACGAGGGGCTGAATGGCCTACTCCTGTTCCTATGTTCCTAAATGAACCCAGGATGCAGCCTGAAGGGATCTTTCAGCTGTTTTTGAGTTTTGTGGAGTCTGAGAGAGCCGTTTTCTCATTCTTTTTTCTGATTTGTGTGACTTGTAGAGTCTGGGACTTATTTAAAAAGGTGAGAGAGTCGTGCGTATGAGATTTCAATTTATTTTAAGATTTAAGATTCTGGAAGTGTTTAAGAAGGCCTGTGAGAAGGAAGAAGAGTAGCTGAATCAATCATGCTTCACCCCTGGACCCCAGTGCTCCTTATATTCCTGAGTAGAAGGCACTTGAGATGCAGGGAACAACAAACAGCAGTCAGGTGCCATCACCATAGACTCATCAGGAAGAACTATTATCCACCTGAGAGTGTGTACAGGGAGAGGCTGTCCTTTGAGATGTTATTGGAGGAGACTTGCGTGAGGAGACTTTGTTTTAGCAAGGAGGCAATCGGTCGGCTCTGTGAGATGTTACAAGAGGACCTTTGGCCCTGTTTAACTTCCCACAGGGCCTTGTCAGTGGCCATGAAGATAACTACAGCCCTCAATGCCTATGCCTCCAGGTCATTTCAGGCAGGCACCGGTGACATGTGCAACATCACCCAGAATGCTGCGAGGGTCTGCATTCAGCAGGTCACAGATGCCATTTTCTGCAGGGCTTCTGACTTCATCAACCTTGACGAGTCCCCAGCGCGGCAAAGGGAAAGGTCCATCGCGTTCTACAGGATCCCCGGCTTCCCCAAAGTGCAGGGGACTGTCGACAGAAACCATGTTGCCATTGAAGGCGCCCAATGATGCACCTGTCACATGCATCAACAGGAAAGGGTTTAATTCGATAAATGTGACGATCCTTTGCGATGCCGGCCTGCAGATCATGTGTGTAAATGCAGATCACAAGGGAAGTGCTCATGATGCCTTCATCCTTCAACACTCAGACTTACATGACTCCTTCGCCGGAATGCAGCAAGGACCTGGATGGATCTTAAGTGACAAGGGTTACCCACTGAAGCCGTGGCTGTTGACATCCTACCGCAGGACCAACAGTGCAGCACAGGAGAGGTACAACCGTGCACACATGTGCACGCAACAAGTAGTGGAGAGGACAATTGGGGTGCTGAAATCACGCTTCTGGTGGTTGGACAGGTCTGGGGGAACTTTGCAGTACTCACCTATCAAAGTGGCAAGGGTTGTCGTGGTCTGCTGCGCATTGCACAACATTGCCCTACGCGATAGACTGACCTTTAAGCAGGCAGACGAGATGCCGCTGGAAATGGATGAGACGGAGGATGCCAACACGGATGTCGCTGAGGCCATGATTGGTGGCCCAACCCCAGCCCCTCAGCCCCGAGGAAACGGTGGGTTGTAGCGGGCAGGGCGGCGAGAAAGCAGCTGGTAGCTCGTGCTTTTAGACATTGATAAAAGTGGCAAAATGCCTCCCCTCCCCCTCCCCAGGAAAGCAGACAACAGGGCAAGCCGGATTCAAAGTGAAACAGTGAACTTTTATTGCAGCATCAAAAAAATCAGTGCAAAAGTTTACGTTGTCATTTTGAGGTAGTTAGTTATTGCAAAACCTCATGGTGAGCTTTGAGGTGTTTAGTGCAAAACTTTAAATAAAAATTGCGTTGTTATCTAATTTTAAAACATTTGTGATGTTAACATATTTTATATTAATAAAATCTTTGAAACAATTACTGATGACTAGTGACGAAGATTTAAGAACAGCAGCAGCGGCAACAACTAAGATTATCACAGAGGCAATCATAAGAGATTCATTACAAAACAAAACAACCAGAGACGAATAAGAACAAACAGCCAAAAAATCAATGGAACGAACAGAGCAGAGATTTACAGACTTGCCCCTTACGGCATGCCTGAGGGTCAATGTGACAATTTGAGAAACAAGAGGTAAACTCTGTATGAAGGGGCACCCTATTTTCTCCCGGCCCTCATCCCTCCCTGTGATCGGGCCACTCTTGAGCCACAGGCATGGCCTCTGAGCCTTGTAAAATGGCTGTGATCAGGGACCTCGGAGCTGGGGTGCTGATGCGCCAAAGAGATGTGAATAACAGTGGCCACAGGTGCAGGATCAGTTCCTGGCTCCTGGGCCTGCACTGTCTTTGCAGTGGGTGGCGGCACAGGGGGTGTCACAGGCATCAGGTGTGGCACAGCCGTACTCGCATTCAACTCAGTGGAACGGACGAGAGCCTGTTCAGTTTTTGTCAGATGGGCCACAATGATTTCCCTCTCTTTGGCCAACTGGGCCACAATGTTCTAACCAGCATCCTTGATCTCCTGTTTAATGGAGGTGAAACAGTCAAGGTACTTATCGCTCTCATCAGCCATCAATCGTCTCGCTTGTTAGACGTCAATGTCCTCTCCCAAGTCATCATCCACATGGGGGGGCTGTCTTCTACTTAATTTTAGAGGGCCCTGGGGCACATCTACCCTAACTCCCATAGGTCCCTCATCCCCCGGCAGGTCAGACTTAACTTGGTGGCTGACTGCAAGTGGGGGATTGCGTTTGTCCCGCATAGAGCCAGAGGGGCCGGGAGTTGGAAAGGCAGTGAGGTGAGGGTCATCATGGTCAAGCACTCCCCCTCCATCAGCACCCTGAGAGTGGCATATGGACTCAGGAGTGACAACGTCACTTTGCCTGCCCTCCCCTCAAGGGAGCGTACCCACCTCATCCTCTAGAAAAACCCCCACCCCTGTCCTTCCTCCACCTGCTCATTCAGTGTGTCACGACACTCTGCGGCACAAGCATCATCACCCTCTGCAGCACAAGCATCATCACCCTCTACAGCACAAGCATCATCACCCTCTACAGTACAAGCATCATCACCCTCTGCAACACAAGCATCATCACTCTGTGCAACACAAGCATCATCACCCTCTGCAACACAAGCATCATCACCCTCTGCAGCACAAGCATCATCACCCTCTGCAACACAAGCATCATCACTCTGTGCAACACAAGCATCATCACCCTCTGCAACACAAGCATCATCACTCTGTGCAACACAAGCATCATCACCCTCTGCAACACAAGCATCATCACCCTCTGCAACACAAGCATCATCACCCTCTGCAGCACAAGCATCATCACCCTCTGCAGCACAAGCATCATCACCCTCTGCAGCACAAGCATCATCACCCTCTACAACACAAGCATCATCACCCTCTGCAACACAAGCATCATCACTCTGTGCAACACAAGCATCATCACCCTCTGCAACACAAGCATCATCACCCTCTACAGCACAAGCATCATCACCCTCTGCAACACAAGCATCATCACTCTGTGCAACACAAGCATCATCACCCTCTGCAACACAAGCATCATCACTCTGTGCAACACAAGCATCATCACTCTGTGCAACACAAGCATCATCACCCTCTGCAACACAAGCATCATCACTCTGTGCAACACAAGCATCATCACCCTCTACAGCACAAGCATCATCACCCTCTACAGTACAAGCATCATCACCCTCTACAGTACAAGCATCATCACCCTCTGCAGCACAAGTATCATCACTCTCTACAGTACAAGCATCATCACCCTCTGCAGTACAAGCATCATCACTCTCTGCAGTACAAGCATCATCACTCTCTGCAACACAAGCATCATCACCCTCTGCAACACAAGCATCATCACCCTCTACAGCACAAGCATCATCACCCTCTGCAGTACAAGCATCATCACTCTCTGCAGTACAAGCATCATCACCCTCTGCAACACAAGCATCATCACCCTCTGCAACACAAGCATCATCACCCTCTACAGTACAAGCATCATCACTCTGTGCAACACAAGCATCATCACTCTGTGCAACACAAGCATCATCACCCTCTGCAACACAAGCATCATCACCCTCTACAGTACAAGCATCATCACCCTCTGCAACACAAGCATCATCACCCTCTGCAACACAAGCATCATCACCCTCTGCAACACAAGCATCATCACCCTCTGCAACACAAGCATCATCACTCTGTGCAACACAAGCATCATCACCCTCTGCAGTACAAGCATCATCACCCTCGACAGTACAAGCATCATCACCCTCTACAGTACAAGCATCATCACCCTCTGCAGCACAAGTATCATCACTCTCTACAGTACAAGCATCATCACCCTCTGCAACACAAGCATCATCACTCTGTGCAACACAAGCATCATCACTCTGTGCAACACAAGCATCATCACCCTCTGCAACACAAGCATCATCACTCTGTGCAACACAAGCATCATCACCCTCTGCAACACAAGCATCATCACCCTCTACAGTACAAGCATCATCACCCTCTACAGTACAAGCATCATCACCCTCTGCAATACAAGCATCATCACCCTCTACAGTACAAGCATCATCACCCTCTGCAACACAAGCATCATCACCCTCTGCAACACAAGCATCATCACCCTCTGCAACACAAGCATCATCACTCTGTGCAACAAAAGCTACAGCACTCTGTGCAACACAAGCATCATCACCCTCTGCAACACAAGCATCATCACCCTCTGCAACACAAGCATCATCACTCTGTGCAACACAAGCATCATCACCCTCCACAGCACAAGCATCATCACCCTCTACAGTACAAGCATCATCACCCTCTACAGTACAAGCATCATCACCCTCTGCAGCACAAGTATCATCACTCTCTACAGTACAAGCATCATCACCCTCTGCAACACAAGCATCATCACTCTGTGCAACACAAGCATCATCACTCTGTGCAACACAAGCATCATCACCCTCTGCAACACAAGCATCATCACTCTGTGCAACACAAGCATCATCACCCTCTGCAACACAAGCATCATCACCCTCTACAGTACAAGCATCATCACCCTCTACAGTACAAGCATCATCACCCTCTGCAACACAAGCATCATCACCCTCTGCAACACAAGCATCGTCACCCTCTGCAACACAAGCATCATCACTCTGTGCAACACAAGCTTCATCACCCTCTGCAACACAAGCATCATCACTCTGTGCAACACAAGCTTCATCACTCTGTGCAACACAAGCATCATCACCCTCTACAGCACAAGCATCATCACCCTCTACAGTACAAGCATCATCACCCTCTACAGTACAAGCATCATCACCCTCTGCAGCACAAGTATCATCACTCTCGACAGTACAAGCATCATCCCCCTCTGCAACACAAGCATCATCACTCTGTGCAACACAAGCATCATCACTCTGTGCAACACAAGCATCATCACCCTCTGCAACACAAGCATCATCACCCTCTACAGCACAAGCATCATCACTCTCTGCAACACAAGCATCATCACCCTCTGCAACACAAGCATCATCACTCTGTGCAACACAAGCATCATCACCCTCTGCAACACAAGCATCATCACCCTCTGTAATACAAGCATCATCACCCTCTACAGCATAAGCATCATCACCCTCTGCAGTACAAGCATCATCACCCTCTACAGCACAAGCATCATCACCCTCTACAGCACAAGTATCATCACCCTCTGTAACACAAGCATCATCACCCTCTACAGCACAAGCATCATCACCCTCTGCAGTACAAGCATCATCACTCTCTGCAGTACAAGCATCATCACCCTCCACAGCACAAGCATCATCACCCTCTACAGCACAAGCATCATCACCCTCTGCAGCACAAGCATCATCACCCTCTACAGCACAAGCATCATCACCCTCTGCAGTACAAGCATCATCACTCTCTGCAGTACAAGCATTATCACTCTCTGCAACACAAGCATCATCACCCTCTGCAACACAAGCATCATCACCCTCTACAGTACAAGCATCATCACTCTCTACAGCACAAGCATCATCACCCTCTGCAGCACAAGCATCATCACCCTCTACAGCACAAGCATCATCACCCTCTGCAGTACAAGCATCATCACTCTCTGCAGTACAAGCATCATCACCCTCTGCAACACAAGCATCATCACCCTCTGCAACACAAGGATCATCACCCTCTACAGTACAAGCATCATCACTCTCTGCAGTACAAGCATCATCACCCTCTGCAACACAAGCATCATCACCCTCTGCAACACAAGCATCATCAACCTCTGCAACACAAGCATCATCACCCTCTACAGTACAAGCATCATCACCCTCTACCGTACAAGCATCATCACCCTCTACAGCACAAGCATCATCACCCTCTACAGTACAAGCATCATCACCCTCCACCGTACAAGCATCATCACCCTCTACAGCACAAGCATCATCACCCTCTACCGTACAAGCATCATCACCCTCTACAGTACAAGCATCATCACCCTCTACAGCACAAGCATCATCACCCTCTACCGTACAAGCATCATCACCCGCTACAGTACAAGCATCATCACCCTCTGCAGCACAAGCATCATCACCCTCTGCAGCACAAGCATCATCACCCTCTACAGTACAAGTATCATCACCCTCTGCAGCACAAGCATCATCACCCTCTACAGCACAAGCATCATCACCCTCTACCGTACAAGCATCATCACCCTCTAGAGCACAAGCATCATCACCCTCTGCAACACAAGCATCATCACCCTCTGCAGCACAAGCATCATCACCCTCTGCAGCACAAGCATCATCACCCTCTGCAGTACAAGCATCATCACCCTCTACAGTACAAGCATCATCACCCTCTACAGTACAAGCATCATCACCCTCTACAGTACAAGCATCATCACCCTCTGCAGTACAAGCATCATCCCCTTCTGCAGCACAATCATCATCACCCTCTACAGCACAAGCATCATCACCCTCTACAGTACAAGCATCATCACCCTCTGCAGTACAAGCATCATCACCTTCTGCAGCACAAGCATCATCACCCTCTGCAGCACAAGCATCATCACCCTCTACAGTACAAGCATCATCACCCTCTACAGTACAAGCATCATCACCCTCTACCGTACAAGCATCATCACCCTCTGCAGCACAAGCATCATCACCCTCTGCAGTACAAGCATCATCACCCTCTACAGTACAAGCATCATCACCCTCTACAGCACAAGCATCATCACCCTCTGCAGTACAAGCATCATCACCCTCTACAGTACAAGCATCATCACCCTCTGAAGCACAAGCATCATCACCCTCTACAGTACAAGCATCATCACCCTCTACAGTACAAGCATCATCACCCTCTACAGCACAAGCATCATCACCCTCTGCAGTACAAGCATCATCACCCTCTACAGTACAAGCATCATCACCCTCTGCAACACAAGCATCATCACCCTCTGCAACACAAGCATCGTCACCCTCTGCAACACAAGCATCATCACTCTGTGCAACACAAGCTTCATCACCCTCTGCAACACAAGCATCATCACTCTGTGCAACACAAGCTTCATCACTCTGTGCAACACAAGCATCATCACCCTCTACAGCACAAGCATCATCACCCTCTACAGTACAAGCATCATCACCCTCTACAGTACAAGCATCATCACCCTCTGCAGCACAAGTATCATCACTCTCGACAGTACAAGCATCATCCCCCTCTGCAACACAAGCATCATCACTCTGTGCAACACAAGCATCATCACTCTGTGCAACACAAGCATCATCACCCTCTGCAACACAAGCATCATCACCCTCTACAGCACAAGCATCATCACTCTCTGCAACACAAGCATCATCACCCGCTGCAACACAAGCATCATCACCCTCTGCAACACAAGCATCATCACCCTCTGTAATACAAGCATCATCACCCTCTACAGCATAAGCATCATCACCCTCTGCAGTACAAGCATCATCACCCTCTACAGCACAAGCATCATTACCCTCTACAGCACAAGTATCATCACCCTCTGTAACACAAGCATCATCACCCTCTACAGCACAAGCATCATCACCCTCTGCAGTACAAGCATCATCACTCTCTGCAGTACAAGCTTCATCACTCTGTGCAACACAAGCATCATCACCCTCTACAGCACAAGCATCATCACCCTCTACAGTACAAGCATCATCACCCTCTACAGTACAAGCATCATCACCCTCTGCAGCACAAGTATCATCACTCTCGACAGTACAAGCATCATCCCCCTCTGCAACACAAGCATCATCACTCTGTGCAACACAAGCATCATCACTCTGTGCAACACAAGCATCATCACCCTCTGCAACACAAGCATCATCACCCTCTACAGCACAAGCATCATCACTCTCTGCAACACAAGCATCATCACCCTCTGCAACACAAGCATCATCACCCTCTGCAACACAAGCATCATCACCCTCTGCAACACAAGCATCATCACCCTCTGTAATACAAGCATCATCACCCTCTACAGCATAAGCATCATCACCCTCTGCAGTACAAGCATCATCACCCTCTACAGCACAAGTATCATCACCCTCTGTAACACAAGCATCATCACCCTCTACAGCACAAGCATCATCACCCTCTGCAGTACAAGCATCATCACTCTCTGCAGTACAAGCATCATCACCCTCCACAGCACAAGCATCATCACCCTCTACAGCACAAGCATCATCACCCTCTGCAGCACAAGCATCATCACCCTCTACAGCACAAGCATCATCACCCTCTGCAGTACAAGCATCATCACTCTCTGCAGTACAAGCATCATCACTCTCTGCAACACAAGCATCATCACCCTCTGCAACACAAGCATCATCACCCTCTACAGTACAAGCATCATCACTCTCTACAGCACAAGCATCATCACCCTCTGCAGCACAAGCATCATCACCCTCTACAGCACAAGCATCATCACCCTCTGCAGTACAAGCATCATCACTCTCTGCAGTACAAGCATCATCACCCTCTGCAACACAAGCATCATCACCCTCTGCAACACAAGCATCATCACCCTCTACAGTACAAGCATCATCACCCTCTGCAACACAAGCATCATCACCCTCTGCAACACAAGCATCATCACCCTCTACAGTACAAGCATCATCACTCTCTGCAGTACAAGCATCATCACCCTCTGCAACACAAGCATCATCACCCTCTGCAACACCAGCATCATCACCCTCTACAGTACAAGCATCATCACCCTCTACCGTACAAGCATCATCACTCTCTACCGTACAAGCATCATCACCCTCTACCGTACAAGCATCATCACCCTCTACAGCACAAGCATCATCACCCTCTACCGTACAAGCATCATCACCCTCTACCATACAAGCATCATCACCCTCTACAGTACAAGCATCATCACCCTCCACCGTACAAGCATCATCACCCTCTACCGTACAAGCATCATCACCCTCTACAGCACAAGCATCATCACCCTCTACCGTACAAGCATCATCACCCTCTACAGTACAAGCATCATCACCCTCTACAGCACAAGCATCATCACCCTCTACCGTACAAGCATCATCACCCTCTACAGTACAAGCATCATCACCCTCTGCAGCACAAGCATCATCACCCTCTGCAGCACAAGCATCATCACCCTCTACAGTACAAGTATCATCACCCTCTGCAGCACAAGCATCATCACCCTCTACAGCACAAGCATCATCACCCTCTACCGTACAAGCATCATCACCCTCTGCAGCACAAGCATCATCACCCTCTGCAACACAAGCATCATCACCCTCTGCAGCACAAGCATCATCACCCTCTGCAGCACAAGCATCATCACCCTCTGCAGTACTAGCATCATCACCCTCTACAGTACAAGCATCATCACCCTCTACAGTACAAGCATCATCACCCTCTACAGTACAAGCATCATCACCCTCTGCAGTACAAGCATCATCACCCTCTACAGTACAAGCATCATCACCCTCTACAGTACAAGCATCATCACCCTCTACAGTACAAGCATCATCCCCTTCTGCAGCACAATCATCATCACCCTCTACAGCACAAGCATCATCACCCTCTACAGTACAAGCATCATCACCCTCTGCAGTACAAGCATCATCACCTTCTGCAGCACAAGCATCATCACCATCTGCAGCACAAGCATCATCACCCTCTACAGTACAAGCATCATCACCCTCTACAGTACAAGCATCATCACCCTCTACCGTACAAGCATCATCACCCTCTGCAGCACAAGCATCATCACCCTCTGCAGTACAAGCATCATCACCCTCTACAGTACAAGCATCATCACCCTCTACAGCACAAGCATCATCACCCTCTACCGTACAAGCATCATCACCCTCTACCGTACAAGCATCATCACCCTCTACAGTACAAGCATCATCACCCTCCACCGTACAAGCATCATCACCCTCTACCGTACAAGCATCATCACCCTCTACAGCACAAGCATCATCACCCTCTACCGTACAAGCATCATCACTCTCTGCAGTACAAGCATCATCACCCTCCATAGCACAAGCATCATCACCCTCTACAGCACAAGCATCATCACCCTCTGCAGCACAAGCATCATCACCCTCTACAGCACAAGCATCATCACCCTCTGCAGTACAAGCATCATCACCCTCTGCAGCACAAGCATCATCACCCTCTGCAGCACAAGCATCATCACCCTCTGCAGTACAAGCATCATCACCCTCTACAGTACAAGCATCATCACCCTCTACAGTACAAGCATCATCACCCTCTACAGTACAAGCATCATCACCCTCTGCAGTACAAGCATCATCACCCTCTACAGTACAAGCATCATCACCCTCTACAGTACAAGCATCATCACCCTCTACAGTACAAGCATCATCCCCTTCTGCAGCACAATCATCATCACCCTCTACAGCACAAGCATCATCACCCTCTACAGTACAAGCATCATCACCCTCTGCAGTACAAGCATCATCACCTTCTGCAGCACAAGCATCATCACCATCTGCAGCACAAGCATCATCACCCTCTACAGTACAAGCATCATCACCCTCTACAGTACAAGCATCATCACCCTCTACCGTACAAGCATCATCACCCTCTGCAGCACAAGCATCATCACCCTCTGCAGTACAAGCATCATCACCCTCTACAGTACAAGCATCATCACCCTCTACAGCACAAGCATCATCACCCTCTACCGTACAAGCATCATCACCCTCTACCGTACAAGCATCATCACCCTCTACAGTACAAGCATCATCACCCTCCACCGTACAAGCATCATCACCCTCTACCGTACAAGCATCATCACCCTCTACAGCACAAGCATCATCACCCTCTACCGTACAAGCATCATCACTCTCTGCAGTACAAGCATCATCACCCTCCATAGCACAAGCATCATCACCCTCTACAGCACAAGCATCATCACCCTCTGCAGCACAAGCATCATCACCCTCTACAGCACAAGCATCATCACCCTCTGCAGTACAAGCATCATCACTCTCTGCAGTACAAGCATCATCACTCTCTGCAACACAAGCATCATCACCCTCTGCAACACAAGCATCATCACCCTCTACAGTACAAGCATCATCACTCTCTACAGCACAAGCATCATCACCATCTACAGCACAAGCATCATCACCCTCTGCAGTATAAGCATCATCACTCTCTGCAGTACAAGCATCATCACCCTCTGCAACACAAGCATCATCACCCTCTGCAACACAAGCATCATCACCCTCTACAGTACAAGCATCATCACCCTCTGCAACACAAGCATCATCACCCTCTGCAACACAAGCATCATCACCCTCTACAGTACAAGCATCATCACTCTCTGCAGTACAAGCATCATCACCCTCTGCAACACAAGCATCATCACCCTCTGCAACACAAGCATCATCACCCTCTGCAACACCAGCATCATCACCCTCTACAGTACAAGCATCATCACCCTCTACCGTACAAGCATCATCACTCTCTACCGTACAAGCATCATCACCCTCTACCGTACAAGCATCATCACCCTCTGCAGCACAAGCATCATCACCCTCTACCGTACAAGCATCATCACCCTCTACCGTACAAGCATCATCACCCTCTACAGTACAAGCATCATCACCCTCCACAGTACAAGTATCATCACCCTCTGCAGCACAAGCATCATCACCCTCTACAGCACAAGCATCATCACCCTCTACCGTACAAGCATCATCACCCTCTAGAGCACAAGCATCATCACCCTCTGCAACACAAGCATCATCACCCTCTGCAGCACAAGCATCATCACCCTCTGCAGCACAAGCATCATCACCCTCTGCAGTACAAGCATCATCACCCTCTACAGTACAAGCATCATCACCCTCTACAGTACAAGCATCATCACCCTCTACAGTACAAGCATCATCACCCTCTGCAGTACAAGCATCATCACCCTCTACAGTACAAGCATCATCACCCTCTACAGTACAAGCATCATCACCCTCTACAGTACAAGCATCATCCCCTTCTGCAGCACAATCATCATCACCCTCTACAGCACAAGCATCATCACCCTCTACAGTACAAGCATCATCACCCTCTGCAGTACAAGCATCATCACCTTCTGCAGCACAAGCATCATCACCATCTGCAGCACAAGCATCATCACCCTCTACAGTACAAGCATCATCACCCTCTACAGTACAAGCATCATCACCCTCTACCGTACAAGCATCATCACCCTCTGCAGCACAAGCATCATCACCCTCTGCAGTACAAGCATCATCACCCTCTACAGTACAAGCATCATCACCCTCTACAGCACAAGCATCATCACCCTCTGCAGTACAAGCATCATCACCCTCTACCGTACAAGCATCATCACCCTCTGCAGCACAAGCATCATCACCCTCTACAGTACAAGCATCATCACCCTCTACAGTACAAGCATCATCACCCTCTACAGCACAAGCATCATCACCCTCTGCAGTACAAGCATCATCACCCTCTACAGTACAAGCATCATCACCCTCTGCAGTACAAGCATCATCACCTTCTGCAGCACAAGCATCATCACCCTCTACAACACAAGCATCATCACCCTCTACAGTACAAGCATCATCACCCTCTACAGCACAAGCATCATCACCCTCTGCAACACAAGCATCATCACTCTGTGCAACACAAGCATCATCACCCTCTGCAACACAAGCATCATCACTCTGTGCAACACAAGCATCATCACTCTGTGCAACACAAGCATCATCACCCTCTGCAACACAAGCATCATCACCCTCTACAGTACAAGCATCATCACCCTCTGCAACACAAGCATCATCACCCTCTGCAACACAAGCATCATCACCCTCTGCAACACAAGCATCATCACTCTGTGCAACAAAAGCTACAGCACTCTGTGCAACACAAGCATCATCACCCTCTGCAACACAAGCATCATCACCCTCTACAGTACAAGCATCATCACCCTCTGCAACACAAGCATCATCACCCTCTGCAACACAAGCATCATCACCCTCTACAGTACAAGCATCATCACTCTCTGCAGTACAAGCATCATCACCCTCTACAGTACAAGCATCATCACCCTCTACAGTACAAGCATCATCACCCTCTGCAGCACAAGTATCATCACTCTCTACAGTACAAGCATCATCACCCTCTGCAACACAAGCATCATCACTCTGTGCAACACAAGCATCATCACTCTGTGCAACACAAGCATCATCACCCTCTGCAACACAAGCATCATCACTCTGTGCAACACAAGCATCATCACCCTCTGCAACACAAGCATCATCACTCTGTGCAACACAAGCATCATCACCCTCTACAGCACAAGCATCATCACCCTCTACAGTACAAGCATCATCACCCTCTACAGTACAAGCATCATCACCCTCTGCAGCACAAGTATCATCACTCTCTACAGTACAAGCATCATCACCCTCTGCAACACAAGCATCATCACTCTGTGCAACACAAGCATCATCACTCTGTGCAACACAAGCATCATCACCCTCTGCAACACAAGCATCATCACTCTGTGCAACACAAGCATCATCACCCTCTGCAACACAAGCATCATCACCCTCTACAGTACAAGCATCATCACCCTCTACAGTACAAGCATCATCACCCTCTGCAACACAAGCATCATCACCCTCTACAGTACAAGCATCATCACCCTCTGCAACACAAGCATCATCACCCTCTGCAACACAAGCATCATCACCCTCTGCAACACAAGCATCATCACTCTGTGCAACAAAAGCTACAGCACTCTGTGCAACACAAGCATCATCACCCTCTGCAACACAAGCATCATCACCCTCTACAGCACAAGCATCATCACCCTCTACAGTACAAGCATCATCACCCTCTACAGTACAAGCATCATCACCCTCTGCAGCACAAGTATCATCACTCTCTACAGTACAAGCATCATCACCCTCTGCAACACAAGCATCATCACTCTGTGCAACACAAGCATCATCACTCTGTGCAACACAAGCATCATCACCCTCTGCAACACAAGCATCATCACTCTGTGCAACACAAGCATCATCACCCTCTGCAACACAAGCATCATCACCCTCTACAGTACAAGCATCATCACCCTCTACAGTACAAGCATCATCACCCTCTACAGCACAAGCATCATCACCCTCTGCAGTACAAGCATCATCACCCTCTACAGTACAAGCATCATCACCCTCTGCAGCACAAGCATCATCACCCTCTACAGTACAAGCATCATCACCCTCTACAGTACAAGCATCATCACCCTCTACAGCACAAGCATCATCACCCTCTGCAGTACAAGCATCATCACCCTCTACAGTACAAGCATCATCACCCTCTGCAGTACAAGCATCATCACCTTCTGCAGCACAAGCATCATCACCCTCTACAACACAAGCATCATCACCCTCTACAGTACAAGCATCATCACCCTCTACAGCACAAGCATCATCACCCTCTGCAACACAAGCATCATCACTCTGTGCAACACAAGCATCATCACCCTCTGCAACACAAGCATCATCACTCTGTGCAACACAAGCATCATCACTCTGTGCAACACAAGCATCATCACCCTCTGCAACACAAGCATCATCACCCTCTACAGTACAAGCATCATCACCCTCTGCAACACAAGCATCATCACCCTCTGCAACACAAGCATCATCACCCTCTGCAACACAAGCATCATCACTCTGTGCAACAAAAGCTACAGCACTCTGTGCAACACAAGCATCATCACCCTCTGCAACACAAGCATCATCACCCTCTGCAACACAAGCATCATCACTCTGTGCAACACAAGCATCATCACCCTCTACAGCACAAGCATCATCACCCTCTACAGTACAAGCATCATCACCCTCTACAGTACAAGCATCATCACCCTCTGCAGCACAAGTATCATCACTCTCTACAGTACAAGCATCATCACCCTCTGCAACACAAGCATCATCACTCTGTGCAACACAAGCATCATCACTCTGTGCAACACAAGCATCATCACCCTCTGCAACACAAGCATCATCACTCTGTGCAACACAAGCATCATCACCCTCTGCAACACAAGCATCATCACCCTCTACAGTACAAGCATCATCACCCTCTACAGTACAAGCATCATCACCCTCTGGAACAAAAGCATCATCACCCTCTACAGTACAAGCATCATCACCCTCTGCAACACAAGCATCATCACCCTCTGCAACACAAGCATCATCACCCTCTGCAACACAAGCATCATCACTCTGTGCAACAAAAGCATCATCACCCTCTGCAACACAAGCATCATCACCCTCTGCAACACAAGCATCATCACTCTGCAACACAAGCATCATCACCCTCTACAGCACAAGCATCATCACCCTCTACAGTACAAGCATCATCACCCTCTACAGTACAAGCATCATCACCCTCTGCAGCACAAGTATCATCACTCTCTACAGTACAAGCATCATCACCCTCTGCAACACAAGCATCATCACTCTGTGCAACACAAGCATCATCACTCTGTGCAACACAAGCATCATCACCCTCTGCAACACAAGCATCATCACTCTGTGCAACACAAGCATCATCACCCTCTGCAACACAAGCATCATCACCCTCTACAGTACAAGCATCATCACCCTCTACAGTACAAGCATCATCACCCTCTGCAACACAAGCATCATCACCCTCTGCAACACAAGCATCGTCACCCTCTGCAACACAAGCATCATCACTCTGTGCAACACAAGCTTCATCACCCTCTGCAACACAAGCATCATCACTCTGTGCAACACAAGCTTCATCACTCTGTGCAACACAAGCATCATCACCCTCTACAGCACAAGCATCATCACCCTCTACAGTACAAGCATCATCACCCTCTACAGTACAAGCATCATCACCCTCTGCAGCACAAGTATCATCACTCTCGACAGTACAAGCATTATCCCCCTCTGCAACACAAGCATCATCACTCTGTGCAACACAAGCATCATCACTCTGTGCAACACAAGCATCATCACCCTCTGCAACACAAGCATCATCACCCTCTACAGCACAAGCATCATCACTCTCTGCAACACAAGCATCATCACCCTCTGCAACACAAGCATCATCACTCTGTGCAACACAAGCATCATCACCCTCTGCAACACAAGCATCATCACTCTGTGCAACACAAGCATCATCACTCTGTGCAACACAAGCATCATCACCCACTGCAACACAAGCATCATCACTCTGTGCAACACAAGCATCATCACCCTCTGCAACACAAGCATCATCACCCTCTACAGTACAAGCATCATCACCCTCTACAGTACAAGCATCATCACCCTCTGCAACACAAGCATCATCACCCTCTACAGTACAAGCATCATCACCCTCTGCAACACAAGCATCATCACCCTCTGCAACACAAGCATCATCACCCTCTGCAACACAAGCATCATCACTCTGTGCAACAAAAGCTACAGCACTCTGTGCAACACAAGCATCATCACCCTCTGCAACACAAGCATCATCACCCTCTACAGCACAAGCATCATCACCCTCTACAGTACAAGCATCATCACCCTCTACAGTACAAGCATCATCACCCTCTGCAGCACAAGTATCATCACTCTCTACAGTACAAGCATCATCACCCTCTGCAACACAAGCATCATCACTCTGTGCAACACAAGCATCATCACTCTGTGCAACACAAGCATCATCACCCTCTGCAACACAAGCATCATCACTCTGTGCAACACAAGCATCATCACCCTCTGCAACACAAGCATCATCACCCTCTACAGTACAAGCATCATCACCCTCTACAGTACAAGCATCATCACCCTCTACAGCACAAGCATCATCACCCTCTGCAGTACAAGCATCATCACCCTCTACAGTACAAGCATCATCACCCTCTGCAGCACAAGCATCATCACCCTCTACAGTACAAGCATCATCACCCTCTACAGTACAAGCATCATCACCCTCTACAGCACAAGCATCATCACCCTCTGCAGTACAAGCATCATCACCCTCTACAGTACAAGCATCATCACCTTCTGCAGTACAAGCATCATCACCTTCTGCAGCACAAGCATCATCACCCTCTACAACACAAGCATCATCACCCTCTACAGTACAAGCATCATCACCCTCTACAGCACAAGCATCATCACCCTCTGCAACACAAGCATCATCACTCTGTGCAACACAAGCATCATCACCCTCTGCAACACAAGCATCATCACTCTGTGCAACACAAGCATCATCACTCTGTGCAACACAAGCATCATCACCCTCTGCAACACAAGCATCATCACCCTCTACAGTACAAGCATCATCACCCTCTGCAACACAAGCATCATCACCCTCTGCAACACAAGCATCATCACCCTCTGCAACACAAGCATCATCACTCTGTGCAACAAAAGCTACAGCACTCTGTGCAACACAAGCATCATCACCCTCTGCAACACAAGCATCATCACCCTCTGCAACACAAGCATCATCACTCTGTGCAACACAAGCATCATCACCCTCTACAGCACAAGCATCATCACCCTCTACAGTACAAGCATCATCACCCTCTACAGTACAAGCATCATCACCCTCTGCAGCACAAGTATCATCACTCTCTACAGTACAAGCATCATCACCCTCTGCAACACAAGCATCATCACTCTGTGCAACACAAGCATCATCACTCTGTGCAACACAAGCATCATCACCCTCTGCAACACAAGCATCATCACTCTGTGCAACACAAGCATCATCACCCTCTGCAACACAAGCATCATCACCCTCTACAGTACAAGCATCATCACCCTCTACAGTACAAGCATCATCACCCTCTGGAACACAAGCATCATCACCCTCTACAGTACAAGCATCATCACCCTCTGCAACACAAGCATCATCACCCTCTGCAACACAAGCATCATCACCCTCTGCAACACAAGCATCATCACTCTGTGCAACAAAAGCATCATCACCCTCTGCAACACAAGCATCATCACCCTCTGCAACACAAGCATCATCACTCTGCAACACAAGCATCATCACCCTCGACAGCACAAGCATCATCACCCTCTACAGTACAAGCATCATCACCCTCTACAGTACAAGCATCATCACCCTCTGCAGCACAAGTATCATCACTCTCTACAGTACAAGCATCATCACCCTCTGCAACACAAGCATCATCACTCTGTGCAACACAAGCATCATCACTCTGTGCAACACAAGCATCATCACCCTCTGCAACACAAGCATCATCACTCTGTGCAACACAAGCATCATCACCCTCTGCAACACAAGCATCATCACCCTCTACAGTACAAGCATCATCACCCTCTACAGTACAAGCATCATCACCCTCTGCAACACAAGCATCATCACCCTCTGCAACACAAGCATCGTCACCCTCTGCAACACAAGCATCATCACTCTGTGCAACACAAGCTTCATCACCCTCTGCAACACAAGCATCATCACTCTGTGCAACACAAGCTTCATCACTCTGTGCAACACAAGCATCATCACCCTCTACAGCACAAGCATCATCACCCTCTACAGTACAAGCATCATCACCCTCTACAGTACAAGCATCATCACCCTCTGCAGCACAAGTATCATCACTCTCGACAGTACAAGCATTATCCCCCTCTGCAACACAAGCATCATCACTCTGTGCAACACAAGCATCATCACTCTGTGCACACAAGCATCATCACCCTCTGCAACACAAGCATCATCACCCTCTACAGCACAAGCATCATCACTCTCTGCAACACAAGCATCATCACCCTCTGCAACACAAGCATCATCACTCTGTGCAACACAAGCATCATCACCCTCTGTAATACAAGCATCATCACCCTCTACAGCATAAGCATCATCACCCTCTGCAGTACAAGCATCATCACCCTCTACAGCACAAGCATCATCACCCTCTACCGTACAAGCATCATCACCCTCTACCGTACAAGCATCATCACCCTCTACAGTACAAGCATCATCACCCTCTACCGTACAAGCATCATCACCCTCTACCGTACAAGCATCATCACCCTCTACAGCACAAGCATCATCACCCTCTACCGTACAAGCATCATCACCCTCTACAGTACAAGCATCATCACCCTCTACAGCACAAGCATCATCACCCTCTACCGTACAAGCATCATCACCCTCTACAGTACAAGCATCATCACCCTCTGCAGCACAAGCATCATCACCCTCTGCAGCACAAGCATCATCACCCTCTACAGTACAAGTATCATCACCCTCTGCAGCACAAGCATCATCACCCTCTGCAGTACAAGCATCATCACCCTCTACAGCACAAGCATCATCACCCTCTGCAGCACAAGCATCATCACCCTCTACCGTACAAGCATCATCACCCTCTACAGCACAAGCATCATCACCCTCTACAGCACAAGCATCATCACCCTCTACCGTACAAGCATCATCACCCTCTACAGTACAAGCATCATCACCCTCTACCGTACAAGCATCATCACCCTCTACCATACAAGCATCATCACCCTCTACAGCACAAGCATCATCACCCTCTACCGTACAAGCATCATCACTCTCTACCGTACAAGCATCATCACCCTCTACCGTACAAGCATCATCACCCTCTACAGCACAAGCATCATCACCCTCTACCGTACAAGCATCATCACCCTCTACCGTACAAGCATCATCACCCTCTACAGCACAAGCATCATCACCCTCTACCGTACAAGCATCATCACCCTCTACCGTACAAGCATCATCACCCTCTACAGTACAAGCATCATCACCCTCTACCGTACAAGCATCATCACCCTCTACCGTACAAGCATCATCACCCTCTACAGCACAAGCATCATCACCCTCTACCGTACAAGCATCATCACCCTCTACAGTACAAGCATCATCACCCTCTACAGTACAAGCATCATCACCCTCTGCAACACAAGCATCATCACCCTCTGCAACACAAGCATCATCACCCTCTGCAACACAAGCATCATCACTCTGTGCAACAAAAGCTACAGCACTCTGTGCAACACAAGCATCATCACCCTCTGCAACACAAGCATCATCACCCTCTACAGCACAAGCATCATCACCCTCTACAGTACAAGCATCATCACCCTCTACAGTACAAGCATCATCACCCTCTGCAGCACAAGTATCATCACTCTCTACAGTACAAGCATCATCACCCTCTGCAACACAAGCATCATCACTCTGTGCAACACAAGCATCATCACTCTGTGCAACACAAGCATCATCACCCTCTGCAACACAAGCATCATCACTCTGTGCAACACAAGCATCATCACCCTCTGCAACACAAGCATCATCACCCTCTACAGTACAAGCATCATCACCCTCTACAGTACAAGCATCATCACCCTCTACAGCACAAGCATCATCACCCTCTGCAGTACAAGCATCATCACCCTCTACAGTACAAGCATCATCACCCTCTGCAGCACAAGCATCATCACCCTCTACAGTACAAGCATCATCACCCTCTACAGTACAAGCATCATCACCCTCTACAGCACAAGCATCATCACCCTCTGCAGTACAAGCATCATCACCCTCTACAGTACAAGCATCATCACCTTCTGCAGTACAAGCATCATCACCTTCTGCAGCACAAGCATCATCACCCTCTACAACACAAGCATCATCACCCTCTACAGTACAAGCATCATCACCCTCTACAGCACAAGCATCATCACCCTCTGCAACACAAGCATCATCACTCTGTGCAACACAAGCATCATCACCCTCTGCAACACAAGCATCATCACTCTGTGCAACACAAGCATCATCACTCTGTGCAACACAAGCATCATCACCCTCTGCAACACAAGCATCATCACCCTCTACAGTACAAGCATCATCACCCTCTGCAACACAAGCATCATCACCCTCTGCAACACAAGCATCATCACCCTCTGCAACACAAGCATCATCACTCTGTGCAACAAAAGCTACAGCACTCTGTGCAACACAAGCATCATCACCCTCTGCAACACAAGCATCATCACCCTCTGCAACACAAGCATCATCACTCTGTGCAACACAAGCATCATCACCCTCTACAGCACAAGCATCATCACCCTCTACAGTACAAGCATCATCACCCTCTACAGTACAAGCATCATCACCCTCTGCAGCACAAGTATCATCACTCTCTACAGTACAAGCATCATCACCCTCTGCAACACAAGCATCATCACTCTGTGCAACACAAGCATCATCACTCTGTGCAACACAAGCATCATCACCCTCTGCAACACAAGCATCATCACTCTGTGCAACACAAGCATCATCACCCTCTGCAACACAAGCATCATCACCCTCTACAGTACAAGCATCATCACCCTCTACAGTACAAGCATCATCACCCTCTGGAACACAAGCATCATCACCCTCTACAGTACAAGCATCATCACCCTCTGCAACACAAGCATCATCACCCTCTGCAACACAAGCATCATCACCCTCTGCAACACAAGCATCATCACTCTGTGCAACAAAAGCATCATCACCCTCTGCAACACAAGCATCATCACCCTCTGCAACACAAGCATCATCACTCTGCAACACAAGCATCATCACCCTCGACAGCACAAGCATCATCACCCTCTACAGTACAAGCATCATCACCCTCTACAGTACAAGCATCATCACCCTCTGCAGCACAAGTATCATCACTCTCTACAGTACAAGCATCATCACCCTCTGCAACACAAGCATCATCACTCTGTGCAACACAAGCATCATCACTCTGTGCAACACAAGCATCATCACCCTCTGCAACACAAGCATCATCACTCTGTGCAACACAAGCATCATCACCCTCTGCAACACAAGCATCATCACCCTCTACAGTACAAGCATCATCACCCTCTACAGTACAAGCATCATCACCCTCTGCAACACAAGCATCATCACCCTCTGCAACACAAGCATCGTCACCCTCTGCAACACAAGCATCATCACTCTGTGCAACACAAGCTTCATCACCCTCTGCAACACAAGCATCATCACTCTGTGCAACACAAGCTTCATCACTCTGTGCAACACAAGCATCATCACCCTCTACAGCACAAGCATCATCACCCTCTACAGTACAAGCATCATCACCCTCTACAGTACAAGCATCATCACCCTCTGCAGCACAAGTATCATCACTCTCGACAGTACAAGCATTATCCCCCTCTGCAACACAAGCATCATCACTCTGTGCAACACAAGCATCATCACTCTGTGCAACACAAGCATCATCACCCTCTGCAACACAAGCATCATCACCCTCTACAGCACAAGCATCATCACTCTCTGCAACACAAGCATCATCACCCTCTGCAACACAAGCATCATCACTCTGTGCAACACAAGCATCATCACCCTCTGCAACACAAGCATCATCACCCTCTGTAATACAAGCATCATCACCCTCTACAGCATAAGCATCATCACCCTCTGCAGTACAAGCATCATCACCCTCTACAGCACAAGCTTCATCACCCTCTACCGTACAAGCATCATCACCCTCTACCGTACAAGCATCATCACCCTCTACAGTACAAGCATCATCACCCTCTACCGTACAAGCATCATCACCCTCTACCGTACAAGCATCATCACCCTCTACAGCACAAGCATCATCACCCTCTACCGTACAAGCATCATCACCCTCTACAGTACAAGCATCATCACCCTCTACAGCACAAGCATCATCACCCTCTACCGTACAAGCATCATCACCCTCTACAGTACAAGCATCATCACCCTCTGCAGCACAAGCATCATCACCCTCTGCAGCACAAGCATCATCACCCTCTACAGTACAAGTATCATCACCCTCTGCAGCACAAGCATCATCACCCTCTGCAGTACAAGCATCATCACCCTCTACAGCACAAGCATCATCACCCTCTGCAGCACAAGCATCATCACCCTCTACCGTACAAGCATCATCACCCTCTACAGCACAAGCATCATCACCCTCTACAGCACAAGCATCATCACCCTCTACCGTACAAGCATCATCACCCTCTACAGTACAAGCATCATCACCCTCTACCGTACAAGCATCATCACCCTCTACCATACAAGCATCATCACCCTCTACAGCACAAGCATCATCACCCTCTACCGTACAAGCATCATCACTCTCTACCGTACAAGCATCATCACCCTCTACCGTACAAGCATCATCACCCTCTACAGCACAAGCATCATCACCCTCTACCGTACAAGCATCATCACCCTCTACCGTAGAAGCATCATCACCCTCTACAGCACAAGCATCATCACCCTCTACCGTACAAGCATCATCACCCTCTACCGTACAAGCATCATCACCCTCTACAGTACAAGCATCATCACCCTCTACCGTACAAGCATCATCACCCTCTACCGTACAAGCATCATCACCCTCTACAGCACAAGCATCATCACCCTCTACCGTACAAGCATCATCACCCTCTACAGTACAAGCATCATCACCCTCTGCAGCACAAGCATCATCACCCTCTGCAGCACAAGCATCATCACCCTCGACAGTACAAGTATCATCACCCTCTGCAGCACAAGCATCATCACCCTCTACAGCACAAGCATCATCACCCTCTACCGTACAAGCATCATCACCCTCTAGAGCACAAGCATCATCACCCTCTGCAACACAAGCATCATCACCCTCTGCAGCACAAGCATCATCACCCTCTGCAGCACAAGCATCATCACCCTCTGCAGTACAAGCATCATCACCCTCTACAGTACAAGCATCATCACCCTCTACAGTACAAGCATCATCACACTCTACAGTACAAGCATCATCACCCTCTGCAGTACAAGCATCATCCCCTTCTGCAGCACAATCATCATCACCCTCTACAGCACAAGCATCATCACCCTCTACAGTACAAGCATCATCACCCTCTGCAGTACAAGCATCATCACCTTCTGCAGCACAAGCATCATCACCCTCTGCAGCACAAGCATCATCACCCTCTACAGTACAAGCATCATCACCCTCTACAGTACAAGCATCATCACCCTCTACCGTACAAGCATCATCACCCTCTGCAGCACAAGCATCATCACCCTCTGCAGTACAAGCATCATCACCCTCTACAGTACAAGCATCATCACCCTCTACAGAACAAGCATCATCACCTTCTGCAGTACAAGCATCATCACCCTCTACAGTACAAGCATCATCACCCTCTGCAGCACAAGCATCATCACCCTCTACAGTACAAGCATCATCACCCTCTACAGTACAAGCATCATCACCCTCTACAGCACAAGCATCATCACCCTCTGCAGTACAAGCATCATCACCCTCTACAGTACAAGCATCATTACCCTCTGCAGTACAAGCATCATCACCTTCTGCAGCACAAGCATCATCACCCTCTACAGCACAAGCATCATCACCCTCTACCGTACAAGCATCATCACCCTCTGCAGCACAAGCATCATCACCCTCTACAGTACAAGCATCATCATCCTCTGCAGTACAAGCATCATCACCCTCTGCAGTACAAGCATCATCACTTTCTGCAGCACAAGCATCATCACCCTCTACAGCACAAGCATCATCACCCTCTACAGCACAAGCATCATCACCCTCTGCAGTACAAGCATCATCACCCTCGACAGCACAAACATCATCACCCTCTACAGCACAAGCATCATCACCCTCTACAGTACAAGCATCATCACTCTCTGCAGTACAAGAATCATCACCCTCTACAGCACAAGCATCATCACCCTCTACAGCACAAGCATCATCACCCTCTACAGTACAAGTATCATCACCCTCTACCGTACAAGCATCATCACCCTCTGCAGTACAAGCATCATCACTCTCTGCAGTACAAGAATCATCACCCTCTACAGCACAAGCATGATCACCCTCTACAGTACAAGCATCATCACTCTCTGCAGTACAAGAATCATCACCCTCTACAGTACAAGTATCATCACCCTCTGCATTACAAGCATCATCACCTTCTGCAGCACAAGCATCATCACCCTCTGCAGCACAAGCATCATGACCCTCTACCGTACAAGCATCATCACCCTCTGCAGTACAAGAATCATCACCCTCTACAGCACAAGCATCATCACCCTCTACAGTACAAGAATCATCACCCTCTACAGCACAAGCATCATCACCCTCTACCGTACAAGCATCATCACCCTCTACAGCACAAGCATCATCACCCTCTGCAGCACAAGCATCATCACTCTCTACAGCACAAGCATCATCACCCTCTACAGTACAAGCATCATCACCCTCTACAGTACAAGCATCATCACCCTCTACAGTACAAGCATCATCACCCTCTACAGCACAAGCATCATCACCCTTTACCGTAAAAGCATCATCACCCTCTGCAGTACAAGCCTCATCACCCTCTACAGCACAAGCATCATCACCCTCTGCAGCACAAGCATCATCACCCTCTACAGCACAAGCATCATCACCCTCTACAGCACAAGCATCATCACTCTCTACAGTACAAGCATCATCACCCTCTACAGCACAAGCATCATCACCCTCTACAGTACAAGCATCATCACCCTCTACAGTACAAGCATCATCACCCTCTACAGTACAAGCATCATCACCCTCTACAGTACAAGCATCATCACCCTCTACAGCACAAGCATCATCACCCTCTGCAGCACAAGCATCATCACCCTTTACCGTACAAGCATCATCACCCTCTGCAGTACAAGCCTCATCACCCTCTACAGCACAAGCATCATCACCCTCTGCAGCACAAGCATCATCACCCTCTACAGCACAAGCATCATCACCCTCTACCGTACAAGCATCATCACCCTCTACAGCACAAGCATCATCACCCTCTACAGCACAAGCATCATCACTCTCTACAGTACAAGCATCATCACCCTCTGCAGTACAAGCATCATCACCCTCTACAGTACAAGCATCATCGCCCTCTGCAGTACAAGCCTCATCACCCTCTGCAGCACAAGCATCATCACCCTCTACAGTACAAGCATCATCATCCTCTGCAGTACAAGCATCATCACCCTCTGCAGTACAAGCATCATCACCCTCTACAGTACAAGCATCATCACCCTCTGCAGTACATGCATCATCACCCTCTACAGTACAAGCATCATCACCCTCTACAGTACAAGCATCATCACCCTCTACAGTACAAGCATCATCACCCTCTACAGCACAAGCATCATCACCCTCTACAGTACAAGCATCATCACCCTCTACAGTACAAGCATCATCACCCTCTACAGTGCAAGCATCATCACCCTCTACAGCACAAGCATCATCACCCTCTGCAGCACAAGCATCATCACCCTCTACAGTACAAGCATCATCACCCTCTACAGCACAAGCATCATCACCCTCTGCAGCACAAGCATCATCACCCTCTACAGCACAAGCATCATCACCCTCTGCAGTACAAGCATCATCACCCTCTACAGCACAAGCATCATCACCCTCTGCAGCACAAGCATCATCACCCTCTACAGTAGAAGCATCATCACCCTCTACAGCACAAGCATCATCACCCTCTACAGTACAAGCATCATCACCCTCTGCAGCACAAGCATCATCACCCTCTGCAGCACAAGCATCATCACCCTCTACAGCACAAGCATCATCACCCTCTACAGCACAAGCATCATCACCCTCTGCAGCACAAGCATCATCACCCTCTACAGTACAAGCATCATCACCCTCTACAACACAAGTATCATCACCCTCTACAGCACAAGCATCATCACCCTCTACAGTACAAGCATCATCACCCTCTACAGCACAAGCATCATCACCCTCTACCGTACAAGCATCATCACTCTCTACAGTACAAGTATCATCACCCTCTACAGTACAAGTGTCATCACCCTCTGCGGTTCCTGCTTCACCGCCCTCGGCACCCGCTGACTCAGTGGATTCTGCAGCACGTGCGTCGTCAGACAGCTACGCTCCTGTGGGAAGGAAGAGAAAAATGTTACAATGGTGAACCCTCTTCAATGGCCACATCACAGAAGCTCACAGGTGGCGCGAGCATGGTTGTACTCTAATCTCATTTACCCACCCTGCAGCCAACAGGTTCTAAATATGCCGCTGGCTGATACAAGACTGTGAGACTCACCTTTCCTCACTCCAATGTCTGATCGTGTACCAGGTGCACCAGGCACTAAACTGGAAGTGCTGCCCTGCAGCTGAGTGGCCCTTTCTTCAAGCTCAGTCAACTCCCTCAGAAAGGCTGGACCGCCACCGGTCTTCGACCTCTCACGGCTATTGTGAGCCATTTTACTCTGCACAGACATTTAAAAATAAAGATCAATTCGTGCCTGTTTGTGTTCGAGACACAAGTTGGGGCTCCAGAGACAGGGACTAGTTTATTAATTGCAATTTGACACCTCTAATCCCTAGAGTTTCGATAAATGATCTCTAAAAGCACTTAGTGAGACCTGTCTACAATGGGAACTTAGTTTTACGACCAGTTGACATTAGATTCAACCTTTATCAAACCACCCATGAAGAAAGTACTCACAGTTCTTTGCATTAGTTGCATTACTGACTTTTAAATCTTAACAGTTAAAATTTCAAGAAATCTGCACAAACCCAAGCTGCCCACATTAAGTTGTTAAATTTTTTGCGGCACCGTTCAGTTGTCCATGGCACGGTGCTGTTAGCATTCAGGGCCATTGCAACCTCCTTCCACGCCAACATACTAAATTTCCGTGGGGCCCTAGACTTCCCGTCCCCCAGAGTTCGCTGACCCCTCACCTCCACTTCATTAAGGAGTGTGGATAGGTCTTCGTCACAAAATGTACTTCACCTCTTTTCCTCAGTAATCTCTCGCTATTTCATTTTTTTCTGTGAGTAATTGCAAAAACAATTCAAAGGCCTTTTCAAGAACAGTTCCTTCTTTTGTGCTCATTTTTAAAAACTGGTCAATTAAGTTTTCTCCGCTTCTTGTAAACTGTTCATTTAACTTTGGCTTTTCATAAAAAAGAATTCAAACTTTCATTTACAATTACATACTATGAAACTTACCTTTCAATGAGTGAACAGTGCTTACCTCTGAGCAAAGCAAGCTGAATCTGTGGGCATGACTTCCCTTCGTGACACATCTTGTGGGTGTGTCTTCCTCTCTCACGAACATTTCAGATGCGAATCGACCCTCCTATTCAGAGGCTGGGCTAATGTCGCGATTTCTTTCAAAGGTTTTAAATCATGCAATTCTACGCCATGGATCCGCAGTAAGTAAATATGTTCATTTTATTCGTAGGAGCTGCTGTGGGTGTTGCCACGCCGATGTGAGCGATTTCCGGCCCTTTGTTTCTTTCTCCACAGATGCTGCCTGACTTGCTGAGTATTTCCAGCATTTTCTGTTTTTATTTCTGGAGATACACAGTTGTTTGTCCTGTCCCAGATGATCTGTAGAGGGCGCTGGGCTGAACGGCTCTCCAATTTACAGGAAGTTGCCGTGCAAAAGCCCACCGAAATTCTCTGGGTGAGTGCAAGTCCAACGAATGGTGGGCACTGTTCGTTAGCCTCTCACAGCAAAATCCAGCCCATTGTTAACATTGATAAAGTCTGAATTATTTAGAATTACCTTCTCACGTTAACATCCCTACCAGATGTAGGTTCACTTTTGAGTGATATTGTGTTGCTGGTGACTGCACTCTGTCAGTACCTTCTGCTATGGTGACTCACTCTCACAGCCTCTTGTCACTGCTGATCCTCTTCCTCTTCCATTATTATACAGAACAGGAGTATTCCCCTTGGGAAGGTCATTCCAGCTGCTTCGTTCTCCTGAACACGTTGTGTGTGTGGGGTGGGGGGGGGGAAGGGGGTCCAATTTTTTTAGCTGCACTGAGATTGACAGCACTTTGCTTCAGTATAGTGCAGGTCTTAATAAGAAAAATTAAAAAAAAGATTTGCTCTCAAACTCCAGAAATCACAGTTACGCCAATATCAAGTGACTTGGGCCCTGCTGAGCCTAAATCTGGGGTGTAAATCTACACCAGTGCGTTATTCGCATAAATCCAGGAAACTTGCATCAGCTGGTCTTTTGAACGTGGGTGGGGCTATGTAAACAAGCAGCAGAGGATTTTGGCGGCTGTATCTCAGAAACATCGCCAACGTTTAAGGAAATTCGCATATAGCGATGTTTCAGCATCAAAGCAGCATAAATCAGTTGCGTGCAAATTTCCTGTGAAAAAATTGCCACAATGCCACTCTTATGCCATAGTTACGCCAAAACTTTCCAGGAAATTCTAGGCCATTATCTATCGTCTGATGTGTGGCATCAGAAAGGTCATGATGAGTGAGGTTAGAACTTATGGTCCTCTGTCAGCAATGATCCTAAAGCATGACGATAGATCACAACATTACCAACAGTTGCCATTTCTTTGACAAATGATTGAACTTGTATTTGTTTTTAATGCAAGCATTCATTGAGGTAGAAGGGCAGAAAGAGAGAGAGAGAGAGAAAGAGAAAAAGAGAGGAGCTGAAATTCATTAGTGCCCTAAACCAGACGCAATTCCAGCAACGCACAGCAAGAACACACTGGAACAGAGAGGCCCAAGGAACATCCTAAATTCGTCCTCGTGCCTCATCATAATCACGCAGGTGTAACTAATCGGTGGGCATGGGGGTCACTGGGGGGTCAGTCATCGGGGGGGAGTGAAAGTCATCGGAGGTTAGTAATCAGGGGTCGGTCATCGGTGGTCAGTCATGGGTGTGGGGGAATCTGGTGTTAGTCACCGGGGGGTCAGTTACCGAGGGGGGGGGTCGGGATCGGGGGTCATCGCGGGGATCCGCGATCGTTGGGGGGGATGTCGCAATCATTGGAGTCGCTGTAGATAGGCATGTTGGGCCTGGGGGAAGCAGTCCTGCTCCTCCGGGCCCACAAACTTTGCTATAAAGGCACCTTCCTGCCGTTTCGGGCCTTCTCGCCTCCTCTCACGGCCCTCAGGAGTTGAAATTACAAAACCTTTCAAAATGGAGCCCCTCAGCCTCCTTGAAAGGATTTAGTGACCAACCCGCCTCATGAGAGCGGGTCGGTCGCCTGGCCCTCGTCCCGCCCCGGTGAAAACCAGAAATGGTCGGGTTGGGGGCAGGTCTGAAATTGTTGCAATTTTCAATACCCCCCCCACTCCCAACCCACCCATTTTTCCCTTTTAAAATCCTGCCCCATGTGTTGGTAATGCTGAGACCATTAGCCAGCAAACATATTCCCCTATTGGATTTTTCACATTCTGATTTTTGTACAATTGCCTGGGGCTCTTTTTCTTTTGAAGTGAGCAGGAAGAAGTGATGTAGACTCAAAAACACTGGCAACAAAAGGCAACTGACAACGTATGATGCAACTCTGCAAACAATATGTGTGATTCTGATAGAAGCAATCATCCTACTAGGGAACTGGTGTACTGGGCCCCTTGAGCAAGCGAGGGCTTTGCAAATATGTCGTATAAATCTAAAGTCTGATCTGAGAAGAAGAAGAAACTTTCCCTTTTCCTGCTGTTTTCTTCTGCTTGGTGCTGTGCTTTCGCTCTGATTTGTTTTTGATATTTGTCACACTGGCTGAGGTTTACAAGACGGTGACACTGATGTCACAGTCTGGCAATGCCATCCTGATATTTTAGCAGCGTGATACGTATCTAATGATATATTAGTACAGTGGCACAACAAGCTTTGACAATATTATTTATATCGTGATTAGCACAGCATTATGGCAACAACACAGCAAAGAATAATGTCAGAGGCCTTGAAAACAAATCAGAATATAATATAAACAATTCAGTATCATAAATTAAGCAACGCTTATTGAGAATAAGATGAAAAGGAGCAAGACTCAGGCCTCAAAACTCTCAGACAGACACAAGGGGAATATTCTAACCTCCCACCCAGCAGAAACTGAGAGGGGGAGTGCAGTTAAAATGGAGCGGGAGACTTACCCTCGACCTCCCAGCCAGATCCTGACGACTACAATTTTAAATTGCAGGCCCCAAGGGCTTCCGCCTGAAGCCGGTGTGATCTTTGTTTAACTCTGCAGATCAGGTACTGATTTCGTCATCGCTACCCGACTGTAATATTAACCCCCGGCCTGAGTGGGGAACCCCTCCAGGATAAACTTGCCGGTACGAGGTGTCGGGTCCAGAAGGGACACAGCAAGGTAATTAAAACAAAAATTGTAGTTTCTTTGTAGGCCAGTGGGAGCAGGCATGCTCCTCCGGACCCTACAAGGAAACCTTGGGCCTCCCCTGCCCTGGGCTTCCTACCACTCCCCTGTCCGCGATCGATTCCAGACCCCCCACTCCCCTCCCTCCTCTCCCCCCCCACCCCCCGGACTACTTACCTTATGTGGGGGAACCATTCCCTCAGGTCCATGGCATCCTGCCTCACGAAATTCCCCTCCCACCCGCAGGACTCCTTGTTATTCTTCCTGCCGGGTTTGGGCAGGAATCCATCCTGCAGAATGTTAGTGAGGCCCAGCGAACAAAATGGGCTGGACTTCCCCGCTGCTGTTCCCGCTTGGTGTTAATATTCGACCTCAAGAAGTCCAGTGGTTATTTCAGTTAGTCTCTGAATTGATTGAGTAGAAATGTTCATTAAGATGAATCAATGACCAAAATAAGAGCTCGATACAGAAACAAGTGCAGCTTGTAACACTATCGAAACTGGCGAAACTATGGAGCAAATGAGCTCCAAAATTATAGACCCTTATTGGAAAATAATCAAGATTTGGGAAAATAATAAACACATCATTGATTTAAATGTGTTATATGTGAATCTAACAAAACCTCGAAAAAGAAATCCTCTTACATGCCCAGAGGAACCTTTGTTTCGAATCCACGATGCCATTTGTCAAGCAGCTACTAAAAATAATAAAGTGCAAACATTTAGAAATAAACAGAAAGAAAAACACAATTATGGAAATCTTCGAAAAAAAATAAAATGCTAGAAACATACGACGGGTTCATCAGCGTCCGAAAGAGAAAAATAGGTTAATGTTTCAGGTGGGACCTTTCATCAGAAAGTGACGGATCCCACCCAAAATATTAACCCGTTTTTCTCTTTCAGACGTTGACTGATCCTTTCCGTTTTTTTGACTAAGCTTTAAATGCTGCGCTATAGTGGAAAATGACTATGCTCATTGAAGATTACTCAACCTCAGTGTTTTCTGTTAAGGGTTATTTAGAATTCTAACGTTCACAGTTCCACTAGTGCTGGCACTAGGAATGTACAGGGTCAAGTGCAGACTTGGCAACTCTGGCCTGTTGGCTAAAATGTAAATTGAAGCCAATTTTGTATAAGCACTTGATACAAGCAGTTGATGCATGCACCACACAGACCATTGAGATTTAGTGTGAAATTACATTCCTCTTTCTAATGTTACACCGAAGAGATTGTCACTTGTGGAGTTCAAAGCTGCTTTTAGATTTCGAGACATAAGAGATACTGATTTATCTATGGACAAGCAATAATAGTAAATTACAACATCAGCATGGGACCCGATCGACTAGCTGCAATATTTAAGTATTTTTTTGATATCTAGCCTCTCAGGGCGCCAACGCTCGTCTACATCTTTTGATACCAGGAAAGGATGCCAAAGCACTGAGGCAGTATCTATCTCACTGGCACAACACTACCCCCTGCTTTGACCCTGCTGTCTGCACGTGTGCGGCTTCAGCTGTGTGGGTGTGTTGAAAAATTTGCCAAACCAGTTTTACACATATTTGTCCGGGAAGCTAGAAGCTTTTTACTGTATCGCTAAGCAAGAGTGCAACACCTGTTACGCTGCAAACACAATGGGAGTAATTTTGACTTTGGGTGATAGTGTAAAACGAGCACTATCGATTCAGCTGCCCGTTATACATCTCCCCTGATTTTCATTTCCATTGAAGGCGATCCTGTATCAGTTGTTTTACTCGCCCGCCAAAGTTGAAATTTCTGTCCAGTGAGTTTTGGAAGATTATTGAGCTCTCCAGGATATACTGGGTCAGATATTGTTATCACCTGATACCTACAAATGCACTCTCCAGCAAGAGAGAGCGCATTTGTAGGTATCTACGCCCCCTCACGCCCTATTCCAGGGGTCTGACGCCAATATTATAGTATCCCTACCAATGTCCCGGATGAGATCGGAAAATTCTTTTTTAAACTCCTCTTGCGCAATGAAAGAGTAAGTGTATTCTATCTTTATTTTTAACACTGATGCGGAGATAAGAATCATGGTCCTGGATTAATGTGGGGGTTCATATGACCCTCTGCTGCAACTTCGGCAGGATATCAATGGGAACCCCTGGAGAATGGTGTAAATGACTGACATTTCTCCGGGGGTTCTGCTGATCTCCCGCTGAAGTTATGGAAAAAGATTGGGAGAACCCCTACGAAAATCCAGGGCCCTTATTTCTACTAGAATGGCACTATATTGATGAACTGACAATAAAACCCTATGTCAACTAGTTTTCTTAGCCTATAAGAACAACAGAAATGTTCACTTAAAGGGACACTGTCTTCATAAAAAAGTTCTTGACAAACTTTTATTCATTACAGCAAGGAGAAGATCTAAAATAGCTATGTGACATTTTTTCTCAATAACATTACATACATTACAGATTACCATGAAGCTGGGTTTAATTTGCCAAGTAACGTAGGAGTCCTATTCTACTTCAGGCAAGACTCCATACTATAGTAATCTGTGCAATGATTCAGTTGCAGCAGAGATGAGACTGGTTTCTATCTGGTCTCACTCCACTGGTAGGAAAAAAAACAGAACAGATGAAAAATTGGGTGTCAGGCATTAACACCACCAGCTTCGCTCTTGTTAACTGGCCTACTCCTTGCCCCAAGTAGGCTGGGTAGCTCAATTGGCTGAATGCTACACTTGAGAACGGTAGGTTTTGTGTTTTAATCCTGGTAAGGTTAGCTCAATCTCTCAGCCCCGATTTTAATTCCCTCCAGGAGTGATGTGGGCGGAGACCGAGGTGGACGACAAACCATCTGGCCTTCCACAGCATGAGGCCTGGGAGATTTTAACAACCTGGGCCTCATCTGCATAGGCCCCGTCAGTCTCCCGCTTGAACCCGGTAGGAAGCAACAGCTGGCCAGCAGGCAGGAGCAGGATACTTGGCAACAGGAGGCCGCTGCTGGGGACCTTAAGGAAGGGTCTCCGGCACTCAGGCAAGTGGTTGGCATGGAGGTCGGGAAGGCCTTGAACTCGGGGGAGAGGAAGGGGAGTCCAGGGCAGGGGAGGCCCAGAGGTTTCCTTGTGGGGTCCAGAGGACCACTCCTGCTTCTACTGGCTCACAAGGAAACAACATTTTTTTTAAACAAACTTTCCTTTCTGGGCTTCGCTCCGGTTCCTTTTGCCACCAGATTGGCCTGGCGGGGAGGCCACAATAGCCTCCCCACATAGGCCTCCGGTTAAAATTGCAGTTGGGCCCCGATGACATCATCAGAGGCCAATCTGCATATTTAAAGAAAGACCCCATTGCCTTTGGGGCAGGGTTAAAATCGGCTCTTTTATCTTTCCTAAGTGGATATAGTGAGTATCTTAGGAACTAGGCAGAAAACAGGAGACTGTAGGGATTGTGCAGTGCTTGCCACACTGTTGAAGTATTGTCTGCCTGTTTAAAACCAGTGATCAGTCCCACACTTATAGGCATTTCATGTAAAATGGAGACTGACCTCTATAGATAATCTCTGTTTCTCTTCCATGAATCCCAGTGATTATTCCCAGATATGGGGTAAGCTTGTGGTAGCCTTTTATTAATAGCTACTGTCATGTGGAAAAAATTGTTAATAAAACAGTTGTAGTCTGGCTCCTAGCTGCTGTTGACAAGAAAATTATGTCCCATGAGCCTAGTACATATACATATATCACATTCCTACATCTGAAAAAATAGCCACTTATCACTTTGCAAGGTATGCAAAAATAGCAGCATTCCAAGGGTAAAGATGGATCTAACATATTGGTATGCGTTGCGCCCGTTTTTTGAGGTGTAAAACGAGCACAATGCTGATAAATTTAGCAGTGGGATGGCCCACGACCAATCTGAGCGTGCATTCAAGCTACTGCTAAATTTGTCAGGGCCAATTTTTTCGGCCACCTAAAACAGGAATTAGATCCTTTGTATATGGTAGTGAGGGGCCTAACGCCTGTTCAAGGACCCCTCGGGGAAATTTGTCTCCGAGGAGTGGATCGGGCACACGGTTCTTCGGGGGCCACTGTGACCCGAGCAGTGGCCGTTACCAACAAAAGTAAGATATCATTTAATAACAAAAGTATAAAAAGCGTTCCCGTGAAGTCAAGGAAAAGCAGCAATGCTCTCCCGACTCCACAGTTCTCGTGATCGCCCCCCCATTACCTGCTCTAACCCCCCTTATCTTCTGGCTGTTGCTGGCGAGGCAAGCATACAATCATACGAATTAAGAGAAGGAGTAGGCCATTCGGCCCCTCGAGCCTGCTCTGCCATTTGATAAGATCATGGCTGATCTGACTGTGACCTCAACCCTACTTTCCCGTCTACCTACTATAACCTTTGACTCCCTTGTTAATCAGGAATCTATCTAACTCAGCCTTAAAAATATTCAATGACCGCTCTCTGGGGGAAGGGAGTTCTACAGACTTACGACCTTCTAAGAGAAAAAATTTCTCCTCATCTCCGTCTTAAAAGGGAGACCCCTTATTTTTAAACTGTGTCCCCTAGCTCTAGTCTCTCCCACAAGGGGAAACATCCTCTCAGCATCTACCCCTTCTAGCCCCCTCAGGATCTTATATGTTTCAATAAGATCACCTCTCATTCTTCTAGACTCCAGAGTATACAGGCCCAACTTGTCCAACCTTTCCTCATAAGATAACCCCCTCATCCCAGGACTCAGTCGAGTGAACCTTCTCTGAACCGCCTCTAAAGCAATTATATTCTTTCTTAAATAAGGAGATCAAAACTGCACACAGTATTCTAGATGTGGTCTCACCAATGCCCTGTACAACTGTAGCAAAACATCTCTACTTTTATACTCCATTCCTCTTGCAATAAATGACAACATTCCGTTTGCCTTCCTAATCACTTGCTGTACCTGCATACTAGCTTCTTGTGATTCATGTACTAGGACACCCAGATCAGTCTGTTCCTCAGAGTTCTGCAATCTCTCTCCATTTAAATAATATACTGCAGCCCAAAGTTCATCGTCTTCATATGCGCGAACTGCCTGTGGAGGTGTGACAGGCACCAACAGCTCACGCAAAAAAATATTGATGAGGCCTGTTATATAAATACTTGTTGTTTAGTACAACTGCATATTATTATTAATGCTATGAAGGGCTGTTAATCCTTCTTAATAATAACTAGGCCTGAGGAACAATCTTTTGCCGATCTAGGGTCTCCCTGTTTGGGTAAGCGCTATCAGCGAGCTGCTGGTTATGGACCCAAAAACAGGCTGTAACCAATTTCCACCTCATATTATACTGTTTCTCTTATCACATGTCTATGCTTCATAGGAACATAGGAACAGGAGTAGGCCATTTAGATCCTCGAGCCTGTTCCGCCATTCAATGAGACCCTGGCTGATCTATATCTTAACTCCATTTACCCGCCTTGGTTCCATATCCCTCAGTGCCCATACCGAACAAAAATCTATCAATCTCAGTTTTTAAATTTTCAATTGACCTAGCCTCATTTAACTTAATTTGTCCCTACAAGTAAAAAAAAAAGTACAATTCACTGAACTGGTTGAAATTACATGTCGATTAAAATGTAAATAATCTTATCTTGCTTGTGCAATTAGCGAAAGGCTAAGCAGAGGCCCTCAAGTCAGGAGGAGGAAGAATCAGAGATTGTCATGCTGGGACCACTCTCATCCAACGGGCACAAAGGAGGTCACCTGCACAACACCCAGGGCGCTAAATTGGGCCGTGTAACGCCCATTGTTTCGGCGCAATGCGGCCTCCCGAAGTGCCAAGATGGTGTCTTGGCTGCGCATGCATGCTTCCAGTGTGACGTGCGCCAGACGCCATCTTGGTATTGGAGTTAGCGCAGGCGCAGATAACAAACGCCGGAAGCATGTAAAGTAGCGAGAAAATGGATACAATCAGAGTTCAACGCTGATTTAAAGTGATAGAAACCATTTTGGGATTTAACGCTCAACTCAACGCATCCTCTTAACCCCGGCCATCTGAACGTGTCTTAGAGTGCCTGGAGGACCCCCACCAGCACTATTTAAAGGGACAATGCAGGATTTACAGGTTAGTGGCTGGATTATTGCTTATGGCTGCCGAGACATTTGTAACTGTTTTTGGAGGTCTCCTAGACTTGAATTCTAGGACTAGGGGACATAGCCTAACATTTAGAGCCAGGATGTGAAGGAGTGAAGTTAGGAAATGCTTCTACATGCAACAGTTGTGAGAAGTTTGGAATGCTCTTCTGCAAACAACAGTTGATGCTAGCTCAATTGTGAATTTTAAATCTGAGATTGATAGATTTCTGTGAACCGAGGGTATTAAGGGAGATGGGGCTGAGGCGGGTATAAGGAGTTAGGTCACAGGTCCACCAGGATCTCATTGAATGGCGGAACAGGTTTGAGGGGCTAAATGCCATTGCCACTTGCTGCCTCCTGATATGCACCACCTTCTCCTGCAAGAAAGCGGGACGTGTGCCTGGGTGATGTGCCTGTCATCGTAGAATAGCTGCCAGTGGTCTGTGAGTTGTGGGTGAGCGGCTTGCAACAGTGGTAATGTGTAAGGGTGAGCGGAAGCATCTGATGGGAAGAGTTGAGTACTGATGGAAAGAGTTTGTTGGTACGTGGGTGATGGGGGGGTGTAGCGTGTGGAGCAGTGGATGCGGCTAGTGGTTTATTTGATAGGAGATGCCACTTGACAGTTGACCTCACTCATCTTGACCACTCGTGTCAAAGCATTGAACTTCTTCGTGCACTGCATCCATGTTCGTGGTGCTATGCGCATTGACTTTGTCCCCCGCTGCCTCCCACTGTCTTTTGGGTATATATCCGGAGGGCCAATTGCTCCCCTACCCCCTCACCTTCCCTGTGGATATAGGGTGTCTCTCCTTCTGTCCACCTCTTGCACCAAGGCCTCTAGTGCATCAGCAGAGAACCTTGGTGTACGCACTCTTGCAGGCCTGGTACAAACACAGATCGGCAGATTGATGAGGTCTGGTGTGCAGATTATAGGATGTGGGATTTAGTAGTGCGCAACCTTTATTCAATGTTTTAACATAACTCATCAGTGAGTAAACATAGGGATGGGACCTGCATCTGTGTTTTATATGTGCGATGTCTGATCTTCGTTCAGACTCCATGCAGGCAGCAGACTTATTTTCAGCAAATAACAGGTACCAGCTACCTTTAAGAGATTTTTAAGAGACAGCCTGTCCTGAAGAGATTGGAGCTCCCCCTACTGGTGGGAAGTGTGAATTGCATGGAATCCTCATTCAACGCTGATTTCCAATGCAGATTGCAGGTAAGTCCTCAGGCCTGACAAAAGTCTCGTCCTGCCTGTGCAGGGGCCATTGGACACAGGGTAATAGCGGATCGCGCTAACTCCGACCAATAACAGGCCCTTTCCAATTTTTCCCCCACAATGCCTAGAAGAAGGGGAGAGAATACACACGCAGGACTGGAAAAATTCAATGACAGCGGAAGGAGAAGAAACTTGACTGTGGGGCAAAGTTGGAGTAATTGAAAATGTTTGGATAGGAAGGATACAATATATGCAAAAGCCTTAAAATTATCAGTAACTTAAACAGGACCTTGTTGATTTTTGAGATGCTTCATGCAGATTATTGTGCTCTGGATTGGCAAGGTTTAGAAATCACTAGATTTGGTGCATTAGGGATGGTGGTGTAATGAATGAACTTAGCTTGGGATATGTCCTATAGGACCAGTTTCAATGTGAACTGGGATGACAGTCTCATCCGAATTGGAGCTGCAGTTTCTTCCTGTTTTAAAAAATTCATGTTTGCCATCAGGGAAGATAAATAATTTGGAAGAAATTCTGAATCTGCAGTGGTGTTATAGTTATGGTATATTTTATTAAGCATATATAAAATGCACTGCAACAATTTCTCTTTTAACTGTAATGGGAGATGCTACAAAATAATTATTTGGTTTTTATTTTCTACAAAGATAAAAGGTATTGCAGTGCAATTTATTTTAATATTCCATGTATATAGTACATGTCTTTTTAGAAAGAACTTTACATTTACTTAAACAGGTTGTTCTAATAGAGTTTTTGTAATCCAGTCAAACATCACTGCCTAAATACAATTTAATAAAGTTGGTGATTTATATCCATATCCTGTTTCCTTTGAACACAAGAAAAACTGCTGTTCATTCTCTTTACATGTCATCTGTTTTTAAGTTAAAGCAAAACTAATTTAACTCTTTAAGTACTTGCAGCTGATAACGTTTTTTTACATTAAAATTTATATTGCATCGATTATGGATATAAAATACAATATGAGAGTAAGAATACAAGGAACATTTATACCCTTTGCTTCACGTTTGCTTTTGTGGGTTGATCTTCCATCAGTGTCTCTTCAATTCTCTTCCATCCTAAGATCATTTTAGGTTCCAGGTCAATTGGTACAGTAAGTACAACTAGCTTTCCAGGTCAGGGTACCACCTGGTCCTAATCCCAAGAACAGGTTTCATTCTGAGCATCACTTTCTTCTGCCTTAGCAACAACGTAAGGTTACTGGATCATATGAGAAAGACAGTCATCAAAAGTTCCTTCAGAGTGAGGATGAAACGTACCCTTCTGTTTAGTTTTGTTCCGCACTTTTGAAGGCACACCGTGGAAAATAGGAGCTGGTTTTGCATAAGTGGGGATAATGATTTTTGGAGGAGGTAGGAAGTCAGAGGTCTTGGCCCATCTATTAGGGTCGATTCAGCAATTCTGGGCTCTCTGTGGGAAGCTTCGCTCAAAGGGAGTGTGGGTTGGAGGTAGGGCTACAAGAGATTCTCCGACCTGTGCTCCCTTCAAATGCGACATCCCATTGGGATACTTGATAGCCCACTTTATGCAGATTTTTAGCTTGTAAAACACAATGGTAAGGTGGTGGTGGTGGTGGTGGTGGTTGGGGGGGGGCGGGGAAGGGGGCGGGGGGGAGGGCAGGACTGTCCTCAGTATCCCTGAGCGAGGGAAAGGAAAAATAAGACAACGGCCAGGAATTTCCTTGGAGCTGCCCCCAATCTGCCGCTGTAACTTCGCTGGAAGTATGGGGGAAACCTGTACGTGTGCGTAAACGGGCTTTCCCCCGCACTTCTGGCTAAGTTATGGTGACTGTTTCTTTCATATGATCCAGTAACCTCACATGTTCTGGGCTGTTCATTACTATCAAGTAGCTGCCATTGGAAAGTGCAGTTTGGGTTCTGGGTGAGGATAGGATCAGAAAAAGGCTGCCTTCGAAAGTGGGTTGGGGAAGGATCCCTGCCTGCCGGTCTGCGCCAGCTACGATCCCGGCCAAGAAAATGTCCTCCCCACCCCAGGAAAATGAGTCAGAGTCAAATTAGTGTGCAGGGTGGACTCCAAGCAGTGTTTCCGTTCTTCACTGCTAGGGAGCGAAATGTTGTGGCGCTGCAGCAGGGCACTCGTTGCAGCATCTTAAATGGATGGGGATAGATTTAAAGGGGCAGACAACACCGTCTAGGCTCATACATGAAGAATGGCCACTGGGGTGAGGTACTGGAGGACAGTCAGCATGTGACAACAGTTTCAAAGAGAGGAGAGAGCTGAGGAAAGAAAACAAACCAAACAAAAAGGCAGATAGGATATGAAAATGGTGAGAATGACCAATAGAAAGCCTTCAAGTAGGGAGCAAGCTAACAAATAGCATCATACCACTTGATATTTGGAGTCCTGGTATAGTGTTTAAGTCTATTATGTGCATTCCTAGAGTTAAAACTAGTGATTTATTTAAATGTGGATTCCTGTGGGGTAACAGTAACCAAGGGATCCATTCTTCAGATCTTGCAGCCCAAGTCTCAATCTGTGTTGGATAATGAGGGTCCACTTGTTATGATGGCTGGTGTAGGTTGTGAGTTTGTGCTTCCATTCTGAAACAACACCCGAGAGGCAGAAATTGTTTCATTTATCAGACTCCATTTTGGACAGCCGTGGGTTTACAGTAGAGCATGGAAGGCTCTGACTGGGCCAGAACTGTCAGATGTTGCCCTGGCACTTAACCCGGCAATCCCTAAACAAGCCTTACTTAATACTGTTAGCAAAGTGGGAAAAGTCCTGTCTTCAACACTCTCAATCCTAACCATAATATGCAATAAACAGTGATGACTTCACACTGATACAAAATAATGTTTATTTATTTATCTCCCTCTCCCTCTTAGTCTTTCAAATTCCCAGTGAAATATCCATCCAGGACAGCTGTTGACAATTTATTTGTTCTTGTTCTCAATGGGGCAACTGGGAGAAACGTCAAATTCTCCTCACATCAGCAAGAATTGTTACATTTTTAATCTCATAAGGAGAGCCAAAGATAAAAGTAATATTCGGCAAGTGCTGTCCGAGAAGTCAATGGAGGGTCTTATGTCCAAAACACTGACCTTTCTTTCTCTTTCAGATGCTGCCTGACCTTATGCATTTCTAGTACGTTCTGTTTTTGTTTGATGTCAATGATTTTTGGTGGCAAAGGGGGAGGAGAGCAGCATTTGTGTGATGTAGATATTTATGGAAGTGCTTTAAATCTATCAATTTGTAATTACTACAAACCCACTGGAAATATGGTTCACACTCAAAAAAAAGTATTTCCGTGACCAGTAGATGGCATCCTCTTATCAGCTCTTTGAAAATGTAACAGTTACTTTTAGAACAATTACATGCAGAGTAGGATGTAGTTTTAAATCAATCTCACAGACGTAACAAATTGCTCATTACCACTTGTATATTTTACTACAGCTGCTATGACAGTTTGCTGATTCACAGAGGACCACCCCATTGCCAGTTCAACTATAACTTAGACATGAAAGAAAACATTTTGAAACTTATCCTATTTAAACATGACTTCAGACAGAAAATCATATCCAGCCCAGTAAAATAACCAGCAACTGAAACAGAATAAAAGTAATAATTCATATTCTTGTTAGACTTTGGATTTCTTAAGCAACATGCTGTAAATCACAATGGATATGCTTGAAGTGGATTAGCCCACTGTCTGCCCATTACTATGCTGTCTAGATTTTTAAAAGACATGAATCTGTTCTCTATTTTTAACCTTAAAAAAGTAAATTGCTCGGAGTATTAAAACATCACATCCACAATTGGCATCGTATTCACTGCGTGGCTCAATATGCAAAAAAAGATTTCTGTCTGGTGCTGATTCCATCGGCTGTCTCTTGGTCCATGGCTGTGAAAGAGGACACCATCCATCCTCATTAGGGCTGTAAGTCAGTTGTTATTAAAAGGCCACTGAAACCATTACACTGGGACAATAATGTCTGAAAAAAAATCATTGAACTTATTTGATTCCTTTATCCAGGTGCAAACCATTATTTAGATTTAAAAGGAATTGTTTTCTGAGAAGGACTAGCAAACATTTCATCCAGTGCCTTGATCTTGTTTTAATGAGACTGCTGGATGCTTATATCCTTCGTGTCACATTGTACAGGGCTGGACTGGGCCATTAAGCTTCATTATTCCCCAAGAGCTTTGTGTAGGATTTTTGCTTTGAAGGGAACCTTATTAGAATCTTCTCTTTAATCTAATTTTTGCAGCAGTTCAATCCTGTTATCACTCAGTTTTCCCAGGCATCTTCTTCAGGCATTAACATTGTTGTATTTATAAACAATGATAAAATGTGCAGAACAATAAGGAGGGTTCGACTAAAATTGAGTTTAGTAAGAAGAGGTCCAAAGCAAAGGTAAGCAGTGAACTGAGACTAAGGCCTGTGCCAATCTGATTTGGATGGGATCAAAGCACATCAAGGCACAACAAAACTGTTGACTTAATAAAACTTAGGTTAGATGCAGTTAGAATGGAGAAAAATAATGTGGAAACAATAGAATTAGCCTCCCCCTCTTCCCCCAGAAAAGTAAGCATCAATGTGACTACTCATGTAATCTGTGAATCAATGCTTTTACTGCCTGAGAATTGAACTTATTTGCTCTGTACATTGATATTATGTACCTGCTTTTTGCATTGTTTCTAGATTTGGATTCTGTGAATATACAGTACTTATTTTTGGATCAAACTAAACCACTGACATGAATGCAGTCTAGCCTGCCCATATCTAGCTTGAGTACTGCACCTTAGCGTGTAACACAATGACTTAATGAAGTGGTCATTGTGACCGCAAATTAACAGCGTTCCTGCAGCTGGCCTGCAAGAGTCGAGTTGCTTTGAAGCAATGACTTTCAATGCCTTTAATAATCCTCGAATATATTTACAATGTGCTGCAGATATTATAAAACTATCATTGCATGCTACTCTGTGCCTTTTTTTAAATCAGAGCACTTGACTTTGGCAGTCAAGAAGGATTATTTTGTGACTTGCTGTCCATCATTCTGATTGAAGATAGATGTTCTGAGGCAAACGGTCATGGTTATGGAAAGTCACAAATAGAAAAAAAGAATCAGGTTAGAATAAAATTGAACTTTGCTATTCAGATATATTGCAGTTGCAGTGTACATGGGGGTAATTTTAACCCCCAAGAATGGGTGGGTTGGGGGCGTGCGCACGCAACAGAAACCCAGAAGTCCCGTCCCCACTTAAAGCCGATGGGCCGATATTTAAAAGGGCAATGTACCTCATTGCAATAGTTGAGGCATTTAATTTTTAATGTATTACAAATGTAAAATGAATTTTACCTTACCTGTTCGGGTTTCCCATTGCTTCCGATTCACGTCAGGTGAAAGCAGGCGAGAAGGGCCAGATCCATGAGGTGAGTGCCTTTATTGCACTGCTTGTGGGCAGGAGTGCTTTATCGAAGTCCAACAAGCTCACCTGGCTGACAGGACCCCCGTGATCGACCGTGTCCCCTAACCTGATGGTGGAACCCCCCCCCCCACCCCCGATGCTGGACCCCGACCCCCGATGCTGGACCCCCCTCCGCAATGCTGGACACCATCCCAATGGTGGATCACCCCTAATGATGGACACCCCCTACCAATGGTGGACGCCCCTGATGCAGGACCCCTCTCCCCCGCCCCCCGGTCTTCTCCAAGGTCCACCCAATGTGGTCCATGACCCCCCATTCCTCCCTCAAACCCTCCGATTTCTTCCAGTGTCTCATCCTTTGCCATTCTTCTCTTTGCTTCTCTGCTGCTTTTCCTCCTCACTGCTACTTTCTTTAATTTCACACAATAACCTGCCTCACACTTCTCTTCTGAGTCCCCCTTTACTTATTTTGCATGTCTCCACTCTATTTCTGCTGTTTTTCTCCCTTCACTCTCTTCCACTATGTCTCTCTTTCAGTAAAACATTCCTCCAATCCCAGCATCCTTTCATTACCTGTACTTTTTCCTTTCCTTCTCGAAAATGATTCCACAATTTATAATCTATCCGTAAATTACCTTTAATCCCAGCCACCAGTTTTTAACATTTGTAGTATTTCCAATAAAGATCGATTCACTGGGGTAACCCCAACTGATATTGGATTGTTTGACTGCCAAAGGCTCTGGAACTTCAGGCTCCTGAGTTAAGCATTTTTTCAGATTTCAACTCACACATAGCGATAGTGAAACAAGCTTTAATATTAGTGTTAAACCTGCTTTGATATTAGCAATGATGCTATTACTGTAATATAACAATAAACTACTAAAATACTTACATTTTCCTTAAAATTACACATTGACTTCTCCAGTCTTTTCTTTTTTCTCATGTTTTTTCTTTAATTTTGCTGTTTAAACTTTAGCCTTGTTATTTCTAAATGATATACTCTATTTTAACTTTTCTGTTTTTTTTAATCATTTAAAAATGATTTACGGCCCACGATCTCTCCCTCCCTCCCTAATGCACAAATACTTACCTACAATTGAGAGGCGATCGCAGATTGCGACACACTCAATTGCATTCCGGGTTTTCCACACAAACATCTACCCACCTGCTCAATTCTCGGCTCCATGCTAAAATCATGCCCACATGTGTCTGTGAAATGAATGGACCACTGAAATTGATCCTTTGTGAACTTGCTTGAGGTGTGGTGCAACAATGACATTAGTTGCCTGCTGCATTGCTTAACTCATTCACAGCTGTTACTTTGGGACAGCAACAACAATCAGCAAAATGTTTCAAATCAAAAAGACGTAGAGAATGCACAAAGGTTCAAGATGGATTTGATCCTTTTTAAATTAAAAATAGTGTGGCTGAATCATTCATTGTTTATTCATGTTAGGTCCTCATTTTAGCACTAAGTACACATGCAGGCTGAAAGTACTGGTAATTAGCAGTGACGGGCTAATTTAATAGACATGTATGCAGCATGCACAAAAACAGATGGGCCCACAGATAGCAGTTAAATTAGCTGAAAGAAATCAAAGTGAAAGTAGCTCATCAAAGATAGTCACTTTAAATTATTGGGCTGTCGCCGTGCTACTAGAATGAAAGGGAAAAAAATATTCTTAGAGGAGTGCAAAATTCACTTTGTATTTCAAAGAACTGGGTGATATCTGGAAACAATACACACGAGTATAATTTATACTTTTATATTGTACTGTTATCCACTCATCACCTCTTATATAACCATATCCAATTTAGTGGCACTTGTCCTAAAGTCTAATTGTAGAATCACATTCAGTTTTTACATGAATACTGTCTTGATTGTCAATTTACACCGATTATATCTTTTGTACAGAGCATTTTCATGCAGATATTTTGTACTTTGTGATATATTTATCAGATGCAAGTGCTTCCAGCTCCTTCTAATCAGGCAATTAGAATGCATGGGGTGATTCCACAATCCTGTGTTCCCAATTGGAAAACTGCACTGATAGGGAGCATGGGTTGGAGACAGTGATAGAACAGTGTCTCCCCTTGATTCTTCAACTTACCTTCCTGCAGTGAGTGTGGGAGTATGGCATCACTCCTATAAGAAAAATCTTCACACAATGACTAGCTTACTATACATGCATTTTATTCCAAATCGAGTAATGGTCACCTTGAGAAAAATACTGGAGGAAAAGTTGCTCTGGTCATTATCTATAGCAGAATAGTAAACACGTTGGGGTCAATTTTTACTTCTATCACCTGGCATTAATGGGGTGTTAATGGCCTCAAAATGCCATTGGTAGCCATACTGTCCCATTAACACCGATGAAGAGGCCAGTGACATTTTGAAAGGGGCCTACCACTGGGCAGCCGATGCGCCCACTTGTCTCAGGCGGTAGGCTCCTTTTAATATTCAATTCGAGGTTCTAGGACCCCGATTGCCATTTTAGGTCGGAACTGGTCAGAGCGGGTCGATTTATTTTTGTGAGGCAGCACGTCCCTCCAAGCCTCACAAAAATAATCTGGGCCACTGTCACCTCAGAACCCCTACCTTCAACCCCGCACTTACCTTGCTGGCGGCCGAGGCGGCCCACTGTTGGAAGGCTTCAATCCGGAGAGCTGGATTGGGATGCCCATTTGGTGCCCCGCAGTTTGCCGGTATGTGGGTGAGCCGCTGTTTAGAGCCCTCCTGCCATTGTATACCAAGGGTCTGGAATCAGGGAAAAACCCCCTTGGGCAGAATGTAAAATGACAAGTGAATGTAATGTAATGAAATGTAATGTACCTGTAATATATCTGTAATCAACAAGCTGTATTGATTGTAATGCAATGAGGTACCCTAGAGTGTCATGAACTGTAATTATCATGTACGATGTGTAACTGTATTGTTTGAATCATATTTGAACTATACTTTATGTATCTGCAAATTGTATAATCTGTATTGTCTACGTTTGAAATGTGATAAGGCAACTGTATTGTATGTATTGTTACAAATTTTATGAATAAAGTATATTTTTGAAACAAAAAAAAAGTATGTGGGTGGGGTGCTCCCTCTCCATAACCGGCAGGAACCTGGTGATAAGGTGTGAGGTACTCGTGGTGTTGCTCTACGTAGTCAAGGCCTGGCCCATTCCCCATAGCTCCACCCTTACAGTCACCCGAGCTGCCTTCCACTTTGTCTGGAGGTCCAAGGTAGAACGCATCCGCAGGGACACCATGTGTACAAGCCCCCAGACAAAGCGGGGGAAGAGCATCCCCAATGCCGCTCTGAACCTGATGGCCACCTTTACCTGTGGCTGCCTCAGGATGTGTGTAGAGCCCCAGTACGCAAACACCAAGGGCTCAATTTTGAAACGCAAGTCTGGGGGCGGGGAGGACCAAGAAAATTGGAGAAATCCGGAGTGGGAATGAATCCCGGCTCCAACCCACCGACTTCCGTGTTTAACCCAGACATATCTAGGTGCATGTGCTTCGGGAAGCCGAAAGTCCAGGCGGCAATTAAAGTCGGCGGAAAGGTATTTAAAGCAGTAATTAAGGGAATTGAACTTGTTAAAGTGCTTAATTTTATGTTGATTGAGGCAGGGAAAGGATTTTAACTCTGCCTCAGCGTGCTTCCCGTGGCCTCTGAAACACACCATGGTGAAGGAGCCGTGTTTCAGCTGGCAACCATTTGGCCATTTAAATCCCCGTTTGACAGATGGGGATAAAAGGTGAGTTAATGCAACAGGGCACTCAGTCTCCCAGACAAACTTTTGGCTGTGAGATCCTTGTGTTTAGACTGAAAATTCTTGGTTTCCACTCAGAATTGTTCTGTTTACTCATATTTACCAACTTCCCGGACGCCCTCAAACTGACACCATCAGGATGGGGAGCGCGATGGCTGCATTCACCACTACATCCGAGGACGAGGAACATCACCATCCTCGCCAGGCACGGTGTGCACTTCCGCCACTTGCAGCTCCACAACACAGTGCTGTGCCACAGACACCTGCACAAGAGCACAGAGGGGAACAACAGAGGGAGCGACATCTCAGGAGGCACTACCCTCGTCAGAGGGTCTACAGTCTGAGGCTCAGTTTCCTGGATCTCTCTGAGGAGCAGTGCATACGGAGGTTAAGAGTCAGTCGCCAGGTGGTCACAGACATCTGCAGCCTCCTTCATGCCGAGCTGCTCCCGGCTAGGCCTGGCGGCATCTCATTATCGGTCGCTGTTAAAGTCACCACTGCCCTCAACCTCTTCGCTTCTGGATCATTCCAGGGTGCCACTGGTGACATCGCTGGGGTCTCTCAGTCATCTGCACACAAGTGCATAAGGCAGGTCACTGACGGCTTGTTTTGCAGAGCCTCGCAATATGTCAACTTCCCCATGGACGACCACAGCCAGACGGAGAGGGCAGTGGGATTCCACTCTGTGGCTGGCTTCCCACGGGTACAGAGTGCAATTGATTACACCCATATAGCAATACGAGCACCTCCACACGAGCCAGGACTGTTCATCAACAGGAAGGGCTATCACTCCATCAACACTCAGCTCGTTTGTGACCACCACAAAAGATTCCTTCACGTGTGCGCCAGATTCCTGGCAGCTGCCACGATTCCTTCATTCTGAGGGAATCCAACACCCTGGGCCTCTTCTATGCACTGAACACCCTTAAGGGCTGGCTTCTTGGGGACAAGGGATACCCCCTGCACATGTGGCTCATGACACCTCTGGGGAACCCCATCAGTGAGCAACAGCATCGATACAACGGCAGCCACATCACCACCAGGTCTATAATTGAACATGCGGTAGGACTGCTGAAGATGTGATTTTGGTGCCTCGATCGTTCTGGGGGAGCACTTCAATACGCACCAGCGAGAGGGGGTCGCATTATAGTAGTGTGTTGTGTCCTGCACAACATGGTGCAACAGAGAGGGGTACTGGTTGATGAGGTCCCATCACCTCATCCACTTTTCACATTTGCCATCCACATTGAGGAGGAGCAGGAGCAGGAAAAGGAGGAGAAGGAGGAGGAGGAGGAGGAGGAGGTGCACGACGAACCCATGGGCATAGCAGCAGTTCACCTAGCTGCTCGAGAGGCCAGGGAGTCACTCATATGTGAACGGTTCTTATAAGATCAGTAAGTGAGAATAGTCCAGTCCTCAGACCACCTGGAATAACCAGCACCAACACCAGCCCCCCATCCCTCCCCGCAACTACATATACACCCACTCTAAAGTGACCCACTGGATGGCATCAAGTGTCACTGTTCATGGTGAAGCACGTGAAAGGGCGCTATCACAAAAGGCTGTCAAGAATGGGCAAGACGTTGCAGTAGTGGTGAGAATGATAACATTTAATGTGACTTTAACAAAAAACAAATATAAATGAAAAACATGACAGTCTGTCAAACACCCTTGTGCATAACCTTCGTGATCACAAATCCTTAGCCTTTCTCTTCCTACTACTTCTACGTGGTGCATCCACTATGGCTGCAGGAGAGGTAATGGCAGGTTGCTCATGTTCATGCCCTGACTGCTTAGATGCTTTCGGACTACGCCCTCTGGGTTTTGGAGTCCGTGAGGGCCCTCAAAAGACTGCTCCACCTGCTCCTGTGCAGGGGCTGACTTGGCCACCTGGAGAGGAGGCAGCATTGCTGGTACTGGTTGAGAGGGGGGTAACGGGTGAGACATGGGAGTGTGTTGAGTGGCGTCCCCACTTCCATGTCCCCTTTTCCATCATCCCTTTCATGGGCCAGGCCCACATCACTCCTACCACCCTGCTGGACAACAGTTTGGAGGACATGTGTGATGCCTTGGAAGGCCACGTCTAAAGTATCTGCCTGCCTGTTTAAGGTGGCAGAATGTTTTTCACCCTGAGTCCAAACGGCCATTGTCAGAGCCTGAATGGACTCATTTGTGAGCTGTGCTTGAAGCTCAATGGAGGCTAGCCTTCTTGCAGACATTCCCGCACTTACCTGCGACACTATCTCAGATATTTCAGCAGTTACCTGCGAGACTATCTCGCCAAATCCCCCACCATCAATATCCTGGGGGTCACCATTGACCAGAAACTTAACTGGACCAGCCATATAAATACTGTGGCTACAAGAGCAGGTCAGAGGCTGGGTAGTCTGCAGTGAGTGACTCACCTCCTGTCTCCCAAAACCTTACCACCATCTACAAGGCACAGGTCAGGAGTGTGATGGAATATTCTCCACTTGCCTGGATGAGTGCAGCTCCAACAACATTCAAGAAGCTCGACACCATCCAGGACAAAGCTTGATTGGCAACCCATCCACCACCCTAAACATTCACTCCCTTCACCACTGGCGCACCGTGGCTGCAGTGTGTACCATCTACAGGATGCACTGCAGCAACTTGCCAAGGCTTCTTCGACAGCACCTCCCAAACCTGCGACCTCTACCTCCTAGAAGGACAAGGGCAGCAGGCACATGGGAACAACACCACCTGCACGTTCCCCTCCAAGTCACACACCATTCCGACTTGGAAATATATCGCTGTTCCTTCATCTTCGCTGGGTCAAAATCCCGGAACTCCCTACCTAACAGCACTGTGGGAGAACCTTCACCACACGGACTGCAGCGGTTCAAGAAGGCAGCTCACCACCACCTTCTCAAGGGCAATTAGGGATGGGCAATAAATGCTGGCCTTTCCAGCGACGCCCACATCCCATGAACGAATAAAAAAAAGACAGTTGCTCACGTCCCTGTGCACTATCTCAGAGATTCCCTCACGTACCTTGCTGCCATTCCACTAATGCAGGAGTTGGACTCCTCCATCCTCTGCGCTATTGTGGAGAGTGTGTGTGGCACCGGTTCCAGTACCTCGCAAATGTGCTGCTGCCCCTCGATCATTCTCCTTTTAAAGGATGACCCCGGGGTTCAGCATCTGCGTCCAGCTGAGCAGAGCCTGGAGAGGAGTGTTACCACCGATGTGGAGTCTCCACAGCTGCCCCTGCCACCAGTGTCTGCTCGTGCTCACTTGTGTGGTGACTCACCAGGTGCCAACCCAACTAACTGACTACTAGGACCTACCGAGGTGTGAGTATCTGCGCTGGTGGATGGCTCACTCAGATGTGACGGTGCGCCCTCAGAGGCCTGGAGCTCCTTTGAGGAATCAGAGCCGTCACTGCGGTCATTGAAGGGCCTGTAAGAGAACAGAAGACAATATTAAGCATCATCACAGATGTGTCACGTTGCGATGAGCATGCTAATCAACATACTAATCATTGTTAACATCAATTCATGTTGTGTGTGATGAATGTTAAAGTTGTGTCACCAGACGTTTGTGGGATGCCAGTCTCGGCGTTCCCGATGGACAGGCACTCGAGGGTGCGGCTGATCTCCAGGGCCTCCTCCTCCACCTCTGTGAGGACCACTATTTCTTGTGGCTCCCCTCCAGCCCTCGCCCTCTTGCGTGCATTTTATGCTGTCTTCTCCAAGAAGGGGAGAAAGTACAGATGTGTGAGTGAGTGAGGATGAAGTGATCAGCCGATGAATGCATTGGTTTGGGTGAGGCTGACCATGAAAGAGGTGCATCAGAGGGTGAGTATGAGACAGAGACATCACATTGGATCAGGATTGGGGTGATGGTGGGGTCACAAATGGGGAGGTGAGAGAGTGCTCAGGACGTGCAGGTAAGTTGAGGATGAGCCTTAAGTGGGTGTAAGGAGTGATGTGATGGAGTAGTCTTGGCAGTGCAGAATGAGTTGTGGGGGGAGTGGCGGTGATGTGCAACACGGAATGCAGGAGAATCAGTAAGTGTACTCACTTTTGCTGACCTAGTTAGGTCATTGAAACACTTCCTGCACTGGATCCAAGTGCGCGATATGTTGCTGCTGCTGGTGGTCTCGTCTGTCACCTCAAGCCAGGACTTCTTGATGGCAGAGGCAGGGCACTTCCTCCTGTCAGCCTGGTAAAACAGTTCCCTCCTCCTCCTCACCTCAGCCAGTAGCACCTGTAGTGAGGCATCATTAAATCTTGGAGCAGCCTTGTTCCTGTGCTGCTCCATTGTGTCTTCTTGCTCTTTGCTCCAGCAAAATTCTTTGGAGCAATGGCCCTTTAAATACTGATGCTCCAGCTGACAGCCTGTTATGCGGTGCGCAGTCCGCCCAGTGAGCAGTTTTCGCATGGCAAACCCGGAAGCCACGTTAATGGCCACCAGTTAAGTCGTGATCACGTGGGGAAGGGTAAGCTTTTATTAGTTGGGTTTGCCACGTGCCCATTGACCAACCCCCCACCCCCGCTGCCATCCTGCTGCCCTTTAAAATTGAGCCCCAAGTGTCACTACGTGCTGAGTTTCTACCTGTCCAACACACTGAGAAGGCTGGTTCTGGCTACGTTTTCCCAGCAGACGCAGGACGTCCCATCCAGCTAGACCGTACCCCACCACTTGTCCCAGGTGGAGAAGTTCCTGAGGAGGAACCCCATTGACCACAAGGCTGTCAGACAGTGGTCGACACAAAACAAGGAAAGGAGAGGGTGGATCCACTCGGGTAGTTCCCCGACCAGACGGTTGATGCCGTTTGGCAGAACGTTTCATCGCCAGAACTGACCAACAGGCATCAGGATGTAGCCTGGATGGTGGTGAGAAGGGCCCTCCCAGTACGATCTATGTTGTATTGTTTAGAATTGTATCGCCTTGGAATTGTGGTATCCTTAAATTTTATGAAATAAAGTATATTTTGAAATATAAAAAAAAAGCTTGATATTAATATTCCCCAGCCAGACGTTTGAAACCATTTGGCAGGATGTCTTGTTGCCGGAACTGATCAACAGGCACCAGGATGTAGCTTGGATGGTGGTGAGAAGGACCCTTCCAGTGTGGTCTTCCCTGCACACACGGCATCACAGCTCCACCGCAAGCTGCCCTCGAGGCTGTGGCGGGGACTAGACCATCGTCCATCTCCTGATGGACTGCCCCTTTGCACAGAAGGTGTGGAGAGAGATGCGCTGGTATCTGTCCTGGTTCATCCCCAACAGTTCAGTAACACAGGATGCTATGCTCTACGGGCTGTTCCCCGGGACGCACACCGAGACAGATATCAACTGCTGGAGGAAGACCATCATTTCGGTGAAGGAGGCCCTTTGGTCCACTCGAAACCTGCTGGACTTCCAGCTGAAGAAGCTGTCCATGACTGAGTGTTGCCGACAGGCGCATCCTAATGTCCAGGAGTACAAGCTGAGGGATGCACTGAAGCGAGTTGCAAAGGCTCTATGGGGAAAGGCCAGCGTGTAAGGCCTTTGTATTGTACACCATGTATAATAAGAAATGTACTGTATTTGAATTGTAATATTGGGATCATATTGTGTACAATCAGTATTGTATTGTTTTGAATTGTATTGCTCTGGAATTGTGATATTTATATTGAACTGTGTGTATCTTTAAATTCTATGAAATAAAGTATATTTTGAACTTTAAAGAAAAGACTTGATATTAATGAGGCCGGAGCCTCAGACTCACGGTTGCCTCTTTGACGTGCTCCGCCGATCCGTTGTCCAAAGGTCAAAGTTGACCCCACACATTTGGAATGTATTTACAATGTCACTCTGCATATTGACAAGGGTAATTCTTCACCCACTGTCAGCACGGGACTGACGACCCGTTGTCATTACTTTGTAAATCATTATCATAGCCCTGGTTTTCCACTCTGTCCGATTTTCCACTCCTTTGACTCCGAATCTGCCCCATTCTTGTTAAGCAGTTTAGGTTAAAATTGGCCCTATATTTCTGGTTGGTAAAGGGGCACAAAGTCCTGCACTTACACTCCTGGACACCAGCATAACTCTAACCAAGATAACCTCCCATTAAAGGATATGTAGGAAACGTCAATCAATGGGGAAAGGTAGGCAAATATGTATTGGTGTACAATATGAAATAAAATAAAAAAGTGGCCATTTTGTATCCATCCTCCCAACTACCCACCCTGTCCCCCTGCACTCCCCAGAAAGAATGACGACTAATTGCAGTAACAACTCTATGGTGTATGTCTTTATGAATCATCAACAGCATTGGAAAAATCTGTAAAGTGCCTTATTGCCTTGAAACATGTTAAAGTCCTTCATGCACTAACTGATTATTTTTGAAGTCCAGCAACAATAACAATAACTTGCATTTATAGAACACCTTTAGCATAGGGAAACATCACAAAGTAATCATGGGTGGTGGGAGGCAGGGCCCTGTTATGTACACCAGTCACAAAAATGCTCGTGTAGTCAGTTTTTGGTTCCAACAAGTGACATTGTGAGTACAATGGAATTTTTTTTCCTGTGCTAAGAGCATTAGATTTGAGGCTAAATCTGTGCCCGTTTTAAACTATCGCACAAAGTCAAAATTACCATCCAGGAGTGTTTATTGGAATATCAAACATGCAGAGAGTATGCCTGTTATGCAACCTGCCCAATTTCCAAACATTAATTTTAATGGCAGAACATATTATGGGCTGTGCAGTGAGTGAGCTTTGCTCCACGCCCGATTTTCTGAAGCACGCTCCTTCTGAGAACTGCTTTGCATTGGGACTACAAAAGTGTTAAATTGCCCCTCGGCTTTTTAAATGGTTTCCCCATTTAAACATACTGTAGTAGATTTTCGCTTCTATCATTTGAGCGTAAAAAATAATCTGATCAGAGCACTGGAAAGAAAATCAAGGACTGGAACTCACTAAAGTTGACGTAAGCAAGAAAACAGTATTAGAAAAACTAATGACACTAAAGACTGACAAATCCCCAGGACCTGTTGGTTTCCAGGGTTTTAAATGAAGTAGGTGAGGAAATTGAAGATGCTTTAGCCATAATCTTCCAAAGCTCTCTCAATTCAGGAATTGTCCCTTTAGATTGGAAAATTGCAAATGTAACTCCATTATTTGAGAAAGGCGAGAGAGAAAAACCAGGAAATTATAGACCTGTTAGTCTAACATCTGTTGTGGGGAAGTTATTGGAATCTTTTTGGCTACAGGCGTGGTGCCAGAGGACTGGAGGACTGCTAACGTTGTACCATTGTTTAAGAAGGGAGAAAGGGATAGATCGAGTAATTACAGGCCAGTCAGCCTAAACTCGGTGGTGGGCAAATTATTGGAAAAAATTCTGAGGGACAGTACTAATTGTCATTTAGGAAGGCACAGATTAATCAAGGACAGTCAGCATGGATTTGTTAAGGGAAGGTTGTGTCTGACTAACATAATTGAATTTTTTGAGGAGGCAACAAGGAGGGTCAATGAGGGTAGCGTGTTTGATGTAGTCTATATGGATTTTAACAAGGCTTTTGACAAGGTCCCACATGGCAGACTGGTCAGAAAAGTATAAGCCCATGGGATTCAAGGGAAAGTGGCAAGTTGGATCCAAAATTGGCTCAGTGGCAGGAAGCAAAGGGTAATGGTTGACGGGTGTTTTTGTGACTGGAAGGCTGTTTCCAGTGGGGTTCCGCAGGGCTCAGTACTAGGTCCCTTGCTTTATGTGGTATATATCAATGATTTAGACTTAAATGTAGGGGGTACGATTAAGAAATTTGCAGATGATACAAAAATTGGCCTTGTAGTTGATAATGAGGAAGGAAACTGCAGGGAGATGTCAATGGACTGGTCAGGTGGGCAGAAAAGTGGCAAATGGAATTCAATCTGGAGAAATGTGAGGTAATGCATTTGGGAAGGGCAAACAAGGCAAGGTTTAATAAATAAATGGTAGGATACTGAGAAGTGTAGAGGAACAGAGTGCATGTCCACAGATCCCTGAAGGTAGCAGGACAGGTAGATGAGGTGGTTAAGAAGGCATTGGGGATAATTTTGTTTATTAGCTGAGACACATAATATAAAAGCAGGGAGATTATGCTGGAACTGTATAAAACATTAGTTAGGCCACAGTTCTGGTCACCATGTTATAGGAAAGATGTGATTGCACTAGAGAGGCTACAGAGGAGATTTATGAGGATGTTGCCAGGACTGGAAAATTTTAGCTATGAGGAAAGATTGGATAGGCTGGGGTTGTTTTCTTTGGAACAGAGAAGACTGAGGGGAGATTTAATTGAGGTATATAAAATTATAAGGGGCTTAGATAGAATGGATAGGAAGGGCCTATTTCCCTTAGCAGAGAGATCAATAACCAGGGAGAATAGATTTAAAGTGATTTGGTAGAAGGATTAGATGGGAGTTGAGGAGAAATTTTTTCACCCAGAGGGTGGTGGGGGTCTGGAACTCACTGCCTGAAAGGGTGGTAGAGGTAGAAACCCTCATCGCATTTAAAGGGTGCTCAGAAGTGGACTTGAGGTACCATAACCTACGAGGCTACAGACCAAGAGCTGGAAAATGGGATTAGGCTGGATAGCTCTTTTTCGGATGGCACAGACATGATGGGCTGAATGGCCTCCTTCTGTGCCATAAATTTCTATGATTCTATGAATCTATAATTAAGGAGAGAAATTTGAGCTGATTAGGGAGAGCCAACATGTATTTGTAAATAGTAGGTCATGTCTAATGAAACTAATTGAATTTTTTGAAGAAGTAACTAAAGTAGTAGGGGAATGTCTATGTATATAGTTTATATGGACTTCCAGAAGGCATTTGATAAGGTTCCACATGAGAGACTGTTAGCAAAAATTAAAGTTTATGGAATTGAAGGTAAATTATTGACCTGGTTAGGAGATTGGCTAGGCGGTGGAAGACAGAGAGTAGGGTTAATGGGTATGTACTTGAATTGGAAGGAAGTGACTAGTGGTGTCCCACAAGGATCTGTGCTGGTGCCTCAACTATTCAGTATATTCATTAATGACTTAGATAATACAATAGAGAGCCATATATCCAAGTTTGCCGATGACACAAAGATTGGTGGTATACTAAGTAGTATAGACGGGAGCATAAAATTACAGAGACATTAATAAATTAAGTGAGTGGGCAAAACTGTGGCAGATGGATTTCGACGCAAGTAAGAGTGAGGTCATCTATTTTGGACCAAAAAAGATAGATCTGAGTATTTTTTAAATGGAGAAAAGTTAGGAACAGTGGAGACCCAACTCAGCATGTATTGAGGATCATTTTCCTGAGCCATATGGCTCAGTATTACACTGGACAGTGACCTTACAATTGACTGTTGGAAACAAGCAGTTAATGCATGCTTTGGCTAACACTGCAGTGCAGCTCAGAGGATGAAATCTGATCCACCTATGACTATTGGGCTTCTTGAGGATTCTGCCAGCATTCTGTCCGGTGATTAATCATAACCCTATTTGGTTGTTATGATGACTGTCTCCATCCCAAAATACCCTTTATGTGTGAGAAAATAATGGATTTTGTCAAGTTCACATTGGGTAATTAGATGCCAATCAGTCAAGTAACTATGATGTAAAAAAACTCACAAACTCTTTATCGCATAATCTAAAGGTGTGTCTAATACACATGACAGCGAGCGTTACAACTTATTACCACTCTACACATTCATCATTTTTAATTCATTGTTTTCCTAAGTCATGTTGTGAATCTCCAGAGAAACATTAGATGTTATTTTAAATAATGATGATGTTGTGCAAGTTTTACAATTGAAATCTGCTGTCTGAAATTGAAAGATACTTTTTCTCGTCAAACTGATTAGAAATGAAAACTGCGTGACATACTAGGCAGACATTATCAAAATAGTTCACTTTTGTAAACATTTCTCCCTTTCCCTTTTAGCTGGTGATCCGTCATTTTATTATTTGAACATTTATTCAGAACTGTATTCATTATAACCAAATGGATAAATATATAAAACTGCAATATGATATTTTTGTCGTTAAACATGGTCTGATTTTCTCTATTGTCCATAAGTAAGATGTTATTCCTTTACCCCTTCATCACTCAACACAAGATGTTCAGCAGTAATAAAGTTTGTTATTTTATGAAGGCCCAGTAGATTCTATGGTTTCTGTGACTGATTCTGTAGCATTTAGTTATAAATGAGACACTGTGGGGTAGATCTCAGTTTTGTGCGATAGTGTAAAACTGGTGATAGCGAGTCGGCAGTCCATTTTAAATCTTACCCAATTTTTATTTCCATTGACATCAATGAAAATAAAAATCGGGAGAGACAGAAAACAGGCTATCGACTCACTATCACCCGTTTTATACTAACACACAAAGTCAAGATCTACCCCACTGTGTGCGCTGGTGACCCCATTAAGGACTGTTAAATTTACATTTAGAATTCCCTCCATAGCTTCTGTTGAGACAACCCTGAAGTATCGGACTATCATACCAAACTGATATTAGATTTCTCATTAAAACATGAAGGTACTTTGCAGATGACACAAAACTTGGAAGGTGTAGTAAACAGTGAGGAGGATAGTAATAAACTTTAAGAGGACATAGGCTGGTGGAATGGGTGGACACATGGCAGATGAAATTTTATGCAGAGAAGTGGAAAGTGATACATATTGGCAGGAAGAACGAGGAGAGGCAATATAAACTAAATGGTACAATTCTAAAGGGGGTGCAGGAACAGAGAGACCTGGGAGTATACATGCACAAATCTTTGAAGGTGACAGGACAGGTTGAGAAAGCAGTTAAAAAAGCATACGGGATCCTGGGCTTTATTAATAGAGGCATAGACTAGAAAAGCAAGGAAGTTATGTTGAACATTTATAAAACAATGGATCAGCCACAACTGGAGTATTGTGTCCAATTCTGGGCACCGCACATTAGGAAGGATGTGAAGGCCTTAGAGAAGGTGCAGAAAAGATTTCCTAGAATGGTTCCCGGGATGAGGGACTTCAGTTACTTGGATAGACTGGAAAAGCTGGGATTGTTCTCCTTAGAGCAGAGAAAGTTGAGACGAGATTTGATAGAAGTGTTCAAAATCATGACGGGATTAGATAAAGTAAATAAAGAGAAACTGTTCCCATTGGCGGAAGGGTCGAGAACCAGAGGACACAGATTTAAGGTGTTTGGCAAAAGAACCAAAGGCAACATGAGGAAAAACCTTTTTACGCAGCGAATAGTTATGATCTAGAATGCGCTGCCTGAAAGAGTGGTGGAAGCAGATTCAATCGTGGCTTTCAAAAAGGAATTGGAGAGAAACA